>NC_051310.1:5452336-6652336 GCF_015220235.1 Choloepus didactylus
CCTTAAATCCAGGGGTCTTGCTTGTACTTTGAATGGCCCTTCTGCCTGTGCCTGATTTTATAACAATGTTTACTGGTCACTTGGAAAATAATGGTTCACGGAGCCATGTAGATCTTCTGAGTGCTGACTCATTTCAGATGTACACATCCTGTTACTCACAATATTTGTCTTTTTGTGGGTATCTGGCTTACTTTACTTAACATCATGTCATACATATTGCATCACGTATCAGAATTTCATTCCTTTTTATGGCTGAATAATATTCCATTGCATATATATGCCACATTTCTTTATCCATTCATTGGCTGATGGACACTTGGGTTGCTTCCAACTTTTGGCAACAGTGAGTAACACCGCTATGAACACTGGTGTGCAAACATCTGTTTGAGTCCCTGCTTTCAATCCTTTGGGGTATACACCAAGAAGTGAGACTGACTGCTGGGTCAAATGGTAAATCTACTTTCAATTTTTTGAGGAACCACCAAACTGATTTCCACAGCAGCTGATCCATTCTACACTGCCACCAGCAATGTTTAAGAGTTCCTGTTTCTCCACATACTGGTTGATACTTATTATTATTATTATTTTTAATAATAGCCATCCTAGTGGGTATGAAGTGGTATCTTTTTGTGGTTTTGATTTGCATTTCCCTGATGACCAATGACGTTGAACTTCTTTCCCTGGGCCTAGTGGTGATTTGTTTTATCTTCTTTAAAGAAATGTCTATTCAACTCCTTTGCCTATGTTTTGACTGGGTTATTTTTTATTTTTTGTTGTTCAGTTGTAGAATTTCTTTATATATTCTGGATATTAAACCCTTATCAGATACATGCTTCACAATTATTTTCTCTCACTCTGTAGGCTGTCTTTTAAATTTCTTGATTGTGTCCTTTGACAAAAGTTTTAAGTTTTGACAAAGTCCATCTTAACTATTTTTTTGTTGTTGTTGTTGCTCGTGCTTTTGGTGTCATATCTAAGAAATCACTACCAAATCCAACCTTGTCCGGATTGTGGGTCTAATTGCTGACAGTTGATAGCTTTTTTGGATAATTAGAGCATCAAAAAAGAAAACTGACTAATTAATTTTGACACTTTACATAAATAAAAATCCATAGTGAGTCCATTAAAAGACAGAAAGAGACAGGGAGAAAAGGGGCAGGGGAATAAAAATAAAATTCCTTTTTATTGAATACTCGTAAGGAATAAATATGGAAGAAATGATAAAATTAAAATATCACTAACGTAATAACTAACTCAGGCAAAATCATCAATGGATACTAAAGCTACCAGATGGAAGGTTGTTAGGTAGCATAATGTTCTCACAGTCCCAAAGTATCATCCCACAGATTACTTGGTAATGGCGAAAGGGAAAACATAACTTTAAAATAAAGAGATCTGTCATCATCACCACTTTAACCAAATGATCAAGCCAACACTGCCACAACGTGACAACATGTGCCTCCCGATGTGCTATGACACAAAGCCGCATCATCACCTAGGAGATGCTCTTTGTATGGTGTGTGACTGTATCTCAATGAAACCGCATTAAAAAAATGTTTACCCCGAATCTAATCAAGCCTCATCTATACCTAAATTTTCAGCTTTCAGGACACATAGGACAGAGAGGAGAAAGTTAATCAATACCATGATAAGGGAGTTGGAGAAACCCCAAATGTGGAATATTCTACAAGTCAAGTGGGCTAGATGCTTCAAAAAGCGAGTGTCACTTAAAAAAGTGAGGGGGCTAGATTACAGGGGACTAAAAACACTTAACAATCAAATATAATGTGTGAAATATGCTAGGATCCAGTTTCAGGGGAAAAACAGCTATAAAGACATTCTGGTAACAATTATGGGAAATTTGCATATCAACACATTAGGGAATTACTGTTAATTTTCTTCAATGCGATCATGATTCTGGGTTATCCAAGAGGATGTCCTTACTCTTAGAAAAGAAACGCAGTCATGGTGAACGTCCACAGCCAGAGCTCACTCTCTTTCACATCCAAGACATCGAACATCTGGCTGAGAGAAAACGGCAATTCCACATATCTCCCTGGTTATCACTGGTTTCTCCAGATGAGGAGACAGTCTGCTATGACGGATGTGCTCCGAGTCATCAAGATCACACTCTTCAATTGAATGGGGCTTGCCTTCCACTTCAAAAATACATGCAGGGCTCATCCTGTTCTGCACAGGAACTGCAAAGTAGTCTGCAAAGTCCTTACTGTTAATTGCAGCTGACATCAGGTTCACCTTCACAAAATGTGAATTTGTTCTTAAAAGTTTGTGGGCTACCAACAGCAAGAAATCCACTTCTTTGGTTCGTTCATGTTCTTCATCGATGAAGACATGAGTGAATTCCATCAAGCTCTTGGCACTATTTTCTGAAGCAGGACCCTAGCTGTCATGTAAGTTAACTTGGTGTCTTCTGATGTTATTTTCTCTAACCCTTCCTGGTAGCCCACTGAACCGCCCAGGGTCCAGGAGTGCCCTTTACTTCCTTGCACGTTGCCTCCTCTTGGGCCGCCTCAGCTGGGGAGCCCCGGAACTCCACATCTGTGCCAATGGGGAACCAGTCGTTGACCTGGTCGAGGGCGAGCTTGCACAGCATGCCCGACACCCAGGCCGCCCGACACCGCCTCCTGCATTTCTTAAAATGCTACAGTAACATTGGTTTTGCTATCAGTATTTTGATTATAAGAAGAAAACCCATACCCGAAAAACAGATAAAGTAATAATTTAATTGAAAAAGCAGATGGCCACTTATATTGAAAATATGACCGAAATGAAGAGATAATAAAGCTTATGTAATTTAGGCCTGAGAAACTAAACACTAAGAGGCTACACCCTGCCCCCGGCCCCCACCCCAGGTATTGCTCCTTTTTTACCCTCTCTCTGAACCTCAATTTTTTAAATCTGGAAAATAAAAGGATCAGGCTAGATCTTCTGTAAGATTCATCCTAAGATTAAATTCTAAGATGCCTGATTAATTGAGCAGTAAAAAAATACACGTGAAAAGATGCTCACCATCATCAGTCATCAGCAAAATGCAAACTGAAACCGCAGTAAAGTACCACTGTGCGCCCACAAGGACGGCTATCATCAAAAACACACATGCTAATAAGTGCTGGCAAGGAGGTGGAGACGCGGGAGCCCTTGTACACCGTGGGAATATAAAATGGCACAATCTCTTTGGAAAATGATTCGCAAGTCCCTTGAAAAGTTAAACACACAGACTTAACACATGACCCAGCAACTCCATCCCAAGGTAGATACCCAAGACAGACGAAAGCAAATGTCCACGCAAAAATTTGAACATGAATGTTCACAGCAGCATGATTGCGGAAATAACCCAAGTGTCCATCAACTGACAATAGGAATATTATTTGGCAATAAAAAGAAACGAAACATTGATGCATATATGAACTTTGAAAGCAGTATGTACGCCTCTGAAAGAAGCCAGCAACAAAAGACCACGTGTTGTATGGTTCCACTTACATGATGTGTGTACTTCGGCAAATCTACAGAGGCAGATGGTAGATTAGTGGTTGCTTATGGCTGGGGGGAGAGGGGGCAGGAATGGCAGTTACTGCTAATGGGTACAGGGTTTCCTTTAATGGGAAAGAAAATGTTGTAAACCTAGTTATGATAATGGCTGCACAATCCTGTGGAAGTAATAAAAAATTACTGAATTGTACACTTGAAATGGGTGAACTGGTATGTGAAGTGTATCGCCATAAATATGCTAATACACAGCAGTCCAGTCTAATAGGCAAGAGATACAAAATGAATAGCATTAGGAACACAACATCTTCAAAGCTTTTAATTCTTCAAAGCAAGTGGAAATTTGTGTCTTTAAAAATACTGTGCTGGTTTGAATCCATTAGTACCCCCTTAAAGACTATGCTCTTCTATTGCCCTCTTATGGGGGCAGACCTTTTGTGGGTGGGACCTTTTGATTACATTATTTCCATGGAGATGTGGCCCTGACCATTCCAGGTGGGTCTGAATTATGTGACTGGAGTCCTTAACAGAGCTCAGGGAGAGAGAGAGAGCTCAGAGCCGACAGAGACCCAGACACTTGGAGATGTGGACAGAGAGACATTTTGTAGACAGCTGTTGAGACCAGAACCAGAAGAGAAACTAAGAGATGAAGCTCAGAGTTTGCCCTGGAGAAGCTAAGAGAGGACCCCCAGACACTTAGAGAAAAACGCCCTGGGAGAAACAAGCAAGGAAGTACAGGAGTTGAGAGAGAGAAGCTAACACAGGACAGAGACGTTTTGAAACCAGAACCCGGGAGCAAAGGATCAGCAGACGCCAGCCATGTGCTTTCCCAGCTGACAGAGGTTTTCCGGATGCCATCGGCCTTTCCTCAGTGAAGGTATCCTCTTGCTGATGCCTTCGTTTGGACACCTTCATGGCCTTAGGACTGTAAACTTGTGAACTAATAAACCCCCATTGTAAAAGCCAATCCATTTCTAGTATATTGCATTTCTGGCAGCTTTAGCAAACCAGAACAAATACTATGACCAAAAGCAGAGCAAAACAAAAAGCTACATAAAACCAAAAAGAAATGATCAAAACAACTGGCAACACTTCAAGCAAGATGGCTTTCTAACGGGAGTGGAACCACGAGGACACTGAGATCTTTTCTGCCCGCCAATCTGGACTCAGGCACTCCTGGGGACGGAGGCTTCCTGCTGACGGCTTCAATTGTGCACCCTCCTGAGAGCGGTTGCAACCACTGACAGCACCCCCTCTCCCAGCACTCTCTCTCCTCTTGCGTTAAACCTTTCTGCCTTGCCCTCTGCTTTACAACAAAATGAAACAAGACAATGATAAATAAAACTAACAATCTAAGGTGCCCCATCCATGCCCCCACCCTAAGCTCTAGACAAAGAAGGGGTGAGGGAAAAATGTTCTCTCGTGAACCTGTCTCGTTGGAGAGAAAATGAACCATCTCGGGTTCTCTCGGTGACTACAGAGAAGCGTCTGATTCATCTCATAGAAGATTCCTCTCTGCATCCTCTTCCTACCTTTTCTCCACCCATAATGGGCATGGGGCAGAAATCACATTCCCAGCCCCGCAACTCTACCCACTGACCCCGCTTTATTTTTCTTCATAGCGCCACCATAATCTCTATATTTTAGATTTTATGTGGCTTATTTTATCCCTGTCTCTCACAATAGAATGAAAGCTTTAGGAGGGTAGAAGTCTTCTTCACCTTGTTCACTACTTTCGTTCCTATCCTAAAAAAGTACTGGACCATCGTGGATGCTCAATCAAGGTTTAAATGCTTCAGAAAGCAATGTGTCCTACAACCTGTGACGATGAGCTTGATTTTCAGGGGTTGGGGAACAAGATTCAGAGAGCAGAAAGAGAATCTAGTTAGGAAACAATTTTAGCAGTGGGAGAAGTAATGATCGTTTATCTAAGAAAATAACTCTTTGGCGCTTTAAGTATCCTAAGTAATTTTGGTACCACACACCACTACTGCCAAACACCAACGAGAGCCTGACGCAAGCAGTTGGGAGCACAGGAGGCTGAGGCAGGCACGTGAGCCCGTCCGCGCCAAGTGACGTTGGCAGTGGACTTCTCTGCAGACTCTGTCCTCTCAGGCTACGAGTGCTGCCCAGGGACAGGCAGCCAAGCTCCCTGAAGACAGAAAACTCGTGCATACGTGCGGATTTATTATACGATAGCTGTATATAAACTCAATATATATTATAACATGCACCTAAGATATATGTAATTATATACTAAAGAAGCATTTTAAATCAGTGGAGGAAATACAATATTCAACAGATGATCTATGGATGAATGGCTATCAGTTTAGAAGAAAATAAATTTATGTCCCTATACTACCTCATAAAAAGCAGCCCCAGGAGAATTATAAAACTGTAATGTGAAAAACAAAAGTATGAAAAATTATAGGAGAAAATATTAGAGATTTTTCTTTATGATGCTCGGTTGGGGATGCCTTCTGAAGTAAGAGAGTTGAAATGAAGGAGAGAAAAAAGATATTCCCCAATTTTCTTCAAGCTGAACCGGTAAGGTTTTAGGGAATTTACGAGCTGATAATTATATGGTCACCATTATTCCTCAGGAGTAAATCTGGGTGGTCAGGCTAGCAAATCCTGAACTTCAAAAGTTAACAGTAATAAATTAACCAAGTTTATTTCAATTTCAGACACAGCAGACTGTGAATTACAGAAATGAACATTATTTTTATTTCCTTTTTCCAAAGCAGAAAGACTGAAGAAACAAAAGTATTTTAGGTCAACAAATTTAGTGGATTTTGAAATACAATATACAGCTTTGGGAAAAACCCAGTAATTTGGTAAAGAGTTCAATGAAAATCAAGATTGAACATTTTCTATTAAACGACAATGACAACTGGGCAGCACTAATTTCAAAGGCAGATAAAATATCAACAGTCTGAAAACACCATCAACAACAGAAAACTGGAGGTCCCTGTGCATATTTACACATATTTTTCCATTTCATCCTCACAATGACATAATAGAGATAAAGAAACAGGTCTAGAGGGTCACTGTAGGGCCAGTAGCAGCCTTAGTAACTGCAATTCATGGAACTTTCTTGGTGGTACTGCCTGTGGTCACAGTGAGAGACACAGAACAGCACAAAATGACCCGCAAAGGCTGTCAAGAACGAGGATGCATAGAACTGAGACTTCCGTGGGAACAAAACAAACAACACAGGCCTCTCAGCCAATCAGGGAACACTGCCCTGATACAAGCACAGGAAGATGGAGGCCGTCTCAGCCAATCAGGGTGGACTGCCTGATACAAGCACAGGAAAATGGAGGCCATCTCAGCCAATCAAGGATGAATGTCCTGATACCAGCACAGTGCTACCACTATTTCTAATTTTGCCCTATCTTTAAAATTTTCCTGTAGTGTTGGCATGTTTACTTTCAAACTATATATGGGCACTTTTATATAAAAGTTATATATGTTTAAAAAAACAAAATAAACTTAAAGAGAATAAACTAACCAATATAAATAAAAGTTCTTATATTCCCACCCTAGAATAGTTAATAAATGCATCTGTAAACGCAGAGTGGGTAGAATGGTCCCTAGAAGACATACAACAAACCCTCGCTACTATCACATCACTACAATCCAGGGCACGTTAGGAAAAAGACATTCATTCTTCAAGATTCAAGTCAAATTTTGGAACAGGACGGGGGAGGGGGATAGTGTTGTGTTAGGCTCAATTATCTCAGCTTGTCCTAAGAATCTCAGAGTCCTGTTTGAGACTCAGGGTGGGGGCACGCTGGCTAAACTGTAATCACTTACCATATGGACGACTTCTGGGTAAATAGGCTCTGTGATCACATTCCGATTGTGTGTGATATATTCTACCATTTCACTTAAAGCAGCTCGTTTTACTTCCTTCCACTTTAGGTCACTTAGTGGATCAGAAACAAAGTCAAAGAGGACACAACATTGACGTAACTTCTGAATAAAAAGCTTCTCTTGATCAGCAGGAGGAACATCTGAAAAGCAGAAAGCAAAATGTATTGATTGCAAAAACGTTTAACCCAAAGTTATTGAGAAACACATTTTAAGTCTTCTACTCTTTTTAATTTGAATGAATAGAAATCCAAGAACAAAAAGAGATGAGGTTGGGTTGAACAGAGGTTAAACAACCCTTAAAGAAAATGAAAAGAAAAAGAAAAGCTAATCACGGCTCAAGTCATATGTTTCACATATAGTTTCCATGTTTTTTAAGTCTTTGAAACCACGTCAAGAGCACTGTTGAAAATAAATTCCCTCTGAATGCACTGATCCAACAAACGCTATCTGAGCCCTGATCGTCACACACCAGGCCCTGTGCTGGGCCACAGACCAAAGGCAGTGGGGGGGGGGGGCAGCTGTGGGGAGGGGCTAGCTGCGCTGAGAGGACACCGCAACCACACAGTGGGGGTACAGGCAAGGGAAGAAGGGCCAGAGGGGAAGGATGCTCACTGCTGTCTACTGGTTCTCAATTTACGGAAGGGGAAGGACACTTTCAAATTTACAAAAGTGGCTGTTCACTCTGGCTGGCAGATAGCAACTGGCTCCTGAAGACCTGACATCTGAAGGCTGTCAAACAGTCACTTACAAACACAGTGAGGGTCACCACCAGTGTTCCCAAAGCACTTTTCCTTCCTCATTCGGCCCTATCATGATGACTGACCATGCGGATGATGACAGCAACATATAGCAGCACAAGTAATAATGCAACAGCAGCAGCTATTACTTAGTGAGTGCTTACCTGGACCAGGTGTCAATGCAAAGTTACACACATTTCTCCATTTCATCCTTACGATAATGTAACGGAGATAAAGAAACAGATCTAGAGGGTCACTGCAGGGCGGGTAAGCGATGGAGTTGGATTCAAACAAAGCTTTCCAATATTCTGGAAATTTTGGCAAACCTGTATCTGCCTATGTAAGCATGACAGTTTCCCAGAGATGAAGACTTCCCCAATGAGATCAGTGGTGATATTAAGGAATAGGAGTTTTTGACATATATATACACATATTTAATGAAATGTGTCAACCAATTGGGTCATATGCATAACTCAATGAGCCAGTATTTTCCAAATGTTCACTAAGTGATGTTACAAAATCATGCCCAGGCAAACAAGCCATTCAGAGTGCAAGATGCCTCAATGGATTTCAATGTAATAGACAGGTCACTGATGCGATTTCAGATTCCACATGGTAAGTTCCTTGGAGAAACAACCCATTTGTTGGGTTATGTTGTAATATCAAAGATGGTCCAAAACGATCTGAAAAGGCTATTAACATATTAAAATATTCCTCCCTGTTATAACCACTTGTCTTCCTATACTTAAACTAAAGCAACATATGGAAGAGACTGAACGCAGAAGCATCAGAATCCAGCTATCTCCTATTAAAGAGATTAGCAAAAACACAAAATAATGTCACTCTTCTCACTAAAATTGTTTTTGTTTTGGAAATTATGGCTATTTTCATAGAATGCTATTTATGTTAACACGTAATGAGCTTATTTTTAAATGAATGAATACATTAAACTTTTCTCCGGTTTAACTTCAAATGTGGCCACTGTTGATAGCTATATCCCACATAAACAAAACCTCTCTGGGGCCCTAAATACTTCTGAGCAGCGTGAAGGGGTCCTGAGACCATGCTGCTGGGACCACAACCCCACACGAGCCTCAGACACAACAGGCACCTCCAGGGCTCTCGGCTGCACCCAGCACGGCCCCCACCCAACCGCCCGCTTCCTGCTCAGATTCCTCCACGAGGCTTCCTCACTTCCACAGTTTGACACAACGTACGACTCTGAGCCAGTCGGTCACTGTGCTCTTCCTCAGGCTTTAAATGGTTAGCGCTCGTTGTAGAAGTATTTCTTACCTCCCCAACTAGACGCTTTTGAGGGCAGGTGCCATTTTTCGAGTCTCTGTATCCCCTAATGTCTAACACTGAGCCTTGCAAAGAGCAGACCCTCAGGTATTGTGACTTGAACGTACCCCTCTGCGTGTCCCTTTTTTCCGACACTGCACACAGAGATCTGAAGTGCACCACCAGGCGATCGGATACCCCACAAAGGATACTTCAGAGACGCTGAGGACCAACACCTGGTTTCTAAACACGTCAAATACTGAGCGTCCTATCATTTTAAGTGAGTAAAAGTCTTGACTACATTTGGCTCTCTTAACATTCAAATACCTAGCCTTTTTCAACTAAAAGACTTCATTTCCTTTAATCTTTACTCATTTCTACACTTCTGTTCATACCCCAATTTTCCAGGATCACCATAAACAAGTGCATAGATGTAGTAACACTTATGTATTTCGAACCCACCTGGCACCCTCACACTCTCCAGCAGCGGTATTTCACCCTAGAGTCACCCTGACGTTCCTCACCTGGGACCTCCCCACAGCTTGGTCCCAGGTAGCAGCCAGGTAAGTCCTTTAAGAACCCTGTCTCACTGAGTCCTTCCAGCTGCAGGACCACGCAGGGGCTGCCAGTCTGCCTATTCAGAGATGAGGAAACAGACCCTGAGCTGAGGCCTGGCCCAAGGTCAATGGACCAGGTTATATGTATTATTTCCCCCAGAAAAAGGCCATGTTCTTTGATGCAATCTCGTGGGGGGGTGGGCAGACCTATTAGTGTTGATTAGGTTGGAGCCTATTGTTTCCATGGAGATGTAACTCAATCAACTGTGCGCAAGACCTCTGATTGGATAATTTCCATGGAGGTGTTACCCCAACCATTCAGGGTGGGTCTGAATTAAATCACTGGAGCCTTACAAAAAACTGATAAACAGAGGAATGCAGTGCAGCTGTGACATTTTGGAAAGCAACTGAAAGTGACATTTTGAAGAGGAGCTGCAGCTAATAGAGGACAAAACACCCCAAGAGCAAAATTTTGGAGAATGCCACTTTGAAAGGCAACCTGGGAGCAAGCGGATGCCAGCCATGTGCCTTCCGAGCTAACAGAGGTTTTCCGGACGTCAGTGGCCAACCTCCAGTGAAGGTGCCCTATTGTAGATGCCTTACCTTGGACACTGTAACTGTGTAACCAAATAACCCCCCTTTATAAAAGCCAATCCATCTCTGATGTTTTGCATAATGGCAGCATTAGCAAACCGGAACAGTCATGGTGCTGTTATGTGGCAGAGCACGGAGAACAGGATGATACACGCCAAGACAAGGGCGCTGGGCTGTGCAGGGCGTGCCAGGTCAGCCTTCTGTACCCCAAAAGTCCTGAAAGCACCGCTCACTTTTCAAACACAGTACAAGAACTGATATTCAGAATAATGAATAGGTTGTCATCAAAATACGAAAATAAACCTATTATGATGAAGAAGAGCAGTAAAAGGCTTTTTCAGAAAATTTCTATTGAAAATGCTCCTAAATGGCAGGAAAATTTCAACGACCTGGAAATTACATTGGTTCTTCCAGTGTTCCAGGCAACCAAGGTGTCACTGTACTATTTTCATTTATATTCTATAAACAGGTCTGTGAGTATAACATCGTGAGCTCTCTTTTTTTAAATTTCATTTTGGCTATTTTTGCAATTTGATTATTTAAAAAAATTTATATTACAACAATCAAATTGAACATAAAAGCAAAAAATACTGCATACTAAAGCCCTATCAAATACATCCATATTTTTTGAATGCAAGTTAACTTAGGTTTTCTTGGTCAGCATATTAAAAAAAAAAAAGATTTTCTGCTGTGTTAATAGGACAGCACCACTGGGGAGTGGAAAAGAGGTATACTTTATACACTTAAGTATTCTCATGTTTTTAACAGTATAAATGAGCTGTTTTTGTAACCAAAAAAACAAAAAGCCTTAAAAACTACGTTAAATTAGCATAGTTAATTTTGAAAGAAGACAAGAAAAATAAAAAGTATAGACAGACTATAACTAGTGCTTGACGTGTGTGTCAAATGTTAAAACTAGCCAGGACTGGCACCACTGGTGTATCACACGTCGGCACTTGGTATTCAAGACTGTCTGACTCTAAGTCATAAACCATGACACAGGAGTTGACGCAAACCTTCCAATGACTTCTCCAAAGCAGACTAGAAGAAGAATAATGGATTCTGGATTCTGTCTGTGAATGACAGCAGCTTAAGTTTAAAATTTTATACAGACTAGTAACATCAGCACACTTGTTTCAGAACTACGGTGGGCAGCCTTCCTGCCAACAGCGCACATCGTGTTAAACAGCACAGCAGTGACCCAGAACCCAGCGGCAGACTCTCCGCACCGGCAGCAGGCCGCCATGACAGGGCTCTTGCTCTAGGAGGGGCTGAGAAAGGACACCTGCCCTGGAAAAGCCACACAGCAGCCACCAGCAAGTTCAACACCATGCTAAGGTTTCCGAAATTGCCGTTCTAAGAGATGAGATGGGAAGAAGAAAACCACGAGCTGTATCATTCTATTCCATAAATGTTACCACAGTCACCTTGCATTTGATCGATCTTTTCAGCTTCTGCCCCTCCAGTATTTTCACTAATTTGTTATTGTGAACCAGGGACAGTTCCCAATTAAATCCTCAATGATACCAAGTAGCAAAACCCAAGGACATGCTCATGTGAAGCATGTTGGGTAGGGAGCCAAGAAAAGACATCAGCCTACAGATTCTCAAATATCAGAAAGAAAGCAGAGAGAAGCACGTATTGTTCTTTTTAAAACATGGTTGCTAAACGGAAGCCTGCTGTTCATAAGTGATAAGGTCACTGCTGAGGGGGGACGGGAGCACCCCATTTCCAGCGGTGAGCGCGGCTGCCTTCTGACCTCCCGCTGCACCACACGCAAGCGCCACGCACCACTGATCTCCAAATTGGGGTGCAAACCCCAAACCAATGAGGCGCAGGAAGGAAACAGAATTACTTCTATTTTCTTCTTTATAAAGAATAAGAAATTAAGATTTACTAATATTTAATATACAGACTGACATGCGTTGGAGGTATATCCCTGACATTTCTGTACTGCTAGGCCTGTGTGATCAAAAAGTTTGGATGGCACTCAAGGCAACGGGGAGCCACAGAAGGTTTACAAACAAACCCTAAATGGCTAACGTTATCATGGCCAACTTCACAAATGCTGATAGCAAATGTGTATCCTCAATTGTAGAAGGGACCAACAGACTCTTCACATTTTAACCACCAAATCATAGAATATGATAGGGCCGAATTCAGTAATTCATAGACTTATAGCTCTATGCCAAGAGATACTGTGGAGAGGCAAATTATTTAAAAAAGCCCACTTCTATAGGCCAAGGCTTGGTGGTTAAAAGAAATACTCCACGATGCAGTCAAGCACCATTTTTTAGCATGGCAGCTGCAGAAAGACAAGAGGCAGGCCTTTCTGGTACATGCAGATGATGGCTTCTAAACAAAAATTACCCATCAAAACCAAGAAAGAGGGCTGCAAAAACTACATGCTTAGAAAGAAACAACTCAAAAGACACCCTGAAAGGGGCACGCTCAGAAGGCTCATGGACACTCAGCTCCTGAATGCCATGCGATGCCCACCAAGGGCCAAGGCAGCCTGTGCTCACACTCAGAGACCACCATGTTGTCTCAAGCCAAGCCCGCGTCGCCGAGGGCTTGCACTGCCTTCGCCCCTGCTCCTGTGGGCCCCCCAAGGGTGGATGAAACTGCAAACTCTAAGCCCTCGGACAAGAGACACCACAAACAAGATGGTAACAAAAGAGCCAACTCTCCAAAAGCAAGAGCCAAACTATGGAACCATCCTGTCTTCCTAATGCAGTTATGCTTGGTGTAAAATGAGTAAGACTCAAGTGAAATGCCATTACTAACAATTTCTGAGTAAATCTGGATTCTTCATTAACATGTACTAAATTTCACTTAGCTATATTTCCTATATGAGGAAACTTAGCAGATGGCAAGTGTCCCCCACCAAGAAAACCAAAACTTGGCAATACTATTTGGTTTTTTAAAGAGAAAACTCATGCACCACTTTCTGAAGCCACCGTCTTTTCTCCATTGCTCTCCAGCACCTCCTTTATCCACATCAAGTGCTATAAACACAGAGCTCTGTCTTCGCTGCACGGATCGACTGGCTTCTGCGCGCCCCAATACCAGTCTGACTTCCTGTATGTTAGATTAACTTTCCCCACCTGGTTTTCTTCATGTCTGGACGCTTCTTGGCTTTAACTTTCCCATGCACGTCTTTGCAACACCGAGTCTTCTAATCCATGAACATGGAATACTTCTCTATTTACTCAAATCTTCCCTAAATTTCTCAACAAAGTTTTATAATCTCCAATAAATGTGTTAAACATCGTTTTTAAGATTTATTCATTGTGATTTATTTTTTGGTGTTATTTTAAATGGTATCTTTAAAAGGACTTAATTTTCTAACTACTGCTGCAATACAGGAAACAGCGATTTGGGGGCTATTAATTTTGTATGTGGCTACCTTGCTCTCTTATTAATTCTAATAATGTATCTGTTAATCCCTTTGGTTTTCTATGTATCCCACCCGGTCATCTGCTGGCCAGGACCTCCAGGGCAACGCTGGACAGAAACAGTGAGGTGCCATCCTTTACCTCCTCTCAGTCTCAGAGGAAAACTTGCCATATTTCCCCAAGTTTGCTGTAGGATTTTGTAGATAACATTTATAAGATGAAGACACTGACCTACAGATTCAGTGACCTCCCAATTCATATGCCATCATATACTTCGGTGGAACTGGATAAGCTGGCTCTAAAATGCATATGGGGGTCATGCCTCACCCAGCCACCCTCGGAGGGGAGTAACCAGGTGGGAGGGAGGACGGGCGGTTTCAGACACCACGGCTGATGGGAAGCGTCACTGGCGAAAGCAGCCGCGCCCTGTGGCGCCACAGGGGCCGAGCATGGACGGGGCCCTGATTCCCGCAGGGCAGTGGGGGCAGGGCAGCCCGTCCAGCAGGGTGCCAGGACAACCCAGTTCCCAGAGGCAAACAGCACACCGGGCCAGGGTTCATCAGGCGGTGGGATGGGGGACACTGCATTCTGCATGATTTGTCTGAAAACTTACAACTTCTGTAATTAAAAAAAAAGAAACTTGATCCCTAATTCATATCATATGCAAAAATAAACTCCTGGCTTTTAGAAAGTAACATAAAAGAATATCTTATGTAGGGAGAGAAGTAAGGAAGGACTTCTTGAACAAGACATTAGAAACAGGAAGCATTAAAAAACTGATAAATTGAGCTAAAAATTAAAAATTTTTCTTCATCAGGACACTACCAAGAGGATGAAAAGGCAAGTCAGAGAACAGAGTTACCTGAATACACATAACCCATGGACTCACATCTAGAATATACGACCATTTACGATAAATCAGGAAGAAGAATTCAGAATACCAATGGAAAAATAGGCAAAGTCTTAACCAGGCACTTCACAAAATACATCCAAATGGCTAACTGCATATGAAAAGGTCACCAATCTCATTAAAAATCAGAGAAATGCAAATTAAGACCACAATGAGATGCCATCAGCCACCCAACAGACTGACAACGCCAAGTGCTGGGAGGAGATGTGGCAAGACGGGAACTCAGACACTGCAGACAGTGGCAAGGCTTGGCACTGCCAGTCGAAGATGCACTCCTGGAACACAGACGAACAAAACTCACACGTGCACCAGAACTGATGCAGAAGCAGCCTTGTTCTAACAGCCCAGCCTGGAAACAACCCAAATGTCCACCAGGGGTGGACCAGATAACCACTAGACCCTGTGGTATAGCTAATATTTCAAAATTATGGATGAATGAAACAGTTATACACAACATGGACAAATATTGCAAGATGTTGAATGAATGAGATGAGAAAGAAGGATCCGTACAGTATGACTCCATTTATTTATTTATTTATTATTTTTTTTCCTATTTTTTTTATTAAATTCAGTTTTATTGAAATACATTCACATACCATACAATCATCCATGATATACAATCCATTGTCCACAGTATGATAACATAGTTATGTGTTCATCACCACAATCTATCTCTGAACATTTTCCTTACATCAGAAAGAACCAGAACAAGATAAAAAATAAAAGTGAAAAAAAACACCCAAATCATCCCCCCATCCCACCCCATTTGTCCTTTAGTTTTTATCCCCATTCCTCCACTCATCCATACACTAGATAAAGGGGGTGTGATCCACACGGTCTTCACAATCACACTGTCACCCCTTGTAATCCACATTATTATGTAATTGTCTTCAGGAGAGTATGACTCCATTTAAATAAGAGAAACAGGCAAAACGACACCACAGTGTCCCTATCTGGGCATGTGCCCCTAAACCTATGAAGGACCCACTGGCGGCTTTTGGGTGCCTGGCCCGGGTGCTGGTATTTGCTTTATAATTATTCATCACGCTTTACGTTCGTTTTGTATGTTTCTCCATGAGTTACATTTTAAATAAAAAAAGGATGAGTACATGCACATGGCAGAAAGATGTTGACACACGTAAGAACACACATCCACACACCCGTCTCCGTCTGCCCACCTTTCTCTGCCTCTGTCTCCCTGCCGAGCCGTGTGCATTTAGGCATATTTATGTATGCATGTCCACGCTGGCTCTAGATGAACCAGCACTGACAACCCCTAAACCAACCTCGATCTACTTAGGACTGCACACACACAAACACACACACACACACCCAACACATTTCCTAACATCATTCTCCATTAAGTTGTTTCTGAATATCTTCTTTTATTGAAAAATTTCCCAATTGAGATGAGGTTCCAAGTGACCTCTCACTTTTTACTATTTGTGTAAAGACATAAACACACACACTTTCTCTCTCTCCAAGAAAAGATCAGCAGTGATGATCCCAAATGTATATAATGAAAACTGTGTTATGACTTGCTTGTCAGATCTCATGTGAAGGAAACGAATCAGGAAACTAAGGTCTCAGAGTGGCCCCACCACGAAGATGTAGCCTGCATTGCGAGGAATTAGTTTAAGAACACCCGCCAGGCCCTGCACCAGGCACTGGCATCACAGAGACCAACTAAGACACGGTAAGTGACCTAAAAGAAAAACAACCAAGATGTGGAGAAGGGCAGTGACAGGCATGTAGAGGGCTCCAGGGGTCCCCGAGAGGGGCAGCGCCCCTGCCCTTGGCTAGCGTGAGGCTTGGGGCAGGCTTCCGGGACAGAGGCCGGGGGAGGCCCTCTGTGGGGGTGGGGGGGCTGAGGTGCGGCCGGTGGGAAGAGCCCACAAGGCAGGTGGCCCGGAGCTTCAGGACCAACTGAACAGGGTCATTTCCCAGAAAATCGCTTTTCCTAAAGAAGACAGCACCTTCGATGAGGGTGTGACCTGATTACATTTCACAAACCTTAAATGTATACATGTACATAACTGTACCTTTTCAAAGAGGAGGCTGTCTTTACCTCCAGCATATAAAACTGGCCTAGTACACAGTGGAACCTCAAATACTTGCTGAATGAACATACCAATGTGAAGGACACAAATTCAGGGTGTTTAAAAACATTTACATTAAAATAATTACACATGTATCAGAGTAGAATGCAAAGTCTATGTAAACTTGTAAGATAAAACCAGTCTTCAAAGGAACTGCTTTTTTCTTTTTTTTTTTTTAAACTAGAGAAGTTGTGGGTTTACGGAAAAATCATGCCGAAGATGCACACTTCTCATACAGCCTCCTCTTATTAACGCCTTGTGCGAGTGTGCTCTGTCCGCATGTGTGCTCTGTCTGCACGAGTGTGCTCTGTTTGTTACAATTCATGAAAGAACACCTTTATAACTGCACAGTTACGGTGAGTCCAGAAACTGTTTGCTTTCATCAGGCCTTTCGCCACTCTGGAGTCTTCACAGTCAGAGGCATCTGATAGAAGAATCTGAGTCCTGGGGGAGACTGGAACCACGGAGGGTCTGGAAGCAGAGGAGTGCCACAACCTCATCTAGGAAGAACGAGCTCCTCAGACGGACTGGAGTCAGGATGCCAGAAGCAGAAAGATCTACTTCAGGAGAAGGGCCTGAGCTCCAGGCTCTGGAACCGGTTCTCAGAGCTCCCTCCGAGGCAGTCATGGGGCTCCAACTGCTTCCCCAGGGTGGAGGCCCAGCAGGTCACTGCTGTCGGGGACAATTACCTCCTCTCTAGGAATACGAACTTCCGCAGCCGGAAGCATTTACACAGACACGCCGAGTGTGCGTGGGGTGGCTCGGCCAGCTTCTGCTCTCCCCTCAGCACCTGGGCCAGGTCTGGCGAGTCAGTCCTCTCGGGTTGTTCCTACCTTGTTGGCGATTTTCAAAATTACAACAAATCTTTCTCAGTGTCACAGGGCAAGCTCCCATTTCATCCATTTCAATACACTGATGTCCAGAGTAACATCCTTAAAATCAAGCTGCATCTTTCACTTAGCTGTTTTTCTTTCTTGGTAAGCCATAAAAAAATGGTCTGTCCTACAGTCAACAGTCTCTCAGATTTGGTGGATTTGACGGGATACATAGTTTACCTCTACCACACAATATCCTGCCTCTGCTAAGGTTTCCAAATGGCTATTTTTCATTCAAAATAGCCAATGTTTTTGTTTCCCCTTCAAATTCTGTCTACACTACCTAACATGAAGGCATTGAGCAAAAACCTGGTAACACGGAGTGGACGGGACTTTGAGGAACAATGTGCAGCAAGCTGAGGGCCTGCCCGTTGGGGATGCCGCCCACCCCCGGCCACTGTTGCCCGGCGGTGTCCAGGGAAAGCAGAGGGCTCAGGCTGTCCTTCCCGTCGGCAGCACCCCGCAGCCGTCTGCTTCCGGTTCTCACTGGGGGAATTCCAGCTCTCCGGCGAAATGGAAAGCCCTGCCTGCTAAAAGAATCCGAATAATTCAGTAAAGCAAGCCTGGCTAGCAGCTTCCATGTCGACACTTTCTTTTTAAACATGTTTTGAGACAACCTGTTGCTCAAAATCTGCTGTGAATGTTCTGTCTCAAATTCCAATTCTGTTGTCTGTTCACTTCATTGTGACGCACTTGCCCAGCTTTTATCATCCTTTCTGGAGAGAAAGGCCTGCTGATCCCAGGGCCAAGTGCGGGACGGCGTCTGCACAGGACGAGGAGGGCACATCCCATCCACCTGAAACATTCCACCAGAAACGTCTGGGACTTTCCCTTCCGGTTTCCCCTACTTCTCTGGCCTGCCTTTACGTTCAAATGAAGCAAGTGGTCATAAGCACTTTCCTCCCAACTTGTCATGGCAGAACCCCCATCCACCATCCCTCCTTACGAAACCTTGGTGGTGTCCTCCTGTCATTTCATGGGGCAGATGTCTTCACTTCAAGGTGATTTTCTCAAAAAGCCACAGCTGCAGCCAAGCGCTGGTTCATGTGCATGTCCCCGGGGCACTGGCGGGGTGGGGGGGTGCGGGATGAAGGGGGTGGGGCAGAGGAGGCCGGAAGCGGCCTCTGCAGAGGTGACACTAGCAGAGGCCGGACTCCGCCACAGGAAGAACCCCCTGCCACCCCGAGCCCCGCGCTGGGCACCCTCCTCTCCCGTGGGTGCACATGTGCAGGCTGAGCCTCCGCCTGGCTCAGGTGGGGCCTACGAGGAATTTGAGAGAGCAACTGAATGTGAAGCCGTGGCTTTTTTATAGGGAAAGATTAAGACAAGTCAAGCAAACTCCGAGGAATAAAGACAGAAATCCAAATGGTGGTATCTATGGACATGGGCCACACTCCCCGCTTAAGAACCCAGTTCTAGAATGCCTCGAGGGGAACGAAGCTGGATGCTCACCACTAGCCCACACCAAAACCTACACTCTCACGGCCTCTGGGTGGAGCGGCGGGAGGACCAGGGAAGGAGCAATCAAATGGGCCTCCGGGGCTGTGAGCCAGGCTCTCTCCCAGGAGCTGAGCCTGGGACTCGGGACAATTGCGCCATGCAGACGCCACGACCCCCATTTGGACCCTCGAACCAGGACCTGTGTTGCAAGTGTGTGTACTCCTGCAGGGTACAGCCGCTCAAAGCTGGGGCCTGGGATGCCCTAGAACCCTCCAAGGTGTTGCCAACCTCTACATCTCCACCCAAAGCCGCCCCCCCACCACAGGCCCCACGGCCTGGCCTCTGGTAATGGTGTCAACTGATTGGTCTGATATTAACTTAGGCTGGGACACAGTGTCTCTCACCTGGCCACCATCTAGTCACTGCTGACATGTTAACAATATTAAAAATAGCCCGGAAAGACGACTGGTAGCTCCCCCACCCCCATGGGCGCCTGGCCCTGCTCTGGTGGTGGCGAGGGGCCCACACCCTCCTGGGAAACCTGGAGAGGGCTGCCTGGGGCCTCCTCCTCGTTGACTGAGGCTGCTGTTTGCAGAGGGGCTCGCCTCCCCGCTCGGAGCCCTAGGACACGTCCCTGGCCCCAGCACAGTACAGGAACATGGCAGGCACGCAACAAACGTATTCCATAAATGGATGAAGCTGGCAATGACAAGATGCAAGGGGCCACCCTGAATGGCCAACGCAACCCGACTTCCCTCTAAGAGAAGCTGGCTGGAGCCACAGGGCACCCCGGGTCAGGCAGCAGGCACTGCCACGCGGACGGCACACCCAGCATTGTGGGGCAAGAAAAACTCAGAAGCATAAATGAATGAAAAATCCTACACTTAAGGCCGCTGCATTACTGTCTCCAGCAGTGCATCAACCGCAAAGAGAAGGGTTTTAACCAAGAGCTTGGATACAATAACACATGCCAAGAACGACTCCAAGGTTACTCCACAAGAAAATGGGGATTCCGCACGGCCCCTCCCTGAGCCCGATGGGGACCAGGCCTGTGGCAGGTCAGTGACATGAGGCCAGGCTTGATGTCAGCAGGAGATACAGCCCACTCCCCAGCCTGCAGCTCACCAGGGGAGCGAAGGTGGACCCCTCGGCAGATATCACTGTCCAGAGACCCTCAGCAGCCCCGTGAGCCGGACGAGGGCCGGCAGGTGAGCCCGCGAGCTCAGGCCTCGCACTGGGTACGCCACGCACCATTTGATGCAAGGAGAGGCACATCCTGCTCCTTAAGTCACACAAGTGTCCTATGCTGAGCAGACGATTCAAGGAATTGCTAGGCTCATTCTTCCTTGGAGAAGAAAATTTCACCTCAATATTTCATGTTTTTATTATTAGCTGAAACAAGAAAAACCCCAGTTGTGGTAAGTATTCAAAGCCATTTGGCTGCCTGTTCCCTACGTGGGGGACAGAGACCCAGGCGGGTGTACACCAAATTTAGTGCCTGCTCTCCCGCGGTGGCTCCCGGGGCCCCCACCTGTTCCCGCCCTGGAAGGAGCTCACTCTCCCTGACAAGCACAGAGAGGTGGCCGTGCTCGCAGGTGGAGCTGCCCGAGGTTGCCAAGCGGTGCCGAGGAGAACATGTACAAGGAGTCCGACCGGAGAGCTCAACCAGAGGCAGGTGTCTTTGGAGACACGTATGACACGATGGCGAAGAGAGCTCCTCCCCCCAGTCAGGCCCCGGCAGGCCATGGCACACAGGCTCCCGTCACCATCCCATCGCGGGCGCCCTGCTCCCTGGCTGGCCAGCCTCTGAGGGACCCCCTTACAGGCACCTCCCCCAGACCTTCCCAGGAGCCGTGGGCCATCCTTCATCTTTCTCCTCCACTGCTTTGTTTGAAAACAAAAAGGTTTTATTACAAAAACACTATCACGTCAATTGTAGGCACCCCTTCCCTCCCTCCCACCTTCTCAGGCAAGATCTGAGGATCAGTTTACCCAGCAGCGAGTGTGGGGCCTGGGGAGGGTCTGATCAGCACCCCAGGCAACTCATGTGGCACCTGGAAGAGGTCACGGCACCTTGCAGGTGACCCGGTTCCACCCTGCCAGGCGACGGACCCTTCCAAGCCCTGTCAGTGGCAAACACATCTGGTGATCCAGGGTGGTTTGGGAAAACCTCTACCTCTAGTCACAAAATTCTACTTTCCTGTGTAAAGTATTCCCTAAGACTTGTTCTTTATGGTCCAGATTGTACCCTTGGACTTCCGGCTCAAACGACTCATGCTCTCAGCACTTTGGGGCCATCATTAAGATCAGCTGCCCTATTTGCTTCTAACTTTGGATCCTTCACTTGCAGATACGCATTAAGCTGCCTGTAGTGGGGCTGGGGGAGGCAGGGGAGGGCTGGGATGCTGGGCTGGAGCCCCGGCGTCTGCTCGCACCACCTTAGTGACCCTGGGCAGGTCCCTCTCTCTCTGGGCCTCAGTTTCCTCAGCTGGAAAACAGGGATAACTGCATCTCTCAGGGCAGCTGGAAATCCACAGACACAATATGCTTAGACTAATGCCCCAAATTCTGAGAGTCCTCAGCAAGAGTTTGGCAGTGTTTCGTTAGCCAGATGCCAGGTGACTTATTAGTTTATATCACTCAACCTTATTTATGCTCCTTCAAAAAGGTACTCATTAACCAAACTTGAACCTAACAAAAGGCAGACTCTCAATCGGACAGAGTCTGGCTCTGCATAACACAATTATCTGTAGGTTCTGGCGAGCAGAGTGCGGAGCAGTACAGCGGCAGGAACTTAACACAGGCTGAAGAGGCTGAATGGACCCCAAATCCAAACAGGACAGACATGCCCACCAGGCCACGAAGAGCTGAGCTCTCTGACAACTCGTGAATGTTCTATACTGTCACTCAATGGCATAACTAGATTTGAGTGGGAAAATATCCTGAAAATCTGACAAGCGGGCGAGCAGGTGGGCCAGGTGTGGGGACGCTGTGCTCCAGCTGTGACCATCTCACCTTCCCGGGCTTCAGTGTGTGCTCTCACTCACCACCACCCCCCAGGAGAAGGCGTCACCATAAACTATTATAAAACTATCAAACTTTAAGAATATTTTCCCACTCAAATCTAGTCCAGGGCCCAAAGGTGGGGGAGGGCCGGGTGAAGGCCCCATCTCGTCACATACACACGCATGAGAGAAACGCTAGAGCAGTTGTGGCAAACTGTTGACAAATCGGTGAAATCTTGACAAAGGAAATATTTAATACCATTCTTGAAACTTGTCCATAATTTTGAAATTATTTCAAAGTGTTAAACACACCTCTGCAATTCCTCAAAGAATGGAAGTAGAATTTTACCAAATGTAATCTTCAGATCTATTGAGATACTGGTATTCATTTTCCTTTGACCTAATCTTCACCACATATTACGCCTGCCCGCCTTTTCTTCATGAGGCCAGCTGATCCTTTCCTTTCTCCCCCAACCTCCAAAACCACTCTAGGATTTTAACTCTATTCTTTTCAGTTTCCTAATTCATTAATTTCTGCTTTTGTCTTTATATAGATTACAGCACTTCTTTTATTTTTGTCCTTTTCTATCGTTTTATGTGTTTAAATAATTTATTTTCATTCATTAGCTCAGATGCAGGCCTCAGACCTCCTCTCCACCGGCTGTCAATCCCGGGCCATGCTTGTTAGGCCTGGGCTTGTTTCTTTGTCTGTAAAACGCAACCCCCCCACCCAGCCAACTCTGCAGGTGAACTCACTGCCCTCCCCGCTACGTGGGACCTGACTCTCAGGGGTGTAAATCTCCCTGGTAACATGGGACATGACTCCTGGGGTTGAGCCTGGACCCGGCATCATGGGATTGAGAAAGCCTTCTGTCCCAAAATGGGGAAGAGAAATGAAACAAAATAAAGTTTCAGTGGTTGAGAGATGAGTTGAGAGGTCATTCTGGAGGTTATTCTTATGTGCTATATGGACAACCCTTTGTAGTTTTTAGTGTACTGGAATAGCTAGAAGGAAATACCTGGAACTGTTGAACCACAACCCGGTAGCCTTGACTCGTGAAGACGATTGTATAACAATGTAGCTTACACGGTGTGACCATGCGATTGTGAAAACCTCGTGGCTCGCACTCCCTTTAGCTAGTGTGTGGACAGATGAATAATAAAGACAAAAAATAAATAAATAATGGGGTGGTGGATACGGGGTATGGGATGTTTTGGGTGTTCTTTTTAATTTTTATTGTTTTCTTTATTTTGGAGTAATGACAATATTCTAAAGTTGATTGTGGTGATGAATGCACAGCTATATGATGATACTGTGAGCCACTGGTTGTATACTCTGGAAGGATTATTTGGCGTGTGAATATATCTCAAAAAAATTGCATTTAAAAATGGGGACACTGACAGGACCTCCTTCAAAGAGTGGTTGTAAGGAGTGAGACAATAAATGTTTGCTGCTTAGAGGTGAGCTTGCAACATATTTATTATGATTAGCTGTTGTTCACTTAACATTTGTTCAGTCTACTGGGTGCCAACGGGACAGACAAGGTCCCTGCTTCCAGGGAGGTTTCACTCAAGAGTAAAAGACTAGCAAGCAAAAAAAAAGAAAAAAAAATTTTTTTAATTAATAAGCAAAATTTTAGGAATGAAAACCAGGATGCTGTGACCGAACAACTGGGGCTGTTCTCGACTGGGGCCAAGGGGGGCTGGCCTCCGAGCAGAGCCCTGACCCGACACGTGGACGCCAAGAAGTCGCAGCACTGCGACCCAGCAGGGACCTGTGCCACCGGCAGATTCCCTCTGACTTGAGGGCCTGGTACTTATTCCTTTTTTATTTTTTGCATTAATATGAGAAAATATGGTTTCTACTTATTCCACTTTTTGGAAATTGCTGGGATTTTCTCTGTGATCCATTACATGTTAAATTTAAAACCTGTGCCACAAGCACTTGTCCTGTAGCAACAGACCGTGCAGGCTCTCTTGGTTCAGGTTAACGGTCGTGTGAATTCACCACACAATCCGTCAAGGACCGAGCAAGTCCGGGCACATCTCCGACAACCACCGGAGCTATCAATTGTGTCTTAAGTTCTCTATAGCTGTTGCTTCCTGTGTTCTGATGTTAAATCGTGTAGGGCATGCACCATCCTATGGACCACATACTTCAGCATGACGACGCCATCCTGTCTCCTTTTTTGGCCTTGAATTCAACTTTGTGCAATATTCATGTCATGACCCCTTGCTTTTCTTTTGCATTTGCTTCTTGAATTGTGTCCTCCCAAAAGACACGTTCCAGTTCGCCCTCACAGCACCGTGAGCGTGCCCGTATTTGGAAATGGGGTCTTCGAAGGTGTGACTAGTTAAGGAGGCTGGACTGGGTGAGGCTGGGTCCCGATCCCCTGTGCTGGGGAGAAGGCCGTGGGAGGTGTCTGCCAGCTGGGGAGCACAGGGATGCTGGCGGCCAGCGGAAGCTGGGGGGCGTGGAGGGGCTCCCCTCCATGACCCTGCCGATCCCGAGTTCCGGGTTCAACCTCCAGAACTGAGAGGGTAAGTTTCTGTGGTTTCAGGCCCCCCAGTTTCTGGTACTTTGTCCCAGCAGCCCTAGGACACCAAACCCTGAGCCATCTTCCCTCTCGCTTTCTTTTCAAACATGCTCTTACATATTGTCCACATCCTTTTAGGATTTAAAGCTGAAGTTAGAAGAAGCATGTTTCTTTAACTTGCTTTATAGACTATATATAGGCAAATATATAACTTTTTAAATTATATAAGCAATCCTTAAATTTTGCTAGCCTATAAAAATACATGAAAAAACCCAGATGCATTTAAGTAAATTTATTCAGTTTAAACAGTGTTTGGAAAAAAGATGACCTTCAGATCTCCCAGCTTGAGACATCAATTTCCCAAATAACAGAATGACTCCTTTACAGTCACAACTGGACAATGTCACAAAACTAGCTGTAAATGTGCGTGCAATCTGGGGGGTGGTGGTTTCGGTCTGAGGCAGTAGGGCAGAGCAGCGGGGCAAGGAGCCTGATGCCGGCCGAGGGTGCCCCAGGGCTGCCGCAGCTGAGGTCTGGGGACCCCCAGCCTCCACTCCATCCGACAGCAGCTCCCCCAAGCCCTGTCCAGTTCTGCAGCCTTGACTGCATAGAGCACTTTAGCTGGTTTGAGCCAGAAGTCTAGACTTCTTATTTATTTTTGTTTGGGGACTGAAGAATTTCCTTAGGTAATTTTAAAAAATCTAATTTTCCACCATAGCTGATCTGACTGATTTTTCCTACTATTTTCATGTGCAATTCTTTTAAAGAACGGAAATAGCCACAGTCACTGGGTACTCTGTGCTGGGTGCCAATGCAACCCATCTGAGCCCATTAGCCCCACAAGGACACTCTGAGGGGAGATGAACTTCTGGGCACCTGCCGGGCAGCCAAAGCGCACCGTGGGGGAGGGTGCTGGCCCCACACCCCTACCGCTCAGCAGCTCAGGACGGTCCCACAAAGACTGAGTCTGCCCTAAGGAGACAGGAGGCTGCAGAGGCAGTAACAAAATGTGAATAAATAAATAACAGACATGGGCGAAGTCCCCTTGTCAGCCCACATTGGAGGTGGGAAGGTGGGGGTAGGGGACTTGCTAAACAAACTGTCAAACGCCTGGAATATTGCCTTGGCCACAAGTCTGATCACCCAACCACGGAAGCCACCCACCTTTCCCTGAACCCTCAGCCGACTGCCGAACCTGCCCCAAGCTGCTCCACCGGGCCCCCTCCTTCCTCTCTGTGCCCCTCCCTCGGCCACCGCTTCTGGAGAAGAGCAGGCTGAGGGGCCTGACCACCCCCCACACCTACCCCAGGGCTATCCTCCTGGTTCTCAGCTGCTTGCAGATAGCCAGGGTGGGATCAGAGACCCCCAAGCCCCCAAAACACAGCCATTTACTATGTAAATGGCTTTGAATACACTCCTAAAAGTGAAAGAACGCTTTCCCAGGAATCTGGCAAGCAGAGGAAGCAAAACAGATCGAACCAGCCCTCCAAGCCTTCCTCTGAGGCCTGGGCATCGCTGCTCCTGAGCAACCCGAATGCAAGAAAGGGAGCCTCCGAGATCCGGGGGCTTTTTCTCACAGCTTTTCGGAAAAGTCAGCCTGGCAGATGAGAAGGCACTGGTAGTCCATTTCTGATTTTCCCAACATATAATAAAGATTCACTCCTTTAATACCAATCCAGATTCCTGATAAGATTAAAATTAACATCTTAACACACAAATCCTTTGTACTAATGTCCCCAAGCAACGTGACAGCTTTATGTGCTTTAAGCATGTATTACAGGTCATGATAATTTGAGACTGGGATGTCAGGGCTGGCAAAGGGCCTCTGGAGCTACATGACACTCAGTCTGGGAAGGGGCTTCTCCTTTGAGCCATTATTCTCCTGAACAGAGAGGGAAAATACCCACTCCAAATAACAAGAGTTGCCAAACAATGGCTGTGGGGCACATCAAGAGCCACACTCAGATGAGTAGTAAAGGGACCGTGCAGTGCCCGCTCTCTTCATTTCCATTTCTGTCACTGTCCTGACCCTGAGAACTCCATGGCCTGGGCGTGAAGACAAGAAAACAAATTAAGGTCTCCTCGGTTCCAGAGGAGCTCCTGGGGCCTGTTTCAGCAACACCAAAAACCAAAAACCAAAAACCAAAACCAACCAAAGAAACATTCCCAGACTTAAAAAGGAATGAAATGTCAATACACGCCTTGATGACATCACGAGTGAAATGAGTCAGACAAGGGGATAGATACTGTATGATTCCACGTCTAGGGAGCAGCCACAATACGCTAACTCACAGAGACAGAAGAGAGGGCATAGGGTACCCCGGCAGGGGAAAGGGGATGGGGAATTAAAGCATAATAGGTACAGGGTTTCTATTTGGGGAGATGGAAAGTTCTGGTAATCACGGATGGTGGTGAGAGCAGCACAACACTGTGAACATGATCAATCCACTGAATAGTTATCTGGGAGTGGCTGAGGTGGGAAAGTTTATGTAGTGTACATGTTTCCATAACTAAAAAAAAAAAGAGCAAACAACTAAAAACACAGTGACAATTAAATGCAATACATGATCCTGGACAGAATCTAGGAAGGGAGGAGAAAAGGCTCAAAAGGACATCTTTGGGACATATAAAAAGGCTGGAATATAGACTAAAAACTGTTAAATTTCTAGAACTTGATAACTGCACTTATGTAGGTGACTACATAAGTGAAGATGCCTGTTCTTAGGAAATGTACTAGCTATAGTAAGTGTTCATGGAACATGATATACAGAATATCCTCTCAAATGTTCAGAAAACAGATAAACAGATCGATGGGCTGACGGATAGAGAGAATGACATGGCAAATGCGGCAAAATGGCAAAGTTGTGCATCTGGGCATCTGGGGGGTGGGATGTTGGAGTTCTCTGTATGGGTTTTGTATTTTTTTTTTGCAATTTCCCTTTAAGTTTGAAATTATTTCAAAATAAAAATCTTAAAAAAAAACAAAAACCAAAAACCCCCAAACAAATCAACAAAACCCAAAAGGAAAACAAAAAAAGAACCACGGTGGGGCTGAGCTGCTCCCACGGGGAGACCCGGCGCTGGCTGCCCGGGGGCATCGGCACTGCACCTGGCGGAGCGCCTGAGCCTCTGGCTGTGCGACCCCCCTGGGGCCAGAATCAGTGCCCAGAGCACATCCATGTGTTTGTAAATCACAGCACATTTACAAACAGTCACAGTTAAACAGAAAAGCCATCTTGCGGGGAAAAATACAACATTGGGGAAAAATCCAACATTAGGGAATATTACAAGACAATTTAATGTTCTATCAAAAGTAAAGCACATTCGGTATTTCAGCTGAAGTTAAAGCCACAAGGTCAATTATTTCAGGACATGAAGCAGCAGCAATGACTATTCCAGGCACCCAAGAACCCCAAGACCTCTCTGCGCTATGGGCTTCCTTCTGCATGGTGGGGTACGAAGAAGGTAGAAAGGAAAGAAAGTGTTAAAAAAAAAAATTCTGTACCCAGAACTCATAGTTAGGATTCTTATTCATTTAAAAATAATACAGAGTCTGTTTCTTTTTTTGGGTGGGTGGGCAAGCCCCACGCTCCCATCTCAAGGCTCACCCGAGCGCTCTCACCCGACTACTCCCAGCGCCCCACTACACACTGGGAGCCTGTCAAGCAGACCCAGCGAGCACTGGCAACGCTTTTATTCACTTCTGTCCCAAAGGTGACTTTCAAAACTTCCCCTCTCCAGTGTGAACGTTGTAAAAAGCTGGTGAATGTATATTGTTTCTCAGGTGAGAAAAAGCTGATCTATCCCAGAGCAGAAAGTTCAACTCATTGGCTTCTAATGATATGCCCAGGGACACAAATGTATAATGTTTATATTTATGTGTATGTATTTGTGTGTGGAAGCATTTATATCATATTCACCAGGATCCACATGACCTGCATAACTACACCCCCGCCGTCTAATTTCTGGTCTTCTTAGATATAATTACACAACTGAGTAAAATGGGCTTTTAAAAGTTACTTAAACCAAGAGATACATTATGTGGTAACTCCAAAGGTGAATTAGGTAAAAATCTGGAATTTGTGGTTAAAGTGATGCTCTGAAGTTAGGATTTCACAGACCAGTAACATTTCACAAAGAATTCTGAGGTCTGACATTGCCACTCTAATTGACAAATAAGAACATTAAAAAAATATATTATAAAAGAAAAGACATTTTAATACCAAAAAGGACAATCTCAGAGTAAAGGGAAGTCTTGTAAAAGCAATAAATTTACCTAATGAAAAACCCACTTTGCACCTCCCTTGTTTCCACCTTGGCCAGATAAAAACCCTGTCACAGCGTGGCACAGGCGTCCGGAAACGCCCGCCCTGACGGCCTTCGTGGTGCACCGGAGCCCACGGGGACCAAGTACGCTCGCTCCCTGCCAAGGATGTGATCTGGCTTTCCCTTTCCAAGAAGGAGAGCTGAGAGAATGAACCGGGTTTCCTCCTGGAAGGGTTAGACCTTCCTGACGGCCAAGACTGACCAGGTTCAAGGCCGCCTCAGTAATCGACAAAGGAGGACGGCAGCTTTGCAAGCAAAACGCACACTCCGAGACCCAGCGCCACCACCTCCCTCAAGGCAGCCACCTCCAGATCTGCCTGGCCGGCCTGTGGCTAGAGAGGTTACACGGCAGGTGCTTAGAGGACGGCAATTCCAAACACAAGCACTCTCTCAGGCGGGTTTCTCCCCAACCTGGACTTTCAACCTGGGGTGCGCATCCTGGGGATACGTCAAACACGGGAAAGGCTGGCGTGGGTTCCTGGAATGTCGGCTGTACGTGCAGCTGACGTTAACATTACCAAGTATTAAACTGCAATAATTATGGAACAGAATGCAAAATTCAAATGGCTTTTTATGAAAGCATGAGACGTCAGAAGCTTAAAAACTTTGGAGGTTTTAAGTGGACCACTTCAGGCTGAGTTCCCAGGCTTCCCACAGGGGCAGGTTCTCTCCGGGGCGAGACTGGGCGGCAGTGTGATCACTCTAACCGGGTTTAGCTTGGGAAGCAGCAGTGACAAGCAGACCCTAAACTGACATGGAAATGAAAGGAACCCAGAAAAACAAAATCAATTTTGAAAAAGAACAAAGTTGGAGGGCTCACACGTTTAGATTTTAGAACTTACTACAAAGGTACACGATCAAGACAGTGTGATACAGGAATAAGGACAGACATACAGATGAATGGAACTGAACAGAGTCTAGAAATAAACCCGCACTTTTACGGTCCACCGATTTCCAGCAGGGAGCCAAGACAATTCAATGGGGAAAAAACAGCCTTTTCAACCAATGGTCCTGGGACAACCAGACAGCCAACACGCAAAAGAAAGAAGCTGGCCCCCTTCTTCATCCTACCCAGAAAAAATCAACTCAAAATGGACCAGAGACCTAAATGTAAGAGCTGAAACCATAAAACTCTTAGAAAACAGGAGTAAACCTTCATGACCTTGACTTAGTCAAGGGTTACTTAGATATGGCATCAAAAGCACAAGCAACAAAAGAAAAAACAGATCAACTGGACGTCACCTAAATTAAAAACATTTGTACTGCATATGACACCATCTACAAAGTGAAAAGACAACACGGTACAGGACGTACATCGGCTGCGGGACGGGCTGCGCGGTGCCGACGTCAGGGCCGCCTCTGACCCCACCCTGGGGCCGCCGGTCACTTCCCTCTTCCACAACTTCCTTCCGGGAGTCCTCCCCTGCCCCAGAAATTCTGGTAACCCTCTCTGCTGAAGACGGGACACAAACACCCCGATTTCAGCAGCGCTGGTTTCCACAGCCCCGCTGTTCACACAGAAATGAACGGGGCTGAGCACACCGAGACACGGCCTGAAGTGCAGCAAACCAGAACGCGAGGAAGGGCAGAACCTGGGTGCGGCCCGGTTAGGAAGTCGCATTCCTGTGCACGGGTTGCCCTCATGGACGAGGGCGTGCGTTCCCAACAGGCTGCGCGAAAGCTGAGATGCGAATTCTATGACAAGGACTTGTAAAGTTAATTTTTTGCCAAGAGTGAAATCCAAATCCATGATCTTGACTTTTTCAGTACTAAGTTCTGCAACTTAATTGGTTACAAGCATCGCAATAACTTCCAAGACACAAAAAGATAGCAGTGTCCTGATTCTGACAGTGAAGATTCAACTTTTTGAGTAGGAAATACAAACACAGGGCTCAAACAGACACCTACACGCGCACACACACAAACAGGCACGCAGCGCCCTCCTATCCCCCCACCAAAGGTGTCGCTTTTGGTTATTCTTCTGTATCTCTTGAGGTTCACCGCGGAGCCCTAGCACATGTTCTCCCCCCGGACTGGGGAGAGAGGCTGTGGGCGGCACCCGCTGCTGTACCTGCCCTCCCACCTTGCTGACCCCAGTGCTCTCCGCCCACGGTGCGGGACCAGCACTTCCGGCTGTCGCCCACCACATCACCACGCCTCATCCCAACGCACACCCAAGCCGTGCCCGGCCACCCCACGCCCCCGGCCGTGTTTCGGGCCCCCCCCATCAGCTTTTCAAGCTTCAGCTCTCCCGGGAGCCTCTCCCAGCCCGCAGCCCGTCCTCCTCACTGGAAACACACCCGCAGCGCATGGCATCGTGGCACTCGGCACAGGACCACCACGGAGGCGGCGATCTCTAAATATTCGTCTAACGAATGAAACAAAGCTTCAGGTGGTCGTTAAGTCAGACATTCAAATTATATTTTGTTTGCCTTTCTATGTTAGGTATATTCTATAAAGTTCGTCTTCTTTTTGGAATGAACTCAGTCAGCTAACACATATTTAGTCTCAACTTTAACTTTATTTGGCATAGTGAAGGATGTAAGGTTATGCCATCCGTATACACATACGGAGCCTGCAGAAGAACAGAGCGGGGAAGGAAACCTCCGTGAAGCTTATTAAAATCAGGAACACGCGCTCCCAGGTCGGTTCCTCCCGTGACGAAGTGTCGCCGCTGTGCGGGCCGCCCAGCAGTGCGTCCGCCCAGGGCCGTCTCCTCCGGACGGGTGCCCAGGCCCAGCAGGGCCGGCGCCAGGGGAAGGCACAGCCCGACGCCAAAGAAAGACGCTGCTGCTCGGTCCCAGGCTCCCTCTTTACCCATCAGCGGTTCATGACCCCACTGGAGTACTCTAGTAGCTGTGTCTGAACCCAACTTTGGCGTGACTTTCTCAGGATGAGCGAGATCCTTCAGTCAAGGGGAAAGTGTGTCCCCGTCCCCCCCACAGGTGCCTCCGGGCCCCCGTGGCCACAAAGCTCCCAGGAAGAGCCTCACCTTCACGACCCAGAATCTGCATCTCTCGTTTGTGGAGATGACACCATCAGATCAGCAGCGCCGCTCTCTCCGTCGCGCACCCAGCTCAGCGCAGGAGGCACCGCGCACCCAGAGCTCCGGGCAAGGAAGCCGCTCGGGCAGTCTCGGGTTCACCGTCGGAGGTGCGAGCCCAGAACCAGGCGCCAGAGACCCCCCAACTCCCGGGGCCTCCCTGTTTTGCTTTCCACAACCATAAGAGTGGGGACTAATGACACTGCTTACTCCCTCACAGGAAAGAGGCGGCTTAATTAACACTTGCCAAGAGCTTTGAAGTTAAGAGGCTCCTGGGTGCTAATGACAAGCAATAACATTCTGTCCAGCCTCATTCAGGAACCCATCCTGCTGCAAGCCCCAGACAAGCCGATCTGGGTGAACTGAGCTTCTCTACTTTTTTTTTCCTTAAAGCCATACAATTTTGAAAACCATGGAAAGAAATGAAAGGCAGTGACTCGCTTGGGGCACCAGGTAACAGGTACCGCGGGAGACCCCGAGCCACGGGGCCACAGCACTGGCGACCGGTCCAAGCAGTCATCACATGGCAACAGTTCCCACTCACCATGGACGCCACACTTTAGAGAAGTAACTGGCAGGTAAGTCCCTGTTTCCTGCCAAAGAACTCTTTACTGAACATGCTTCTTAAACTTCCTTTATTTCTTTTAACATTTAATGTGATAAAAATATGCATGTTAAAAATTATTTTGGGGACTCCAAGCTTAACTTACATTTCACTTAAAGGCTCTGCCCCCCTTTTTAAAAAAGGAGAGGACAGGCTCAAATAAGCAAATGTGCAAGCCTGTGCACGCTAAACAACAGGACTGGAAGATTGACCTGGTTTCTGTAAGGAGAGATCTGGCTCTACAGCACACACCCACACACACCACCACTACCGCCACCAGATAGTTTTCCAATCTACACAGGCAAGGCAATCTAGGTTCATTTCAATTCGCAAAAAATAAATACAGAAGTTCAGATTAATATTTTGAAAGTTAACATTTAAATGATGCACAAAATCTAAGGGTAAAAAACGGAGGATTTGTATCCACTGATACTAATTTCTGAAAGAAAAGTCAACCACGAAGACCTGACAACCTCATCTGGAAAATAAAAGAGATGAAATAAGAAAGAAGTTCTTAAGGGGGAGAAAGGGAGAGAGGTAGACAAGTAAAAATTTCAGGATATCATAAACTGAACGTTGGCTGAAAGTATAAATTTAAGTTAATCCCTTATTGACGATTAACAAAAACACTTTTTCAGTGATGTAATTTATCACTTTCTTGTACAGAAACAAATATCTGAATTTATTAGATCAAAAAACAAATAAACAAACACTTGTGGTCATTCACTCAAATTTTCTGCCAGGCTATCGTTTCTCTTAACTAAGGATAAAATAAAAGGAGAAATCTGCTCATTCTCATTATGTGTTTTCTGTCCCCAGGGATATTAGATTGGAATGTGAATTAAGCTCCTTTCTTTCAATTCCCTTGAAAATAAGTAATTTAAGCCAATGCATTTTTAAACCTAACATTCAGAGGTTCATGAAGGCATGCAATGTTTTAAATATCTAGCAAAATATTTTAAAAAACAGGCACAGAAGAGACAATGACTCTCGCTAAAGTAAAATGTGTCCTCAGGACTAAGCCTCAAGAAGCAAAAATCCAAATCCACGTTACCAGCAGCCAGGGATAGCAGAAGCAGTGGCAGTAATCCTCAAGTCAGACAGAGCGAGGTTCCCTTCTGGCCCCAGCTCTCGCTTTTGACCTGCGTTCTGATACCTGTGGAACGAGCAGGCACAGAGCACCTCTCTCATGCGGCTGTGCAAGCTAACTGCACACGGCAGCCGCCTCCCGCTTCTAGCACCTGCTGCTTTGGCCAGCCACGAGATGCATTGGCTTCAACAACAGGAATTTGTTAGCTTACAGTTCCGAGGCTGAGAAGATGTCCAAATCAAGGCATCATAAAGGCGATGCTTTCTTCCTGGAGACTGGCTGCTGGGATCCTGAGCTCCTCTGCCACATAGTGGCGTCTGCTGGTCCCTCTCTGTTCCAGGTTTCGATGCCTTCAGCTTCTCGCTTCCTTGGCTTTCTCTCTCTCTGTCTGAATTTCATTCTCTTATAAAGGACTCCAGTAGGAGGATCAAGCCCCATCCCGAATAAGGTGGGCCACACCTTAACTGAAGCAGCCTCATCAAAAGGTCCCAATTACAATGGGTTCACACTCACAGGAATGGATTAGACTTAAGAACATGTTTTTCTGGGGTACACACAGCTTCAAACCATCATTCCTGCTGTGCTGGTTTGGATGCATTATGTCCCCCAAACACCATGCTCTTGGAAGCAATCTTGTGGGAGCAGATGCATTAGTGTCAATTAGGCTGGAATCCTTTGATGGAGCATTTCCATGGAGATGTGACTCAATTAACTGTAGGTGAAACATCTGGATTATTTCCATGGAGATATGGACCCCGCCCATTCAGTGTGGGTCTTGATTTAATCACTGGAGTCCTATAAAAGAGCTCACAGACAGAAGGACCTCAGAGCAGCTCAGAGAGACATTTTGGAGACAGCCATCAAAAGCAGACTTTTGCTGACACTTGCTCCGGAGAAGCTGAGAGAGGACAAAATGCCCCAAGAGCAACATTTTGCAGAGTGCACAGGAGCTGCGAGTAGAGCCGGAACACAACCGAGATCAGCGGATGCCAGCCACGTGCCTTCCCAGCTAACAGAGGTTTTCTGGGCGCCACTGGCCTTCCTTCAGTGAAGGTACACCTGTGTTGATGCCTTAAACTGGACATTTTCATGGCCTCCAGACTATAAATTTGTAACCAAATAAGCCCCCTTTACAAAAGCCAATCCATTTCTGGTGTTTTGCCTAACGGCAGCATTAGCAAACCAGAACACCTGCCTAGTCTGAAAGTTTAAAATAAGTTAACAAAAGAAGCAGAGGACCACACTAGGAGTTCATCCAACAGACGCACATATGGTACAACGCAGGATAATATAATGTAAACATATTAGCTCAAGCTTCACAAATTATTTAATAGAGCTATCAGGATATGAAAAACTTGTAAAAGGTTTTGGTTTCTAAAATTTCTCTCATGTCAAATTATTTATTCCTTAAGAAATGAAGAAACAAAGAATATTATATAGTTCTGTGACTAAATAAAGACATACTGATCTAACTTATGTGACTATACATGGAATGGTACTCAGCAAACTTCAAACAAGAGTCACTTGAGACTTAATTTGGAGCTAGGGTCAGGGAGAATTTTAGTCTTATCTGTAATTAAAAAAAAATTAAAGGTGGCTGTATTTGTGTATTAATTAATTGAAAATGGATTTTTAAAAAAAGATTTAAAAAAGATAAAAGTTTTAGACCCTAAAAATTGCAAATTTTTATGACACACAGTTATTAAGTTTTTATCAAGTATGGCTCTAAAGCTAAGGACAGCTAAATCCAGGGAAACGTAACATAAAAGGGGAAGACAGTATTTCAACCTGATGTTTCCAAATTACCCTGGTACACATCCTTGGCATCAGACTGTAATTAAAGAGTGTATGTAAACGGGAGGAGCCCTGAGGTAAAGGACCTTAGGGTACGGTGATGTGGTTCCCAGGTGCCCCTTTGCCTCCGCAGCAGCCCGGGGCTCAGTGTGCACAGCCGGACACCGGGGACAGGGCTCCCACGTGGGGCCACCTGGGGCCACCCCCACCCGGGAGGAGGGGCCCCAACGGAGGCTGGCGGCCAGGACGGGGCTGTTCTCTCCTTCTCTGCTTCTCCACACTGCCGCGATGTTCCCCCAGGGAGCATATATCACTTTCATAATTAAAAAATAAAAAGTAAACAGGAAAAACATGCAGGTAAGTAAATACCAGGAAAAACGACGAGATACCAAACACTATGGTCAATTTTTTGGTCAAAAACAGCGGTGGTCAGATGCACAGAGACCCTCTGCAGCCGTGGGGAGCTCTGGGGAGCAGGAAACAGGAAAGACGGGGAACATTTTCCACCTTTATCCCTTTGGATTGTATCAACTGGTACACAGAGGGCATTGCTTTAGGAAAAGAGGAGCAGTAAAGAATGGCAGGCCGGAAATAGAGGAGGGCAAGGAAACCCGAGAAGGGGGCGCAAGGGCAACGGGACAAACGGGCAAAGAAATAACATGCAACACCCGGGCTGAAAATTTTATTTTTAAGAAAAACTGAGGCTAAACCTACCTCATTTTAAAATCAAAGAACAGAAAAAATAACTCCCAGTCCCATGAAGAAAAATATTCTTTAAGCTTCCTCGTTAGTCCATATGGTTTCGCAGAGAGGACAGAAAGCAGGAGGGGGAGGAGTGGGGAGCACGGGGCTCCAGGCCTGGGGACCCTTGGGCGGATGGGGAGTCACTGCCCTGTGCAGCGGCCCTTTTACTTCATCAGAGGACTACTCAGTTTGGGGAATTTTCTCTTAAGGTTAAGAGAAAAAATAATCTCAGCCTGGAGAATAGAGGGTGGTTCTCACAGAAACTTGGTAAAAACAGGGTCGGGGCCACATCCGGTCCCTGCTAGAGAGAGCTCCTCGGCCAAGGGCTTTCTTTCTGTGTGCTTTGGTCTCAGGACCCTAAAAGGCTATCAATTATGTGGGCTGTATCTACTGATATTGAGAATTGAGAATTAAAAACAATGCTTACTTAGTAATTATTTAAAAGTAACAATAGGCTCACATCATGTTAACTTAATATCTTTATGAAAAAAACTTTATTTCCCCAAATTAAAAAAATGTAGCATGGGTAGCTTTGTTCACCATTTTTGCAAATCTCTTTAATGTCTGTCTTAACAGAAGGCAAGGGAGATCTCTTGACTCCTCCTATATCCAACTTTTGTGTGTGTGTATGTGATAAGTTGTTTTCCTTGGAGTATATGCCAAAAACAAACAAAAACCCAGTCTCACCCAGATACGTTTAGTTGGGAGAAAGAGGAGTATTTCAATAGCCTTCTCAAAAAATTGTGGATATTCTCCTTTGATTCTATATCACAATTCAACAAGTGGTCATTTCTTAAAGATGAGGGAAAGTGGAATCTGAAACCCTATTGATGAACTTCTCAGTTACATTAAAACCCCGTGGTCTATCCTGCACTTTAACTGGCTCTTTTGCCCATGTGTGATTTTGCAGTATCATTTATTGGTCATTTGGAAAATACTGGCGAACCAAGTTATGCACGTCTTCCAAACAGTGACTCATTTCATCATATATCTCAAAAATCCTATTTGTTAGCAATGTCCCCAATCTCACCAGCAGAGTCTCAAACCCCAGGAAGCTGTCAAGCTACACGAGCAGAAACAAGCTTTCCAAAATCCAAATTTCTGCTTGAAAGCTCTAATTTTATCATGGGCAACAGTGTCACAGTTGCTTTCCTGGTAGTGATAGGCTCGCTTTGTTCATTTTTTATAAAAAGTCTGCCAAATACTCATGTTTCGGTTAGTTTGTCTGCCATTTGTTCTTTCAAGTAAAAATGTGGTCCATTTCTGAAAAAAGCGGCAGTTCAGCTCGCAACTCAAACATGGCTTAGGTGCTTTCCTCAAGTCAACCATCTCCTCCACCACGTACAAGGGCTTTCTGGGAGCTCTGTGCCTCAATGCACAGAATGTTAAAAAGACACGCACACGGAGACTGCTAGCTGGATGTTGCTGCCTCGCTTTGTGGAAAATGCCCTTCGCTCACCTCTGCCATCAGGGCAAAGAGTGTCCTGGAATTCTCTGGAAGACAGCTTTGGCCTCGCGGACCCCTTGAGAGTATCTCTGTGACCCCAGGGGTCCGAAGACCACACGTTGTGAAGGCTGCGGCCACCTTCACCACTTCAGAGTCCCAGAACATGCTTATCAGATGCCACCCCACGGCAGACCCACCACCTAAAGGTGGAAAGCGAGCACCACCCTCCTAGTGGTGTATGTACAGAAACTGTCTTCAAACACAAACACGTGTGTGCACATCCCTCTAACCCCTCTCCTTTGAGGCTTACCAAGAATAAAGGACCAGCAACTTGGGAAGAATCGGGCTTGTTCCCTAGTGAAACATTATTATTTTCATAATTACATAAATTAAAATCCTGTAATTAGAACACATTGCTCATGGGTAAGACAACTAGCAGACAAAAATCTAAATGTTACTATAAAAAGTGCACGCACCTCAATGATAAAGACTGAAAAACCTAATCAAACATTCATATCAGGTGAATTCTCATAAAAATGCCAGACTATCAACTATAAAATATATGGCTACAGTTGAGAGCCCACTTAGTTCAAATACTATCTGAACTGAAAAATCCTAGCACAAAGAAAGAATTCGGAGTTTAATGTAATGGGACTTGACATTAAGACATTAAACTTTTGGAAGTCAACTGCGAAAGCATCAGAAAGCAGAATCGCATGTCAAACCAACTAAAGGGAAATGGTTTGAAGTTATCCTATCTGGGACCAATCACACATGATGTCTGTAACTTCTAAACATAAATGCTTTAGGAATTTTATGTTAAAACCCCTTGCTTCAAAAGAATTAAAAATGTATGTGTGTGTGGGTGTGTGTGTAAATGCTGATTTTTCTTCTCCTCTAAAGACTGAGCCCAGGAGAGTGGAAACCAGCAAGGATGGCTGGGCAGGGCCCTGCACACCGTGTCTGGGATCGCCCCACCAGGAACGTCACCCCCAGCCTATGAGAGGACACAGCTCAGACTCCTGAGCGGCTGCAGACACTAATTTCTTCCTGGTGGCGAAATGCCGAGTCCACTGCAAGGTGAAAAGGCTCAGTAAATGGGGGTGGGGGTGGGGGTGGGGGACGGAGAGGGAGAGGGACACGAGGGGCAGACAGATGACCCTCGAGAGGAACAAACACCATGGGAGCCGAAAGCAGGTTATGGGTGGACACTGGGTGCTGATGGATCGCACACAATCCAGAAAAGGGATGACAACCACGGCAGCCACGGCCCTTCTGGTGCCTTCCAACACTCCAGGCACTGTCTATGTACTTGCTCAAGCCCGGGACCAGTCATGCTGCACATTCCCTTTGTGGCCCACTGGGGCGGCCATGTGGCCCTGGAGCCCCCCCCCCCTCCCGTGGCCACAGCACCTGCCTCTCCGTCCACAGAGGGAACCTTGGTTTTATCTCAAAGGTGGCTACACCTAAAGGACTGACCAAAACGCCAACAGAAACAGAGAAATGTATACGCCCCCCCAATACCAGCTGGTAAGAGGGTGCAGCTGAAAGTCTGCACGGCTGCTGTGGGCTGGCAGTGACGGGAAGGGCACCGGGTGGCAGGGCCAGCCCATGGCCTGGTCACTTCACTGACGGTTACCAACAGGTCAACAATGTCACAAAAGGAAACATATAAAAGACCCCTTCTCACTACTTAGGAAGCGATTTCTAAATTATTCCATTGCCTTTGCATATTTGTCTGAAGCAGAACATTTTAAAGATATTTCCTTCCAACATTTTATTATGAAAAAGTGTAAACCTGCATGTAAGTTGAATGAAAACCTGTATACCCACTTCCCTAGATGCAACCACCTTCCCGTTCCAGCCTGTCTGCTTCCTAGTGCCGTGGTAGTTGCAGAGTTCATACTTTGCCCCCAAATACTTCACCTGCATCACCAAAGAACAAGGACGGCCCCACACAATCACAGCGCCTTACCGCACACCACAAAATGAACAATTCCACATCAGCCAGTGCATCTGTGCTCAACCTCCTCAGCTGCCCAAGGCTGTCACTTACAGGTTTAAAACAAGGATCTGATCTAGGGTCACTCCTTCTAGAGGAGATTTTGATTTAGGAATAGTTCAAGGGTCTAAAACAAAATAAGACTTTTACTTGCTAGAGAGTCGTGATCTGTGCTCCCCTTCTTCAACCAGTTCCCTCATGCAGGTCTCAAGAGCTTGCCAAGTACTCCCTGACAGACCAAGTAGTGAGCTAAGAACCACGCCGAGTGGCACTGACCTGGGAGGTTGTTCAGAGAAAGGGCCTTTCACTCTCCCTCCTGGCTGCTGAGCACCTGGTGAGGCGGTGACGCCCGCAGGGGTGAGGGTGCTGTCCTTGCAGGTGCTGTGTGGTGGAGGAGGTGAGAATAAGGCCAACCACGAGCGCCCACAGATGTGCCAGGTGACCTGGGCGGCAGGGTTGGTGACTTCCCGCCTTCTCCACCAAGAACGAATGCATGTGAGCCTTTACAGAGCTTCCATTTCAACCTGAAGTGAACACACTATACTTTATGGAGAACAGTGCAAATCCAAAGGCACGTGAGATGCAGAAGCATGCACAGCCAGCTCTCAACCCCCTGGTGCCGGGGAAGAGCCCGAGCTCTGCTTATCTCCCATCAGCTCTGCAGCCCTGTGCAAACAGGCTTGCCTTCCGCTTCTGGAAAAAAGTGGGAATGACAATGCTTCGCAGTGCAGGGAGAAATAAACGGGGAAACAGATAGAAAAGTGCGCAGCCAGGCTGCAGCCAGGCCTGGTGTGCAGAAGGCACTCAGTAAGTGCTGCTTTTCCCCGGTGCCCACCACCGCACCCCGGCCAGCATGGCAAGCAGAGGCGCCCCTGACCCAGTGGGGCGAAGCACAGGACTCGGCTGCTCGCGGATGGGAGTACCGGAAAAAACAAGACGATGTACAATGAACCTGGAGGATAAGGAGGCACCTAAAAACATGCTGTCTTTAGTCTGTCCCTTTCCTAAGTGTAAAAACACATAGGCATTTCTTAGTCAAGAACCTCACCTTTTAATTTCTCTTTCATCCCTCTATATAATTAAATACGCTAATGAAAACATTCAGGAGTTGAGCTTTTGCTGCAACAAGGCAGGAGTGGTGATCAGAAACCTCCTAGCAGAGATGACACCCATGTTCAAGGGAAGGTTCTGCAGACCACAGACCCCCACCCGCCCCAAGCAGGTGCTGCTCTGGTTACCTTCCACACCTGCGGACAGAGAGGCTGCACCTTCACATGCAGGGTCACCACAGTGAAGGTTTCGGGTATATCTCTAACGAGTCACCTCACAGAGAGCCACAACTAAGCAACACACAGAAACCTGTGAAGCAAACCCCTGGCTGAGCTGACTGTATCCAGGAGAGAGAATCGCAGGTCTCGTCTGGTCTTGTGAAGGGTGTTCTCCTCCCACAAGCTGGTGACACAAGATGCACTCATGACAGCACAACCTTTCCACACTTACACCCCCACTTCCCGGGAAACACGGGTTTGCAGAAGAAGAAGAATTGGCTCTGCAGCCCCCACTAAGCCGCAGCCACTTCTGGAAATTCTGAGTCTTGCAGAGAAAGAAGAGGAGTGGGTAACAACTTCCGTGAGGCCCCGAGTAAGAGCCAGCTGGGAAAGGGTCAAAACTGCTCCCTTCTTCTCTTGGCCACTAACATCCTAGCTCCACAGGGGAGAGGACAGATGGACAGAAGGACAGAAGGCCCCACTTGGGACTCACAGCAGACCCAGGCGTCGGGGGGGCCGAGGGAGACCCTGGGTGAAAGCCTACCTGAAACCCAATTCATTATTCTAGGAATGATCTAGAACAGGGGTCACCAAACTAGGGTCCAGGGTCCAAATCTGGCCTGCTGCAGGCCCATTCATTTATGAATTATCTACAGCTGCCTTAGCCCAGAAAGCCCAAAATATTCACTACCTGGTCCTTTTCAGAAAAAGTCCGCCCATCCTGGTCTAGAACTGGACTGTCTGGTACAGTAGCCACCAGCCACAGGAGATGATTTCAATTTAAAATAACTAAAATTAGCTAAAATAAGAAAATCCCATTTCTCAATTGTACCAGGTACTTGTGTGCTCCATAGTCCCATGGACACCCAGAGGACATTCCCACCGGCGCAGACAGCTCTCTGGGCAGCACTGGAAGCACAGAACTAAGTCATCACACTGAACTTCCAGCCGAGTTCCAGGTGACGCGCCCTCCTACAGGCAGAAGGTTTAAACTCAGTCTGGAAATCAGGTCCCTTTCACACTTGAATTTATGAGAACAAGCTCATCCACACCAGTTTTGAACTCCAGATAACAATTTAATAGTAAGTTAATTGTTGAACCAGTTAGAAGTCTGGTCAGTTTAATTACCGTTATCTGTTCATCCGTTTGCCTGACGCCCTCCCCAGCTGACTGTGAACTCCGGCTGACACTTGTGGCCCCAGAGTTGGGCATCTGCCTGGCACGTTACGCATCCACAGGTGTTTGTAAAGTAAATGAACAAATGAAACTAAGAACAAAACTGTCACAAAAAGAGGCCGCTGGAAACAGGTATGTGTTGACAGGGCACTGTGGAAAAACTACTATTATATCCTGTGGCAAATGGTCAGCAACAGTCAAAATCTCTTAAAAAAATTTTTTTTATTGCAAACTTTAACATATATACATAACTCTGATAACTTTCAAAGTATAATTTAACGAGTAGTTAGCAAATTTCAGAGAATGTTATGCGCTACAGCTCCACAATTTCAGTTATTTCCATTATTGTAAAATATGACATATATATATGTTATATTTTATATTATAAAATATAACATATATACATAACTTTTGATATGCAGCTCTCAACAGGCAGTTATACAGGTAACTTCAAAAACTGTTATGGGTTACAGCTCTACAGTTTCAGTTCTTTCCATATTGTGAAATATGGGGTACATACAGAAAGGTGAAAACTTTCAAAGCACAATTCAACAAATAGCTATGGAGCAAACTTCAAAGAATGTTACAGGTTACAGTTTCACCATTTCAGTCAAAATCTCTATTTTAAAGTATGCTTTCAAAAGAAGATTTTTCACAAACCAGAGCACCTTTGTGGGTTTGGATTTGGGCCGCACCGACTGCTGATGCTATGGGACCTTGGACAGGTCATTTCCCCTCGTGTGTGGAAGGGCCCCTCCTCACCCAGTTCTCACTGGGTCTCGCCCACCAAACCAAGGTCCCTCCAGGGCAGGGCTGCACCCCAGCCCTCTCCAACCACCAGCAGCTGGGTGGATGGTAATGTGACGATGAATCCAAATAAAAGCTCAATAAATAAAACCTCACAGTAACCTGCTTGCTCTGAAAAGTCCTGGTGACTACCTAAAGCTTCCCATAAGTTCTGAAATTAGAAATTCCCCCCATGCTTGAATGAGAAGTTCGTCTCAAGCCCCTAAAGGCCACCCCTCCTTAACGAGTCGTCAGCACCCTCATCATCTTCCCCTCCACAACCACACAGCATAGACGCACTCAACCCACAGCAAGAACTCCAGACTGACCAGAAAAGATCTAAGGGTTCTGAAAAAAATCAATGTGGTTTAAGATAAAAAATCAAATGATTCTATTGCAGAATAGACCCACAATTTAAAAAATGACTAGTATATTAAGTGTGTAATAAAGTCAGAAAACTCACAAACCAAAAATATCTGTTGCATATAAGGTAACTTAAAAGTATAAAAATGTGCAATTTATATGCAAAAAAAAAAAAAAAAAATGACCTTACAGCTAACTTGTTAGTCAGCATTTAAGAACCAACTTCCATCCGATCACACGTTCATTTTGCTCTTCCTCCTTTGGTCCCTGCCCCAAAACACCAGATGGCCACCTGCAGTCAGCCTCTGCTCTTTCCCAACCATCGCACAGCCAGCCGCTCTACAATTTGGTCACCACGGCTGCTAATTTCCACCAGCTTCATTAAAGAGGCTGAAGAGAGAAACAACACCCATTTTATTCCAACAGATCGGGCATTCATGTGCTTTTACCCTCCCTGGGATCTGAGGAATCCGCCCACCTTTTTAGCCATGGAGACCATTAGTCACCTGAAGACACCCCCCCTTCCTATAGGGGCCCCCAGAGGAGATCCTGACAGTTGAAACAGTTTTGTTAGCACAAAGCTGTGAGAACAGAGCTTTAAAGGCATATGATGTAGCTTACCACCCATTTTCAATTTCAGCCAATTACGAACAAAAAACATACAGAACAAATATTGAAAATACCAAGTGTTTTAAAAACGAAGTATACTCCTACCCTGATAGCTATGTTTTAATGTAACTATTATTAATTACCATAGCAATTGTGTTTTCAAGCTAACTTCTGATTACCAAATATGTAGGAACTATAAGAGGTCAACTGTAATTGCTTAGAATAGTGATCTCCATGAACATCGAAAACTTGTTGCCGTTTAAAATCTTAAAGTCAAATGGCAACACAAAAATCTATTTACATGCAAAATATTTCCTAAAACCCAAAGAAAACGCTACCATTTCAGAAATGAGGACCTACAATAGATTTCACTATTTCTCTGTGGGCTCCACGGCAAGAATACAAGCAATCCTCCTAAAGGACATTCTTTCCAATGAACTGGGTCCGTTCCGACGGCCCTGCCCTCCACCCGGAGCCGGGCGGAATGAGGCAGGGAACGCTCCGAGGAGCGCTGCCCCGCCGGCTCGGCCCGCCCCTGCCTCGCCCCCACCCAACACCTTCCTGGGCAGTGACTTCACATCCTTTGACATCAGCGCAGCTCCGAAAGGGGGATGGGAGGGCGCGCCGAAAGCAGAAAAACCAGCTTTGAACCAGGCATGCAAGGCCTCTCTCGACTCGCAAATCCCCCAAGTCGTTCGTAAAATGCCCACATCCGAGGACATGCCCAGTCTGCTTCTGTCCAGTCTGCAGCAAGATGGGATGAACTCGGCTAGAAAGGACTTCCTGCTGTCCTTATCGGAAGCACAATGGCCATTTATTAACTAACCTCGGAGGGTTCCGATCAGTGAGACCCACGAGAACTCACCTCGGATATGCAGAAGGGCCACGGGCTGGAAGGGCCCATTGGAGCTGGCCGCGTCCACCACCATCCTGCTGCCAGCCTTGTTACATGTCAACATCGAGACTCCAGCAGGAAGGGCAATGCACTCCTCACGGCGAGAAAGCAGCCTCCATTTTAGTTAAAAAAAAAAAAAAAAGACAAACTGGGCTCTGCAGCTGGAGGGAGCTGGCTGCCGGGTGACGTCAGCAGGCACGGGCCCGCAGATTGGCTGCAAGCTGCAACTTAAAATGACACTGAAAAGGCTGCAAATGGAAAGAACGTTCCGCCTGGCTGTCAGTGTGCACTCAAAGCGTGGGCACTTTTTGGCTTTCTGTGTCTCCACCTCTCAGTAACTTTTAGGCAAAGGTCCCATCTGTCAGGGGATAGGACGGGAGGCACAACCCCACCCGACTGTAAACAAACGATCCCCCGAAAAAGGGTGCGCGTGTCCCTCTACGTGAACTTTACATTTCAGCATTTCCCTAACTGGTGCTTCAAATGCAGTGTTTCCTTACACCCACCGGCTACCTTCTATTTTCTATTTCTCTTTACTTTGATATTTAGCATTTTGGCAACCCAGGTTTTTTGTATTGTTTTGTTTTGTTTTAAGTAAACAGCTATTCAAATACCACACAATTCCAATTTGCTCAAAAGTTTGCACTCTTCTTCAACCTCCTCCTATTACCAAGCTACGACTAACCATCCCAAAACACTGATATTTCAAGAGATAATTTTTTTTTCCTGGAAAAATCAAGCTATTAAGAAATTAGGTAGAAAACGAAAGTTTCTCATATTCAATGGCTAGCAAGTGGCACAAACTAAGTCATTTTTACCACCTGCTGTGGGGTTTAAAGAAAAACGCATATGTGAAATGCCAGTGGTTGTTTTTGTATTGCAAAGATGTCAACATATTAGATACTTTAAGTTTTAGATATTTTGTTCAGATTTTAAATTTAAAAATGTCACCAATTTTTATGGGGGTATCATTAAAAGCTATTATTCAGACTACTTCCTAACTTCAAAAAGGTTAATGTCTTGTTCCCAGGAAAAAGACATCATCTGTCCTAGGGTCCAACAAAGGTGAATAAAAATAGGAAAAATCTTTTTGGCAGGCAGAACTGAAAAAAATCCCTCACTTCTTCACACAGAGCTTGTCCAGGCCATGTGTCCTCTGTTCACAGTTCCTCCTCCAACTCTCCCGTTTGCACACTTGTGAGCAAGAACACGAAAGCCCCTACATTTTGAAATATAACTCGCAAGGACGAGCCACCTGGGATGGGGCGTTGGCAGGTCCACCCGCTTGGGGGCCTAGGCCTCCGTCGCGCGTCTCGGCTGGGGAAACCCGCTCTCCCCAGCAAGCAGGCATCCTGCTCTGTGTGTACCAATTGCCATCCATCACCCAGTCAGTCAGTCAACACCAACCCATGCCCACCCCACCCCCGCCCATGAGGTCACCAGTGAAAAGCAGTGAGGGGTGAGTGCCCCCGGGCGGCCCCTCACCACCGGAGCAGATTACAGAGTCTTTGGTTGAACAGAAAGACCACGGGCCCTTGGGTTCTGCACCGCGGCCCCCACCCCACCCCCTGCCCGGTTTCCTGTCTGTCAGGAAAGGGCGGCCCAACCTACAATGCCTGCAAGCGGCAGCCCCCAGGCTAACGCCCACCCCCATCACCCAGGACCCCAGGGAGTGCGGGCAGGGCCAGGGTCCCAGAGCAGATTCGGACTTCAAGAGAGAGACTGGCCCCTAGTAATTTCATATTTAATATGGGATGTGGGAACGTGCCCCTCCAGAGACGCTGCTGATAAGCTGGGACAGAGAAATGATGGGGAAGGCATCAGGGAAGCTTTATTTTAAATAGACAGACTAGAAGTCAAAGAAAAAGTGAAGATACCTTTTGATGTGTTTTTCTTGATGATCTCAGATCAAAGATCTTAACTTTATTAGTGATTTCCCCCCACATTCTTCTGAAACCTTATGAATATGAAGTAGTTTTTTAAAGAACCTCAAGAGTGTGATCAGGAAATCATCCATAAGGTACACTATAAAAGAGAAATAATATAGGGAAAGAAAAAAAAGGCTGGAATAAAGCCTGGAAGTCCAGACTCTGGGCTGGAAGCATAAACACTGTAAATATACAGATGCTAATTTTACCCCAAACTGATTACATACTGAAAGAAATACCAAAATAAATAAATAAATAAATAAAATAAATAAATAAATTCAGGTGTTCTTTCTATTATCTGGGAATCTTTATCTTTCTGGATCCTTGACAAAATCCCTTCTGAAGTTCGCCTGCAGGATAAAGGAAGAGCCGGGACACTTAGAGGACGGCTGATCCCACCAACCCCAATGCCACAAGGGTGGGTGACAGACACAGGCCTGGGAGGAGGCGGCCCACGGAGCCACCGAGCCCACCGAGTCCACAGAGCCCATGGAGCCGAAAGAGGCCACGGAACCAATGGAGGCCATGGAGCTGATGGAGCCACGGAGCCGACTGAGCCCACGGAGCCAACCAAGCACATGGAATCACGGAGCCCACGAAGTCGATGGAGCTGCAGCCGCAGCGCCCACACTGATGGGCGTGATAAGGAAGGGATCTTGAGCCAGTGAAAATGACAAGAATTCACAGGGTAATTGCTGGCTATCTTGAGGCAGATAATTGGTTAACAGTATTGGGAAAAGTCAATTTAACTCTTCACATGAAAAATGAAATCTTAGATGGGTGAAATAGTTAAATAAAAAAAAAAATAAAATCAAAGCCATATCCCCAAGTCCCCACAGTTTTCAGAAGAAAAGAGAAGTATCAATTCTAAGCTAGAGAAGGATATTTAAAAACAATGGACAAAATCCCTAAGGGATACCAATAACATAAAAACATACATTTCTGTATGAGCAAAAGGAAATCAAAATGCTATAAATATAATTTTACTATAGTTGATTAGAAAAACACAAAGACCTCAGTGTTTAAATAAGGCCGTTCACAGAAGTCTCACAGCTGCTCAATAATTGTAGGAAAAGTTTTTTTTTTCACCTATCAAATCAGAAATAATTTTTAGAAATGATAATACCTAACAGAGGTAAAGGTACAAAGTAACCTTTCCAACAAGACTATAAAGCCTTGATCCTTTTGGAAAATAATATGGCAACATGTCAACATTTTTTGTCCAAGTAATTTTACTTCTGGGGATCTATTCTAGAGATGTAATAGCCACAAATGAGCATCACATTTTTATTTATTACTCTAAAATACCAGTAACTAATGTCAAAGGGATTTCCTTACTCATGCTGAAATATTACACATTCACCAAAAATATTTATGAATTTATAAAATGGAAATTAAGTGAAAGGACAGTACAGTTTTTCAGAAACAGAACAATCACAAGGGTGTAAAACAGAAAAAGACACCCCTCTCTTCATATTTAAAAATCTGACAAATCCTCCCCAAACATCAACAGTGGTCACGGCGGGTGGCCGACACTCTCTGGGTGCACACCCTGTGCGGGAGATCAGGGGACATGCCCCGGGCCCCCAGGCAGGAGGGGCTGGTGCAGGGTCCAGAATTCAGATCTTCCAGCACAAGCTCTGGGAGCAAATGCCCCCCGCCCCTCGCCCGCTCCTCCTGCTTGTCGTGGGGATGCTGAGCCATGGGCACCTAAACACACCCTTCCAGGCTCCCCACTGTCCCGCCCCGGCTAAGGAGTCCCATTTCTTGCTGACAGCAGTTTCTCTATCTCCCTCCAGGCCGGTCTCCCCACTGGCCTGTCTCCAGCTAAGCCCCATCCAGCCCAAGCTCCATTCTGCAACCAGAATTCTTCTACCACACCAGGCTGCTACTTCCCTGTCCAGCAGCTTCAATTCTCGCAGCTCTCAAGTTCCTCACGCCCCCTTCCTCCCATCCTCCATCCTCTGGCCTCGGGCAGCATCCTTTTCTAACTCCATCCCCTGGCTTTCCTCTGCCTGCCCTCCCTTCCCTGCCCCCCTTCACCTGCTCCACTCCCTTCCTCCTCCTCTCAGCCAGCATTTGTAGCACACCTGCTGTCTGCCAGGCACTGTGCTGGCAGCTGGAAGGGAAACAGACAATCCCCTGACTTCCTGGGGCTTGCTCCTGGGGCGGGTGGGGACAGACATTAGAAGAGGGGCCCTGGTAATTCATTAAGACCTACAGGCCCTGGAGGGAAGGGCTGGGCCTGCAGCAACTGGAACAGCAGGGTCGAGGCAGAGTGGCCAGGGGCAGTGAGTGGCCGGGGGCAGTGACAGGGACATGGCCCAGAGGCAGGCGAGAGCCAGCAAGGCAAACCGAAACAAATGCATGACACAGCCCTTCCTGTGGCGACACTGCAGACACCGTGGCGCGCGTGGTGAATGTGGTAACGTGTCTGGCATGCTCTGCCATCCCAGCAAATGGAACCCAAGCCACTCCAAAGGCGACAAAGCTAAGTTTCCCACAGGGAGTGACTCCTTGCCAATGTCTTTTGGGCTGAGGAGGGGCCAGCCAGGTGACAGGGAGGAAGGAGAAGGGCTGTGCACCCGGGCAGGGTACAAGTCAGACACTGGGGCCAGAGGCAGTGAGGGGAGCACGCAATTGCGGGCGGCAGCGTCTGTGGGGAAAGGCTCTTCCTGCCGAGCCGGGGTCCCCCTAAGCAGAGTGAGACAGCCAAAGGAGGACTGCGGCGTGATTACACTGCAGGGTGCGTGGAGGACAGATGTGAGCGAGGAAGACCATGGTGGGGTAAGTGACCTGGGTTTGCAGCAGACTAAAACAAAAGACAAGGCAGGCCTGAGCCAGGGCGGTTCGGGAAACACGGCAGGAGGTAGGCTCGGTGCCCTGGTGGCTGTGCCAGGCAGGCCCAGCACCAAGGAGGGCACCCAGGCCTCTCGCCTGAGTGACTGGACAGAGGGTGGGAACAGCCAGAGGGTGGCCGCATGTGTGTGTGCATGAGGGATGAACAGAATTTAAGGTTCTGTGAGAAACCCAGCCGAGGTCTGCAGGTGCGATATCAAGCAGTGGAGACCAGCCCCCAGGTGTCCCGAGAGGGCCCACACAGCGAGCCACACCTGTGGGGAGCGGGAGGGGAGGGCGCAGGCTGTCTGCGGCGGACAAGCTCTCCATTATTTACAGGAGCGGTAGTGGTGGCACCGTGGTGACTCCACTCCTCACAGAGCCCAGAGAGGCCCAGAGCTACAAACCCAGGGACGGTCTGGGTCCACGGCTCCCCGAGAGCAAGGGCCTCCCATGGTCATCACTCAGGCCAATTCCCCATGCTTTGGACGTGACAACATGGTCAGTAAAGAGTTGCTGAATTAAACCAAGACATGAACTGGCACCTGCTCCCCGAGCCCTGGTGCCATTTCCTCTCTTTACTGTGAGCAATTGAGAAGAGACAAAAATCACAGGAGATGGAAGAAAGGACAGGACGATAAAGACAAGACCAATCAAGCAGGGCTCTGCTGCCCGGCTCTTTCGGATCGCATGCGTAAGGCAGGCAGCCTAAGAATCCCTCACACTCCTTTTCTGTTACACTTCAAGTAACAGGCACGGGACCAATGCTCCTCTAAATAGGCACGTAATTCATTTGTAAGAAGTAAAAATGATCTACTCTTATGGCAAAACTTTTGATTGCATCAGAAAATAAACTGCCTTGAATGAGGCTAAAGTACTATATTTTCACAACAGGAGGCAAAGAAACACAAAATATTTAACTATCTTGCAAAAGTCAATTTTTAAAAATTCAACTCAACTCCACTATCAATAATGGGACAAATTCTTGCACAAAAGGCCAAATACTTAGCAACTCTAAATTTTTCCCCCGGGGTCTCAGTTATTTGATAATTGAATCCTATAGTGTTTCCTTTATACCTTTGACTTCTCCAGGCTTTTCTTTTCTAAAACAGGGGAGAATGGCCTTAGAAATAAAGCCCACAATTTACTCCTCTGGTAAATCACTTAAAAAAAGAGAAAACCTTCCCGATGAAAATTGTTAAAGGGAAGGACTAACTTTCAGAGATATCTCAATGAACAGGGACTGAGCACTCCGTTCTAGCTCACTGTTAAACATGGAATGCTGCTTTCCACCTAACATGTGACTGAACCTTCTAAACAATCGCATTATCGGAAAGGTGTGATGGTAAGGTATTCGCACGCTCTGAGTGCAGGTATACATGGGGTGTTTGGGCAATATCTATAAAGAGTTTTGAAAACTCATATTCTTTGATCTTAGTATTTCCTTTCTTGGAATCCAACTTACAGAAAGGATTAAACATCTGGACAAAAGATTTACACTACAGCACCATTTGTAACTGCTGAAAACTAGGGTACCCACAGAGTAGAATACTAAACAGTTGTCAAGAACCACGTCTCTCTTAGCCATCAGGGAAATGCAAATCAAAGCCCCAATGAGATCCTACTTCACACCCACAAGGAGGGCTATTAAAAAAGCAGAACATGAGGTACTGACCAGGATGCGGAGAAACTGGAACTCAAGTGCACTGTTGGTGGGAATGTAAAACAGTGCGGCCACTGTGGAAAGCAGCAGGGTGGGTCCGCAGAAAGTTAAAAGCAGAATCCCTGTGTGATATGGCAACTCCGCTTCTAGGTATACATAACCAAAAAAAGTGAAAACAGGGTCTCAAATGGATACCTGCAAACCAATGTTTTTAGCAGCATTATTCACAATTGCCAAAAGGAGGACACAACCCAAGCGTCCATCAGCAGATGAATGGATGAACAAATAAAAGTGCAAACACACAATGGTATCAGAGGTGAGCCAAAAGGGGAGAAAAACCACGCCCCTTATAGCCACCTTCCCGGCGGGCTAGGAACGCTCCTGCCCAGCGCTCGCACCACAGCCCAGAGCTGGCAAAAAAATCCAGTGCAATGGGAAGTGTTTCCATCAACGCGTGCACACGCCACAATATCTGGCATGGACAATAGCCTTTTGTGCACCCACAGCTAATTGTCCTGGAACTGGGAAGGCAGAGCTGTGTGGAAAGGGAGAAATTAACACGCCCCATTCAGCCATCCTTACAGCAGGCTGGGAACGCCCCTCCATGGCCCTGCGGCCCAGAACTTCCCTTGTGGGTCGGCGCGCACTTGTGACGTAGCACAACCTTCCCTCAGCAGAGGCCCTAGAAGGACACAGCTTGGAAGAGGGACCCACTCGGAAATCCCAGGGACCCTACACCAATACCAAGGACTTGTGAGTCAGCAGCAGAGACAATCTGTGGCAAGACTGAAATGAAGGTTTAGACTCTTGGAACAGACCTAAATCTCCAGGAACTCCTGGGAGGTTTGATTATTAAAGCTGCCCTTCCTCCCTAACCGCTCAGACACACGCCCCTCATTCAGGGCGGACAGCACCAACTACACATCCAAACTTGGTGCACCAATTTGACCCCACAAGAATCAGACCCCCACATACCACAAAGATAAAGTTGGGGAGAACTGGCTTGAGGAGACTAGGTGACGCACGGATGCCATCTGCTGGTTAGTTAGAGAAAGTGTACGCCACCAAGCTGTAGATCTGACAAATTAGAGAGAAGTCTTCGAATTAGCATACATATCCTAAAAGAACCCTATCAAGTTAAGCAAATGCCAAGAGGCCAAAAACAACAGAAAATTTTAAAGCATATGAAAAAAACAGACGATATGGATAACCGAAACCCAAACACCCAAATCAAAAGATCAGAGGAGATGCAGTATTTGGAGCAATTAATCAAAGAACTAAAGAAAAACAACGAGACCATGGCACAGGATATAAATGACATGAAGAAGAGCATAGCACAGGATATAAAGAAGAGCCTAGAAGAGCATAAAGAAGAAACTGCAAGAGTAAATAAAAAATAGATGATCTTATAGAAATAAAAGAAACTATCAACCAAATTAAAAAGATTCTGGATACTCAAAGTACAAGACTAGAGGAAGCTGAACAACGAATCAGTGACCTGGAGTACGACAAAACGGAAAATGAAACAAAAGAAAGAATGGGGAAACAATCGAAAAAATCAAAATGGACTTCAGGGATATGATAGATAAAATAAAACGTCCAAATATAAGACTCACTGATGTCCCAGAAGGGGAAGAGAAAGGTAAAGGTCTAGAAAGAGTATTCAAAGAAATCGTTGGGGAAAACTTCCCAAACCTTCCACACAACATAAATACACAAAGCATAAATGCCCAGCGAACTCCAAATAGAAAAAATCCAAATAAACCCACTTCAAGACACAGTCTGATCAGACTGTCAAATACTGAAGAGAAGGAGCTAGTTCTGAAAGCAGCAAGAGAAAAGCAATTTACCACATACAAAGGAAAAAACATAAGACCGAGTAGTGACTACTCAGCGGCCACCATGGAGGCGAGAAGGCAGTGGCATGACATATTTAAAATTCTGAGAAAGAAAAATCACCAACCAAGAATTCTTTATTCAGCAAAGCTCTCCTTCAAATTTGAGGGAGAGCTTAAATTTTTCACAGACAAACAAAAGAGATTTTGCTAATAAAAGACCTGCCCTACTTCAGATACTAAAGGGAGCCCTACTGACAGAGAAACAAAGAAAGGACAGAGAGAGATGGAGAAAGATTCCATAATATTAGATGAAGATGCATTTTTTAAGCTATATAGTGACCATTGAATATAAGTTTGTCTTTATTATCATCATAGTCATCATAAGATACAACCCTATATTAAATTATTATTAATTCCATATTTCAGAGAGGAATAAACAGATATTGCAGAATGGTGACATTATGAAGGAGAAAACATACTTGGTATCACATTCTATTCTATGCTACCATTTCTTTTACTCTATTTCAAATGGATAACTCACATTTATGGTATGGCATTCTTTCTGAAACACTAGGAGTCAGAAGATGAAGATACTTGCCTCATTTTTCTGACTTGCTGATTGTAAATATGGTCATCTCACTTAACTTGTAAGATGACTCTTAGTTTCCTAATTGATAAAACAGGAATTAGACTAAGAATAATTAAAAACTATTAAATTTAAGTCTGAAAATATAGACTTCTTTTGGAAATCCAAAGGAATACTCCTATACTTTTTGAGAACATTGATAAATGTGTACTCTCAATTATGCTTTATTGGTTGGTGTAGATTAGATGCCACTGTCTGGAGATAGGCATAGGATATATAGAGCAAAGGCAAATAGGGAGCAGTGTTGGTGAAACTGTCTATTTATATATGGAGAGACATCTGTTATTGTACTCACTGAACCACTAAATTTAAGTGGCAATTATTAACTTCTATTTCACACACTGGAACAAAAGAACATTAATTGTGTACACAAGATTTGCTATATATTGCATAGTTAATGGAAAATACTGAACCATTTTAGCTTCTGAGTTCAGATAGAGGGTTTGGCAAAAAAAAACTATTTACCCTCTGATCCCTAAGCTTGTATAGTTTACAGTGAGAATTCCTATAAACAAAACAAAATTATCTCAATGCATTTAGTTCCTTGGTTCAGATAAAAATAATCTGAATAGCAAAGGTTATGGGTAGGCATGTTTGTAAATATACAAAGAAGGAAGAATGGGAAGTATTGCTCTGTATTCAGATTTATTCTGCAACCTATGTATGGTGAGAATAGTGCAACAATATCCTCATCTGTAAAATTTATAACACGGTCACTATTTTGTGATATCAAATAAGATGACTATAAATATCTGAAAATTAAATACTATTCTGAATGTTTAAAAAAATAATAGAGGGGCATATGGGGAAAAAACATACCTATTGGAAACTAATACAGTTAATAGTATTTTAACATTCTTTCATGAACAGTAATAAATGTACTATAAAAATACTATGAGTCAACAATGGAGGGGGGTAGTTAGGGGTATGGGAGGATTTGAGTTTCCTTTTTTTTGTCTGTATTTCTTTTCTGGAGTAATGAAAATGTTCTAAAAATTGAAAACAAAATTAATTGTGGTGATGGATGCACAGCTGCATGATGGTACCAGGGGCAACTGATTGCACACATTGGATCTTTGGATAATTCTATGGTATGTGAACAATCTCAACAAATAAAAAATTAAAAAAAAATAATGTTCTTTGTTTCTTGCAAACTTTTTTTGACTTAGAGTCTATTTTTATGACAGTAATATAAACACTACTCCTCACTTATGGTTACTATTTGCACAAAATATCTTTTTTCCACCCTTTTATTTTCAACCTTTTCGTCTTTGTATCTGAAATAAGTCTTTTGTAGACAACATACAGATGCATCATGTTTTTTGCATTCAATCTGCCAATCTCTGCCTTTTAATAGGAGAGTTTAATCCATTTATATTTAAAGAGGATTTACTTCTGTCACTTAGCTGTTTTTGATTTCTGAATATCTTACATGTCTGTTCTTCAATTAACTCCAGTATTGTCTGTTTTGTATTTAGTTGATTTTTTTGTAATGTGCCATTTTGATTTCCTTCTTCTTTTCCTTTCTCTATATGTTTTAGTTATTTTCTTAATGGTTTTAACTGTGATTATTAAACTATAAAATCTAGTTTGAATAACACTTTGTTTCAGTAATATACAAATGTTCTACTCCCACATACCTGTCTTTCCCCTTTAAAATGTTATTGTCTCAGATTGTATCTTTGTACAGTGTATGCCCATTAATAGATTTTAATCACCGTGTTACACATTTGCCTTTTAAGTCATATAGGGTGTGTGTGTGTGCCAGTTTATATACATTATGTCCCCTAGAAAAAGCCATATACTTTAATGCATTCTTATAGGCGCAGACATATTAGTGTTGATTAAGTTGGAACCTTTGGATTAGGTTGTGTCCATGGAGATGTGATCTACCTAACTGTAGGTGGTAACTCTGATTAGATAATTTCCATGGAGGTGAGGCCCCACCCATTCAGCATGGGCCTTGATTAGTTCACTGGAGTTCTATAAAAGCTCAGATAGAAGGAGCTCACAGCTAGCTGTTGCTGAGACAGACATTTTGAAGACAGCTGTTGGAAGCTGATGCAGACATTTTGGAGAATGTCATTTTGAAACGCAAACTGGGAGCAAGCAGACGCCAGCTATGTGCCTTCCCAGCTAACATGTTTTCTGGATGCCATTGGCCATCCTCCAGGTGAAGGTACCTGTTTTAGTTTGCTAAAGCTGCTGGAATGCAAAACACCAGAAATGGATTGGCTTTTATAAAAGGGGGTTTATTTGGTTACACAGTTACAGTCTTAAGGCCATAAAGTGTCCAAAGTAATGCATCAACAATCAGGTACCTTCACTGGAGGATGGCCAATGGTGTCAGAGAAAACCTCTGTTAGCTGGGAAGGCACGTGGCTGGCGTCTGCTCCAGAGTTCTGGTTTCAAAATGGCTTTCTCCCAGGACATTCCTCTCTAGGCTTCAGCTTTTCTCTAAAATATCACTCTCAGTTGCTCTTGGGGCATTTGTCCGTCTCTTAGCTTCTCCAGAGCAAAAGTCTGCTTTCAAAGGGCGTCTCTAAAATGTCTCTGTAAACTGCAGTTCCTCTCTCAGCTCCTGTGCGTTCTTCAGAGTATCCCTCTTGGCTGTAGCAAGCTCGCTCCTTCTGTCTGAGCTTATATAGTGCTCCAGTAAACTCATCAAGGCCCATGCTGAATGGGTGGGGCCACACCTCCACGGAAACTATCCAATCAGAGTCATCACCCACAGTTAGGTGGGTCGCATCTCCATGGAAACACTCAAAGAATTACAATCTAATCAACACTAATACATCTGCCCACACAAGATTATATAAAAGATAACAGCGTTTTGGGGGGGTGTAATACATTCAAACTAGCACAGTACCCTTTGTTGATGGATACTTTATAGCCTTAAGACTGTAACTGTGTAACCAAATAAACCCCTTTATAAAAGCCAGTCCATTTCTGGTGTTTTGCATTCTGGCAGCATTAGCAAACTAGAACCGGGGGTGGGTTGGCGGGGTGGGGGGAAGCAGTTACAAACCCAAAGTACAATAATACAGGATTTTATATTTACCTATGTAGTTACCTTTACCAACGTTATTTCTTCTGGCTTCGAGTTACTGTCCAGTGCCCTTTAATTTCAACCTGAAGGATTCTCATTAGCATTTCTCGTAAGGCATTTCTTCTGGTAATGAACTCTTTCAGCTTCTGTTTTTCTGTAAATGTCTTAAGTGCTCCTTCATTCTTGAAGGATAATTTTGCCAGATACAGAATTCTTGGTTGGCAGTTTTTTTCCGTGAAGATTTTAACCATGTTATCCCACTATCTTCTGGACACCATGGTATCTGATGAAAAACTGGCTGATAATCTTATGGGAAATCCTTTGTATCTGACAAGTAGCTTCTCTCTTGTGCTTTCAAAGTTCTCCTTGTCTTTGGATTTTGGTAGTTTCACCTAATAATGTGTCTTTGTGCAGATTATCTCTGAATTTATCTTGCTTGAGTTTGTTGAGCTTCTTGGATGTATATATTCATGTCTTTCATCAGACTTAGGAAGTTTCAGCCCATTATTTTTCAAATATTTTTTCTGCCTCTTTTTCTCTGTCTTGTCCTTCTGGAAATCCTGTGATGCATGTGTTGGTACACTTTAGGGTAGCCCACAGGCTCCTCATGCTCTACCCATTGTTCTTCATTTTGTTTTTCTGTTCCTTACACTGGCAATTTCAACTCTCTTGTTTTTAAGTTTGCAGATCCTTTCTTCTGCCTGATCAAATCTGCCAATGAATCCCTCTTGTGATTTTTCATTTCAGTCATTGTACTTTTCAGCTCTAGAATTTCTGTTTGGTTCCTTTTTATAATTTCTATGTCCTTATTTTGCTTTGGACAACTTTTTCCTAATTTCTTTAGTTCTTTGTCATGGTTTCCTTTAGCTCATTGAACGTATTTAAGACAGTTGATTTAATGTTTCTGACTAATAGTTCCTGTGCATGAAATTCCTCGAGGATGGTTTCTGACAAATTCTTTTTATTTCCTGAGAATGGGCCATGTTTTCCTGTTTCTTCATGTCTTGGTAACTTTTTGTTGAGAGCTGGACATTCTGAGCATTATGTTGTAACTCTGTAAATCTAGTTCTCCCACTTGTCTGGGATTGCTGGGTTTTTCCTTGTTTAAGGTAAGAGCCATCAGTTTGTGCCTTTTCCAAACTAGTTTTGCTCTCAAATGGGGAAAGGGAAGGAATAAAAAAGGTATTGTCTCTCCAAGACCTCTATGCAGCTTCTGCCTGTGGGGGTGGAAACGATGGCTGCACCCGTGCCAAACCCCCAGTGCTCAAAAGCAGCAATGGTCAGAACACACTGCCTGGAATTCTGGAGGGAAAGGTTCTTACAGCCCACCCTGGTACCAGCAAGCTGCAGTCCCCACAGCTGCCTGCCATGCTGTTGGGGGATGGAAGATGGTTACCGCTACAAGGATGGTGAAATTCACCATGTTTACCAAAATTTACCAGGATCTTCATTCGGCTTTTCCTTGGATGCTGTGTAGTGTTCCACTACACTCCAGAGTTCCAACATAATTGATTCAGAGAGTTCCTGCCAGTTCAGGAGTTATTCTGGTGGGGGGACCAATTCCTGGAGCTTTCGACTCTGCCTTCTCACAATCCTCATCCTCTGATGGCAATAATTTTATGTCTATTGACCGTCATGGTAAAGAATTTGAGGATGTAATCTGGATTTCATTTTTATAGGATTTTATTTTTATTGTGTTTTATCAAAGTATTAATCCATGATAGACTAAGAGGGGGAAAAAAAACAACTAGTCCTTCATCACAGATAGTCTGAGACTCTCTGATGTAGAATAAAGCAAAGTAAGCAAAAAAAAAGGTTGAAATACAGATGAGGATTAAAGAAAGGCATTAAATGATAAAGCCCTACACAATGTTTGGTTAAATCCATAGAAAGAAAAGTGACTAACATAGAGATGATAGTTGAAGAAATGGGCTGAAAATTTTCTCCACTGATGAAATACAATGATCCACAGATTCAAGATTGTTCTAGTTTGCTAATGCTGCTGGAATGCAAAACACCAGAAATGGATTGGCTTTTATAACAGGGGGTTTATTTGTTTACACAGTTACAGTCTTAAGGCCATAAAGTGTCCAAGGTAACACATCAACAATGGGCACCTTCACTGGAGGATGGCCAACAGCATCCGGAAAACCTCTGTTAGCTGGGAAGGCACGTGGCTGGCGTCTGCTCCAGAGTTCTGGTTTCAAAATGGCTTTCTCCCAGGACGTTCCTCTCTAGGCTTCAGCTTCTCTCCAAAATGTCACTCTCAGTTGCTCTTGGGGCATTTGTCCTCTCTTAGCTTCTCCCAAGCAAAAGTCTGCTTTCAAAGTCTGTAAACTGCAGTTCCTTTCTCTGTTTCTGTGCATTGTTCAAAGTGTCCCTCTTGGCTGTAGCTCCTCTTCAAAATGTCACTCTCAGCTGCACTGAGTTCCTTCTGTTTGTCAGCTCATTTATATGGAGCCAGTGATTTAATTTAGACCCACCCTGAATGGGTGGTATAAAACCTCCATGGAAATTATCCAATCAGAATCATCACCCACAGTTGGGCGGGCGCATCTCCACGGAAACACTCAAAGAATTACCATCTAATCAACACTGATACGTCTGCCTGCACAAGAGTACATCAAAGACGATGGTGTTTTGGGGGACATGTTACATTCAAACCGGCACAAAGATACTAAATTAATTCCAAACAAAGAGAAATAAAAAGGAAACCCACACTTACACACACTGCCGTGGAACCACTTGAAATCAATGTCATAGGCAAAAATCTGAAAAGTGTCCAGAAAACAGAAACACACACTTTGCCTTCAAAGACTGACTTTGGCTTCTCAAAACTAAAGAAAGCCAAATGACAATAAAAAGATTATCTTCATTATACCGAAGGAAAACAACTCTTAACCTAGAATTTGATACTCAGTGAAAATATCTTTCAAGAATGAGGGCAAAATAAAGACATTTTTCAGACAAATAAACAAAAAACACATAAGAATTTGCCACTAGAAGACCCTTGTTAAAGGACAGATCCATTGAACACTGTCGGATCCTTTCATACTAGTCAATCCTTGGAATACTAAAAGGTATACTCAAACAGAAGGAAGCGATCCCAGATGGGTAAATCTGGAACGCCAAAGGAATGGAGAATAAAGTGATAACATGTATGTAAATCTAAATGATTATCAACGGATAAAACAATAATAATGCGGGGAATTTTAAGAAGTTGTGAATTCAAATACTCAACAATAAGGGATTGTGAGCGGACAGCAGTATTGGCACAGTTTTTTAATCTCTCCAAAGTCTTGCATATAATCACAGAGCAACTAGGAGAGCAAAACCAAAAGCCTATGGACAAAAAAACCAGGTGAAAATGCATCCTGACGGGCTCCAGAATGTGAGCGTTTGTGTAGAAACTACCAATAGGTCCAAGGGCTAGGGCTTATCTGTGTCTGAGGATGGCAGCACAGAGAAGCACTGGATGTACAACAGATCAGGGAACTATCAACTAGCCAACCACTTGGAAAGCTCGGTGAGCCAACCTGAGGGCGGCAGCCGGAAGCAGAGGGGCTGCACCGTCCAGCAGGGCAGACAGAACCTGCAGGAAGGCCCAGGGGGGCTGCGGTGAGTCAGGCTGGACTCCGGGGGCTCTCCCAGCTCGGCAGCCTCAGCTCCTTCCAGAACTAGGCCACGGCCAAGGACAGCTGCTGCGAAGATGATCCAAATGGAACAGGAGAAGCATGAGAGAGGATACAGAAAAAGAAGGCCCTGACAGAAGCAGGAGAAGAGAACTGTACAAGGGCAGCTTGACAGTAAGCCATTGTGGTTTTTTAAAAACATCACAAAAAATAACAGACAACTGAGCGCTAGAGCCCAAGCCCCTCTTCTCTGAATTTCCCATATCTATCAACAACAGGAAGGGATCAAAATCAAATCCCATTCAGGTATTATAAAGAAGAAAAAAAAAAAAGAGAGAGAGAGAGAAAAGTAAAGAAAAGAAAAAAGGAAAAGGAACAGAATGACATCCCAGCAGTCAATGAAAGTATACCAAAAAGATATCCCACCAAAGGCATTAAAATTTAAAAACTCTAACCTAATATTTCAAAATGAGCAAAAAAGACATTACTGAAATGATACAATGTGTAAAAGGCTTATAGGAATCTTTAATAGAGAAGACTAGGAAATAGGTAGTAATTCTATAAAGAATTTTTTAAAACTTCAGAAATGAAGATTAACTAGAAGTAGTACAAGAGCAAATAAGCACAACATAAAATGCCTTATGAGGAACAGACTATGAAAAAGAGAAAAAAAAATTGAACTCAGAAAGAAATTAAAAGAAACATGGAAAGAACACAGAGAAAAAAGGGCAAATAAAAAACCAAGCAAAAAGATGCAATATCCATTTAATAACAGTTCTCAAAGAAGGAAACTAAAGCAAGGGAGCAGAACAAATTCTAGAAATGATAACCCAAGAAAACTTTCCTGGAAAAAAAAACTGAACTATATACTGAAATTGCATATCACGTATGTGGGAAAACCAACCTGGAATGACATATACATATTCTACAATTATTAGACTTTAAAGAAAAAACTTATTTAGACATTAAGGCAAAAAGATCAAGTGACTTAGAAGGGTAAGAAAATTAGGCCACCATCATATTGACAACATGCTTTATCACAGAAGGATATGGCGTGGTATTCTTAAGACACTCAAGATAATATGAGCCAAGGATTTCCTATCTAGCCAAACAGTCTTTCAAATTTGAAGTAGGAATCTAGAGAGTAAGTTTCAGAAGACCAAAATAACTGGGAAAATGTCAGCATAAAGATTGGTAGTGAGCATTAAATATGTATCTCAGGTAGAATGACTAAATAAGGGATGTAAGGGAGAGAATACAGTATGTCATTGTTACATGCTCTGACAATAAAGAGAGAGTAAAACTATAAAAGCTGGGGGATGAAAAACGCAAAATGTGTTTAACTTTTCAATAAACATATTGGTCATAATGTTGATATCACTTTTCTGAGAATGTATTGTGTATAATTTGGGATAAAGTTAATGAGTAATTATATTTAATTTAACATAGTTGCAAATGCTTATAATAAATACATCAAGTCAATGAATATATGTAAGCTATTATATATAATCACTTATCTATAACAAATATATAATAAATGTGTATTTATATTTATAATCAATATACCATATATTTTTATATTAGTTATATGCAATTATATAAATAAATTATATTAAATACATATATAATTCATATTATAGTAATTATATAAATATATAAAAGTTCTACTATCTCTGCTATTCTTAAGAACCCAAGGATTCTTGGTATGACAAAAGAAGATACAGACTTAGGATAGAAGCTAAGTAAACACCCCATAACCCTGAATTTGATCTGAAAACATCAATACGACCCCCGGATGTGCTACATCCTAAAAATCATATATTCTAAGTGTGTTCACTAGCTCATAAATAACGACCATTCATATAGCAATGAGCAACCCAGCCCTGAGGATGTAGTCTTGAGATACCATTCTCCAGTAACATAAACCAGGGCTTCTTTGAGAAATCACTAATTCTAAAATTTATATGGAAATGAAAAGAGCCAAGTTATCCTGAAGAAGAAGCACACTACCTGATATCAAGACCCATGGGGAAGTCACAGGGCCAGACTGAGACAGGGTCGGACAACCCAACAGAACAAAACAGGGTTCAGAAACAGACCCCACATTTATGGTCACTTTATCCATGCCAGTGAGGCTGCTGCGGTGGGTAAAGGAAGGTCTTTTTAATAAAGGGTGAGAGCCAAATGGATAGTCACATGGAAAAAACTGAATTTTGACATCTAGCACCATACCAGACTCAAAAAGCAATTCCACATGGATTGTATAGCTAAATGTGAAAGGAAAACAAAGTTTTAGGAAAATAAAACAACATAGGTCTATATCTTCATTACTTTGTCGAAGCCAAAATGTATTAAACAGGACATAAAAGTTCTCAAAGTATCTTTAAAAGTGAAAATGCAAGACAGAGAGTAGAAGAAAATTTGAAATTAATATATCTATGAAGGATCTATATCTGAACTCCTACAAATCTATTGTTTAAAATTCAACACTCCACTAGAAAAATAGAACCAAAGATTTAAACTAGCACTTCACAAAATATATCCTAAAAGCCAATAAATATATGAAAAGATGCTCAACTTCATTTGTCATCAATTAACTGGAAATTAAAACCAGAATGCAGTATCATTATACACATACCAGAATGAATAAAATGAAAAACACAAACAAGAGTGGAAAAACGCATCTGTAACACACATATAAACAACAAAGAGTCCCTATCCAGAATATATAAGGAATTCCTATAAAAAATTAAGAAAAGGTCAGACTGCACAATCGAAAAATGGCCAATAAACATCTGAAAAGATACTTGACTTCATCACAGAAATGCAAGTTAGAACAAGGAGATTCCATGATGAGACAGTGTGGTAATGGCATAAGGAAGGCATACAAATCAATACAACAGAATTTGGAGTCCAGAAATAAATTTTTATATTTCTAGTCAATTGATTTTTTCTCCCTTCCTTCTTCCCACCCACCCTCCCTCTCTCCCTCCCTTCCATCTGAGTTTGTTTCTTTCTTGAATAATTTATATTTTCTTTTTTTTTCAGTTTAGCTTTTTTTCTTTTATTATTTTTTCACCCTTTCTCATTGAAATGAAATTAACAAAAGTGAAAAAATAAAACTGTATTACCTACTTAGAAAATTATGCTCCTCCTTGTTCACTCTAGAAAACTGCTACTCAAAATCTGTGGACCAGTGCTAGTCCTCAAACTCTTTGTAAGTGGCGCACAATGAAAGAAATAGAGATATTTTTGAATAATCGTTCAGAGATTTCCTAGAAATTTTCCATTGCCATGCCATGCAAGCCTATAATCAGTGGCTCTGTCTCAGTGTAGAGGGAATAAACCAGTCTGGGTCTGATAAACTTGAATGATGACAGTCAACTGATTTTGACAAAGCTTCCAGGGCAACACAAAGGGAAAGAAAAGTCTTTTTAACAAATGGTGCTGGGACAATGGGATATCCATATGCAAAAGTATGAATTTAGACTCCTACTTCACATTATACACATAAATTAACTCAAAATGGATCATATCCCTAAATACAAGAATTAAAATTATAAAACTTCTGGAAGAAAACATAGGAAAAAATCTTCATGACCTTAGCTTAGGCAGAGTTCTTAAAGACCACACCCAAAGCAAGACCCATAAAAGAAAAACTTGATAAACTGGACTTCATCAAAATTCAAAACCTTTGCACTTCAAAAGACACCATTAAGAGAATAAAAAGACAAGACACATACTGGGAGAAAATATTTGCAAATGATGTATCTGATAAAGAACATATATTCACAATATATAAAGAACTGTTACAATTCAGTAACAAGAAGACAATCAAATTTTAAAATAGGTAAAAAATTTGAATAGACATTTCATCAGAGATTTACAAATGGCAAACGAGCACATCTGAAAAGATGCTCAACATCATTAGTCATTAGGGAAATGCAAATCAAAACCACAGTGAGATACACTACCCACCGACAATAACAAGCATTGGTGAGACTCGGGACAAGCTGGAACCCTTAAGCATTGTTGGCGGAAATGTAAAATGGTGTAGCAGCTTCGGAAAACAGTTTGGCAGCTTTTTAAAAAGATAAACATAAATTATCCTTATAACCCAGCAATTTCACACTCTTAGGTATCTACCCAAGAGAAATGAAAAGAAACGTTCACACAAAGACCTGATGCAAATGTTTCCTGAACCGGAAACAACCCAAATATCCAACAACTGGTGAATTAGCAAAATGCGGCATAATCATATGATGAAATATTATTCAGCCACAAAAAGGAATGAAATATTGATAGATGCTGTGCTGCTTTGGAGCTGTTATGTGCCCCAGAAAAGGCCGTGTTCTTTTAATCCACTCCTGCGGGTGCAAACCTGTTGTGGGCGGGACCTTTGGATTAGGTTGTTCCAACTGAGATGTGACCCACCCAATTCAAGGTGGGTCTTACTCCTTTATTGGAGTCCTCTATAAGAGGATAACGGACAGACAAAGCCCAGAGAGCTCAGGGAGAAGCCCCCGGAGAAGCTCAGAGAGAGCTGGGGGAGAACAGCCCCAGGAGAAGCAAGCAACGACCTTACGGCAACGAAACTCAGGAGCCAAGGACCAGCAGACGCCCACCATGTGCCTTGCTGTCTGACAGAGGAACCCCGGATGCCAGTGGAAAGTATCGTCCTGTTGATGGCTTAATTGGGACATTTTCATGACCCTAGAGCTGTAAATTTGGAAACTATTAAATCCCCAATGTAAAAGCCAGCCCATTTCTGGTATACTGCATTCCAGCAGAGTTATCAAACAGAAACAGATGCTCTCACATGGATGAACCAAAAAAAAAAACATTAACAAGTGAACGATGTAAAAGACTCCATACTGTATGATTCCATTTATATGAAATGTCCAGAAAAGGCAAATCTAGACATAAAGCAGATCAGGGGTTGCCTGGAGCTAGGGATGCAAACAGGCATGAGAGAACTCTGGGGGTGAAGGAAATGTTCTAAAACTGGATTATGGTGATGGTTGCACAACTCTATACACTTATTAAAATAATTAAGTTTTCCACTTTGGATGAAGTTTACAATATATAAATTATACCTCAATAAAACTGTAAAAAGAAAAAACCCATGACTTGAAAAGTTAAAAAAAAATACAGAAAAAACATCTACAGACAGAGCTGAAGCTGTAATCACACGAACGCATGGCTTTTACTATTAAAAGAGAAAAGTAAAAATAAACTGTATTCAACTTAATGAAAATAAAAGTAAAAGTAATAAACGAATAAAAAGAATAAACCAAAAGAAAACAGGATAAGCAATTAAAGATATAGTGGATATTAATGATATTGACAACAAAGAAACAAAATGGTAGAAAGAAAAAATGAACTAAAGTCAGTTCTGAGAATAGTCCAAAAAAACCCATTAAAAAAAAAAAAGCCCTAGTAAACAAAAGAAAAAAGAGAAAGGTAAAATATATATAAAATGAGAAAGGTAACATTTACAGTATTTACAGTGAGAAAGGAGACGCTGCAAGAGCTGTGGAAGAGACTGGAAGAGCCACTGAAGACGACCATGTGTGAGTTGATACATGACTGACTCGCTGACCCAGTGTGGAAGGAATCCACAGATCCATCACAGAGAAAGGCACTGGGCCCAGCTGAGCTCTAAGTCCATCCTCTAGTCCTGATTCATGGATTGTAAACACATATGTTATTCCAAGTTTTCATATTTCCCAAAGAATCCTTGATTTGAAAAATAGCAGTGCTGAAAAGGAAGAAAACTACAGACCAGCTCCATGTGTTAAGCATGGATGCAAAGATTCTAAAGAAAATTAGTAAACTGAGTCCAGTGCTATAAAAAATTTAAAAAAATACTGCAATAGTATAAAAATTAAAATATGCTGCAACACAATTGAGGCTCATCCCAGTTATGTGAGGATAATGCAAAACCAGAAAAGCCATCAGCACAGCAAACAGTCTATCAATGCCTGGAGGAGAAAAGCCATGCGGCTCTGCTGCTCCCCAGCCACCAGGCACCCGGACACCAGGGTCAGCGCCCGGCAGGGGAGGGGCTGGGGAGAGCCCAGCGAGTGTGACCTGTGGAGGCTGCCGGACTGGTGAGGACCACCTGCCAGACACCAAGAGCCACCTTCACACGGAACGGGCAAATGCCAAAGCCATTTCCAAAAATGGGAAAAAGAGGGATGCTGCTATCACCTCCATTACCTGCTCTTGCTGGCTCTAGCCAATGGGTCATAAAACTAAAATAACTAGTATATGTGGGTATAACCATGGGAAGGGAGATAAAAGTATCTAGTTACAAAGGACAGGACCACATATGCAGACTCAAGTAAAAATTATAAGATTAATAAAGGAGAATCTGGTGTGATGATTGGTCATGAGAAAACATTTAAAGATAACAACAGCTTTTCTCTATTTTAAGAAGAACCAGCGAGAAACAGAAATGGAAGAAGCATTGCCTAGTCACACATGTAACAAAAACCACACAGTACTTAAGAATAAATTTTAAATGGAAAGGTTTCAAGAAAACCCATGAAATCTTACAAAAAGTCCTAAAACAAGATCCCAAGTAATGGAGACAATGCTACCTTCCTGGATGGGAAAAGGATGTCACCAAAGTGTCAATCTTCCCCAAATTAATATATGAATCTAATGTAATGCCAACCAATTCCTATTTTTTCTGAAATGGACAAAATTATTTTCACACATATTTAGAAGCACTTAATTTTAGAAAAGCCAAGAATCGTCAGTTCAGCCCAGCGAGGCAAACGGGCACAAGGCCGTGGGTGCCCCCCCCCCGAGGCCCACTCCCTGCGCTCCCGGGCCAGGTGCCCTGTTGAGACGTCCTCCTGGATATGCAACGCAATGGTGGATCCTTTAGGCTGTCCGGGGAACAGTGAAGGTAGCATGCAAAGAGCAAAGCGGAGAAGGGTGAAGAGGGGTAGAAGAGAGGCAGAGGAAAGGTCTGTGCAGTGGCCCCTTGGAAGAGGAGAAGAGGGGTCCATCAGGCCCGGAGCTCACGTGCCCGAGCCCTGTGGGATGCACAGGCCTCCCCAGGCCGTCAGCAAGGCACAGGCCCACTCGATGGCCAGGGGTAGGGCTCTGCAACGCCTTTCCCATACCAGACGTCTGCACCCCTCAGCCTCCGGGGCAGTCAAGGGCACTTATTCCCTGATCCGGGGGGTTTCGCACCAGCAGGATGCCAGCGCCAAGGGCAGCAGGGGCTTGGCTGTGCTTCACGCTGTGCCCCCAGGACCTGCTTTAGGAGGTGCTCAGTACATAGTTGCTGAATGAATGAACAGCATCAGAAAGGTATGGTCTTTTGGGGAGTGGGAAACATCATCAAAAAATGACCCCATGTGCAAACAATCTACCACAACGTGAAACCAAATACAAGCAATGAGAGGAGAGCAAGTGAGGGGCGGGCGAATCATCTGTCTCCATCGATCCATCCTTCCGTCCCTCCAGACATCCCTCCTTCTTCCTACTCCTCCCGCCCTCCCACCACATTTGTGTGGTGCTCCCGCTGTATGCCAAGTCAGGGGAAGGCCCTGGGACACAGCTAGAAAGACAAACGTCCCACTCTGAGTCCACACTTGATGAAAATGAATCGTACAAGACCCATTATTATGAATTTAAGACATGAAACAAGTCTGATGTTTTCTATGTCATAGACTAGTCTCATATTTAGTAAATATAAAGGTTTTCACATTTGACTTTAGGGTCTTCATCCTATTTTTCTTGAGAAGATTTTAAGAACCTCAAACTCAAAATCTCCCAAAGGAAGACTTTTAGGGATTGAACACCATCAGCTAGAAAGGGTGACTAAGCCCTTTTGGGGAAATTCAAAGTAAAGTCGAGCACTTTTTCCCCTGATGAGTCTCAAATAAAGCACTCCTGGATGGAAGCAATCCCAAAGGAAATTCCTTAATACACTACAGTATTAGCCATTTACGTCTCCAACACCAGGAAAATGGAGGGGCTTCACTGAAATGCTCCGGGTACTCTACTGCTAGTAACTGCTTTCTGAATTGCTCAAGTTTTAAGACAAATGGAAGAGATTTATTTAAAAGAAAAATTGACTAGCTTTCACCATAATCAATAGGAAAAGACTCTCCTCTGTTTTATTAGGGTACTACACTTACTTCTCAAATAGCTCTGGAATTTAAATTACCAGGGAAGTACTTGAGATAATGGCATTCAATCCAAACAAACTCAACACAAAGGAAAAGATAATTCTACAAAACATAAACACAGCAAAGCCATAGGAAATGCCAGCCAACTATCACAACAGTGCTCCTTCTCCCCAGGGAGCCGAGTTCCAACTTCCGAAAGACAAATAACAGACGGCACCTTTCAGCGACGGCAGCTTCTGAAGCTCTCGGTTGTTGCTGGCGCTGAACCTGGAGGAGTTCTGCCGCGTGTCCTTCTTCACCACCGGCTGAGGGACGGGGACTTTTATTTTACCAGACACCGCAGACTGGGGGACAGCAATACTGTTTTTCCTGCTGGGAATCTGCTTCCAAAATAAAACAGAAACAAGTGAGTATTTTAAATGTTGCATTTTAGGGCATATTTTAGAGAGAAAGCATCCACAAAAGTTTCTCTCTGGGACAGTCTCCCTGCTCCACTGCAAACCCCAGGACTGCTTAGTCGTTGGCCGGTGGGGCTCACGCCCCCTCCAGCAACGTCAGGTTCAGAGGGACGCACAGATACCCCTGACTCCTCAGGTCCTCCTTCCAACCTGTGATTCTCAAAATTCACCACTTAAGGTGACGAGGGCGGCTGGGTCGGAGGGGCCTGAGAGATGACTGGCTCCCGGCCCTGAAGAAGGAAGAAGGGGCCAGGAGCCAAGAACACAAGGGCCTCCAGGAGCCGGGGAAGGCAGGGAGCGGCTCTGTAGGGCGGCGACAGAAGCTGACACCTCATAAATGACGGATCTGAGCTTTCCCTTTAAGCCTCAAGAAACGCTCTCCGGTCCACGCTCCTGTCAGCTCCGGGCCCCAGATGCAGGACGCGGCCCCAGCCTGCAGCCGAGGAGTGCCGTCCAGCCACGGAGCGGCCAGGGGCCAGGCCGGAGCCACACTGCCACAGCAAACACGCCAGCAGAGGTGCACAGCTGGAGCCGGGCTGCCTGCCCATCACCTTCCCACCCCTGCGCCCTGTCCCAGCAGCGGTGCCCACAGCGGCAATGCCAAGTGTCCACCGCGGACTCCCCCACCCCCTCCAGTCCCCAAAGGTCTCTATCCTCACACCTGCACCTACAAGACAAACCCAGCAGCCTCCTCCAGTGAGCAGGGCCTAGGAGAGTGGATGCACCGAGGCAAGCCCTGCACACATCTGTTCTCACCTTTGAATGACACTTTTACCAAGAAATGAGAGCTGCTTCACTTTTTAACGAAGTGCTTAGGAACACTGCAAGCAGCTTCCCAGACTGACACACCCCCAGAACCCCAGGAGGCTGTCCTCCCTCCCACAGTCTGTGGCTCCTCCTCAAAGGGCCTTCTTGGGCTGGGACCTGGTGTCCCCTCACCCAGGACGCCCCAAATTCCTCACTGCAGCTTTCTTCAGGTACTCTCAGGAAACCCTAGTATTTATTCTGCAGTCACAAAGAGCTATTCCTAGGATCAGACTTGTTTTAAACGTTAAATTATATGGACACTGTGTTCCACTGGACTGAAATGTGTATCTCCTTTCAATTTTTCCATAAAGCTGAATCCACCACTACACACACAACGACCTTGCTAAAGGTCACTGAGTGTAAAGATGAACAAAACCAGCCCCACTTCTCCTCTCCTCCTCATCAGGAATAGAAACTGTGCATCTTGTGCAACAAAGCTCGTGAGAGAAGTAAATCCACGGCCATTCACAGCACTGAGGAAAACGAGCTGAGGTAGGGTTCCTAACGCCCAAGAAAATAAAAAATGAACCCCAAGGCTGCCGACTGTGGGCACCGTCCCCTCTCATTCGGACATGCAGGAGCTGCCCCCATCTCCTGCCCTCACTCGGCTCTCCTGGAGCATTCTCCTAGAAGCAGGCAGAGGGAATATCTGAAAAGGAAGATCTGCCCTGTCACCCCATGCCTAACACAGTTCAATGATTTCTCCAAGTTCTCAGATCCAAAACACTGAGCGGATGGGCAGGTCTCCTAGGCCCTGCACGCTGCGGTTACACACTCCGTCTCGGGCCTCAGCTGGCCCGTGCCTTCTCCAGCTCCCGCCACAGGAGCTCTTTCCCACTCCTTCTGGGTGCTCCATTCAGGCCCCAAATTCCTCCCCCTCCCACACTCCTTCCAGGTGTGGTGCTCTGCCCACCACCACTATCCCCTGCCCCTTGTCCCATCCACGCTCCGTGCCCCCCTCCAGCCCTATGCTCCCTCCAGGCTCTGTGCCTCCCCCCCAGCCCTATGCTCCCTCCAGGCTCTGTGACCCTCACCAGCCCCCTGCTCCCTCCAGGCTCTGTGCCCCCCTCACAACCCATACTCCACCGAGGCTCTGTGCTCCCCCTCACACCCCATGCTCCCTCTAGGCTCTGTGACACCCCCCCCCCAGCCCTATGTTCCCTCCAGGCTCTGTGACACCCTCCCTTCAGGTCCATGCTCCCTCTAGGCTCTGTGCTCCCCCCTCACATCCCATGCTCCCTCCAGGCTCTGTGACACCCCACCCCCCCAGCTGGCTCTGTGACCCTCCCCACAAGCTCTGTGACACCCCTTCCCCCCAGGTCCATGCTCCCTCCAGGCTCTGTGCTCCCTTTCACTCTGAGCTCCTTCCAGGCTGTGTGCTCCCTCCCACCCAGACCTCTGAGTGTGGCCCTCCATCCCCACTCTTCCTCTTCGTTCAGCTCTTGCGGTGCTCTGGCTTCCCCTCTGCAGCCCTCTCACGGCTGAAGGTTTACATTCACTTGTATGACTACGAGCTAGGCACCAACCTGAAGCGGATCAAGCCTTGAGATTTCACCACCAGTTTATAGGAGAGACAAAGGAGAGAAGATGTCAACAACCTCCAAGGATGCAACCAGCAAGCACAGAAGAAGGGGGGAAACTGCAGCACCACTGACATTTGGGGCCAGATCATTCTGTCGTGGGCCCACCCCGGACACCGCAGGATGGCTGGCAGTGTCCCCGGCCTCCACCCACCGGATGCCAGCAGAATCTCCCCACCCAGCTGTGCCAACCCAAAGGCCTCCAGATGGTGCCAAATGTCCCCTGGGAGGCAAAACTGCCCTTGGCTAAAACTCGCATCCTTCGAGTGTGCATGAACAACCTGATTTCTTTAGCAACTAAATTGCAAGAAGGAAAAAGAAAGGAGGAACCCATATGGATTGAGAGATGTAACAACCAAACATAACGTGTGCACCTGATTTAAATCCGGCTTCAAAGAAACCAACTGAAAAAATATTGGGGGTAATATATGCTGACAGTAAGGAATTACTGTTAATTTTTTTTAGGTGGGATATGAGTGCTTTGATTTTGTTTAAAGAGGGTCATTATTGAAGGATACTCATGGAGATTTACATATAAAATGTGATGTTAGAGATTTGTTTCAGAACAATCCAGAGTGAGGAGAGGGAAGTGTGTGTGCGGAGTGGGGGCGGTAGATGAAACAAGACTGGCTGTGTGCCGACAACCGTCAGAGCCGGGAGATGGGGATGTGGGGCAGGGGGTGGGATCATAGTACTGACTCAACTTCTGGGTAAGTCAGAATCATCCATAATAAAAAGGTTTTAAACTCTTCTCTGGCTTAAGTCCATTCCCCTCTTGACTGGACTTGGGTGGTGCTTTCCCTAGTCTTTTCCCCAACTATAGTTTTATACTGTTAACAGATTTACCTTTCTAAAGTATGTATCAGACCACTCCCCTGATCAAAAACCGTCAGTGGCTCCCTACTGCCTGCAGGACAAAGTCCAAACTCCCGAGCACGGCAGTCAAGGCCAGCCATGGTCTACCCTAAACCGGCTTTTCCAGACTCATCTCTCAGCAAACCCCAGGCTGCAGGCCGCCAGGCCACTCTCAGACCCTCGGTTACTCTTGGGTCACGTCCGTTCCGACACCCGTTCCTTCAGCCTGACGCCTCTCCTCCCCCTCCGCGAACCTCTGAAACGCTCACCTGCAGCCCCAGTTCCAGGGCCGCCTCTCGTGGCCGTTCCACTCGCTCCCACTCTGCCTCCGGCACAGGTCCACCTGCACCAAAAGCAGGGACCGTGGCTCGTCCTCCCACCGGCCAAGCCGCCCGCCGTCGCGCAGGAGTGCGCAGCCTCGTCCTCACGCCACTGTCCCTGACCCCTGGAACGCCAGCCTGCACGCCTCCCGTGCCAAACACACGGTACTCCAGAGACGCCACACCACTCCCCTCCCAGATGACGCGCACTCGCACGCCTCTTCAGACTGCTTCAAAGGCCGCCTCATCTGCTCCTCTCCCGCCTGCCCTGGGAAACGTCCCTGATGCTGCAGAGGGCCCCACACGGACCCCTCACAGCTGCCACCAGGGTGCTCTGTCCAGCGACAGACAGGAGAGGGTCTCTCAAGGACCCCTGGGGCTGAGGCTAGTGCGGGAGGACTTGGTGCGGACGGACGCATCGGCGCCACGGCTTCTCGCCCCTTCCACCCGGCTGCCCTCTGGCCGCCCGAAGAGGGCCCAGGCTCAGCGCCACAAAGCAGACGGCCTGGTGCCCAGACGCACCCATGGTGGCGAGCGCTGGACGGCAAGCAGTAGGTGTGCTTCCTCTGTTCAGGCCTTCACTCGTAAACTAAAAGCTGGACACCAATCTTGAAATTACGAGCAATCTTCACACAGAACTCTGATTCTGTTTAGCTCCCTGACTTGGATAAAAGCTAAAAATGACTTGATGCTTGCGTTTTTTGTGACTCTTTTCTGGAATGGGTTTTTTTGACCTATTCATTTAGTGAGGTTAGAGATGCCCACGTCACCCTCTTTCCTTCATTTTTGCCTTAATGGTGGGAAATTATTTATCAAACTCAGTGTGAGAACCAGATCAAAACAGCTGACCTTTCCCTTTTGCTAGAAGTTGCTGAAAGTCACCCGGAGATTTCTGAGACACACCACTCCTCCTTCCTCACCCTTCCAGGACCACGGGAGCTTCAGATGGTGGGAAATGCTAAGTCGGACACTCGACCACCCAATCTGAAGCTGCAGCAGCGTGCTGGGAGCCGCCCCTGCTCCCGCCAGGCCCCTCACTGAGGCAGCCAAGGCGGCTCGGGGCAGGCTTGTCTGTGAATGGGGAGCTCCCCCCGAGCAGGGGTCACCTGAGAGGAGGGGACGTGGTAATGCGGGCACTGCCCCGGCAGATTCCTGACCCTGGGCCTTCTTGGCCTGGCTCCTCCCTGCAGGCTGTCTGGCCCCCACATCCAAGGAGCAGAGCTATGCCTCCGGAGAGACATCCCCCCACCCAGGCAGCAGCAGCCTGTCGCAGTTTCTAATGCAGAACACAATTCAAACCCACATGTCCCGGTGCCCAGCTGCTACCCCCCACAACCTACGTGCAGCCCAGGCAACAGCATCCCCCAAAATGTGAGGAAAGAACAAGAATCTAGTCAGCAGAGAGATGGGTGTTTGTTAGAGTCTCTACTTCTCTGTACGTTTGAAATATTTTATTAACAGCAAATTTGTGACAAAGCCTCTCTCCTGGAGGTTTCACCATTTAGAGGCTCACTATATCAACAAGCAACTCCCTTTATTCTGTACCCAAGAGATTAGGATTTAAGAAATGATTATGGTTACTGAATCATTACATAGATATTTCTTTTCACTTTCTAGCATATTAGAGTAGCCAGAGGGAAATACCTGAAATTGTTGAACTGTAACCCAGCTGCTTTGATCTCTGAGAATGGCTGGGTAACTACACAGCCTTTATCTTGTGACCGTAAAAACTTGTGACTGACCCTCACTTGGACACCCTTATCCTGGTTTTCAACTTCAGCATCTTATGTTCACTGAAGACTGCCCCTAACGTTTATTAGGGCCTTGCGTCAGCCCAGAACTAACCCACTCTAAATGCAAAACTGTCTTGCTAGACAGAACCTGATCTAACCAAAATGGGCCTGCCTGACATGCGCAGTAGCTTAGACTTTAAACTTTAAGTGACCTACACCTTGTTATAGTACTAAAAATCATGCCCATCATCATATTCCGCCATTTTCTTATATACGTTCTGTTACAGAGCATGTAACCAACCTGCGGATGCTCAATAATTGGTCTAATTCCATCACCTGGAGCCACTGTGCTCATTATCCTAAAACCTGCCCATCTTTTGATCTATAAAACTATCAGAGTTACTGTAGTTTGGGGAGACAGAAGTTTAGGCCAGTAGGCCATCTGATCTCCTGCTTTGCACCTAGCAATAAACCCTTTCTCTCCTTGGAACCCCAGGGTCTCAGGAATTGGTTATTTGAACACATCAGGCAGGGAATCCACTGCTTCTGATCAGGATCAATTCAACCACAATTCTGAAACCTCTCCACTTGATGTAAGACACTGATCACTCCACTGGGCAGGCCCAAGTCATTGGTCTCTCGACAGCTGCCCAATGGTGACAGCGTCCGACACACTGGAAGGCCTCCCTCCCCGAGCAGAACCACCGTTCGTTCCAGACAAGGGCCCAGGAGTGGAGGCCCACTGGCGGCAGCACCGTCTCTGTCAAGTGTTGAATCTGACTTTGATTCCGTTAGGCCAGGGGTTGGCAAATGACAGCCCGTGGGCAAACCTGGCCAATGCCAGTTTCCGTAAATACGCTTTCATAGAAACGCAGCCACTCCTCTTTGCTCACCTGTTGTCTTTGGCGGCTTCTGCACCGTGGCAGAGCTGAGTGACTGCCACAGAGGCTGGGGGACACAGAGCCCAAAGCATTTACACTCTGGCCCCTTACAGGGAAACTTTGCTGACCACTGCAGGCCAACATTTCCTGGTTGGATGGTGGGAGTAAAGGAAGGAGAGAAAGAGTTCTCCTGTTCAAAGCAGACCGTGCATGAACGCTCACCACCAAGCCTCCGGGGCCCCATCAAAAGCGATGCTGGAGGTGAGCAGCAGGCACTCCGCCTCCACAGGGTCCCCAAGAGTCCCAGGACTCGGGGATTCTGGGCACGATGGAGGGCAGGAATGAGAGGCAGGGCTGAAAAGAAGGGGTGAACTTCTGGTCTGAACATGACCTGGTCACAGTCACCCTCATCCCCCACTGGGTGTTCACAGAGGGGAAAAAGGTGTTTTCTGAAGAAACCAACCTGTCCAGGATAATCAAGGCTGCTGGTGTAGGAGATGCCCCTGAGAGCAAAGTCTCTGCATTCTAGTCTTTAGGGGTCAAAAGCCCCCAGAGCCAGCTCCCCGGGAAGGCCCAACACACATGGGTGGCTGATAAGCCCCCAAGTCCAGGGCCCACGGCCAGCTCTGCTGCTGCCCCTCCTTCAGCGGGCACAGGCAGGCGAGGTCCCCAGGCACCGGTGAAGGCCAAGGCTCCTACCTGCTCTCCCTGCCTCGGCTCCTACCCCTCAGTCCCCAAACGGCAGCTGGCAGGATGCTTTAAATACATATTTAACATCAGATCCTATTATTTCCCTGCTCACCACACTCCTGCTGTTTCCCACCAACCTCGCCAACGGCTGCCTACTAGATCTCCCCACTGTCACTACCCAACAACCAAACTGCCTCCCTTGGGCTGGACACACCAAGATCACCTCCACCCCGGGCCTCTGCACCGGCCGCTGCCTCTGGCTGCAATATCCTTCCCCGACTCCCCACCTCATCCCTGGCCATGGTCTCCAGCAGCAAGTCTGGAAACGCGAGTACAGTTCTGGGTGCCACAGTGACCAGAGGGTGCTGCTGGCGCCAAGAGCCTGGGGGCCACTGCCCCTGCCCAGCCTGAGACGCTTATACCAAATGCCAGCAGCCCCCACACAGTGTCAGCATCCTCTGGGAAAGCAAACTCCACTGGGGCAGGGCCTCTGCGGCCTGCAGTGCTGCATCCCCAGCACCCGCCACAGCGCTCAGCACAGGGCCAGACTCAGGCTGGCCTTGCTGGATGGCTGCGGGAGAGAATGGACTGGGGGAAAAGCCCGCAAAGGGAAACAAAGAGATGGCCAAGCTAAAATCAAGAGGAAAAAGGCACCGAGATGGCAAGACTGATTCAGGGAACAGAGAGGAACTTAGAAAACTTCAATTGCCATCTCAGAGTCTGTATTTATAAAATTAGCCAGGTTGTTCTGGGGGGAAAAGGAACAGAAAACAAGAAAGAGCCCCTGAATATTAAAAATTTTTTGCTGAAAGAAAAACTTCAGCAGAAGAAAATTAAAAGTCAAGAAAATCTGCCATAATAACAAGATCAACGCAGAAAACATAAGAGAAAAGACAGGCGATCAAGACTAAGTTAGAATATTTGTGATCTTAACTCCAAGGAGTTCCAAGAAAACAGAACAGGGAAAACGGAGTAGAAATTATCAATAATTAACCAAAGAGGAAGTCCAGGAGCTGAAGGACGCAGGCTGGTCTTCAGGTCGAAAGGGGCCGGAGGGTGCCCAGCGCCACAACTGAGGACTCAGCCGCACGTCACCATGGCGCTTCGGGTCACTGCCCGAGTCCAGGGAGGAAGACAGGTCGCCTGCAGGGGACGGGCACCAGCCTTCCCGGTCAGCGACACGCCTGCTTGGAGACAGCAGAGCAGTACCCGAGGACATGCTTTTCACGTTAGAATCCTGTTCCCAAATTATCAGTCATATGTGAGGGAAGGAGGCAGACGAGAGACACCTTCAGCCAGGCCAGCAGGGACGGGCGGCTGGCGGGGGGCTTCGAGGGGTCCCGTCCAGGGCTGGGCGCTGCTGCTGGGAGTTCCTGACATCAGGGGTCACAGGCACCGGAGAGGCCGCAGCCGTGCAGGGAGGACACTCGAGCAGCCCCAGGGCTCGGCCTGCTGCCGACAACCAAGTAAGCAAGTCACGGGAGTGGGTCCTCCACCCAGCAGGCACTGGAGACCCTCAGCCAGGACCACCGAGACGACCACAGGCCGTGTTTTCAAAGGTAACACTCCCAATGGCTCTTTCCAACCACGGCAGGGGAAAATTAGAAGCGGGGGGGGGGGGGGTGAGGATTTTCTTTCTGTACCAGGTACAGAACAGCTGTCACCAAGGGTGCATGGGATTTAAATCCTCAAACCCAGCATCCGATGGTTAAGGAGGTAAGCGGAGAGGACTCTGAGGTTCTAGAAGAGGGCACAGCCTGGGCCCTGAAGGACCGCGTGGGGTGGGGTGGTGAAGGACAGACAGACTTCCAGGGGTTAGGCCTCGACGGCCCTCCAGTGCATCCGTACGGCAGCCAGGGCTGCTCACCTCGGCGCACGTGAGCCCTCTCAACACCTGCTGTGTCGTGAGCGTCCACCCGGATGACCGGACAGGGTTCCTGCAAGTCATTAGGACTCTTGTGTTTGTTTCATTTTCAGTAAAATAATTTTAGGGGTCCTACTAGCATTGTAGAATTTTGAAAGAAAAATTTCACTTGCTTCGCAAAGCTAAAGCTCTATAGTGTCTATATGTAAAACAAAAGAAAACCTGATTATCAATGTGTGTCTTAAAAACAGGGCCATTGGTTAGTGCTAGTTTGGTGCAGACACCAGTGTGCTCTTTGAGGTCAGCCGGTCAAGAGCTCCCACCATTCACAAATTTGTTCACTCATTAATTCATTCACACATTCACACATGCTGGATAACAGGACGGACACACTTCTTTTGACCCTGGCACATATAATCAGGTACAACCTAAGTGATCAGGGCAAGCTCTCAGAGCTTAGTTCCTCCACTTGTAAAACAGGATAATGTCAGTCACTCCTACTCACTCCCAGGGCCCTGCTGGAACCTAAATGAGATGAGTCATGCAACACGGCAGCTGACGTGTACTTAAGGGCTCATGGAAGGCGAACGATGTACCCCAACAAAGATATGTTCCTAATCTTAATCCGTGTTCCTGTGGGTGTGACTGTATTTGTAAATGGGACATTCTGAAGATGTTATTATTAGTTAAGGTGTGGCCAACTGAGTCGGGCTAGTCCTCATCCGTATCCCTGGAAGCCTTACAGGGAGGTCACCGGAGGAGCCAGGAGCCAGCAGAAACCAGAAGAGCAAACCCGAGAAGCATGCACCACATGACGGGAGGCAGAGCCGCAAGCTGAGGCACCCAAAGAACTGTGGCCAACCCCAGGACGTGGCCGACTTTGGGGAGAGAGCAAGGCCTTGCTGACGGTTTGAATGTGGCCTCCTGGCCTCCAAACCATGGGGCAGCTTTCCTCTTCCCTGAATGGAATGATACAGTTTGTACTCTTGTGTGTCATACTTGTTTTCACTCAACATAGTATTTTTGAGATTCGCCTGTGTTGTGTTTGTCAGTAGTTTGTTCCTTTTCATTGCTGTGTACCATTGTTCTTTCTCCTGCTGATGGAGAAAAGGTGGTTTTCACTTTGGGCACACGATATTATAAATAAAGCTTCTATGATTATTTGGAAAAAAAAAAAAAAAAAGACACCTTCAGATACGCAAAGAATCGAAAGATTTGCCTCTCAGGAAGTGACCTGAAAATGAACTCCAGCAAAGCAGACTGAACCACAAAGGAAGCAGCAGCAGCGCCAGGACAGGGCAGGTGCACCCGGAGAGGCCGGGAGCTCATCTGCGGACCCAGCACTCCGGATTACAGCCACAGGACGGGGCGCTCCAGGAAGGGCCGGCCAAGGTACAGGAGTAGACAGGACACCAACCCCCGGAGCCTGGGAACTCCTGACCAAAGTCAAACATTTAAGAATAAAAGAAAGACTTCAGAAGCTCAGAACGACAGAAAGGAAGCGTGATCGCTGTACATTTACCACATATGCAACAGCTATATGCTGATTTTCAGCTTTCAAAAGTAACCGACAGACTAAGCCTGGAGGACTTACTAGGGTCACAGGATGTCCTTAGGTGTTAACGGAGGCCGTGCAAAAGCACAGGTGACAGGAAGCTGACTCGGCAAACACCACCTCACGGAGTGACCTGAAGGACAGGGATTTACTCTCATGGTTCTGGAGGCTGGAGCCCAACACCCAGGCAACGGTCCGGGGGCTTCCTCCCGGGGTCTGCGGCGCCCCAGAGCCCTCCATCACGGGGCACATCCTCTCCGGTGTCTGCCTGTGACTTCTGGCTTCGGGACAGGCTGCACCTGAATCTCCTCTCCGTGGAAGGGCTCCACCCACGTGGGGACAGGCCCACCTGGCTCAATCCGGCCTCCTCTAAACAGGAACCCCAAGGATAAATGCTCCCACATCCTAAGCGTAGCACCTTCACGGGTACTGTCTACCAACGGCGCACAGCCACAGGACAGGGGGAAGGACTTGAGCATGTCCTTGTGGGGACACAGTTCCACCCCAACAGAAGCAGACAGGGGGAAGGGGGAGGAGAGCTGAAGGGAAAGCTGGGGGTTCAGGTATCGCTACCTTACAAAGTGGAGAGTCAGGAGATTTCTACAGCTGCAGGAAACAGAAATTACTGTGTAATTGTAATACATAAAGCTTCAGAAGAAACTAACAGGAAGGAAAACCAGTGATATAACTATATGGGGGGGGGGGTAGAGGGAGAAGGCTGGCTGTGACACCAAGAGGTTAACATACAGTGCACAGAGCTGGGAAATGATCAAATGCTTAATTTTCTAATATCTGAACAATTGCTATGAACCAGGTACTTTCCCCTTGGCTGTTCTGTCTTTGGTTTTCAGTGGTTTTACTATAATGTGACTGATGTAGTCTGTTTGTATTTATCCTGATTGGAGTTTGCAGAGCTTCTTGAGCATGTGACTTGATGTTTTTAATCAGTGCTGGAGAATCTGGGCCATTATCGATTCTGCCTCTGCTCTCCTGCATCGCCAGTAACACGTGCTGGCTGTTTTCCACACACTCCATATGTCTCGGATGCTCTTTTCTACAGTTAGTCTCTCTTTTCCTTCTCTTGCTTCAGTTTGTACATTTTCCATTGAACTAGCTCACTAACCCGCTCTTCCAATGTATCTAATCTCTCAAAGATACCTATTAAGGTCTTAAATTCAGTGATTGTATTTTTCAGTTCTAGAATTTTTTTGTTTAAAAAATCCAATTCTCTAGTGAAATTCTCCATATCTCATCTGTTTTCTTGAGTATATTAATCAAAGTTATTTCAAAGTCCTTACCAGCTATATCCAGTAGTTGAATCACCTGTTTCCTTGTGTTTTCCTCTTGGTCTTTGACCATCTGGTCTTGTTTCACAACATGGTTGCTAGTTTTTTATTGAATGCTAGACACTTGTGCTTTAGTCTCCTAGGCTGCTCAAATAAATATAATGAAATTGGTCAGCTTAACCAGTGGGAATGTATTGGTTCAAGGTTTGAGGCTGGGAAAAGGTCCAAACCAAGGTGTCATCAAGGTGATGCTTTCTCCCCAAATCCAGCATTCTGGGCCAGTGGCCCGGGCTCCTGTGCCACACGGCCAGGCGCACGGCAGCATCTCCCAGTCGATTCCTTCTCTAACGGGTTCCGTTTCAGCTTCTTGCTTCCTGAGGCTTTTTTGTCTGGATTTCATTCTCTTACTAAGGCCGCCAGTAATGGGGTTAAGACCCACCTGATTGGGATGGGCCCCACCTTGACTGAAGTCACCTCATCAAAAGGTCCTACCTACAGTGGGCTCACACCCACAGGAAGGGGATTAGGTTTAAGAATGTGTTTTTATGGGTACATACAGCTTCCAATCACCACACTGTGTACGAAAAATTACAGGCCTTGGACCACGTTACCGTCCTCCAGGGAGGTTCACTCTTTCTTCAGCAAGGTGGAATTGGCCTGATGACCAGAACCCAACTGGGAGCCGAACCCACTGAGGCTGGGCTACCGTCTCCCAAGCTCTGCCTGTCTGTCTTCACCCCTGTGCGAGAGGCCTTCGGGGTATTCACCGGGGTCCCTCCCCACAGTGGGTCACAGATTCTAGTATTTGCCACCTCAGCACTGGGAGACTTCCAAACTGCGCTCTGCTTCTCAAAGGCCTTCGGCTGAGCTTCGCAGCATCTCACCCCATGCAGTTTTAGAATTCAGCAAACGTCCTAAGGGGAAACCAGCCTGAGCGTCAGGCTCAACTCTCTATCTTCCTTCCCATAACTGGACTTCTAGATCCTCAAGTATCTCGTTTCTGCCTCTGCAGCTCCTGAAACTGCCGCTCCCTCTGCCTCCTGGAGCAGCCCGGAAAAGCCCCTGTCTGGGCAGCCGCGATTCCCATTCTCTCCCCCGGAGTCGGCGTCAGCCAGTTACCCGAAGGTAACGAGCGGTGCAGGTGTGGGGCCTCCCACAGCTCTCTCTGCTCAGGACCTCCTTCCCTCGAGTCCTGGAGACACTCCAGGGCTCTTCAACATCCTCAAAATATATATTTGGTATTTTTCTGGCTTTTCTAGTTGTTCTCATTGGGAACAATGGTCCACTACAGGATATTTTAACTTAGTAATTACATAGGACAGGGGCTATTATTACCACCCATTTACAGACCAGGGAACTAAAGCACAGAGACTAATCAAATTACCCCAGATCACAGAACCAAGACTTGAGGAAGCCAAGATCTGAGTCCAGGGCGCCTCATCCAGAGCCCCCCCGCCCACGCTGCTCCCCGGATGAGTCAGACGGCTGGAGGGAACGGTCAACAGAGGTTTGCTCTGGGAAGCAGGACTGAGAATTGGATCAGGTGAAATGGAAAACAGCGAAATATTTTTATAATATTTCATGTTTTTTTGAATATGTGTTTTGACAAAAAAAAATAATAATAATAAAATAAAATGTTTAGGAAGAAAGAGTAGAAAGCCAGAAGGATGTGAGGTTGTTGTTTGGGTCTCTGGCTCACACGCCTCTGGGAAGGGAAATGGAGTTCCCGGAGCCCGTGACCTGAGCACAGTCTTTGCCAATGCAGCTGCTCACGGGCCACGTGGCAAACGGCCTCCTTCCCATCCCACCACCACACTTCCCTTTTCCTCTTGCCTCACTCTACTTCCTTCTCTTTTGCCAATTTATATTTCTTCTTTTTCTCTGAACATAATCTTAAGTTTAACATTTTATATTAAGAAGATTGATAGGTAATAAAAGGAAAGTAAGTTAACTACATGCATGCTAGAATTGTTTTGGAAAACACTGCTAGGGACTAATGCTGCGTGGTCCAGTAGAAATTTCCGTGGAGCTGGAAGTGGACACTGCGCACCTGAAATGTGGCGAGTGTGGATGAGGAACAGAATTTTAAATTTCATGCGATTTTCATTAATTTAAATTTAAATAGCCATCTGTGGCTAATGGGCAGCAGGGGTCTGACACCTTCAGAGCTACTAGGTGCTTTGGCATCACCACGAGGCAGAAACAGCACCAGGTCAGAACTGACATTTATAGGCTGCAGGTGTCTGAAACCATTTCCCTTAGAGGCATGTTGAACCTCATTTTTAAAAGGAAACGAACAAATGAGGAAGGAAAATCTAACATCCTCAAACTAATAGAGCACTTTCTTCCCTAGACTTCGGCTTCCAGGCTTGTTCTCTCACTCCCCCAGGCGGTGAAAACTAGGGCGACAAACTGGATTTGGGAAGCACCCCTCAGTGCAGTGGTCACGCTCACACCTGTCCAAAAGCTGGGCACCAGGGGTCTCTGCTCAACACACAGACTGAAATGGGAAATGTGAGACAAACAGAACGAGGTGCCAAGCTAGGCACGACAGTGCCCTGCCCGCTGACAGGTCCCCAGCATTCAAGAAAACCTCGGTGACTTTTTTTTATCACTGAGACATCTCATCACGCACTTTCCCTGACTTAGGAAAGCCAGCCGTCTTCCCTGGAGGCCCAGCGCCTTGACTAGCACCTGGGGGTCCGGGGACACCTTCGTGCGCAGGGCCGAGGCCAGAGCTCTGCAGCTGTGAGAAGGGCACGCTTTATTTTTTTTATTATTTTTTGTGGGTTTTAATTCAATTTTATTGAGATATATTCACACACCATGCAGTCATATCATACAAAGAGTACATTCAGTTGTTCACAGTACCATTATATAGCTGTGCGTTCAATCATCAAAATTAATTTTTGAACATTTTCATTACCACGCACACAAAAATAATAAGAATAAAAATTAAAGTGAAAAAGAACAACTAAAGTAAAAAAGAACGCTGGGTGCCTTTTTTTTTTTTGCCCCCATTTTTCTACTCATCCATCCATACACTGGACAAAGTGGAGTGTTGTCCACATGGCTCTCCCAATCACATTGTCACCCCTCATAAGCTACATTTTTATACAATTGTCTTCCAGATTCATGGGTTCTGGGCTGTAGTTTGCTAGTTTCAGGTATTTACTGCTAGCTATTCCCATTCATTAGAACCTAAAAAGGGTCGTCTATATTGTGCGTAAGAGTGCCCGCCAGAGTGACCTCTCGGCTCCTTTTGGAATCTCTCGGAGGAGGGCACGCTTTAATCAGTGTGCTCTGCATGGCTTCCATGACCAGGAAACTGCAGATTATTTCATCCAAGTCACTTGATGAACCCGTCCTAGAATTATGCATCATGCAGTGGAGCTTTACAGAAGACTGAGAGGTGCCTGCTCCTTCTCAGGAGGTAAGGCCCCACCCGCTTCCTGGGACTCCAAGATGCCTGTGTGTGCTTGGCTGCCTCGAACTGTCACTTCCCTCCCCCAGGGCAGGTGGCTTGTCACCGGAAATGTGGGAAACGCACTCTCTCTTGCGCCACCACCTCGGCCACCGAGGCCTGATGGGTGGAGGCCACGTTTCTTCCAGGAGCACTCACCATTCAGAAGCAGCGAGTGCTCCCATGCACCAACCACCAGCTACAGCCAATGCCTAGGTTTTTATGAGTTGGGACTATTTATTCTTTTTCTTCTCCCCAGTGCCTGCCCATAACAAGAGATGCTCAAGGTACACACATGTAAATTAGGGTCTACCGATAAACATTCCCCCAAAGAAATTTAAATTAAGAAATAGAAAGCACCAAAGAGCAACGGAAACCGCATAGTTAAATGCTTCAATTAAAATAAGATCTTATGAAACTGTAGTTTTTACCACTGACCTCTGATGGTAAATATGTAAAAGCAAATTTAAAACAAAAACAAGATACTCCTCTTAAAACTTTCACAAGGCATTAGAAAAAGACCTATGCACCTTAATTTTCTGCTTTAGTATAATGCTTTTATTAAATTAAATCACACTGAAAGAAAAAATCTTTATGAAAATTCCCTTAAAAGGATCAAAAAAGTGATAAAGAAATCAGCCTGTTAACAAAAGAGATTTTTTTTGCTAATGTAGAGTATCAGAAAAATCAGAATAGATTTGGAGTTCTCCTTCTTCCTAAGCACTTATAAAATCCTCCAATGAAATCCTCTTAGACTCCAGGTCCTAACTACCAGGAAAGAAGAATAAAGCTAAACTGTTGTCCTCGAGGACTTACCAGGAAGACAAATCACTGGTAAATAACTGTTGTCCAATGTGGAATAAATGACATTTGGTATTGCAAATAATTGCTACCCAAAATCAAAAGATGGAAAAAATATGGCCCAAGATGCTGGGAATAAGCTTCCCTTAAGTTCAGAATAAGTGAACTTGAGTTGGAGCCAACAAATGAACGGATTCAGCTGGGCAGGAACGAGGACAGGAAAAGCATTCTAAAACAGTGGCTTTCAGAGTGTGGTCTGGGGAGCCCGGGGGAGGTCCTACAGACCCTTTCAGGAAAGATCCAAGAGGTCAAATCTGTATTCAAGATGACGCTAAGGCATTACTTGCCTTTCAGTCATTCCATGGAGGGATACACAGGCTACACAACATGTGATATCACAACAGATCACGTGCAGAAGCAGACACGAGAATCTACCGCTCTCTTCAATTAAGCCAGACGTTAAAGAGAATTGAAGAAATGTAAAACAATTCCACTCTTCTGTGAATTTTTAAAAAATAGCTATTTTTCATAAAAACACATTATAGTAATAGTGTGTTTTATCATTAGATAAACTAAAAAATACTTTCAAACTTCAGTTTTAATTTCTAATACAAAAATACGAGCAGCTATAAACCACATTAAAAGCTCTTCAGTCCTCAATCATGTTTAAGAGAGCAGCGGGGTCCTGAGCCCTGAATGTGCTACCCTCAGCCGCCCGGGCACCAGGCCTCATCTGCAAGCAAGTGGACGCACTCGGCAGAGGGGACTTTTCAGAGCAGAGGTTCTCAACCCAGGCGATTCTGTCCTGCGGGAGACATCTGTGGCTGACACAAATGGATGGGTTGGGGTGCTACTGGCAGCCAGTGGGTAGAGGCTCTGAACACCCCACAAAGCCCAGGATGGCCCCCCGCCACACAGAAGTCAACGGTGCCAGGGTGAGAGACCCTGGTGGGCAGTGGCTCTCCCACCAGGCACCCGCAGGATCCACCAAGCAGCAGCTCCAGCCCAGCTCGGGGGTGGGAGCCAGAGACGGGGAAGGGCAAGGCAGAGCAGAGCTCGAGGGCCGAAGGTCCACACCAAGCAAACTCCTGCTGAGTGGCTACCTCTCCCACATACAGGGCCACCTCTCCCACACGCCCAGCCATCTCTCCCACACATCTGGGCCACCTCTCCCACACACCTGGGCCGCCTTTCCCACACGCCTGGCCACCTCTCCCACACGCCCGGCCACCTCTGCCACACACTGACCACCTCTCCCACATGCCTGGTCACCTCTCCCACACACCGACCACCTCTGCCACACGCCCGGGCTCTACACAAAGATGACAAGATGGCACAGAGGGGAGGGGGAGTGACTCAAGCCAGCAATCAGCAGCAGGAAGCACCATTTTCTACATAATCACATATTAATTGCAAAACAATATTCTTTTGGCGCTCTCCGAGGTCTAGGGAGTCCAGTTTAGGGTGGCATGGATAGAAGTTGAGAAGGAAGAGTGGAAAAGGTGGCATGGAAGGGCACCAAAGAAAGCCACGGACCCAGAATTCTGCAAGAGACCGTGGCTTTGATCTTTTGGGGGCAGGGGAGTCGTGGACTCTCCTCTGAGATGGCGAGAGCCACGGCTGCTCTCCCCCAGAGACAAAATGAGTTTCACTGCCCTCCTTTTCAACTTGTTTGGGTTAAAACTTCTGCGGCAGACAATGAATCGGAAGTCAAAAATGTTTTGGAAATAGCTATTTTTTCATAAAACGTGTTATTTATGGTAACATGTAATAGGTGTGTTATCATTAGATGAATTAACATTGTGTAAATTTCACTTTTAATTTCCAGAAAATTACTGCACTCTCCAGCACCCAAGCAACTTTACTTAAGTCTCAATCTCCGTCTCTCTGAAATACAAAGCGGTGGTGGCAGCAGACAGCAAAGGGACAGTCATAAAAACCAAAGAGTTCTCATTAAAGGAAGAAGGGATCGAAAATTAGCTAACAAGCTGGAAAGGGGCTCGCTCGGCCTCTGTGCAGCTATAGATATTATGTAAGAGTTGCTGTAGAGACTTTCAAACAAAAACTAAGCTGAAGGGACGTGACCAGAAACAATACCCAAATGACCTCTAATAAAGTGTTTAAAGCAAAACACTTCACAAAAAGCATTCGGACTTTTTAAAACATACTCTGGAAACAGTACACAAGTCAAAAAACAAAACAAAACAAAACACCACCACCCATACCAGGGTGAGATCCTACAAAACTGACTTCAGAAACCTCAGAACAAGTTAGCAATGATTCTATACATCCATAAAACATGCTTAGTCATATATTCACATACTTGAACGTTACCCTGAGAACAGCTGCTCAAAACCGAGTCTCCTCTTGTCAATCACATCATTTTCCAGCCTCAAGTTGCCCAGGAGCCCACCAACGGCTCGGCCCCTAATGGCGTGCTGGGACACAGACCAGCAGACAGGAATGAGCAGATACGTTTATTTCCAGAACATATGTGGATAAGCAAGAAGCAAAATTTAAGCTTTCTATTTGAGAGGAAAAAAAAGAAAAATGTACCAATACACTTCAGTCAAGTCACAGAAATTTCTGGAAAAAGGTAAAGGTCACATGGTATCAGTTATAACCTTTAACCATAATTTGTGACACTGAAAGATATAATCTGCCATACATACTCTTGCCGGGAAACTTCCTTCAGGAGGGCTCACACCTAATCTATCCCACATAGTTAAAAATGGCCAAACCTGAACTTCACCAAGTTGTTTTAGAGATGAGGCAACAAGGTCACAGAAGTTAAGAGACCTGCGCGTGGTGACATCACTTACAGCAAAGCAGTGATCGGCATTTTTCTTTTCTAACCACCAGACTCAAATACTTTCCACTACACCACTCAATGTTTCAGTATCCTCTCATCTGGGGCTTCAGCTTCCTTACAAAAAAACCCACACAGCCAGATGCCCTAGTAACCAAGAAGAGTTCTGCCATGTCAGCCAGCTGCTCCCTGGTGCGCTGAGAGCCTGGGCCATCCTCATACTTGTTCTAGTGTAGAAAATCAACTCTCAGGTCAAATTCTTTAACCTTTTCTCTAGTAGGGTGATTTCCTGAGCTTCTGGCTACTCTGCCCTGCACAGACCCGTGTTCCCCACTTTTTTCAAGGCTCTGAAGCCCCAAACATGGTCACTGTTCTAACGGAGGTGAGTTCACAGACTAATCTGAGCCACTGCCGATTGTGAAGGTGAGGTAGTATGAAAAAGATACGAAAAAGCAGCATGGGAATATCAAACCTATTTGAATTGTTCAGGTTGAAATATGCAAATTAAGAGTAACACTGAGAGACAGGAAAGAAAAAACTGCAATGACAGTTTAATTCACCAGTGCGAGGCAATCCTGTTTGGTAAGTGGGTGGAACTAGAAGTGAAGAAGCAAGATGAAGACAAAATGGTGGTGGTGGTGGTGGGGCAACAATAAGAGTAGGGGTCAATTCAACTGAAGCGCCTCTGTTGTATTCCTGCAAAATTAATTTACACATGGTCTGCCAAGTGCCATGCTTAATATGCCTCTGGTTTCCTTATGAGGAAGTAGTACAGGGCCTGACATTTCAGTAATTTTCAGTGGTAATTTCAAGCTCTGTAGCTCCAGCTCTTAGACAGTAGCACTAGAGAAAATACAAAAAGACAAGTGGGGCATCACATTCAGACACTGCAGGTCACAGCCACTGAGTCTCATGCAACTCACAGGACAAGACCCAATCACCTTAAAACACACATGCTGGATATAGTAATGTGATCAGTATCTTCCTGAACTACTGAAGGCATTTTGAGGGTCAAATCCAACATTACCCTTCTCTGTAACCATGTTCTATCCACTAAAACAGGCATAAATGAAACCTACACACCGAAATTCCTTTGTACCCCAAAGAGCAAGAGAAGAGGGCTACGTTAGCAAGAAACATTTCAGGAGCATTTGGAAGTCTTAGCAGTTGTGATGCAAGGCCCACAAACAAGACACACCCCTAATGAGCGACTAAATTTCACCAAAATCAATATAGTCAAAAGGTTTAACATGGAAGCAAGCAAGCCAAATGCAAGATGTGACTGTCTGCAGTAAGGACAGGTAGGGGCAGACTGGTAGAAATAATCTCTAACTAATGACAGTTAAGAAATCTTTTCATATCTGCTTTCTTGCTTTTGGGAGGGCAACAGATTTGCTGGAATAAACCAACTGCTGAAAAGGAGGGAGGCTTAGGAAACACAGAAAGCCAGGGGGAAGATTACCTGGGGCTACAAAATGTCTGCTGCAGATAATCACTGGATAACTGTATTTTCCCAAACAGAATTCACTCATCCAAATTTGGCCTGCAGGAACGGGTCTGACACCTACAAATTAATGTCATTTGTGACAAGACCAGGGACATCGACGATCCAGCTCTGGAAAATTACAACATTAAATTAAGCAGCTTCTCTCTGCTACCATCTGACTTAAGAGGGTTCCACTGCCTGGACCTTTAGCCCCACCTGCTCTTTAGAGTTCAGGGATGGTGAGTCACAAGGAAGAAAAGGCAAAGGTTAAGTGGTGATGGTGCAAGTCCTCTCAAGGCACAACTGTGTCAAGGACGGTCAACAACCCCACCAGGTAGACACACTTTTCAATGAGCACTCCAGCAGTTCCTTGATTGAGTGCAAAGTCAAGAAGCAAAAAAAGTAAGAGTTGGCCAATGCAGAGAGGGAGACAGACAGAGACAGACAGACAGAAAAGAGAAAGTGAAGGATGCAGATTGTACAAAAACACCAAAACTAGATAAAGCAAAAAACAGCAGTATTAGGGAAATAGGTGCAGAGACCAGACATCAAAAGATAAATGGGCCTAGCCCAGGCCACCTTCCCTAGCAGCGGCTGAGATTGCCCAAAGGAAAACAAGAGATGTGGAGATAGAGAATGAGCCACTGAAAGAGGGACCAGGCGGCTTGGAAAGGAAGAAAGAGAAAGGAGGAACCTAAGGCCAAAGGAACATGAATTCAAGCCCCCAAGACCAGTCTACATAGCGGAGTTCCTAAGTTTGAGAGGGGCAGTGAATGAACTTAAAAAAAAAAAAAAAAAACAGCTCCACAGATAATCACACCTTTCATAAAAACATTAATATTTTTCCCAAGTGGAATAATAAATACCTAAATAGATAAAATCAAATGATATGAAAGATGCCACACACACAAAAATCTCATACACAGAAACATTCTAGAAGACCCTGAGTTTTATCACCTTAAGTTTTTCCATCCACATTTAGAATGTGTTCTTGAAAAACAGAATGCAAATATTTGAGAACAGTTACCTCCGATTCTACCGTGTCTTGTCCTTCTCGCGAACTTTTTCCACTTTTCCCCGCTTTTGGTGAATCCTGGGAAACATCAAGCAAAGTCGATTAGGCTTCTCCATTTCTGTTAAACATCGGACAAACCAAACGCAGTTCTGAAACTGATTTATGCAATTTCACTAGGGCTGCTGATAGCTTTAATCAATATCAACAAAGTCGACATCCCGTTGCTTAAGAGATACTCAAGCACATCTCCCCCTCCCCACCCCACCGAAATCCAGACCCTCTTCGTGCTCCTTACCTGTCTTTGGGGTTGAAAACTTTAAGCAGGAAAAAGGTAAACCCGATTTTACACAGCGTTCTCGGCATTTCCAACGTCGACATCACACCCTTTCCTTCCCTCCCACCCTGCGAGCGGGTGATCCGGCAGCGCCACGGACCTGCACCTGAGGCAGGAGCATCCCCGCCCCCGGCCGCCAAATGCAAACGCAGCTCACACGCACTCGGCCGCCCCCCGGGCGTCCCTCTGGGGAGCCCCAAATTCCTTTCCAGCACCAGGCGGGGGCTGTCCCCGCTTCCCCTGTCCCCACGCGGCCACAGCCCCGCGCCCCCGAAGCCCCTGCCCCCCGCAGGTGCGAGGCCGGGCCAGCCCCTCGGCGGCCGCACCTGCCCCCCAGCGCACCCCGGACCCCAGCCCGCCCCGGGCCCCCGGCGCACCCCGGGCCCGCCTCCCTCCGCGCCCGGCCCCGCGGCCGCCGCCGGCCCAGACGCTCCTCAGGGAGCCCCGCGGCCCGGGCAGTTTCCCCCGCCGCCCCCCCGCGCGGCCCAGCCCCCGCCCCGCCCCGGCCCCCCGGCCCGGCACTCACTTTCTCCTTCTTGCTTTTATTCGGCATGGCTGGAGCGGGCCGCCCCCGCCGCCGCCGGCCCCCCGCCGCAGCAGCGCCCCCGCCGCCGCCGCCGCCGCCGCCGCCGCCGCCCGGGGACTGAGTCGCTCGCTCGCCCTCGCTTCCCCTTTCCCGGCTCCCAGAAGCTGCGGCGGCCGCGGCGGCCGCGGTGGCGGCGGCAGCAGCGGCAGCGGCGGCGGCGGCGTCTCCTCGCCCCTCCCCCGGCCCGCCGCCCCGCCCCGCCCCCGGCCCCGCCCCGCTCAACGGCGCCCCGCCATTGGCCGAGGCGCCCTCACGTGCCCCTAACGCTCTCCGCTCCTCCCCGCCCCCGCCGCGCCGGGCCTCGCGTGGGTCCCAGAGCCGCGGGGTTGGGGCGCGTGAAGCTGCGGGAGGCCGGGCCGACAGAGCCGGGCGAAAGTGAGGGGTGAGAAAGGCGAAGGGGAAATGTGTGGGGGCAACTGCGGCAGCCCGCGGGGCGCGCACGGCGATCCCTCGCCTCTCTCGGTCATCGCCGCGGCTCCCGCCGAACTCGAACGGGCGCTGGCGCACGACGATGGCCACCGAGGCCCCCCGGCCGCGCGAACGGCGGTTTCACAGGACCCAGCCGGGGCCCGCTCGCCTCGGCCCCGCCCCCTCGGTCTTGGTCACGCCCCCGCTCGCCTTGGCCCCGCCCGCCTCGGCCCCGCCCGCCTCGCCTTGGCCACGCCCCCAGGCCCGGCAGATCCTGGCACCAGCTGCACGAGTGGGATATTGTTTTAAATTTGGCTGGAGCTTAATAAGCCACGTGAGGAAACCTCTGCATTATGACCAGGAGTCACCGGGTTTTCTCGACGTGTTTATATCTCTGGGGAAATGAGTTTTGCAAGAAAGAAACAACTTCTGAATCCTCTCGTGCCGCAGCGGCGGGAACGCAGGAGGGAGCAGACGCCGGGAGGCGACGGGTCGCGCGCGCCCTGGGGCCTCGGCAGCTGCGTGCTCACTGAGCGGCGCTTCGCAGTCGCTCGCTCTCTCGCCCCCAGTTTTCGCTCTTGAAGGTTGCAAGGCGAAGCATTTTCAGTTGCTCTGTGCTGCTCCGCGATGGGAAAGCGAAAACGCAGAAAAAAAAAATCTGAAGTAAAGAGTGCCGTGGGAGGCCCTGCGAGCAAGTTCCCGCCTGCGGGTGTCTGGACGCGCGCCCCTGGGCGAGCCGGGCAACCTGAAGCTGTTCGCGCGGAAGAAACGGCTTTTGATTAGTCCTTTAAGCGTTTTAGGGTATCCCAAACGAGTTTTAAGAGATGGTGCCCCTTTTTAGTAACATCTCGTCTTTACAACGAAAGCATCCCGATTGAGGCTCTGCTACGCCGTGCCGAGGACCTGAACTTTCTCAGATCAACTGGTGTGGGGGCGGGGGCGCCGAAGGGTTTTAAATGGGGACGTGGCATGCTATCATTTGCCTTTTAGAAGAAATCTATGGCACGAGTGTGGAGGAGGGATGGGGTGGGGGCAAAGAAGGCGGGAGGCGAGGGGAGCACCCGCACTTAGCTGGGGTCTGCGGTCCGGGGGCGCGCGGCGCGACACCTCTGCGGCGGGAGGGAGATCTGCTCCCGGGGCCGGGAGGGGGGAGCCAGAGCCCCTGTGCTTCGGGCTGGGGCACACGGTGAGTGAGGAAGGGGGAGCGTGCAGCGCAAGTGTGCGACGGAACATGCTGCTTTCCAGCTGGGTTTGAGCTGTCCATATCGTGCTGGTAGAGGTGTCCAGGCTGGGGACTGGAAAAGAGATCTGACATTCCGGATAGAAGTCTAGCTGCATGTTGTTAAGTATTTATCAGGTCAACCTTGAGATTGAGAGAGAGTATAGATAGCAGGAAAAGTCATTACCACTCAGTGACCTTGAAACCATGGAAACAGACCTGCTCAATGCAACCGCGTGACACAGTGGACCTCGCTGGCCATTGGACAGGTGTTCACTTGTCCACATTAGAGAGGGCTGCTCCCTAGGCAGCACCAGCTGACAGATAGCTGCTGAAGGGTCACAGAGGACACTGGGTGTGGGCAGTGCACTGGGTGCGGGGTTTTATAGGAGTCTGAACATAGACATAGCTCTTGCTCAAAATGAGCTGTCCCACAGGATAAAGAGATTTTGTGTGTGTGTGTGTGTGTGTGTGTGTGTGTGTGTGTGTGCGCACTCATGGCGGGGACTTGTTTATGTCTGTGCACCTGTGCTCTTGTGTGTATGTGCACCCTCATGTGGGAACACTCGTGTCTGGTGGCTCTTCTGTGTGTCTGTGGACCCACTTGTGTGTATGTGTGGGCACTTATGTGTATCTGAGTGTGCATGTACTTGTGTGTGCATCTGCATGCCTTTGTGTGTAGGTGGAGGGCACTCGTGTGCATGCATGCATGTGTGCACATGTGTTCATATGTATATGTGTGTATCATGCGCTTGTATGTGTATGCATGTGTATGCACTTTATGTGTCTGTGTCTGCACACTCATGTACATGCATATATGCCGGAACTTGCCGGAAAAGAGGTGTTGATAAATAGCGGCCATATGTTCAAGTGCTGAATTTGAGTTCTGGTCCATTCTTTGGGGTGTTTGGTTCTCACAGGGAGGAAGCAGATAGCACAGTCAAAAGAGGTTACATGGAAATACATTAGTGAAGAGCCTGTGTACAGAGGCGTGCGAGGTCAGATGGACTGACAAGGGGGCTAGTGGCCACAGGAAAGTCCCTTCTCCACATTCATGGGGACACCAGAGGGAACGGAGCTGCTGGACCTGGCAGGAGCCAGAGCCACTGTCAGACCCCAGGGCAGGAACTTATTTCCGAATAAGGTCCCACTCAGAGCACCAGGCTGAGGACGTGCACCTGCCTCTTTGGAGGACACAGTTCAACCCATAGAGTCACCGTCTTGAAATTCTGAATATTTTTGGAATAAGGGCCCCATGTGTCCATTTTGCACTGGACCCCACACATCACACAGTGGTCCCGTGTCCGGTACTGGTAGGAACTGCGGTGGTGGTGGAGGACGTCGTCGTTGCCATCCTCGTCCCACCTGGCCCCGGCCCATCCTGCTCTACCTCTCCCTTCTGGGCCCTGCCTTTGCCGCCCTGGGAGCCACAGTGTGAGGACACCCAGGCATTGAACGCTGGGTGCCAGGGGCTCCTGCAGCCTTGTGGCCATTTGCCAGATTCAGGGCAGTGCTGCCTCTTTTCCTGGGGCTCCCGGGGTCTCAGGCAGAGTTTCTGGAAGAAGCGTTTCTGATGTTTACTTTCCTTGGAGCAGGAGCAGGAGGCCCTGGGAACATGTCAGAATCCCAAGGTGACTGTGGCTTATACTAAAGCTAGGCCTCCCGCTTAATGCAAAACAGAAGTCCTTATAGCCACCCGCCAGACGGTCGTCAGTGTCAGTGGTACAGGGGAGTGCCTGGCACTTGATTAGTAGGAGCTCAGAGAACACCGTGACAGTAGCAGTAAAATCAGTGGCCATGTAATCAACAGTGTGTGCGTGTGCACGTGTATCAGTGACTTACATTGGAAACAAGATAAAAATATTAAAAGCAAGTTATATTTTAATTCAACAAAGTCATTCTGCAAGCATCTCCATCAGCTGTTTCTCCTTCAACTTCTTATTTGGAAATACTTCCCAGTTTACAAAATGTAGTAAAAATAAAAATAGGAAAAACACCCACCCTTTATTCAGATTTACCTGTTGTTAACATTTTATTCCATTTGCTTTATCACTTTCTTTCTCTCTCCATCTATCTGTCTATCCATACATCCATCCATCTATCTAGGATTGAATCACTATCCATCCAAGATTGAATCTCACACACACACACACACCCTGACATGTTCAGATCTTAATCTGCATTCCTAGGCATGAGAGCCCATCTGTAAGTGGGACCTCTGAAGATGTTGCTATCAGTTAAGGTGTGGACTTTTCTGTGACTAGGATCTTCACAAGATCCTATTTAAACAACCAAACTGAATCAGGGTGGGCCTCAATCCATATGACTGAAATCCTTTTAAGCAAAGAAAATTGGACACAGTGGGCATTGAAAGCCAGAAGTCAGAGAAAGCTCCAGGAGGAGGCCAGGGAGACAGATGGCATGGGACAGAGGCAGAGACACGAGCCAAGGAACCTGAAGACTGTGGCAGGCGAGCACCAGGACGCTGCAGCCCGCAGGAGAAAGCACGGCCTGCCCAGAGCTCGGTGTTGGCCTCCCGGCCTCCAAGACCGTGAGACACTAACCTCCTGCTGGTAAAGCCAGCCCCTCGTGTGGTATTTTTCATAGCAGCCCTGGCAAACCAAGACACTAACTAGCTACGAAATTTTTTCCTCAGCCATTTCAGAGGAAGTTGCATATATTATGGTCCTTCTTCCTAAATACTTCAGTCTGTGTTTCCCAAGACTAGGGATATTCTCTTTTATAACCACAGTACACGAATTTGCTTCGATACAGTACTTTAATCTTTCACCCATGTTCCAATTTTGTCAGTTGATCTAAAATTAACTTTTATAACATTTCCCCTTCCAGTTTAGGATCCAATCTCAAGTCAGGTATTGCATTTAATTGTCATGATTTCTACAGCCTCTGTCTTATGACATTGGACATTTTTTAAGACAACGGTCCCCCTCTCCACCCCCCACCTTTTTAATAGAACAACCCTCACTGTCTGGTGTTTCCTCTGATGAGATGTGTCCTTGCACCTTTCTCAGGACAACACGTCTGGAGTCATGCAATGTCCATCATCTTTTTTTCATGATGACTCCAGATGTCGGCCTGAGTCAAAATTATGAAGCAAAAGGAGGGTTTTTTGAGTGGCCCTTGTCTCCCAGGTTTTCACCATTTGCACATCACCTTTCCTACCTGCGTAGCCTTAAAACCTGATAATAAGAAGGACTCGTAACACATTCACACTAAGATGGAAATCCCTCTCTCCATCTCTTCCCCGTTTCATTCTATATTAGCTCTGTCCCAAGTACACGTACTGTGCTGTTCAGGATTCTTCAGTTCCAAATAACAGGAACTACCCTGCTTTAGTTTCCTAAGACAAATGTCCTACGATGGGTTGGCTAAAACAACAGAAATTTATTGGATCACAGTTTGAGGCTCGAAGTCCCAAATCAGGGTATCAGCAAGATGATGCTCTCTCCCGACTGTGGCGTTCTGGGCTGGCTGCGGCCACCCTCAGTCCTGGGTTTCTCCATCACTTGGCAGTGCACATAGAGAGGACCTCTTTCTCCTCCAGGCTCCCCTGACCTCCTGCTTCTTCCCTCAGCTTTCTCTCTCTGTGTCTGAATTTCATTCTGCTTATAAAGGACTCCAGTAATCTGGATTAAAACCCAACTTGATTCATTTGGGCCACACCTTAACTGAAGCCACATCTTCAGGAGATCCTATTTACAATGGGTCCACACCCACCAGAATGTGGACGAAGTCCAAGAACATGTCCAAACTGGGGTGCACGATTCAATCCACCACACACCCCAAGCTAACCTGAGTTAGTTTACACTTTAAGTTTTAAAATGGAGATTTATTGGTAGGGCTACGGAGGATGCAAACAACCAGGCTTTGCAAAGGACGGAAGTGAGGGCAGATCCCATATTCCCATGGTAGGGCGTCTGGGAGTCTTCTTGGAACGTTGCTCTCTGAAGGACTCAGCCCCAGTTCCTCCAAGCTGCATCCTCCAGCCTGGGGTTCAGGTTCTCTAGAAAGCTTGAGAGTGAGGGGAATGGGCACCATGACTGACAGCCCCCAGCCCCCCGCATTACACAGACATGGGAAGGAACAGGTCCCCAAATGAAGAGATGCTGGACAATCAAAGAGCAGCATCTACCCGGTGCATGGACTCTACCATCTTCTTGGCCCTTTGAATCCTAGTTATTTCAGCCCTTGTGAGGGTACCAAGGTGTCTTTGCTTTGTCAATGCATGAGGACCAGTGTCCTCTATGGCACATGCTGTGTTCTCACAGATGTTCTGGGCCACCTCGTCCTGCAGCCATGGCTTCGTAAGTAATACAGCGTTTTGTAAATAAGGGGAGGCAGCCCATGGTCACGTCCTGGTGCGAGAGGCTGTGCCGAACCAACCTGAACTAAGAATTATGGAGAGAAGGTGGCAGAAAGCTGGAAAAGGAGGGAGAACTGAGGAGCTGGAGAGCACATGGCAGGCCCCATTCAAGCCGAAGTTAGGAAGCAACAGAAGGTAAGAGGAAAGGTAGAGACTGGGGCAAGGGACGTGCCCATAGAGAGACTGAAAAAAAAGCCAGATGTATTGGAGATAGTCACAGCTGCTAAGGCCCCAAAACTGGCTTAAATGTCACCTGCCCTCTAGCTCCTGGTTCCCAGCGGCTGAGCCCTGTTACAGCCTCCGACCTTGACATTGGCTTCCCCGGGACTCGGTCCTCTGAGTACCCTTGAAATGAACACTCTTCTCAGGCTAGTCCCGCTGAGCTTCTCCCTGGCAGCCAGAAGGCCTAATGGCAGATGGCATCGATGGCCCCATCCTTCATGCAGACGTCTGCGTCCGTGCCCTTTGTCTTGGGATTTCGCAGGGCCCTCCCATTGGGGGTTGGGTGGACCCCGCCTCCTGACTTAGGGCTCAGCTGTGGACTTGCTCTGGCCAAAAGAATGAGGCAAAAGTGAGGTGTCTGCAAGAGGCCTTGCAGGCTGCCCTTTGTCTCCGGTGCTTCTGCATCGCCATGGGAAGGGCATGCCCAGGCCGGCCTGAGGTGCCTGGAGGATGGCAGGATGTGCGGGGACCAGGGCCAGCCCTGCCACATCCCACCTGCTGCGACTGACCTCCAGAGCCCAGCCTGGTCGGCTGGCCCCCGGGTGACCCACAGCCCTGTGAGGTTAAAAATGTTTGTTTCAAGCCACTGAAGCTTTGAGGTGGTTTTGTTGCTCACCACCTTTGGCAATAAAATGTTTCAAAATTAATTTATTTTTGATTCTGGTAAATATACATAACATAAAATTTTAACCATTTTAAGCAGACAATTCTTTGACATTAAGTACATTGACAATACTGTGTAACTTTCACCACTATTCCCAGACTATCTTCATCATCCCAAACCAACACTCATACCCATTTAGCAAGAACTCCCCATACCCCCTTCCTCACCTCTGGTAACCACTATTCTGCTTCCTGTCTCTATGAGTTTGCTTATTTTAAGTATTTCATATAAGGGAAATCACACAAGGGCTGTCCTTTTGTGTCTGGCTTCCTTCACTCAACATGACGTCTTCGTTGTTCATCCACGTTGTCACATGTGCCAGCACTTCACTTCTGCTTACAGCTGAATAATATTGCCTTGCATGGGTAGACCACGTTTTGTTTATCCATCAGTTGATGGACACTTTTAGTGATTGTGAATAATACTGCAACAAACATCAGCATGCAAATGTCTGTCCGAGTCCCTGCTTTCAATTCTTCGAGGTATATACCTGGGAGTGGAATTGGCGGGGCGTATGGTGATTCTCTGTTTAACTTTCTCAGAGCCATCAAACTGTTTTCCACATTGGCTGCACCAGTTTATTCTCACCAACGTGTACGAGGGTTCCCCTTTCTCCACATTCTCACCAACACATTTTATTTTCAGTGTTTAAAATGATAGCCATCCTAGTGGGTGCAAATTGGTATCTCATTGTAGTTTTAAATTCCGTTTCTTCAGTGGTTAATGTTGTTGAGCATCTTTTCATATATTTATTGGCCATTTGTATATCTTCTTCACAGAAATTTATTCAAATTCTTGGCCCTTTTTAAATTGTGTTGTTTGTCTTTCTGTTGCTAAGTTGTAGTAGTTATTTATGTATTTTGGATATTAAACCCTTATCAGATATGTGGTTTCCAAATATTTTCTCCCAATCTGTAGGTTGTCTTTTTACTTTCTTGCTAACGTCCTATGTTGCTCAAAAGTTTTTAATTTTCTATAAGTGCATTTTATCTATTTTTTTTCTTTTGTTGCTTGTGCTTTTGGTATAAAATGAAAATATCCATTGCCTACTACAAGGTCCTGAAGATATTTACCTGTATTTTCTTGTAAAAGTTTTATAGGATGAGCTCCTATATTTATGTCTTTGATCCACTTTGAATTAATTTTTGCATATGGTGAAAGGTGGGTGTCCACATTCATTCTTTTGCATATGGATTTCCTATTGTCCCAGCACCACTTGGCGAAGAGCCTACTCTTTCCCCATTGAATGGACTTAGCATCCTCATTGAAAGTCAACTGGCCATAGATGTTTAGAATTATCTATAGACTCCCAGTTCTATTCCACTGGTCTTTATGTCTATCCTTAGGTCAGTACCACACTGTTTTTATTTATTTATTTATTTTTTTTTTTTAATTTTTTTTTATTTTTTTTTAAATTCAGTTTTATTGAAATATATTCACAAACCATACAGTCATCCATGGTATACAATCAACTGTTCACAGTATGATCATATAGTTATGCGTTCATCACCACAATCTATTTCTGAACATTTTCCTTAGATCAGAAAGAATCAGAATAAGAATAAAAAATAAAAGTGAAAAGAGAATACCCAAACCATCCCCCCATCCCACCCTATTTGTCATTTAGTTTTTACTCCCATTTTTCTACTGATTTTTTTCAATTTTTTAACTTTGTTTATCAAAAAATTAAAAACAAACAGGCAAACAACAACCAAAAAAACCCCACAACATTTCAAACAAAGCAATGGATTAAGGAAAACAAATAACCTAAAATAACTACTTTGCTTCCAATATGTTCCTACCATACCCCAAGAAAATTAATAAACCCTGTCCAAACAGAGGAGTAAGAAAAACAAATAATTTAAAATAACTACATTGCTTCCAACATGTTCCTACCATACCCCAAGAAAATTAACAACCCCTAAGAAAACAAAGGAATAAGAGAAAAAAAAAACCTAAAATAACTCTATTGCTTCCAACATGATCTTACTATATCCAAGAAAGTTTACAAACCATAATCATTCCTGAGCATTCCCATAACATTGAGATTACCCTCCATAGTTTATCTGTTCTTATTAGATTATCATTCCCCCTCCACTAATTGGTATCTCTAGGTCCCCTACATTCTACAGTATAAAACATTGTACATTTTTCACAGAATTCACATTAGTGGTAACATACAATATCTCTCTTTTTGTGCCTGGCTTATTTTGCTCAGCATTATGTCTTTTTTTTTTTTTTTTTAATCTTCATTTTATTGAGATATATTCATATACCACGCAGTCATACAAAACAAATCGTACTTTCGATTGTTCACAGTACCATTACATAGTTGTACATTCATCACCCAAATCAATCCCTGACACCTTCATTAGCACACACACAAGAATAACAAGAATAATAATTAGAGTGAAAAAGAGCAATTGAAGTAAAAAAGAACACTGGGTACCTTTGTCTGTTTATTTCCTTCCCCTATTTTTCTACTCATCCATCCATAAACTAGACAAAGTGGAGTGTGGTCCTTATGGCTTTCCCAATCCCATTGTCACCCCTCATAAGCTACATTTTTATACAACTGTCTTCGAGATTCATGGGTTCTGGGTTGTAGTTTGATAGTTCAGGTATCCACCACCATCTACCCCCAATTCTTTAGAACCTAAAAAGGGTTGTCTAAAGTGTGCGTAAGAGTGCCCACCAGAGTGACCTCTCGGCTCCTTTTGGATTCTCTCTGCCACTGAAGCTTATTTCATTTCCTTTCACATCCCCCTTTTGGTCAAGAAGATGTTCTCCGTCCCACAATGCCGGGTCTACATTCCTCCCTGGGAGTCATATTCCACGTTGCCAGGGAGATTCACTCGCCTGGGTGTCTGATCCCGCGTAGGGGGGAGGGCAGTGATTTCACCTTTCAAGTTGGCTTAGCTAGAGAGACAGGGCCACATCTGAGCAACAAAGAGGCATTCAGGAGGAGGCTCTTAGGCACAACCATAGGGAGGCCTAGCCTCTCCTTTGCAGCAACCGTCCTCCCAAGGGTAAAACCTGTGGTAGAGGGCTCAACCCATCAAACCACCAGTCCCCTATGTCTGTGGTCATGTTAGCAACCATGGAGGTGGGGTAGGCGAATACCCCTGCATTCTCCACAGGCTCCTCAAGGGGGCACTACATCTTTTTTTTTCCTTGTTTTTCTTTTTCTTTTTTTTTTTTTTTTAACTTTCCCTTCTTTTTTAAATCAACTGTATGAAAAAAAAGTTAAAAAGAAAACAAACATACAATAAAAGAACATTTCAAAGAGACCATAACAAGGGAGTAAGAAAAAGACAACTAACCTAAGATAACTGCTTAACTTCCAACATGTTCCTACTTTACCCCAAGAAAGTTACCTAATATAGCAACATTTCTGTGAACTTGCTCCTACTATATCCATCAGAAATTAACAGACCATAGTCATTCCTGGGCATCCCCAGATCGTTAAATAGCTTATCTGTTCTTCTTGGATTATTGTTCCCCCTTCCTTAATTGCTCTCTATTGCTAGTTCCCCTACATTCTACATTATAAACCATTTGTTTTACATTTTTCAAAGTTCACATTAGTGGTAGCATATAATATTTCTCTTTTTGTGCCTGGCTTATTTCACTCAGCATTATGTCTTCAAGGTTCATCCATGTTGTCATATGTTTCACGAGATCGTTCCTTCTTACTGCCGCGTAGTATTCCATCGTGTGTATATACCACATTTTATTTATCCACTCATCTGTTGAAGGACATTTGGGTTGTTTCCATCTCTTGGCAATTGTGAATAATGCTGCTATGAACATTGGCGTGCAGATATCTGTTCGTGTCACTGCTTTCCGATCTTCCGGGTATATACCGAGAAGTGCAATCGCTGGATCGAATGGTAGCTCTATATCTAGTTTTCTAAGGAACTGCCAGACTGACTTCCAGAGTGGCTGAACCATTATACAGTCCCACCAACAATGAATAAGAGTTCCAATTTCTCCACATCCCCTCCAGCATTTGTAGTTTCCTGTTTGTTTAATGGCAGCCATTCTAACCGGTGTTAGATGGTATCTCATTGTGGTCTTAATTTGCATCTCTCTAATAGCTAGTGAAGCTGAACATTTTTTCATGTGTTTCTTGGCCATTTGTATTTCCTCTTCAGAGAACTGTCTTTTCATATCTTTTGCCCATTTTATAATTGGGCTGTCTGTACTATTGTCATTGAGTTGTAGGATTTCTTTGTATATGCAAGATATCAGTCTTTTGTCAGATACATGGTTTCCAAAAATTTTTTCCCATTGAGTTGGCTGCCTCTTTACCTTTTTGAGAAATTCCTTTGAGGTGCAGAAACTTCTAAGCTTGAGGAGTTCCCATTTATCTATTTTCTCTTTTGTTGCTTGTGCTTTGGGTGTAAAGTCTAGGAAGTGGCCGCCTAATACAAGGTCTTGAAGATGTTTTCCTACATTATCTTCTAGGAGTTTATGGTACTTTCTTTTATATTGAGATCTTTGGTCCATTTTGAGTTAATTTTGTGTAGGGGGTGAGGTAGGGGTCCTCTTTCATTCTTTTGGATATGGATATCCAACTCTCCCAGCCCCATTTGTTGAAAAGACCATTATGGCTCAGTTCAGGTGACTTTGGGGGCCTTATCAAAGATCAGTCGGCCATAGATCTGAGGGTCTATCTCTGAATTCTCAATTCGATTCCATTGATCTATATGTCTATCTTTGTGCCAGTACCATGCTGTTTGGCAACTGTGGCTTTATAATAAGCTTCAAAGTCAGGGAGTGTAAGTCCTCCCACTTCGTTTTTCTTTTTAGAGTGTCTTTAGCAATTCGAGGCATCTTCCCTTTCCAAATAAATTTGATAACTAGCTTTTCCAAGTCTGCAAAGTAGGTTGTTGGAATTTTGATTGGGATTGCATTGAATCTGTAGATGAGTTTGGGTAGAATTGACATCTTAATGACATTTAGCCTTCCTATCCATGAACATGGAATATTTTTCCATCTTTTAAGGTCCCCTTCTATTTCTTTTAGTAGAGTTATGTAGTTTTCTTTGTATAGGTCTTTTACATCTTTGGTTAAGTTTATTCCTAGGTACTTGATTTTTTTAGTTGCTATTGAAAATGGTATCTTTTTCTTGAGTGTCTCTTCAGTTTGTTCATTTCTAGCATATAGAAACATTACTGACTTATGTGCATTAATCTTGTATCCCGCTACTTTGCTAAATTTGTTTATTAGCTCTAGTAGCTGTATCGTCGATTTCTCAGGGTTTTCTAGATATAAGATCATATCATCTGCAAACAATGACAGTTTTACTTCTTCTTTTCCAATTTGGATGCCTTTTATTTCTTTGTCTTGCCGGATTGCCCTGGCTAGCACTTCCAGCACAATGTTGAATAACAGTGGTGACAGCGGGCATCCTTGTCTTGTTCCTGATCTTAGAGGGAAGGCTTTCAGTCTCTCACCATTGAGTACTATGCTGGCTGTGGGTTTTTCATATATGCTCTTTATCATGTTGAGGAAGTTTCCTTCAATTCCTACCTTTTGAAGTGTTTTTATCAAAAGGGATGTTGGATTTTGTCAAATGCTTTTTCAGCATCTATTGAGATGATCAATTGATTTTTCCCTTTCGAGTTGTTAATGTGTTGTAATACATTGATTGATTTTCTTATGTTGAACCATCCTTGCATGCCTGGAATAAACCCCACTTGGTCATGGTGTATGATTTTTTTAATGTGTCTTTGGATTCGATTTGCAAGTATTTTGTTGAGGATTTTTGCATCTATATTCATTAGGGAGATTGGCCGGTAGTTTTCCTTTTTTGTAGCATCTTTGCCTGGTTTTGGTATTAGATTGATGTTAGCTTCATAAAATGAGTTAGGTAGTGTTCCATTTTCTTCAATGTTTTGAAAGAGTTTGAGTAAGATTGGTGTCAGTTCTTTCTGGAAAGTTTGGTAGAATTCCCCTGTGAAGCCATCTGGCCCTGGGCATTTATTTGTGGGAAGATTTTTGATGACTGATTGGATCTCTTTGCTTGTGATGGGTTGGTTGAGGTCTTCTATTTCTTCTCTGGTCAGTCTAGGTTGTTTCATATGTTTCCAGGAAATTGTCCATTTCCTTCTACATTATCCAGTTTGTTGCCATACAGTTGTTCATAATATCCTCTTATAATTTTTTTAATTTCTTCAGGATCTGCAGTTATGTCACCTTTTTCATTCATTATTTTGTTTATATGGGTCTTCTCTCTTTTTGATTTTGTCAGTCTAGCTAGGGGCTTGTCAATCTTGTTGATCTTCTCAAAGAACCAACTTTTGGTGATATTTATCCTTTCTATTGTTTTTTTGTTCTCTATGTCATTTATTTCTGCTTTAATCCTTGTTATTTCTTTTCTTGTACTTGGTTTAGGATTGGTTTGCTGTTCATTTTCTAGCTTCTTCAGTTGATCCATTAGTTCTTTGATTTTGGCTCTTTCTTCCTTTTTAATATATGCGTTTAGTGCTATACATTTCCCCCTTAGCACTGCTTTTGCTGCATCCCATAGGTTTTGGTATGTTGTGTTCTCATTTTCATTCGTCTCTATATATTTAGCAATTTCTCTTGCTATTTCTTCTTTAACCCACTGATTGTTTAGGAGTGTGTTGTTTAACCTCCAGGTATTTGTGAATTTTCTAAGTCTCTGATGGTTATTGACTTCTAATTGTATTCCATTGTGGTCAGAGAATGTGCTTTGAATAATTTCAATCTTTTTAAATTTATTGAGGCTTGTTTTATGTCCCAGCATATGATCTATTCTGGAGAAAGTTCCGTGAGCACTAGAAAAGTATGTGTATCCTGGTGATTTGGGATGTAATGTCCTGTAGATGTCTGTTAAATCTAATTCATTTATCAGATTGTTTAGGTTTTCAATTTCCTTATTGGTCTTCTGTCTGGTTGATCTATCTATAGGAGAGAGTGATGTGTTGAAGTCTCCCATAATTATTGTGGAAACATCAATTGCTTCCTTTAGTTTTGCCAATGTTTCTCTCATGTATTTTGTGGTACCTTGATTGGGTGCATAGACATTTACGATTGTTATTTCTTCTTGCTGAATTGCCCCTTTTATTAGTATGTAGTGGCCTTCTTTGTCTCTCAAAACATCCCTGCATTTGAAGTCTATTTTATCTGAGATTAATATTGCTACACCTGCTTTCTTTTGGCTGTAGCTTGCATGAAATATTTTTTTCCATCCTTTCACTTTCAATTTCTTTGTGTCCCTGTGTCTAAGATGAGTCTCTTGTATGCAACATATTGATGGTTCATTTTTTTTGATCCATTCTGCGAATCTATATCTTTTAATTGGGGAGTTTAATCCATTTACATTCAACGTTAAAACCGTGAAGGCATTTCTTGAATCGGCCATCTTATCCTTTGGGTTATGTTTGCCATATTTTTCCCTCTCTCTATTAATATCCTTTATTGTACCCATACCGAATCTCTTTAGTACTGAACCTTTCTCCAAGTCTCTCTGTCCTGTCTTTGTTTCTCTGTCTGTAGGGCTCCCTTTAGTATCTCCAGTAGGGCAGGTCTCTTGTTAGCAAATTCTCTCAGCATTTCTTTGTCTGTGAAAAATTTAAGCTCTCCCTCAAATTTGAAGGAGAGCTTTGCTGGATAAAGTATTCTTGGCTGGAAATTCCTCTCTCTCAGAATTTTAAATATATCGTGCCATTGCCTTCTCGCCTCCATGGTGGCTGCTGAGTAGTCACTACTTAGTCTTATGCTGTTTCCTTTGTATGTGGTGAATTGCTTTTCTCTTGCTGCTTTCAGAACTTGCTCCTTCTCTTCTATGTTTGACAGTGTGATCAGTATATGTCTCGGAGTGGGTTTTTTGGATTTATTCTATTTGGAGTTCGCTGAGCATTTATGATTTGTGTATTTATGTTGTTTAGAAGATTTGGGAAGTTTTCCCCAACAATTTCTTTGAATACTCTTCCTAGACCTTTACCCTTTTCTTCCCCTTCTGGGACACCAATGAGTCTTATATTAGGACGCTTCATATTATCTATCATATCCCTGAGGTCCATTTCGAGTTTTTCAATTTTTTTCCCCATTCTTTCTTTTATGCTTTCATTTTCCATTCTGTCATCTTCCAGGTCACTGATTCGTTGTTCAACTTCCTCTAGTCTTGTACTATGAGTGTCCAGAATCTTTTTAATTTGGTCAACAGTTTCTTTAATTTCCATAAGATCATCCATTTTTTTATTTAGTCTTGCAATGTCTTCTTTATGCTCTTCTAGGGTCTTCTTGATTTCCTTCATATCCCGTACTAGGGTCTCATTGTTCATCTTTAGTTCTTTGAGTAGCTGCTCTAGGTGTGTCTCTTCTGGTCTTTTGATTTGGGTGCTTGGGCTTGGGTTATCCATATCGTCTGGTTTTTTCATATGCTTTATAATTTTCTGTTGTTTTTGGCCTCGTGGCATTTGCTGTCCTTGATAGGGTTCTTTTAGGGTTTGTAGACCAGTTGAAGTCCTTATCTCTAGTTTATCAGATCTACAGCTTCGTGGAGTACACTTTCTCTAACTAACCAGCAGGTGGCGTCCACGAGCCACCTGTTCTCCACAAGCCAGATCTCCCCTGCTTAGCCTTTTTGGTGAGTGGGGGAGTGAGTCTTGTGGGGCCCAATTGGTGTCCCAAGCTTGCGTGTGTAGTTGGTGTTGCCTGCCCTGTATGTGGGGCGTGTTTCTGGGCAGTCGGGGAGGGGGGGTGGCCCTAACAATCAAATCTCCCTGATGATCCTAGAGTTTTAAAGCTACTGCAATAGTCTAATCCTTCAGTTCAGTCCTGCCACAGTTTGTCTCTGCCACTGACCCACAAGTCTTTGGTATTGGCGTATGGCTCCTGAGACTTGCAAGTGGGCCCCTCTTCCAGGCTGTGCACCCCGGGTCCTCTGTTGAGGGATGACTGTGCTATGTCACAGGTGAGTGCCGTCCCCCCAGGGCAGTTCTGGGCTGCTGGGCTGTGTTGGGAGGCTCCCAGTCTGCTCAAATGATGGCTGAATGGGGCTCTGTTAATTCACACTGCTCCCCCTTCCCAGCTCTGGGACATTCAGCTGAGGTTGCAGGGAAGGCTAATGTCCACGCCCAGTTTTGTGGTGTGTGCCTGTTATTTGAAGCACTTCCGTCACACTGGGTTGTCTGGGGCAGCTCTGGGCTATGGGGCTGGCGATGGGCAGGAGTGTTTCCTGTCCACCAGGATGGTGGCTGTGAGCGGACACCCCCCTTTTCTTGGGAAGTTGTGTTGTTTAGTGAATTTTCTCAGCCACTGGATTATTGCCTTTTGTCTCAGAGCTCTCTTATTTCTGCTCTTGACTTGACGTGCCCAAATTTCAATTCTTTGAAGCTTTCTGTATTGAGCTTCTTAGAGTAATTGTTTTAGAAAAAGCAAAAAGGATTTTAAAAAAAAAAAAAACAAAAAAAAAAAAACAAACAAAAAAAAAAAAAACGGCCCTCCTCAGAGATCTAATGGGTTATTGAAATGCTAATAGACAAAGCAACCAGGGCCATTAAGGAAAGGTGCCCTGGGCAGAGAGATCAGCCTTGCTTCGGGATTTGCATATGCGCCTCAAGGCCTGATCTCCGCCCTTCCCCTTTCTGTGTTCACCAGAACTCCAAAAATCCTCTGCTTTTACTTTGGAGCTTCTCGTGTTGTTTTCCTTCTATGCCCGTCTCCTCTCTGCTGGGCTGGCTGCTCTCAGAGTCTCTGGTGTCTGGCCTCAGTCTATCTATGGTTGGAGTTTGAATCAGTAGAATGAGTTTCCGATGAGAGCAGCCACTGCAATTCTCCCTTCTCCTTCCTGGAGCTGACAGCCCCTCCTCCCCCGGGACTGAGCCTGGCAGGGAGGGGCGCGGGTCCCCTGGCCGCAAAAACTTACAGATTTCGCTGATCTCAGCAGTTCCACGTTTTCATGAGTGTTGTATGAAGTATGCCCAAAGACAGATTGCTCTGTGGTGTCCAGTCCACGCAGTTCCTGGCTTTTTACCTACTTTCCTGGAGGAGTAACTAAAACATACAGCTCACCAGTCTGCCATCTTGCCCCGCCTCCTCCACCACACTGTTTTAATAACTGTAGCTTTGTAGTAAGTTTTGAAATCAGGAAGTGAGTCCTCCAGATTTGTTCTTCTTTTTCAAGGTTGTTTTGGCTGTTTGGAGACCCTTACAATTCCATATGAATTTGAAGATCAGCTTTTCCATTTCTGTAAAAAAGTCTGCAGGGATTTTGATAGGGATTGTACTGAATTTGTAGATTGCTTTAGGCAATATTGACATTTTAGCAATGTTAAGTCTTCTAATCCATGAACAAGGGATGTCTTTCCATTCATTTAGGAGTTCTTTAATTTCTTTCAGCAATATTTTTTAGCTTTCAGTGTACAAGTCTTTAACCTCCTTGGTTAAATGTATTCCTTGATATTTTATTCTTTTAGATGCTATTGTACATGGAGTTGTTTTCTTAGTTTCTTTTTAGATTGTTCATTACTGATATATAGAAACAACTGATTTTTGTGTGTTAATATTTTACCCTGTTACTTTGCTGAATTTTTTTATTCTATAGCTTTTTTATGGATTCTTTGGAATTTTCTCTCTGTAAGTTCATGTCATCTGCAAATAGAGTTTTAATTCTTCCTTTCCAATTTGGATGCCTTTAATTTCCTTCCCTTGCCTGGTTGCTCTGGCTAGAACTTCCAGTACAATGTTGAATAAAAGTGGTGACAGTGGGCATCCTTGTGTTGTTCCTGATCTTAGGGGGAAAGCTTCCTGTCTTTCACCATTGAGTATGATATGTGCTGCATTTTTTTTTTTTTTAAAAGGTCCTTTATCATGTTGGGAAAGTTCCCTTCTAGTCCTGGCTTTCTAAAGGGCTTTTATTTATTTATTTATTTTTTAATCAAGAAAGGGATTAAAAAAAATGCTTGGGGGTTTGTGGCTGCTGGAGGTGTGTGTGTCACTTTTTGGTAGAGGTGTGTGTTGGTGGCTGCACGCTGGGCTGGGGTGAGATGTGCTCCCGCTGGAGGCAGTGGAGCCGAGCCAGAGCCGTGGCCAGTACATGTTAAATGAATGTTAAATCCGATTATAGACTATTGGAAGTTAATTATTAATTATGGATAAATGTAGTTATACCACTTGAACACTATACTCATTTGGACTGACCATGCAGATGCAGGATTTGCAGGCCATTATGTTTTGTTTTGTTTTGTTTTTTAAATTAAATTCGGTTTTGTTGAGATACATTCACATATCATACAATCATCCATGGTGTACAATCAGTTGTTCACAGTGCCATCATATAGTTATGCATTCATCACCCCAATCTATTTTTGAACATTTTCCTTACACCAGAAAGAATAAGATTAAAAAATAAAAGTATAAAAGAACACCCAAATCATCCCCCTCATCCTCTTATTTTTCATTCAGTCTTTGTCCCCATTCTTCTACTCATCCATCCATACACTGGATGAAGGGAGTGTGATCCACAAAGTTTTCACAATCACACTGTCACCCCTTGTAAGCTACATAGTTACACAATCGTCTTGAAGAGTCAAGGCTACTGGGTTGGAGTTTGATAGTTTCAGGTGTTTACTTCTAGCTATTTCAATGCACTAAAACCTAAAAAGGGATATCTGTATAGTGCATAAGAATGCCCACCAGAGTGACCTCCCAATTCCATCTGAAATCTCTCGGCCACTAAAACTTTATTTCGTTTCATTTCTCATCCCCCTTTTGGTCAAGAAGATGTTCTCCATCCTACGATGCCAGGTCCAGATTCATCGCCGGGAGTCATGTCCTGCAGGCCATTATGTGTTGCCAGCCATGAAGCATATGGAGCCTCAGGTAAAATAAGTTTTTCAAAGCGTTCCCAAATCTGCCATCAGTGGTGGTAGTATAGAGGTGGCTTTGAGCGAAAATGATGAAACGGGATGCAGCATTAATACCAGGGGTAAGCCCAACTGACAATAAAGAGAACATAAGGGATGATCCTTGATGGATTATGCTCTTAAATCACCCAGACAAGGGAAGATCTCCTTAGTTAGCAACCCAAATCAATGAAGCTAAAGATTTACTAGAAGGTCAAGTTAAAAAATGAAGTAAATGTATGATGACAGTTTTAAGTTCATGTTAGTTTACATATTTTGTATAATAAAATGCCTCAAAGCTATAATTTTAAGAAATGTGTTAGCACAAAACCTGGTTATAATTTTAAATGTTAGAATGTTAAATCAGATTATAGGCTATTGGAGGTTAATTGTTAATTATGGATAAATGTACTTACACCTATTTGAATAGAATTATTATTCATTACTCATTTAGCCACTAATTTGGTAGCTGTGTATACAGGTGTTTCTCAAGGAAAGGTGAATGTGACAGTCCCAGCATTCAGGGAGCTCCAGTCTAATGGGAGGCTGATAAGCAGGTAATTAGAATACAGTGATGTTATGATGGAATTAGCACAAACTGTGACACAGTAGGGACTCTTATCTCTTTGAGAGAAGAGGCTGTTCAAGGTACAGAGAACCACACTGTAAAAAGCAAAGGCCAAATACTTGGAACCTTGCAGCTAAATGTGAATACACTACAGCCTTGCTGTAGGAAGCTGACCCACGGACGAATACATCATAATTGACAGAGATGATTTCATACTTTAAAAACTACAATAGTTTTTAATCTGAGAGTACAGGTCCTGTTTTTAATCAAGAAAGTATTTGCATTGTGTTTAACTAACCCCTTGACTGTTAATAAATTGTTCCTTTAATTGGGGTTTTTTTTTTTTTTTTGGACAAAGTTTTGCAGCTGTTGTGACCAAACTTAAACACCACTAGAGAAACTGAAAATGCCCTCAGTGTCAAAATATTATTCAGCTTGGACTTCGAAGAATTTATACACTAGTGAATTTAAATGGCATTTCAAGGCAAGTGGCTCGCACTTGTTCTAACATTAAAACGTGTGCAGTATCGTAAGGGTCTTAACCAGAAGAAATGTATCAGATGCCTAAGGTAAATTGTAGCGGGTTGTCAACAAAAGGAGTATTTTATGTTGTGCAGTTCTATGATGAATATATTTTAGCACCTGCCATCTAAACTTCTTTCTAAAAGCAACTTAGAGTTCTTAATTATTAATGGAGTACACAGGAAATTTCAAGGTAAAAATAGCAGAGATAATCATTTGGTTTTGGTGTTTGTTTAGGGCATTTTGAAGTACAGGTAAATGTGCTGTTTTGGTTTATTTTTTGTCCTGTTCCCATTTAAAATCTTTCTGATCAAGTCTGTTCACTGTGATTTAGAGTATGATAAAGCATCAGCCTAAAACAGAAGACAGACCAATAGGAAAAAAAAATGTGCTGTAATTTGTCTACTGCCTTTTCTGCATTGATTCAGATGATCATGTGGGTTTTTTCCTTCATGCTGTTAATGTGGTGTATTACACTGATTAATTTTCTTATGTTGGACCATCATTGCATTCCTGGAGTAAATCCCATTTGGTCATGGTATATAATCCTTTTAATATACTGTTGGATTCAATTTGCCAGTTGTGTTTTTTTTTTTTTTTTTTTTGAGGATTTTTGCATCTATATTCATAAGGGATATTGGTCTATAATTTTCTTTTCTTGTTTTTTTTTATCTGCCTTGGTATAAGGGTTATGCTGGTCTCTTAGAATGAGGTAGGAAATAATCCTCCTCTTCTGTTTTTTGAAAGAGTTGGAGAAGGATTGGTGTTAAATATTCTTTAAATGTTTGGTAGAGTTTAGCAGTGAAACCAACTGATCCCAGACTTTTATTGTATCATATATATGTTTCTAGGAATTTGTCCATTTCATCTAGGTTTTCTAATTTGTTGGAATATAATTGTTCATAGTACCCTTTTATAATTCCTTTTATTTCTGTTAGGTGGTGTGCCAGTTTGTATATATTACATCCCCCAGAAAATGCCATTTTCTTTGATGCAATCTTGTGTGGGCAGACATGTAAATGTTGATTAGATTATAATTCTTTGAGTGTTTCCGTGGAGATGCGCCCCACCCAACTGTGGGTAATGACTCTGATTGGATAATTTCTGTGGAGGTGTGGCCCCACCCATTCAGCTTGGGCCTTGATTAGTTCACTGGAGCACTATATAAGCTCAGACAGAAGGAGCAAGCTTGCCTCAGCCAAGAAGGACACTTTGAAGAATGCACAGGAGCTGAGAGAGGAGCTGCAGCTTACAGAGACATTTTGGAGATGGCCTTTGAAAGTAGACTTTTGCTCTGGAGAAGCTAAGAGAGGACAAACGCCCCAAGAACAACTGAGATTGACATTTTGGAGAAAAGCTGAAGCCTAGAGAGGAACATCCTGGGAGAAAGCCATTTTGAAACCAGAACTCTGGAGCCATCGCCAGCCACATGCCTTCCCACCTAACAGAGATTTTCCAGACACCATTGGCCAACCTTGGACACTTCATGGCCTTAAGACTGTAGCTGTGTAACCAAATAAACCCCCTTTATAAAAGCCGATCCATTTCTGGTATTTTGCATCCCGGCAGCATTAGCAAACTAGAACAGGTGGGTAGTAATGTCTCCACTTGCAATCCTGATTTTAGTTATTTGCATCTTCTCTCTCTTTTTCTTTGTCAGCCTGGCTAAGGATTTGTCAATATTATTGACTTTTTGAAAATACCAACTTTTGGTCTTGTTGATTCTCTCTGTTGTTTTCCTATTCTCTATTTCACTTATCTTTGCTCTACTCTTCACTATTTCTTTCCTTCTACGAACTTTGGGTTTGGTTGGCTCTTCTTATTCTAGTTCATCAGGGTGTAAAGTTAGGTTATTGATTTATGATCTTTCTTCTTTTTTAGTGTAGGCATGTAGAGCTATAAATTTCCCTCTGAGCACTACCTTCACTGCATCCCGTAAGTTTTGATATGTTGTATTTTCTTTTTTGTTGGCCTCAAGATATTTCCTAATTTCCCTTGTGATTTCTTCTTTGACCCATTGGGTGTTTCACAGTGTGTTATTTAATTTCCACATATTTGTAAATTTTCCATTTTTCCTTCCATTATTGCATCATTCCATTGTGATCCAAGAAGATACTTTGTATGCTTTCAATATCTTAGAATTTATTAGGATGTGATTTGTGGTGTAGTATATGGTCTATCCTGGAAAATATCCCATCTGCACTTGAGAAGAAGATGTATTCTGCTGTTGTTGGGTGGAATGTGATTTATATGCCCATTAGGCCTAACTGATTAATAGTGTTGTTCAAGTCCTCTGTTTCCTTACTGATCTTCTGCTTAGATATTCTATCAAATATTGCAAGTGGTGTACTGAAGTCTTTAACTATTACTGTAGAATGATCTATTTCTCTCTTTAATTCTGTACATTTTTGCTCTATATATTTTGGGGCTTTGTTATGAGGTGCATATTTGTTTATATAATCATTATGTCTTCTTACTGGATTGAACCATTTATCAATATGTAATATTCATTTTTGTCTCTTTTAATATTTTTTGACTTAAAGTTTATTTTGTCAGACTATGATATAACCATTTTTGCTTTTTGATTACTGTTTGCATGAAATATCTTTTTCCACCCTTTTTCTCTCAATCTCTTTGAGTATTTATACCTAAAATTCTAGATAGCATATAGACAGATTATGCTTTTTCATCCAATCTGCCAATCTCTGCCTTTTAATAGGGCAGTTTAATCCATTGAGAAAAAGGATTTTCTTCAACCATTTAGCTGATTGTTTTCCGTATGTCTTATATGTTTTTTTATTCCTCAATTACTCCATTACTTCCTTTTTTTGTATTTAGTTGCTGTTTATCGTGTACCATTTTAATTCCCTTCTTCCTTCCTTTCCTCTATGTTTTTTAGTTATTTTCTCAGTGGTGACCTTTTTAATTACCATTAACATCTTAAACTAATAACAACCTAGTTTGACTAGTACTAACCTAGTTGGCAGTCTTTACAAACTCTTTACTCTATGCACCTCCATCCCTTCTTTTTATTGTTGTTGTCTCAGAATATACCTTTATACCTTGTATGCCCATTAACATAGATATATAATGTTGTTTTACACATTTGCCCATTAAGTCATATAGGGGAGAAAAAAAGCAGTTACAAACCAAAAGTATAATCATAGAGGATTTCATATTTACCTGTGTAGTTACCTTTGCCAATGCTCTTTATTCTTCTAATGGCTTCAAGTTGCCACCTAATGTCCTTTTATTTCAGCCTGAAGGACCCCCTTTTGCATTTCTTGTAGGGCAGCTCTTCTTGTAATGAAGTCCTTCAGCTTTACTCTATTCGCGTCTTAATTTCTCCTTCATTTTTGAAAGATAATTTTGCCAGAAATAAAATTCTTCTTGTTTGACAGCTTTTTTTCCTTATTAACTTTAAATATACCATCCTAATGTCTTCTGGCCTCCATGATTTCTGATGAGAAATCTGCTAGTCATCTTATTGGGGATCCCTGGTATGTAGCAAGTTGCTTCTCTCTTGCTATTTTCAAAATCCTCTCTTTGTTTTTGGATTTCGACAGTTTTGCTATAATGTGTCTTGGTATAGAACTCTTAGAGTCTATTCCAGATGTGTATATTCATATATTTCATCTGATTTGGGAAAATTTGGGGCCATTATTTCTTCACATACTTGTTCTTTCCCTCCCACCCCCATCCTTCTTAGACCCCAGTGAAGTGTGTGTTGGTATGCTAGACGGTGTCCCACACGTCCCTTAGACTTGATTCATTTTTCTTTGTTTCTGCTTCCCACACTGGACAGTTTCAACAGTCTTGTCTTCCAGTTTGCTGATCCTTTCTTCTGCCTGTTCAAATCTGCTGTTGGATCCATCTAGTGAGTTTTTCATTCCAGTTACTGTAATTTGCAGCTCAAAAATTTATATCTCATTCCTTTTTATAATTTCTGTCACTTTATTTTGTTCTGGCAACATTGTCCTTACTTCCTTTAGTTCTCTGTCATGGTTTCCTTTAGATCATTGAACATATTTAAGTCAGTTGATTTAATGTCTTCAACTAATCGTTCCAGTGAATGAGCTTCCTCAGGGATGGTTTCTGGCAAATTCTTTTTTTCTCATGAATGGGCCATACTTTCCTGTTTCTTTGTGTGTGTTGTCATTTTGTATTGAGAACTGAGCATTCTGAGTATACGTTGCTATAATTCTGGAAATCTAGTTCTCCCATTCCTCCGGGATTGCTAGGGCTTTGTTGTTGTAGTAGTAATTGTTGAGGGCTGGAGCTGTCAACTTGTGATTTTTTCCAAATTATTTTGCTACCAAGTGGGAGAATAGAAGGAGAAAAGAGAGAGGAAAAAGGTACTGCCCCTTTAAGACTCCTCTGCTGCTTTTGTCTGGGGGCTGGGGGTGTTGGAACAATGGCCACCCTCAGAACCACTAGCCCCCTGCAGGGATCTGAAGTAGCCAATCAAAAGTGCGATCAGCACTTAGACCTCACACCCCCAGACTTTGGAGGCCTAGGTCCTTGTAGCCTACCCTGGCACCAGCAGGCTGCACCCTGGGCTGGGGCTGCTGGCCCCACTGCCACCTGCCATGAGGCTGGGGGGTGGGTGATGGTGTCTGCTGCTGGAGGATGGAGTTCCCTGGTATTTACCACAATTTACCAGCCTCTTCCTTCAGCTCTTCCCTGGGTGCTGCACAGTGATCCACTAGACTCCAAAGTTTCAAAATAGTTGATTCAGACAGCTCCTGCCAGTTCAGTAGTTGTTTGGGTGGAAGGACTGATTCCTGGAGCTTCCTACACCACCATCTTCCCACCATCTTCCCCAGCAACAGCTTTTGAGAGAAGGTCTAATCAAACTACTAAATAAAGATGATAGGCCACAATGTCTAACTTTTCTCCTATTGTTTGTTCATCATTTATTTCCCTCCTACTTTGCATATCTGGATTTGAGATTATGGCGGTTCCCTTGTAGAACCCACATACTAGTATGGGAAGACAATTTGTAAACAAACAGATGTGTGAGATCATTTCACATAGTGATGTGCTACAAAGAAAGTACAATTGGATATGGTTTAGCCCACACCATTCAATACAGTAGCCACTGAAACCACATGCCCATTTAAATTAATTAACATTTAATAAAATTTAAAATTCAATTCCTCAACACTAGCCATATTTCAAATGCTCAATACCCAGCTGTGGCTAGTGGCTTCGGCATTGGACAGTGCAGATACAGAACACTGTCACCCTCACAGAAAGTTCTATGGACAGAACTTCATAGAGTGTCTTTTTGCAGGGAGAGTGGCCATGTTAGCTGTGGTGATTGGGGAAGGCTTGTCTGAGAAGGTAGGAGAGACGGATGAGGAAGCCAACATGTAAGAGACTGGGAAAGAGCATTCCAGCCTAAGGACCAGCTGGTTCAGAGGCCCTGAGGCAAGCATGACATTGGTTGTTGGTGTTAGTGAGCTGGCCAAGAGGGGTGGGTGAGGGAGTTAGGGAGGGGAGCAGGGCCAGCTCACAGGCCATGGTGAACACTCTGACTTTTACTCAGAGTGTGACGGAAGCTGTGTCAGTTTGGCTGTATTATGTCCCCCAGAAAAAGCCATGTTCTTTGATGGAATCTTGTGAGAGCTTATGTATTAGTGTTGATTAGGTTGGAGCCTTTGGATTAGGTTGTTTCCGTGGAGAAGTGACCCACCCAACTGTAGGTGATAACTCTGATTAGACAACTTCCATGGAGGTATGGCTCTGCCCATTCAGTGTGGGCCTTGATTAGTTTTCTAAAGCACTATAAAAGCTCAGACAGAAGGAGCTCACTGCTAGCTGCAGCTGATAGACACATTTTGAAGATGGCCATTGAAAGCTCAAACTGACATTTTGGAGAACACCATTTTGAAACATAACCTGGGAGCAAGCAGATGCCAGCCATGTGCCCTCCCAGCTGACAGAGGTTTTCCAGACACCAATGGCCTTTCTCCAGTGAAGGTACCCTATTCTTGATGCCTTACCTTGCATACTTTATGGCCTTAAGACTGTAACTTTGTAACCAAATAAACCACCTTCATAAAAGCCAATCCATTTCTGGTGTTTTGCAAAACGGCAGCATTAGCAAACCAGAACAGAAGCCACTGGAGGATTTTCACCTGGGGAGTGAAGTGATCTGACTTAGGCTATAAAAGGATGACTCTGGCTGATGGGTGTGTGTGTGTGTGTGTGTGTGTGTGTGTGTGTGTGTGTGTGTGTGTATAAGTTGGGGGGAAGGTGGTTAGGGAGGGGTGGTGAGGACAGAGGAAGCCAGTATGCTAGTTGGAAGCTTTCATATTGGCCCTGGATGGACATGAAACAAACTTGGGCTGTTTTCTACATTACAAATTGCAGCTTGTATTGACCTGGATAATTTCAGGTTTTAAATACTTTGGGCCTCATACTGTTATGAGACGATACTGACCAGTATAATAATGCTGCCGGTGTTTCATTCTGTTTCACCAACTGCTGTTCCCGTCAGTTTTGACATGGAAGGGAAGGACTTATGTTACAATGGTGTGCCTTTCCCCCCTTTTTTTCCAATTTAACTCATTCCAAAAGTAAAATATTAATTACAAAAATTTTAGCGAGCACAGATGTGATTGTTAATTTCATGTGCCAAATTGGCTGGGTTATGGATTCCTTTTGTTTGGTTGAGCACTCCCTGGCCTGATGGTTACTGTGAGGGTATTTCCTGAATTTAAATAGTCAGTTGATTGCATCCATGGCTGATTACATCTACAATCAACAAAGAAGATTGCATTCAGCAATCAAAGAAGTCTCATCCAATCAGTTGGAGTCCTTATAGGAACTGAGAATTTCAGTGGTCAGAAAGAAGAATTTCCATCTCTACTTCAGCCAGCCAGCTTCTCCTGGGGAATTCATCTCCTTTGTCACAGTTCCCAACTTGCAGCTTTCCTGGGGAAGATATAGATATCCTGTGTGTTCTGTTTTTCTGGAGTACTGACTAAATACAACAGATAAACAAGAGAAAGGAAAGTTTTAAATTTTCATAATCTCATCATCCAAAAACAATCATTGTTCTTGTTTTGTGTATATCTTCCAGTTTTTTATGCATATATATTTTTTCATTGACATAAGTGTAGTCATACTAAACGTAACAGTTTTCTAACATGATAGTTCACTTAACTTTATACTATGAGCACATGTGTCAGTCCTGAACTTGCTCTCTCTGGATGCTCCCAGAGAGGAAACTCATTTAACTGCTTAATCTCTCTCCCCTCTATTGAATCACAGCCTCCCTTTTCCTTCCCAAGCCGTCTTTGGCTTTGGACTGGTGGGCATGGGTTCCCTAACCTAACTCTTGACGACCTCTGGGATCCTTGCCTTGAACTCACTTCAGGGTCCATCCACCACCGGCTACCTCAGGTAGAAACATCTGCCCTTGTTCTGGTTTGAGGGACCCAAGCCCAAGCCTCCTTGGTCAGTGTTCTGATTCGGTCCGTCTAAGAAGGAGTTTGAGCAGCAAAAGTTCTTTAAGTGGCCCCCAACTTCTGGGTGATTTCTCACCTCTCTGATCAATTCTGTCTACTGCTTTCAGTTACCTTCCTAAAACGGGCTGGATCACATGACGTCCCTGCTCTGAGACCTTCGGTGGCACCAATAAGACAAATCTAGAGTCCATGGCATGCCACTCAAGGCCCTCTGAGGTCCTTCCTGTGGCCCCTGGTGTCCCCCAACCCCCATGTTCCTGCTCTGCTGTCACCTCCACCTGCACCAGCTCCCCCAACCCCACCTGACCTCCTTACCCACTGAAGTCCTCCTCGCTTTCCACACTCAGCACAAATACCACCCCTTCCCCGATGCCCCCCCCGTCTCCTCACTGGAGTCACTCTGTCCCCTGGGATCCACGGATGTCCTCGAGCACCTTGCCTGCATCCTGGTCTGCAGCTCACCTGCCCGTCCCCCTCATTGCGGACCCGATACCCTGGGATCACCACCCGTTCCAGTTTGCTAAGGCTGCCATTATGCAAAACACCAGAAATGGATTGGCTTTTACAGAAAGGGGTTTATTTGATTACAAATTTAGAGTCTGAAGGCCATGAAAATGTCCAAATTAAGGCATGAACACAAGTATACCTCCACCAAAGGAAGGCCAATAGCGTCCGGAAAACCTCTGTCAGCTGGGAAGGCACTTGGCTGTCATCTGCTGATCTGGGTTGTGTTCCAGCTCCTGTCTCAGCTGCTCTGAGGTCCTTCTGTCTGTGAGCTCTTTCATAAGACCCCAGGGATTAAATCAAGACCCATCCTGAGTGGGTGGGGTCCATATCTCCATGGAAATAATTTTATCAAACATTTCACCCACCATTGATTGAGTCACATCTCCCTGGAAACACTCAAAGGGTTCCAACCTGATCAACACTGATAAGTCTGCCTCCACAAGATTGCATTAAAGAATATGGCTTTTGGTGGGACATAATACATCCAAACCAGTGCACCATCTTAGCCCAGGTCTCGGGGCCCAGGGCAGGGCCACACCCCACCTCCTCCACTTCCCAACCCAGACCCAGGGGAGTCGGAACCTCTGTGTGCCTCAGTTGCCACATCGGCAAAGTGGGTGCAATAATCGTGCCTCCTTCATGCATTATGAGAATGACAGAGAAACTATGTAACTTTTTCTGCATCTCTCCCCTCATGAATCTCTAAACTCCTGGGGGCAGAAGCCATGTCCCCCACCCCTAGCATGGTGTCTAGATATAGTAGTCACTCAGTAAACACTTGCAGAACTGAACTGTAGGGCAGGTCGTAAACCCCTGTGTGAAGGGTCGTTCCTGTCTTCCCATGGGACCTGGTCTATTGGAGGCACTCTGTAAATGTGTTTTGAATTGAATATAGAAATATGGTCTCCAGGAACTTGAAAAGGTGCACTCATTCATTTCCCACAGGTCAGGTGGTAATTCATGCTGGTTTCTTTGGAGGAGCAAAGAAAAGCGGCATGAGGCAAAAAGGGGCCATATGCCTAGCAGATTTTCGCCGAGGCACTTGGCATCTATAATTATTCACTGTTTGCAGGGGAAAGATGGCATTGTAATTTATGCACTTGGCATTCTCACTCTCCTGGTCCCAAAAACCTTCTGCCCTGCATCACATGATTTTCACACATTGCAGGAACTGCTTTCATCCCAAATATGTTTCTTTTCTTTCTTTTCTTTTTGAAGAATACAACTGAGCTCTCAAAAGGCCATTGTAAAATGACCTATAAGGCTATTAGAATTATTAAGATTCTGGATAGTGCATCATGGAAACGCCTTTTATCTGCAGCCTACTACACCCAGAAAATGTAACATGACCTTAAAACCCTTTGCAGAGCCGTGAGCAGCACCCATAAGAGGTGGAATGAGGCTGCGAGTGTGAATGAGATGCTGTCACCTGGGCCCCAATATCGTCCGCCTCACAGAACACGGGAAGCCTGTCATGGCCCGAAACAAACTAGCCTATTTTGGATCCAGACTATGATTAGTTTTTTCTGGATGTTGCTAAAGACAGTGAAATATGCAGCACGCCCACATACAGACTCGTTCATCGAATAATTTGCAGCCACGACGGCTCCATATTAAATCAATCCTGTGGGCATTTATTAAGTATCTTCTCTGCACTCACTGATTTGCTAGGAGGTGTGAGGCCCCTAAGAGTCTGGGACGGATTCCACTTCAAAGTTATTCCGAGGCTGAGAGAGGGCGTCTCATGCAAAGGAAGCAAACGTGGGACTTTGCAGAGGTTGGTCATCGAGACCATGCTCAGGCATGGCCGCTGGGCATACTGTAGGTGCAGAATGATTGCACCTTCCCTTTCTACAGCATCGCCACGTGGTTATCTCATTTGATCCCCAAGGACAGTCCACAGTGGGTGGGGGATACCCTTGTGCCACCAGGAAGCTGGAGCGTTAACGGCAGCTAAGTTCACGTGACCTGGTGCTTGTCCCACTGTCCCAAGACGTCTCCCCACGCAGACGCGCAAGTGGACAGAAGCACGGAGCAGAGGGGGGCAGGAGCCATGCGGAGAAGGGCCACCATGCACCGCTCAGGATTGCTTCCATCGGGCGCTCATCAAAATTGTCATTGTTAGAATGGCTTTTTAAAATATGTATATATATATGACATAAAATGTGCCCTTTTAACCGTTTTAAATGCGCAATTCAGTGGCATTCATTACATTCAAAACATTGTGCAACCATCGCTATCATCCTTCACTGAAACTTTTTCATCTCCCCAAACAGAAGCTCTGCACCGGTTGAACAGTAACTCCCCATTCCCCACCCAACCCTCCAGCCCATGGCAACCCCTAATCTACTTTCTGTCCCTGTGAATTTGCATATTGTAGATATTTCTCCCAAGTGGAATGATATCATAGTTATCCTTTTGTGTCTAGCTAATCTCGCTTAGCATAATGTTTTCTAGGTTCATCCATGTAACAGCATGTGTCAGAACTTCATTCCTTTTATGGCTCAATAACATTCCAGCATATATATATGCAGTATATAATATACCACATTTTGTTTACCCTTTCATCAGTTAAGGAACTTTTGGGTTGATTCCACTTTTTAGCTATTGTGAATAAAGCTGCTATGAACATTCATAAACAAGTTTTTGGGTAAACATATGTTTTCGTTTCTCTCGGTGTCATGGGGTAACTCTAAGTTTAACATTTTGGACATTTGGGTTATTTCTGTGTTTTGGCTATTATGAATAATGCTGTTATGAATATTTGTTTATAAGTTTTTGTTTCCTTTTTTTTAAATTAGAGGAGTCACAGGTTTACGGAAAAAACATGCAGAAAAGTACAGTTTCCCCAATTAACATTTTGCGTTAGTATGGTACTTTTAATTCAGGAAACAGTATTATTATAATTAAAATATTAAAATATTAGCTATAGCCCATAGTTTCCATTACGGTTCACCCTTTGCATTGTATGACTCAATGGCTTTTAAAAATTGTATTTATAAAAACATATACAACTTAAATTTCCCATTTAACTACCTTCAAATATATAGTTCAGTGGTCTCTATTACACTCACAATACTACCACCACCACTGTCCATTACCAAAACTTTTCACCACCCCGGGCAGCGTGTATAAATTTCTGTGTGGCCAATGTTTTCATTTCTCTTGGGTCCACATCTGGGTGTGGACGAGTCATATGGTAATTTTATGTTGAACTTTTTGAGGAATGTCTCAAGCTGTGGAATGGTTTTTTTCAAAGATGACATTGTTACAATCCGGTTCTAAAATGTCTAATTTGGGGGCGGGGCGAGGGAGAAGAACCGGGCAGCTAAAATAAGGAGGAATAAAGGGTGAGGGCTGGACTAACGCTCCCTGCGGGTGGGCCAGCGGAGAAACAGCGCGTGGAGACAGGGGGTCTGTGTCTTGGAAAAGGGCAAAGTCACCACTCCCGGCGCTGAGGGAGGTTTCCCGGAGCGGACTTTTCCTCTTTTCCTGCTGCCCCAAGCTCTGGGGAGGAGCGAAGCCCGCGCTGCGTCTCCGGGACGGTGAGCCCCGACCCCCGTTAAGCAGGAGGGCTGCGCCCCCAGCGCCGTGCGCTCTCCCGGGGCCGGGCGCGCCCCTGCACCCCAGCGGCGGTGCTGCTCCCCGCATCGTCCCTCCGTCCCTCCCCGCACCCCATCGCCCGCAGGAGCAGCCCAGGGGCACACGGAGGACGGGTTGTAAATTCTCGCACAGGGCCCATGACCGAATACGAAATCCTCTGTGTTCCGAGCGCCATGCCCAGCTCGCCCCCTCCCCGCCCCTCATCGCAGCCTCGTCTTCCAGGGCCTCGTCCCAGCCGGACCACCACATCCATTATTAGGCTCCGTGGGCGCCCCCCTGAGCTTCCCAGGGGCCTCCAGAAACATCCAGAACCTGCAAACACGTGTGTATAGGCTGGCAGCCGTGGTCTGTCCATGCATTAATGGGTTAAATTTAGTATTTATATGAAGCTATCTTGGAAACTATTGCTGAGTTAGATTTTCCAATTTTGCAAGGATTTGGGGTCCCTGCCTGGAGCGCTGTGCTTTGGAGGCTCCACTGTGACCCACCTCCAAGGGCATACGCACCCCTCCCCCCCAGGGCCTACACCCCATGCCCTTTCAACCTTGACCTGGGTATCTGGGATCCCCGAATTGCTTGCCACAAACCCTAAGCCTCTTTCCTGGGGCTGTGCAGACTTCTTTCTGGGTCCCCCCAAGATGGACTGGACTGCTGGGGTGCACACCCCTAGGGACAGCTGTTTAAAAGGGGTGGTGGAGGCCTGTGTGCCAGGCTCTTCCAGATGTGGGGTCACAGCCTCTCTCTCTACCCTGCTCCTGCCCCCCCAAGTGTGAGGAGTGGCCTGCAGTGATGCATAACTGTCAAAAAAGCACAGCCAAGAGGAAATTAAATTGTGTTGCTTTCAGCCAAAGAATTAAAAAGTGAATTAAAAAAAATCTTTCAAATATGTTTTATAGAAAGGAAGAATTAATTTAAGGTATCAATTCAGGCTACATTTTAAGACACTGGATCTGAGGTGTGCTGAGGATTTGCAAACTAAGAACACTGCCAGCTCCTCACGTTCCCATCGTGCCTTCCCCAGAATCACTCCTTTTTCCGCCAACCCACTGCACCCAGCAGCTAGAGCCACCCTTTGAAAACCCAGATCTTTCCACGTTACTTCCCGACTGCAGTATCCCACCACTCTGCCTTCAGGATGGCGCCCACCCTGGCTTGGCCTCCAAGGCTCTTGGCCGTCTGGCTCCCGCCGCCTTCTTTAGCCTCATCTCTCACTACCCAGCTCCAGCCCTGATCACTGACCCGCAGTCTCCTCGCTGGATTTCCACCAGACCCTCCCCTCCCCCTCCGGACTCCTCACCCCCCACCTGGCCGAATCATGCTTGGGCATCTTCTCCATCGCCTGGGTCAGGGGCCTTCCTTGGGCCCCCCTAGCCCCCATGCTTCCCTCTGCCCCATTGCTGCCCATCACCATGGCCCCGATTGACCCTTCTCCACCGACCTGTGAGTTTGGAGGGCACAGCTGTATCTGAATCACCCGCCTGCCCCAGGCCCCAGCTCAGAGCCTGCCCACAGTGGATCCCCAGTTGCACCCAGTTCTGAGTGAAACAAATGCTTTCATCTAACAGCCCAGTTGCTAAAAGACTGGTAAACTAGCCTTGAAAAGTGAGCTTGGATGGGCTTCCTTGGGGAGTGAATGACCCTGGCATGTAAGCTGGTGCTGGGTCATGGGTTGTTCACCCTCATGCCGGGGCACGCCGGGGCACGCCGGGTCAGCTGGACACACAGACATGGCCGTGCACAGACCGGCCTTTTTTCCTTGAACCCCGCATTTCTGCTGACTTGTCTCTCAAGTAGGCCGGGCCCTGGGCTGCTGTATCTGAATCACGACCCTGGTCTGTTTTCCATGCTTAAAGGCAGGTGCGCAGAAGTGGACTGAGGCTCTGGGCAATGCCTTCTTGTGGGGGCGCAAATCCATTCAGGCTCAGGGGCAGCAAGAGTTACCCCAGAGATGGACCTGCCCTGAGATACTGCAAAGCTGCTCTTACTGGGAAAGTGGCAAAGAAGATTAATCTAAATAGCAAACAGTCAGAATTATGGATTATTATTATGTTTCAAGGAAATGTGTGTTCATTAGATTTAAGTCCAGATACAGATAGCAACTGCCACTAGATCCACACAGGGCAACTTGCAGGCTTCCTTGGAGACTAAATTTAGGAAAACATAATGATTTAGGGTCCTGCTTGGAAGGTACACGTGGCAGGTTTTGCTTTCTGCACTGGCTGCCCTGAGGGCTGTCACCCCGCAAGCTCCTTTGACAACGTGGCCGGGACCGTCTCTCGTTGAGAAGTGAGGCTTACGGTCCCTTCGCCTGACACCAGGTGGGCCTGAGGCGGTGGCAGAAGCAACACCAGGTGACTGCAGAGGCCCCTCTCAGGTCATTGGTGCTCAGAACCCAGCCGCCATGTTAGGAGGCAGCCCAGTCCACGTGGAGAGGCCATGGGTGCAGATACTCCGGCTCTCACCGCCCACTGGGATCGACACCAGCTGAGCGAGCCGGGACCCTTCAAGTTGCCTCTCACCTTAGCCACTGAAGACACGAGAACCCCTGAGCCAGCCCTGCCTCGCCGAGCCCAGCCCAGCCCAGCCCCAGAACCAGGAGAGAGAATAATTCGGTGCTCCTTGTCAACTGCTCAGGGTTGTTTGAAGGGACTGTGTTTTGGAGCGATTCATTGGGCAGTAATAAATAACTAGAATTGTGTGTAAAATGTGCTGTGCAGTGTGAGCCAAGTGAGCAAACGCAGTTGTCTAAATATGACATGCTTTTAACACGCACACGTGATGTTGCATATGAGATGCACGGTTCCATCTGCCCTGCTTCGTTATCAGCAGGTGCTTCGAGACGGGTGGGTGCTGAGCGCTAGAGAAATTCAGGGCACTGCCAGAGCTGAGGCCCTGCAGATAATGCGGTGCTCGTTATTTAAGCAGATATTATTAGGCATGTTTACCTGTGAAGGGCATCCTGAGAAATAACAAATCTGCTGGTTTCTATTCTTCTCCCTTTGCAGACTGAGTTTTTATTATTTTGATTGCAGCACCAATCAGAAAAGGGCAGTGTCTAAATATTGTGCAGTGTCTAAATATTGAAATGCTTGGCTTCCAAAACCTGCTAACATGCACTGGCAATGGTGGCCCTGCAATGTGATTTTTATTTCCAGAGCTCCAAGTTACAAACAGACGTTCAGATGACGCAGGCGAAGGTCGGGGATGGCGGAGGATGATGCGACACTGCTCTGGGGACAGTTCCAGGCAGCAGTTTTGGTGCCTTCCGAGCACAGTACCTTACCCAGCCCCGTGAGTCCCTGGAGCAATCCTGCAAGATGCAATTATCATCCCCACATTGGAGAACAGGCAGGGGAGACTCGGAGAGTCTGGGTACCCCTCAGGGGTGGACACAGGTGTTGGGGGCCCCTCAAAATTATGAATACAACGTGAGGTCCGGGGCCTTGGAAGGGGGTAAGCGAGGGCCCCATGGGCTGAGCTCGTTAGTCATCCACCTTTGAGCTCCGCGGCGATAAAGCTGGAATTTGTGTCCTGTCGGATGGAAAGTCCGAGGTCCTTCTGGGACCCGGCCCCGTCTTCCCGCACAGTGAAGAGGCGCATCCAGACTGCTGACACCAAACAACGACTTGCAACTTGGTGGGGGGGTGGGCCTGCGGGGCCCACGGGGAGGTGTCCTCTGCTGGTGTGCCTGGCTGTGGGGTGGCTGGCCGCTGCCAGCACCCCACTCCACCTCGGGGGCCGTGCCCTGTCCATGAGAACCCTCTCCGTGGGTGGCTGCCATTCGGGGGGTTTCTGCTCCACCCCCAGCCCACCCCAAGGCTGCTCAGTCTTTTACTTTCACAGGAGGGCAAAGGGCATTGCTTCCAGCCTGTGGCTCCCTCCTTCCACTGCTCAGAAGCCGCTGAAGCGAGAAAGAGGAAGGCAGGGAAAACGCAAGGGCTCTGCCAATTGGCAGGTTGCCTCCTCTTGCTTCTGAAGGTAGAAACAGGCAGCCCCCCGCCGGACCCCGAGGGTGCTGGGAAGCCCTGTTGCTCCCACACTTTCCCTTCCACCCACTTGAAATGCCTCCCTCAGAGCAAGTCTTCCCACGCTCTGATTGCACTCCTCAGGCTCCTAAACCACCCCCGAGGGAGACTTGGGGCTCCCGGAACCCCCTTCTGCAAGGTGTGGGTCCAGGGACAGCGCCGTGGTCGTGCTTTGCTCACGCAGATCCTGAGCGAGGGGTTTGCAACCTTTGTTAGACCCTCTTGGGGGAGCTTGTGAAGATGCAGATTCCGGGTTCCCCCTGGAGCTCTCCTCCCGCAGGCCCGAGGTGCAGACACGCTGCCCCCTCCCCACCACCCGCGGTGCCCTCGCCAGAGTCTGAGAACTCCTGGTCTAAGCCCCGCTGAAAGCACCACGAGTCAGGCTTGGTTCTTTTGGAATCACGACAAAACCAAGGCCCCTGGGACGTCACTGCCAATACCCTTCAGGGCCATGGGGCCAGCGCTCGGCCGGCCAAGCACCCGCACCAAGCCGAGCCGGGTGGACACACGAACTTCCCTGACCCACCTAGAGGCACCCGCAGGTCACCGCCTACAGGAGAAAAGAGAGGGGACGCTGGGTGCCCAGAAGAAGGCGCAAGAGGCAAAGGAGAGGGGAGTTTGGCCTTAACCCGGGGCAGCCTCAGCCTCGGGCCTTTAGCAGTAAGTGAACCTGACCTTTGAACCCGAACCGCGCCTGGACCCCAAGTCCCACCCCCTGCAGAGCCCAGAGCTTTCCCGAGGGGACCCTCTGCCTGGGGACTCCGAGCATCAGCCCTTCGAGGGATTCAGGGGCACAGCAGGTGGTCAGGGAGCAGATCTTGGAGAAGCGAGGTGCACCTTCTCAGGGGAGATTCTTCACCTTCCTTTTCAATGCGACTCGATCGAGGGTTAATTGACAGACATTCGATGAACTGCACACGCTGCCAGTGTACAGCGCGACGTTTTGACATAGTGTGCACCCAGGAAACCATCGGTGCAGCCTAAGGAGTGGGCAGGGCCAGAACCCCAACATTTCCTCGTGTCCTTTTGTGATTCTCTCTGTGCTCCCCGTCCCCCACCCCAGGCTACCACTGACCCACTGCCTGTTACTATTCATTACACAGAATTTATATAAATGGAGTCACACGGCATGCACTCTTTTCATGTAATACATGCTTATAAATTCATGTAATATTTGCTTCACACAGCACCATTATTTTGAGGTTCTTCCGTGGTGTATCAGTCATTCAACCTTCAGTTCTGGGATGAACCCCACTTGTCACCATGCATTATCCTTTTTATATATTGTTGAGCTCTATTTGCTTTATAATTTCGTTTAGAATTTTTGTGTTTATATGCATGAGGAATATCACTTGGTAATTTTCTCCCTCCCTCCCTTCTGTCCTTCCTTTCTTCTTTCTTTCCTTCCTTCCTTCTTTCCTTCTTTCCTTCCTTCCTTTTTTGTAATGTCATTGTCTTATTTTAATATCAGGGTAATGCTGCCCTCATATAGGTTGGGAAAAATTTGTTCTCTTTCAATTTTCTGAAAGGTTTTTGTAGAATTGATACTATTTTTCCTTAAATGTTTGGTGGAATTCACCAGTGAAGCCCTATGGGCCTGGAGTTTCCTTTGTGGGAAGATTTTTTAACTAAAATTTCTTTACTAGATACACAGCTATTCAGATTTTTTATTTCCTCCTGAGAGAGTGTTGATAGTTTGTGTTTTTTAAGGAATTTGTCCATTTTATCTAAGTTGTCTAATTTACAGCCTAAAGTTATTCCTGATATTCCCTTATCTTCTTTTTTAATTTTTGCAAATCTATGGTAATGCTACCTTTCATTCTTGATTTTGGTACTTTCTCATCTTTTTTTTTTTTTTTTTCTTCCTGGCTGGAGGTTTGTCCATTTTATTGATCTTATCAAAGAGCTAGCTTTTGTTTTCATTGATTTTCCCTTGTTTTTCTGTTATCTATTTCATTGATCTCCACTTCGATCATCCTTATTTCCTTTCTTCTGGGTTGAAGCTGCTCTTTTTTCTAATTTTCAAGGTGGATGCTGAGGTCATCCATTTGCGATCATCCTTCTTTTCTAATGCAGGCATTTAATGTTATGAATTTCCCCCAAGTACTGTTATAATGGCACCCCACAAATTCTGATATGTTGTGTTTTAATTTTCCTTTAGTTCAAAATACTTCCTAATTTCCCTTTGGATTTCTTCTTTGACCTGGGGTTAAAGAAATTTCCAAGTAATTGGAGATTTTCTAGTTATCTTTCTGTTATTGATTGTAATTTAATTCCATCATAGCCAGAGAACAGAATTTGAATGACACAGACCCTTTTAAACTTACTGTTGCTTGTTTTATGGCCCAGAAAATGATATGTCCTGGTAAGTGTCCCATATACACTTGAAAAGAATGTGTATTTTCTTGTTGTTGGTTACACTATTTGATAAATGTCAATTAGGTCAAGTTGGTTGATAGTGTTACTCCTGTTTAGATTTATCTCTGCCAAGTTTCAGTCCACTTGTTGCATCAATTATCAAGAAAGGGTTTTTGTGATTGCCAACTAGAATTGTGGATTTGTCTATATCTCCTTGCAAGTCTAACAGTTTTAGCTTTTTGTTTGGAAGCTCTTTCATTGAGTGCATTAAGTGTTTAGAGTTATATTAACTTTTTATCCTTGTGAAATGGTCTTCTTTATCTCTGGAAATGCTCTTTTCTCTGAAATCTGTGATGGTTAAGTTCCTGTGTCAACTTGGCCAGGTGGTGGAGTCCAGTTATGTGGTCAAGCAGGCACTGGCCTGATTGTTGCTGTGAGGGTATTTCAGGATTTAAATCATTAGTCAATTGGTTTCATCTATGGCTGCTTATGTCTACAATCAATAGAGGAGATCACCTTCAGCAATGACAGATGTCTCATTCAATCAGCTGAAGGCCTTATAGGGAGAACTGGTGATTTCAAAACCAAAAAAGAATAATTTCTATTTCTGCTTTAATCAGTCAGCTTCTCCTGGGAAATTCATCGAAATCTTCACTGGCATTCTCAACTTGTGGCCTGCCCTATGGAATTCAGACTTGCTAATCCCCATGGTCGCTTGAGACAACTCCTAGAATAAATCTCATACTATGTACATATTTATTAGACATATATATGTACATATGTACACACACACCCACACACACACCACATATCCTGTTGGTTCTGTTTCTCTGAAGAACCCTGAGTAATAGATCTACTTTATCTGATGTTAAAATAGCCACTCCAGCTTCCTTTTGACTAACGTTAGCATAGTCTGTCCTTTCCTTTTGTTTTTCCTTTAATCTATTAATATCTTTATATTTAAGTTGCATTTCTTGTAGGTAGCAATAGTTGGGTCTTACTTTTTTATCCAATCGGGTAATCTCTGCTTTAAATTGAGGTGTTTAGACCATTTACACCTAATGTGATTATTGGCATAGCTAGGTTAAAGTCTGTTATCTTGCTGTTTTTTTCTATTTGCCCCATTTGTTCTTTGTTTCTTTTCCCTTCCTTTTCTGCCTCCTATTGTTTTAATTAATTTTTATGATTCCATTTTAACTCATTTGTTGACTTTTTTAGCTATAAAAAGAGCTGTTTTCTTGTTTAGTGGCTGCTTTAAGGTTTATAGTATACAGTTTACCTTCAGATGAAGTTATACAACTTCACAAATAGTTAAGAACCTTATAATAACACAACTCCAAGTCTCCTCTCTCGGCCTTCATGCTATTGTTGTTATGAAGTTTGTGAATACATATGTTAAATGCCCTATACTACATTATATTTTTTGCTTAAACAGTCAATTATATTTTTAAAAGATTTAAATAATAAGAAAAAAATTGTATCTATTAACCAACAAAGTTTCCATTTCCTACTGGTCTTCCTTTCTTTGTGTAGCACCATAGTTCTACTTGGTATATTTTTCATCTGCATGAAGGACTTCCTTTAATGTTGCTTGTAGTGCAAGTCTGCTGGTGATGCATTCTTTCAGCTTTCAAATGTCCAAAATTGTCTTTATTTTTGAAAAATATTTTTGCTGGTTATAGAATCTAGGTTGGCAGGTTTTTTTTTCTTGCAGTGCTTTAAAGATATTACTTTACTGCCTTCTTGCATGCATCATTTCTGGAGAGATATCTGCTGTCAACCTTATCTTTGTTTCTCTGTATGTAATGTGTCTTTTTTCCTCTGGCTGCTTTATGATTTTCTCTTTATCAGTACGTTTAGTTTCTATCATGTTCTTTGTGCTTTGGATTTGCTGAGATTCCTGGATCTGGGGGTTTATAGTTTTCATCAAACTTTGAAAAATGTTGGCCATATTTCTTCAAATGTTTTTTCTGAACCCTCCCCCTCTCCTTTGAGACTCTAATTACATGTGTACTAAGCCATTCAAAGTTGTTACACAGCTCACTGGTGTTCTTTTCATAAAAGAATACTTTTTCTCTGTGCATTTTATTTAGTATCTATTTTTATGTCTTCAAATCCACTAATCTTTTCTTCTTTGACATCTAAGTTGCCATTAATTTCAACCGTTGTTCTTTTCATTTCATACATTATAGTTTTCATCTCTAGAAAAAATTAACACATGTCAGTTCTGAGTTGTTTGTGGTTAACTGATTGATTGTTTATTTTCCTTCATATGTTGTCCTGTTTCTTTGCATGCCTGGAAATATTTGATTGGATGCGAGACATTGTTGATTTTATCTTGCTGGGTGCTGGATATTTTTGCATTCTTATAAAAGAGCTTTGTTCTGCAATACAGTTAAGTTACTTAGCGTTTGCTCCTTTCTGGGCTTGCTTTTATGATGCTTTAAGAGGCTGCATAGTAGCCTTTAGTGTAGAACTAATTGTTTCCCACTGCTGAGGCAAGGCGCTCCTGAGTCCTTCACCCTGTGCCCTGGAATTGTGAGTTTTTTACAGTCTGGCTGGTGGGAAACACACTGTTCCCAACCCTGCACGAGTGTCGGGTGCTGCTACCTCCAGCCCTTTCAGGTGGTTCCTTCCCCAGCCTTGGGTGGTTTCCCCACAGGCATGCTCTGATCAGTCCTGTGCTGAGTGCTTGAGGGGACCCTGTGCAGGCTCTGGGGTTCAGCTCTCTCCTCGCTGTCTCTGTCCTGACAGTTCTAGATGCCTCAGTCTTTCTAGACTCTTCAGTTCTGACTCCTTAACTCACGGAGTCTGCCATGTCCCACTGGGTATCCCTTTCTATGCCTTGTCCTGGAAACGCTCTCGAGGAAATAAACTGGGGTGATCATGGCGCTTAATTTGTTTCCCATATCTCAGGGATCATTTTGCTTTGTTGCCTGATATTCAATGTCTTGGGAACTCTTGTTTCATATATTTGGTCTGGTTTATTTTTGTCATTCCGGACAGGAGGGTAAATCCAGTCCCTATTACTCTATCTTGCTCAGAAGTGAAAGTTGTCATCTTTTAAAACTGAAAATACCCTTCCTTTAAAAGAAGGATAATGAAACTATAAAGAAGAAAATAAAAATCACTGCTAATGCCATCCCTCAGCCTTAACCACTGTTAACAGTTTGGTCTGCTTTTTGCCATCCTTTTTTCTTCTGTGCATATGTGTGCAGGTAGCAGGGTCACAAAATAACTCACAATATGTCAGATGTGTAAAGAAAATAGAGCTTCTTTATCTTCCTACTTAATTAACCGGATCTTTCTTGAGAGACACCATCTGCTGGGTAATAAGAAAAAAGCACTCCATTCTAGTAACCTTAGCCCAATGCAACAATTTCAACAGTTCCTTGAGACACTCATGTGATTTAGACAAAAATGCTTGGCCAATCGGGGTTCTGACTGCACCCACCCTTCACCTCTCTGTTCAAGTCTGCTTCTGGTGTAAGGGCTTTGGGCTGTAGGATTTCTGGGTCCTTTTGGGGAGAAGATGTCTCTGTCCTTATGTGTTCTCCAGATTCTCCCTGATTTTGACCACAAGGCAGTTGGCCCGGGCTGCTCCGTGGAATGGAGCCTGCGAGAGGCACCTGCTCACGGGAGACCAGGTTGGGCAGGGTCTCGTGGCCACGGTGAAGACTTGGGTTTTTATCCCGAGTGAAATAGGGAAGCCACTGGAGGGCTGATTAACAGGGTCAGAGATCGGGCAATCGATGATGCAGGAGTGCAGAGAATTCAACGAGGCTTGTTGTAAAGGTTCGTAGATTGTAAGCTCTTACAGCAGTCGCATCTGTTCCTGAGTTTTGACTGTTATTTAAGAGATGTTTATTTGGTACAAAATTTATTTATATTCTCTGTAGCATATAAACTACATTTCAAGTGGCTGGTGGCAGAAAGTAAAAAAAGTATTTGCAAAGTTCTCTTGAGGGACTTGGGGGAAATGTGGAAATATTAAACTTCCCCACCTGGGGAATTCCTGATGGTCCTACAAGCATTAGGGAATCCCAGTTTAAAAAGTCAAGCCCTTGATCTTGGGGCTTGCCCTTATGAAACTTATTCCAGTAAAGGAGAAGCTAAGCCTACTTATAATTATTCTTAAGAGTCACCCCCAGAGAACCTCTTTTCTTGCTCAGATGTGGCCTCTCTCTCTAAGCCGACTTGACAGATGGACTTGCTGCCTTCTCCCCTACATGGGATATGACTCCCAGGGGTGTAAGTCTCCTGGCAATGAGGGACAGGACTCCCAGGGATGAGCCTGGCCCTGGCATTGTGGGATTGAGAAAGGCTTCTTGACCAAAAAGAGGAAAAGAAATAAAATAAAGTTTCAGTGGCTGAGAGATCTCACATAGAGTCAAGAGGTCAACCTGGAGGTTGTTCTTATGCATTATGTAGATATTCCTTTTTAGTTTCTAGTGTATTCGAATAGCTAATTCTAGTGTATTAGAATCTGTTGAATGGTAATCCAGTAGACTTGATTCTTGATGATGATTGTAAAACCATATAGCTTTTATTGTGGGACCATGTGATAGTGAAAACCTGGTGACTAATACTCCCTTTTCCCAGTGTATGGGCAGATGAGTAATAAAATAATGACAAAAAATATATATATAAATAATGCGGAGGGGATAAGGTGTATGGGATGGTTTGGGTGTTCTTTTTTAGTTTTTTTTTCTTTATTTTGGAGTAATGAAAATGCTCTAAAATTTTCTGTGATGATGAATATACAACTATACGATGGCACTGTGAGCCATTGATTGTATACTTTGAATGGATTATACAGTGTGTGAGTGTATTTCAAGAAAATTGCATTTTAAAAAAGCCTGGTTAAAATGGATTCAAGAGAAATAGGAGGGGAAGGATCGATGCCTTCAGCAAGTCTTGCTGTAAAGAGGAGGAGGAAGGGGTGAGGATCAAGAGGTTTTTTAATGGGAGATAATGGACTGATCCAGTAGAGAGGGGAAATTCGATGATGAGGGTGGTGGGGAGTCGTTGAAGTCAGGGGAAGCTTGTACCTCAGTGCAGGGTCAGCCTTGGAGCACAGCCTGTGTCCGACAGAGTTGGTGGCACCAATATTCTCATTATTTCTTGTAAATAAAGGAAATAAAGTCATCCGCTGGGTGCAATGACTTAAAATGGGGGAAGAGTGGATCTGTAGTAGGATTTCCAGTCCATATAAAGGAGCACTTGAGTTTGAGAATCAAAGTGACACCAGTTACCACGGCTGTGTGTTTTCCTTCCGCCTCATTCAACCCAACAAGTGTGGACACTACCGTAATTAACCATGTCCGAGGCTTTCCCAGGTGAGTACAATGAAGTGAGAGAAAGACAACGGAGCTGAAGAAATCCACAAGAGAGAACTGCAATGACGAACCGTGTAATCGAACTGAGGAACAAGGGAAGTGAGGACGTGAATTCGATAAGGGGCAATTAAAAAGTGGAAAGACTAGTTAATGGATTGTAGGTCTCAGTGGGTTTGAAGGATTGTCGACATGGAGGTTGCCTTAGAGTCCCAGGCTGCCGATAAGAATACCACACGATGGGTTGGCTTAACAGCAGGCATTTGTCTCGGTTTCCGGTCGAAGGTTAGAAGTCTTGCTTCCTCCTGGGGTCGGTAGTGTTCTGGCTGGCTAACCTTGGGTTCCTGGGCTTTCCCATCACGTGGTGATGCCCTCTCCTTTCTCTTCTGGATTCCCTCTGACTCCTGCTTTCTCCCTGTGGGTGTCCTTTTAAGGCCTCCAGTAACAGGACTACGAGGCATCCTGATTCAGTTGGGCCACACCTTAACTAACAATAAAAGGTCCTGTTTGCAATGGGTCCACACCTGCAACAATGGGTTAAGACTGAGAACATGTTTTTATCTGGGGCACGCAATTCAACCTCCCACAGAGTGTCTAGCAGCAGCGACTTGGCAAGTGCCAGGTGGAGCTCAAGAAGAGGGGTGCTTGAAGTTGAGGTGCAGGAGCACAGTTTGGGAAACGGCAAGGCCTAGAGCAGCGCCATCTGGGAGAAATATAATGCAAACCACAGACGTGAGTCACATATATAATTAAAATTTTTCTTGTAGCCACGTTAAAGAAGAAACAAAGATAGAAACAGGCAAAATGAATTTTAATAATACATTCTGTTTAATCTCGTATATCCTAAATATCATCATTTCAACATGTAATCACTATTAAAAAGTTACAAATAAGATATTTTACGTTCTTTCATTCGTGCTAAGTCTTTGAAATCTGGTGTGTGTTTTACACTGAGAACACATTTTGTTTCAGACTAGCTACATTTCGAGTGTCTCGTGGCCACTGACTCGGACAGCACAGGTCAAGAGGAGACTGGGGAGGGGGTGGCCGAGGAGGGGTGAGGGCAGAGTCAGAGGAGTGGGGCTCAGCATCGCTGTGGGTATCAAATCACCAAAAATTAGGACCAGCATGATTTAGAGAAAGTGACAGTGAACCAGGAGCAAAAGTCGTCTAAGAATAAGGACTCTGCAGATCACTGCAGCAAGGAGGGGCAAAGAGGGGGCTGCAGGACGGCATGGGCTCCAAAGCTGGAGGGCTTTGGGAAGGAGGTGGGATAATGATTTGGAAGGAACCACAAGCAAGAAGGATGCTGCAGACCAGTGGATGAGAAGAAAGAGGGAAAAGAGCCGTGGCTGGAGAGCACTGCAGGGAGGCAGAGTCCAGTCTGAGCAAGGAGATGGAGGGTCCCTGCAGGAAAGAGCTGAAGCAACCAGGGTTGATGCTCTAAGGGCCTCTCGCCTTGCAGGGGCAGAGAAGGGCTTTGGGGGTGGAGGGGGTGGGGTCAGTTGGGTTAGGTGGTGAGCATGGCCTAGCGGCCCTAAAGGGATGGCTTCTTGAGGTGCGAGAACGGGGGTGTGCAGCTGTGTGCTGGTAAATGTTGAGCCACTCTCCCTTGGTGAGGAAACAGGTCCTGACTTGTAGCCTGGACCAATTCCCGTGGTGTAAATATTCACCCATGGCTGATTTCAAGCTCCCAGTGGTTTGACAACTGGCTTGTGGAATTCTCAGATATCTAATAATCAGGTCTCACACAGTGGTACAAACCAGTTCCAGCCTCCTGGGACGGGTCCTGGTGGTCTCCAAAGCAGACGGTGTGGAGGGATGTGAGCGCTTGGGCGAAGGGGAAGGAGGCACGTCAGCCTGTTGGAGGGGCGCAGAAGTGGGTGGAGCGTGGAGAGAACGGGCTGTGCAGACAGATGACCTTTATGTGCACTCTTCTGTATCTTCACAGTGATGAGCCACCCAGGTCACCCCGGCTGCTGGGAGGTCCTTCGGGGTCAGCCCCTCGCAGGCCTGCCCAGCCCCAAGCACCACTTCTCCTAAAGCTGTGGCCCGTCCTGCAGTCTCCGCATCCAAAGACTGTTCAAGATCAGGGTCTGAAGGATGCCACTTTGGCCCAGCTCAGGACGTTCTGGTTCACTAAAGCTGAGGAGCTGCAGTATACCAGGAATGGATTGGTTTTACAATGCAGATTTATTAACTTACAAGCTTACAGTTTTGAGGCTGTGAAAAATGTCCAAATGAAGGCATCAACAGGATGATACCTTCTCCTGAAGACCGGCTACCGGTGATCCTCAGCTCCTCAGCTCCTCTGCCACATGGCCAGGCACGTGGCGGCATCCGCTGGTCTCTCCTGGGTTTTGTTGCTTCCAGCTGCTGGCTTCAGTGACATCCTCTCTCAGTTTCTCTGGGGTTTTTACTGTGTACATCTCTGTCTTTTATCCTCTTAAAAAGGACTCCAGTAAGAGGATTAAGACCCACCTGGGGCATGCATGAACTCAAACAACCTAATCAAAAGTTCCCACCCACAACAGGTCTACACCCACAGGAATGGATTAAAAGAACATGATCTTTTCTGAGGTACATACAACTTCAAACATCATACAGGACAACTCTTGAGGTCCACTCTAGCTCCAGGATCCCTGGGGCAGTATTGGGTCTGCCTTGCAATTTTCCTTCCCCGTCTGCCCACTGCTTCTCTCCTGTATTGTTTTCCTGGGGCTCCTGCAACAAAGGATCCCAAACTGGGTGGCTTGAAACAAACTAAATATATTCTCTCATGGTGCTAGAAGTCTGAAATAAGGTGTCAGTAGGGCCACCTCTCTCTGAAGTCTCCAGGGAGGAACGTCCCTGGCCTCTCTCAGCTTCTAGCAGTCGCCAGCAGTCCTTGGCTTGTAGACACATCACTGTACTCTCTGCCTTTGGCTTCACATGGTCATCTTCCCTCTGTGTCTCTCCGTCCTCGTGTAAAGACCCCAGTCATTGGCTTAGAGCCTGCTCTAATCCACTGCGACCTCATTTTAACATGATTCCATCTGCATCTTTCCAAATAAGGCCCCATCCACAGGTACTGGGGTCAGGGCCTGAACAGGTCTTTTTGGGGAGCAGGACTCAGCCCACTGCTCCCCATGCCTCCCACCAATGTTGATCCCAAGGCACGTCCCATTGGACAAACCCCAGCTCCGAGCCTGCTTCCGGAAGAACCAGCCTGCGACCCTGTGACCTGGAGCCTAATCTCCTGAGTCTTAGCCCGCTGGACAGGGTGGGGGTGCCTGCCTTTCATCCACAGCGCCCGGATTAGCAGAAAGGCCAGACTGAATCACTTCCTCTGAATTGCTTCCCTTGCCTGTTTTTCTATTATTTGCCCTTTTCTCATTTGTAAGAGCATATAGACATATACTGGCGTAAAGTTGTCAGTCTTCGCTTTTCCTGTATCTTCCAAGCAATCACGCATTCCTGCATCTGCGGCCTCTCGGCTATTTCTGCGATGAAGAGCGGACTCGGCCCCTCCTGGGTTTAAACCTGCACCCCGCTGTGAACCTGGCAAACCAGGACGCTTAGGCACGTCCTCAGCCCTGGAGCCCTTGTTTCCTCACCTGCAGTTGGAGAGAAGGTTGTCACCTGAGCCAGGGGCTTGTCGTGGAGCTTGAATGAGCCAGTCAAGCGCTTTGAGCAGTGCCTGCCACACAGCGAAGGGGCACAAGTGTCTGCAACTATCATTAGTATTTATTTTATTTTTTTTCTCACCGGCCAGGCAGAGTATTACATTTTTGTGTAGTTGAAGCTATCTTTTATGGTTTTTGCCACTGGAGGGATGTTTGGAAAGAACTTCATTTGTTTGAGAGGATATAAATATTCACCTCCAATTTCTTTTAGCACTTTTATGGTTTCATTTGTTAAAAATATATTTGAATGTTACTTCCATCTGGAATGTATCTGAACGTGTGGTTTAAGGTGCTAGAGCTGACGCATGTTTCTTGAGGGCCCAACATTCCATTAGGGACCTGAGTGGTCCCTATTTTATTGATTTAAACTTTAAAAAGAAAACTTTTAAATGAGCCTTTTATTTTAGATTGCCGAATTATTGCACAGACAGTACAGAGTTTCCACATACCCCACCCACCCACCCAGTTTCCCCTATGGTTAGCATTTTCTGTGGATAATATGAGATGCATTTGTCACAGTTAATGATCCAATATTGGTGCATCGTTGTTAACTGGGGTCTGTACCTTACTCAGAGGTCCTAGATTTTCCCCTAGTGTCCTTTGTCTGCTCCACGATCCACCCAGGATCCCACATTACCTTTGGTTGTCACATCTCTGTAGGTTTCCCTTGGTTATAACAGTTTCTGGGATTTCCCATTTTTGATGCCCCTGGCAGTCCTGAGCTGTCCTGACCAGGTGTCTTGTAGATGGTCCCTCAGGTGGGATTCCTGTGATGTTTCTCTCATGGGCAGACTGGGGACGTGAGCTGCGGGAGGAAGACTCCGGAGTCACAGTGCCCTTCTCCTCACTTCCTGTCGAGGACACCTGCTGTCAGCACGACTTACCCTGGGACCGCGATCACCTGGCCGAGGTAACGTTTGACAAAAAAAGTTACTCCTCCTTCCTGCACTGCCCCCCACCCCCACCCCACTGCACTTTTTGGAAGGATGTCACCACCTTGAGTGTGGAGAATCTACACAAATTATTTAGAATTCTTCCACATGGGAAATTTGTCTCTTCTTCCCCCGTTTAATTATTCATGTTATTTTCTTTTCAATTCAGTTTTATTGAGATATATTCACATACCCTACAATCATCCACAGTGTACAATCAGTTGTTCACAGTATCATCATACAGTTGTGCATTCATCACCACAATCAATTTTTGAACACTTTCATTATTCCAAAAAAATTGAAATAAGAATAAAAGTACAAGTAGATCCAAGAAGGTGGCATAGAGAGGAGTGGAACCTAAGTAGTCCCCCGGAACAACTAAAAAAAAAAACCAGAAACAACTAGTAAATAATCCGGAATAACTGCAGGGGGACAAATATGACCGTCTACTCATCATACACTAACCTGAATTAGGAGGAATGTCCGAGATCACAGCATAAAATCTGTAAGTAAAACCTGCGGATCCAAATTGGGAGACCCCCTCCCCCATCGCCCGAGCTGCAAAGCCTCCTGGTGCCAGAGAGAGGCTCTCTCCCAGCAAGCGAGCATAGCTCAGCTGAGCTCCAACTGGGGTTTTAAGTAGCTAGTGTGAACTGCTCACTACAGGTACGAATCCCCAAAAAACAGACAGAGGCTTTGGGTGACGACTGACCTTGGAGAGCTGGAGGGTCACCTTGGACTAGCTCTGTTCCTTTTTCGACTCAGTGGAGAAAGCCTCGGCCATTTTCAGTTCCCAGTTCTGTGACCCAGACAGGGGTGTGGCACAGGCAGAGAGAGACCATTGAAATGCTAATGACCTCCCCCTAGGGCGTCTATCTTCTCTAAGAGGAGAGGGGTGGGGCCCAGCTCTACTACCTGCCTTTCATTCAGAACTTACACCAGTCAAGAATTATAGGCTAATCTTTGCATCAGGCTGGGAGTGAGCCTGCACTGCCCAGCGGCCCGGGGCTTCCCTTGAGGGACGACGTGCACTAGTGACGTAGCAGAGCCTTCCCTCAGCAGAGGTCCTGGAAGGGGGGCCTGCTCGGAAAACCCAGGGATGCTACGTCAATGCCGGTGGTTTGTGGGTCAGCAACAGAGAGGGTCTGGGGCAAAACTGAAATGAAGGCTTAGACTCTTGCAGCGGCCTTGAATCTCCGGGAACACCTGAGAGGTTTGAATATTAAAGCAGCCCTGCCTCCCTGACCACCCAGACACACACACCTCGTTCAGGGCAGACAGCTCCAACAACAAACCCAAGTGAGTTCACCAACTGAACCCCACAAAAATCATTTCCCCACATACCACAGAGACAGAGTTGGGGAGAACTGACTTGAGGGGAATAGGTGACTCGCAGACACCATCTGCTGGTTAGCTGGAGAAAGTGTACGCCACCAACTTGTATTTCTGAAAAATTAGATTGGTATTTTTTTTTTTTTTTTTTACAACTTGAAAGAACTCTATCAAGCAAAGCAAATGCCAAGAGGCCAAAAACAACAGAAAATCTTAATGCATATGATAAAACCAGACGATACGGAGAACCCAATCCCAAACACCCAAATCAAAATATCGGAAGAGACACAGTACTTGGCATAATTAATCAAACAATTACAATCGAGGAACAAAAACATGGCACAGGATATAAAAGACATGAAGAAGACCATGGAGCAGGATAAAAGGGATGTAAAGAAGACCCTAGAAGAGCATAAAGAAGACATTGCAAGAGTAAATTAAAAAATAGGCGATCTTATGGAAATAAAAGAAATTGTTGGCCAAATTAAAAAGACTGGATACTCATAATACAAGATTAGAGGAAGCTGAACAACAGCTCAGTGTCCTAGAGGTCCACAGAACAGAAAATGACAGAACAAAAGAAAGAATGGAGAAAAAAATCGAAAAAAATCAAAAAGGATCTCAGGGATATGATAGATAAAATGTCCAAATTTAAGACTCATTGGTGTCCCAGAAGGGGAAGAGAAGGGTAAAGGTCTAGAAGGAGTATTCAAAGAAATTGTTGGGGAAAACTTCCCAAACCTTCTACACAATATAATTACACAAAGCATAATTGCCCAACAAACTCCAAATAGAATAAATCCAATAAACCCACTCCAAGACATATTCTGATCAGACTGTCAAATACTGAAGAGAAGGAGCAAGTTCTGAAAGCAGCAAGAGAAAAGCAATTCACCACATACAAAGAAACAACGTAAGACTAAGTAGTGACTACTCAGTGGCCACCATGGAGGTGAGAAGGCAGTGGCATGACATATTTAAAATTCTGAGAGAGAAAAATTTCCAACCAAGAATACTTTATCCAGCAAAACTCTCCTTTAAATTTGAGGGAGAGCTTACATTTCTCACAGACAAACAAATGCTGAGAGAGTTTGCCAATAAAAGACCTGCCCTACTTCAGATACTAAAGGGAGCCCTACTGACAGAGAAGCAAAGAAAGGAGGAAGAGATATAGAGAATTTTAGCAGACATGTATAGAACCTTACATTCCAAATCACCAGGACACTCATTTTTCTCTAGTGATCACGGATCTTTCTCCAGAATGGACCATATGCTGGGACATAAAACAAGCCTCAATTAATTAAAAAAAAATTGAACATACTCAAAGCGCACTCTCTGACCACAATGGAATACAAATAGAAGTCAATAATTTTTGATTTATAACTCCACTATTTACTTCCTACATGATATAAAATACACAAACTCTAATGACAAATCAGTGGTTTTGAACTCAATGTAAAATATGTAACTTTTGACAAGAACTATAGAAAGGTGGGGGAATGGAGGAGTATAGGTACATAGTTTATGTGTCCTATTGAAGTTAAGTTGGTATCAAAGAAAAACAAGATTGTTATGGATTTAAGAGGTTAATTTTAAGCCCCACAGTAAACACAAAGAAATTATCAGAGAATATGACCATAGAGATGAAAAGTAGAGTATGGGTCAAGAGAAATGGGGGAAGGGGCAATGGGGAGTTAAGAAATGAGTGTAGGGTTGCTGTTTGAGGTGAAGGGAAAGTTCTAGTAATGGATGGCGGGAAGGTGATAGCATTACAACATTCTAAATGCGATTAATCCCACTAATGGAAGGCTAGGGAGGGGGTGGAATGGGAAAATTTAGGCTGTATATATGTTTCCACAATTGAGAAAAAAAAAAAAAAAGACGATCTAAGTAGATGACAATTGAATGCCAAGGATGACCCTGGATGGGATCGGAGGATGGAGGACAGGAGGCTCAAAGGGACACAGTTGAGACATAAGGAAAAGGAAATATAGAATGTAAGCTTTGAATCATTGTTGAATCTCTTGTACGTCTTAGCTGTGCTTAATGGGATTGCATAAAAGAATGTTCTTGTTCATGGGAACTGTATATATGAATTATAGTGTATGTTCAAGGATGTGTGCAGCTAACTCTCATATGTTCAGAAGACAGAGCAATAGGTCATGGAGGATAGATAGGGCAGGAGGGAGGGAAAGAAATAGTGGTGTGACAACATGTTAAAGTTAGTGGATCGGGGTATCGGGGGGGTCAGGGAATGCTGGAGTTCTGTGTATGGGGTTTGTATTGTTTTTGCAACTGTTCCTATAACTTTGAATTTATTTCAAAATGAAATGTAAAAAAAAAAAAGTACAAGTAAAGAAGAACACCCAAAACATCCTGTCCCTCCCATCCCTAACTATAATTCATTTACTTTTTGTCCTCATTTTTCTACCCTTCTGTCCATATACTGGATAAAGGGAGTGTGCGCCACAAGGTTTTCACAATCACACAGTCGCACCGTGTAAGCTACAATTATACAATCGTCTTCAAGAGTCAAGGCTACTGGTTTGCAGTTTGATAGTTTCAGGTATTTCCTTCTAGCTATTCCAATACACTAAAAACTAAAAAGGGATATCTATATAATGCATAAGAATAACCTCCAGAATGACCTCTTGACTCCATTTGAACCACTGAAACTTTATTTTGTTTCATTTCTCCTTCGCCTTTTGGTCCAAGAAGGCTTTCTGAATCCCATCATGCCAGGACCATGCTCATCCCCAGGAGTCTTGTCCCACATTGCCAGGGAGATTTACACCCCTGGGAGTCAGGTCCCACATAGGGTGAAGGGCAGCGAGTTTACCTGCAGAGTTGGCCTAGAGAGAGAGGCCACATCTGAGCAACAAAGAGGTTCTCTGGGGGTGACTCTTAGGCACAATTGTAAGTAGGCTTAGCTTCTCCTTTGCAGTAACAGGCTTCATAAGGGTAAGCCCCAAGATCAAGGACTTGCCTTCTAAACTGATAGTCCCCAATGTTTGTGAGAATATCAGTAATTCCCCAGGTGGGGAAGTTAAATATTTCCACACTTTTTCCCAGTCCCTCACTGGGGCTTTGCAAATACATTTTATTCTCTGCCCAAATTACTTTGGGATGTGTCAGGGTTTCACAGTAACCTGTACAAACCAATCAGATCTCACTCTCTATTCAATGTTCCATGTGATTATGAATGGTGTTTGAATAAACTGACCACACAAGTTAAATTATTTAGTGTACTACAGAAAATATAGGTTTTGCACCATATAAACATCTCTTCCTTTGGTCTCACATAGACATTGAAGTTTTAAAACACAGGCAGTATCGTCCTTTATTCTTTAGTCTGATTTGCCTTAGACCTAACCAAATCTGCTTTATTTGTATCCATAATTGAAGTCTGAACTCTTTTTCAGCTTATTCATGTTATTAACTCAATCATTTATTTATAGCAATATGGACTCATGGATATTTATTTTATAATTTAGGTTATATTCAATACCATGTTATTTATTTATTTTTTGCTCAAAATTTTCCAGCTTTGGCCTTTGGGAGCTTGTTCAGTTTGTTTGTCCTGTGTCCTTCTGCTGTGCCCCCTTCATTGTGGTTTTTTTTTTCAAATTGCACTCCCATTTTTCCCCAGTCCCTGTGTTCAGGTCTGGCTGACCTTGCCCTGTCCCCGGGTCTGACCCAATCAGAGCGAGCCATTGCTTTGGCTACTGGGATCCCCTCAACACCTGGGGCCTGGGCCCTACAGGAATGGTGCTTTCCCTCCACTGAAGTTGCTGAGGGATGCAGGGCACCAGGCCGGAGCTGCAGCAGCCATCATGGTGGGCAAGGGGAGTTACCTGAGGACAGAACCTCCAGGAGGTGAGAGGAACCAAGCAAGGCAGAGGCACAAAGAGGGAGCGAAAGAGCCAGAGGAACTCGGCCCTGCTGTGCTTGCAGGTACTCTTGGACCATTCCAAGATTGAACAGATACATTTTCTTTGGTTTGAGGCAGTTTATATTGGTTTCTGTCACTGGCAACCAAAAGAATTCTATTCAGTAGCTAAGGCTCTAGCTCCTTTATGTGTCCTATGTGGCTGGCTGCCCCAGCTCTGCACAGTCTTAGCAATGTCCTCTGGTCCTGCCCTTGACTCCAAGCAGCTGCCCAGCCTGTCCCCCCATTATGACCGCAACCCCCTTCCTTTACAGCATCCCCTCCCCTCTCAGCCCGGCTAACCCTGGCACAACCTGGGCACTGCATGCTTCAGTCAGAAAGAAGCATTTACTGGGTACCCAGAGTGCCGACAGTGAGCAAAGCAGGCTTGTCTTTGCCCCCACAGAGCTCATGGTCTAAAAGAGAAGCCAGAAGCAAAGAAGAGTTTACGAATTGTGAGATGATTATGCCAACAAGTTCCCTTTGGGCTGACATCCACCCATGCTCCACTCCCCAAGCCCATGCTCTGTCACGCCTGGGGCACCTTTTTATAATTGGCAAGGACTCTGACCGGCTGGCCAGAGAGGTGGTACAGGGTGGGGGCATTTGGGGAGCTGAGAGTGGCCTCCCCAAGGAGGCTGGCTGAGTCTCCCCATGTGGGGGAGACTGCTCAAGGGTCTGCACCATGGAACACTGATGTGGAAGTCTGGGAAGGAGGGGAGGAGGTGGGAGAGCTGGGAGGCATAGGGATGGGTCAGGGGACCCTGGGAGGGCCGGGGGAGAAACGGGAAGGTGGGAGGACAGAAGAGGTGCAGGCGTGTGGGGGAGTGGGAGCCAGGGGCACAGCAGGGTGCCCATTTCCCTCCTGCTGGGCCGTGAGCCTTCCGTGTCTACCTCATCCTGGTCAATGGTCAGTGTTTCCCCTGCAGACCACTGTAAGCACAGTATTTCATGAGCATGAAAGGTGGAAAGTGTTCAAAGTAAATTTGCATGGAAAGGAAAATTTGCCAACCATGACTCCATGGAGGGATGGAGCCCCGGTTTGCTGTGCTGACTGAGGTGTGAGCAGGTTGTTCGTGGGCATTGCTGGACCCCGAGATGAGAAGTGACCTTGATGCATTTTCCACTTGGGGGATGCGTCGCTGGCACTCTCCTGCTGAATGTTCTCCCTGACCCTGGCTGGCCGCACAGTCAGGGAGGAGAGCGGCTCAGAGAGATCCCGGCCGGGAGCAGCCCCACAGGGCAGTCCGAGGACCACGGCCTCCCCTCTGGCTCCCCTCCCCAGCTGCCCCCTTGGTCATCTGTGGCCTGGGAACATGCATCCCTTGAGCTGAGCCAACAGCCTCCTTCAGGATGAGTACAGCCCATCACTGACCAGGTGGTGACCGCTGGCTCCGGCTGAGTCGGGAGTGCCTTGGCCTCCAGCGTCCTCCTAGTCTCCAGAAGTTTCCCGGCTTCAGACCTTGGGGAAGGAAATGACTTTCTTGGGAAACTCATCTGGAAGGTTGGGTCATCTGACCCCAGCGAGATGACTGAGTGGTGAGTAGCGGCAGCCAACTGCCTAAAGCTGGGTCCTTCTGTAACTGAGAAGTTAGGCTTTTAAAAATAATTATACTGAATCTTTATATAGATATTTCTTTTTACTTTCTAGTACATTAGAATAGCCAGAGGGAAATACTGGAAATTTCTGAACTGTCATCCAGCTGCCTTGATCTCTGATAATGACTGCCTAACTATACAGCCTTTATCTTGTGACCTTGTGATTGTAAAATCCTTGTGACTGACACCCCCTTATCCTATTTTTCAACTTTAGAGTCTTAGAATCACAAAGGCAACCCCCTAATGTTGATGAAGGAATTGAGTCAGCTCAAAACTAACCACTGACTTGTTCTTGTAATGTTTAGCTTGGTTCTGGCTCCACTCCTTGACATTTGTGAATTGCAGCTGCTTATACTTGTTACTGAAATGGTAATGACCCCATCTCCCCTTGTTTGAAACCATAAAACCCTTGAGCTCTCTAGACTCAGGGAGACAGATTTAAAAGCCAACAGGGATAGGCTGTCTGATCTCCTGCTTCGTGCCTGGCAATGAACTCTCTCTTTGAAACCCCGTGTCTCAGGAATTGGTCATTTGAGTGCATCAGGCAGAGAACCCACCGCCTTTGATCGGCATCCCTTCTCTTGCGTCAGCCATGTTCCACCTCTGTCTTAGTTTGCTAATGCTGCAGAATGCAAAACACCAGAGATGGATAGGCTTTTATAAAACAGGGGTTTATTTCACTACACAGTTACAGTCTTAAGGCCACAAAGCGTCCAAGGTAACACACCAGCAATCGGGTACCTTCACCGGAGGATGGCCAATGGTGTCCGGAAAACCTCTGCTAGCTGGGAAGGCAGCCGGCATCTGCTCCAAAGCTCTGGCCTCAAAATGGCTTTCTCCCAGGACATTCCTCTCTAGCAAGCTTGCTCCTTTTCAAAACATCACTCACAGCTGCACTCACTGAGTTCCCTCTCTCTGAGTCAGCTCATTTATATGGCTCCACTGATCAAGGCCCACCCCGAATGGGTGGGGCCACACCTCCATGGGAACATCTCATCAAAATCATCACCCACAGCTGGGTGGGGCACATTCCAAGCAACGTCTGCCCCACAAGACTACAAAGACAATGGCATTTGGGGGACACAATACATTCAAATTGGCACATTCCACCCCCTGGACCCCAAAATGACATTATCTTTCCAAATACAAAATACATTCATTTCATCACAATATCAAAAAACTTAAATCATTTCAGTAACAAAAGTTAAGTACAAGATCCCATCAAAATCAATTATAGGCGTGGTCAGTCCTAAGGCATAATTTTTCTTTAGCTGTGGATCTGTGAACTTAGAACAAGTTATGTGCTCCCAATACACAAAGGAGAGACAATCATAGGATAAACATTTCCATTGCCATAAGGAGAAACAGTAAGGAAAACAGGGTTAACAGGAGCAAAACAGTTCTTAAAACCTGCAAGACAAACTCCATTAGATTTCAAAGTCTGAGAGTCATTAACAGAACAACGTTGCATCCTTGGGGCTTGATAGAGCGGGAGTCTAACCCTTCCTAAGGGCATTTTCGGCAGTCCTTTCCTCTCTGCCCTCTTTGGGACCTCAGATGGCAAAACTCTTCCAGAGCATCGAGGTGGAAGGCCCACCCTCGACCTCCAGGGCAAACTCACCCTTTCCATGCATGTGGGCTGCTCCGCTCTCCCAGCCCGAGACCTCCTGACTCCAGACCTCAACCTCCATGGCTCTGTCTTTGAAGAAATGTTTCCTTCAGTTTGTTCCTTGTCTGTCTCCTCCAGTCCACACTGGTAATGGCTCTGTCTATAAAGATCTCACAAAAATTCTGTTGGCTTTGCATGAAGCACACAGGGGTCAAAGCCAGCAGACAATAGGACTTTCCACAAATCCTTTCTGGATAATTCCATCTCCAATCTTGGCTTGTACTGAAATGGTGGAAGGGTTCCATGTTTGGTAACATCCTTACATTGGGCTGTGGCTTCTGGGATTCCACCCTCTGGAAGCTCGTAATTTTCCAAGCCATCCGCTTCTGGTTTCTTTGAACCCAAGAGTTCAGTTCTAAGTTTATCTCTCTCTGCTCGCATTTTACTATAAGCTGCAAGGAGAAGCCAGGGTACATCCTCCACATGTAGTCTGGAGATCTCCTCAGCTAAGTATTCCAGGTTGTCACTTTCAAATTCTTCCTTCCATCTGACACCAGGACTCAATTTTGCCAAATTCTGTGCCACTTTAAAACAAGGATCGCCTTTCTTCCAGCTCACAGCGACACATTGATCATCTCTGTTCAAGGCCTCATCAGAAGTATCTTTAGAGTTCATATTTCCACAAACAGTCTCTTTAAAGCAGTTTTGGCCTTTTCTATCAAGCTCCTCACAATTCTTCCAGAATCTTCCCCTTATCCATTTGAAAAGCCACTCCAACATGTTTGGTATTTGCAGACTCAGCAGCAAAAGCACCACCCCCCCTTGTTTCCCAGACATGCTCTTAAATACCTGGAAGAGAGAAAGGCATCCACACCCTCCCCACCTGTCTAAACAAGGGAGCCCCAAAGCTGCTTCTCACAGCCGCTGCCTTACCCAGGCTGCCTGCCACCTCCCCCCCACCCCATACCCTCTCTTAACTGTCAATCAACTCGCAAACAGGAAGGATGGGGGCGTTGCTGATTCAACTCAGACCATCACAGCTCTCACACAAAAAGGCCTTAGAATTCTCTAGACCAGAGCCATCCAATAGAAATACAATGCAAGCCACAAATGCAAGCCACCGACATCATTTTCCATTTTCTAGTAGCCATGTTAAAAAAGTGAAAAGAAACAGGTCATATTAATTTTAATAACACATTATAGTTAAGCATTATCCTAACATGCAATTGAAAGAAAAATTGTTTATGAGATATTGTGTGTTAATTTTTTTCATTCCGAGTCTTCAGATTCCCGTTTGTGTTTTCATTTACAGCACAGCTTGATTTGAACTGGTCACATTTCAAATACTCGGTGTGACCTGTGGCTCAGGGCTGCCTGGGAGAGGGAGGGCTGAGGTCATTCCGGAGGCAGGAGGGGGCCAAGCAGAAGCCAGAACCAGCCCCCGCAATCCCGTGAGGGGCGGCGGGGATCCCCAGCAACTTCTCACTTGCTGTTCACTGTTCACAGGAAGGAAATGTGAGGCTGTGAGATGACAGGGAGGTGGTGGTGGCAGCCTGCTGGAGCCTCCGTGTTCTGCAGGGCACAGGGCAGGGCCACTGCCCCTTCCACAGTGGACACTGGGAGACGCTGTCCTGGCAAACACAGCCGAGCCTCAGCTCCTGCTCCCCTGGGAGCCCCTAGCCGCCACCTTCTCCCCACACACGGAAGTGCCTCCCATCTGTGACCCTGGGGCACCACGCCTGGGTGGGCATTCACTCACTGGTTGGCTCCTTCATCCATCCACTCACTCATCCATCCACCCAGTCATTCGTCCACTCATTCATTCATCCATTCACTCACTCATCCACTCATTCATCCATCCATTTACTCATCCACTCATTCCTCCATCCACTTACTCATCCATGCATTCATTCATCCATTCACTCACTCATACACTCATTCATTCATCCTTTCACCCACTCACTCATCCACTTGGCCATTCATCCATTCACTCCCTGCTCATGTACTCATTCATCCATCTACTCATTCATTCAGCCATTCAGTCATCCATCCATTCATCCACTCACTCACTCATCCACTCACTCACTCACTCATCCACTCATTCATCCAGCCATTCAATCATTCATCCATTCACCCACTCACTCATCCGCTCACTCACTCATCCACTCACTCACTCATCCACTCATTCATTCAGCCGTTCACTCATTCATCCATTCACCCACTTATCCACTCACTCATTCATCCATTCACTCACTCATCCACTCATTCATTCATCTATTTGCTCAGCCACTCATCCATGCATTCACTCACTCATTCATTCATCCATTCATTCAGGAAATTCTGAGTGAGGGCCTGATGGCAGGGGGACTCAGCAGTGAACAAAACACTCAGAAGTGTGTCTGTGGGCTTATGTTCTAGTGGGGGAGGGAGGCAACAAGATAATGAGAAGTGAGAAGGAGACGTTTGAGCTTACTTTAGACCTTTGCCTCTTTATCACAACCTGCCCACCTGACTGAGTGGCCTGGGTCCTCTGCGGCAAGCAGGAGCTGGGTCATCTCCATGTCCCAGCACTGAATGCACTGCCTGGTTGAATGAGGGGATGGGGATGGGTGGCTGTACCCCTGATGTTCTGGGGCACCTCTGGGAACACTGTCTGTGGGTAGGGGTGGGGATGGGGTGGAGGTGGGGGTGGTGTCCAGGGAGGAGAAATCTGGTGAAGGTCAGGGCTTCTGGGCCCATGGGAACTGATGGGGCATTTCCTGTGGGGTCTGGAAGGGGCTTTTCCTCCCCTTTGCCTGGAGGCTGTCCAAGACATACACCTGGCCAGTTCCAGCTCAGCTTCCTTTGAGTTGCTGACATCTGCTTGGTCGGCTACATAAGGATTTAGTTTATTTCATTTTACACCCATCTTGGGGCCAAGGGACAAGCTCTGATGACCAAAACCCAAAGAATGGATGTGCCATTAACAGGGGACTGGGGCTGGTACACCAAGCTGGGCAGCAACCGCAGATGGGCACAGGAAGTGGCCCTAGGTTCTTGGGTGCTAAAAACAACAATAATAAAACAAGACAAATAGGTAGATGAAACAAGTTATGAGACTCCCAGACAAAGTGATCTCTGCCCAAAGAGGAATAGTTAGGAAACCATGTAAAGGAAGAGCCCAGGGTTGGCGACTGAGAGCTCTGCTCTATCCAAAAGTTGGGTGTCTTAGTGGACCTCTCTGAACATCAGTCTCCTTTTCTGTAAAGTGGGGTAGTGATACAGGCCTCATGGGGCAGTTCTGAGGATTGAATGGACTCCTGTGTTCTCTCAGGTAGTGCACACACATTCCAGGTGAGGTAAAGTCTGAGCGACTGGGCTCTGGGACCTCTACCCCTGTCTATTTTGGGTTTGGGTCCCACCTGAGATGTTTGGAGGGGGGAAATTTTTCTGCCCCCATACCTGGCCCTCGGCTCATCTGTGAGCCTCCCGGTGTGCCTCCGGCAGGAAAGGATGCTGATCTGCGCGGAAGCCAAGTCACGGGTCCCGCCGCATTTAGCAGCAGGCACGGCTGGTGGGCAGGTCGATGGGCGTGGCCCGCGGGCAGGTCGATGGGCGTGGCCCCCAGGCAGGTCGGTGGGCGTGGCTGACGGGCACTGTCACGGTGTGTAAAAGGCACCCTCTCCCCCTCTCGCTCCCTGCGCCCCTGTACACCTGCCGGCCCTTTCCCTCCACCCACCAGCAGGCCTCGCCTCCCTATGGCAGGTGGCACTAGACTGGCCTACCCTGATTAGTTAAATCCCTCCTCCTCTTGCTCTACACCCCGTCTCCACCCAAGGGGGCTCCACTGCTTCCACCAGTGCCCCCTCCTCCCCCCCATGCTCTCAGGCAGCTTCTCCCCAACCTCCATCCTTGGTCCTTTGCCTTGTCTACACCCTCTCCCTTGGCGGTCCCATCCCAGCCCCCCCACAGGCCAGCGATGCCACATATGCACCCCCCGCCGACCTCCAGCTGCTCACCCAAAGTGCCTAATGTCCCACCCTTCACGCATCCCCAACGCAGCCCCAGTCCTTGGCGACTCCATCCTTCCATTTGCTCAGGCCAAAATCTTATTCCCCCCTGTTCTTCTCACATCCCATGTGCAACCCATGAGGACATCCCACTGGGCGGACTTTGGAAATTCACCCAGAATCCCGCCACTTCCCACCACCTCTGTGACTTCTGCCCTCCCTGGGCAGACCCTTGCCCCTCTAGACCCTTAACTGAGGGAGCAGATCTGTAAAAGGCAGGTCAGATCATGTTCCTTTTACACTCAAGATCCTTCAGTGACTCCCCACTTCCCTCCCCGTAAGAGCCAAAACCCCTTCCATGACCTGCGGCTGCTCGCCCGGCCTCTGAGCACTGCCGTCTCGGCCTCTGCTGTTCCGCCGCCCCGACTGCCCTTCCCGCGGACGCCCACCCTCCGGCCTCCCGGGAGCCGGGACTCCACGGCGCCCTCCAGCGGCCGGGCCGGCCCCTGCCTCACCCCACAGCCCGCCCCCGCCGCCGCCTCTCTTCGTTCTTTTGCCCCTTCCTAATACACTAGAAAATGTGCTGGTTTATTGTGGTTTATTGCCTGCTCGCCTGTCCCTTCCCCGGCGTGTCGGCTCCACAACGGCGAGACCTGATCTGCCTTTTTCCGGGATGCAGCACCGAGAACCGACGGGCACAGAGCAGGAGCTCAGCAAATGCTCTTTGAGCAAAGAGTCCCTCATCCCGGGGGTGGGCTCCGGGGACCTGGACTGAGGGGAGGGTCACAGCAGGGTGCAGATTCTAAAGAAATTGCCTCCTGATGTCATGCAACAGGAAATTCCCAGCTTCTCCTGTAAGATCAGTTCATAGAAAAGACAGGGCCAGAGTAAGATATTAAACAAGATGCTGTCTGCAAAATCCAGACTAAGGAAGATTGTTCAGGACAAATTGCCAAGCTCCTTCAACAAACGAATCACAACCCCTCGCCCTCCCACCCCTCCCCAACACACATACAGAAAGAGCGACCGGGAACCTGTAAATTCAAATAAATTAAGAGACGTATTACCCAAATTTATTGTTTTAGATCGTGTTTGTATCCTGCTATGAAAAAAAGTGGTAAAATTATATTTATTAGGTAATCAGAAATTTGAATACTGTCTGTGCATTTGATAATATTGAGGAATTATACTTTTTTGGAGAGATCTTGGTATTGTGGTTATATTTTTATAAGGAGATCTTTAAATTAAATTTTTTATTACAGTAACGTATATATATAAACAAAATTTCCCATTTTAACCACTCTTGTGTGTACAATTCAGCAATATTAATTATGTTCATAATATTGTGCTACCTAAACCATCATCTATTTCCCCCAAAACTTCTTCATCCCCCAAAACGTAAACTCTTTACCCTTTAAGCAATAACCCCTTATGTCCCCTTTCTCTCAGTGCCTGAAGCCTGTAATGCTCTCCCTGTCTCTGAAATTGCTTATTCTAGGTAGTTCATATAAGTGGAATCACACAATATTTGTCCCCTCATGTCTGGCTTTTCTCACTCAGCATGTTTGCAAGGTTCATCCATGTCGCAGTGTGGATCAGAACTTCATTCCTCTTGATGGCTGAATAATATTCCCTGGGATGGCTGGACCACATTTTGTTTATCCATTCCTCCACCAATGGGCATTTGGATTGCTTCCACCTTTGGTGATAGTGAATAATGCCGCAAGGAATGTTGGTGTGCAAATGTCCGTTAGAGTCCCTGCTTGCAGTTCTTTTGGGAATATACTGAGGAGTAGAATTTTTGGGTCCTATGGTAAATATATGTTTAACTTTTTGAGGACCTCCCAGACTGTTTTCCACTGCTGCTGCACCATTTTACATCCCCACCAGCAATGCACAAAGCTTCTTATTTTTCCACATCCTTGCCCACTCTTGTTATTTTCCATTTTAAAAATTGTAGCTATCCTTGGGGGTGTGAAGTGGTGGTGTCTTCTTGTGGTTATTTGCATTTCTGTAATGACTGTTGATGTTGAGCATCTTTTCCTGTGCTTATTGCCATTTATATATCTTCTTTGGAGAAATATCTATTCAAATTACCTTTGTTTTTAATATATAATTTAATTGTAAGTTCATATCATTTGTTTTTTAATGATGGCTGTGCTAACAACCAGCTCACAAAATTCCAGAAAATGTAGCAATCAGCACTTATGAGCTGGGACAAACATACCCCTCGCTGCAGAGTAAAACCCAAATTCCTCTCCTTTGCTTACTCAGGTGGCCCTTTGCCGACCCTCGCTTCAACCTACTTAGCACTCGCCGTGCCCCATGCCAGCCCCTCTGAACCACTTGCAGACTCCCAGATTAGTCTTTGCACCTGTTACCCTCTGAGAAACAGCCCCCATACGCCAGTGAGTGTTTATGAGTCACAGTGGCTTGTCAGGGCCTTGCCTGCTGGGAGATGCAGACGCGACCCCTGCCCTCTGGAGCTGGGGTCTTCTCAGGGCTGTGTGAAACTGCCGGGCCCCTCTCAGCTGACGGCCCTAGACAGCCCCAGCCCTTCCCCCCACCCCCGCATCTGGCCCAGGGTCTCCTCTATTACCTGGAAGACTCTCCAGGTGTTTGCTGAGCACCGTCTCTGTCAGCAGCTCACAGGTGGAGTTCCCAGGCAGTCTTGGCCCTGGTGATAGGTCACATGATGACTTTGGATGGTCTGGGATGGGTGGTCCTTGGCTCAGGAGCCTGAGACTGCAAGTACTGGGGGTTGGGGGGCAGCAAGCCTGTGTTGTACCATGCTCACCGCCTAGTGTTCCAAGTTAAAGTTTGACATTTTAGATTGGGAGAGAATTTGCTAGAACATGAACTTGAATGCTTGGGAAATCATACAGGCTAATCTGGAAGCAGTATGCAAAGTGTGCAGACACAGGGCCTGGGTTTCATCTTGCCTCTGTGAGGCAGTGCTGTGTGACCCGGGGCAAGTTGCTCAGACTCTCTGAGCTTCAAATGAGAACAATAATAACACCTCATAGAGTAGTTGCGAGGATTGAGCGAATGGCTACAAGAAAAGCACTTGGAACAGTGCTGGCAGGTGTTATTTAAAGGGGATGGGTAAATGCAAGCCTGTTATTTCTTCTGGGGCTGGAATTTTTGAGAAGCTAAAAGCAAAGGTGATCGTTGCCCGCCCTCTAGTGGTGAGAAGCTATCATTACACCCCAGGCTGTGCCCTGTTGGATAACGTCTGCCCGGCAGGTGACCTGGGGTGCCACCCCCCTGCGCCCCTCCCCCATTTCAGCCCCTTGGCCCCCGCAGAAGGCGGGAAAGGGGAGGATTTGACTGGACAGGTCCCCACTCCCGCCCTGGACTCTCCGGAACCAGCGGAACCCTGACGCCCTAAGGACCTCTCCCGGGGCTGCGCAAGAAGGCGGGTCCCGCGGCGGCTGAGCCGAGGCCCGCAGGTGGAGGAGGGGGCCACGGGGACAGGGGCTCTGCCGTGGGGACCCCGGCCTGCCGCGTGGGGGGAGGCAGACCCGGTCCTCCGCTCTCAGGGGAACCGCCAGTTCTGATTCCGGATTTTTCTGACCCCAGCGGTCAGCAAGCCCGCGGTCCTGCTCAGCCCCGGGGGTTGCGTGGGTTCCCACCCCCGGGCCGCCTCCTGGCGACGGTCCCACGGGCTGCCAGGCGCTGCGCTGGGTGTGGGGGTGCTCAGGGCGCTGGGGCTCGGCTGCAGGGGAGACAGAGCTGCACAGATGCCCCGTGCTGGTTGCCCCTGGCCGGGTCTTGGCCTTGCGCGGGGCACAGGCACTGGACCCGGGCGGGGATCCGGGATGCGAGTGCAGAGCCCCCGGTGCCTCCCACCGCCTGGCCGCGATGGCACTCGGGCCACCTCCGCCGTGTCCCTGCCGCCGGGCATGTCATCAGAGCCTCACCAGCTCCCGGCCTGAGTGCTTTCCGCAGTACACGCTCCCGGGGGCCTGCGAGGTCCTGTCGGTATAATCAGCCCAGTGAGCCAGGCGGGGACGGGAGCCAGGGGAGCCAGGGCCGCAGGCCAAGGGTGCAGGCCGGGAAGAGCTGAGCCAGCAGCCGGCTCAGGGCCCAGGGGTGAGCTCCGAGGCTGTGCTCCCTTCTTCCTCTCTGCTGGGGGCACTGAAAGTTTTCTGAAATCAGTTCTCATCTTTGGAGACTCACAGTCTATATTTTAAAAGGAAAGTTTATGTCAGGACTGTAAAAGGAGAATCAGGAACCAGAAGATAATGTACAGATATAGATAACAAAAACAAAGCTGTGCATTGGTTTCTAACCCGATGCTTTTGCAGTCGGCGGTGGGGTGGGGTGGGGTGAGGAGAGCCATCTCCCCTGGTGGGAGGAGTATCTGTCCCTGGCGGTTAATGTACAGACGGACATGTTGGCATTTTATTACTGTTTCAACTCTCTACAGACCACACACCCTCTCTGGTTTGCACCCTTGGCAGACCCTACCCTACCCTCAGCGGCTTTGGCCGTCTCCCACCCCTGCCCAATCTGCTTTAGCCGAGGGGGCCCAGGGCTTGTCAACCAGGTAATGGGGCCCTTCTGGGGGGAGTGGGGTGGGCATCCAGGTTGAAAAGTAGGGTCCAGGGTGGGGGGTGTCAAGCAGGGGCCACTGGAGTGTGGCTGGAAGGACAGTCCAAATCCTGGGTGGGGATGGGGGGCAGGGAGAGAGGGCTCTGAGGGCGGGGGTCCAGGGTCAGGGCCCTGAGCCCCATGCCTCGACCAGTGCCCTGTGCTGGGTCGGGCTGTGTAAGACACTCATGACTAACTTGTCCCCCCTTCTGCCCAGGGGACAGCAGCTGGACACTGAGAGCCACCTCCCTAGTTCAGGGCACGTCCCAGGTCCCAGCACAGACCCCAACCGCCCCCCACTGGGTGCCCGTGGCACTGGTGGGGGCACCCACGCACTTGGTTTTCCTCAGGCTGGGTCAGGGGATGTCTTTTTGAGGTCGTCCCCTCCTCAAAGATGTCCTCCAGATGCAAAAACCCAAATCCCAGTGTCTGGGACCCTGACCGTGGGCCCCAAATCCCCTTGGCCTTCCCCTCCCCCAGGGGACCAGCCACCCACCTGGACATCTGAAGATGCCCCAATGTCCCAGAATCCCCTTGGTGGCTGTTTTAGGTGCTGCGGTTACCGTGATATCCAAGGCTGGCCAAGTCCTGCCCTCTGGGAATCTGTGCTTTAATAGGGTTGATATCTGCTAGGTTTGCTGTTGCAAGTGACAGAAAACCTACTTAAGTTGACTTAAGCCATAAAAGGACTCTACTGGCTCAGCACTGACTGCAGGTGTGGCTTGATCCAGCATTCACACCATATGTTCAGATCCTGTTTCCTTCTCTCCTGTTGGCACCCATGGGCAGGAAGTTTCTACCTTTCCCTCATGGGTGCAAGATAGCTGCCAGCAGCTCACTATCAGCCCCTGGCTCACCTAGAGGTGTTGATTTTCTTGACCAAAGGGGAGAACTTCTAGCCAGAGAGCAACACAATTAGAATTTTGAAAGCATGGAACCAACTCCGGTGCCTGGTGTGGGTCTGGTGGATTTGGATGGGAAAAGGAGGGCTGAGGGAGGCTGGGGCAGAGGCTGTTTCCAGGGGAGAGGGGCTGGGTTGGTGTCCAGGTAGAGGCAGGGGTGGATAGGGTGAAGCTAGGTGGAGCTCCTGGGCCCCCCAGTTCCTTGGCCACAGCCCCCAAAACCTCCCTCCATGACTGCCCCTTCCCCTCCCTGTGTGTGGGCTCCATCCTACCCTCTCCAGCACATGGGCCGCCAGTAGGCGGAAGAGCTCTTGAATACTTCACTCAGGTCCCATCACTGCTCTTCTCGGAGTCCCCAGAGGCTCCCTGCCCACCTGGCCTGGGTACTGCCTCTTGCCACTCTGACCCTCCATCTCATCTTCCCTGCCCAACTGACCTTTCTGTTCCTGGAACAGGACTCACATGTTCAGAGACTTTGCATCTGCTGTTTGCTTACCGGGACAGTAATTTCCCTCGGGAATACATGCAGATCACGCCCTCACTTCTTCCCTGGCTGCCCATCCAAATAGCCTCTTGACCCCCATCACTCTTAACGCCCTTATCCTGCTTTAATTTTTTCAGAGAACTTAACCCCTGCAATGTATGGGGTTGTGTGTGTGTGTGTGTGTGTGTGTGTGTGTGTGTGTACACATGTGTATGTAATAACTCTTACAAATCAGCTCTATTGAGGTATAATTTACAAAAAAGAAACTAGCCCAATTTGCAGAGCTTTGCCCAACTCAGTTTTGACAGATGCAGCTCAATCAAGAGACAGCACATTTCCACGGCCCCCATCCCCAAAGTTCTCGGGTTCCCCCTGGCCTCCCTCCCACACCCTCACCCTAGGCGACCCCTCTGCTTATGTCCTAGAGGTGAGTTCATATTTTAAGTCAAGGAAATGACAGGCACCTGCTCACTTTCGCCTGGTGTCCTTACTCCGCATGCTGATTTTGTGGTTCTTGTGGGTTGTCGCAGGTTTCTCCAGTTTGTCCCTTTTTACGGCTACCAGTCTGCTCTAAGGGTACACCACGTTTCCTTCAGCCGCTCACCTGCGGGGGAACACCTGGGCTGCCTCCAGGTTCGGGCGGTAGTGAGTAAAACCACTGTGCACTGCTCTGTGCAGACCTTCGTGGGGACGTGCCCTGCGGTTCTCGGATGGATACCCGGACGCGGGATGGGGGGTCGACCGTGTGGGCCTGGGCGACCCCTGCGGCAGAGGGGGACAGCCTGGGCCACCCACACCCTTTAAGGAGGAGCTTACGGCCTGCCCGTGGGAGACCGTGGGAGAGGGGCTCTGTCAGGGCCAGCCCCCCACCCCCGCCCCCAATCCCAGGGAGGACGGAGGGACCCGGGAGCTGGAGGACGGAGAGTCTGCGTCTTCTTCCTCGGGGTCAGTCAGTCCTCACTCGGGCGGTGGCCAGCGCCTAGGCCGGCGACAAACGCGACCCTCACCCCTGCGCGGGGAGGTCTCTCTGCCCACCCAGCCCCCGCCCCAGCGAGGAGGAGGGCGGCGGGCTGAGGGGCGCTGCCTGCCACCCAGCCCCTCCCCGCCTCGTTTTCCCGGGAACTGGGTGGGGGGCGGCAGGGAAGGGGGTGGGGTTGACGCCAGGGGGGGCGGGGCGGGGGGCTGTGGGAGGGATTTCCAGGCCCCGCCCTCACGCACCCCTCCCCCCCCCGGAAACTCTTCTCCCAGTGGGGCCGGGGGCCGCACCTCTCCCCTTCCTTTCTCAAAGCCTGGTCCCGGAACCCCCGGGAACGGGTTAGAAATGCCAGCTCCGGGGCCCCGGCCATGACCCGCCCTCCCCGCCTCTGCCGCCCGGGCCGGGGGTCCCGAGGGACTGGGGGTGCGGGGAGGAGCTGGAGAGGGGCGGCCTCCCGGCACAGACAGGGGAGCGAGGGGGCGCTCCTGAGGGCGACCCCCGCCCGCCCCAACGCGGTGGCCCGGAGCCCAAAGGGGCGCGACACGAGGCGAGGGTCCCTGTGGGCTGAAGACGCGGGTCCTGCCCCGGGTTTGGGGTCCACACGTGCGCCCCTGTGGGAGCGAGCGCTCCCCCTCTGGGGCGGGTCTGGGACGCGACCCCACCTGCGCGCGAGAGACCCAGGGCCCCGGCGCGCCCTCCTCCCGCCGAGGGGACCCGCCGCTGCGCGCTGCGCCTTCCCGGCCGCGCCTCTGCGCCCCGCGGAGCCCCCGAGTGCACGCGCCCGTCTCCGCCGAGCCTAGCCCGGGGCGGGACGCCGGGGGCGCTCCCCGAGGGCTGGGAGCGGGTGAGCGGGGGTCGCGGGGACGGCTGTGCTGCCGCGATGGGGACTGGACCGCGTCACCCGCAGCCCCCGGCAATGGCAAAGCCACCGAGGGACGGAAAGAGCCCGTGCGCCCACGCACCCTTCAGACTGTACCTGATTGCTAACACTTCGCCTCTTTTTGCTGCATATGTGCTCTCTTGCTCTTTTTAAATATTCACCCCCCGCCCCGAACCATTTGAAAGTAAGTTGCAGGCGTGGTGACTTTTCACCACTAGCCCTAAGGCCTTCCTCTCCTTACCCACACCCAGGACTTGAGCTCTCGGAGCTCGTGGTCCGCGGTCACATTTCCCCAGGCGTCGCCAGTTGTCTTTATCACTTTTATTTATTTATTTATTTTTTTAAAGCCAGGACTCAAGCACGGTTCCTGGTTGCTTTGTGACATCTCTCTCTCTCTCTCTCTTTAATGTAAAATTGCTGTTTTTAGAGAAGTTGTAGGTTTACAGAAAAATCATGTAGAAAATGCGGAGTTTTCATAACTGCCCCACCCCCATTACCGACACCGTGCATTGTGGGGTACCTTTGTTACAATTAATGAAAGAATATTGTTATAATTGTGCATTATAATTATAGTTTGTGTTATACTTTAGGGTTCCCTGTTTGTGTTGCACAGTAAAAAATTTATTCCAGTAACATACATACAACCTAAAATTTCCCCTTTGAACCACATTCAAATCTGTAATTCAGTGCTGCTAACTACATTGACAATGTCAGGCCATCAACTCTGCCATCCTCTCTCTCTCTCTCTCTTTTTAAAATTCAATTTTATTAAGATATATTCACATACAATACAGTCATCCAACGTGTACAAACAATTGTTCACAGTACCATTATATAGTTTTGCGTTGTTCACCACAATCAATTTTTGTGCAATTTTATTGAGATATATTCACATACCAGATAACCATCCAAAGTGTACAATAGTAGTTCACGGTATCATCACATAGTTGTGCATTCATCACCACAATCAATTTTTGAACACTTTCATTACTCCAAAAAAAAAAAAAAAAAGAATAAGAATAAAATAGAAAAGAACACCTTGAACATCCCATACCCCTTATCACCTCTACTATTTATTCTTTGTCTTTATGTTCTTACTCATCACACTGGATAAAGGGAGTGTCAGTCTTAAGGTTTTCACTGCCAAGTCACTTTTTAAAATGCAAATTTCTTGAAATATATTCAAATACCATACAATCATCCAAACTGTGCAGTTGTTCACAGTATCATTATATAGTTGTGCCTTCATCACCACAATCAATTTTTGACCATTTTCATTACTCCAAAAAATAAAAATAAGTATAAAAATAAAAGTAAAAAAGAATACACAAAGCATCCCATACCCCTCCTCCCCCCTCATTATTCATTTACTTTTTGTCCCCATTTTTCTATTCATCTGTCCATACACTGGATAAAGGGAACGTGAGCCACGAGGTTTCCACGATCACACAGTCACACCATATACGCGAGTTATACGATCATCTTAAAAGAGTCTAGTCTACTAGGTTGCAGTTCAACAGTTTCCTTCTAGCTATTCCAATACACTAAAAACTAAAAAGGTATACCTATATAATGCATAAGAAAAACCTCCAGAATGTCCTCTCAACTCCATTTGAAATCTCTCAGCCACTTAAACTTTAAGGAGTTTAAACTTAAACTCCTATGAAGCTGTGTCCAGGCTCATCCCCAGGAGTCATGTCCCATATTGCCAGGGAGATTTACACCCCTGGGAGGCAGGTCCCACATAGAGGGGAGGGCAGTGAGATCACCTGCTGAGTTGGCTTAGAGAGAGAGGCCACATCTGAGCAACAAAAGAGATTCTCTGGGGGTGACTCTTAGGCACAATTACAAGTGGGCTTAGCCTCCCCTTTGCAGTAGGAAGCTTCATAAGGGCAAGCCCTAAGGTCAAGGGCTTGGCCTACTAAACTGGTAGTTCCTAATGCTTGTGAGGAGATCAGTAATTCCCCAGGTGGGGAAGTTTAATATTTCCTCATTTTTCCCCAGTCCCTCAAGGGGGCTTTGCAAAAACTTTTTATTCTCTGCCCAAATTATTCTGGGATGTATCAGGGCTTCACACCAACCTGTACAAACCTGTCAGATCTTACTTCCTATTCTAAGTTCCATGTAATTGTGGTGTTTGAATAAACTGATCATGCAGGTTAAATTACATAGGGTGCTACAGAAAATATAAATTTTATGCCAATTAAACATCTCTTCCTTTGTTTTTGTGTTTTTTTTTTTTTGCAAATTGTTTATATTTCCAGTTGTTGAGACAACTATTTTTTTTTTTTCATTTTTATTGCGATTGTTCAGATACCATACAATTATCCAAAGATCCAAAGTGTACAATCACTTGCCCCTGGGTATCCTCATACAGCTGTGCATCCATCACCACACTTAATTTTTGTTCAATTTTTAGAAACTTTTCATTACTCCAGACAAGAAATAAAGTGAAAGATGAAAAAAGAAAAAAAGAAAAGGAAACTCTAAACCTCCCCTATCCCTAACCAACCCCCTCAATTGTTGACTCCTAGTATTGATTTAGTACGTTTGTTACTGTTTATGAAAAAATGTTGAAATACTACTAACTGTAGTATATAGTTTGTAATAGGTATATAGTTCTTCCCTATATGCCCCTCTATTATTAACTTCTAATTGTATTGTCATACATTTGTTCTGGTTCATGAAGTGATTTCTAGTATTTGTACAGATGATCATGGACATTGCCCACCACAGGATTCAGTTTTATACATTCCCATCTTTTGACCTCCAACTTTCCTTCTGGTGACATATATGACTCTGAGCTTCCCCTTTCCACCTCATTCACACACCATTTGGCGCTGTTAGTTATTCTCACATCTTGCTACCAACACCCCTGTTTATTTCCAAACATTTAAGTTCATCCTAATTGAACATTCTGCTCATACTAAGCAAGAGCATCTACATTTCTTCCACAAGGCAGGAGGGAGAGTCAAAGACAGTAGAGAGGCAAAAGAAAGAGGAAACAAAAAAAATGACAGCTAGGAAGCAGCAAAAGGAAAAATAACCTTAAATCAAAGTAGAATAAAGAACCAGACAACACCACCAATGTCAAGTGTCTAACATGACTCCCCTATCCCCCCCTCTTATCTGCATTTACCTTGGTATATCACCTTTGTTACATTAAAGGAAGCATAATACAATGATTCTGTTAGTTACAGTCTCTAGTTTATGCTGATTGCATCCCTCCCCCAATGCCTCCCCATTTTTAACACCTTGCAAGGTTGACATTTGCTTGTTCTCCCTCGTAAAAGAACATATTTGTACATTTTATCACAATTGTTGAATACTCTAGATTTCACCAAGTTACACAGTCCCAGTCGTTATCTTTCCTCCTTTCTTGTGGTGTCTCACATGCTCCCCATCTTTCTCTCTCAACCATATTCATAGTTACCTTTGTTCAGTGTACTTACATTGTTGTGCTACCATCTCCCAAAATTGTGTTCCAAACCACACACTCCTGTCTTCTATCACCCTGTAGTGCTCCCTTTAGTATTTCCTGTAAGGCAGGTGTCTTGTTCACAAAGTCTCTCACTGTCTGTTTGTCAGAAAATATTTTGGGCTCTCCCTCATATTTGAAGGACAGCTTTGCTGGATACAGGATTCTTGGTTGGTGGTTTTTCTCTTTCAGTATCTTAAATATATCACACCACTTCCTTCTTGCCTCCATGGTTTCTGCTGAGAGATCCGCACATAGTCTTATTAAGCTTCCTTTGTATGTAATGGATCGCTTTTCTCTTGCTGCTTTCAGGATTCTCTCTTTGTCTTTGACATTTGATAATCTGATTATTAAGTGTCTTGGCGTAGGCCTTTTCATATCTCTTCTGTTTGGGGTACGCTGTGCTTCTTGGATCTGTAATTTTATGTCTTTCATAAGAGATGGGAAATTTTCATTAATTATTTCCTCTATTATTGCTTCTGCCCCCTTTCCCTTCTCTTCTCCTTCTGGGACACCAATGATACGTACATTATTGCACTTTGTTTCATCCTTGAGTTCCCGGAGACGTTGCTCATATTTTTTCATTCTTTTCTCCATCTGCTCCTTTGCGTGTAGGGTTTCAGGTGTTTTGTTCTCCAGTTCCTGAGTGTTTTCTTCTGCCTCTTGAGATCTGCTGTTGTATGTTTCTATTGTGTCTTTCATCTCTTGTGTTGTGCCTTTCATTTCCATAGATTCTACTAGTAGGTTTTTTGAACTTTTGATTTCTGCCGTATACATGTCCAGTTCTTCCTTTACAGCCTCTATCTCTTTTGCAATATCTTCTCTAAACTTTTTGAATTGATTTAGCATTAGTTGTTTAAATTCCTGTATCTCAGGTGAAGTGTATGTTTGTTCCTTTGACTGGGACATAACTTTGTTTTTCTTCGTGTAGGTTGTAATTTTCTGTTGTCTAGGCATGGTTTCCTTGGTTATCCAAATCGGGTTTTCTCAGACCAGAACAGGCTCAGGTCCCAGAGGGAAGAAATATTCAGTATCTGGTTTCCCTGAGGGTGTGTCTTAGAAAATTGCTCCACCCTTTGATGCCTCGGGTCACTGTGCTTTTCTGCCCAGCAGGTGACGCCTGTTAGCCTATAATTCTTGACTGGTGTGAGGCAGTGTGGCCGTGTTCCCCCAGGCTCTGGGGTCTGGTTCTGAATGGAAAGGGCCCCACCCCTTTCCTCCTAGAGAAGACAGACCCCCCAGGTGGAGGTCATTAGCATTTCAATGGTCTCTCGCTCTCTGCTTGTGGTGTCTCCACCCTTCCGGGAGTCACAGCCCTGGAAACTGAAAATGACTGGGGCTTTCTCCACTGAGCCGAAAAAGAATCAGATAGCCCCCTTCAGACCCAGTCCAAGGCTCTCCAAGGTCAGTCGTCACCCAAAGCCTCTGTCTGTTTTTTGGGGCTGCGTACCTGTAGTGAGCAGTTCACACTCGCTACTTAAAACCCCAGCTGGAGCTCAGCTGAGCTGTATTCGCTTGCTGGGAGAGAGCTTCTCTGTGGCACCACGAGGCTTTGCAGCTCGGGCTATGGGGGAGGGGGTCTCCCGACCTGGTTCCGCAGGTTTTACTTACAGATTTTATGCTGTGTTCTCGGGCATTCCTCCCAATTCAGGTTGGTGTATGATGAGTGGATGGTCTCATTTGTCCCCCCGCAGTTATTCTGGATTATTTACTAGTTGTTTCTGGTTTTTTGTAGTTGTTCCGGGGAACTACTTAGCTTCCACTCCTCTCTATGCCGCCATCTTGCCCGACTCTCGAGACAACTATTTTTGAAAGTTGAGTTTACCTCTAGTGTTGAAACCAGAGCCAGCTGTTAAGCAGCCAGAATGCTACAGTAATTGAATACGTGACCATTTCTCTTTATTCTCCTCTTAGAAGTTGTAGATGTCTATTTAGTTTGATGATCTGTCGTCTTAACGAAGCTGCCATCTACAGCAGTCATGTCGTCTGAAGTTCCTTCAATTGATGTATCTGTGTTTGAAACGCCGCACCTGACGTTGTCACGATGAGGATCACAAGCGGTGGCAACAGACCCACCACGCAGCACAGGTGTGGAATCAGTTCTGGCCAGTTGTGCATTTTGGGAACCGCGTTTTCACTCATAGAGCACTCTCTTTTTAGCCTGCCAACTGCACGGATTTCTTCATTTTGAGGGGTTGGAGGAGGTCTTTCTAAATCCAGAAAATCTGGTGGTCTTTCACTTAGCATGACTACACGAGGTGGTGTTTTTAATGCCAGAGGTTTAAAGGGAGTTGCCTGAATAAGGTCAAGATCTGCCAGTCCTGGAAACGGAATGTCTTCATCATTTCCTGCCTCGAGAATCCTCTCTGGAGCCTGCATTATGACACCAGCACTTGGAACTCTGTCTTGGAATCCTTGTTCCATGTCAGCACTGGGTGGTGCTACCTTTAATTTTTCTGGGACCCTCATTTGCTGACTGATACCTTTGGTGCATTCCATTTCGTACTGAATTCAACTAATTTCTGCCACCGCAGCAGCAGTGGGAGTGAGAAATGCTGCCCCACTCGCCGATGTGTACCAGCGACTGCTTGCTATTGGGCATTATCTGCTTCTGTGCTTCCCATTAAATTCTTTAACTTACATCAGTGTGTATGTGATGGGCCTAGAGCCACTTTTGTCCCCCTGGGCCCACAGGAGGGTCCCCCGCGAGGGACATTCTCAGAGGCCGCTGACCGCACGAAGGCACCTGGGCAAGCACCAGCCAGAGCTGCCCCAGTGGGCTGGGAGAGACTCGTCGTCCACAGTCTTTTAACCTAAACCCTCCTCCACTTGTTTTTCCTGACAATGATGCTTCTGTCCTCAGGAGCTTTTCAAAATGCTTCATGAATTACAAAAAATTATCAAAGTATAATATAGATACAGAAAAGTTCACATTTCATGTATACTCCGAGTTGTATTTTCATAAACTGCAACCAGCAAGAATGGAACACACCAGCACCCTCAAAACCCCCAGGTTCAACCCCATCCTGACTTCTAACCATGGATAGGTTTACCTGATTTTGACCTCTACAGAAGTGGAGTCATACCAGCATGCACTTTTTTGTGCCTGACTTCTGTCACCCAATGTGACGCGTGTGAGTGTCTGTAAATTTGGACGTGGCTGTGGCTCATTTGTTCTCATTGCGTGTAGTAAGCCACTGGGTGACAATTCTGCAATGGAGTGGACCATCCCACTGTGGAGGGGCATTTGGTTATCATGACCAGACGTTGTAGCTGGTTCACTTCTCTTGGTGGATACGCTCCTTTGTTCATCCCAAGTAAAGCCCTGGAAGTGGGACCGCGTATGCTCAGCTTTTCGGTGGAGTAGCGGGTCCCCTTCAGGACCAAGTCATGTATTTTCCCAGCTCTTGGGGACCTGAGGGCTGCCATCCTCAGTTGGGTGTCCTCTCCGGTGGTTTAAAGCAACGCAGCTTTACTCTCTTACAGTTCTGGAGGTTGGAAGTCCAAAATAGATTTCCTATGTTAAAATAAAGATGTCAGCAGGGCCTGTTCCTTCTAGAGGCTCCAACATAGAATCTGTTTTCTTGTCTTTTCTGCTTCTAGAGCCTGCTGCATGCTTTGGCTTGTACCCCCAGACAACAACTGGATCCCCCCGACTTCTGCTTCCATCAACACATCTCCTTTTCTCGTTCTCCTGTCTCCTGTTTCAATTCTGGGGACCCTTTGATTACCTTGGGCCCACCCAGCTGATCCAGAATCTTCTGCCCATCTTGAAATTCTTAACTTAATCACAGCTGCAAATCTGCCTTGGACAGGTTGGGTCACATATCCTCAGGTTCTGGGACCTGGGCATGTTTGAGGGCCAGGATTCTGCCTGACACAGCACCCAGTGACTGGCTGATGGACGGGCATAGAGGCCCAGCCCCCAGCCCCAACTTGGGTCAACTTGGAAGGGCTGCCCCAGCTCCGGAGCTCCGTGGGGGCTGGGGTCTCACTGGGACTGCATTGCAGCCACCTTCTCCCAATGCCCAGTCTTGCTTCCTGTGCTGGTTTGAATGTATTATATCCCCCAGAACACCATTATCCTTGATGTACTCTTGTGTGGGCAGAGCTATCAGTGTTAATTAGATTGTAATTCTTTGAGTGTTTCCATGGAGATGCACCCCACCCAACTGTGGGTGATGACTCTGATTGGATTATTTCCATGGAGGTGTGGCCCTGCCCATTCACCATGGGCCTTGATTAGTTGACTGGAGCACTATATAAGCTCAGATGGAAGGAGGGAGCTTGCTACAGCCAAGAGGGACACTTTGAAGAACACACAGGAGCTGAGAGAGGAGCTGCAGCTTACAGAGACATTGTGGAGACGGCCGTTGGAAGCTGACACTGACATTTTAGAGAATGCCATTTTGAAACACAACCTGGGAGCAAGCAGACACCAGCCATGTGCCTTCCCAGCTAACAGAGGTTTTATGGACACCACTGGCCATCCTCCAGTGAAGGTACCCTGCGGTCGCAGTTGAATTGTCTGGGGGGGGGGCGGCCGGTTGCTGAACCCTCGGCTCTCGGCGTTGCTCGGAGGGTACCGGCGGCGGGGGCTCTTTCCCGGAGGCGAGGGCGAGGCGGGGGACTGGGCCCGGTCCCCGGCGGAGGCGTGCAAGGTGTGGAGGGCGGCGAGAAGGAACAGGCAGGACACGGTTCTTTGAGGGTGAAGAAGCCAAGAGAGTTTATTAGGGGTGAGCACAGGTTATATAGGCTGGCATAGAGGGCGGGGGTAGTTACAAGTCAATGCTGAGGGGATAAAGGCTAGGATTGGTTCTGAGAGGGTGCGGAAGTTAGGATTGGTTCTAAGAGAGCACGGAGGTTGTTTGAAAAGGGGCGGGAGTTGCTCTGGCAACGGTGTCTGGCAACAATGTATGCGCACTGGTGGTGATGGGAGTTGCACTGGCAACGGGGAGTGTCCGGGCAAGATAAGGGGGTGGGGAAAAGGCGGTTCCCTCCGGCAAGCCTCCCCTAACAGTGGTATTTTGGGTGAGGAAATGGGGCCTGCCTCCGGCCTCACTTTCCCAGGCCCGGGGGGCTGTGAAGGGCGCTGTTCACCCGTACCCACTACCCTCCCCAGGGGTGGCCGATCCCCTGGCCCAGGCCCGCCAAGTCGAAGCACGTAATCAGTGTCCCGCAGTACCCGATTGTTGATGCCTTACCTTGGACACTTTATGGCCTTAAGACTGTAACTGTGTAACCAAATAAACCCCCTGTTATAAAAGCCGATCCGTCTCTGGTGTTTTGCATTCTGGCAGCATTAGCAAACCAGAACCCTTCCCTTCTCTACTTCCTACAGAGGTGAATCCCAAGGACACTCCATAACAAAGCTCCTGCACTGTGGGAATGTTGCTCCTCCCATGCTCAGTGATCTTGGACTATGAACTTATTGCTTGACCTTACTCTACGGGACCCCTCTGTCCTGAGGTGAGGCAGAGTTCTTCTAGAGATGATTTGCTTCTTCTTCTTTCGCCAGTCGCCAAGGGATGGGGCCGAGTGGGGATCACGTTCGCCCTGCAAAGGTCAGCCGTCGATGCAGGGTTCTGGGGTTCAGCCTCCAGCACCCCCGGCCCTCCTGGTCACCCAACATGCAGATGCCAGCTCCCCAGTTTTTGCGGAGATCAGTGATGCCTCAGGGGGGTTTGCTCTTTGCAGTGCCCAGTCGGTCCTCAAGGGAGGAGCCCCTCCACCGGGTGCCAGAAGCAGGGTTTTGCTTTTTGCCTTTCCTGCTTCATAACTTGGCTGTCCTCCCTAAAACAGCGTTGGGTCAACGTGGTGGTTCTGAGTTAGTCCTCTCTTTTTCATATTTATAGGAATGACTTTCCTATTTTACTGTTTGCCTGCTGTTGGCTTTTGGTAAATAAACAGTCTTTACCAAGTTTAGGAAGTGTCTTCCTATTAAAATTTAGTCTTTGATTCTCTAATTTGTTGTTGTAATTGGATTATGTCCATTGGTTTTCTTGAGATTGGTCCATCCTTGTTTATCTGAAATGAATACTACTTGATCATAGTGCGTTATTTTAATATATAATAGATTAAATGTTATAATGCTTTATTTATTTATTTTTTCTACCCATCTTAAGAAATGAAAATTCTTCATTTCTTTTTTGGAATAACTTAAGAACATTTTCATGATAAGGATATGCTAACTTCACAAATTGAATGGAGAAGATTTCTAACTTTTTTATGGCTTGGAATACCTTGACTATTATAGAAATTATCCTTATTTGAATGTCAGCAAGAACTAATTTGTAAAACCATCTGGGCCTATAACTTCTATGGGGGCTTCCATTGTTTATACATTTTAAACATTAAAATGTAATTTGGTGTTTGCTTCTGGTAATTCTGAATCCCAGGTAATTTGAAACAGCTCCCCTTTCAAAGACAGCAAGAAAAGCTCCATCAAATAAAATCTTGAAGGTCCTTGAGATAGAATAAGATAGTGGAGAATTACTGCACCAGAATCTGAAGGGAAACAACCCAGGGAAATGAGCCTGGCATTTTAGGTTGCATCTACCCCGGGGGAATTGCTGATTCTATATGGGGGTGTGCCAGTTTGAATGTATCATGTCCCCCAGAAAAAGTCATATTCTTTGATGCAATCTTGTGGTGCAGACATATTACTGGGGATTAAGTTGGAATGTTTGGATTAGGTTATTTCCATGGAAATGCGCCCCACCCAACTGTGGGTGATGACTCTGATTGGATAGTTTCCATGGAGGTGTGGCCCCGCCCATTCAGCGTGGGCCTTGATTAGTTGACTGGAGCACTATATAAGCTCAGACAGAAGGAGCGAGCTTGCTACAGCCAAGAGGGACCCTTTGAAGACACACTGAGAGAGGAGCTTCAGCTTACAGAGACATTTTGGAGATGGCCGTTGAAAGCAGACTTTTGCTCTGGAGAAGCTAAGAGAGGACAAATGCCCCAAGAGCAACTGAGAGTGACATTTTGAGGAGCTGAAGCCTAGAGAGGAATGTCCTGGGAGAAAGCCATTTTGAAACCAGAACTCTGGAGCAGATGCCAGCCATGTGCCTTCCCAGCTAATGGAGGTTTTCCAGACACCATTGGCCATCCTCCAGTGAAGGTACCTGATTGCTGATGTGTTACCTTGGGCATTTTATGGCCTTAAGACTATAACTATGTAACTAAATAAACCCCCTTTATAAAAGCCAGTCCATTTCTGGCGTTTTGCATTCCGGCAGCATTAGCAAACTAGAACAGGGGGTACTGAGAGGCTGAGTGATGCTTTCTTTGAAAGTAATATTTTTAGTGAGTCTGGCTATTTCTGATGTTTTCTCTCTTTCTTTTGTTTTCTGAAGTTTTACCCTAATGTCTCTGGGTGTGCCTTCTCTCACTTCTGGTTGGGGTTTAATAGTTTCCTAAGTCCGTGCTTCATTGCTTTCATCAGTTTGGGTCAATTCTTTGTCACTGTCTCTTCAATGATTATTCCACCCCTTTAATGTGTATTGTCTGATTATGGTTCTGCCGCTATACACATGTAATTTCTTTGTTTTTTAAATACACTTTTATTGTGAAATTTAACATATATACATAACAGTGATATCTTTCAAAGTACAATTTAACAAGTAGTTAGATAGCAAATTTCAAAGAATATTGTAGGTTATAGTTCCACAGTTTCAGTTATCTCCTTGTTGTGAAATATAAGATATATACAGAAAGGTGATAACTTTCGAAGTACAATTTAATGAGTAGCTATAGAGTGAATTTCAAAGAATGTTATGGGTTACAGTTCCACAATTTCAGTTATTTCCTTCTAGCTATTCTAATACTTAGCATCTAAATTATATATAAATATATACACACACACAGATTCGGTATTTGTAATACTTTGTTAAATCCTATCTTGTCTATTGCTACCCCTTCCTCTCATTTTATCACTTTCTCAATCTTCAGGGGTGCCTAGGCAGTGAGCACCCTAACTTGTTCATATTGGAAAGGGGTGTCAACCTTAAGGGGAAGGGGGCTGCATCTGGTTGGTCTTAAAGAGGCTGTTGCCTCTGGGTTTTAGGACTTGTCTGACACAGGAACGCTCTAGTGGATTTAAGTTTCTGAGAGATAAACTTAGTGAGTGAAACTTTTACAGAGACTCAGTTGGGAACATAGGTATTTGGGACTCCTGTTGGTTAGGGCTTATCATACTGTGGCCGTTTGACATATCCAGCTGGAGCTTGCACAAGAGTAACCTCCAGGACAGCCTCTCAACTCTATTTGAAATCTCTTAGCTACTGTAACCTTATTTTGTTACCTTTCTTTTCCTCCTTTTTTTCAAGAAGGCACTTTCAATCCCTCAATGCCAGGGTCAGGCTCATTCCTGGGAGTTGTGTCCCGCATCACCAGGGAGATTCACTCCCCTGGGAGTCGTGTCCCACATGGGAGGAGGGAAATGAATTTATTTGCAGAGTTGGGCTTAGAGAGAGAAAGGCCACATCTGAGCGAAAAAAGAGGTTCTCTGGAGGTGCCTCCTAGGCATAATTATAGGAAGGCTCAGCCTCCCATTTACAGCCCTAACTTTCACAAGAGCAGGCCTCAAGATCAAGGGCCTGACTTATTAAGTAGGGGGTTCCTAATTTCACATAGCATATATTCTGTCCAAGGTAAACAATCAGTGTCTTGCATTATCTTCACTTAGTTGTACAATCCTCGTCACTCTCAATTTTAAACAATTATCATCACACAAAGCATCCCAGAGCTCTTATCAGCCACTAATTATTTCTCCCTAGGATTAGTGTAGTGCTAGTAAGGTATTACTATTAAATATAGTCTATAATATGTAATGGGTAGTTTTTCCTTATACTACTCTGTTGTTAACTCTTTGTACCAGTGTCATACCTTAGAAGTATATCATGCAAACACTTATTTACATTTGTAGTGCTGATCTGTGGTTTATATTACTTTAAACAACCGCTTTCGATCATGTTCGCCTTCAATGAAGCTCTGATACTTATAATCCCATTAATGAACAATCATCACCCCTTCCTTTAAGTTTGCCCTCATTATCATGTCTGTACATATGAGGTTATTATTTCCCCCTCACTAGCTTCTGTTTGTCTCTAGGTCCCCTATATTCTACAATATACTGATTTGACATTGTTCAGGGAGTTCACATTAGTGGTAACATACAATATCTCTCCTCTTGTGTCTGGCTTATTTCACTCAGCATTATGTCTTCAAGGTTCATCCATGTTGACATATTTCAGGACCTCATTCCTTCTTATTGCTGCATAGTATTCCATCGTATTTTTATACCACATTTTGTTTATCCACTCATCTATTGAAGGACACTTGTATTGTTTCCATCTCTTGGCAATTGTGCACAATGCTGTTATGAACATCTGTGTGCAAATGTCTCTTCGTGTCACTGCTTTCAGATCTTCTGGGTGTATACCGAGAAGGGAAATTGCTGGATCGTAGGGTAACTCGATATCTAGTTTTCTGAGGAAACATCAAACTGTCTTCTGCAGTGGCTGTACCATTATACATTCCCACCAGCAATGAATAAGAGTTCCAATTTCTAAACCTCCCCTCCAACATTTGTAGTTTCCTGTTTGTTTAATGGCAGCCATTCTTATTGGTGTGAAATGATATCTCATTGTGGTTTTGATTCACATTTCCCTAATAGCTAGTGAAGATGAACATTTATTCATGTGTTTTTAGCTATTCATATTTCCTCTTTGGAAAATTATTTTTTTCATATCTTTTGCCCATTTTATATTGGGCTGTTTGTACTATTATCATTGAGTTGTAGGATTTCTTATATATGCAGGATATCCGTCTCATTAGATATATGGTTTCCAAATATTTTCTCCCATTGCATTGGCTGCCTCTTCACCTTTTTGACAAATTCATTTAGGTGCAGAAGCTTTTGAATTTAAGGAGTTCCCATTTATCTATTTTTTCTTTTGTTTCTTGTGCTTTGGGTGTAGGGTCTAAGAAGCTACCTCCCAATAGTAGGTCTTGGAGATGTTTCCCTACATTGTCTTCTAGGAGTTTGATGGTACTGTCTCTTATATTGAGGTCTTTGATCCACTCTGATACACTTTTTGTAGAGGGTGTGAGGTAGGGGTCCTTGTTCATTCTTTTTTGCTATGGCTATCCAGTTCTCCAAGCCCCATTTGTTGAAGAGACTGTTCTGTCTCAGCTCAGTGGATTTGGGGACCTTATCAGAAATCAGTCAACCATAGATCTGGGGTCTATTTCTGAACTCTTGATTCAATTCCATTGATCAACACATTTATCTTTGTGCCAGTACCATGCTGTTTTGACTACTGTGGCTTTATAGTAGGCTTTAAAGTCAGGAAGTGTAAGTCCTCCCATTTTGTTCTTCTTTTTTAAAATGTTTTTAGCAATTCAAGACCCCTTTCAATCCAGAAAAATTTGATAACTAACTTATCCAAATCTGCAAAGTAGGTTGTTGGAATTTTGACTGGAATTGCATTAAATCTGTAGATCAGTTTGGGTAGGATTGACATCTTAATGATGTTTAGCCTTCCTAGCCATGAACACAGAATATCTTTCCACCTCTTTAGGTCCCCCTTTCTTTTGGTAAAGTTATAAAATTTTCTGTGTAGAGGTCTTTTACATCCTTGGTTAAGTTTATTCCAAGGTACTTGATATTTTTAGTTGCTATGTGAATGGAATTTTTTTTTCTTGAGTGTCTTTTCAGTTATGTCATTTCTAGTGTATGGTAACATTACTGACTTTTGTGCATTAATCTGGTATACTGCCCCTTCGCTGAATTTGCTAGCTCAAATAGCTGTGTCATCAATTTCTCAGGATTTTCCAAATGTACAATCATATCTTCTGCAAATAATTACAGTTTTACATCTTCCTTTCCAATCTGGATGCCTTTTATATCTTTGTCTTCCCGGGTTGCTCTGGCTAGAATTTCTAGCACAATGTTGAATAATAGTGGTTACAGTGGACATCCTTGTCTCATTCCCAATCTTAGGGAGAAGCCTTTCAGTCTCTCCCTGTAGAGTACTATGGTGGCTGTGGGTTTCTCTTATATGCCCTTTATCATATTTAGGAAGTTTCCTTCAATTCCTACCTTTTGAAGTGTTTTTATCAAAAAAGGATGCTGAATTTTGTTGAATGCTTTTTCAGCATCTATCAAGATCATTTGATTTTTCCCTTTTGATTTGTTAATGTGTTGTATTACATTGATTGATTTTCTTATGTTGAACCACCCTTGCATGCCTGGAATGAACCCTACTTGGTCATGGTGTATGATTCTTTTAATGTGTCTTTGGATTCAATTTGCAAGTATTTTGTTGAAAGTTTTTGCATCTATATTCATTAGGGAGATTGGCCTGTAGTTTTCCTTTCTTGTAGCATCTTTATCTGGTTTTGGTATTAGAGTGATGTTAGCGTCATAAAATGAGTTAGGTAGTGTTCCTTTTTCTTCAATTTTTTGAAAGAGTTTGAGCAGGAATGGTGTTAGTTCTTTTTGGAAAGTTTGGTAAAACTCCCCTGTGAAGCCATCTGGCCCTGGGCTTTTATTTGTAGGAAGATTTTTGATGATGGATTGGATCTTTTACTTGTGATTAGTTTGTTGAGCTCTTCTATTTCTTCTTGGTCAATTTAGGCTGTTAATATATTTCCAGGAAGTTATCATTTTCCTTTAAATTGTCTAGCTTGTTGGAGTACAGTTGTTCATAGTATCTTCTTATGATTTTTAAAATTTCTTCAGGGTCCACAGTAATGTCCCCTCTCTCATTTTTGATTTTGTTTATTTGGGTCTTCTCTCTTTTTGACTTTGTCAGTCTAGCTGAGGATATGTCAATCTTGTTGATCTTCTCAAAGAATGAACTTTTGGTTTTTATTTATTTTACTGTTTGTTATTCTCCATATTATTTACTTCTGCTTTAATCCTTGTTATTTCTTTTCTTCTACTTGCTTTAGGGTTAGTTTGCTGATGATTCTCTAGCTTCTTCAGTTGTTCATTTAGTTCTTTGATTTCAGCCCTTTCTTCCTTTTCAATGAATGCATTTACAGCTATAAATTTCCCCCTCAGCACCGCCTTCACTGCATCTCATAGGTTTTGATAGTTGTATTCTCATTTTCATTTTCTCTAGATATTTAGAAATTTCTTTTGCAATTTCTTCTTTTATCCACGGATTGTTTAGGAATGTGTTGTTTAACCTTCACATATTTGTGAATGTTCTGGTTCTTTGATGATTAGTGACTTCTAGTTGCATTCCATTATAGTCAGAGAATGTGCTTCAAATAATTTTAATCTTTTTAAATTTATTGAGCCTTGTTTTATACCCCAGCATATGGTCTATCCTGGAGAATGTTCCATGAATGTTGGAGAATAATGTACATGATGTAATGCTCTATATATGTGTATTAAGTCTAATTCATTTATCACATTGTTTAGGATCTCAATTTTCTTTTTGGTCCTCTGCCTGGTTGTTCTATCTATAGAAGAGAGTGGTGTATTTTGAGTCTTCCACAATTATTGTAGATACATCTATTGCTTCCTTCAGTTTTGCCAATGTTTTTCTCATGTACTTTGGAGCACCATGATTGGGTGCATAAACATTTATGATTATTATTTCTTCTTGGTGATTTGTCCCTTTTATTAATAAATAGTGTCCTTCTTTGTCTCTTATGACATCTTTACATTTAAAGTCTATTTTGTCTGATAATAGTATTCTACCCCTGCTTTCTTTTGGCTTTATCTTGCATGAAATATTTTTTTCCATCCTTTCATTTTCAATCTCTTTGTGTTGCTGGGTCTAAGATGAGTCTTTTGTAAATAGCATTTTTTAAATGGTAATGTAGTATTTTATTTATACTATTAATGGACATTTGCAATATTAATGGAACTTAATCTAAGAGAAATTCAACTTACATTATGTTTTAAAAAATCTCAATACCATTTATTAATAAGAGAATCAAAATAATTATGGTCAAAATTCTTATATCAAAAACATAAATAAATGCTTGGTGTTAACATGTCTACATAAATTCAGTTTTTGGTGTAAAGTTCTTTGGCTGCAAGAAAGAACATTTGGTTTACTTCACTAATAGGAATATCTCTTAATGCCGTATATATGTTACTAAAATGGCTGCTTCGTGGTATTTCCTCTGCTGTTGATTTTTTTCCCATTTTTTAAATGGAGATTGTTCACATACCATACAATTATCCAAAGATACAAAGTGTACAATCACTTGCCCATGGTACCATCATACAGCTGTGCATCCATCACCACAGTTAATTTTTTTTTTTCAATTTTGAGAACATGTTCATTACTCCAGAAAAGAAATAAAGACACACAAAAAAGGAAACTCAAATCCTCCCATACCCTTAAACAACCACCCTCCATTATTGATTCATAATATTGGTATAGTACATTTGTTACTGTTGATGAAAGAATGTTAAAATATTACTAACTATAGTATATAGTTTGCAATAGGTATATATCTTTTTCCTCTATAACCCTCTGTTATTAACTTCTGGTTATAGTGTCATACATTTGTTCTAGTTCATGAGACAGATTTCTAATATTTGTACAGTTAATAACAGATGTTGTCCACCACAAAATTCACTGTTTTATACATTCCCATCTTTTAACCTCCAACTTTCCTTCTGGTGACATACATGACTCTGAGCTTCCCCTTTCCACCACCTTCACTCACCTTTCAGCACTGTTAGTTATTCTCACAATGTGCTACCATCACCTCTGTCCATTTCCAAACTTTTAAGTTCACCCTAGTTGATCTTAACATCCTGCTCATAATAAGCAACTGCTCCCCATTCTTCAGGCTCATTCTATACCCTGATAACTTACATTTCATGTCTATGAGTTTACATATTATAATTAGTTCATATTTGTCCTTATGTGTCTGTCTTATTTCACTCAATATAGTGGCCTCAAGTTTTCCTCATCAACCCATTTTTTTAAAGATGGTTTTGTTCAAACACCATATATTCTGTCCTAAGTAAACAACTGATGTTTCCCTGCATAGTCACGTATTTATGTATTCATCGCCATCGCCACTATCTGTGTAAGGACATCTCCATTTCTTCCACAAAGGAGGAGGAAGAATCAAAGAAGGTAGAGACACAGGAGAAAAAGAAAAAAGAAAGAGAGGAAAATAAGAAAAACAAAACAAAACAAAGCATGACAGCTAGGAAGCAACAAAAGGAAAGATAGCATTAAACTAAAGTAGAATAAAGAGTCAGACAACATCACCAATGCCAAGAGTCCAATACCCTTCCCCTATGTGCCCCTCATATGCATTTAGCTTTGGTATATTGCCTTTGTTATATTTTTTTAGTAATTCAATTTTATTGAGATATGTTCATATACCATGCAGTCATACAAAGCATGTCAATCAATTGTTCACAGCACTACCATATAGTTGTGTGTCCATCACCAAAATTAATTTTTGAACATTTTCAGTACCACACACAAAAAAAGTGATAAGAATAAAAATTAAAATTAAAGTGAGAAAGAATAATTAAAGTCAAAAAGAAAAAAGATCACTGGGTGCTTTTTTTGCCCCCATTTTTCTACTCATCCATCCATACACTACTGGACAAAGGGGAGTGTGATCCCCATGGCTTTCCCAATCACATTGTCACCCATCATAAGCTACATTTTTATACAATTGTCTTCAAGATTCAAGGGTTCTGGGTTGTAGTTTGATAGTTTCAGGTATTTACTGCTAGCTATTTCAATTCATTAGAACCTAAAAAGGGTTGTCTCTATTGTGCGTAAGAGTGCCCACCAGAGTGACCTCTCGGCTCCTTTTGGAATCTCTGTCACTGAACCTTATTTCATTTCATTTCACACCCCACTTTTGGTCAGGAAGATGTTCTCCATCCCATGATGCCAGGTCCAGATTCCTCCCTGGGAGTCATATTCCATGTTGCCAGGGGTATTTACACCCCTGGGTGTCAGATCCCACATAGTGGGGAGGGCAGTGATTTCATCTGCCAAGTTGGCTTAGCTAGAGAGAGAGGGCCACATCTGAGCAACAAAGAGGCATTCAGGGAGAAGGCTCTTAGGCACAATTATAAGCAGGCCTAGCCTCTCCTTTGCAGTAACCATCTTCTCAAGGGCAAGTCCCATGATTGAGGGCTCACCCCATCAAACCATCAGTCCCCAATGTCTGTGAGCACATCAACAACCATCGAGGTGGGGGAGCCCAGCAATGTTCACATTAGTGGTAGCATATAATGTTTTTCTTTTTGTGCCTGGCTTATTTCACTCAGCATTACGTCTTCAAGTTTCATCCAAGTTGTCATATGTTTCACGACATTGTTCCTTCTTACTGCTGCATGGTATTCCATTGTGTGTATATACCACATTTTATTTATACACTCATCTGTTGAAGGACATGCGGGTTGTTTCCATCTCTTGGCAACTGTGAATAATGCTGCTATGAACATTGGCGTGCAGACATCTGTTCATGTTACAGCTTTCAGATCTTCCGGGTATATAACGGGAAGTGCAATTGCTGGATTGAAGGGTAACTCTATATCTTGTTTTCTAAGGAACTGCCAGACTGACTTCCAGAGTGGCTGAAACATTATACGGTCCCACCAACAATGAATAAGAGTTCCATTTTCTCCACATCCTCTCCAGCATTTGTAGTTTCCTGTTTGTTTAATGGCAGCCATTCTAATTGGTGTGAGATGGTATCTCGTAGTCTTAATTTGCATCTCTCTAACAGCTGGTGAAGCTGAATACTTTTTCAAGTGTTTCTTGGCCATTTGTATTTCCCCTTCAGAGAACTGTCTCTTCGTATCTTTTGCACATTTTATAATTGGGCTGTCTGTGCTATTGTCATTGAGTTGTAGGATTTCTTTATATATGCAAGATATCAGTCTTTTGTCAGATGCATGGTTTCCAAAAATTTTTTCCCATTGATTTGGCTGCCTCTTCATCTTTTTGACAAATTCCTTTGAGGTACAGAAACTTCTAAGCTTGAGCTGTTCTCATTTATCTATTTTTTCCTTTGTTGCTTGTGCTTTGGGGGTAAGGTCTAGGAAGCGACCTCCTAATACAAGGTCTTGAAGATGTCTCCCTACATTATCTTCTAGGAGTTTTATGGTACTGTCTTTTATATTGAGGTCTTTGATCCACTTTGAGTTAGTTTTTGTTTAGGGTGTGAGGTAGGGGTCCTCTTTCATTCTTTTGGATATGGCTATCCAACTCTCCCAACCCCATTTGTTGAAAAGACTGCTATGTCCCAGTTCAGTGGCTTTGGGGGCCTTATCAAAGTTCATTTGACCATAGATCTGGTGGTCTATCTCCTAATTCTCAATTTGATTCCACTGATCAATGTAACTATCTTTGTCCAGTACCATGCTGTTTTGAGTACTGTGGCTTTATAGTAAGCTTCAAAGTCAGGGAGTGTAAGTCCTCCCACTACATTTTTCCTTTTTAGAGTGTTTTTAGCAATTCGAGGCATCTTCCCTTTCCAAATAATTTGATAACTAGCTTTTCCAAGTCTGCAAAGTGGGTTGTTGGAATTTTGATTGGGATTGCATTGCATCTGTAGATGAGTTTGGGTAGTGTATTTGTTAGGGCTCTCTAGGGAAACAGAATCAATGAGAGGTGTCTCTGATTATCAAATTGTCTAATCAGCACCAAAACGTCTGCCCCACAAGACTACATCAAAGATAATGGCGTTTGGGGGACACACATTCAAACTGGCACAGGTAGAATTGACATCTTAATGACATTTAGCGTTCTTATCCATGAACATGGAATATTTTTCCATCTTTTAAGGTCCCTTTCTATTTCTTTTAGTAGATTTATGTAGTTTTTTTTGTATAGGTCTTTTACATCTTTGGTTAAGTTTATTCCTAGGTACTTGAGTTTTTTAGTTGCTATTGAAAATGGTATCTTTTTCTCGAGTGTCTCTTCACTTCTTTCATTTCTAGTATATAGAAACATTACTGACTTATGTGCATTAATTTTGTATCCTGCTACTTTGTTAAATTTATTTATTAGCTCCAGTTGCTGTATTGTTGATTTCTCAGGAAATAATGACAGTTTTACTTCTTCCTTTACAATTTGGATGCCTTTTATTTCTTTCTCTTGCCGGATTGCCCTGGCTAGCACTTCTAGCACAATGTCGAATAACAGTGTTGACAGCGGGCATCCTTGTCTCATTCCTGATCTTAGAGGGAAGACTTTCAGTCTCTCACCACTGAGTACTCTGCTGGCTGTGGGTTTTTCATATATGTTCTTTATCATATTGAGAAAGTTTCCTTCAATTCCTACCTTTTGAAGTGTTTTTTGTCAAATGCTTTTTCAGCATCTATTGAGATGATGATTTTTCTCTTTTGATTTGTTAATGTGTTGTATTACATTGATTGATTTTCTTATGTTGAATCATCTTTTCATGCCTGGAATGAACCCCACTTGGTCATGGTGTATGATTTTTTTAATGTGTCTTTGGATTCGATTTGCAAGGATTTTGTTGAGAATTTTTGCATCTATATTCATTAAGGAGATTGGCCTGTAGTTTTCCTTTTTTGTGGCATCTTTGCCTGGTTTTTGTATTAGATTGATGTTCGCTTCATAAAATGTGTTAGGTAGTGTTCCATTTTCTTCAATGTTTTGAAAGCGTTTAAGTAAGATTGGTGTCAGTTCTTTTCAGAAAGTTTGGTAGAATTCCCCTGTGAAGCCATCTGGCCCTGGGCATTTATTTGTGGGAAGTTTTTTGATTACTGGTTGGATCACTTTGATTGATTGGTTGAGGTCTTCTATTTCTTCTCTGTTCAGTCTAGGTTGTTCATATGTTTCCAGGAAATTGTCCATTTCCTCTACATTATCCAGTTTGTTGGTATATAGTAGCTCATAGTATCCTCTTATAATTTTTTTAAATTTCTTTGGGATATGCAGTAATATCACCTTTTTCATTCATTATTTTGTTTATATGGGTCTTCTCTCTTTTTGATTTTGTCAGTCTAGCTAGGGGCTTTTCAATCTTGATCTTCTCAAAGAACCAACTCTTGGTGTTATTTATTCTCTCTATTGTTTTTTTGTTCTCTATGTCATTTATTTCTGCTTGAATCCTTGTTATTTCTTTTCTTCTACTTGGCTTAGGATTAGTTTGCTGTTCATTTACTAGCTTCTTCAGTTGCTCCATTATTTCTGTGATTTTAGCTCTTTCTTCCTTTTTGATGTATGCATTTAGGGCTGTAAACTTCCCCCTCAGTACTGCTTTTGCTGCATCCCATAGGTTTTGATATGTTGTCTTCTCGTTTTCATTCATTTGTATATATTTAGCAATTTCTCTCGCTGTTTCTTCTTAAACCCACTGATTATTTAGGACAGTGTTGTTTGACCTCCAGATATTTGGACATTTTCTAGGTCTCGGTTGGTTATTGACTTTTAATTGTATTCCATTGTGGTCAGAGAATGTGCTTGGAATAATTTCAATTTTTTAAAATTTATTGAGGCTTGTTTTATGTCCCAGCATATGATCTATTGTGGAGAAAGTTCCATGAGCACTAGAGAATAATGTGTATCCTGGTGATTTGGGATGTAATGTTCTATATATGTCTGTTAAATCTAATTCATTTATCAGATTGTTTAGGTTTTCAGTTTCCTTATTGGTCTTCTGTCTGGTTGATCTATCTATAGGAGAGAGTGATGTGTTGAAGTCTCCCACAATTATTGTGGAAACATCAATTGCTTCTTTTAGTTTTGCCCATGTTTGTCTCATGTATTTTGTGGCACCATGATTAGGTGCATAAACATTTATGATTGTTATTCCTTCTTGTTGAATTGCCCCTTTTATTAGTATGTAGTGGTCTTGTTTGTCTCTTATAACATCCTTGCATTTAAAATCTATTTTATCTGAGATTAATATTGCTAATCCTGCTTTCTTTTGGCTGTGGCTTGCATGAAATTTTTTTCCCATCCTTTCACTTTCAATTTCTTTGTGTCCCTGTGTCTAAGATGTGTCTCTTGTATGCAGCATATTGATGGTTCATATTTTTTGATCCATTTTGCGAATCTATATCTTTTAATTGGGGAGTTTAATCCATTTACATTCAAAGTTATTACTGTGAAGGCATTTCTTGAATCAGCCATCCTATCCTTTGGTTTATGTTTGTCAGATATATTTTTCCCTCTCTCTCTTATTGTCCTTTAATGAACCAATATTGAATCTCTTTAATACTGAAACTTTCTCCATCTCTCTCTCTCCTTTCTTTGTTACTCTGTTGGTAGGGCTTCCTTTAGTATCTGAAGTAGGGCAGGTCTTTTATTAGCAAAATCTCTCAGCATTTATGAAAAATTTAAGCTCTCCCTCAAATTTGAAAGAGAGCTTTGCTGGATAAAGAAATCTTGATTGGCAATTTTTCTCTCTGAGAATTTTAAATATGTCATGCCACTGCCTCTTGCCTCCAAGGTGGCTGCTGAGTAGTCACTACTTAGTCTTGTGTTGTTTCCTTTGTATGTGGTGAATTGCTTTTCTCTTTCTGCTTTCAGAACTAGCTCCTTCTCTTCAGTATTTGACAGTCTGATCAGAATATGTCTTGGAGTGGGTTTATTTGGATTTTTTCTATTTGGAGTTCCTTGGGCATTTATGCTTTGTGTATTTATGTTTTGTAGAAGGTTTGGAAAGTTTTTCCCAACAATTTCTTTGAATACTCTTTCTAGACCTTTACCCTTCTTTTCCCCTTCTGGGACACCAATGAGTCTTATATTTTGGACGTTTTATTTTATCTATCATATCCCTGAAGTCCATTTTGATTTTTTCAATTTTTTCCCCATTCTTTCTTTTGTTCTTTCATTTTCCATTTTGTTGTCCTCCAGGTTGCTGGCTTATTGTTCAGCTTCCTGCAGTCTTTTACTATGAGTATCCAGAATCTTTTTAATTTGGTCAATAGTTTCTTTTATTTCCATAAAACATCTATTTTTTTATTTACTCTTGTAATTTCTTCTTTATGCTCTTCTAGGGTCTTCTTCGTGCTGAGGGCTGGCCTAACCCTCAGCAACGGTCAGGGTCCTGATAGGGGGGCTGGAGTTGGCGAAGAAACGAGACAGACACCTTGTTGTGTCTGGGTACGAAGATGAAATCTCCGACCAAGCAGAGCATCAGAGCTTTATTTTTATAATTTTCTATAACATACACACTAGCATTCAGGCATGCAATACTAGAATAGTTTGGCTAAATTTCAGACATTATTTATTCTTACACAATGATCAATGGGCTAGCAGGGACAGACTCCCTGGAGCGTAGCAAGACACAGCGTTTCGGCACAGACATAGCAGTTCTTATTATTAGCACCAAGCAACCTATAACTATTTTTTGTGTTCATGTTTTAGAGTCTGTTAATCATTACCTTTTTGTTTCTTCTAACTAACTCTTTCAAAGCTACTTATTTCTTCTAGCTAACTCTTTCAAAGCTTGGGAAGGGGGATTTCTGCCTAGTTGACAGGTGGCCAGTGGGAGTGAGCAGAAAGGGTGACCTAATGTCTTCTAAGGAAGGAGCAGGCATTGTCACTTACGCTGAAGCTAATGCAGGGTAAGCCACTGGCTCATTAATGTAGCTAGGTGTGGGAGCATTCCACCACCACAGAGCCCAAAAGACGCCAAATGAGAAAAAGAAGCAGTATGAATATAAGAAACAGCAGCAAGAAACAAATTCCCTTTAGGCAGGAGTCATAGGCGCCACTCGACCCTCCGCCTTGTGGAACGGTCACCACGACATGTACTGAAGGCCCAGGGACCGTGCCACTAGGCCGACTGCTGGGTGCTGAGTTGGCTGCCCACATCTTCGTGTCCTTTATATTCTGTGCCATGCTCTCATTGTTTGTCTTTAATTCTTTGATTAATTGCTCCAATTACTGCATCTCTGTTGATCTTTTTATTTGGGTGTTTGGATTTGGGTTATCCGTATCACCTGTTTTTTTCATATGCTTTAAATTTTTCTGTTGTTTTTGGCCTCTTGGCATTTGCTTAACTTGATAGGGTTCTTTTAGGATATGTAGGCTGATTCAAAGACTAATGTCTAATTTGCCAGATCTATAGCTTGGTGGTGTACACTTTCTCTAATTAACCAGCAGGCGGCGTCCACAAGTCACCTATTTCCTTCAAGTCAGTTCTCCCCAACTTTGTCTTGGTGGTGCGTGTGGGTCTGATTCTTGTTGGGGTCCAATTGGTGCACCAAATTTGGGTGTGTTGTTGGTGCTGTCCGCCCTGAATGTGGGGTGTCTGTCTGAGCGGTTAGGGAGGGAGGGTGGCTTTAATAATCAAATGTCCCAGGTGTTGCTGGAGATTTGAGGCTGTTGCAAGAGTCTAAACCTTCATTTCAGTCTCACCACAGATTGTCTCTGCCGCTGACCCACAAGTTCTTGGTATTGGCGTAGGGTCCCTGGGATTTCCGAGTGGATCCCTCTTCCAAACTGTGCCCTCCTAGGGCCTCTGCTGAGGGAAGGTTGTGCTACATCACAAGTGCATACCATCCCTCAAGGGAAGTTCTGGGCTGCAGGGCTATGTAGGGGCATCCCAGCCTGCCAAAAGGATGGCTGTATGGGGCATGTTAATTTCCCCCTTTTTGCACAGCTCCGCCTTCCTAGCTCCGGGACACTTAGTCGTGGGTACATGAAAGGCTATTGTCCATGCCCGATATTGTGGCATGTGCACATGATGCTGGAAACACTTCCCATCACACTGGGGTTTTTGGTGCGGCTCTGGGCTGTGGCACTGGCACCAGGCAGGAGTGTTCCCAGCTCACTGGGAAGATGGCTGTAAGGAGTGAGGTTATTTTCCCCTTTGGGCTCACTTCTGCCTTCCTCACTCAGAGACAATTAGCAGCCAGATATTGAGGCATACCCACAGCCCATTCCTGCCACGCTTCACTGTGTGGTTCTCACTGATGTATCCACAGCTGCTTTTGGGTTTTTTAAAAAAGAACTAGTCTGACTCCAAATGCCAACCCATGATTTCTCCACACCACAGCATGACTGCCAGATATTCAGCAGGCTTACTCACTCATTTCAGAATGCAGACTCCTGGTTTCACCAAGTGCATGGTCTCTGTAGATTTAGCAGACCTTGTCCAGCTGGTGCATCACTGGAACTGGTGTTCTGGGTCACTTTCTGGCTTTTATCTAGTATTTTTCATCGAGGTTTTTTTTTGCCCTGTCTCTCCTAACCACCATCTTCTGGAAGTCACCTTTGTTGTATTAAAGGAAGCATAATACAATGTACCTGTTAACTGTAGTCTCTAGTTTGCATTGATTGTATTTCCCCCCAATCCCACCCCATTTTTAACACCTTGCAATGTTGACTTTCATTTGTTCTACCTCATGTAAAAACATATTTGTACCTTTTATCACAATTGTTAAGCACCCTATGTTTTCCTGAGTTATACGGTCCCAGTCTTTATCTTTCCTCTTTCCTTCTGGTGTCCCACATGCTCCTAACCTTCCTCTTTCAACCATACTCACAGTCATCTTTGTTCAGTGTACTTACATTGCTGTGCTAGTATCTCCTAAAATTGTGTTCCATACCTCTTACTCCTGTCTTTTCCTTTCTGTCTTTCCTTCTCCCTTTAGTGTTTCCTGTAGAGCAGGTATCTTGTTCACAAACTCTGTCATTGTCTGTTTGTCAGATTATATTTTAAGCTCTCCCTCATATTTGAAGGACAGTTTTGCCAGATATAGGATTCTTGGTTGGTGGTTTTCATCTTTCAGTATCTTAAATATATCACCCCACTTCCTTCTTGCCTCCATGGTTTCTATTGAGAAATCCACACATAGTCTTATTAAGCTTCCTTTGTATGTGATGGATTGCTTTTCTCTTGCTGCTTTCAGGATTCTCTTTTTATCTTTGACATTTGATAACCTTATTTTTAAGTGTCTTGGCATAGGCCTATTCAGATCTATTCTGTTTGGGGTACACTGCACTTCTTGGATCCATAATTTTATGTCTTTCATAAGAGATGGGAAATTTCATTGATTATTTCCTCTATTATTGCTTCTGCCCCTTTTCCCTTCTCTTCTCCTTCTGGGACACCAATGACATGTACATTCCTGCATTTTGTTTTGTCCTTAAGTTCTTGGAGATGTTGCTAATATTTTTCCATTCTTTTCTCTATCTGTTCTTTTCTGTGTAGGCTTTCAGATGCCTTGTTCTCAAGTTCCTGAGTGTTTTCCTCTGCCTCTTCAGATCTGCTGTTATGTCTCCATTGTGTCCTTCATCTCATGTGTTGTGACTTTCATTTCCATAGATTCTGTCAGTTGTTTTTTTAACTTTCAATTTCTACCTTATGTATGCCCAGCGTTTTCAGTATATGTTTCCTCTCTTTTGCCATCTCTTCCCTAAACTTTCTGAATTGATCTAGCACTCATTATTTAAATTCCTGTATCTCAGTTGAAGTGTAAGTTTATTCCTTTGACTGGGCCATAACTTCACCCCTCCTAGCTTAAGTTGTAGTTTTCTGTTGTCTGGGCATCTGGCCTCCTTGGATACCCCAATCAGGTTTTCCTACACCAGAACTGGTTCAGGTCTTGGAAGGAGGTGATAGTATCCTGTCTCCCTGAGGGTGTCTTAGAAGATTGGTACACCCTGTGAGGCCTCAAGTCACTGTGATTTTCTGCCCAGCAGGTGGTGCCTGTCAGCCTATAGCTCCAGACTGGTGTAAGGAGGTGTTGCCTGTGGCTGTTTTCCCCCAGGCTCTGGGGTCTGGTTCTGAATGTAAGGCAGGTAGCAGAGCTTGGCACCATCTCTTTCCTCTTAGGGAAGATATACCCCCAGGGAGAGGTCATTTGCATTTGAATTCTCTCTGACTCTGTTATCTCCACCCTTGTCTGGGTCTGAGCACTGGGAATTGACAAGGGCTGAGGCTTTCTCCACTGAGCCAAAAAAGGGACAGAAAGACCCCCTTCAGGGTCAGTCTGCAGTCCCCTTCAGTTTCACCCATTGGCCAGAGACAGCACCTGGTCCTCTGGGCTCCCCCTCCCTCCCAGAGAGGTCCTCTGCCTCTCCAAGCTCAGTCATCACCAAAAACCTCTGTCTGCTTGGTGGGGATTTGTAGCTTGTATCGAGCAGTCCATGTTTCCTAACTAAAACCCCAGTTGGAGCCCAGCTGGGCTATATTCACTTGCTCAGAGAGTGCTGCTCTCTGGCACAGTGAGGCTTTGCAGTTTGGGCCATGGGGGGAGGGGGCTCCCAGCTTGGGTCTGCAGTTTTTACTTACAGATTTTATGCTGTGATTTCGGGCATGCCTCCCAATTCAGGTTGGTATATGATGAGTGGACGGTCATGTTTATCCCCCCACAGTTACTCTAGATTATTTTCTAGTTGTTCCTGGCTGTTTATTAGTTGTTCCAGGGGGCCTAACTAACCTCCACTCCTCTCTATGCTGCCATTTTTTTTCTCCTCTCTGTAAATAGCATTTTGATGGTTCATACTTTTTAAACCATTCTGCCAATCTGTGTCTTTTAATTGGAGAGTTTAATCCATTCACATTCAATGTTATGACTGTGAAGTCAGTTCTTGAATCAGCCATCTTATCCTTAGGTTTTTATTTGTCAGATCTTCTCCTGCATGCTCTTTTTTTTCTAACTCACCCTTATTAATACTCTTCAGTTCTGTGCCTTTCTCTAGGCCTCCCTCTACTTTCTGTTTTTCTCAGCTGGTGGAGCTCCCTTTAATATTGCTTGTAGGGCAGATCCCTTGTTAACAAATTCCCTTAGCATTGGTTTGTCCATGTATATTTTCAACTCTCCCTGAATTTTGAAGGAGAGCTTTACTGGATAAAGAATTCTTGCCTGGCAATTTTTCTCTTTCAGAATCTGAAATATGTCATACCACTGCCTTCTCGCCCCTGTGGTGCTTGCTGAGCAGTCAGTACGTAGTCTTATGTTGTTTCTCTTGTATGTGGTGAGTCGATTCTCTCTTGCCACTTTCAGAACTTTTTCCTTCTCTTCAGCATTTGACAATCTGATCAGTATATGTTTCAGAGTGGGTTTACTTGGATTTGTTCTATTTGGAGCTCATTGGGCATCTTTGATTTGCCTATTTATGTCATTTAGAAGGGTTGGGAAGTTTTCCCCAACTATGTCTTCAAAAACTCTTCCTAGCCCTTTACTCTTCTCTTCACCTTCTGTATGCATTTATTCTTATAATTGTGTGCTTCATGTTGTCCATCATTTCCCTGAGATCCATGTCAAATTTTTCAATTTTTCCACCATTTGTTCTTTTGTGCATTTGCATGCAATTCTCTTGTCCTCTAGTTCCCTTAGTATTTCTTCTGCCTCTTCAAATCTGCTGTTTTGTGTCTCTAGTATATATATATTTGGCCCTTAAGGAATTTAATGAGGTTTTTTAAATACTTTCACAAAAATTTTAAAAGACCCCCTTTATGATTATGTTGTAACTCAAAGATAACAAATGTGGAACATTGTATCACATCTTTAGGGGGGTGTTTTATACACACGTATACACACCTGCTAAATACACAAACACACTTTTGATTCTTTAAGAATTTAAAATATAATCTAAAACTTGTTTTTCTTAGTCTGTTTTGTGCCTTAAGGTAAGATCCCAATCAGATATTTCTGCTCCACACAGCAAAGACTTGCCGTGGAGCACTGTGCAGTCCACACGATTCCTCCCCAGCTCACTGTGCTTTCTTCCCTTTTACTCCCACCAAAGATAGCACTTCAGGATTTAGGGGTGGGAAGGATATTAACGAATAGTTCTAGTTTATATTCAAGGTAATCAACCTAAAGCCTTAAAACTTTTATTACTCATATTCAGTCCTTACAATATACTTTATAACAACAGTTGTTTTCTTTTTTTAAATAACAATAGTTTTAAGAATGAACAAGTCACTCAAATATAGGGAGAAAGTATAAGTTGTCTTTATATTTTAATCTATTTTTCTAATGTCTACTTTTTGTTTTCTAATATACATATTAGCACAGGAGTACATACACATGATTTACACAACTTCATATTGGGGCTGTGTACATGCTTTATTTTTCAGTAGGATGCAAAATCTAATATTTGGAAGGCCTGTGGTTGAAGAGGGGTGAACTGGGGCTGGTTCCCAATCTTAGCAAATCGGGAAGTGAATCCTTTCTCTTTTCATTCTACTGAAGACTCATGAAGTAAGAAAGCCAGTCTGCTGGGCTGCTATATTTATTTCAGTTGAAATCAAGTACTGGCACTTGCTTCTGGCTCCATTTCATACCTGCAAGTTAGGCCCTTATGGGGCTGGCTTCCAAGCATCTTGCTAATCTACAAAGGCAATATAAAGGTGACTGTTCTACTTGGTATAACATTATATCCTTTAGTAAACTGAGGTTCTCCAACCAGTGAGAACTGATTAAATTATTCTCTCTCAGCCCCAGGGAGCAATTAAACACTAACTAAATGTTAGATTAGAAGTTTGGAAAGAGTTATAACAGATAAGTGAAATCAGTACTTAAGATTTTTATAAAGTTTAAATGCAAAAACCCCAACAATGATTACAATTGAGATTTGTTTAAAGTAATACATTTGTAGCCCAAATAGTTCTTAAATTGTACATTTTAGGTTTTACCAACTTCATAAAAATACTTTGGGGACAGCTGTATCCACATTTCAATTACGTGATTATTTCTTTGCCCATTCTTCTCTCTTTTCTTTCCCGAATAACTTCTTTCAGATATGGTTCAAGTAAGAATTTATCCTCCTCATATTTTTATTATTATTTTTTTTTGTTAAATTCAGTTTTATTGAAATACATTCACACACCATACAATCATCCATGGTATACAATCAGCTGTCCACAGTATGATAACATAGTTATGCGTTCATCACCACAATCTATTTCTGAACATTTTCCTTACATCAGAAAGAAACAGAACAAGAATAAAAAATAAAAGTGAAAAAAGAACACCCAAATCATCCCCCCATCCCACCCCATTTGTCCTTTAGTTTTTATCCCCATTTTTCTACTCATCCATACCCTAGATAAAGGGGGTGTGATCCAGAAGGTCTTCACAATCACACTGTCACCCCTTGTAATCTACATTATTATATAATTGTCTTCAGGAGTCCAGACTGCTGGGTTGGAGTTTGGTAGTTTCAGGTATTTACTTCTAGCTATTCCAGTACATTAAAACCTAAGACGTGTTATCTATATAGTGCATAAGAATGTCCACCAGAGTGACCTCTCGACTCCATTTGAATCTCTCAGCCACTGAAACTATTTTGTCTCATTTTGCATCCCCCATTTGGTCAAGAAGATACTCTCAGTCCCACGATGCCAGGTCCAGATTCATCCCCGGGAGTCATATTCTGCATTGCCAGGGAAATTTACAACCCTGGGAGGAGGGGAGGGGGGCAGCAAGTTCACCTGTCGAGGTGGCTCAGTTAGAGAGAGGGCCACATCTGAGCAACAAAGAGGTACTCAGGGGGAGACTCTTAGGCACAATTATATGCAAGTTTAGCCTCTCCTTTGCAGTAACGAGCTTCATAAGTGCATGTCCCATGATCGAGGGCTCAGCACATCAAACTGCCAGTCCCAGTGTTTGTGACAACATCAACAGCGGTCCAGATGAGGATGTCCAACAATTCTGCACCTTCTCCCAGATCCTCGGGGCTGGGGAGGGGGAGGCTGTAAATATATTTTTTATTATCTGCCCAAATTACTCTGGGATGTGTCACTGTTTCACTCCAGCCTATACTAACCTACCGTATCTCACTTCCTATTCAAAGTTCCATGCGATTGTGGTATTTGAACAAATCGACTGTAGAGTTCTACCATTTAGAAAATTTAGATCCTGTACCAAATAGATATCTCTTCCCTTGGTCTCATATGGAAGTTGAAGTTTTAAAACACAGTCAGTTTCGACCTTTACCTTTGGCCTGGCTTGCCCTGGTCTTAACCAGACCTGCTTCATTCATATCACTAACTGAAGTCTGGGCTCTTTTTCAGCTTTTTTTTTTTTTTTTAAACAGTGGCTGTATGCACTAACACTGACATTCATATCTGCCGAGCTCTAGCTCTGAGTTTCAGGTGTCTCAGAGATACGCATTGTTCCAGAGACCAATCAGGTTATACGCTAGGGGATCAGCATCTCAAAGTTTAGAGATAGGCCTTACAATTCAGGGATAGAGTTAACTGCTGTAAGAGCTTACAATCTAGGGACTATTACAATAATTATGTCCACATTAGGCTATGTTCTAAGATTCAATTCTGAGTTTACACATTGTAGATAGTCCATATTGGTGAGGCATTAAAGTGTTTGCCTTTATTTGTGGTGCACTTCACTCAAACACTGTATACAGGATCCATTCACCTCGTTGTGTGTCTCACAGCTTCACTCCTTCTTGTAGTTGCTCAATGTTCCACTGCATGCATACACCACAGTACACCATTCCATTCTTCAGTCAATGTACCCTTAGGTCATCTCCACCCTTTGCAAATCATGATTACTGCCTCCATGAACACTGGTTTGCAAATGTCCATTCATGTCTCTGCTCTCAGATATTCAAATGACATACCCCATAATGAGGTTGCAGGACCTTTTGGTCCCCACATACTTAACTTTTTGTGGAACAACCACACTGACCTTCAGAAAGGCTACACCATACTACCTGCTCATCAACAGTAGACAGGTACATCACTCTCACCATGTTTTCTCCAACACTTTGACTCCTATATATATATTTTCCTACAATTTTATAGAGTTATATTCACATACCATACATTTATCCACAGTGTACAATCAGTTGTTCATGGTATCATCATAAAGTTGTACATTTATCACCACAATCAGCACTTGAACATATTGATTACTACAAGAAAAATTGTTTTTTTTTTTAGCAATAAGAAAAAAAATGATAAAAAGAAAAATAACATGTGATACAATACAATATAATAGTAAGGACAGCAAATAACACCACTACCAAGAATCCCATATTTCTCCCCTATATCCCCCTCTCATATACATTTAGCATTGGCATATTGCCTTTGTTACATTTAATGGAGGTATATTACAATGTTACTGTTGACCATAGACTCCAGTTTGCTTTGATTATTTTTTTTCCTGAATACCATCCCTTTTTCAACTCTCTACATGGTTGACATTCATTTGCTTTCCCACATGCAAAAACATTTTTATATTTGTATATTTAGTGACAGTCATTGGCCACTCCAGTTTTTGCCACGTTATACAGTCCCAGTCTTTATCATCTATCTTTACCTCTGGTGTCTTACATTCTCCTATCCCACCTCTTTCAGCTTTACTCACAGACATCTTTGTTCAGTGTACTTACAATACTATGCTACCATCACACAGTATTATGCTATCTATTTCTGGATCTATGCAATCAATCCTAAACATTCTGTAGTCCTTCAGCATCAAATGGCTGGTCTCTGCCCTCTTTCTATCTCCTGGTCGCCTGTGTTGTCAGCTTTTAACTCCCAAAGTTTGTTTATGAATGTCTGTTCATATTAGTGAGACCATACAGAATCTGTCCTTTTGTTTCTGGCTAACTTCACTCAACATAATGTCCTCAAGGTTCATCCACATTATTACATGATCCATGTCTTTGTTCTGTCTTACAGCTGCATAATATTCCATCATGTGTGTATACCACAGTTTGTTTATCCACTCGTCTGCTGATGGACATTTGGGCTGTTTCCATCTCTTGGCAATTGTGAATAATGCTGCAATAAACATCAGTTTACAAATGTCTGTTTGTGTCTTAAGTTTCAGTTCCTCTGAGTATACACCTAGCAATGGAATAGCTGGGTCATATGGCAAATCTATACTCAGCTTCCTGAGGAACCTCCATACTGTCTTCCAGAGTGGTTGCACCATTCTACATTCCCACCAACAATGAATAAGTGTGCCTCTTTCTCCACATCCTCTCCAGCACTTGTCATTTTCTGTTTTTTGGATAATGGCCATTCTGGTAGGTGTGAGATGATATCTCATTGTGGTTTTGGTTTGCATTTCCTTAATAGCCAGTGAAATTGAGCATTTTTCCATATGTTTTTGCGCCATTTGTATTTCCTCTTCAGAGAAATGTCTGTTCATGTCTTTTGCCCATTTTTAAATTGGATTGTTTGTCTTTCTGTTATTGAGATGCAGGATTCCTTTATATATTCGGGATATTAAACCCTTATCTGATATGTGGTTTCCAAATATCATCTCCCATTGTGTAGGTTGCCTTTTTACTTTTCTGACAAAGTCCTTTGATGTACAAAAGTGTTTAATTTTGAAGCAATCCCATTTGTCTATTTGTTCTTTGGTTACTTGCGCCTTGGGTGTGAGGTCTAAGAAACCACCTCCTATCACAAGATCTTTAAGATATTGCTCTACATTTTAATCTAAGAGTTTTATGGTCTTGGTGCTAATGTTTAGGTGTTTGATCCAATTTAATTTAATTTTTGTATAAGGTGTGAGATGGGCATCCTCTTTCATTCTTTTGGAAATGAATATCCAGTTCTCCAAACACCATTTATTGAACAGGCTGCTCTTTCCCAGTTGCTTTGGCTTCACTGCCTTATCAAAGATCAGTTGTCCGTAGATGCGAGGGTCTACTTCTGAACACTCAATTCAATTCCATTGATCAGTATATCTGTCCTTATGCCAGTACCATGCTGTTTTGAGCACTGTAGCTTTATAATATGCTTCAAAGTCAGGTAGTATGAGACCTCCCACTTCGTTCCTCTTTCTCAAGATATTTTTGGCTATTCGGGGCACCTTACCCTTCCAAATAAATTTAGTTATTGGTTTTTCTATTTCTGTAAAGTAAATTATTGGGATTTGAATTGGTATTGCATTGAATCTGTAAATCAGTTTAAGTAAAATTGCCATCTTAACTATATTTAGTCTTCCAATCCATGAACATGGTATGTTCTTCCATTTTTTAGGTCTTGTTCAATTTATTTTATTTTTTATTTATTTATTTTTTAAATCTTCATTTTATTGAGATACATTCACATACCACGCAGTCATACAAAACAAATCGTACATTCGATTGTTCAAAGTACCATTACATAGTTGTACATTCATCACCTAAATCAATCCCTGACACCTTCGTTAGCACACAAACAAAAATAACAAGAATAATAATTAAAGTGAAAAAGAGCAATTAAAGTAAAATAGAACACTGGGTACCTTTGTCTGTTTGTTTGTTTCCTTCCCCTATTTTTCTACTCATCCATCCATAAACTAGACAAAGTGGAGTGTGGTCCTTATGGCTTTCCCAATCCCATTGTCACCCCTCATAAGCTACATTTTTATACAATTGTCTTCGAGATTCATGGGTTCTGGGTTGTAGTTTGATAGTTTCAGGAATCCACCACCAACTACCCCAATTCTTTAGAACCTAAAAAGGTTTGTCTAAATTGTGCGTAAGAGTGCCCACCAGAGTGACCTCTCGGCTCCTTTTGGAATCTCTCTGCCACTGAAGCTTATTTCATTTCCTTTCACATCCCCCTTTTGGTCAAGAAGATGTTCTCCGTCCCACGATGCCAGGTCTACATTCCTCCCCGGGAGTCATATTCCACGTTGCCAGGGAGATTCACTCCCCTGGGTGTCTGATCCCACATAGGGGGGAGGGCAGTGATTTCACCTTTCAAGTTGGCTTAGCTAGAGAGAGAGGGCCAAATTTGAGCAACAAAGAGGCATTCGGGAGGAGGCTCTTAGGCACAAATATAGGGAGGCCTAGCCTCTCCTTTACAGCAACCGTCTTCCCAAGGGTAAAACCTATGGTAGAGGGCTCAACCCATCAAACCACCAGTCCCCTATGTCTGTGGTCATGTTAGCAACCATCGAGGTGGGGTAGGCGAATACCCCTGCATTCTCCACAGGCTCCTCAAGGGGGCACTACATATTTTTCCCCCCCTTTTTTTTTTTAACTTTTTTTCTTTTTTAAATCAACTGTATGAAAAAAAAAATACAACAAAAGAACATTTCAAAGAGACCATAACAAGGGAGTAAGAAAAAGACAACTAACCTAAGATAACAGTTTCTTATAGTTTTCTATGTAAAGGTCTTTTGTGTCCTTGGTTAAGTTTATTCCTAAATACTTGATTCTTTTGGTTGCTATTGTAAATGGGATTTTTTTATTGATTTCCTCCTCTTGTTGCACATTACTTGTGTATAGGAACACTACAGATTTTTGTGTGTTGATCTTGTAGCCTGCCGCTTTGCTGCATTCATTGACTATTTCTAGTAGCTTTGCTGTAGATTTTTCTGGATTTCCTACATATAGAATCATGTCATCTGCAAATAGTGAAAGTTTCACTTCTTCCTCTCCAATTTTGTTGTCTTTTATTTATTTTCTTGCCTAATAACTTTAGCTAGAACTTCCAGCACAATGTTGAATAACAATGGTGATAGGGGTATCCTTGTCTTGTTCCTGATCTTAGAGGGAAAGCTTTCAGTCTTTTGTCATTGTGTATGATGTTAGCTGTGGGTTTTTCATAGATTGCCTTTATCATATTGAAAAAGATCCCTTCTATTCCTATCCTTTGAAGTGTTTTCATCAGGAAAGGATGTTGAATTTTGTCGAAAGCCTTTTCTGCATCAATCGAGATGATCATGTGGTTCTTCTGCTTTGATTTATTGATGTGGTGTATTACATTAATTGATTTTCTTGTGTTGAACCATCCTTGCATACCTGGAATAAATCCCACCTGGTGGTGGTGTATAATTCTTTTAATGTGCTGCTGGATTCAATTTGCGAGTATTTTGTTGAGGATTTTTGCATCTATATTCGTTAAAGAAATTGGTCTATAATTTTCCTTTTTTTGTAGTATCTTTGTCTGGTTTTGGTATTAGGGTGATGTTGGCTTCATAGAGTTAGGTAGCTTTCCCTCTTCTTCAATTTTTTTGAAGAATTTGAGCAGGATTGGTACTAATTCGTTCTTGAATGCTTGGTAGAATTCACATGTGAAACCATCTGGTCCTGGGCTTTTCCTTTTTGGGAGCTTTTTGATGACTGACGCAATCTCTTTACTTGTGATTGGTTTGTTGAGGTCATCTATTTCTTCTGGAGTTAATGTTGGTTGTTTATGCTTTTCTAAGAAGTTGTCCATTTCATCTAAGTTGTCTAGTTTATTAGCATATAGTTGCTCATAGTGTCTTCTCATTATCTCCTTAATTTCTGCAGGGTCGGTAGTTATATTTCCTTTCCCATTTCTGATTGCATTTATTTGCATCTGCTCTCTCTCTCTTTTTTTTTTTTATTAGCCTAGGCAGCAGTCCATTGATTTTATTGATTTTCTCAAAGAACCAACTTCTGGTTTTGTTAATTCTTTCTATTGTTTTCCTGTTCTCAATTGCATTTATTTCTGCTCTAATCTTTGTTATTTCTTCCCTTCTGCTTGATTTGGGGTTAGTTTGCTGTTCTTTCTCTAATTCCTCCAGGTGAACAGTTAACTCTTCAATTTTTGCTCTCTCTTCTCTTTTAATATAGGCATTTAGGGCAATAAATTTCCCTCTCAACACCGCCTTTGCTGAATCCCATAAGTTTTGATAAGTTGTATTTTCATTGTCATTTGCCTTGAGGTATTTACCAATTTCTCTTGTAATTTCTTCCTTCACCCACTGGTTTTCTAAGAGGGTGTTGTTTAGCCACCATATGTTTGTGAATTTTATGACCCTCTACCTTTTATTTATTTCCAACTTCATTCCATTGTGGTCTGAGAAAGTGTTTTGTATAATATCAATATTTTTAAGTTTGTTGAGACTTGCTTTGTGACCCAACATGTGGTCTATCCTAGAGAATGTTCCATGAGCACTTGAGAAAAAAGTGTATCCTGCTATTGTTGGGTGTAGTGTTCTATAAATGTCTGTCAAGTCTAGTTCATTTATCATACAATTCAACATCTCTGTTTCTTTAGTGATCCTCTGTCTAGATGTTCTGTCCATTGATGAGAGTGGTGTATTGAAATCTCCAACTATTATTGTAGAGGTATCTATTTCTCCTTTCAGTGATCGCAGTGTTTGCCTCATGAATTTTGGCGCATTCTGTCTTGGTGCATAAATATTTATGACTGTTATGTTTTCTTGATGAATTGACCCTTTTATTAATATATAGTGTCCTTCTTTGCCTCTTTTAATTGTTTTACTTTTGAAGTCTAACTTGTCTGATATTAATATAGCTACTCCCACTTTTTTCTGGTTGTTGTTTGCATGAAATATCTTTTTCCAACCTTTCACTTTCAGTCTATTTTTGTCCCTGTGTCTAAAGTGAGTTTCTTGTAGACAGCATATAGATGGGTCCTGTTTTTTAATCCATTCTGCCATTCTGTGTCTTTTTATTGGGGAGTTTAATCCATTTACATTTAGCGTTATTACTGTAAGGGCAGTACTTTCTACTACCATTTTGTTTTTTGGAATTTATATGTCATATCTTATTTTTTCCTCTCTCTCCTTTTACCTTTCCTGATAATCTTCATTTCTGCACTCTTCTCCAACTCTCTCTCTCCTGTCTTTTCCTATCAGCCTGTAGCACTCCCTTTAGTATTTCTTGTAGTGCTGGTCTCTTGTTCACAAACTCTCTCAGTGTCTGTTTGTCTGAAAATGTTTTAATCTCTCCCTCATTTTTGAAGGAAAGTTTTGCTGGATATAGAATTCTTGGTTGGCAGTTTTTCTCTTTCAGTATCTTAAATATATCATGCCACTATTTTCTTGCCTCCATGGTTTCTGCAGAGAAGTCTGTACATAGTCCTATCGACCTTCCCTTGTATGTGATGGATCGCTTTTCCCTTGCTGCTTTCAGAATCCTCTCTTTGTCTTTGACATTGGGCAATCTGACCAGTAAGTGTCTTGGAGTAGGTCTATTGGGATCTATTCTATTTGGGGTACGTTGTACTTCTTGAATCTCTAATTTTCTGTCTTTTATAAGAGTTGGGAATTTTCAGTGAACATTTCTTCTATTACTCTTTCTGCCCCTTTTCCCCTCTCTTCTCCTTCTGGGATACCCATAACACGTATATTTGTGCGTTTCATGTTGTCACTCAGCTCCCTAAGACCCTGCTCATATTTTTCCATTTTTTTCACCATCTGTTCTTTTGTGTGTATGAATTCGAATGACCTGTCTTGCAGTTCACTGATCCTTTCTTCTGCCTGTTCAAATCTACTGTTGTGTCCCTCCATTGTGTTTTTCATCTCCTCCATTGTGGCCTTCATTCCCATGAGTTCTGCCATTTGTTTTTTTGTTTATGAATTCTTCTTTATGGTTGTCCAGTGTCTTCTTTATATCCTTCAGCTCTTTTGCTATATCTTCCTTCATTTCATTGAATTTATTTAGCACTAGTTGTCTCCAGTCCTGTGTCTCAGCTGAGCTATTAGTTTGTTCCTTTGGCTGGTCCATGTTTTCGTGTTTCCTGGTATGGCTCGTTATCTTAAGTTGTCTAGGCATCTGATTTTCTTGATTAGTTTATTTTGGAGCTTGTTTTCTGTCTTTTACCTAGTGGTTTTCTTGTTGGTTGGCTTTGTTCTCTGGCCTCTGTTATTCAGTTCAACTTATTCTAGACCTCTAACTTAGGTTCTATTTAGTTGATCAGAATTTTTCCCCTCTTGTTTTTTCTGTTTCTTGCTTTGCCTCTATGTAACCTTTTTGTGAGTGGGTCTCCTCAGATATGATCGACCCTAGTCAGATTTTCCCAGTCTAGTGAGGCCCAGGTCTCATTGGGAGGGTATGGAGTTTTCCTGAGAATGAGACCCTCCTATGAGGCCTTTAGAATTGGTGCTTTTCCTCTCCTGTCCAGCAGGTGGTGGTAGCCAGCCCACAGCTCCCCCACCAGTGTAAGGAGGTGTGGAGACTTTAGTTCTCCTGGTGACTCTGATCCTGTCAGGTGTCGGAAATAAAGCGGTACCTGTAAGGGAATAAACGCTCTCTCGGTTCTGGAGGAGAAAAGAATTTATTTACGATCTTGCAAGATGGGGCGTCCAGCCAAACACGCGGAAGGCTGGCGCGCCAGAGGAAGAGAATGGCGATCTTTAAATCTCCTACTCCTAATTCGCAAGTCCCTCCCCTGTTTCCCCATTGACTGGGTACTACAGAGGTTACAGCCTATCCGAGAACACTAACTAATTCATCTTTTGAGATTTTAATTTGTACAGCCAATCCCAGAGAGCCAACTAGCTCATTATTGAGATTTTGAACCGATTAGCCAATCCCCCCCCCAAATTTTTATTTTTTATTTTTTTGCTGTGAGTTCCCGCCTCTGATACTACATCATATCTCTTTACATCAGGCAGATTCTCTCTTCTCTTTGTCTGGGGCTTGTTTAAACTGGTTTTGCCTCCATTTCCCTTATTCCATGCTGTCTCTATGTGAAAATGAAACTTATTCCTTTCTTACATCAGGGACGTGGCTGACTGAAGCCGGAATCTGAATTCCAGGCCCTGGGGTCTGAATTCCCAGAAGGAGGACTGCCAGTTGAGCTGGACCTCCCTCCAGTCTCCCAATCCTCAGAACTCCAGTTGTCTCTCAGGGGCACTATTCCCTTCTCCTCTCTCCTCTTTGGGGCCTCTCCAGGTAGATTCCTTGGTCAGCCTGAGTTGCCAACTAAAGACGGGGGTGGAGGCCTTCAGTAGTGAATACGGAATTAAGAGACACTGTGGGTACTCTGTCTCCCCCAAGCCCAGCCCAGTCCCCCAACCTGGGCTTTCCGATAGAAAATAACCACATGTATTACTTTTAGATTAAAAAAAAAAAAAAAAAAATAGAAAAGAAAAACAAGAAAAAGAAAAAAGAAAAAAAAAAAGAGTCTCTTTTAAAAGTCTTTCCCCAGCCTGGAAGTTTTGTCAGTGTCAGAATAGAGCATTTAAAGATATGCTTTGGGCTATTGTCTGATAATTACTCTCCAACCGCTTCAGTTCCACCCCTGCCGGGGGCTATTGAAATGCAAAAAGATAAGGGATCAGTGAGAAGCCAGAAGGGACAAAATGTAGGGGGAAAAAAAATGGCTTTTTTGGAGTCTGGGAATGGGTGCCCGCTTTTACGTGCCCCACTTCTCGGAGCCCAGCCCTTCTTTAGCACCCCAGCTCCCAAAGTTAGTTAATTAATTCTGCAGTTGAGGCTGGGTTGAGCCCCACTTCTTGCCCTCCGCAGATTGCCGTTTTTTGTTTTTTTTTCCCCCCTTTCAGGGAGCCGGCAGCAAGATAGTCTGTGAGGTCTGGGTGGGGAGGGGCGCCAGACCCCGGGGCCGGGGAACTTACAATGTTCCCTGCGATCTCAGTTTTTCCTCCAATTCCAAACTTGCGTCTGATGTGTGACTGGTTACTGGAGACCCCAAAAACAGTGTTTCATATAGTTCTTGGGTAATTGCCAGCTGCTCTAGGGGAGAGACAAAATTCTGCACCTCACCACTCCGCCATCTTGCCCCGCCCCTTATCCTCCTCATATTTTGTCCACTGCTCTTTAGGCAAGATCTCTGCTGTCTCATGTTTGGGTCCAGTGCTCTCCTAATGCAAAAACACCCTGTCATTATAAAGGTTCTCAGGAAGCCTTCTTATGGCTTCTTTTACATCTCCATTCTCAGCTATTGTATTCTCTCCCACTCACCCCAGCTGACTGAACTCTGAAGCATTACATACCATTTTCGAATCCCATCCAGCCACCAGCCCGATGCTACAAAGCAGGCAGCCCACCGTTCTGACCCCTCTAGTATACTTTTAAGTTTGATCAACAGTATCTTTTATTTCCATAAGCCCTGCTGTTTTTTATTCACTCTTTCTTTATGCTCTTCTAGAGTCTTCTCAATGTCCTTTATGCCCTTAGCCAACTCACTGAAGTTGTTTTGGAGATTTGTGTGTACTTCTTGATTAATTGCTCCAAGTCCTGGGTCTCCTCTGGCTTTTTAATTTGGTCATTTGGGTTGTCTATATCTTCTGGTTTCTTCATGTGCTGTATGATTTTCTGTTGTTGGCCTTGGGGCATTTGCTTATCTTGATAAGGTTATTTTGGGATATGCAGGGATATTTTAGCATTTATCTATAATTCGGCAGAGCTACAGCTTGGTGGAGTGCACTCTCCCTGTCCTACAAGCAGATGGCACCCTTGAGACACCTTTTCCTCTCAGGCCAGCACTCCCCCAACTCACCTGTGCACTAAGTGGGATCCAGCCTGGATGGGCATCTGATCAGTGAACCAGTTCTCCATGTGCACTTGGGACTGCCGGCCCTGTGGGTGGGGGACGGGCCCCGTGCAGTTTGGCAGGGAGTCTGCTCCAGGACACCGTGGTCCTGGCTGAGCGTGGAGTGCTCTGGGGCTGTGGCGCTGTGCATCTCACCTTCCAGCTCAAATGCACCGCGGTCCCTGTCCACCCTGCACCTGCGAGTCCCTGGGGTTGGAGAGGGGCTCCTGGCACTTCCGTGTGGTGCCCTTGCCTCTCGGCTGTGCTCACCTCAGGCTTCCATGGAGGAAGAGTGAATATAGTCACAAGTCCACCGAATCCTGAGTTTCCTCATGGGAGTCTTGGCCACGGGGCCGTGAAAGGTTATCTCCCAGCCAATGCTGGAATGAGTGCATGGGGCATGGAAAGCTGTCCCTTCCCACTCTCAGTGGCTGGCTCCAACAGCCAGTCCCCGGCACAGAAGCTCTCGGCTGCAGGGCCATGAAGGGTTATCTCCCAGCCAACTCCATGGAAATCTGCTCCCTCCCACACTTGTCAGCTGGCTCCAGCTGCCCGTCCCTGACAGTGGTCTGGGCCAAACCCAGTCACCCGTCCCTTCAAACGCAGTCTCTCTGCCTCTTCAGCTAAGTCCCCAGTATGTGGTGCAGAGGTCCCTGCCCGGGCCGGTGACACCCTGGAACTACTGTTCTAGAGCACTTTCTGCCCTTTATCTAGACTTTTTCATGGAGGAGAATTTTGCTCTGCCTTTCCTAATCTGCCATCTTCCTGAAGTATGTGTAATTTTCTTTACACAGATGTTGGACCTTTCACTTTCTCTTCTGTTTCTCTTAGCAGCCCTTCTGCCCCTCCCCATTCTTTTCTTTCATTGTACTTTATTCTGGATATTTTCTCCAAAGCCAGCTTTAGCTTAATTTAATTTGTTATTATGCCTATCAATTAACTTTGTAATTTCAATTATTTTCTTATTATTTATGACAATGGTAAGTTTTTATGTGAGCCCTTTGATCCTGGAAAACAGCAAAGGCTAAGAAATCCCCCAACCCCGTGTATCCCTGAAAATGGGCCACCATAAAGAATGGCCCTTCCCTGTGTTTCTGGGTGAGACTCTGATGCCCCCTCCGTGTTCCCCAGGACGCAGCCGGACCCCGACCCTCCCCACCCCTGGCCTTCGCCTCATAAACAATTAGCTGAGCTGCTTGTCCCCTCGGATCCTTGTTAACCAAACTCTGGTGAAGCGTCTCCCCTCCCCCAGGCCCCTGAGCTCCAAGGCCTCCAGGAAAGCAGCTGTTTTACCAGAACGTGCTCCTGTCTCCCATCGGATCAGGCCTCCCTTGCACCCCACTTCCCTTCCCAGCCCTCTAGGAAAGAGAGACCCCCCAGCCTCCCAGTCAGGACAGGACAGCAGGGCCTCCCTAGAGCCGCAGCCCCTCCCTCCAGTGCAGCAGCCCCTCCCCGCTGAGCAGGCCGGGATTTGTTTTAGTTGACGCTTAGTTATGGAATTTTACTTGGCTTCTGTCTGAGCCGGGGGTTCCCTAGAAAGCAGCGTGAGGCAAAGCTTTGCGCTACTGTCTTGCTGGAGAGTGAGGAAAAAGGGCATGGGGTGGAATGTCGGCAAGTCAGGGCAGGAAGTAACTGCAGCTCGTTCTCCCAGGCGCGTCCTGAGAGAGGGTGTAAGACGACGGTGCATCAGCCGGTTCCATGCAGGAGGAAGGGGGAGTAATTTATTTACCAGTGTCCAAATCCTGTTTATCAAAGGTCCACTCTAAAGGAGGTTAATCCCCCCTTCCCACCTTCGGGCTGCACGTTTGTGGATCCTAAGCAGGTCCTGTGGCAAAAGGCAAGACCTGGGGCTCAGCAAGTTTGAATTCCAGAATTTCAGAGTTGACCAAGATGGAAATTTGACCCCTGGGTTGCTGTGATCCAGGGGTCAACGGCCGCTGTGTTGGCAGGTGTGCCCTCACACCAGGGACAGGTGACGTGACCGAGCCTCCAGAGGGGAAGCAGGGCAAGGGACAACTCCCAAATTCCTGGGGTGCAGGAGAAAGGAAGGGCGTCGGGGAGCTTGTGTGTCCGGTGTTGCAGGGTCAACACAGTGGGGAGCCAGAGGACTTCCAAGGGCTGAAGCACCGCGGGGCCTTGTAGGGCCAGGCTCTTATCCCATCAGCCGAGAATGGATGCTGGACAAAGCTGACAAAGTTTTGCAGAGTATGCAAAGCAAGTTAACTCTAAAAGGCCAAAAGTTGTTTATCTGGGCTAGTTTATGTAAGAAAGGGTTAAGTTTAGCTTTCACATAAAGGCAACACGGAGTAGGGAAAATGGAAACTAAACAAGACTGGCTCAAACGGGCTCTGCAGTTAAAGGGAAGGAGAGAGCCCCTGACGTAAGCCCAGAGTTGGTGCTAGCTATAATCAAAGGCGGGAATTCTCAGCAGGAAATTTAAACTGGATGAGCTCTCTCAGATACGCTGTACAGCTCAAAATCTCGAAGGCAGGCTAGTTAGTTTCTCAGGTAGCCTGTAACCTCTGGAGTACCCAGCCAATGGGGAAACAGGGGAAGGACGTGAGTATTAGGTGTAGGATATAACTATCGCCATGTTCTTTTTTTTGGCATGCCTGCCACGTTTCTGGCTGTGCGTCCATTCTTGCAAGATCGTGAATAAATTCTTTTCTCCTCCACAACTGGGTGAGCATTTTTAAGGCATAATGCTTGTTTCTAACAGTTTAAAGACAAGTGACCATTTGTATATCTTTAGAGAAACATGTATTCAAAGCCTTTGCCCAATTTTTAATTGTGTTGTCTTTTTGTTGTTGAGTTGTAGTAGTTCTTTATATATTCTGGCCACTAAACCCTTCACAGATACACAGCAATTTTCTCCCATTCTTTAGATTGTCTTTTCACTTCCTTGATAGTGCCCCTTAAAGTTACAAAAGTTTTTAATTTTGATGAAGCCCATTGTTTGGGTTTGCTAAGGTTGCCATTATGCAAAACACCAGAAATGGATTGGCTTTTGTAAAGGGGGTTTATTTGGTTATAAAGTTGCCATGAAAATGTCCAAATTAAGGCATCAATACAAAGATACCTTCACCAAAGGAAGGCCAGTGGCATCCAGAAAACCTCTTTAGCTGGGAAGGCACGTGGCTGGCGTCTGCTCATCCTGGGTTGTGTTCCAGCTCCTCTCTTTTGCATTCTTCAAAATGTTGCTCTTGGGGCATTTTGTCCTCTCTTAGCTTCTCTGCAGCAAACACTGGGCTAGCATCCCCAAAGTGTCAGCAAAAGTCTGCTTTCAGTGGCTGTCTAAAAAAATATCTCTCTGAGCTCTTCTCCAAAATATCTCTCTCAGCCGCAACACTGAGTTCCTTCTGTTTGTCAGCTCTTTTATGTGGCTCCAGTGATTTAATTAAGACCCACCCTGAATGGGTTGGGTAACACCTCCATGGAATTTATCCAATCAAAGGTCTTGCCCACAGTTGATTGCAACACATCTCCATGGAAACACTCAATCAATAGGTTGCAACCTAATCAACACTAATATGTCTGCCACCACAAGACTGCATTAAAGAACATGGCATTTTTGGGGACATAATACATCCAAACTGGTACACCCATTTTATCTATTTTTTCTTTTGTTGCTCATGCTTTTGGTGTCATATCTAAGAAATCACTACCAATCCAAGTTTTTGAAGTTCACCCCTATTTTTCTGTCTAAGAGTTTTATGGTTTTGGCTTTTATGTTTAGGTACTTGACCCATTTAGAGCTGATTATTGTATATAGTGTGAGGTGGGGGGCGGTCCCCCTTCATTCTTTTCCAAGTGGAAATCCAGTTTTCCCAGCACCATTTATTGAAGAGACGATTGTTTCCCCAATTAGTGTACTTGGCCTTTTTGTCAAAAATCAGTTGGGTGTAGATGTATGGGTTTATTTCTGAACTCTCAATTCCATTCCATTGGTTGATTATGTCTATCTTTATGCCAGTACCACACCGTTTTGATTACTGTGGTTTTGTACTGAGTTCTGAAATAGGCAAGTGTCAGTCCTCCAACTTTCTTCTTCCTTTCCAACAATTATTTGCCTATTTGGGTCCTTGTGCTGGTTTGGATATATTATGTCCCCCACAAAAGCCATGTTTTAATCCAATTTCTTGGCACATTTGGATTAGGTTGTTTCCATGGAGATATGACTCACCCAAATGTAGATGAAACATTTTGATTAGATATTTCCATGGAGGTGTGGCCCTGCCCATTCAGGGTGGGCCTTAATTAGATCACTGGAGTCCTTTAAGAGGAACAAGACCCAACATAGATGGAGATGCTCGCTGATGCTTAGAGTTGAGGACAGAAAGACATTTGGAGATTCTAAGTTAAGAGATGAAGCCCAGAGTTTGCCCTGGAGAAGCTAAGAGAGGACCCCCAGATGCTTAGAGAGAAATGCTCTGGGAGAAAGAAGCAAGGATGCACAGGAGCATGGAGAGGAGCTAAGACAGAAGCCCAGAGACATTTGAAAAATGCCATTTTGAAGCACAACCTGGGAGCAAAGGAGCAGCAGATGCCAGCCATGCACTTCCCAACTGACAGGGGATGCCATTGACCTTTCTTCAATGAAGGTATCCTCTTGTTGATGCCTTAGTTTGGACACTTTCTTGGCCTGAGGACTGTAAATTTGTAACCAAATAAACCCCCTTTATAAAAGCCAATGCATTTCTGGTATTTTGCATTCTGGCAGCATTAGCAAACCAGAACAGATTTTGGTACCAGAGAAGTGGGGTGCTGCTGAGTTTGCAAATACCAAACATGTTGGAGCAGCTTTTTAAATGGATAAGGGGAAGATTCTGGAAGAATTGTGAGGAGCTTGATAGAAAAGGCCTAGATTGCTTTGAAGAGACAGTGGGTAAAAATATGGACTCTAAAGATAATTCTGATGAGGCCTTAAACAGAATTGATGAATGTGTCATTGCCAACTGGAAGAAAGTGATCCTTGTTTTAAAGTGGCAGAGAACTTGGCAAAATTGAGTCCTGGTATTGGACGGAAGGCAGAATTTGAAAGCAACAAGCTGGGATACTTAGCTGAAGGGATTTCAAAATGAAATACGGAAAATGCAGCCTGATTTCGCTTTGCAGCTTATAGTACAATGTGAGAGGAAAGAGATAAGCTGAGAACTGAACTCTTGGGTACGAGGAAACCAGAAATTGATGGTCTGGAAAATTCTGGGCTTCCAGAAAGTAAGACCCCAGAAGACAGTGTACCACATGAGAATTTAATGAAAACTGGAACCAGCCAGCCATTTCAGTACAAGCCAGGATTGGTGATAGAATTATCTAGAAAGGATTTGTGAAAAGTCCTATTTTCTGTGGATTTGACCCCTGTATGCTGCATGCCAAGCCAACAGTTTTTTGTGAAATCTGTATAGATGGAACCACTGCCAGTCTGGACTAAAAGGGACAAAAAAGGGACAAATTGAAGGAAAGAAGACTTCAAAGGCTGAACTATGGAAGCTAAGGTCTGGAGCCAAGAAGCCTCAGTCCAGGAGAGCAGACCTACCCATGCATGTAGAAAGGGCGAGTTTGCCCCAGAGGCAGAGGGTGGGCCTTCCACCTCCAGGCCCAGGAAGAGAGCTGCTGCCCCAGGCCTCAGAGAGGGTGGAGCACATACCCTGGGGACTGGGGAGAGCCTGGCTGCTACCCCACTGTTGTGAAGGGTTGAGCATGGGTCCCAGAGATGGAAGAGAATCTGGGTGCTGCCCCGAAGTTTGAGGAGGGTGGGGCCAAGAAGAAGGTGGTCTCCCCAATGTGTGGATATATTGGAGCATTCACCCCAACATTTGGAGAGAAAAGGGCTGCTGCGTAAGCCTTTGGAAAGGGCGGGACTGCTGCTCTCTCAAACTCCAAGGATAAAACATTCTGTAAATGATTCTCAGACTTTGAAATCTAATGAAGTTTGCCCTGCGGGTTTTAGGAACTGTTTCAGATCTTTGAACCCTGTTTTCCTTCCAATTTCTCCCTATGGCAATGGGAATGTTTATCTGTGGACTGTCCCTCCTTTGTGTATTGGAAGCAGATAACTTATTCTAAGTTTCACAGGTCCATAGCTAGAGGGGAGTTTTGCCTTAGGACAGACCATGCCTGTAACTGATTTTGATAAAACTTACACATACCTGTTGTTACTGAAATGATTGACGCTTTTGTGATATTGTGATGGAATTAGTGTATTTTGTAAATGGAAAAAAAAAGTCTTTTGGGGGTCCAGGGGGCGGAATGTGCCAGTTTAGATATATTATGTCCCCCACAAAAGCCATGTTTTAATCCAATCTTGTGGAACACTTGGTCTAGGTTTTTCCATGGAGATATAACTCACCCAACTGTAGGTGAAACACTTTGATTAGATATTTCCATGGAGGTGAGACTGCACCCATTCAGGTTGTGCCTTAATTACGTCACCAGAGTCCTTTAAGAGGAACAAGAGCCAACACAGATGGAGATGCTCGCTGATGCCGAGCGATACTTGAAGTTGTCAACAGAAGGACAATTGGAGATTCTAAGCTAAGAGATGAAGCCCAAAGTTTGCCCTGGAGAAGCTAAGAGAGGACCCGCAGATGTTTAGAGAGAAATGCCCTGGGAGAAAGAAGCAAGAATGCACAGGAGCTGAGAGAGAGGAGTGAAGACAGAAGCTCAGAGTCATTTTGGAGAAAGCCATTTTGAAACACAGCCCAGGAGCAAAGGACCAGCAGATGCCAGCCACGTGCCCTCCCAGCTGACAGGTGTTCTGGACACCACTGGCTTTTCTTCAGTGAAGATATCATATCCTCTTGTTGATGCCTTAGTTTGGACACTTTTATGGCCTTAGAACAGTAAAATTTGTAACCTAAGAAATCAATAAAAGCCAATCCATTTTTGGCATTTTGCATAACGGCAATGTTGGCAAACCAGAACAGGCCTCTTGCAATTTTATATGAATTTGAGGATCAGCTTTTCCATTTCTGCCAAAACTGCTGCTGGGATTTTCATAGGGATTGCATTGAGTCTGTAGATTGCTTTGGGAAGTATTGACATCTGAATAATATTACTTATAATAATTATACATAATATAATAATTATACATATTATTATGGTCTTCCTATCCATGAACACCAGATGCCTCAACATTTATTTAGGTCTTCTTTTATTTCTTTCAGTAATTCTTTGTAGTTTTCAGTGTACCTGTTCTTCACCTCCTTGGATAAATTTATTCCTAGTTATCTAATATTTTAGGAGCTATTGTGAATGAGATTTAAAAATCATTCCATTTGAGACTATTCTTTGCTAGAAATGGTCAATAAGCATATGAAAGAATGCTCAATATCATTGGACATCAGGGAAATATGAAAAAATACCACAATGAGATACCACTTCACACCCATTAGGATGGCTATTTCTAAAAAAAAAAACAAAGTAAGTGTTGGCAAAGATGCAGACAAATAGAAACCCTTATGCATTGCTGGTGACACTAGAATGGTGGAAATCAGTTTGGCCATTCCTCAGAAAGTTGAAAATAGAATTACCATATGACTTACAAACCCACTTCTTGGTACATACTCAAAAGAATTGAAAGCAGGGACTTGAACAGATATTTGTGTGTTTATGAAAGCATTATTCACAATAGCTAAAAGACAGGAACACCCAAGTGTCCATTGATAGATGAATGGATAAATAAAATGTGAAATAGATACGCAATGGAATATTATTCAGCTGCAAAAAGGAATTAAGTCCTTATACATGCAACATGGCTGAAACTTGAAGACATCTTGCTGAATGAAATAAGCCAGACGCAAAAAAACAAATATTTAAAGATTTCACTTATATGAAATACCTAAAAGAAGCAAACTTCATAGAGACGTATAGTAGTTACAAGTTACCAGGGGTTGGGGGTGCGAAGAGGGGGCTGTAGCTAACGGATCAGGAGTTTCTGTTGAGGTGATGAAAAAGTCGGGGTAATGGATATTGGTGAGGGTAGCACAATACTGTGAATGTAATTAATGCTGCTGAATTGTATGCTTGAATGTGGTTAAAATGGGAAATTTTGAGTTGTATATTTGTTGCAACCATAAAAAGTGAAAAAACAGACCAAAACCAAAAGAAAACAAAAAACAATTGGATGAGTAAGAATTTGAGCTTGGTGCCAGTGTGTTTTTTTCTAACAGACCCGGGCTGCTGTGAAGAGATGAAGGAAACACTGAACCACTCCACAGAGACCATCTTTGGCTCATCTACGTACAGCAAGGACGGGAGGTTAAAAGCTCTTGAGTTCCTTCTGTGTGGAGTCGTGGCTTGGCATAGAACTGGTTACCATGGTGACAGTGCAAGCCAAACAAACGATGGGAGAAAAAAGCTCTGGGGATAGATGAGGCCAAGAGAGTGGGCAGTGATCCAATTCTTTATTTTTTAAAATTAGTTTTCGGACCTCTGCCAAAATTCTCTATCTTATCTGTTATGTCCTTAAAGAATGCATATTTTGATATCTATGTTGGATAATTTATGATAATTTTGCTCTCTGGGTTTTCTGTAGGCCTGCTACTATTTCCACTCATTTCCCCCACATTTTGGGGTGTCTCCTTGTACCCCTCTCATGGGATGGACCCCACGTTTGCCCTGTGACAGGAAGACTTCAAGATGCAGCTGTGACTGGAGTTTCTCCATCAGACGCCAGAGGGCACCAGAACTCTACGGATGCCTTAACCCAGGTTTAGGGAGTCGGGATTCCAAGGTGAACTTGACTTTCCACCCCAAAGGCCGGGATGCTCCGGGCTTATCCCGAGGCCAAGCCCATGGGTCCCTAACCAAGTGCGTGAGCAGGTGTCTCGGACCCCACCTTCGGTGTGCCTTGGACCCCATCCCTTTCCCTCTGGCCCTGGGGCAGACACGACTTAGAGCTGATTTTCAAGAGTCATAAAGGAAATCAAAGGCCCTGGAATGGTATCTCTAAGCACCGAAAGAAAAATAGCTGCCAAAGTAGGATTTTCAATGCAAATAAAATATCTTTCAAGACTAAAGGTAAAAAAAATAAAGGCATTTTCAAGGACAGCAGAGAAAATCTGTCATGAGCAGGTTCACAATAAAGAAATACTAAAGAACATTCTTCAGACAAAAGGGAAATGAACCCAGATGGAAGGTGAGGGATGTGGGAAGGGATAAAGAGAAACAAAATAGTAAATATATGGGTAGATCTAGATTAGTATTCACAGGACAGAATAACAATAACATCTCCTTCGTTAAAAATATACATAGAATGAAAATGCATTGCAACATTGGCCTCGAATTTGTGAGAGTAGAAAGAGTTAAAATGTTCTAAAATTTTTGCATTGTTCATAAAAGTATCATTTAATATTAGACTTTGAGAAGTCCGGGAAGCAGGTTGTAATTTCTAGGTAATTACTAAAGGAATAATAAAAGACCATATAACTTCTAAGTTCATAGAGTAGAAAAGATGTAATAATCAGAAATAATCATTCCAGTTACTTTTTTGTGGAAATAGAAAAACTTATCCTAAAATCCTTATGGAATATCAAGGGACCCTGAATAGTCAAAATGATCTTGAAAAAGAGGAACAAAGTTGGAGGACTCACACTTTCTGATTTAAAAATTTACTACAAAGCTATGATGATCAAAACTGTGTGATACAGGCACAAAGCTAGACATATAGACCAATGGAGTAGTATAGAGAACTCCTAAATAAACCCTCATATTTAGGGTCAATTGATTTTTGACAAGGGTGCCAAGGCCATTCAGTGGGGAAAGGGCAGACTTTTCAACAAATGGTTATGAGAAAAATGGATATCCATATGCAAAAGAATAAAATCGGATCCTTACCTAACACCATATATAAAAATGAACTCAAAATGGATCAAAGACCTAAATGTAAAGCTAAAACTATAAAATTCTTGGAAGAAAACCTGGGAAAATTTTCCTGACCTTGGAGGTGGCAATGGATTCTTAGATTTTTACACCGAAAGCACAAGCAACAAATGAAACAATAGACGATTTGCACATCATCAAAATTAAAAACTTTTGTGCATCAAAGGACATTATCAAGAAAGTGAAAAGATGACACAAAATGGGGGAAAATAATTGTAAATTATAGATCTGATAAAGGATTAATATTCAGAATATTCGAAGAACTCTTACAACTCAACAATAACAACAAAACAAGCCAGTTAAAAAATGGGCAAAGCACTTGTGCCAGTTTGAATGTATTGTATCCCCCAAATGCCACTATCTTTGATGTAATCTTGTGTGGGCAAACCTATCAGTGTTAATTAGATTGTAATTCTTTGAGTGTTTCCATGGAGATGCACCCCACCCAACTGTGGGTGATGACTCTGATTGGATAATTTCCATGGAGGTGTTGGCCTGCCCATTCAGGGTGGGTCTGAATTAAATTACTGGAGCACTATATAAGATCAGACAGAAGGAGCAAGCTTGCTACAGCCAAGAGGGACACTTTGAAGAAAGCACAGGAGCTGCAGATGAGAGACAGTTTGAAGATGGCCATTGAAAGCAGACTCTTGCTCCAGAGAAGCTAAGAGAGGACAAATACCCCAAGTGCAACTAAGAGTGACATTTTTGAGGAACTGCAGCCTAGAGAGGAACATCCTGGGAGAAAGCCATTTTGAAACCGGAACTTTGGAGCAGATGCCAGCCACGTGCCTTCCCAGCTAACAGGTTTGCTGGACCCACTGGCCATCCTCCAGTGAAGGCACCCGATTGTTGATGTGTTACCTTGGACACTTTATGGCCTTAAGACTGTAACTGTGTAACCAAATAAACCCCCTTTTATAAAAGCCAATCCATCTCTGGTGTTTTGCATTCTGGCAGCATTAGCAAACTGGAACAGCACTTGAATAGGCATTTCTCCAAAGAAGATAGGTAAATGGCAAATAAGCCAGGAAGAGCTGCTCAAGATCATTAGCTATTAGGGAAATGCAAATCAAAACCACAATTAGACGCTACTTCACGCCTAGTAGGATGGCTATTACTAAACAAGCAGAAAATAACAAATGTTGGCAAGGAGGCAGAAAAATAGGAACCCTGGTACATTGTTGTGAATGTAAAATAGTGCAGCTCCTACAGAAAACAGTTTGGTGGCACCTCAGGAAGTTAAACGTAGAAGTATCATGTGACCTGGCAATTCTATTTCTAGGTATATACTCAAAAGAATTGAAAATAGGGACTTGAGAAATTTTACACCAATATTCATAGCAGCATTATTTTCAATAGCCAAAAGGTGGAAGCAATCTAAGTGTCCATCAACAGATGAATGGATAAACAAAATGTGGCATATATATACAGTGGAATAATACTCAGTTATATAAAAATTGAAGTGCTAATACATGTTACGAACACGGATGAACCTATCATGCTGAGTGTAATAGACCAGACACAAAAGGACAAATATTTTATGATTTCACTTATATGAAATACCTAGAATTAGCAAATACATAATGACAAAAAGCAAATTACACTTTACCAGGGATCAGGAGGTGGGGGGATGGGGAGTTATTGCTTAATGGGTACAGAGTTTCTGTTTCGGGTTAAAAAAATGTTTTGGTAAGGGGTGGTGGTGATAGTGGCACTATGCTGTGAATTTACTGTATCTCCAAATTGTACAAATGAAAAGTGGTTAAAATGGGAAATTTTGTATTGTGTATGTTACCATAAATTTTTTTAAATTTCAAAAAAAAATTAGTAATGAACAACTGGAAATTGAAATTAAAAACATCACCAGTTACAATAGCATAAAAGTATGAAACATGAAATATGGAATACATCCAACAAAATAGGTGAAAGACTTGCACCCTGAAAATTCTAAAACATTACTGAGTGAACTTAAAGACCTAAATTAATGTAGAAATAAACCTTGTTCATAAGTCAAAGACTTAACATTGTTAAGATGTTAATTTTCCCCAAATTGTTTTATAGATTCAACACAATCTCAATCAAAATCCCAGCAGGCTTTTTTTTTTTTTCGGGGTTAGTTGGCAAACCGGTTCTAAAATTCCTACGTAAATGCCAACGACCTAGGTTAGCCAAAACAACGTTGAAAACAGAACATCATTTGGAGACTATTCACTACTGATTTCAAGACTTATTTACAAAATGATGGCAAACTAGATAGTGTGTTATTTGTGTATAGATAGACAAATAGATGAATGGAACCAGAGTTCAGAAATAGACCCACTTATATATGGACAACTGATGTTATCAAAAGTGCAAAGGAGAAAGGACAGCCTTTTCATGAATTGATGCTGAAACAATTGGAAATCTGTATAAAAATGGATTTTAACCTATTTCTCACACCATGTACAAAAATTAACTCAAAATAGATCATAGACATAAATATAAAAGCTAAAACTGAAAAACCATAAAACTTCCAGGAGAAAATAGTCATTACTTAGGATTAAGCAAAGGTTTCTTAAGTATGGCACCAAAAGCACAATTTATAAAGAACTAATTGATAGATTGTATTTCATCAAAATAAAGAACTTCTACTCCTCAAAAGACACTATAAAACAATAAAAAGACAAACCACAGAGAGAAAACATTTGCAAACATTCACCTGAAAAAGACTTGTATCCAGAATATATAAACATTTCTCAAAAACTCAATACTAGGAAAACAGACAATCCAATAAAAATGGCCAAAGGATTTGGACAGACAGTTCATTAGAGCAAATGTACAGATGGCAAAGAAGTACATGGAAAGATTTGAACAGCTCCTTCACCAAAACAGCTCTATGGCACAGAAGCACATGAAACGTCATTAGGGAAATGCAAATTAAAACCAAGACGAGATATCACTACCCATCTATTAGATTGGCTAAAGTAACAACAACAACAAAACCGACCACACAAAATATTGGCGGGGATGTGTGGGAACTGGACTGTTCATACATTGCTGGTTGGGAATGTAAAATGACTTAACCACTTTGGAGATAGTTTGGCATTGTCTTAAAAAGTGAGTCACACACCTACCACATGATGAAGCCATTCCACTCCTAGTTATTTCTCTAAGAGAAAGGGGACTACATGCCCATACAAAGGGTTGTCCCTGAATGTCCACACCAGCTTTATTGTTGCAGCTAAAATGTAGAATCAACTCAAGTGTCTATCAAGTGGTGAATGGATACACAAAATTCTATACAATGGAACAATAAGGAAGAAAATATTGATGCATGCTGGAACACAGATAAACCTCAAAAATATTGTGCAGAGTCAAAGAAGCCAGACACAAAAGACCATACATATGAAACCTCCGGAGAAGGCAAACTTGTAGAGACAGAAAGTAGATTTGTGGTTGCCTGGGGCTGGGGGTGGGATGGGGTTGGGAACTGAGGATTAGCTGCAGACAAGCATGAAGAATCTTATTGGGGTGTTGAAATTTTTCTAAAACTGGTGATGTTTGCTCAACTTAGTAAATTTTCTAAGAATCATTTACCGGCATTTTTAAAATGGGTGAATTTGATGGTATGTAAATTATATATTAATAAAGTTCTTGGAAAAAACTTCTGAGATGCATCTAAAGTCAAGTTTAGCGGGGAATGTAAAGTTTGAAATGCACATATCATAAAAGAATAAAGGCTGGAAATCACTAAGCTATGTATCATTCTCGAGGGTAGAGAAAAGAAACAACAAATTAAATGCCAAGAAATGAGAAAAGAGATAATGAAGAAGAGAATACAATGATGTAGAAAACAAGTAGAAAGGGTCTGTAAAACTCTACTTTTGATCTTTACACAGGTTAATAAAATGGATGAACCCAGGGAGAGACTGATAAAGGATATGAGAAAACCTAGATAACGTCAGGATGAAAGTCAGGGAGTTACCACAGATCCTGCAGATACTTAAAACATGAGCATATTATGAACAATGTAATGCCAATCCATTTGAAAATTTATATGAAATGACTCCTACAAAAACAGAACCTACCAAAAAGGACACAAGAGGGGATAGAAATTATGAATATTTTATAATTGTTAAATAAATTGAATCCATAATTTAAAAGCTACAAGGAAAAGTCCATTCACAGACTGAATTACTGGAAAGTGCTACCAAGTGTGAAGAAAGAAATAGATTTGGTTTTACATAATCTCTTCCAGTGAATCAAAAAATGAGGAATATTCTTTATCTTATTTTAGGATATGAGCATAATTTTGACACTAAACCTGTGAATAACATTTTGAACAAGAAATATAACAGGTCAGTCTTACTCACAAACATAGATTCAAAAATCCTAAACAAAATATGAGCCCATGGAATCCAGTATTATATAAAGAAGTTAATTCAGCTCCACAAATTTGGGTTTCTTCCAGGGATGTTAAGAGTGGCTTGGCATTTGAAAATCAATGTAATTGACATTAATAAAATAAAGGATGGATATTATATGATCCCCTCAACACTGTAGAGAAAGTGTGAAATGAAATTCGACATCCATTCCTGATAAACAGTTCTCTTAGTAAAGAAGGAAAGAAGGTAATTTCCTGACTCTGAAGGAGGATATTGTCTCAGTTTGCTATGTTGCCATTTGCAAAATCCCAGAGATCGATTGGCTTTTATAAAAGGGGTTTGTTTGGTTACAAAATTAGAGTCTTAAGGCCATGAAGTGTCCAAGGTAAGGCATCAAAAATAGGGTAGCTTCACTGGAGAAAGCCATCGGCATCTGGAAAACCTCTGTTAGCTGGGAAGGCACGTGGCTGGCGTCTGCTTGCTCCAGGCTGTGTTTCAAAATGGTGTTCTCCAAAATGTCAGCTTTCAATGGCCGTCTTCAGAATGTCTCTCTCAGCTGCAGCTTCTCTGAGTGCCTTCTGTCTGAGCTTTTATAGGACTCTGGTAAGCTTATCAAGACCCACGCTGAATGGGTGAGGACACACCACCACGGAAATAATCTAACCAAAGGTATCACCCACAGTTGGGTGGGTCACATCTCCATGGAAACAGCCTAATCCAAGATTCCAACCTAATCGACACTAATATGTCTGCCCCCACAAGATTGCATCAAAGGACATAGCATTTTGGGGGACATAATACATCCAAACCAGCACAAGTATCTACAAAAACCCCTGTGATAGGCCTCCGGCTTGGAGGTGAGCTGGGGAAATCTTTCCTTTTGAGAGTGGAAACAAGAGAAGAGTGTCTCTATTATCATGCTTCAGAAAAGAAAGAATGAAAAATGAAAGGAAAAGGGATTGGAAAAGAAAGCTTTCCTTATATGCAGATTATATCCGCACACATATAAGCTATGCACAAAATAAAACCTAGACTGCTGCTTGCACTGTGAGAATGGAGGCCACGCTGGGCCGGCAGGTTGTCGACTCCCCAGAAGACGTGGCCTCCCGGAGGGGTGCGCGGTCACCGCGGAGGGCCCCGGAGGAAGCTGTGGGGACTTGAGTCCCCTCCACGCAGAGCTCAGCTTCTTGGAAGGAGAGGAAGGGGCTTCGTCCTGCAGAGGGTGTCCTGCGGGCTGCAGGGACAAGTCAGGGTCTGCGTGGGCTCCCTCAACGGGACTATTCGGGGGTGGGTCTCTTGTTGAGATCCGAATTTTCTTGGGTGAAAGACGGACCTCCAGGTTTGGGGGAGGCCAGACATGGCTTGTTCAAGCCCAGAAAGATGAGTTAATTCTTGAAGGAAATGACACTGAACTTGTCTCAAATTCAGCTGCTCTGACTCAGCAAGCCACTGCAGTGTAGAAGCAAAGATAGCAGAGCAAATTTTGGACGTTATCTGTATCTCTGCACACTGGTGAATTAGATCTAGGAGCTGTCCAGCTGTGGAAACAAGATGCCAGATGAGTCCAAAGACCTATTTGTGGTATTTTAATGCAGTAAAATTCATCTGTTGGAAAAGACAGGGGAAATGTAAAATACAAGTTACAAAGAAATTAAAAAATAAAAGTTACAGGTTAATTCTCAGAATTAAGTGAGTTTATCAAGTTTGTTATACTCAAGGGCAATATTCAAAATCAACTGCATTTCTAAATATCAGTAATAAACACATAGACATCAAAATAAAAAGATGACATTTCTAATAAACATATTATATACCAAAGAATAGATCTAACAAAAGATAAAATTTCTGCACAGAAAACCATAAAATGCTATTGAGAGAAATTAAAGAATACCGAAGTAAATGGCGAACTTTATCATGTTCATGAATTTGGAAACTCGATATTGTAAACATGTCAAACCAATCTATAGGCTTACTGTAATCCCAATAAAAGTCCCAATGGATGTTTTGTGGAACTTGTCAAGCTCATTCTAGAATTTATATGGAAATACAAAGAGTCAGAATAAAAAAGACACTCGAGGAAAATAAGGTGGGAAATTTGTTCTTCCAGGTATCAGCTGATTTTACATAATATTGACAAAGAATAGAAAAACAGAATAATGGAATAGAACCCATAGCCTCCAGAAACCCACACCATATACAACGAAGGTGACCTCACAGGACAGTTTTCTTAAATAAGACATAAGAATATTAATAATAAAAATTGATAATTTGGACCATGTTAAGTTAATAACTTCTGTCATTTAAAGACACCATTGAAAGAGTGAGAAAGCAAACTATAGAATGAGAAAAGATTGGAAATACATATAAATGACAAAGGACTGATATTCAGAATATGTGAAGAACTGCTGCAAATCTATCAGAAAAAAGAGGGAAACCCAAGTGAAAAATGGCCAAGAGATTTCATCATGCACTTCTCAAAATAAGATTACCAAAGCAAATAAAAATCTGCAAAACTCTCAGACTCATTAGCAATGAGTAAACTGAAAATTAAAGCCACAACAATAAACCCTTCTGCACCCATCAGAATGGTTAAAATAAGAAAGTCAAAACAAATGTAGGTGAGACTGTGAATCAATGAATGCTCAATTACTGGTGGTTGGAGTTGGTTTTGGTAACTTGGAATTACCATGTCATAAAAGAATTTGGCATTATCTACTAATGTTGAAGATATCCAAATACCTTATGACCCAGGAATTTTACTCCTAGATAAATATCCAACAGGATTAGTGAATTGGAACAAAAAATGGAAAGAATGGAAAATAAAGAGGCAAGTGGGATAAAATGAAAAGGTAAAACATTTAACTGAAGTCTCAGAAGAGAGAATGGGAAGAAGTAATATTTGAAGTGATAATGCTCAAGAATTTCTCCAAAATTGCTGAAAGACACAACTTGCAGATTTAAGAAGCTCTGCAAATCTCAAAGGGGAAGAGTATCGCACCTAGGCAAATCATAGCATGACTACCAAAAACCAAATATAAAGGAAAAATCTTAAAAGAAACCAGAGGACAAAAGACAGATGACTTCTGTTATGGATTGAATCATATTCCCCACAAATGCATGCTCAAGCCCTATACATGGGAAACCTTTTGTGAACAGGGTCTTTGAAGATGTGATTGGTTAAGATGAGGCCAAACTGAATCAGGGAGGACTTAATCCAGGATAACTAGAGTCCTTACAAGCCAAGGAAATTTGGACACGGTAGGAGGAGCCGCAGGAGACAGAAGGCCATGGGACGGAGGCAGAGGTTGTGGTTTTTTTTTTTTTTTTTTTTTTTTTAGGAATAAAGAATAAAGAGCCTAGATTTTATTTAGGACATAAAAATATCCCCCACCCCCACCAAAAGAAAAGACATTGAAGCCACAGATGTAGGGAAAGAAAGATATGGGAGGGACCCACAATTCATTTTATGTTAACAGAGAAGACAATACTTATTGGCACAATTTACTACGTAGGTAAGTCGCTGTGGATACAGTTTTGAGTTACACGAGCAGTGTTCCAGAAGGGAAAGTAATTTTGGTAAATGCTCTGAGGTTAAGAAGAATCTTTTGTAAGTGGCATATTCACTTATTTGATGTTTAATAGCAAAGCCAAGGACTGATGGCATGGCATGTGATGGGGATCTTTTGATGCTTCTTTCCAAACAGCTTAGTGATCCCCTCCAGTCTGCCACCAAGTCACCCCATCTGCAATCCCCAGCTGGACTGGGCTACCTGCTGCATTACTTGGTTGCCCATCAAATGAGAATCAAATGTGTCTCACTGACAAGCCCCAACTCACGATGAGACTTCATTGATTTGCTCACAGCAGAATGTGGTTTTCCTTTGAACTGGACCACTGATTAATCCTGGCCAGCTACTATCAGATTGATGAGATCATTCTCTGTCCTCACCCCTTCTGGGGCCATCAGTTACACATTCACTCTGTCAGCTAAATCCATTTTCCTTGGTTGTTTCCAGAAGCCATCTTTGTTGCAGGCCCCACAGTAAAGCTCTGTCCTTTCTGTCCCAACTATATGGCTGGCAGAGGAATGGCTAAGGGTAGAGGGAGAGATTTCTACTTTTTACTCAATCTTGTATTTGTGATATGCAGTCATGTGCATAATTTATTCACATTCACTTCTGAATATTAATTTGTTTGATAATTGTATGAAATTTAAGTATCCATTTGCCTGTTCATGAATTTTAGGTGTTTCTAGGTTTTAAGAAACACCCAATACATTAGGTACTACTGATATTGCTAGGAATGCTTGGGTACACATCTCCTGGTGCACATGTGTGAAGATTTCCCAGTGGAATTGCTGGGTTATGTTATGCACATTTCCAATCGGATATTGCTACATTGTTCTCAAAATGGTTCCCCTCATAGTCTCAAGGTGGCTGCAGCAGTTCCAGACATCACGCCCAAGCACTATAGTAGCCAAAAGAAGAGAGACTTATTCTTCTGGTTCCTCCCCTTGAGAATGAGTTCATCTTTCCAACAGGCTTTTCCTCAAGTCTGTTGACTGGGATTAATTCATATGCCCATTCCTAAACCCAGCATTGGAAAATGGAATGGGTTATCACAAATGGCAAAGACCCGAGTTTCTCAACTTTGGTACCACTGGCATTTTAGACAGGATAATTCTTTGTTGTGAGGGGCTCTTCTGTGCACCCTAGTTTAACAACATCCCTGGCACTACCCACTAAATGCCAGTATTGCTTGCCTCATTGTGACCATTAAAAATGCCTCCAGACATTGCCAGATATCCTCTAGGGGACAAAGTGTCTCTTGTTGAGAACCACCAGCTTAGAGTAATCATTTGGTGAGGAACAGAAGGTGGGAATTCAGCCACCATGAGCACCACAGGCTTCAAGCTAGGATCAGTGCAGGATGCACATGAACCTCCCAGAACCCTATTTTTTTTAGATTTTTTTTATTGAGATTTTTCAGATACCATACAACTATCCAAAGATCCAAAGTGTACAATCACTTGCCCACAGCACCACCATACAGCTATGCATCCATCAACACAATTATTTTTTTTCAATTTTTAGAACATTTTCACTACTCCAGCAAAGAAACGAAGACAAAAAAAGGAAACTCACATCCTCCCATACCCCTAACCATGCCCCCCCATTATTGATTCATAGTTTTGGTATAGTACATTTGTTACTGTTGATGAAAGAATGTTAAAATACTACTAACTGTAGTGTATAGTTTGCAATAGGCATATATTTTTTTTCTATGTGCCTCTCTGTTATTAACTTCTAGTTATAGTGTCATACATTTGTTCTGGTTCATGAGAGGGATTTCCAATATTTGTATAGTTAATCACGGGCATTGTCCACCACAAGATTCACTGCTTTATACATTCCCATCTTTTAACCTCCAACTTTCCTTCTGGTGACATGTGTGACTCTGAGCTCACCCTTTCCACCACCTTCACACACCTTTTAACACTGTTAGTTATTCTCATTACATGCTACCATCACCCCTGTCCGTTTCCAAATATTTAAGTTCACCATAGTTGAACATTCCGCTCATAATAAGCAACCGCTCCCCATTCTTTAGCCTCATTCTATATCCTGGTAACTTATATTTCATTCTATGAGTTTATATATTATAATTAGTTCATATCAGTGAGACCCTGCAATATTTGCCTTTATGTGTCTGTCTTATTTCACTCAATATAGTGCTCTCAAGATTTCTTCATCAATCCATTTCTTTTAAGATGGTTTTGTTCAAACACTATACATTCCATCCTAAGTAAACAATCGTTGGTTCCCTGTATAGTCACATATTTATGTATTGAGCACCACTGCCACTCTCTATATAAGAACATTTCTTCCACAAAGACAGAGGAAGAGTCAAAGAAGGCAGAGAGGCAAAAGAAAAAGGCAAGAGAGAGAAAAACAAACAAACAAACAAACAAGCAAACAAAAAAACTTGATAGCTAGAAGGTGACAAAAGGGAAGATAGCATTAACCTAGAGTAGAATAAAGAGTCAGACAACATCACCAATGCCAGGAGTCCCACACCCTTCCCCTATTCCCCACCCCCCATATGCATTTAGCTTTGGTCTATTGCCTTTGTTACATTAAAGGAAGCATAATACAATGTTTCTGTTAATTCTAGCCTCTAGTTTGCATTGATTATATTTTCCCCCCAATCCCACCCTATTTTTAACACCTTGCAATGTTGACATTCATTTGTTCTACCTCATGTAAAAACATATTTGTACCTTTTATTACAATCGTTGAGCACCCTAGGTTTCCCTGAGTTACACAGTCCTAGTCTTTATCATTCATCTTTTGTTCTGGTGTCCCACATGGTCCCTGCCTTCCTCTTTCAACCATACTCACAGTCATCTTTGTTCAGTGTACTTACATTGCTGTGCTACTACCTCCCAAAATTGTTTTCCAAACCTCTCACTCATGTCTTTTCCTTTCTATCTGCAGTGCTTCCTTTAGTGTTTCCTGTAGAGCAGGTTACTTGTTTACAAACTCTGTCATTATCTGTTTGTCAAGAGAATATTTTAAGCTTTCCCTCAGATCTGAAGGATAGTTTTGCCAGATATAGGATTCTTGGTTGGTGGTTTTTCTCCTTCAGTATCTTAAATGTATCACCCCACTTCCTTCTTGCCTCCATGGTTTCTATTGAGAAATCCACACAGTCTTATCAAGCTTCCTTTGTAAGTGATAGATCGTTTCTCTCTTGCTGCTTTCAGGATTGTCTCTTTATCTTTGACATTTGATAATCTGATTATTAAGTGTCTTAGCATAGGCCTATTCAGATCTATTCTGTTTGGGGTATGCTGTGCTTCTTGGATCCATAATTTTATGTCTTTCATAAGAGATGGGAAATTTTCATTGATTATTTCCTCCATTATTGCTTCTGCCTCTTTTCCCTTCTCTTCTCCTTCTGGGACACCAATGACATGTAAATTCTTGCTTTTCATTTGGTCTTTAAGTTCCCAGAGATGATGCTTATATTTTTCCATTCTTTTCTCTATCTGTTCTTTTGTGCGTAGGCTTTCAGGTGCCTTGTTCTCCAGTTCCTGAGTGTTTTCTTCTGCCTCTTGAGATCTGCTGTTGTATGTTTCCAGTGTGTCTTTCATCTCTTGTGTTGTGTCTTTCATTTCCATAGATTCCACCAGTTGGTTTTTTGAACTTTCAGTTTCTACCTTATGTACGTCCTGTGTTTTCATTATACAGTTCATCTCTTTTGCCATATCTTCCCTAAACTTTTTGAATTCAGTTATTATTAGTTGTTTCAATTCCTGCATCACAGTTGAAGTGCGGGTTTGTTCCCCTGACCGGGCCATAGCCTCATTTTTCTTGGTGTAGGCTGTAGTTTTCTGTTGTCTAGGCATGGTTTCCTTGGTTACCCCAATCAGGTTTTCCCAGACCAGAACGGGCTCAGGTCCCAGAAGGAAGAAATATTCAGTATCTGGTTTCCCTGAGGGTGTGTCTTAGAGAATTGTTTCCTGTGATGCCTCCGGTCACTGTGCTTTTCTGCCCAGCAGGTGGCACCTGTTAGCCTATAATTCTTGACTGGTGTAAGTTCTGACTCGAAGGTGGGTAGTAGAGCTGGGCCCCACCCCTTTCCTCTTTAAAGAAGACAGACACCCTAGGGAGAGGTCATTAGCATTTCAGTGGTCTCTCTCTGCCTGTGCTGTCTCCACCCTTGTCTGGGTCAGAGCACTGGGAACTGAAAATGGCCGAGGCTTTCTCCACTGAGTCGAAAAAGGAACAGAGCTAGTCCAAGGCAACCCTCCAGCTCTCCAAGGTCAGTCATCACCCAAAGCCTCTGTCTACTTGTTGGGAAATCGTACCTCATAGTGAGCAGTTCACACTCACTAATTAATACCCCAGTTGGAGCTCAGCTGAGCTATATTCGCTTGCTGGGAGAGAGCTTCTCTCTGGTACCACGAGGCTTTGTAGCTTGGGCTGTGGGGGTGGGGTCTCCTGATTTAGATCCGCAGTTCGTTCTTACAGGTTTTATGCTGTGATCTCAGGTATTCCTCCCAATTCAGGTTAGTGTATGATGAGTGGACAGTCACGTTTGCTCCCCTGCAGTTATTCCGGATTATTTGCTAGTTGTTTCTGGTTTTTTTTAGTTGTTCCAGGGGGACTACTTAGCTTCCACTCCTCTCTATGCCACCATCTTAGATACTCCTCTCAAGGTTGAGTTTTGATGGCCAGCAGGCCACTGTCACCGCTTATGGAGCTACTGGACTTCTACACGAAAATATGAACTTCGGTTCCCTGCCTCAAACCATACACAAGAATTAATTAGAGATGGATCATAGACCTAAATGTGAAAGGTAAAATAATGAAACATCTAGAAGAAAACAGTAGAATGTCTTTATGGACTTGGCTAGGCATTTGTGTCTTGTATTTCTTAACAGGACACAAAAAGCATAAACCATTAAAGATAACATTGATAAATTACAAAATTCAACAATTTTAAGAATGAATATTCATCAGAAGACATAATTGAAAATTGGAACTGTTGAGGTGCCACCTTGCAACTATCATGGTAAGAATTGATTCAGGCAGGAACCATCAATGGGTACATAAAGATGGGAGTGGGGGATTTTGAAGAAGAAGCAGAATAGTCTCAAAACATCTTGCAGATTACTGCTTACAGTGGGAAAAACAGACTAAGTGACCAAATGAATGTCACCAGTAAGGACAAAACCAATACTATGTGTCATCAGAAGTAATTCCTTGAGAAGGACTGAATGATCTTAATATAATTAAGAGAAAACTCAAGCTAACCAAATTGAGGGACACTATAAAATAATTGGCTTGTGTTCTCCACAATGTTACTGTCATGGAAAACAAAGAAAGGAAACTGAAAAAGTTTTGGCAAGTATGTGCAATCAGTGATCTAGGACTGCATAATATACTAGAAAAAATTGCTATAGGGTACATTATTGGGACAATTTAGGAAATTCGGATATAAGACTGTGTTTTAGTTTGCTAATGTTGCTGGAATGCAAAACACCAGAGACGGATTGGCTTTTACAAAAGGGATTTATTTGGTTACACAGTTACAGTCTTAAGGCCATAAAGTGTCCAAGGTAACAAATCAGTAATCAGGTACCTTCACTAGAGGATGGCCAATGGCGTCCGGAAAACCTCTGTTAGCTGGGAAGACACGTGGCTGGAGTCTGCTCCAAAGTTCTGGTTTCAAAATGGCTTTCTCCTGGGACGTTCCTCTCTAGGCAGTTGTTCCTCAAAAATGTCACTCTTAGTTGCACTTGGGGTATTTGTCCTCTCTTAGCTTCTCTGGAGCAAGAGTCTGCTTTCAACGGCCATCTTCAAAATGTCTCTTATCTGCAGCTCCTGTGCTTTCTTCAAAGTGTCCCTCTTGGCTGTAGCAGCTTGCTCCTTCTGTCTGATCTTATATAGTGCTCCAGTAATTTAATTCAGACCCACCCTGAATGGGCGGGCCAATACCTCCCTGGAAATTATCCAATCAGAATCATCACCCACAGTTGGGTGGGATGCATCTCCATGGAAACACTCAAAGAATTACAATCTAATTAACATTGATAGGTCTGCCCACACAAGATTACATCAAAGATAATGGCATTTGGGGGACATAATACATTCAAACTGGCACAGACTGTAACTGCATCAATGCTAAACTTCCTGGTTTTGATAAACGTATTGTGGTTATGTATGTTTTTCCTTAGGAAATACACTTTTGATGTATTAAAGGGGTAAGATGTTCAGAGCCCAAATTCAAATGGTTTCAAAAAAATAGTTACACACATACACACATTATAAATAAACCTATTTTACCATTCCTTAACAACTCTTTATGGACATAGGATTTCATTTCTCTTGCTTTTTTTTTTTTTTTTTTGGCAGGAAGACTATATAAGAGATTCTTGTCCTTCTTAGGATATTGGAGGCACTTAATGGAAGTCTCTTCCAATACTCAGTGTCACCATTTATTACTTGTTTAGGTGAGCCCTTCAGTTTTCTTTACTGTAAAAGAAAACTTTCCTACTTTGTAATAAATAAATAATCTGTGGGGAGATACTTTGAAACTATTTGTTTGTCCTCTTCCCCAACAAACTTTAACTGAATGATTTTAGCACCCATTGATGATTCTTGACAAAATCAGTTATTGACCATAATGGCTGCAAGCATGTAATATTCTAACTCTATCACTCTTACCACATGTAGTAGCTGGAATTCTATGAGAAATGGGTTTCTCTTCTTACTTATTTGCTTACTTATTTATTTACCTTTTTTTTGGTAACAACTTTACTGAGATACAGTTCACATATTATATGATTCACCTATTTAAAGTGTACAATCCAGTGGTTTTTAGCATATTTATAAAGTGATGCAATCAACACCAGTAGGTTTTAGAACATTCTCATCACCCACAAAAGAAATCTCGTACCCCAGGTCCTTTAATATCATGCACCATTCCCCACCTCCATGCCCCACAGCCCTGAACAACCACCTATCTGCTTTCTGTCCCTACATGTTAGCCTATTATGGACATTTCATATAAATGGAATCACATAATATATGGTCTTTTGTGACTGGCTTTCTACATTTCACTTAGCATAATGTTTTCAAGGTTCCATCATATTGTAACACATATCAGTACTTAATTCTTTTTTATTGCCCAATAATATTCCATTTTATGGAATATATCACATGTTTATCCATTCAGAACTTGAGAGATATTTGTTTTTTTTTCCCACTTTTTGACTATTATGAATAATGCTGCTATGAACATTCGTGTACAAGTTTTTGTGTGGACATGTACTTCCATTTTTCTTGGGTATATACCTAGGAGTGGAATTTTTAGAGTCAAGTGTTGACTCTATGTTTAACTTTTTGAGGAACTCTAGGCTGTTTTACAAATTACCATTTTACATTGTCACCAACAATGATACGAGGGTCCCAATTTCTCCACAACCTTGGGAACGACCCTGATTATCTGTCTTTTTATTATAGCCTTCTAGTGAGTATGCAGCAATATCTCATTGTGGTTTTGATTTGCATTTTCCCGAATACTTATGATGTTGAGCATGTTTTCATGTGCCTGTATATCTTCTTATTGGCCACTTGTATATCTTTTTTGGAGAAATGTCTATTTCAAGTCTGTTCTATTTCCTTGTCTGATCAAGCAAATTCTATGCAATGCGTTGGCTTAAACACTGGGATTTTATTGCCTCACAGTTTCGATGCTAGGAGGAATCCAAAATCAGGGTATCATCAAGGCAATGCTTTCTTCCCAAAGACTTGAGTTCTGGGGCCGGCTGCTGGTGATCCTTGGTCCTGGGATCCCCTGTCACAGGGCAGTGCACATGGTGGCCTTTCCTGACCTCTCCCTTCTCTTCTGGGTTCTGTTAATGTTTAGCTTCTGGCTTCTCCCTCTGTGGCTTTCTCTCTGTCTGAATGTCATTCTGCCCTTAAAGGACTCCAGTAATAGGATTAAGACCCATCCTGATTGGGTTGGGCCACATCTTAACTGAAGTAACCTCATTAGAAGGTCCTACTTACAATGGGTTCACTCTCACAGGAATGGATTAATTTAAGAACATGTTTTTCAGGTATACATAGCTCCAAACCACCATAAAGTCCTTTATCTATTTTTCAGTTGAGTTGTCTTTTTATTGAGCTGTGAAAGTTCTTTGTGTATTTTAGGTACCAGCCCCTTGTCACACATTTGATCTGCAAACATTTCTACCATTATGTGGGCTGTCTTTACACTTTCTTGATAATGTTCTTTGATGCACAAAAGTTTTAAATTTTGGTGAAGTCTAATTTATTTTTCTTTTGCTGCATGTGATTTTAGTGTCATTGCTAAGAAACCATTGCAAAATCCAAGGTCCAATAAATTTACCCATATGTTGACTTCTAAGAATTTTATAGTTTTAGCTCTTAAATTTAGATCTTTGATGCATTTTGAACTAATTTTTGTATATGGCATGAGGTAGGGGTCTTCACTCATTTCTCTGCATGTGGATATCCAGTTGTTCCAGAACCATCTGCCGAAAAGACTATTCTTTTCCCACCAAATGGCCTTGGCACTCTTGATGAAAATCGTTTGACCTTAGATATATGAGTTTATTTCTGAACTCTCAATTCTATTCTATTGATTTATATGTCTATCCTTAATGCCAACAACACATTGTTTTGAATACTGTTGCTTTGTATTGAGTTTTGAAATCAGGAAGTGTGAGTCTTCCAAATTCGTTCTTTCACAAGATTGTTTTGGCTAATTTGGATCCCTTGAGTTTACATGTGAATTTTAGAATCAGCGTGTCAATGTCGACAAAGAATCCAGCTGAGACTCTCATAGGAAAAGTGTTGAATCTGTGATCAATTTCAGGAGTATTGCCATATTAACAATAAATATTCAGTATCCCAATCCATGAGCATGGGTTGTCTTTCCACTTAATTACAGCTTCTTTAATTTCTTTCATTGATGTTTTGTAGTTTTCTGAGCATAAGCTTTGTACTTCTTTTGTCAAATTTAACCCCTAGCATTTCATTCTTTTTGATGCCATCATAATGGAATTGTTTTCTTAATTTCATTTTTGGTTGATTCATTGCAAATGTATAGAAATACGATTGATTACTGCAACCTTACTGAACTCATTTATCTGTTCAAATAGCTTTTTACTGTATTCCTTAGGATTTTCTATATACAAGGTCATGTCACCTGAGAATATAGTTTTACTTTTTTCTTTCCAATCTGGATGCCTTTTATTTCCTTTACTTGCCTAGTTGCCCTAGCTAGAACCTCCAGTGCAATGCTGAATAGAAACGGTAAGAGTGGACACCCTTGTCTTGCTCCTGATCTTAGGGGAAGGCACTCAGTGTTTTATCTTCAAGTTGAAGTTTGCTGTAGGTTTTTCATAGATGCCCTTTATCAGTTTGAATATGTTTCCTTCTATTCCTATTTTGTTGAATGTTTTTATCATGAAAGGGTGTTGGATTTGTCAAATCAAAAGTTCGTGAAGACTCAATATTAATTTGTCAAATATTTGGTAGAATTCACCAGTGAAGCCATCTGGACCTGTGTTTTTCTTTGTGGGTAGTTTTATGATTACTAATTCAATTTCTTTGCTTGTTCTATGGCTCATCAGATTTTCTTTTTTTCCTAGTGTCTGTTTTGGTAGTTGTGTCTTTATGGAAAAATTACCATTTTATTTAGGTTGTCTAATTCATTGGCATACAATTACTCATAACATTCCTTTGTAATTAAAAAAAAATTCTGTAAGATTGGTTGTAATGCCCCGTCTTTCCTTTCTGATGTTAGTAATTTGAGTTCTGTCTCTTTTTATCTTGGTCTGTTTAGCTAAAGATTTGTTAATTTTGTTGATCTTTTCACAGAACCAACTTTTGCTTTTGTTGATTTTCTCTATTATCTTTTCTATTCTCCATTTCAATAATTTCTTTTCTAATCTTTATTATTTCCTTCCTTTTGCTCACTTTAAGTTTAGTTTGCTCTTCTTTTTCCAGTATTTTAAGGTGAAAGGTTAGGTTATTTGACATCTTTCTTCTTTTTTTAAATGTAGATTTATAGCTATAAATTTTCCTCTAAGCACTGCTTTAGCTGCATCCCATAAGTTTGGGTATGTGTGTTTTCATTTTCATCCCAAAGAATTTTTAAATTTATCTTGTGATTTTTTATTTATCTATTGGCTATTTAGGAGTGAGTTGTGTAATTTCCACAAATGTGAGAGTTTTCCAACTTTCTTTCTGTCATTGAACTCTAATTTCATTCCACTGTGGTTAAAGAACATTGTATTATTTTTACCCTTCCAAATATATTGAGGTTTGTTTCATGACCTAACATATGATTTACCTTGGAGAATGTTCCATGTACACTTGAGGACAACGTATACTTTGCATCATTGGGTAGAGTGCTTGATAGAATCTGTTAGATCTGTTTGGTTTATAGCCTTACTCAAGTCTTCCAGGTCCTTTCAGTTTCTGTCTAGAAGTGAGCAGTTGCCATCTTGGATTAGGAGCCTTACGTATAACATTTGGGTGTCCTACTTCAACCCATTACAAGTGTCCAGTTTGAAGGGGGTTCGCTGCTTGGGCTTTCCAGAATAACTTTAAATAGAAGTTGTAATAGTGCATATTCAGGCCTTGTTCCCAGCCTTAAGGGGAAAACATTCAGTATTTTACAATTAAGTGTAATGTTAGCTATAGGTTTTTTGTAGAGACCATTTATTAGATTGAGGAAATTCTCTTCTATTTGTAGTTTATTGAGAGTGTTTTCTAATCATGAAGAGGCATTTATCAAATCTGTTTCAGTTTCTATTGAGCTGATCATATGGTTTTCTACTATATTCTGTTAATGCAATAAATTACATGACATGTTTGATTTTTAATGTTAAACCAACTTTGCTTTCCAGGAATAAGCCCCATTTGGTCCTTGTTCTGGTTTGCTAATGCTGTCATTTGCAAAATACCAGAAATGGATTGGCTTTTATAAAGGGGGTTTATTTGGTTACAAAGTTACAGTCTTAAGGCCACAAAGTGTCCAAGGTAAGGCATTGTGCCAGTTTGAATGTATTATGTCCCCCAAATGCCATTATCTTTGATGTAATCTTGTGTGGGCAGGTGTTATCGGTGTTGATTAAATTGTAATTCTTTAAGTGTTTCTGTGGAGATGTGCCCCACCCAACTGTGGGTGATAACTCTGATGAGATAATTTCCATGGAGGCGTGGCCCCACCCATTCAAGGTGGGTCTTGATCAGTGGAGCCATATAAATGAGCTGATGGGCAGAGGGAACTCAGTGCAACTAAGAGTGACATTTTTGTGGAACTGCAGCCTAGAGAGTAACCTCCTGGGAGAAAGCCATTTTGAAACCAGAGCTTTGGGGCAGATGCCAACCACATGCCTTTCCAGCTAACAGAGGTTTCCGGACACCATTGGCCATCCTCCAGTGAAGGTACCCGACTGCTGATGTGTTACCTTGGACACTTTATGGCCTTAAGACTGTAACTGTGTAACCAAATAAACCCCCTTTTACAAAAGCCAATCCGTCTCTGGTGTTTTGCATTCTGGCAGCAATAGCAAACTAGAACAGGTGCCTTCACTGGAGAAAGGCCATTGACATCTGGAAAACCTCTGTTAGCTGGGAAGGCAAGTGACTGGCATCTGTTTGCTCCCAGGTTGCATTTCAAAATGGGATTCTCCAAAGTGTCATCTTTCAATGGCTGTCTTCAAAATGTCTCTGGAAACTGCAGCTCTGATTTCCTTCTGTTTGTCAGCTGTTTTATATGACTCCAGTGATTCAATTAAGATATACTCTGAGTGGTTGGGGTAACACCTCCATGGAAATTATCCAATCAAAGGTCCTTCCCACAGTTGATTGCATCACATCCCCAAGGAAACAATCAGTAGGTTCCAACCTAATCAATACTAATATGTCTGCCCCCACAAGATTGCATCAAAGAACATGCCATTTTGGGAGACATAATACATCCAAACCAGCACAGTCCTGATGTATTATCCTTTTAAAAATATATAAAACTTGATTTGAAACAATATTTCTTTTTTTATTTTTTCATCTATGTTCATGGGGGTTAGGGCCTGTTATTTTCTATCTTGTAAGGCCCTTCTCAGATATTAGTATCAAGGTAATTCTGGACTTGTAAAATGAGTTAGGAAATACTCCCCTTTTCTCTAATGTCTTGAAGAGTTTTTATAAGATTGGTGATTTTATTCCTTAAATGTTTGGAAGAATTCTTGAGTGAGGCCTTCTTGACTAAAGTTTTCTCTGTGAGAAGATTTGACTTTTATTACAGACAAAATTTCTTTAACAGGTATATGACTATTGAAATTTTTTATTTCTTCTTGGGCCATTTTTCAAGGGTTATGTTTTTTAAATTGTGTAGTTTTATTCATTTCATCTGAATGGTAAGTTTCTTTGCATGATTTTATTCCTAATATTTCTTATTTTCTACAGTGATGTAGATTCATTATTTGTGCTTTCCTCTGTCTTTTTTAAAAATTAAATTAAGTTTTATTGAGATACAGTCACATACCATACAATCATCCGAAGTGTACAATCAACTGTTCACAGTACCATCATATAGGTATGCATTCATCACCAATCTATTTTTTCCTTTTTAATTTTTATTGGTATTGTTCAGATACCATACAATTATCCAAAGATCCAAAGTGTACAATTGGTTGCACCTGGTACCCTCATACAGCTGTGTATTCATCACAGCACTTAATTTTTGTTCAATTTTTAGAATCTTTTCATTACTCCAAACAAGAAATAGAGTGAAAGATGAAAAAAGAAAAAGAAAATAAGAAAAGGAAACTTGAATGCTCCCATATCCCTAACCAACCCCCCTCAATTGTTGACTTGTAGTGTTGATACAGTACATTTGCTACTGTTTATGAAAGAACATTGAAATATTACTAACTGTAGTATATAGTTTGCAATAGGTATGTATTTCTTCCCTATATGCCCCTCTATTATTAACTTCTAATTGTATTGTCATACATTTGTTCTGGTTCATGGAAGAGATTTCTAATATTTGTACAGTTAATCATGGACATTGCCTACCATAGGATTCGGTTTTATACATTCCCATCTTTTGACCTCCAACTTTCCTTCTGGTGACATATATGACTCTGAGCTTCCCGTTTCCACCTCATTCATGTACCATTTGGCACTGTTAGCTATTCTCACATCTTGCTACCGACATCTCTGTTCATTTCCAAACATTTAAGTTCATCCTAGTTGAACATTCTTCTTATACTAAGCAACCACTCCCCATTCTGAAGCCTCGTCCTATATCTTGGTACCTTACATTTCATGTCTATGAGTTGACATATTATAATTAGTTCCTATCAGTGAGACCCTGCAATATTTGTCCTTATGTGTCTGGCTTATTTCACTCAGTATATTGCCCTCGAGGTTTTGTCAATGCTTTTTTTTTTTTAAAAGATGGTTTTGTTCACACACCATACATTCCATCCTAAGTAAACAATTGATGGTTCTCTGTATGGTCGTATACTTATGTGTTCACCACCTTCACCATTATCTATATAAGGGCATCTACATTTCTTCCACAAGGCAGGAGGGAGAGTCAAAGAAGGTAGAGAGGCAAAAGAAAGAGGAAAAAAAATGACAGCTAGGAAGCAGCAAAAGGAAAAGTAACCTTAAATCAAAGTACGGTAGAGTCAGACAACACCACCAATGTCAAGTGTTTAACATGCCTTCCCTACTCCCCCCCTTATCTGCATTTACCTTGGTATATCACCTTTGTTACATTAAAGGAAGCATAATACAATGATTCTGTTATTTACAATCTCTAGTTTACTTTGATTGCACCCCTCCCAATGCCTCCCCATTTTTAACACCTTGCGAGGTTGACATTTGCTTGTTCTCCCTTGTAAAAGAACATGTTTGTACATTTTATCACAATTGTTGAACACTCGAGATTTCACCGAGTTACACAGTCCCAGACTTTATCTTTTCTCCTTTCTTCTGGTGTCTCACATGCTCCCAACCTTCCTCTCTCAACCGTATTCATAGTTATCTTTGTTCAGTGTAATTACATTGCTGTGCTACCATCTCCCAAAATAGTGCTCCAAACCATGCACTCCTGTCTTCTCCTATCACTCTGTAGTGCTCCCTTTAGTATTTCCTGTAGGGCGGGTGTCTTGTTCACAAAGTCTCTCATTGTTTGTTTGTCAGAAAATATTTGGAGCTCTCCCTCATATTTGAAGGACAGCTTTGCGGAATATAGGATTTTTGGTTGGCGGTTTTTCTCTTTCAGTATCTTAAATATATCACACCATTTCCTTCTTGCCTCCATGGTTTCTGCTGAGAGATCCACACATAGTCTTATGAAGCTTCCTTTGTATGTAATGGATCACTTTTCTCTTGCTGCTTTCAGGATTCTCTCTTTGTCTTTGACATTTGATAATCTGATTATTAAGTGTCTTGGCGTAGGCCTATTCAGATCTATTCTGTTTGGAGTACGCTGCGCTTCTTGGATCTGTAATTTTATGTCTTTCATAAGAGATGGGAAATTTTCATTGATTATTTCCTCTATTATTGCTTCTGCCCCTTTTCTCTTCTCTTCTCCTTCTGAGACACCAATGATATGTACATTCTTGTACTTTGTTTCATCCTTAAGTTCCTGGAGACGTTGCTCATATTTTTTCATTCTTTTTTCCATCTGCTCCTTTGCGTGTAGGCTTTCAGGTGTTTTGTTCTCCAGCTCCTGAGTGTTTTCTTCTGCCTCTTGAGATCTGCTGTTGTATGTTTCCATTGTATCTTTCAACTCTTGTGTTGTGCCTTTCATTTCCATAGATTCTACTAGTTGTTTTTTTGAACTTTCAATTTCTGCCTTATATATGCCCAGTGTTTTCTTTACAGCTTCTCTCTTTTGTGAAATCTCTAAACTTTTTGAATTGATTTAGCATTAGTTGTTTAAATTCCTGTATCTCAGTTGAAGTGTACATTTGTTCCTTTGACTGGGCCATAACTTCAATTTTCTTAGTGTAGGTTGTAGTTTTCTGTTGTCTAGGCATCTGACCTCCTAGGCCGCCCCAATCAGATTTTCCCAGACAAGAGTGGGCTCAGGTCACAGAAGGAGGAAATATTCAGTATCCAGTTTTCCTGATGGTTTTTCTTAGAGGATTGACACACCTGTGCTTTTCTGCCTGGTGGGTGCACCTGTCAGCCTGTCACTGCCTGTGTAAGAGGGTGTGGCCTGTGGCTCTCCTCCCCCAGGCTTTGGGGTCTGGTTCTGGAAAGACTGAAAGACGGGCAGTAGAGCTGGGCCCCTCCCTTTCCTCTTGGGAAGCTATGCCCCCTCCAGAGAGGTCTTCTGCACGTCAATAAGTTCTTTGTTTCTGTGACTCTGCTGATCAAAGTGTTTTGATTTTAAAATGGCTGAGGCTGTCTTTACTGCAAAGCGCTGTGGGGTGAAAACAGCTGAGGTTTTCTCCACAGAGGGAGAAAGGGACAGAAAAGCTCCCAGGTTCACCCGTGAGCCAGAGATAGCACCCGATCCTCTGGGCTCCCCGTCCTGAGACCAATATGTCCCCCAACTCTCCGAAGGTCAGTTGTCACCAAAAGCCTCTGTCTGCTTGTTGGGGATTTGCTGTCTGTATTGAGCAGTTAATAGTAAAACCCCAGTTGAATCTGGGCTGAGGTCCACTTGCTTGTTTGGAGAGTGCTGCTCTCTAGCACCACGAGGCTTCCGTGAGGGAGCGGCTCTCGGCTCTTGGCTCTCAGCGCAGGTTCACAGTTTTTACTTACAGATTTTATGCTGTGATCTTAGGCATTACTCCTAATTCAGGTTGGTGAATGATGAGTGGACAGTCAAGTTTTTCTCCCCGCAGTTATTCCAGGTTATTTACTAGTTTGTTGGTCATTTATGAATTGTTCCGGGGGGGACTAACAGTCTTCCATGCCTCTCTATGCCGCCATCTTAGCTCCTCCCCAAGAATGCTGGCTAGGATGTGGACACTTCTGCTCACTTAGGGTGCTAAGAACATAGCTTCCACCTGCAGGATCCTGACCTCAGAGGACTCAGGGGTTGGCAGGGTGGTGACGCAGAAAGGGTGCAGGGTCCAGGGGCTCCAGTGGGAAGTGGCTGTCCCCTTCCAGACTGAAACCCAATTCCACCAGCTTGGCAAACTGCCAAGCCCACCCTCACTCCCCCACCCCTCCCAGCACCAGAAGCTCTGGGACCGCAATCTACTTTTGAACATTTTCCTTACATCAAAAAGAATCAGAATAAGAATAAAAAATAAAAGTATAAAAGAACATCCAAATCATCCCTCCCATCCCACCCTAGTTTTCATTTAGTTTTGTCACCATTTTTCTACTCATCCATCCATACAATGGATAAAGGGAGTGCGATCCACAAGGTTTTCACTATCACACTGTCACCCCTTGTAAGCTACACTGTTACACAATTGTCTTCAAGAGTCAAGGCTACTGGGTTGGAGTTTGATAGTTTCAGGTATTTACTTCTAGCTATTCCTATACATTAAAACCTAAAAAGTGTTATCTATGTAGTGCGTAAGAATGTCCACCATTGACTTCTTGACTCCATTTGAAATCTCTCAGCCACTGAAGCTTTATTTTGTTTCATTTTGCATCCCCCTTTTTGTCAAGATGATGTTCTCAATACCATGAAGCCAGGTCCAGATTCATCCTCACGAGTCATATCCTGTGTTGCCAGGGAGATTTATACCCCTGGGAATCAGGTCCCATGTTGGGGGGAAGGCAGTGAGATCACCTGCCAAGGTGGCTTAGCTAGAGAGAGAGTCCACATCTGAGCAACAAAGAGGCACTCAAGGGGAGACTCTTAGGCACAATTATAAGCAGGTTTAGCCTTTCTTTGCAGTAATGAGCTTCATAAGGGCAAGTCCCGAGACAGAGGGCTCTGCACATCAAACTACCAGTCCTCAGTGTTTGTGAGAACAGCAGCAACAATCAGGTGAGGAAGCCCAACACCCCCGCATCTTCCCCCAGCTCCTCAGGGGGGCCCTGCATATATATATTTTTATTTTCTGCCCAAATTACTTTGGAATGTGTCGCTATTTCACTCTAACCTATATAAACCTACCATATCTCACTTCCTATTTGAAGTTCCATGTAATTGTGGTGTTTGAATAAACTGACTGTAGAATTTATACTGTTTAGAAAATACAGATCCTACACCAAATGCACATCTCTTCCCTTGGTCTCACATGGAAGTTGAGGTTTTAACACACAGTCAGTTTCAACCTTTACCCTTTGGCCTGATTTGCCCTATTCTTAACCATATCTGCTTCATTATTATCTCTAATTGAAGACTGGGCTCTTTTTCAGCATTTTTTTTTAACAGTTTGTGTATGCATTAATAATGACATTCATATCTGCTGAGCTCTAGCTCTGAGTTTCAGGTGTCACACAGATACTCAGTTTTCCAGAGACCGATCAGATTATACACAAAGGGATCAGCATCTCCAAATCTGGAGAGGGCTGTTATGATTCAGAAATAGATGAGACTGCTGTAAGAGCTTACAATCAGGGACCATTACATTAAGTGTTCCCCTGAAAGGCTGTGCTCTAAGATTCCATTCTGAGTTTATACATTGTAGTTAGTCCATATTGATGAGGCATTATAGTGTTTGCCTTTGTTTCTGGTGTACTTCACTCAAAATGCTGTTGACAGGATCCATTCACCTAGTTGTGTGACTCACAGCTTCATTCCTCCTCGCAGTTGTCCAATATTCTATTGTATGCACATACCACAGTTCACCATTCTGTTCCTCAATCGGTGTACCCTTAGGCCACCTCCACCCACTGCAAATCATGCATACTGCCTCCATAAACACCAGTGTGCAAATGTCCATTCATGTCTCTGCTCTCAGATATTCCAAGTACATACCCATAATGAGGTTGTAGGACCTTATGGCCCCACATACTTAGCTTCCTGTGGAACCATCACAGTGACCTCCAGAAAGGCTACACCATTCTGCCTCCTCATCAACAGTAAATAGGTTCATCCCTCTCTCCATGCTTTCTCCAGCACTTTTACCCCTATTTATATTTTTTCCTATAATTTTATAGAGATACATTTACACACCACACAATTATCCACAGCATACAGTCATGGTATCATCATATAGTTTTACATTTATCACCACAGTCAGCACTTGAACATATTGATTACTATGAAAAAAAAAAGGTTTTTCTTAGTGAATAATAAAAAAGATAATAAAAAGAAAAATAAAATGTCACACAATACAATATAATAGTAAGGGCAGAAAGCAACACCACTACCAAGAATTCTATATCCCTCCCTTATATCCCCTCTCATACACATTTAGCTTTGGTATATTGCCTTTGTTACATTTAATGGAAGCATATTGCAATGTTACTGTTGACCATAGACTCAAGTTTGCTTTGATTATGTTTTTTGCTTTGATTATGTTTTTTTTTTCCCAAATGCCATCTCTTTTTCACCACTCTGCATGGTTGACATTCATTTGTTCTCCCACATGTAAAACCATTTTTATATTTGTACATTTAGTAACAGTCATTGGGCACTCCATTTTTTGCCAAGTTATACAGTCCCAGTCTTTATCATCTATCTTTACCTCTGGTGTCATACATTCCCCTATCCCATCTCTTTCAGCTTTACTTGCAGATATCTTTGTTCAGGGTACTTACAATATTGTGCTACCATCACAGTATTATGCTATCTATTTCTGGATCTATACAATCAATCCTGCTGAACATTTTGTAGTCCTTCAGCATCAAATGCCCTATCTCTATACTCTTTCTTTCTCCTGGTAGCCTGTGTTATCAGCTATTAACTCTCAAAGTTTACTCATTAATGTTAGTTCATATCAGTGAGACCATACAGTATTTGTCCTTTTGTTTCTGGCTAACTTCACTCAACATAATGTCCTCAAGGTTCATCCATGTTATTATATGTTCCATGTCTTTCTTCTGCCTTACAGCTGCATAATATTCCATTATGTGTATATACCACAGTTTGTTTATTCACTCATCCATTGATGAACATTTGGGTGGTTTCCATCTCTTGGAAATCATGAATAATGCTGCAATAAACATTGGTTTACAAATGTCTGTTTGAGTCTTAACTTTCAGTTCCTCTGAGTATATACCTAGCAATGGAATAGCTGGGTCAGATGGCAAATCTATACTCAGCTTCCTGAGGAACCTCCACACTGTTTTCCAGAGTGGTTGCACCATTCTACATTCCCACCAACAATGAATAAGTGTGCCTCTTTCTCCACATCCTCATCAGCACTTGTAATTTTCTGTATTTTGGATAACGGCTCTTCTGGTACTTGTGAGATGATATCTCATTGTGGTTTTGATTTGCATTTCCCTAATAGCCAGTGAAGTTGAGCATTTTTTCATATTTTTGAGCCATTTGTATTTCCTCTTCAGAAAAGTGTCTGTCCATGTCTTTTGCCCATTTTTTTAATTGGATTGTTTGTCTTTCTATTGTTGAGTTGTAGGATCCCTTTATATATTTGGGATATTAAACCCTTATCTGATATGTGGTTTTGAAATATCATCTCCCATTGTGTAGGTTGCCTTTTTACTTTTCTGACAAAGTCCTTTGATGTACAAAAGTGTTTGATTTTGAGGAGATCCCATTTGTCTATTTGTTCTTTGGTTTCTTGCACTTTGGGTGTGAGGTCTAGGAAACCACCTCCTATCACGAGATCTTTAAGATATTGCCCTACATTTTCTTCTAAGAGTCTTATGGTCTTAGCATTGATGTTTAGGTCTTTGATCCATTTTGAGTTAATTTTTGTATAAGGTGTGAGATAGGGGTCCTCTTTCATTCTTTTGGAAATGGATATTCAGTTCTCCAAACACCATTTATTGAAGAGGCTGCTTCATTTATTGAAGCTGCATTGGCTTGACTGCCTTATCAAAGATCAATTGTCCATAGATGTGAGGGTCTAGTTGTGAACACTCAGTTCAATTCCATTGGTTGGTATATCTATCCTTATGCCAGTACCATGCTGTTTTGACCACTGTAGCAAAGTCAGGGAGTGTGAGATCTCCCACTTTGTTCCTCATTTTCAAGATATTTTTGGCTATTTGGGGCATCTTGCCCTCCCAGATAAATTTGGTTATTGGTTTTTCTATTTCTGGAAAGTAAGTTGTTGGGATTTTAATTGGTATTGCATTGAATCTATAAATCAGTTTAGGTAAAATTGCCATCTTAACTATGTTTGGTCTTCCAATCCATGAACATGGTATGTTCTTCCATTTTTTTTAAGGCCCTGTTTGATTTCTTTTAGCAGTTTCTTGTAGTTTGGTGTGTAAAGGTCTTTTGTGGCCTTGGTTAAGTTTATTCCTAAATACTTGATTCTTTTGGTTGCTATTGTAAATGGAATTTTTTTCTTATTTCCTCCTCTTGTTGCACATTACTTGTGTATAGGAACACTACAGATTTTTGTGTGTTGATCTTGTAGCCTGCCACTTTTCTTTATTCATTGACTAGTTCTAGTAGCTTTGCTGTAGATTATTCTGGATTTTTTACATATAGAATCATGTCATCTGCAAACAGTGAAAGTTTTACTTCTTCACCTCCAATTTGGATGCCTTTCATTTCTTTTTCTTGCCTAAGAAGCTAGAACTTCCAGCACAATGTTGAATAGTAATGGTGAAAGTGGGCATCCCTGTCTTGTTCCTGATCTTAGAGGGAAAGCTTTCAGTCTTTCCCCATTGAGTATGATGTTAGCTGTGGGTTTTTCATATATTGCCTTTTTCATATTGAGAAAGCTCCCTTCTATTCCTATCCTTTGAAGTGTTTTTTCAAGAAAGGGTGTTGAATTTTTTCAAATGCCTTTTCTGCATTGATCAAGATGATCATGTGGTTCTTCTGCTTTGATTTACTAATGTGGGGTATTGCATTAATTGATTTTCTTGTGTTGAACCAGACTTGCATACCTGGAATAAATCCCACCTGGTCGTGGTGTATAATTCTTTTAATGTGCTGCTGGATTCAATTTGTGAGTATTTTGTTGATGATTTTTGCATCTATATTCATTAAAGAGATTGGTCTATAATTTTCTTTTTTTGTAGTATTTTTGTCTGATTTTGGTAATAGGGGGATGTTGGCTTCATAGAATGAGTTAGGTAGTGTTCTAGTTTGCTAATGCTGCCAGGTTGCAAAACACCAGAAATGGATTGGCTTCTATAAAGGGGGCTTATTTGGTTACAAAGTTATAGTCTTAAGTCCATAAAATGTCCAAGGTAAATCATCAACAATTGGGTACCTTCACTGGAGGAAGGCTGATGGCATCTGGGTAACCTCTGTTAGGTGGGAAGGCACGTGGCTGACATCTGCTCCAGAGTTCTGGTTTCAAAATGGATTTCTCCCAGGACATTCCTCTCTAGGCTTCAGCGTCTCTCCAAAATGTCACTCTTAGTCACTCCTGGGGCATTTGTCCTCTCTTAGCTTCTCCAGAGCAAGAGTCTGCTTTCAACGGCCATCTTCAAACTGTCTCTCATCTGCAGCTCCTCTCTCAATTCCTGTGCATTCTTCAAAGTATCCCTCTTGGCTGTAGCAAGCTTGCTCCTTCTGTCTGAGCTTATATAGTGCTCTGGTAAACTAATCAAGGCCTGAGATAATGGGCAGGGCCACACATCCATGCAAATTATCCAACGAAGGATCTTGCCCACGGTTGAGTGATCACATCTCCATGGAGACATCCAATCAAAAGTTTCCAACCCAATCAACACCAATATGATTCCTGCCCACAGAAGACTGCATGGAAGATAATGGCATTTTAGGGGACATAATACATTCAAACTGGCACAGGTAGCTTTCCCTCCTCTTCAATTTTTTTTGAAGAGTTTGAGCGGGATTGGTACTAATTGTCTCTTGAATGCTTGGTAGAATTCACATGTGAAGCCATCTAGTCCTGGGCTTTTCTTTTTTGGGAGCTTTTTGATAACAGACTCAATCTCTTTACTTGTGATTAGTTTTTGAGATCATCTATTTCTTCTTGAGTCAATGTTGGTTGTTTATGCTTTTCTAGGAAGTTGTCCATTTCATCTAAGTTGTCTAGTTTATTAGTATATAGTTGTTAATAGTATCTTCTCAATATCTCCTTTATTTCTGCAGGGTCAGTAGTTATGTCTCCTTTCCCATTTCTGATTGTATTTATTTGCATCTGCTCTCTCTCTCTTTTTTTGTTAGCCTAGCTAGTGGTCCATTAATTTTATTGATTTTCTCAAAGAACCAGCTTCTTGTTTTGTTGATTCTCTCTATTGTTTTCCTGTTGTCAATTTCATTTATTTCTGCTCTAATCTTTGTCATTTCTTCCCTTCTGTTTGCTGCGGGGTTAGTTTGCTGTTCTTTCTCTACTTCCTCCAGGTGAACAGTTAATTCCTCAATTTTTGTTCTCTGTTTTCTTTTATTATAGGCATTTAGGGCAATTAATTTCTCTCTTAGCACCTTTGCTCCATCCCATGAGTTTTTATTTTTTATTTTTTTAAATTGAGATTGTTCACATACCATACAATTATCCAAATATCCAAAGTGTACAATCACTTGCCCATGGTACCATCATACAGCTGTGCATCCATCACCACAGTTAATTTTTTTCTCAATTTGTAGAACATTTTCATTACTCCAGAAAAGAAATAAAGACACACAAAAAAAGGAAACTTACATCCTCCCATACCCTAACCAACCCTTCTCCATTATTGATTCATAGTATTTGTATAGTACATTTGTTACTGTTGATGAAAGAATGTTAAAATACTACTAACTGTAGTATATAGTTTGCAATAGGTATATATTTTTTCACTATATGCCCCTTGTTCTAGTTTGCCAGTGATGCCAGAATGCAAAACATCAGAGATGGATTGGCTTTTATAAAAAGGGGTTTATTTGGTTACACAGCTACAGTCTTAAGGCCATAAAGTGTCCAAAAAAAAAAAAAAACACATCAACAATCAGGTACCTTCACTGGAGGATGGCCAATGGTGTCTGGAAAACCTCTGTTAGCTGGGAAGGCATGTGGCTGGCATCTGCTCCAAGTTCTGGTTTCAAAAATGGCTTTCTCCCAGGATGTTCTTCTCTAGGCTTCAGCTCCTCAAAAATGTCACCCTTAGTTGCTCTTGGGGTGTTTGTCCTCTCCTAGCTTCTCTGGAGCAAAAGTCTGCCTTCAAAGTCCATCTCCAAAATGTCTCTGTAAGCTGAAGCCCCTCTCTCAGTTCCAGTGCATTCTTCAAAGTGTCCCTCTTGGCTGTAGCTCCTCTTCAAGATGTCACTCCCAGCTACACTGAGTTCCTTCTGTTTGTCAGCTCATTTATATGGCTCCAGTGATTTAATTTAGAGCCACCCTGAATGGGTGGGGTCACAACTCCATGGAAATTATCCAATCAGAATCATCACCCACAGTTGGGTGGGGTGCATCTCCCCAGAAACACTCAAAGAATTACAATCTAATCAATGCTGATATGTCTGCACACACAAGATTACATCAAAGATAATGGCATTTTGGGGGACATAGTATATTCAAACTGGCACATGCTTCTATTATTTACTTCTAGTTATACTGTCATACATTTGTTCTAGTTCATGAGAGAGATTTCTAATACTTGAATAGTTAATAATGGACATTGTCCACCACAAGATTCACTGTTTTTTACATTCCCATCTTTTAACCTCCAACTTTGCTTCTGGTGACATACATGACTCTGAGCTTACCCTTTCCACCACCTTCACACATCATTCAGCACTGTTAGTTATTCTCACAATGTGCTACCATCACCTCTGTCCATTTCCAAACTTTTAAGTTCACCCTAGTTGAACATTCTGCTCATAATAAGCAACTGCTCCCCATTCTTTAGCCTCCTTCTGTATCCTGGTAACTTACATTTCATGTCTATGAGCTTACATGTTATATTTAGGTCATATCAGTGAGACCCTGCAATATTTGTCCTTATGTGCCTGTCTTACTTCACTCAATATAGTGCCCTCAAGCTTTCTTCATCAACCCATTTTTTAAAGATGGTTTTGTTCACACACCATACCTTCTATCCTAAGTAAACAATTGATGGTTCCCTGCATAGTCACGTATTTATGTATTCATCGCCATTGCCACTATCTGTATAAGGACATCTCCATTTCTTCCACAAAGGAGGAGGAAGAGTCAAAGAAGGTAGAGAGACAGGAGAAAAAGAAAAAATAAAGAAGAGAGGGAGAAAAAAACATGACAGCTAGGAAGCAACAAAAGGAAAGATAGCATTAAACTAAAGTAGAATAAAGAGTCAGACAACACCACTAATGCCAAGAGTCCAATACCCTTCCCCTATGTCCCCCCATATGCATTTAGCTTTGGTATATTGCCTATGTTATATTAAAGGAAGTATAATACAATGTTTCTATTAATTATAGTCTCTAGTTTGCCTTGAATGTATTTTCCCCAATCCCACACCATTTTTGAAGCCTTTCAATTTTGACATTCATTTGTTCTACCTCATGTAAAAACATATTTGTAGCTTTTTATCACAATTGTTAAGCACCCTAGGTTTCAATGAGTTATACAGTCCCAGTCTTTATCTTTCCTCTTTCCTTCTGGTGTCCCACATGCTCCTAACCTTCCTCTTTCAACCATACTCACAGCCATCTTTATTCAGTGTACTTACGCTGCTGTGCCAGTATCTCCTAAAATTGTGTTCCAAACCTCTCACTCCTGTCTTTTCCTTTCTGTCTGTAGTGCTCCCTTTAGTGTTTCCTGTAGAGCAGGTATCTTGTTCACAAACTCTGTCATTGTCTATTTGTCAAAGAATATTTTAAGCTCCCCCTCATATTTGAAGGACAGTTTTGCTGGATATAGGATTCTTGGTTGGTGGTTTTTATCTTTCAGTGTCTTAAATATATCACCCCACTTCCTTCTTGCCTCCATGGTTTCTATTGAGAAATCCACACATAGTCTTATCAAGCTTCCTTTGTATGTGATGGATCGCTTGTCTCTTGCTGCTTTCAGGATTCTCTTTTTATCTTTGATGTTTGATAATCTGATTGTTAAGTGTCTTGGCATAGGCCTATTTGAATCTATTTTGTTTGGGGTATGCTGCACTTCTTGGATCCATAATTTATGTCTTTCATAAGAGATGGGAAATTTTCATTGATTATTTCCTCTATTATTGCTTCTGCCCCTTTTCCCTTTTCTTCTGGGACACCCATGACACATTTCATGTTGTCATTTAATTCTCAGAGATGTTACTCATGTTTTTCCATTCTTTTCTTTATCTGGTCTTTTGTTGTGTAGAATTTCAGGTACCTTGTTCTCCAGTTCCTGAGTGTTTTCTTCTGCCTCTTGAATCTGCTGTTATGTCTCCATTGTATCCTTCATCTCATGTGTTGTGCCTTTCATTTCCATAGATTCTGTCAGTTGTTTTTTTGAACTTTCAATTTCTACCTTATGTACGCCCTGTATTTTCATTACACACTTCATCTCTTTTGCCATATCTTCCCTAAACTTTCTGAATTGATCCAGCACTAGTTGTTTAAATTTCTGTATCTCAGTTGAAGTGTAAGTTTGTTCCTTTGACTGGGCCATAACTTCATTTTTCTTAATGTATGTTGTAGTTTTCTGTTGTCTAGGCATCTGGTATCCTTGGTTACCCCAATCAGGTTTTCCCAGACCAGAATGGGCTCAGGTCTTGGAAGGAGGCAATAGTATCTGGTTTCCCTGAGGGTGTGTCTTAGAAGATTGGTACACTCTGTGAGGCCTCAAGTCAATGTGCTTTTCTGTCCAGCAGGTGGCACCTGTCAGCCTGTAACTCCAGACTAGGTGAGGAGGTGTGGCCTGTGGCTGTTTTCCTCCAAGCTCTGGGGTTTTGTTCTGAATGGAAGGTGGTTAGTAGAGCTTGGCACTACTAAGTGTATTTTTCCACTTGGGGAAGATACACCACCTGGGGAGAGGTCATTTGCATTTGAGTAGTAGCTGACTCTTCTATCTCCACCCACGTCTGGGTCTGAGTGCTGGGAATTGAAAATGGCTGAGGCTTTCCCCACTGAGCCAAAAAAGGGACAAAAAAACCCCTTCAGGGTCAGTCTGCAGCTCCCTTCAGTTTTACCTGTTGGCCAGAGACAGCACCTGGTCCTCTGGGCTCCCCCTCCCTCTCAGAGAGGTCCTCCAGCTCTCCAAGGTCAGTCATCACCAAAAGCCTCTGTCTGCTTCTTGGGGATTTGTAACTTGTATTGAGAAGTCCACATTTGCTAATTAAAACCCCAGATGGAGCCCAGCTGAGCTATATTCGCTTGCTTGGAGAGTGCTGCTCTCTAGCACAGTGAGGCTTTGCAGTTTGGGAAAGTGCTGCTCTCTTGCACCATGAGGCTTTGCAGTTTGAGCCTTGGCAGGAGGGGGTTTCTGGCTCAGATCCACAGTTTTAACTTACAGATTTTATGCTGAGATCTTGGGCATTCCTCCCAATTCAGGATGGTGTATGATGAGTGGATGGTCATGTTTGTCTCCCCCCAGTTATTTCATATTACTTACTATTTGTTCCTGGTTAGTTATTTGTTGTTCCAGGGGGACTGACTAGCTTCCACTCCTCTCTATGCCACCATCTTCTTCCCTGCATCCCATAAGTTTTGATATGTTGTGTTTTCATTGTCATTTGCCTTGAGGTATTTACCAATTTCTCTTGTAATTTCTTTCTTTACCCACTGGTTTTCCAAGAGTGTGTTGTTTAGCCTCTATATATTTCTGAATTTCACACTCTTCTGCCTGTTATTTATTTCCAACTTTATTCCATTATGATCCAAGAAAGTGTTTTGTATAATATCAATATTTTTAAATTTGTTGAGACCTGCTTTGTGACTCAACATGTGGTCTATACTAGAGAAAGTTCTATGAGCACTTGAGAAAAAACTGTATCCTGCTGTTGTTGGGTGTAGTGTTCTATAAGTGCCTGTCAAGCCTAGTTCATTTATCATACAATTCAACATCTCTGTTTCTTTATTGATCCTCTGTCTAGATGTTCTATCCATTGATAAGAGTGGTGTATTAAAGTCTCCAACTATTATTGTAGATGTATGTACTTCTTCTTTCAGTGTTTTCAGTGTTTGCCTCATGAATTTTGGGGCACTCTGGCTTGGTGCATAAATATTTATGATTGTTATGTTTTCTTGATGAATTTACACTTTTATTAATATATAGTATCCTTCTTTGTCTCTTTTAATTGTTTTCCTTTGGAGTCTAATTTGTCTGATATCAATATAACTACTCCTGCTTTTTTCTGGTTGTTGTTTGCATGAAATATCTTTTTCCAACCTTTCACTTTCAGTCTATTTTTGTCCTTGCATCTCAAATGAGTTTCTTGTAGACAGCATATAGATGCGTCTTGTGTTTTTAATGCATTCTGCCAGTCTGTGTCTTTTTATTGGGGAGTTATTCCATTAACATTTAGTGTTATTAAGGGCAGTACTTTCTTCTACCATTTTTTCTTTTGGATTTTATATGTCATATCTTATTTTTTCCTCTCTCTCCTTTTACCTTTCCTGATAATCTTCATTTCTACATTTCATTTCATACCTCTCTCTCCTGTCTTTTCCCATCAGCCTGTAGCACTTCCTTTAGTATTTCTTGTAGCACTGGTCTCTTATTCACAAACACTCTCAGTGTCTTTTTGTCTGAAAATATTTTAATCTCTGCCTCATTTTTGAAGGACTGTTTTGCTGGGTATAGAATTCTTGGTTGACAGTTTTTCTCTTTCAGTGTCTTAAATATATCATGCCACTGTCTTTTTGCCTCCCTGGTTTCTGCAGAGAAATCTATGGGTAGTCTTGAGCTTCCCTTGTGTGTGATGGATTGCTTTTCTCTTGCTGCTTTCAGAATTCTCTTTGTCTTTGACATTGGACAATCTGATTGGTAAGTGTCTTGTAGTACATCTATTGGGATCTATTCTGTTTGGGGTATGCTGTACTTCTTGAACCTGTAATTTTCTGTCTTTCATAAGAGTTGGGAAATTTTCAGTGAATATTTCTTCTATTATTCTTTCTGCCCCCTTTCCTCTCTCTTCTCCTTGTGGGATACCCATAACATGTTTAATCATGCCCTTCATGGTGTCACTCAGCTCCCTAAGACCCTGCTCATATTTTTCCATTTTCTTCACCATCTGTTCTTTTGTGTGTATGAATTCAAATTTTTTGTCTTCCAGTTCACTGATCTTTCTTCTGCCTGTTCAAATCTACTGATGTGTCCCTCCATTGTGTTTTTCTTCTCCATTGTGCCCTTCATTCCCATAAGCTCTACCATTTGTTTTGTCAAATTTATGAATTCTTCTTTATGGTCATCCAGTGTCTTCTTTATATCCTTCATCTCATTTGCCATATCTTCCCTCAGTTCATTGAATTGACTTAGCATTAGTTGCCTCAACTACTTTATCTCAGTTGAATTATTAGTTTGTTCCTTTGGTTGATCCGTATTTTCATGTTTCCTAGTGTGGCTCATTGTCTTAAGTTGTCTAGGCATCTGATTTTCTTGATTAGTTTATTATGGAGCTCATTTTCACTCTTTTATGTAGGGGTTTCTTGTTGGTTGGTTTTGTTCTCTAACCTTTGTTGTTCCGTTCAACTTATTCTAGACCTCTAACTTAGGTTCTATTTAGTTGATCAGAATTTTTCACCTCTTGTTTTTCTGTTTCTTGCCCTGACTTTATGTGGCCTTTTTGTGAGAGGGTCTCCTCAGATATGGTCAACCTCAGTCAGGTTTTCTCAGTCTAGAGAGGCCCAGGTCTCAGGAGGAGGGTATGTGGTTTCCTTGTGAATGAGACCCTCCTGTGAGGTCTCTAGACTCAGTGCTTTTCCTATCCTGTCCAGCAGGTGGTGCTTGCTAGCCTGCAGCTTCCCCACCAGTGTAAGGAGGTGTGGAGACTTTAGTTCTCCTGGTGACTCTGATCCTGTCAGGGGTGTGGCTGACTTAAGCCGGAATCTGAATTCCACTCCCTGGGGTCTGAGTTCCCAAAAGGAGGGCTGCCAGTTAAGCTGGACCTCCCTCCACTCTCACAATCCTAGGGACTCCAGCTGTCTTTCAGGGGCACTATTCCCTTCTCCCCTCTCCTCTTTGGGGCAACTCCAGCTTAATTCCTTGGTCAGCCTGAGTTGCCAATTAAAGACTGGGGTGGAGACCTTCTCCAGAAGTGAATCTGGAATTCAAAGGAGTTCTGGGTACTCTGTCTCCCACCCCAAGACTAGCCTAGATCTTCAACTTGTCTAATAGAAAATAGCCACATATGTTACTTGCAATTGTGTAAAAGGCTTTCCCCAGCCTGGAAGTTTTGTCAGTGTCAAAATAGAGTATTTAAAGATGCACTTTGGGCTGTTGTCTGGATAACTACTCACCAACAGCCTTTGCTGGGACTATTGAAGTACACAAGATAAGGAGTCACTGAGAAAGGAGAGGGGACAAAGTAGGGGGGAAAAAAGAGCATTTTTGGAGCCAGAGAATGGGTTCTCCCCATTCCCAGAGCCCAACCCTTCTCTATCACCCCTAGCTCCAAAAATTAGTTAATTAATTTGTTAATTAATTCAGCAGTTGAGGCTGGGTTGAGCTTTCCTTCTTGCTCTCAGCAGATTGTTGTTTCTTTTCCTTTCAGGGAGCCAGCTGCAAGACATTCCACAGGGTTTGGGCAGGGAGGGGTGCCTGACGCCTGGTTGGGGGAACTTAAAAAGTTCACTGAGATCTCAGCTTTTCCACTGGTTCAGAACTTGTGTACAATATGTGACTGGTCACTGGAGACCTTGAAAATACTGTTTCATAGAGTTTCTGGATAAATACCAGCTGCCCTAGAGGAGAGACTAAATTCCATGTCTCACCACTCTGCCATCTTGCCTCACCCTCTTCTCTGTCTTTTAAAAATCAGTCTTGCTAAGGGTTTGTAGAGATTTTAATCTTTACAAGGAACCACCTTTTGGTTTTGTTAATTTTCTCTGTAGTATTTCTGCTTTATATATTTTTTGATTTCAGCTCTTAGATTTACAAACTCCTTTCTTCTACTTTCCTGGTTTAACTTGTTATTCTTTTTTAATGTCTTGAGATGGAAGCTTGGATCATTTATTTTCAATCTTTCTTCTTCTCTGAAATATGCATTCAAAGCTTTTAAGCCCTGCTTTGTCTGCCTCCCAAAGTTTTGATGTGTTGCACCATCATTATTATTCAGTTCAAAGTATTTTCTAATTTTCATATTGATTTATTTTTTGACCTATAGCTTATTTAGAAGTACATTGCTTGACTCCCAAACATCTGGTAGTTTTCTAGTTATCTCTCTGTCATTGATTTCTAGTTAATCCTAATGTGATCAGACAACATACTTTATATGACTTCAGTTCTTTGAAATTTATTGAGATTTGATTTATGCCCTAATGTATGGTTTATTTTGGTAAATGTTCCACATGCCCTTAAAAGGAATATGTATTTGGAAGTTTTTGGAAGTGGTATTATATAGATGTCAATTAGGTCAAACTGCTTCATCATGTTGCTTGATCTCATATACCTATTTTTTCTCTGCTTATTGTATCAATTTCTGAGATAAGAGTGTTAAAAAATCTTCAACCAGATTTGAAAATACGTTGATTTCTCTTTTTATTTCTGCCCACTTTTGCTTTGTATATTTTGAAGCTATGCTTTCATGCTTAGAGTGCTTTGTTTTCCTGTTGAATTGACTCTTTAATCGTTATGAAACACAACTTGTTGTTTCAGGGACTACCTCTGGCCTTCAGGTCTACCTTATCTGGTGATATCACTTTAACTCCAGTGACAGCAAGGTGTGACATCACCCATCCCTTCTCTTTCAACCTTTCTGTGTCCTTCAATTGTACTTGTATGCAAAGTGTGTGTCTCGTAAACAGCATATTGTTGGATCTTGATTTTTATCCACTCTAAAATTTTTGCTTTTAATTGGAGTGTTTATTCCATTACACTTAACAAAATTGGTTGCTATAGTTAAATGTAATGGAATAAACACTCCAAACAAATAGCAAGGTTTGTTCTGTGTTTTTGTTCCTAATTGACCTTCCCTGTCTTCTTTAGGAATAATCAAGTATTTACAGTATTACATTAAATTCATTAGCTCTTTAGTTAGACATTCTCATATCTTTGCAGTGATTTCCGTGGACTAGAGATTTCAATTTGCATTCCTGACTTATGATAGTTTACCTTAGGTTAGCACTTTTACCACTTCCCAAACAGTACAAGAATCTTACAAAATTTTCTCTCCTCCTGCCTTTTATGCTAATATTTTCACATATTTTTATTTCTCTGTGTAACAGCACAAAACATTATTACTAATTTTGTTTCAAATAGTGAATGGACTTTCATTAAATAATTAATTTATATTTACCCACGTTTACTCTTTCCCATATTCTTCATTCTTTCCTGTAATTCTTTGCGTCCATCTGGAGCTATTTCCCTTTGGCCTAAAGAAACCTCACCTGGTGTTTCTTGTATGGCTTGTCTGTTGGTGACAAATTCCCTAAGCTTTTGTTTATCTGAAAATGTTTTTATTTCACTTTCTTTTTTTTTTTAACTTTTTGTTTTGAAGGAATTATAGATTTAGGGGAAATTGCAAAGGTAGTACAGAGAAATTCTGTGTACCCTTTGTCCGTTTTCCCCGATGCTTGCATCTTATATAATTATACAGAATATCAAAATCAGGAAATTGACAGAGGTACACTGTGTGTGCACAGTTCTATAACATTTTATTATGTGTGGGTTTGTGTCTCCATGCCCCAGTCAAGATTCAGAACTCATCCATTACCACGACAATCTACTGGTGCCAACACTCGAACAGCCTGAGTGAAGTGTAGAAACCTTACTCCAGTTAAACCCTTTACTTTCCTCCATTTATAATAAGATTGTCTTAACCATTTTCTCCACAAGCATTGAGATCCTCATCAGGCAATGTTATATTTTTTGCTTCAATTATCAACATCATTTAGAAAATGCAAGACAAGAAGGAGACATTATTGTATTTATCCATATTCTTGCTAGTTCCGATGTTTCTTCTTCCTACTGATGTTTCAAAGTTCCTTCTTTTTTTCATTTCCTTTCTGTTTCAAAAAGTTCTCCTGACAAATTCTCTTAGTTTTCCTGTGCCTTACAATGTTTTTTTCCCCTTCATTCCTGAAGGACAGTTTTGCTCGATGTGGAATTTGGGGTTGACAGATCTTTTCTTTCTGCACTTGAAAAACATTGCATAACTTCCTCCTGGAAATCCTCTGTCATTCAAATCGGCTTTCCCCTGTGGCTTCGGAGTCATTTCTTGCTGCTTGAGAGAAGTTTTCTTTGTCATTAGTTTTCTGAAGTTTGATCATGAGGTGTCTTTGCATGAATTTCTTTGGGTTTACACTGTTCTTGGATCTGTATTTTTACGTCCTTTGCCAGACTTGAGAAATTCTCAGCTATTATCTTTGAATAACTTTTCAGTCCCACCCCTTTTCCTCTCTTGTCGCCAGAGGACTTTGATGACATGAATGTCAATCTTTTGTTGTCGTCCCACACATCCCTGAAGTTCTGTTAATCTTTTTTTCAGTCTGTTTTTTCTGTGTTCAGATTGAGTGATTTCTGTTTTTCTATCTTCAAGTTCACTGATTCTTTTGTTTGACATCTCCATTCTGCTGTTGTCCCCATGTACTGAGGGCTTTTTTTGTTTCAGTTATTACGTTTTTTTAGTCCTAAAATTTCCATGTCGTTCTTCTTTATACTTTCATTTCTATCTCTGCATTTGTTTCAAGCATGTTTGTAATTGCTCATCAGCAGCTGCTTTAAAATCCTTGTTAATTCCAACATTCGTGTCATCACATTGTCCACCTTTTACAGTTGTCAGTGAGAGAATTAGCTCTACAAGGCAATCTATCATGGCTAAGTCTCTTTTAAAAAATTCAACACATTATAGTCCATTCGGTGATAAAACACCCCCAAATTTGGCTGATAGCACCTCTTTAAGGAGGTTCTTGAGAACTTTTGTCATGTCTGTGTCAGTTTAGAGTACTTCCTTACTTTTTTTTAAACTGCAAATTTTATTGAGATATATTTACACATCATAAAATCCATCCAAGGTATACAATCAATGTCTCACAGTATCATCATTTGGCACAAATAAATGGTCTTGGTTAATCTTTTATGTTTCCTGCCCCAGGCCTGCTCTCAGCTTCTAGGCTATTTCAGCGGAGAGAGCAAAGAAGTAAATATTTAAAAATTAGTTCATACTGACATTTCTGATCTTATCCCAGCATCTTGAGGAGGGAGATCTTCCCCTTCTCCTTTTTTGCATCCCTTTTCTCCTACAATGAAGCCTGGTCATCAGTGACATCAATATATTTACTTTTTTGCTTAATCCTACACTACACAGAAAATCATTTAAGAATTGCAGCCCCAAATCCACTAGCAACAGCACATTTCTAAGGAAAGTTCAGGATTTCTTTTCTTTCTTAAAATATATTCCACTGAAGTTATACATGAATGTGTTAAAAAATTACCTGGATTAATTCTTGTTTTTCTTCTATGTGTTTACATTATCAAACTGATATAGAGTTATATCCATTTGTTTCTGTTTGCATTTCATTTCAGGTACCCCTCCCCCATCTTGTTGATTTAATTTTATTTTATGAATGTGTAAAATATTAATGTGATTCAAAAGACAAAATGGTATTAGAAGTTACATTCAGACAAGTTCATTTCCCCTCCCTTTCCCTTACTATGTGTGAAACTGAGCATTTAAAAATATATTGAAGCTAGCCAATTTCACTGGAATCTGTTTTTACCTTTCTGTTTCTTTTGGCAGATATTTATAATTTTCTCTATTTCTTTAGTGAAAATACAGCTGTTTATAATTTCTGTTTCTCTTGGGATAAATTTTGGTAAATTGTACTTTCTTAGAAAATTATCCATTTCACTGAAGTTTTCACATTTATTTGCATAGAGTTGTGCAAAGTAGTCTATTATGATTTTTAAGAAGTCCTCATTTTCAATGTGTATTACCTCTTATCATTTTTTATTTTGTATACATGTGCTTTGTTCCTTTTTTTTTTCTTGATTAATTATTGGCTTGTTAATTTTTTTGAAGGATCAGCTTTTAATTTATTAATTAGTTCTATGTTTTTCTATTTTCTACCTCATTGATTCCTGCTTTTATCTTTATTATTTCCTTAATTGTTCATTCTTTTAGTTTATTTTGTTGTTCATTTTCTAGGCTTTTTTTTTTTTTCAGTTGGGAGTGTAGTTCACTTATTTCCATTCTTTTGTTTTTACTGATATAAGTATTTAGGTTATGAATTTCGCTCTGATAACTGTCATAAAAGTATCTCAAAAATGCTGATATGTCACATTATCATTATCCTTATTTTAAAAGAAATCCTGCAATCCCAGTTTGTATTTTGCTTTTCCTCTGAGAGTTGTTTGAGAGATTTCAACTTTCCAGGTAGAAAATTTATTTTTTTAAATTTGTTTTTAATTTCCAGGTTTAATGCATTCTGATCTATTTGTAGCATTTCTACTTAATGAAAAGTATTGTGATTTCGTGTTTACGTGTGTTTTGGTGAATATTTCATGTATGTCTGAGAAGGTACAAAATTCTCCTGTAAATTTTATACATAACCATAAGATCCACTTATTGAATACGTTACTTGGTTATCCTATAACCTGCCTTTTTTTGTTTCCCTTGTCCTTGAGTAGTGTGTTTGAGTCTCTTCTTAGAAGGGTATTTCTGTTCATTTTTTTTTACGTGTCCTGTAGCTTTTGCTTTATAAAGGTGTGTCACAGCCCAAGAGGGCTTTTGTAGCCAAAGGACTAAAGAAAGCACTGGACATGTTCTGAGACATGAGCTTTTATTATAGGGCTTACCTATAGGGTGGGGAAGTCGAGCCACGTTGCCCTGAAATCAGGAGTTTCTCTGAATGGATTCAGAACTGCTCTGAGTGGCAGTGTGTTTGGAGCACAACGTGGAAATAGTCCGCACTTCGGGGGGCTGAATAAGCTGCTTGTAAGGGCTCGACATTCCAACGAGTATGAGAGCATAAGATGGGGAGCCGGGTGGTGAAACGTAGGAAGGGGTTGATTGTAATCAACAGGGAGGAGGGGAGGATTATAGGTTATCTTGTAGATGACAGTATTTCAGGGAGTCTCAGGGAGGAGGTATAGATTACATTTAGCACCTGATATTATAAGGAGAAGAGGTCAAACCTTAACTGTCCTAGGTCACACAAGCTGCTGTGTGCAGTCTTCAAGAACTTGGGGGCCCGGGGCTCCCACAATGTAGGTGGTTGCCATGCTGATTGCCGCATAGATATTCAAAACTGTTAAATATTCATTGGCCTAATATTCATAGTCGCATCTAATGCCTTTGGCCTTAATTGCACCTTGTCTGGTATCAGAGTCAAACCTCTACTTTTTTATTGTCTCCGCTTGCCTGATACATCTTTGCTTATCCCTTGATTTTCAGTCTTTCTAAATCACTCTGTTTAGAGTCATGTCTTCTCTGTGAGCCAACTGGAAAGTCTTTTTCTTTTAATAGGTGAGTTACACCTTTACCACTGGGAACGAAATTCTAGTCTTGGCTTTGCCATATCACTGCATGTACCACTTACTGTATTTATCGTGTTATATTTATTATGTTTCTCATACGGTTTTGTTGCTTTGTTTTTCTTATTTGTTCCTTTCTGTTTTTATATTTATTTTGGGAAAGTTTGTGTTTTTGTTTGAGTGACTAGAGATATCTAATATCTTATATTATGTTTGGTTAGCTTGAAACATACAGAACTGGCATTTTTGTAGGTCAAAAATGGTCAGAGATAGGCAATTTCAGATGGTGAAACGAATCAAAGGCACACTGGTTTGTTGGCATTAAATCCTCCTGCCTCGTAATCTATGTGACAGTCGGTGAGCTTTTCCATGTCCCTCTTTGTCTCTTCCACCTCCTCCTGTTTTCAGTTGCATTATTTCTATTTTGCCTGAACATACATTTGTGTATTATTCCTCCGCCCTGACTCTTATTGTTATGTTAGCCTTAGAGCTACACTAAAATATATTTAATCCTCACCACCAGCCCTCAGGAAGAGCTTGTGAGTGCAATGTTTCCTGGGTTCTGGAACATTTGAAACTGTCTTTCACAGCCTCGATTCCTGAAGGACAGCTTGGCTTGGTAGTCCTTGCAATTTCCAATTAGGTTCATCCAGGTGCTCAAAAATGTCAAGTTAAGTACACTATTTTTTGAAACCAAAAGAGATCTGCAAGTGAGAATCATTTACATCCCCACCCCCCTGCCCCATTTCATCTTTTAGCTCTTAAAGTCTTGACAATCTTGTTCTTTGGAGACCCACTTCGCTATATAACACTCAAGCCTGGGATTCTGGTGTCATTTTTTCACATAGCATCGAAACAGACGGATGGTACTGTCACAGCTGGGATTTTATCAGTCACCTGACTGATCATATCATTTGGAGCTGCATGCAAACTTTTTTGTACAAGAGGCTGTGAATAACGCCACGGATTAGTTGAATCTCAGGATTTTTCAGAACGAACTTTGAGGTAGATCTGTCCCACCTTCCCTCATACACCAATGTCTGTTCACAACACAAGTGGTCCCTCCAAAAGGATTTCTGTGTGTATTCCAAAGTATTCATTTAGCAGCTTGAATGCTTCATCCCATTTAATTTGTTTGGGGATGACTTACAAGAGCAAACGCTGTTCTCCCAGCCTCTCTCCTGTAAGGATGCTAATTAGGGCTATTCACTGAGCCCAATTAGTTATGCATTAATATATAGATTCATCAATCTGCAATGAAAACTTTTTTGACTGAACAAACCTTTTAATCAGTGTTATCTTTGTCATCCGACATGTAGTCAATTCGTTTACTAATAATATTATTTGAAAATGCCACCTTTTCCATTTTCTTTGCTTCATTAGTCTCAGACACAGTGTTGACAATTTCCAATCAGGCTGTTAAAATGAGCGATTCTGCAATTATGTGTCATTTCGGCTGTAGTTCTTAATTGCTCGACCTTGTAACCAGCTCCTTGAGCTCCATCGGATACTGGGGCAATCGATCTTGGAAAGGAACTTTGTTTCTTAATTCCTGCTTGCGGATGCTTACAAAAGGTCACATCTTTTTTTTTCTGCACAGAATGAATGTTGCGTGGTGAGATGCTGGCTTGCTCTACTTGGCTCCCTTGCCTTGTTGGATAACTCCCATCCAAATAAGATATTTAGGCTGGGGATGGGGTTGGGTGGGTGTGGGTGGGGTGGGGTGGGTAATTGTCAGGGCACATGGATCCCAACATGCGGCAATCCTCATTATGTTGTTTAATTAACGACTTAAATTTTTGGGGGGAATTACTGCTTGTCTCGTGACCAGGATGACTTTCCAACTTTAATTAAAAAGTTGTCAGTTATGAAGGGAATATAAATATCTGTAAAAGTACCTCCATTTGAATATGAATTACTTAAAGAGAATTGAAGCCTCTACAGCTTCAGAAAATCAGTTGTCCAAGGAATTTAAAAAAGATTGTCTGCATTATTAAATGTTTTTTTAAATAAAAATTTTGAAAGTGAGCATGAGTTAGAGAAAATAGGATGTATTAAAATATTGATTTACATTTAGTCCAAGAATTAAAATTCTGAAAAGTTCACAAAATGTGACTACTATTTACACACGTGTAATAAAATTCATTTTGAAAAGATAGATTTCCTGATGCTTAAATGCCTACAGTCCCCTTTAATGAATTAATTTACTTAAAGTATGTTAAATCATTACTTTTCAAAGACATAGAACTACTTTTAAGGTTTCTAAACCAAATAATAATTTATTGTGAAATTTCATTAAAAATCAGACTTTGGGTAATTGTTAATATCAGTTTTTTTAAATTTAATAAATTTTATTTTGAAATAAATTAAATCTTACAGGAACGGTCGCAAAAACAGTATAAACCCCATACACAGAACTCCATCATACCCCAACCCCCTCCCCCGATACCCTGTCCACCACCTTTAAGATCCTGTCACACCACTGTTTCTTTCTTTCCCTCCCTCTCTCCCTCCCTCCCTCCCTATCTATCATCCATCATCTGTTGCTCTGTCCTCTGAACATATGAGAGTTAGCTGCACATGTCTTTGAGCAAACAATATAATTCACATATACCTTTCCCATGGACAAGAACATTCTTTTATGCAATCTCATTAAGCGCAGCTAAGAAGTTCAAGAAATTCAACATTGATATAAAGCTTACATTCTATATTTCCTTTTTTTTCTTTCTTTTGTCCCACCTGTGTCCCTTTCAGCCTCCTCTCCTCCATCCTCAGATCCCATCCAGGATCATCCTTGGCATTTAGTTGTCATTATCTACTTAGACTGTCTTTTTTTTTTTTTTTTTTCAATTGTGGAGACATATATACAGCCCAAATCTTCCCATTCCAACCCCTCCCTAGCATTCCATTAGTGGGATTAATCATATGTAGAATGTTGCAATGCTATCACCCTCTCACCATCCATTTCTAGAAGTTTCCCTTCACCCCAAACAGAAACCCTACACTCATTTCTTAACTCCCCATTGCCCCTTCCCCCACTTCTCGGAACCCCTACTCTACTTTTCATCTCTATGGTCGTATTCTCTGATGCTTTCTTTGTATTTACTGTGGGGCTTAAATTTAACATCTTAAATCTATAACAATCTTGTTTTTCTTTGATACCAACTTAACTTCAATATGACACATAAACTACGTTCCTATACTCTATCATTCCCCCACCTTTATGTAGTTCTTGTCAAAAATTACATATTTTCCATTGAGTCCAAAACCACTGATTCATCATTACAGTTTATGTATTTTAGATCCTGTAGGAAGTAAATAGTGGAGTTATAAATAAAAAATACAGTAGTATTGGTATTTATATTTACCATGTGATCTTTACTGGAAATCTTTATTTCTTCATGTAGTTTCAGTCAATTGTTTAGTGTCCCTTCCTTTCAGCCTGCTCAACTCCCTTTAGCATTTCTTATAGGACTGATTACTGGTGATGAAGTCCCTCAGCTTTTGATTATCCAAGAATGTTTTTGTCTCCCCCTCATTTTTATCCTCCAGGTGTTTGTGAATTCTCCAAGTCTCTGATGGTTGTTGACTTCTATTTGTATTCCATTATGGTCAGAGAATATGCTTTGAACAAATTCATTTTTTATTTTTTATTTTATTGAGGTTTGTTTTTATGTCCCAGCATACGGTCTGTTCTGGAGAAAGATCCATGATCACTAGAGAAGAATGTGTGTCCCAGTGACCTGGGATGTAATATTCTATATATGTCTGTTAAATTTCTCTGTATCTCTCTCTCCTTTCTTTGTTTCTCTGTTGGTAGGGCTCCCTTCAGTATCTGAAGTAGGGCAGGTCTTTTATTAGCTAAATCTCTCAGCATTTGTTTGTCTATGAAAAATGTAAGCTCTCCCTCAAATTTGAAGGGGAATTTTGCTGGATAAAGTATTCTTGGTTGGAAATTTTTCTCTCTCAGAATTTTAAATATGTCATGCCACTGCCTTCTCACCTCCATGGTGGCCCCTGAGTAGTCACTACTTAGTCTTATGTTGTTTCCTTTGTATGTGGTGAATCACTTTGCTCTTGCTGCTTTCAGAACTTGCTCCTTCTCTTCAGTATTTGGCAATCTGATCAGAATATGTCTTGGAGTGTGTTTATTTGGATTTATTCTATTTGGAGTTCACTGGGCATTTATGCTTTGTGTATTTATATTGTGTAGAAGGTTTGGGAAGTTTTCCCCAACAATGTCTTTGCATACTCTTTCTAGACCTTTATCCTTCTCTTCCCCTTCTGGGACACCAATGAGTCTTGAATTTGGATGTTTTATTTGTATTTATTTATTTATTTTTTTAAATCTTCATTTTATTTAGATCTATTCACATACCACGCAGTCATACAAAACAAATAGTACATTCGATTGTTTACAGTACCATTACATAGTTGTACTTTCATCACCTAAATCAATCCCTGACACCTTCATTAGCACACACACAAAAATAACAAGAATAATAATTAAAGTGAAAAAGAGCAATTAAAGTAAAAAAGAACACTGGGTGCCTTTGTCTGTCTGTTTGTTTGTTTGTTTCCTTCCCCTATTTTTCTACCCATTCATCCACAAACTAGACGAAGGGGAGCGTGGTCCCCATGGCCCTCCCAATCGCATTGTCACCCCTCACAAGCCACACTTCCATACAATTGCCTTCAAGATTCATGGACGTTTTATTTTATCTATCATATCCCTGAGATCCATTTCGATTTTTTCGATTTTTTTCCCCATTCTTTATTTTCTTCTTTCATTCTCTGTTCTGTGGTCCTCAAGGAGGCTGAGTTGTTGTTCAACTTCCTCTAATCTTGTATTATGAGTATCCAGAGTCTTTTTAATTTGGCCAACAGTTTCTTTAATTTCCATAAGAACTATTTTTTAATTTACTCTTGCAATATCTTCTTCATGCTCTTCTAGGGTCTTCTCTATGTCCTTTATATCCTGTGCCATGCTCTTGTTGCCTGTCTGTAGTTCTTTGATTAATTGTGGCAAGTACTGTGTGTCTTCTGATCTTTTGATTTGGGTGTTTGGGTTTGGGTTCTCCATATCATCTGGTTTTATTATATGCTTTAACATTTTCTGTTGTTTTTGGCCTCTTGGCATTTGCTTTACTTGATCTTCAATTTGTCAGATTTGCAGCTTGGTGGCGTACACTTTCTCTAACTAACCAGCAGATGGCATCCGTGAGTCACCTATTCCCCTCAAGTCAGTTCTCCCCAACTTTGTCTTTGTGGTGTGTGGGGATCTGATTCTTGTGGGGTCCAATTTGTGCACTTAATTTGGGTGTGTTGTCGGTGCTGTCCACCCTGAATGAGGGGCATGTGTCTGAGTGGTTAGGCAGGCAGGGCAGCTTTAATAATCAAACCTCCCAGGTGTTCCTGGAGATTTAATGCTGTTCTCTGCCGCTGACCCAAAAGTCCTTGGTATTGGTGTAGGTTCCCTGGGATTTCCGGGTGGTTCCCTCTTTCCTGCTGTGCTCTTCCAGGACCTCTGCTGAGGGAAAGAGGGCTGTGCCATGTCACAAGTTGTGCCAGCCTTAAGGGAAGCCCTGGGCCGCCGGGCTATGCAGGGGCATTCCCAGTCTGCTTCAAAGATGGTTTAATGGGACACGTTAACTTCCCCCTTTCTGCACAGATCCGCCCTCCCAGCTCCGGGACAATCAGCCGTGGGTGTATTAAAGGCCACTGTCCATGGCCGATATTGTGGCATGTGCATGGTGCTGCAGGAAAGACTCCCTGTCACGCTGGGTTTCTTGGCATGGCTCTGTGCTGTGGGTTCAGCCCCAGGCAGTAGTGCCCCTGCCCGCCGGGAGATAGCTGCAAGTTGTGCATTTTTTTCCTCCTTTTGGCTCCCCTTTGCTCCCCTGAGCCCAAGACAATCAGCAGTGGGTGTGGGAAGGGGCATTCTCCACACCAGACACTGAGGCGTTAGCCCAGCCCACTCCCGTTGTATCTGCAGCTGCTCCTGGGCTTTTTTTTTTTTTTTTCAAAGAACTAGTCCATCTCCAAATGCCAATCTACTGTTTCCCCACACCTCAGTGTGGCCGAGGGACTTTCAGCCGACTCACTCACTCCTTTCAGAATGCAGACTCCTGGTTTCACCAAATGCACAGTCCCCGTAGATTTAGCAGACCTTGTCTGGCTGGTGCTACTCTGGAAGTGGTGTTCTGGGTCACTTTCTGGTTTTTATCTAGTATTTTTCATGGAGGTGTTTTTTGCTCTGTCTCACCTAGCCGCCATCTTAGGTTCTCCCCTAATATCAGTTTTTTTAAAAATAAGCTAAAAAAAGAAATCAAGAAGTAGCAACCAGGAAAAAGGAACTAAAATCAATTATGTTTTATTTGGATGCGCCCCATACTAGAAAGTCATCATCACCACTGAGATAAAAAAAACAACAATCATAGAGCCTACTATAGAATTAACACTTGTGAAAAATCAGAGCAAATCTAAAGGAAAACGAAATATTTTACACCATCTTGCACAACCAAGAACTTCATTGATAAACCACTGGTGACTGAACTCAACTCATTGGTTGGTTGATGGAAAGACCAGGTCATACCATGAGGTAGCCTTGGGGGTTGCCCCCTGGAGTGGGTGCTGCAATACAGCCCTAGATGCCAGAATAATAAAGACTAAATTCAGGAAATTCACAGAGGAGGTGTCCAGCTAAGGTTCCACCCACAGGGAAGGGTGTCAAGTCCAGCTGCACAACTGGACTGGGGGCTGCCATCTTGATTCCAGGTGGCTTTTGCTGAGGGGGGCAGGGCAGGCATTCAGAGAGTCTGGGCCCTGTGTTGCCGAATCCATCCACCCTGACACCTGCCTGACCTCTGGGCTTCCCTTTGCATAACACACGTTCGATTGCTTTAGCCTGAGTCAGAGTGGTTTTTGTTCCTTTCAGCCAAAGACATCTAGATTGAGATGGTTCTCAGTTCAATAGACAGACGGGAAGCTGGATGAGGAGCTGCGCATGGAGAGAGAAGGCTGGAGACCCCTCTCCAGTGGTGCCTGGTGGGGTCTGGTGGCAAAGGAGCTGTGCCAGGCGCTTACCCCCGGGCCTAGAGGAAAAGCCTGCAAGGGCAGGTGAGGGGACCAGTTCATCTTGCAAAGTTTTGTTATGATTCAGAAAGGACTGACATTGTTTGGGAAGTGGGGGTGGGAGGGGAAGGAGTGACCTCTCTTCTGAGACAGACCGTGAGTGATGGTGGCTATGAAACGCTCACCTTTAAAGGTCAGCCCAGCAGACGTGCGCCTCCGGTAACCGCGGCCAAATTCATTAACTTGTCACGGCCATGCGGAGCCTGTCAGATGTCCTTCCACTGGACATGCATTAATCCCAATGACTCCCAGGCCAAAATATGAAGGGTGTGCGTTTGTGTGTGTGTGTGTGTGTGTGTGTGTGTGTGTGTGTGTGTGTGTGTGTGGTGGATATAGGGAAGCGATGGCCAGCGCTTAATTCAATTCTGTTCACTTAATTATAAAATTTTGCTGAGGACAGTGATAGCTGGCGCAGGTTGAGGGTGTGCCGTGTGCCAGCTCGGGGCAAGCCCTTGATGATCATTGTCCACACCCTCTTTCGGAGGTGTGCGTGCTGAGTCCCATCTGGGAGCAAAGGAGGCTTGGAAGGCTGGGCGATGTCCTGGATGTCCTAGTGGCCAAGCTGGGTGTCACCTCCGACCTTCAGATCCAGAGGCCACGCTCTCTGCTGCCGTCGACCCTCCCCACCCACCAGGTGCCGCTGTGCTGAGCCGTGGGGACCTGACCTTCTGGGCCCCGTAAGGGGGAGTGGGGCTCGCATTTTCCGGGTGCAGGCCAGCTCCCGGGGGCTATAAGCGGGTGGCGGTGTCTCACCTGTGAATGGGCTAAGGGTGGGAGGAGGGTCTGGAGGCTGAGGAGGACCCCCTCAGGCAGGCACCCCCCCACCTCGGTCACCTGCAGGCAGGGGGAGGCCCCGCCCCCCTGGCCATCCCCCCTCCCCTCCCCCAGCAGGTAGAGCCGGCAGGCTTCCCCCCCGGACACCAGGGCCCCGCCAGCCGCGCCTGTGCATGTGCAGGCCTGTGGTGTGCAACACGTGTTCAAAGCCGTGTTCGCTCGGAGGCCACGCGTGAGGAAGAGAGACGCCAGGTCACCGCGGGCAGCGGGGAAGTTTTAGCGCTCATGCCTGCAAGGAAGGGCGTCAGCTACCCGCAGCCCCCCCAGAGGAGCCACAGACGGGCGGGTGTCCTCCCGGCTTCCCTCTCCCAGCTCCGCTGCTCTCTCGGGTCCGCATCCACTCATTCCACGAGTGTTCGCTGGCACCAGCTACGCCCCAGGCACGCCCCTCACGCTCAAGCCCCCTCGTCCTGGTTTAGCTTCCGGGAGGGCGGGGATGACAGGGACAGTCAGGGGAAGGGGGTGCTCTACAGAGGACGGACAGGGAAGGGCCCCCGAGGAGGGGACATGTTGCCAGGGATCGGAATGAAGCAGGAGGGGGCCATGGGGGGCCGGGGAGCAGAGGGTGGAGGGGCAGGTGGAGGCGCAGCGAGGGGTCTGGGTGGGTGGAGCTGGGGGCGGGGCGATGTGAGGGGCGGGGCGACGTGATGGGCGGGCGATGGGGGGCGGGGTGATGTGAGGGGCGGGGTGACGTGAGGGGCGGGTGATGCAGGGGCGGAGCGATGTGATGGGCGGGTGATGGGGGTGGGGTGATGTGAGGGGCGGGGCGATGTGATGGGCGGGGTGGGGGCGGAGCCGGGCCAGGCACAGTGACCCACAGTGGCACCGCTTAGGATGGCATAAGGGCCCGGATCGCCTGGGGGTCAAGCTTCCTGGGTGGGCTGCCTGGCCTGTGTGTCCTCAGGGGGACCCTAGGGCAGAGGACCCAAGGCGACCCATATGGGGCGCGGACTTGCCCTGGCATCGCTCCGTGCTGCCTGCACACCTGCCAATGGCCCCGGAGTCCGAGGGGCCCCACCCATGCTGGGATGGGCTCTGCCCAACTGCACCTCTGCTTTGAACCCCCAGAACTCGGGGTTCCTCCCGGGGCAGTGGCAGGGATGCCCGACTTGAAAGCAGCTATGAACTACCCCGCCTCCAGGACCCCTTGGACCCCCAGCAGAACATTCTTGGCAGCCCCTGATGCCAGCTCCTACCCCTGCACCCCCTCTATCCCGGCCAGCGTCCACATGTTCATCAGGCCCGAAGCCCAGGGGTCACTCCAGACGCCCCAGCCCTCCCCGGTGGCTCCCAGGGAGTTGGAGCAGCTCGGGGTCTCCCCAGCTTGCACCTTACAGCAGCCCCTAGGAGGGGCTTCCCTGAGGCCCCCAGGTTTCCTCCAGTCCGCAGTGTAGACAACACGAGTTTTTAAACCACACACTTCAGATGCCACCACCCTGCTCAGAACGCTTCTTTGAATGCTCTTCCTAGACCTTTACCCTTTTCTTCCTCTTCTGGAACACCAATGAGTCTTATATTTGGACGTTTTATATTATCTATCATATCCCTGAGGTCCATTTTGATTTTTTCGATTTTTTTCCCCATTCTTTCTTCTGTGCTTTCATTTTCCATTCTGTCATCTTCCAGGTCACTGATTGATTGTTCAACTTCCTCTAGTCTTGTACTATGAGTATCCAGAATCTTTTTAATTTGGTCAACAGTTTCTTTAATTTCCGTAAGATCATCTATTTTTTTATTTAGTTTTGCAATGTCTTCTTTATGCTCTTCTAGGGTCTTCTTGATGTCCTTTATATCCTGTGCCATGCTCTTCTTCATATCCTTTATATCCCGTGCCATGGGCTCATCGTTCATCTTTAGTTCTTTGATTAGTTGCTCTAGGACTGTGTTTCCTCTGATCTTTTGATTTGGGTGTTTGGGCTTGGGTTATCCATATCGTCTGGTTTTTTCGTATGCTTTAAAATTTTCTGTTGTTTTTGGCCTCTTGGGATTTGCTTAACTTGATAGGGTTCTTTTAGGATTTGTAGACCAATTGAAATCTTTATCTCTAATTTGTCTGATCAACAGCTTGGTGGCGTACACTTTCTCTAACTAACCAGCAGGTGGCGTCCACGAGCCACCTCTTCCCCTCAAGCCAGTTCTCCCCTGCTTTGCCTCTGTGGTGAGTGGGGGAGTAAGCCTTGTGGGGTCCAGTCGGTGTACCAAGCTTGCGTGTGTAGTTGGTGTTGCCCGCCCTGTATATGGGGCATGTGTCTGGGTGGTCAGGGAGGGGGGGCGGCTCTAACAACCAAATCTCCCTGGTGTTCCTGGAGTTTTAAAGCTTCTGCAATAGTCTAATCCTTCAGTTCAGTCCTGCCACAGTTTGTCTCTGCCACTGACCCACAAGTCCTTGGTATTGGCGTATGGCTCCTGAAACTTGCGAGTGGGTCCCTCTTCCAGGCTGTGCACCCCGTGGTCCTCTGTTGAGGGATGACTGTGCTATCTCACAGGTGAGTGCCGTCCCCCTGGGGTGGTTCTGGGCTGCAGGGCTGTGTAGGGAGGCTCCCAGTCTGCTGAGCAGTCGCCCCCCTTTTCTTGGGAAGTTGTGGTGTTTAGTGAATTTTCTCAGCCACTGGATTATGGCCTTTTGTCTCAGAGCTCTCTTAGTTCTGCTCTTGTCTTGACCTGCCCAAATTGCAAGTCTTTGAGGCTTTCTGCATTGGGCTTCGTAGAGTAATTGTTTTAGAAAAAGAAAAAAAAGATTAAAAAAAAAAAAAAAAGGCCCTCCTTGCAGATCTAATGGGTTATTGAAATGCTAAGAGACAAAGCAATTAGGACCATTAAGGAAAGATCCAAGAGGCAGAGACACCAGTTTTTCTTCAGGATTTGCATATGAGCCTCAGGGCCTGAGCTCTGCCCTTCCCCTTTCTATGTTCACCAGAACTCCAAAAATCCTCTGCTTTTCTTTTTGGGCTTTTCTTGCTGTTTCTTGCTATCCCTATCTCCTCTCTGCTGGGCTGGCTGCTCTCAGATTCTCTGGTGTCTGGTCTCAGTCTATCTATGGTTGGAGTTTGGATCAGCAGAATGAGTTTCTGATAAGAGCTGCCACTGCAGTTCTCCCTTCTCCTTCCCGGAGCTGACAGCCCCTCCTCCCCCGGGACTGAGCCTGGCAGGGAGGGGCGCGGGTCCCCTGGCCGCAAAAACTTACAGATTTCGCTGATCTCAGCAGTTCCACGTTTTCATGAGTGTTGTATGAAGTATGCCCAAAGTCAGATTGCTCTGTGGTGTCCAGACCACGCAGTTCCTGGCTTTCTACCTACTTTCCTCAGAACTCTTCTACGCTGGGCTCCCAGGGCTCCTAAGTTAATGATGAAAACTCTCAGGAAGTTTCCCTTGATGTGCACTCGGAGTCCCAGCTTCACTCCCACTGTAATGAATTAATCTTGGGGCCAGAGTTGATTGAAGGTCTGTTCTCCACTGGAGCTTAGGGGTCACTGCCGTGTCCCCAGCACTGAGCTCTCAGCAGGTAGAAAAAACTGAAAACAAGTAACATGCGCTAAGCATTTTGCATTTATCAGCTTCCACCCCACAGCACCCCCTGAGGCAGGTGCCTGCTGCCAGGTGAGGACGCTGAAGCGCAGAGAGATGGTGTAACGGACGGGCCCAAGGAATACAGGGCAGGCTGGGGCCAGGCGTCCGCCTCCAAAGCCACGCCTGGAAATACGTGAGAGAGACGTCTTTAGTTCCTTGGGGAAAAAATCAGAAAATTCAGAGAAGCTAAAGAAGAGAAGTCTCTCAGAAACGACCACCTTTATTTAACATTTTTGTGTATTTCTTTCCAGACTTTTTCTGATGCATACGTCTAGATCAGATCTGATGCTATTTGATGTAATTGGTGACATGCTGTGCATGTCGGCTTTTCTCACTCAGCAATTGACTGGGAGCATCTTTTCATGGTATTGTCTATGACAATATTTTTATTCATATTTCAGGGCTTGGCTGAGCTGCAATTTGCTCAACTCGGCCCCATCTTGTGAACATTAGGCAGTTTCCAGTTTACAGATTTAAAACATGGTGGCAGTTACCATGCGATTTGCTAAATCTTCGTGCCTGTCTTTACTTACTTCCCCGTGATCAATTCCTAGAAGTGGGGCTGCTGGGCCAAACGGCATGCACAGTTTTAAGACTTTGGATGGCAGTGCCAGTGGCCCCTAGAAAGGGTGTTGTGCCATGACACGCCTCACCTGTGCACGTGGCAGACAAGGTCAAGTCTACACCTGGCACCCCCCCACCCGCCTGCCCGGGGTGGGTCCTTGGCCTACATCTATAGGTGTGACAGACCTGGAAAACCTGATGAGAGTGACTCTCAAGTCCTGCCTGCCCACCTGCTGCCCCCCACACCCACTGTTCCCTTCTGGGGCTTGTACCTGCTGAGCCACAGCCTCCCCAGAGCCAGACCTTGGGAGGGCCGTCCTCCAAAATCGAGGGTGGGGCGTTTGCGCAGAACCCGGAATCCCTCTCCCTGCCCTGCTTCAGCCTCATCTGAACCTAGAATCCAGCCAGAATTACCCGTGTTCTGTCAGAAACCAGAGGTGATGATTATTTCTTCCTCTCTTCTTTTTCTCCAAGTCCAGAAAATTCCTGCAGCTGCTGAGTCAGTCTATGAAGAAAACACTGGCTTCCCATTAAAGATAGGGATTTTTATTTTATTTTATTTTTTTTAAGAAGAGTTCTTATGAGTCTTCAAATAACCTGGAACAGCTGTAAAACCTCACACTGCAGAAGGCCTGAGGCTGGGGGAGCGCTGGGCCCGGAGAAGGGGCCAGCCTCTGGAATTAAAAGGAATGCCTTTCCCCGAGATCCTGTCTATCAAAATTAGAAAGAGCCCGGCCAGGGTATTTGCTGGCTTTGCAAAAACAAACACTGTGCATGTCGTAGGCAAAAGCTGACGCCCCTCCCGAGCCCCGTCAGGCACGCACCCCCCTCCCCTTTTACAGACTTCTGGGGGTGTCTGTAGGAAAAGAGAAGGGATGTTGTGGTGGGGAGCTTGTTTGTGACTGCATTGACTTTTATGACTGCTTCTACCCCGAAAAGAGAAAGAAAAAGAAGAAAAGGAAAAAAGAAAGAAAAAAGAAGTCTTGGAGAGTGTGCGGAAGGCGTGTCACCCACCAGATCCAGCCCACCCCCCAGGCATCATCGCCCTCATTGAACAAAGAGGGAACGAGGGCCGGGGAGGCTCAGAGCCGGCCGGGGGCACAGACGTAGGCTGGGCTGGCATGTCGCCCCACGTGGCCTCCCCACCCCAAGACTAAACAGCCGCAGGAGGAAATGCGCGGCGGCTGGGGGTGTGCCTTGCGGTGCACTTTCCCTCCCTGCTGTACACTGAGGTGTCCTCTGTGCACATGGCTCCGTGAGGCTCAGGCTCCCTGGGGGAGAAGCGGATGCCCACTTGGGGGGCTTCACCCCTAAGTTACCTGCCTTACAGAGCCGAGTGGAGAATGGGCTACTCCTGGAGATGCCCTTTTGGGGTCTCAGCCGGGGGCCTTAGCAGCCACCGTTTGTACTGCAAATATGCTTCCTCTTATCCATCCAAAAACCTGGCAGAGCAAGCTCGCCGCCCCATTTTAGGGCTGAGGCTCAGGGAGACAAAGCAAGGTGCCCAGAGCCTCAGGGTGACTCTGAGGTGGAGGCCAGGTTCAAGCCGAGGCCACCAGACCCCAGAACCCCAGGGTTCCTGGGGCCCCTGGGTGGGTCTGGGTGGCTTGAGACACTGCTCCCAGCTGTCCCGGGTGCCACTTGCTTTCCTCATCGCTGCGTGACGTGGCCTCGGAGCCGTGTTTCCATTCCAGCTCAGTAACATGAAGACAAGCTTTGCTTCTGGCCCTCCGATCCCTCACCTACTGGTGCCCACGTTCCAGGTGTGCCATGGAATGGGAGACACGGCATCCCGGGACCACTTCCAGGCCTGGAGGTCCCAGGGGTCTGGGCCAGGCCTGGCCGTGCAGAGCTGGAGCACTGGGTTTTGGGGTCACCCGGGCAGATGTGAGCCCAGCTGCCCCAGCGGCACGGGGGACGGTTGGCAAAGGGCCTTTGTGGGGCAGGAGTGGCCCCTCTCACCTGGAGGGCACCAGCTGCACACGGCCTTCCTCCCTGCCATTTTCAGGCTGCTCAGATGGTGGTCAGTGGGTTTATTAAATAACCCAAGTTTATTTTTCACTCACTAGTCATCTTTTACTTGAAACGTAATAAGGTGAAATCACTGTCCTCCCCTCTACATGGGACCTGACTCCCAGGGGTGTAAATCTCCCTGGCAACAAAGGATATGACTCCCGAGGATGAATCTGGACCTGACATCATGGGATTGAGAGCATCTTGACCAAAAAGGGGATGTGAAATGAAACAATTTAATAAAGTTTCAGTGGTTGAGAGATTCCAAAAGGAGCCAAGAGGTCACTCTGGTGGACATTCTTATGCACTATATAGATAACTCTTTTTAGGTTTTAATGAATTGGAATAGATAGAAGTAAATACCTGAAACTATGAAACTCCAACCCAGTAGCCTTGAATCTTGAAGACAATTGTATAACAATGGAGCTTACAAGGGGTGACAGTGTGATTGTTAAAGCCACGTGGATCACGCTCCCCTTTATCCAGTGTATGGATGGATGAGTAGAAAAATGGGGGTGGGGACTAAAGGGAAAATAGGGCGGTGGGGGGACAGGTTTGGGTGTTCTGTTTTTACTCTTAACTTTCTATTCTTTCACTTTTTTCTGGTACAAGGAAAATGTAAAAAAAAAATCGACTGAGATGAATGAACAGTGAAGATGGCCATGTGATCAATGGATTATATACTTTGGATGATTGTGTGGCATGTGAATAAATCTTAATTAAAAAAACAAGTAATACAAGTGTGTGGTGATAAGATCTTCAAACAAAGGGGCGTCTGGTGAAAAACGAGTCTTTCTTCCATCTCAGAAGCCCAGGGTGAACGTTGCTAACAATTTCTTGTCCAGAATCCTCTTCTGCACTCACAAGCTCATGGACTTTAAAAACTTCTCCTCCCAAAAGAGAATCTACCTTTTGCTGTGCACACTTGCTACAGGAAACACGGTCAGTGACGCCGCTTTACACATGCTCACGAGTGCACCTGTAGGGAAAAGGACAGCTAGTGGAATCAATGGGTGGAAAGGTATAGAAGTTTTACATTTTGACAATTTCTCTCAAAATAGGTGGCAGTAATTCATACTTGCAGAAAGCAGGGTCTTAATGTCTCCTTATTTTGCCAGCAATCTGACAAGTGTACCCTGACTTAAAATATATATATATTTCCATTGAAAAACAACACACACTTTGGAAAATACAGGAAGTAGAATTAACTGCAGTACCCCAGTACCTCAGACAGGGCCAACCTCATATGTAGGTGCTCAGAAAATATCTATTGAATAAGTGAATAAAGAAAAAAATAATACCATGGCCCAACAAACCAAAAACAGCTCTGTCAATATTTCAATGCATGTATTTTCTCTGGATAGGTTTTCCTGACATAATTTCAGCTTGTTTTCACGTTCCTGATGATCACCACTGCAGACACATTTTTTTTTATCCTATTTCTTTCACTTTTCATAATTCAGTATGTATTTCTCCCTCTTCTAGGCAGCTTTTCAAATGTCTATATAATATCCCAGCAGGTGTATGGACTAGAGTTTATTTGAATCTTCTGTTGTTGAATTTGTAGTCTGTTTGCAATTTTTCACTTTATAAATGATGCAGCTGATATCTTTATGCAGAAAACTGCTTCCACATTTCAGCTTCTTTCCTAAGAGAGGGTCTCAGAAGAAAGGTAACTTGGTCAAAGTTTTTTTTTTTTTTTTAAATCTGATTTCATGTTTCTTAAGTGTGATGCACCTTATCAAATACTTTATATGTGTTGAAAAACCCGGTTTAGTTCTTTTTTTGATATTGTTTTGAAAAATGACTTGCTTGGAAAACTACCTCACGTCTTTCAGAAAACGGCTGGGGATGTGAGAGAAGATTTGTTCCTGCAGAGCTCTTTGGTGGAGATCTGACCAGGAAACAGATATATCAGATATGTGCAGTATCTGATGGTTGCTATGGAAACGAGTCATTGGGCAAACACTCAGCTAAAGCATTGATCAGTAAGGGAGGAGGCAAGATGGAAATGAATTAGTGGGTGTCCGAGCAGCCCGGGGAGACAGCGGGGGCTACAAAGGGCCGTGGGCTATGGGGCAGGGGTGCAGAGCAGCAGGTATTGGAGCAAGAGAGCCTTTGGCAAGACTGGGGGCCCAGGCCTGGGGAGGGGGGCAGAGGGCCCTGGGAGGGGCTGGGATGGACCCAACAATGTGTTTGTGTGACCCTGTGGGACATTTTGCTGCACCCCCCGTCTCTCAAGGTGGGGGTAGGTGGGCGTCTGAGCAGGAGGGGAGCCACGACTTGCTCTAGGCACACAGCAGCTTCTGGACCCAGCCCTGGCTCCCCGTGTGTGTGTGTGTGTGTGTGTGTGTGTGTGGTTGTGTGTGGAGCCGGGACAGACGGACATTGATCCCAGCCTCATCTGCCCTCAGGTTGCTGTCAGCCTGGCAAGGAGAGAGTCGGCAATGCCCCAGGCAGGACTTTGCTACCACTTACGTGTCCACCATTATTTCCTGAGCTTCTCTGAGGTGCTGTGCCCGGGCAGAGACCTGCGGCGGAGACTCGAGTGGACAGGACGTGGGCACTGGGATGGAGAGTGGCCACGTCCGACTATGGCTGGGCCATGTGCAGGCTCCTCTGTGTGACATGGGGTGGTGCCGGGACGGGGTCACACAGGGATTGAGGATTGCAGCAGTGAGGGGCCTGGTGACCACCCCGGCCATGCCTGCTGACCACCGACTCCAGCGGGAGTGTGGGTGGGTGGGACAGGTTCAAGGGACAGTGCCTGTCCTGACAGCCTTAGCACAAATCGCCGAGAAGCTGGGTCATAGACAAGCTGGGTTTTCCCAGCAGCCTGGGAGTAAAAAGGGGGGAGGGTCTGCAGCACCACAAGACGTCTCCAGGGTGCTGCCCCCGTAGTTTGGGGGGACAAGAGCCCCCCTCTTCAAAGTCCCTCCCCAAAGGAGTGCACGTTGGGACACGCTTATTAGTAAGGCGATTGAGCAACTTGCATCCCAAACCTGAAACCGACCCAGCCCTTTATTTCAGTGGTTTGACCTTTGGGAATCTTCGCCAGGGAAGTAACCTTAAACCCAAAGACGTCCGCGGTGGCATTATTTGGAATAATAATTGGCAATGACCCAGATGCCCAAAATCACGGATTGGTTGAGCACACAAGGATTTGTTTTCTTGCTTTAACTCAGGCGTCTGTCAAAGTTGCAGCCCGAGACCCCCAAGGTGCCACGGCTTTGACCACCCCGGGAGGGCACAGGGTGGGGAGCCCCTCCTGGCCCTTCGGGAAACCAGAAGAAACGGGTCTGGCCTTGGAGCGGACTAGGCAAGACCCGGTTCCGACTCGTGCCGCCCATGCCTCGCCGTGTGACCCTGGCCCGCTCCCGAGGCCTCTCTGTGCTCGGTCTGCTCACCTGCGGGATGGGGAATGGCGCCTGCCTGCTGTGAGGTCGCCGTGAGCAGCACCTTGCTTGGAGCCTGGCGCAGGACGCAGGGACCCCGTCCCTACCGAGTGTTTGCACCCGACGGGCTCTGGGGGCCAGCCTGGGGACCCCGCCACGACGGCAGATAACCGGGAGACAGCACCCTTAGCCCAGGCACTGGATTCCAGTCCCACCAGACGCTGGCTGTGTGACCGCGGGCGGTCACTCGGCCTCTCTGGGCTCCGCTTTCCTGCGTGTACGATGGAGACAACGCGCCTCTCTCCCCGGGCGGCTGCGCGTGGGGTGACCTAACACGGGAAAGAGGCCGCAGGAGCCAAGCGCCCGGCTCCCCCGCGAACGCGGGGCGGAACCCGTGCGCTCCCCCGTCCGGCCGGCAGGGGGCAGCGTGTCCCCGCGAGTGGGGCCGTGTCCTCGCGTCCCCCGGGCTCGGCTCGGTAAAGGGCCAGGCGGCTCATCGCTGCAGAGCGCGGCCCGCGGCGCCTCCCCGGGGAGCCCCGCCACCAACCCCGGGCCTCATCATTTACAGTTACTTTATTAGCGGTTTAGTGTTTAATTTTAAAAACTGAATGATTTATTACCATATTAATAAATAATAACATTTATTATTCTCTTAATGAGTGTCCAAAATACAAAAGCAATGACAGGCCTTGTGTATTTTTTCATAAATCGAGGCAGGAGAGCCTGAATCACTCATGCAAGTCCGTGTTCTGACTTGGGCCTGCTCCTGCCTCGGTTTCCTTCTCTGAACCGCTGCCCTCTCAGCTGCTGCAGCCCCAGGCGCCAGGGGAGGGAAGGTGGGACCCCTGACTCTGCCCCAGTTTCCACGGGACCCCCTGGTGTCACAGCCCCGCTGTGGGTGTCTCAACTCACAAGAACCCAACCTCTCCTGCCTTAGCGGATCCCCCGGCAGGCCCTTCTCAGCAGGGTGGGCTGAGAAACGGCCTGGGAGGTGCCCTCGTTAATTCACCCCCCACCCATTCCTTCATTTACTCCTTCCGCTGAGTGCACGTCCACTGGGTGCCTGGGACGTAACTACACTCACCTCACAGAGGAGGAAACGAGTCCCAGAGAAGGGAAGCCCGAGCCCTTCAGCCAGCGAGGGGCAGGGCGGGGGCCAGGGCGGGGGCCAGGCTGCCCTCTGCCTAGTTCCAGCTTCTGCTCCAGAGCGGGCTGCAGCAGGCCCGGGCGGGCTGGTGGGTGGGGGTCTGGACAAAGCCGGGGGCGGCCGAGGCATCCCCCTGGCTTCTCTACGGCATCCCGTCTCCCCTGATTAGCCAAGTTGTCCTTCCTTACAGTGGAAAACATGGAAGGTGAAAATAAGCAGAGACTCAGAAACAAAAGCAAGGGAGCCGGCAAGCAAGAGAGCAACACTCCATAATCCCAGTTCCCAGGGGTGTGCAGGGGGCCTGCGGTTATGCCCCCGATGTGGGAGAGTGTGGGACCTCCGTTTAAAGGGCCTCAGTGGGGTGGGACCTTAGTGGGGTGGGGGTCCCTGCTTGGCTCCCAGAGAAGGAAGGCCAGGAGACAGAGCCCACCCAGGGCCACCCCCTGTCTTGCACCCAAAAAACGCAATTTGGACAATATGGAAAATTACAAGGAAGAAAAAAAATGAATCATAAGCCCCACCCTGGGATAACCAGGCATTGGTGTTTATCGATCTAGGACTCTACATGCAAATACTTCAAAAGAGGCTTTCTTCTCAGTAGGCAAGAGATCTTACCCCACAGCAGTTTCCTTTCTTGATGTTTTTCACTAACATTCTCTCTCAAGCTTTTTCCCATATCATCCAGTCTGTCTTCAATAACCTGATTTTAGACACTGCACACCATCCCAGAGAAGCGGCCGGCTTTATCTTGGCGGCTCTGCTACTGCTTCCACCTTCCCCGCAGCTCACAGTACTGCAATGGCCACCTCTTAGCTAAGGGCTTGTGGGGATTCTTGCTTTCTTCCTCAGGGTCCCATCCTAGAAGTGGAGTCCCTGGGCCAGTGCATGGGTGCCTAGAAGGCTGCTGACTCCTTCTGCAGCCCCCGGAGCAGGCCCAGCAGGGCTGGTTTTGACACTCTTTGCAGCACTTAATCAGTTTTCAAGGTGCTGCTGGACTTCTCCTTTCACAGATCATCTGGCAACCCTGAAACACTGCCGGGCTGGGCATGTCTTCCTGTTCCACATACGGAGAGATCGAGGCCTGTGAGGTCAAGTGACTTTGGCTTCTAAGATTTTAAAGTCTCTTTTAGATCTCAGGGACTACCAATCAAGCCTCCTTGTGTTTCAGATGATGCGGGAAAGTTCAGTGAAATGTTACAGGGTCCATCCACCCATCCACCCATCACCCATCAACCATCCAACCCCACCCACCCATCCATCCATCCATCCATCCATCACCCATCCAATCCATCTATCCATCACCTATCCACCTACCCATCACCTATCCATCCGTTACCCACCCATCTATCCACCCATCATTTATCCATCCATCATCCATCCATCCATCCATCCACCCATCACCCATCCATCCATCATCCGTCTATCCATCACCCATTCATCAATTCATCTATCACCCATCCACCTACCCATCACCTATCCACCCATCCATCCATCCATCCATCCACCCACCAGCCACCCATCCATTAACCCATCCATCCATTTAATAACTATTTATTGAGAACCAGCTCTGTGTCAGGTCCAGCTGTAGTGTATTTAGTAAGAACAATTGATTCTGCCCTTCCAGAGCTTTAGCTCTTGTGGGGAACTCAGACCCTAAAGAAATAACCAAGGTGTAATGACTCATCCCACAAGGTGAAGCTTAGGATGTTATCGGAGCCTGTGACAGGGAGGCCAGACCTAATTGGGGGAGGGGTCAGGGAAGACTTCCCAAGGATGGGTGGGATTGAATCCTGGTCCCCCACCGGCACTCTCACTTCCTACTCTGAACCATAGAGGAAACAGCCCTATTTACCTGCTGGCTGGAAGCCTTGGTTGATGGTGACAGTGAGGATGAAGAGGCCTGGAATGGGTGGTGGTGATTCTCGGGGGTTATTCTCAGGAATTAGTGAGGTTGGGCACGAGGGTAAGTGACAGGTGCCATCTTGCTCAATTCTCCCTGTGCTCTCTCTACCGTCACACTTGTTGACAGCCACTGAGTTTCCACCATGGACCAGGCATTATGCTAAGCACATTGCATCTGTCGACTCATTGAATCCTCCACCAGCCCAGAGAGGAAGAAATTGTTATCCCATTTCACTGATGAGAACACTGGTTACCTCACCGGCCCAGGGTCCCACGGCTGAAGGTGCAGGAGGATCTGGAAGTTGAACTGGGCAGCTGGACCCAGACTGCAGGCTCCTGACACTACACAGAGATGCAGGCTATTCTGTACCACTGCAGGCCCGCCATTGTGCAGACGAGGAAACTGGGGCACTCCAGAAAACCCAGCTTGCCCAGGGGCCCAGTGACCACTCCAGGCCTGTGGGATTCTCTCCAGGGCCCCACCTGCCCTGGGTCTGTCCAGCCTGCCCTGTGTTCCAGGGGTCTCCCCACCCCTCCAGCAAAAGATGATGGTCCCCCACCCTCCACCTGCCCTGAGAATTGCTAAACATGCCCTGAGTCCCAGGAGGGGAGGAGGGGAAGTCTGGGCCAGGCAGGTCAGCGTCAGCATTTGCTGTGTGGCCTTGCAGTAGCCCCTCACCTTCTCTGTGCCTCCCCTTCCTGAGGGTGGCTCCAGGGAAACTATGGCTATGAACAAATGACATGAATGGGAAAGCACCGCAAACACTGGCTGAACTTGTTATTCATTCATTCATTCATTCATTCAATATATGTTCAATAGATACTCAGCCCTATTGCGTTCCAGGCCACTTTCTGGTCTGGGGTCCCGGCTGTGAGCAAATGGCCAGAATCCTGACCTGGGGGTGCTGACGGTCTGGAGGGGAGGCAGACAGCAAACAGACAAACACATAAGTGCCTAACACAAGGCAGAGATTAAGTGCCACAAAGGGAAATCTCAGGGAGAAGGACTAAGGGAGGAACCGAGGAGGTGATATTTAAGCAGAATGAATAGAAAGTGCAGGTCACGGGACTGTCTCTGGAGAGAACATTCCAGACAAGGGCCAGCAGGTGCAAAGGCCCCGAGACAGGCATTGCTGAGTGAGCGTGAGTGAGCCAGGGAAGGGAGGTGAGCGGTTGCAAAGTGGTGGGCGAGGAGGTGTGGCTGTTGAGGGCTGACTAGGGGCCGGGCAGGGTGTGGAGATGGGTGGCGGTGAGGCGGCAGAGAGAGCTGGCAGCCCCTGCTTTGAGCAGAGCAGCGACGTGATATATTGTGGGCTCTCAGGCTGCTTCTGGCTGCAGTGGGAGAAACAGGCTGTGGAGGGTGGGGGCAGAGCAGGGCGTCCAGCTGAGAGTGCATGCAACGAGCGACAGGGGTGGTTCAGACCTGTGGGAGCCATGGGGGTGGGCAGTGGTTGGATTCTGGAGAAAGTGTGGACAGTGGAGGAGCCAACAGAATCACAGAATCGGTTGGATGTGGGCTTAAAGAGGGAAGTCACAGGTGATGCCAAGGTTGAGTCTGAGCCTTGGGAGGAAGGTGGTGCCATTGGCTGAGAAGAGGGGGATGGGATGAGCAGGATGTGGGGAGATGAGCCGGCATAGCTGGCTGGGAGTGAATGCCCACTCACCGTCCCAGTGGCCACCTGGAGCTGGCAGTGGCTTTGGCGGAGAGATGGAAAACAGAAGCCTCCCCCAGACCCAGGAACAGAGAAAGCCTCCTCACTCCCTCATCCTCATTCTGAGAGCCAGGAGTGAGCCCTGGGCTCCAGACCACCAATCCCTCAAGCCTGCCCTCCACCTTGTTCCCCACACCCACTTCTCTACCTCTTCTGCGCTTTGCCCTCTAAGCCTGAGAACCATCTTTCTAAACCACCATTCTCACCAGGGCCCTCCCTGCCTAGCACCATCTGTAGCTCCCCAGTGCCCCCAGGAGTGTTTGGCTTTTAGATATTGCCCCATAGGTCCCTGAAGCTCTGTGCATTTCTTTTCAACCCTGTTCCTCTCTGTCCTTTCTATTGATGTATTTGGAAGTTCACTGATCATTTCCTCTTTCATTCCATTCTGCGGTTAGCCCTTTCGGTGAATTTTAAATTTCAGAAATTGTGCTTTTCAGTTCTAGAATTTCCACTTGGTTCTCTCTCTTTTTAAAACAAGTGGACTTTAATTTTTAGAACATTTTTAGAGTTACAGAAATATTGAGAAGAAAGTATGCCTTCTCACCCAGTTTTCCCTATTACTAACACCTTAGGTTAGTTTGCTACATTTGTTACAATTAGTGAACCGATATTGACACATTATTATTAACTAAAGTTCATAACTTATTCATATTTCCTTAGCTTTTAGCTAATTTTTTTCTGTCCCAGGATCCCTCCAAGATGCCACGTGACATTTAGTTGTCACGTTTCCTTGGCCTCCTCTGGATCGGACAGTTTCTCAGACGTTTCTTGTTTTTGATGACTTCACAGTTTTGAGGAGTGCTGGTCACATATTTTGTAGGGTTCCCTGCCATTGGCATTTTCCTGATGTTTTTGGATGATTGACTTGGGTTATGGGTTTTGGGGAGTCATGGAGGTAAAGTCCCATTTTCATGACATCGTTTCAGGGGTGCACACTATCACCATGGCTCGTCACGGTTGACCTTGATCACCTGGCTGAGGTGGCATCAGTCAGGTCCCCCCGTAACGGTACTCTTTTATTCCCCCTTTCCACACTGTGCTGTTTGGATAGCAGTCGCTATGCACGGTCCACACTTCCAGAGTGGTGATTTATGCTCCCCTCCTGAGGACAGAGTGTTTATAGAAATTATTTGGAACTCTACTGCACAGGAGATTTGTCCCTTCTGTTCCATTTACTTATTTATTCAATAATTTACTTATATATAGACACATCAGTATTTATTTCATACTCTGGGTTATACTCCAATACTGTTATTTATTTTCTTGTTAAAATCATTCTAGATTTGGCCATTGGGAGCTCTTTGAGTTGGCCCCTGTGTCCTTTTGACCTACTCCCATCAATGTAGGGTTTTTTTTTTCTAGAACTTCCTTACTTTCTGGCACTACAGGATGCTCCAGTCTCATCTTGTATGTTTTCTACCACAGTCCTATATTAGCCATTTCTCCAAGGAGCCCTGGTTCTTTTTATTGGAAACCAAGATCTGGGGGCCTAGCCATGCTTGTTGCTTCTGGGGCATCGTTGCCTCTGAGCCTTTCAGCTGACAGAACAAGGAAATGGATGTGCACATAAAAACCCCTGCATATACATATTTGTACATATTTCTGTATGTGGTCATCTCTATCGATATTAAGTTAAACTTGAGTCCATACAGATGACTCCAACTCTGATCCTTCACCAAATGGCTTGCTCTAGCATCCTCCCCTTGCTTATCTGTGCACTAGCACTCCAACAGAAAGAAACCTGCCTCCTCCTATCCACCATCCATTTACTTAATTGTTCAATTCCATACGTGTGCATAGCAGTATGAAAATTGCTAGCCCAAACCCATGGGAAACAACTTCTTCACCTGGGGTACAGTGTTTATGTGCACTTCTGTTTGCCCTTTCAACTACAGACCACTCATTTCCAAAGTTACATAGGTCTGCACCTTACCCCTCTCCCTTTCATTGAGGTCGTTTCATGCATTTGTATTACATTTAGATCTTGTCACAGTTTACATTCCTTCCTGCAATCCCTTGAGCTTCTAAAGGATTTTTTAAAGTTTGCAGACATCAAGGTTCAGTCTTCAGGCTGTACTGTAAATTTCTGTAGGTTTTGATGTTATGTATCCCCCATTACAATATCATACCAATTAGTTTCCCTGCCCTAAAAATCCCCTGTGCTTCACTTATTCAACCTTACCCTGAACCACTGAACCTTGGCAACCACTGGCCTTTTTATTGTCTCTACAGTTTTGCCTTTTCCAGAATGCCATATGTATTAGTCAGGGTTCCCCAGAGAAACAGAACCAACAGGATGTACGTAATATACATACATATAAATATTAAGAGACTGATTATAGGAATAGACTCACACGGCCGTGAAGATTGACAAGTCCAAATTCCATAGGGCAGGCTGCAAGTTGGAAACTGCGGAGATGAATTCCCCAGGAGAAGCTGGCTGGCTGAAGCAGAGCTGGAGATTCTTCATTCTGACTGCTGAAATCCTCAGTTCTCATGTTAAGGCCTCCAACTGACTGGATGAGAAAACTCTTCTCATTGCCGAAGGCCATCTCCTTACTTGATTGTAGATGCAAGCAGCCATGGATGCAATCAACTGACTGATGATTTCAATCCATCTCTGAATACCCTCATAGTAACAATCAGGCCAGTATTCACTTGAGCAAACAAATGGACATCATTACCTAGCCAAGTTGACATGTGATATTAACTATCACACCACATAATTGGAATCATAGCACATGTAGCCTTTCAGACTGGCTTCTTTCATTTAGCAGTATACATTTAAGGTTCCTTCGTGTCTTTTCACGGCTTGCTAGCTCATTTCTTTCTATAGCTGAATAATACTCCGTTGCATGGATGTAGCACATTTTGTTTATCCATTCACCTACAGAAGGACATCTTGTTTGCTTTTAGTTTTTTGGTGATTATGAATAAAGCTGCTATAAACATTTGCATACAGGTTTTGTGTGGACATAAGTTTTCAGATTTTGGGTAAATACATAGGACTGCGATTGCTGAATCATATGGTGTGACTGTTCAGCTTCATAAGAAACCGCCAAACTGTCTTCAAGTTTGGCACCATTTTGGAATGGTTGCACCATTTTGCATTCCCACTAGTAATGAATGAGAGTCCCCATTGCTTACACATTCTTGCCAGCATTTGGTGTTGTCAGATTTTTTGGATTTTAGACATTCTAATCAGTGTATAGTGGGATCCCATTGTTTTAATTTGCAATTCCCTCATGACAAATGAGCATCTTTTCAAATGCTTACTTGCCATCTTTGGTCAGGTGTCTGTTAGATCATTTTCCCATTTTTTAATTGGGTTGTTTGCTTCCTTATTGCTTAGTTTTAAGAGTTCTTTCTATATTTTGGACACAAGTCCCTTATCAGATATGTGTTTTGTAAATATTTCCTCCCCACCTGTGGCTTGTCTTTTCCTTCCCTTAGCAGCATCTTTCACAGAACAGAAGTTTTAAATTTTAATAAAAGCCGAACTTATTATTTTCTTCTTTCATGGATAATGGTTTTGGTGTTGTATATAAAAACTCATTGCCAAAACCAAGATCGTCTAGATGAGATCCTGTTTTGTCCTGGAAATTTTTATGGTTTTGTGTTTTATGTTTAAGTTTGTGACCCCTTTTAAGTTAATTTTTGTGAAAGGTGTTAAGATCTCTTTCTAGATTCATTTTTTTGCAGATGGATATCCAATTGTTCCAGAACCCTTTGTTGAAAAAACTACCCTGTCACCAGTGAGTTGCTTTTGTTCCTTTTGCCCCAAAGCAGCTGAGTTCATTTTCATGGGTCTGTTTCTGAGGTCTCTATTCTGTCCCATTGACCCATCTGTTTATTCTTTCACCAACACGACACTTTACAGTAAGTCTTGACGTTGGGTGGTGCCAGTCCTCCAACTCTGTTCTTCTTTGGGGTTGTGTTGGCTATTCGGGATCTTTCACCTTGCCATATAAATTTTAGAACCAGTTTGTTGATATAAGAAATTATTTTTGGAATTTGCATTGAATTTATAGATCAAATTGGAAAGAACTGACGTCTTAAAATATTGAGTCTTCCAACCGTAAGCACCGACTATTCCTCCATTTATTTAGATCTTCCTTGATTTCTTTCACCAGAGTTTTCTAGTTTTATGCATATAGATCCTGTACATATATTATTAGATGTACACTTGAGTATTTCATTTGTTGGTGCTATGGTAAATGATGCATTTTTAATTTCAAATTCCAGTTGTTCATTGCCGGTATATAGGAAAGTGATTGACTTTTGTATATTAATCTTGTATCCTGTGACTTTCTTATAATTGTTTACAATCCCAAGAGTTCTTTCGGTCATTTCTTTGGGTTTTTCTGCAGACAATTATGTCAGCTACAAATAATGGCAGTTTTTATTTCTTCCTTCCCAATGTGTACTCCTGTTTTCCCTTTTCTTGTCTTATTGTACTAGCCAGCACCGCTAGTATGAAGTTGAATAGGAGTGGCAAGCAGAGACTTATTTATTAGGGGATTTCTCCAGTTTCTCACCATTAATTATCATGTTAACTGTAGGCTTTTTGTGTTGTTCTTTATTAAGTTGAGGAAGTTCTCCTCTACTCTTAGTTTACTGAGAGTACTTTTTCTTTTATTGTGAGCAAGTGTTGGATTTTGTAAAATGTTTTTTTCCTGCATCAATTGATATGATCATATGATTTTTCTTCTTTAGCTTGTTGATGTGATGGATTACATTAATTGGTTTTCAATGTTGAACTGGCCTTGCATGCCTGGAATAAATCCCACTTAGCTGTGGGGTATAATTCTTTCTTACATTATTGGATTCAATCTGCTGATATGTTGTTGAGAATTTTTACATCTATATTCACAAGAGCTATTGATCTGTAGTTTTTCCTTCTTTTAGTATTTTTATCTGGTTGTGGTATTAGAATAATGCTGGCTGCATAGGATGAGTTTGGAAGTGTTCCCTGTGCTTCTATTTTCTGGAAGAGATTGTAGCAAATTGGTGTCATTTCTTACTCAAATGTTTGATATAATTCACCAATGAAACCATCTGAGCCTGGTGCTTCCTTTTTTGTAAGATGATTATTAACTCAATTTCTTTAATAGACATAGGCCTACTCAGATTATCTGTTTCTCCTTGTGTGAGTTTTGGGAATTTGTGTCTTTCAAGGAATTTGTCCATTTTACCTAAGTCATCACATTTGTGGGCACAGAGTCATTCATAGTATTCCTTTATTATCCTTTAAATGCCCTGGGATAGGGAACGATTTTCTCTTATATTTTATACTAGTAATTTGTGTCTTCTCTCTGTTTTTCTTGGTTACCCTTGCTAGAGATTTACTGGTTTTACTGATCTTTTTCGAAGAACCAGTTTTTGGTTTTGTTGATTTTCTCTCCTATTTCCCTGTTTTTAATTTCACTGATTTCTGCTCTGATTTTTATTATTTCTTTTCTTTTGCTTGCTTTAGGCTTAAACCACTCTTCTTTCTCTAGTTTCCTAATGTCGAAACTTAGATTATTTATTTTAATTTTGATTTTTCCAAATTGCATGCATTTAATACTATAAATTTCCTTCTAAGCATTGCTTTTGCTGCATCCCATGATTTTGATAAGTTGTGTTTTCATGGTCCTTTAGTTCAAACTCTTTTTAAATTTCTCTTGAGACTTCTTGACCTACTTGCTATTTGGAAGTGTGTTGGAAGTTTCTATTGACATATCTTCCAGTTCACTGATTCTCTCCTTGACTCTGTCCAGTCTATTAATAAGGTCGTCAAAGAAATTCTTCATTGCTGCTACAGTTTTTCAATTCTTACCATTTCCTTTTTGTTCTCTCTTAGAGTTTCCATCTTCCTGCTTGCATTACCCATCTGTTCTCATGTTATCTACTTTTCCATTAGCTCCCTTGACATATCAATCAGAGTTATTTTAAATTCCCTATCTGATCATTCTAAAAGCTGTGTCATATCTGAGTCTGGTTCTGCTGCTTGCTCTGTCTTTTTCTTGCCTTGTAACTTTTTGTTGAAAGCCCAGCATGGTGGACCAGGTAATAGGAACTGCAGTATGTAGGCCTTAAGTGTGATGTTTTATGTTCACCTAGCTAGGAGTGGGGCTGGGTTTAAGGTTTTCTACAGCTGTAGTGCCAAGGGCTTCAAATCCATCTGGTATCCTTGTTTTTGTCTCCTCTGTTGCTTTGGGTTTTCCTGAGAACTGCTTCTTAAATAGAGCCTACATCTTGCAGCTCCTTCCACTGTAATCAATCGATATTACCCTGGAGCCCTGCTGGTGTGGTGGGAAGACATGGAGGAGGGAATGCATTTGACGATCTCATGATTAGGCCTCAGTCTTGTAAGTGGGCTTGTGTCCCTGGGCTGTGCCCTTCATCAGTGATTCTAAGTAGTATTTTTCTTGCTCTCTTAGGTGAGCCCGGAAGGCTGGAAGGGTCTGGAGTTGGGTTATTACCCTCCCCGGGTGAGATAGGACTCCAGTAAAGTCCTTCCCACTGGAGAGTAGGTTTACAGAGAGGGCTCTGGGTGTACTTCAAGTGGCTACTTTCCCTCCCCTGCCAAAGACATGTAGGGACTTTTCTTGGCTGTTCTCCGTGAGAACCTGGTGGGATTCCTGGAGGTAAAACCCACGAAAATGAGGGGGATCCCCTAAGATAGCAGCCCCTGCAAGTTTCTCACTCTTGAGCTAGTTCTCCAGGCTCATCCTCCAGCAATTCTGCAAACTGCCATTAAGTGCGTTCCTACCAGTTTATGGTTCAGCGGCTTCTGCTCCAGGAAAGCCCATCTTGGCTGTGTTTCCTTGTCTCTCCAGATTTCAAGGTGGCAATTTATCCAGTGACTGCAATTCTCTGACATGCCAAAGAAAAGTCATTGATTTTCAGTTTGTTTGGCTTTCCTCTTGTACGGATGGGATGATGGCTTCCGAGCTCTTTCCAAAACAGAAAGTCCCTTGGTCCTTTTATTAGTTTCTATTTTTTCTTCTGAGGATTCTTATTTTTTTCCTTTATTGCAAACATGTTTTACTTTTGGTCCTTGAACATAGTTAACAACAGCTGATTTAAAGTCCTTTTCTGCTAATTCCAATATCTGGGTCATCTTGGAGTTATTTGGTTGTCTCTTTTCTTACCTTTGGTCTGTCTAATAACTCTAGATTTCACTCCTGACATTGTGGATGTTATGTTGCAGATTTTGTTGTATTTCTCTGAAGAGTGTGCTCTCCCACCTTTTTTAAAGCAGGCAATTGATGTAGTTGGATGCAAGCAGCAAACTTTGTCTCTTGGGCAGCAGCTCAGCTCTCAGCCCTCTTATTTTATCTTTAGCTGGCGTTGTGTGCACTTCCAGGACCAGCCAGAAATTGGGGTTTTATGGAGAATTTGGGGCTCCCCTTCTCTAGTATTTTCTGGGGTTCCCTTCTCACTTTCCAGGAGATGTGTTGCCCTCAACTCCATCCTCTGTGTCTTTAGACCACAGAGATTCTAGCTGTCCTGGGTGGCAGCCACTGTGGCTCCCTCAGGTGAAAGCTGAAAAACGGAACTGCATCTCGTGTTGTCTCCTGTCCTGTGTTTTGACTCTCCCTGACGACTGCCTACTTTGGGCCACCCTCAGCCTCTCAGGTACTTATTTTACTATTGCTACTATTATTGTTATTTTATTTTATCCAAACTTTATAGTTATTTTCTCTAGAAGGAGGGCTTACTGCTATAGTACAAGTGGACCTGCAAACTCCTCTTTATTCTATCTGCCTGTGCTCTGAAAGAGTGACAGCTCCCATGGCCTAAGAGTAAAGTTCAAAATTCTCAGCCTGGCTATTTGTGCATAGGACCAGTGTGCTGCCTCAGTCAGGGAGGGGAGGGACAGACCGGGTCCGAGACAGTTACTGAGCCTTCCTTAGGGCCAAAGGGCCCGAGGAGGGTGGCCATATTGGGAAATCAGGGAGGCCCTCTTGGAGGAGGTGGCATCTGGCCAGACCTTGCAGGAGAGAATGTCACTGTGACTATTGTTATTCTTGTTATTGTTTGCCAGACACCAGGCAAAGGGCTTCCTCTGGCCACTGTAACCAGCCCTTCTGACAATCTTATTGCGGGGCAGGGTTATTGCCCCACTTTACAGAGGAGGATGACTTGCCCATGGTTGTACGTTTTGTACCTAAAGGGGCTACATCTCGTCTGGCTCTGTTGAACTCCCAGGCCCATGCTTTTTTCCCTTTTGAAAAATGTCTTGAGTTTAAATTTTACTGTAAAGCAATTAATGAGCCTATTAAAAAACAAACAAACAATTTGAACAGTGCAGGAGAGTGAGGGTGAAAACAGTCTCCCTTCACCCTGGTGCTGCCCCTGGACCTCCTTGGAGACTTTCTGAGCACCTGGGAGCTGGCATCAGCCCCGTGGCCACCCTGCCCGCGACCCTGCACCAGCCTTGTTCTCAGTGCATCTTGGCAAGGGTCCCCCTGAATGGAGACCCCCCGAACTTCCCCCACTCTGGCTGCCACCTCTGTGGCCCTACCCGCTGCTGGCACTGGAGGGGAATTAGCTGTGGCCCTTGCCCCGGCCAAGGCCAACATTTGCATCAGTGGTTGCCCCGGCAGAGGCCTGGGAGGGGAGGGGACAGCTGCCCAGGGGAGGGGAAGGTGCCCCCGGCAGAGGACTGGTGGGTACAGACAAGGAGACGAGACCAGGCCCTCCCTTGCTTGGGGGCCTCCTCTTGGGGGTGGGCCCAGGGAAGACCCCGTGGCTGGAGAGAAAGAGCTCTCCATCCTGCGCAGGGCCCTGGGTGTATTGCTGGATTTAAAGGATGAGGGAAAAGCTGTATGACAATCACAGAATCCAAGAAGTGTCACTGTGGCTGGCTGGGGCCTCCAGCATCATCTGATTCTGCACTTTTTGGATGCCTGAGGAGCATCTTCCTGAGATGAATGTGGTAATTTCAAAACAGTAATTGCTTTTCTCTCTACCTTTCAGGAAGGCTTAAAGGTCATTGGCTCAAAGGGCCTGAGAGCCCTCGGCCTGGGCCTCATGGCCCCTTTGTGCCCTCCCCGTCCCCTCTGCAGCTGTGGGCTGGGGTGCAGCACCGGGACCACCCCGACCCTGAGGCTGGCTCTTGGTCCCTCCGTCTGTGCCGAGCCTCTGTGGCTCTCCACTGAGGTGCGAAGGCGTTCGGCAGCTGCTGCCATGTCAGGGAGATGCTTGGCTCTGCCCAGTCATGGGCTCCACCGAGGCTGGGGTGGGAGCTCAGCCCGGGGTGGGGGAAGGGAAACCAGTGCCGGTGTGTGCAGCATATTCGGGAACAGGGACTCTGGAAGGGGTCCGTGTTTGGACCACCTCTTCCCCCAGCCTGGGGTGGTCAGCCTGCACCCCCGGGCCTCTCCTCGCTCTGTGTGCCTCTTGCTGTCTGTGCCTCTGTGGGCCTCGGTTTCCTCAGCTGTATGATGGGTGTGATAATAATGCCGACTTCCACAAACTCTAACACAAAAATCTGATGGATTTGATTGAACGAAAATGAAAGGTTTTTGTCCAGCCAAGGATGCTGAGGCAGTGAGCAGATGTGTGGTGACAGGTGGGGAGAACACGGTCGCCACATCTAAACCTGACCAGAGACTAATGTCTAGAATAGACAACGAGTGACAAGAAAAGCCCTGGAACCCCCCTGAAAAACGAGGTGAACAGAACTAGCTGCAATTTATATGGTGTCTGCTGCGAGCCGGCCCTGTTCCAAGAAGGCGCACAAATGGACTCTTTAGTTCTCACGAGACCCTGTTCTAAGAGGCTCCGGGAATATGCTCGGTTCACAGACGAGGACAGCGCGGGGGACAGGCTCAGAGGCTGGTCCAGGCCCACCCGGCGGAGATCTGAACGCGGGGGCTGCTCCGGCGTCGTGCTCGTGACCACACTGGGCCACAGGGGAAAGGAAGGAACAGACAAACTGCAGAGAGAGGCTCCTGTTCACTCGCAAGCAAAAACCCGCAAACCACGGGATGCCATCGGGGGTTGACTCTTGCCCACAAAAGACAGTTCAAGTCTCTGTCCTGTGGCCGTGGCCGTCTGCAGACAGGGCCTTTGAAGATGTTACTATTGGTTAAGCTGAGGCCGGGCCGAAGGGGGTGGCCTTCGTGCAATAGGGCTGCTGTCCTTGTAAGCAAAGGAAACTGGGCGGGAAGGAGAGGCCAGCGGTCAGCGGAATCTGGAAAGAGCGGATGCCAGGAAGGCACGATGGCCACGTGGCAGAGGGCTGCTCGAACGCTCCTGACCCAGACCCGGGAGAAAGCTGGCCCGGCCGGGGTCTCAGTGGTGGACCCCTACCCTCTAAAACCAAGGGACAGTAAACGTCTGCGGCCTTCATAAGGGCAAACGAAGACAGATACTGTCGGAACGATGGAAATTAGAAAGGAGAGTAATCCCAGGGGCTGCTGATGATGGGAATTTCTTGTGGGAGAGTAAAGAGGACGAGATTCTGAAAAGCCACCCAGTGGTACTTCGTGAGATTCTGCATGTGCTTTGCACCCAGCTCCTCAGGGTGACAAAATCTCACTCTTGAGATCAGCCCAGTTGACGGCTGATCGGGGCCGTGGCTTCTGCCTCTGCAACCTGCCCTCCTCCTCCACTTCTCCTGCCTCCTGCTGCTCCTTCCTGGCTCTTCCCGCTCCCAGGAGCCCCTTCCCCGCCCCCGGAGGCGGCCTCCTGCTCCCCCGAGCTGCCCCCTTTCCGCTTCGTACCTGTTGGTGCAGTTATGCTCTTGTCCTGTTCGCTTGCTGATGGCTGCCGTGGGGATCTGGCCGGGCCTCCAGGCTTTGCAGTCCTTACCCTTGTGGAGTGAAGCAAATTAAAATTTTAATTTAAAAAGACCCCTGGGGTGGGGGTGGGGGGTGTCTTGAATTTTGGGCCATGAGCCCCGCAGTGAGTTTGAGCAGTAAAACCGTAACGGCCTGTGGTCTCGCACCCCCTCCACCGACTGTTGCTTTTGATGGAAAACCTGGTTTTACTTTTTCTGAATAAAACAAGAGCCACAGAGAGAACTTTGCTTAAAATGGGCGAGTTTCTGACGGAAGCCAAGGAAGGACAGTCGGAAGAGCTGGAGGTGTGCAAAACTTTGGGTTGAGACGGACCCAGGCTCAGTCTGCACCTCCTTGGCGTGGGGCCAGGGGCTCCCTCCTGCCTGGAACCCCTCCCAGACCTCTGGCTATGGAGGACTCAGAGGAGGGCTCAGGGGGAGGCACCCTGAGTGGAGGGGTCTGTGTCAGGGAGGGCTCGGGGCAGAGGGGACGGGAGACACAGGGTGGGAGCCAGGAGGGCTTCCTGGCAGAGGTGGGCCTGGGGGCAGCATCTGGGTGGCCCAGGCCCTGGTCGGCACAGCCGGGCCTGTCAGCAGCTTGGGCAGACCCTGGCGCAGAGTGGGGTTGGTCCGCCTGGGGGAGGGGGTTGCGGGGGGCTCACAGCTGCCCCCACCTGCGCCTCGGCTTCCTCCCAGCTGCGGGGCCCTGGCGGCTGCAGCACGGGGCCTGCTCTCTTCCCGTGGCTGAGGGGGCTTGAGCTCCACCCATCACCCACCCGCTCCCAGAGTCCTCACCTCACCTGACCCTCCACTCCTCCACTCCAGCTACACCAGGCTGGTCCTGACAGGCCGGGCTCTGCCGCGTTCTGTGCCTCAGGCCCCGCTGAGCCTTCTGCCTGCACTGCCCCCTCCCCTTCTTCTGTCGGGCAAACCCCCACTCAGCCTGCACGACCAAACGCCACCTCCTCCAGGAAGCTGCCCAGACTGACTCGCCCACCCTGCCCCGAGGGGTGCTCTCCCTCGCTGTGCCCTGGCCCCCCTGTGCTGCACCCCCTCCCCACACTGCACCCCCTCCACTGTACCCCCCCACCCTGCACCCGTCCCCCTCCACGGAGCTCTGGGAGGGCAGGGTCGCCCCGACCCTCTCTGGGCCCCTCTGCCCGGCTCAGCCCAGGCCCGAGGAGCCATGTTAAAGTGGGGGCTTCTTGGCTCTGAGCGCCTAGGAAAGCGCCTGCTGGTCCACCCTCACCCTGCACAGCCTCCTTGCCCTTAGCGTGAGCAGGGACAGACGGACACATATGGACACATGCACACCGTGCGGGGGTGGACAAGCACCCATGGGGCGGTGAGAACCCTGGAGGGCACCCGCAGTGACCATCCCCAGGGCGTAGGGCACCCACGGCGGGCACCCACGGGGCACAGGGCACCATGGTGGGAGCCCACAAGGTGTCACAGGGAGCACCCATGGGGCAGTGAGATCCCATGGGGAGCATTTACGGGGCAGCAAGCACCTACAGCAAGCACCCTTGGGGTGGTGAGAACCCATGGCTAGCATCCCCAGGGCATGGGGCACCCACAGTGGGCACCCACAGGGCACAAGGCACTGAGGGAGCAGCCATGGGGTGGCTCTGGCATCCCCCTGGGCCAGGCTTGGAGGGGTCTCAGGGACTCAGGGCCAGCAGCGTTGAGGGTCCTACAGAGTCCGCGTCCTGAGACTGACGGGCCAGGTGGGCATGGCTGCCCCACCGCCTAGAGGCAGTGACCAGAGCCTAGCACCTGCTGTTGGGGCCACGTGGCAGGGGCCCCCTCGCCCCCCACTCTTCAAGGAAGGAGCACAGCTAGAGGCAAGCTTCCAAAGCCCCCCCAAAGGACCCTTTCTCCACACACTCCCCACACAGCTGCCCCACCTGGCTGCCTGCTGCCCAGGGGCCTCCTTCCAGCAACCCCCTGCTCCCCCCGGGGCTTGGGGGTGGGGGCGCTGCCGTTCTGCACTTAGCGGGCTCAGCCTTCCCCTCTGAGATCCTCGCCAGGGAGTGAGCAGCCGGGCGGGCGAGGGGACAGATGGGGCCAGGAGCCGCGGGTCCGCCCCTTGAGGCCATGCCCAGGCCACGTGGCCCCTCCAAGCCCCGGCTGACCCCGGGACTTGGGCAGGAGAGACGGGCAACGCAGGACTTTCTCTCTTCTGTAAAAAGAAATAAAACCAGATGGAGCTACCGTAGCTAAGAGATTTAAAATGGAATTGGGAGATCATTCTGGAAATTACTCCTAGGCAAATATCAGTCAAATATCACAAACTGCTGAAGTACGCACAGCCTCAAGCAACAACGTTCCTCCAAAACCCCAGGGGCATCCAGAAACCATAAGACAAACCACAAGATAAAGAACTCAGTTTAACTCTCTAACCTGACGGATAATTAGAGCACCCCAAATATCCACTGACACGAACAACTTGTCCAACCTTCTTTCCCTTTACAACCCCTTGCTGGAAATGCTAAGACGGGACATGCTTTCGGTTGCTCCCTGAGTCTGTGCTCCCTGATTTGCAATCCTAAGACCCCAAATAAACACCTTTGTGCTCTTGCAGCTTGGCTTGTGATTTCTCGATTGCCACTTCCCAGGTTTCTGGGCTCTCTGCCAGCCCCTGCTCACCCCTGGCTCCCGGCGCTCTCACAGGGCTTCGGGGCGCCCAGGGCCGGGAGGGCGGGGAGGGCGTGCACGTTCGTTGTTGGAGCGTGATGCCGAGCAGAGAGCAAGTTTGAGCAGGAGCTGTAGCGCAGCAAGTGGGGCGCCTTCGGGGTTAGAGGCTCCCACGGGGAGGGCTTGACGCGGAGAGGGGAGGCTGCCAGCCAGCTCTCCCTGCTGTCGCCTGCAGGGCCCTTTGCACACCTGGTGCCCCCACCTGGAACACCTCCTGGGGTTCAGGACGCCACCCCCCATCACAGGCCAGAGGTCCCTGGGACACACGGAAGGGCCAGCAGGGAGAGAGAAGACCAGCGAGACCCCCCAGTCCCCCTCCAGCTCAGTTGATCTGCTTGGCGATCATGGGCAGGCACCACCCCCGTGACAGCTGGGGAAACTGAGGCTCAGAGGGATGACAGGGCAGGAGGTAGAGGCAGAGGCACTTTCCACAGTGCTGTGTGCAGACCCACGCCTTGCTGACAGGCTCCTGGGGTCTGGCCATTGTTGGAGGAATGAGGAAAGAGGGGCCCAGCCAGGGGCTCCGGCTTCAGCCCTCTGGCGTGCTTGAGACCCTCCAGAGCTCTCTTGCCTGCGTGATGCACTCCCCAATCCTGGCTGGGCTGGCAGCACCTCTTCCCCCAGCCAGCACAGCCTCCCTGTGTGTGTGTGTGTGTGAGTGTGTGAGTGTGTGTGTGTGCGTGTGTATCTGCATGCGGGTGTATGTCCAGAGCCTTGGCTGGGCCTCAGACCCCGTTTCAAGGACCCCTGGGAGGGAGGTGGCGTGGAAAGGCCATTTGGGGTCAGGTCCTTTCCTTCCTTCCCGCTGTCCATCTGCAGCGTTCCCCGAGTGCTGCTTGGGTGGGGACCCAGGGAGGACTCACTGGGCTCTCAAGAAGGCTTGCAGTCTGCAGGGAGAGGCAGCGAGGGCGCAGGGGGACGAGGGGTCGGGAGGAGATGGCGGGCAGGGCCTGCCCAGGATACTGAGGCTTTGAACGGTGCAGCAGCTGCCTCTGCCTGGGGGCGGTGGGGAGCCAGGCAGGGCCGCACAGGGAGGGGAGGCCATCAGGCTGCCTTCGAAAGCTCCCTGGCTGAGGCGTGGAGGCTGCAGCCCTGGGACGGGCTTGGAGGCTGTGAGATGGAGGGGACAGGGCGGCCAGGCCCCGGGCAGGGGCTGGGGGCAGCAGGGAGCGGATGGCTGTGAGGGAGAAGAGCTGTGCGCGAGGCGGGTGGATTTTGGAGTCTGACGATCCATGCACACTGACAAGCTGTGCTATCCTGGCACGCTGCCTGGCCTCTCTGAGCCTCAGTTTCTTCATCGTGCACTTGGGATCGTGACACCACCATCGTTGGTTGTCATGAGAGGCCAATGAAGAAAAGCAGGCGAGGAGCTTGCAGGCGGCCGGTGTGTAACACATGCCTGGGAACTGGCCGCCATGGCTATTTCAAACGGATGGGGCTTGACCGTCGAGGCCGCCGAGCTTTCTGGCTGGGAGACGAGAGGAAGGAGTGGCCATCCATTGAGGTGACTCCTTGGCTGGGACAGAAGTTGCTATGCATGACAGACTCAACACAGCAGTGGCTTAAACCAGCTCGTCATTTATTTCTCCCCCATAAAAGCCTGGGTTGCAGGATGAGCTGTGCTCTGTGAAGCTGTCGGAGACCCAGGCCCTACTGTCCCTCAACTGCCAGATCCAAGATGGCGCCCACCAGGTGGGCATTCCCCAGGGTGAGGAGGAGGGAAGGAAAGGGAAGGGGCGGGACCTTTAAGAGCATGACCTGGAAGTGGAACACCACACTGTCACATCCCATTGGTCAGAACTTAGTCACATGGCCCACTTGGCTGCAAGGAAGCCTGGGAAATGTAGTCTTTATTCTGAGTAGTCATGAACCCAGCAAAATCAGGAGTTCTATTACCATAGGGGAAAAGGAGACCTGGAATTCTTGGCTAGGGTTGGGGAATATGGGAAGAGGAGCAGTCAAGGGTGGTGATGGTGGCGGTGATAAGTTTGGGAAGGAGATAATTCACTTCTAATGTCTCCAAGCTGCAACATTATACCCCCCTTGCGGGCATCACATCCCCAGCCGTTCCTTCTTGCATGCTCAGCCTGCATCACACGGGCCTCGCGTGGGACCCAAGTCTCCAGGTGGGAACCTGGGGCTTACGTGAACGCCCTGTGTGGCTGCGCTGTGATAATTCCTGAATTACTCCATTGCGGGATACTGATCACGTGCTTCGGCTTGGCGGGCCTGGGCTGGGGGACCTGATCAGCCCCTGGGGAGGGTGGTGGGCACGGGCGACAGCGCCCTCCACAGCCCCCCAGGCCTGGGAAAGTGGAGCCGGAGGCAGGCCCCATTTCCTCACCCAAAATACCACCGTTAGGGGAGGCTTGCCGGAGGGAACTGCCTTTTCCCCACCCCCTTATCTTGCCCCTGACACTCCCCATTGCCAGAGCAACTCCCCCACCGTCAGTGCGCATGCGCAGTTACCAGAACAACTCCCGCCCCTTGTCTATCAACCTCCGCGCCCTCTCCGAACCAATCCAAGCCTTCGACCTCTACAGCTACCCCGCCCTCTAATCGCCCAATATAAGCTTGTGCTCTCGCCTAATAAAGCTCTCTCTCTTAGTTTTCTTCTATTACCCTAAAAGAACCGTGTCCTGCCTGTTCTTTTTCGCCGCCCTCCACACCTTGCACGCCCCACCGCCGGGGACCTGGCCAAGTCCCCCGCCTCGCCCTCGCCTCCGGGAAAGAGGCCCCGCCGCCGGTACCCTCAGAGCAAGCCTGGGAGCCTAGGATTTAGCAACCGGCCGCCACCCCCCCCCAGACGAATCAACTGCGACCGCACTCCATGGCGAGTGATGCTGTTGGCTTCATCTTGGGGCCAATGACTTTTCTCTTTTTAGGGGGGCTGTTTCCTGATGCAGAGTCCCCAGAGCAGGGCTTGATCTAAAGGCGTGGATGGCTGTTTCCTTTTTCTGTTCCATTCTGGGAATATCAACACACCTAGTCAGCAGCCAATAGCTAGGATGTGCCTCTCCTGGTGATGGAAGAGGGCCTGTGGATGTGAGGGAGAAAGAGATCTTCATTTGGCTCACCTGTGCTGGCACCGAGTGGGGGCACAGTGGATAAGTGCCCGGGGGCTTGAGAGATCTGAACTTAGATTCTACCCCGTGCAACCCCTGGCTGGAGGACCCCAGGAAACTTACAGCCTCTTGCTTCTCCCAGAGACAGCGTGACTCTTATAACAGGCTGTGTCCCTTTTTGCTTTGGCCCCTAGGGAGCTCAGTGCCCAAACTGGAGCCCAATTCTAGGAATTGTTCTTTTTATTGCCCTTCTGCCCTTCTTTCTTTATCTGCATCTTCATTTTTCTTATTCTGCTGTTTCTGACTTCATAGTTCTCAGCCACATGATAGGACAGCCTCATCTGCTTACGTACACCATGGGGAAACTTCCACCCCCTTCTGAGGATTAAAGGAAAGGAGGGTCCTGTGCAGAAGAGCCTGGCGTGAGGGTGCTGCCCTGAGGTTGGCTGAAGCAAGTCTGGATTTGGTACCTACCCCCACCCCCCCCACACCGTGCACCCCCACTTGGAGGTGGCTCCACTGTGGGCCTCGGCCGCCGTAGAGATCAAACCCTGACTTGGCCCAGAACTGTTCCTGGTCCTGGGCGCTGAGTGAATCTTGTCTTCCTCCCCTGGCACGTCCTCTTGCTGGGGATGCTGACTGATGGGGTCCCCCATCCAGGCCTCCAAATGATCCCCTTCTCTAGCTTTTCCAGAGAGGCTCCTGAGGACGGTTTTCCAGCTGAAGGTCTCACCCCGGATGCACTTGGTCCTGCTCCTTCTGACTCAGCTCTAGCTAGTGAGCGGGAAATCACTCTCTCCCTTGGCCTCTCGGACCCCAAGGTGCCTAGTAAAGGCCACCCAACCCCATTCCCTGTGTCTCTCCAGGCACGCCATGCTCCCGAGCCTGATTCATGATTCATGTTAGGGCCTTTGCTCCCGTTGGCACATGCCCCCGATTCTTCACGCCAAGGGCTTTGACGAGTGGACCACTGCTTCCAGTGGCGGCTACTGGGGCTGCGGCTTCCCCAGCAATGGGGTCCTTGGCACCAGCTGCCTGCCGCATGACAGAGCTCCCTCCCACCTCTCTGCCTGCTGGTTTTGACCACTCCCAGTACCAGCCGTTCTGGGTTGGTTTGCCTGGAAGCGGATGCTGAGATGGATTTAGGTGCAGGATGTTTACGAGGATCGACACTCATGAAAAGAAGTGGGAAGAGCACGTCTGGGCAGAGGAAGCAGTCAAGCCATGAGGCAGGCCTGCTAAAGCCCCGGGCACCCTGGGGGGAGCTCAGGAGTGAGGACCACATATGGGGGGTTGGGGAACCCCCATCAGGCTTGACCTTTACAGCCCCTCCCCGCTCCCTCGCTAGATAGGGTAGTGACCTGGGAGAGAAGGCAGAGGAGCCTGCTTCAGGGGCACCTGCTGACCCCCTGCCCACAGCAGGGGTATCTGGGTGGGGCATCTCTGGGTCTGCGCCGGGCTCCGGCATGGGGGCTCAGCCGGCATGGCGATGGGGTGTCACCTTCCCCCTTGACCTCTGTGCTGCAGACGTACATTCAGTTCCTTAGACACAGTCTCTTCTCCTGCCTCTGCAGCCTCCTCCCCACCACGCCAGCTGGACCACACTGACCCGCCACCCGGCCTCGGCTCAAACTGGGGGCCCTTCCCAGCCCCACAGAGGTGGCCCTTCCCCTGTTGCACCCCGCTCCACCCCATCTGTGTGCTTCGTTTCCATCTGACTTCACGGTCGGACTGTGGACTCCGCAAGGGCAGGAGCACGGTGGGCTCGTCGATGCTATTTCCCAGGTCGCCAGTGCAGGGCCGGGCATGAAGGGGGCACTCGGTAAATGCCGCTGGGGCTGGTGCTTTGAGGCGCATCGTTTCACTGCCCCCTTGCAAGCACCCCCGGAGCAGGTGGGAGTACTTCTGCTTTACAGGTGAGGACACAGAGACCCGGGAACTTGCACCGCTGCCTCAAGGTCACGGCTCCCCGAGGCCCAGTCGGGGCTGAATCCCGGACAACCCCGTGGAGGCACGCGTCGCCCTCCCTGCAGCCTGCTCGGCCACGTCTCCACCACGTACCTGTCCCCAGGTGTCCTCCCACACTCAGGGGAGGCCACAGGCCGCCGTGTTGACCACCCCCCAAACTGGTGTGGGTTTTGTCCTTGGAGTCCCAAATCAGGACCGGCTGTCCCATGGCAGTGCAAAAAGCAAAAGTGTCCTGCCACGGGCAGGCGGCTCAGGGCACGCGGCCGTGGCTTGCCAGGGCTGGTGTGGCCGGGCAGCACCCTCCGGTGGCTTCCAGAGCAGATGGCTCAGGGGCTGAGTCTGAAACCGAGGGGTTGGCAGGCAGGGCCATGCTCCCTCTTGAAGGGGAGAGTCCGTCCAAGCCTCTCCCCTGGCTTCTGGGGGTGGGGGGCGTGGGCAGCCACTGTCATCCTCCAAGAGCCTATTTACAAAATAACTTCACATCCACGTACCCAGGGTGCCCAGGCTTGGAACCTGGACATGCCTGTTTGAGGGGTCCAGTCCGATCCACAGCAGATGCCGTCCTCGCCGTGGGGCAGGTCACCTCGTGGCCCTGGACCAGTTGCTTGTCCTCCGTGGTCCTCACTTCCTCTGAGTCGGGAGCCTGGGGGGTGGGAGTGCAGGGGAAGAGGGGATGGAGGCCCCGGACCAGACCCTTAACCTTTCGGAAACTTAGATTCCCCAGCTGTAAAAATGGGGCTATTTCGCGCCAATTAAGTGAGATCACGGTGTCCCGTGGTGACGGAAGCCCTCAGTAGAGGCTGCGCATCTACCGATTATTCCCTTCAGCATCGCAAAAGCTGCTTTCGCACAAAGGCGGCCGGCACCGCGGGCCCCGCGAGCCCGCCCCGGGTGCAGCCGCCCACTCCCGGGCGACACCCCCAAGGCCTTCTTAGCCGCCCCCCGAGGAGCCTGTGCCGGGGCGTGTGTCTCAGTGGCGTGGTGGGGGTGGACATGGGCAGCACCCTGGGGGTCCCTCCTCGGGGAGTGGGTGGGTAAGAGTTGGCAGATGAGCCCCAGGGGAACCGAGCAACGGCTAGAACCAAACAGACGCAGCAGCACAGACGGAGCCTCGGCGCATCCAGCCCAGTGGAAAAGCAAGGAAAAGCACGCGGCACTGTTTATGGAAATCGCAGCTACATGGAGACAAAACACGGAGACCCACTCTGCAGGAGCACCGAGGATCGAGCATCTGGGCTCAAATGTGGGGTTCGCAGGGTTGCTGGTTGGGGAGGGGGTGATGGGGATGAGTAAAGCGATGCCCCGAGGGACAGAGGCTTTGGAGTAATTCAGCCCTGCGCTGCTGAGCTGCGGGGGAAAAATGACAGAAAGGAAGGGTCCATTCACACAAGTAGTTCTGGTCGGGGTCTGGGGTTGGGCAAGCAGCTCAGACTCCCCAGCAGCAGCCCCCGGAGAATCCACCTGGCTTTTTACAGGGACATCTCTTTTCCTTCATCTTCCCATCTCTCAAGACAGGGATGTTTATTGGGACGATTGCCCCGTTTTACAGAAGAAGAAACTGAGGCTTGGGGTGGGGGTTGGAGGTTGTCCGAGGTGACCCCCATGCACAGCCAGAATGGGGGGGTGACTCACAGGTGATGCAGCCACGGGACTGGCTGGGGCTGGTCCCCCTGCCTCCCAGTCCCTCAGCCTGCAAAGCCCCGACGGCACGTGCCGGTTTCCCTCCCGGCTCACCGGACTCGGACAATGGGCATTTTACGCAGCCCCGAAGCACCGCGAGCCTCCGAGGCCCGCCTCGCCCAAGGACAATTACACAGCCTGGAGAACGGGTTTTAGCCACGAGGGCATTTGCCCTATTAGTGTTCTTGGAAAACAGCAAATCCCCATTACCTGGAACGCCCAGCCCCCAGCAGAATGCCCGCCCCCCAAATCTGGCTAATCCCCGAGTACTCTTTTGAAATGCACGGACCTGCCTTCTGCCTGAATTCCCCAGGGCGATTTGTGAGCTCCCGGCGCCTGCAGGAAGAAGTCCCAGCTAAAGCTCCATCCTGCCTGGGTCTGCGGCCCCCGCCTCTCTCCCCAGCTCCCCCACCGAAGGAGAGCCAACAGTGCCTGGACTGGGGCAAAAGCGCCCTTGTCCCCCCTCCTCCCATTGCTCCGGAGCTCCTCCTCTCCGGGTGCAGCTCTGCCATGCTCTTCTGGGTGGACCAACTTGGTCCTATCCCCTTGGGCAGGAGGGGCCCATCCTTGCAGGGGCCACCTGTGCCCACCCTGGGGAGGGCAGTGCCACGTCTGACCCCTCCAGGGCTGGGAGCTGCTGGGGGTTCAGCTCCCACTCAGCTGCCCCCCAGCTCGGCGCAGGCAGGAGCCCGGGACCTTCTCGGGACCCGACGGCTTTGTCTTACCCGGAAGGCTGAGGAGGTCCCTTCTTTGCCGAGCTTGTTTCCAGGGCCCCTGCAAGTGAAGAGGAGAAGATTCTCTTCAGAGGCTGAGGACCGCCTGGGTGCAGCTGGGCAGAGAAACTTCCGGAGGATGGGGGTGGGGGTCTGTGCCCCCCATAGCAGAGCCTGAGACAGAGCTGGGGTGCAGGGGCTTATGCCGGGGAGAGGCCCAGGGGCTGGAGTGGGGGCTGGGGGGCTGCAGCAGTGGGTGTCGGGAGCTCCACCTGTGCCTCTCCACCCCGAGAAGCTGCAGGAAGGTGTGACCCAGGGCCCGGAAAGCCTTTCTCCAGCGGTCGGTGCTGCAGCTGCTCGAGGTCACCCCCACTCTGGGCTGATTCACACGATGCAAAGGGGACTTCTGCAGGGGCAGGAAGAGGGAGACAAGGAGGGGCCCCACTGTAAGTTGGAATAAGAGCTGGACTGAGCGTGGCTCAAGGCGGTCCCTTACTGCAGGTCCACTACCAATTAAAAAAAAAAATTAACAACTTGCTTTGTCATTTAAAAAAAAAATTGGAAAATACAGAAGAAGGATAGGAAAGGAAATAAAAATTACCTGCAATTCCACCCACCAGCAATGAGCACAGTTAACACTTTCCTGTGTTTCCTTTCGGTCCCTTTTCCCTGCACACATATATCCAGGCGCAGCTGGGGCCAGGCACATTCTGTGATATTGTCAGGGTTTGATGCAGTTTTGGTTCTCTTTTTTTGTCATTTCCTCTCCAGGTTTTGCTTTCTGTGTGTTTGCCCCAGATCCCGCCCCTTGGCCCCCTGGACACCTCCTGGTCACCCTCACCCCAGACCCTTCAGAGATGCGGAGACTCTTGCTTACAGTGTGAGGTTCCCCCATTGCTGGTTTTCATGCCCCCTCCCCCCCTGCACACCCCACCGTGCTGCAAGCTCACGTGAGCTAGGGGTGTTCAGCCGTGGTGCTGGTACAAATAAATGAGAAAAATGTATGAAAAGTGTCGAGCATAATTCCTGGTGCAGAGTGGGAGCCAGAGCTGAGTGAAAGCCCTTGAAGGAGGAAAATGGATGCAGTTATTTGCCTGGGGAAGAGTGGGTCTTCATCTATCTGGCTCCGTGCTGGGTAGGGGCGTTAATAAATGTCTGTTGACTGATGAAACAGTTACAATGTATCAGAAGGACTCTTTCACTGCATATGATAGAAATATAATGCAGACCAATATAAACAACAATAAAAAAAAAGGCTTTCAAAACTGGGAGGTCCCCATGCAGCTTTGATTTCAGGTATAGCTGGATCCAGGAGCTCAAACCATGGCACTGAGACTCAGTTTCTCTCTCTTTTCAAGATGGCCTAGAGACTGCGTTTTTCTTACAGTTTAAGATCACAGATAAAGAGAAGACACCACCCAAAGGAACACATAGCAAATCTCCAGATTTGCCCTGTGGCTGGCTGGGAGGGTTCCCCTTGGACCACACTGCACACCTTTACTACAGGGAAAAGGGATTCATTATTGGAAGGACAAAACAATAAACACATTCACTTCCTGTGCTGCAATTGAAACGTCTGGTGTAGGACACCCAAGTTATTGGAATGGGGTGCCAACGGAGTTCGGTCTGGGCTTTCTGCAGCGGTGACCCCAAACCCCCTCAGTCCCAGGGCTTGTGCCACATTAAACGGAGCAGAGACTTCTTGTCTTCTGCTGCCTCGGATGCTGTCGGGACCGGGGGTGCCACCAGAACTGCTCTGAGGGTGACAGAGCAGGGAGAGGAAAACCACCTTTGTCCCCCAGGACCCTGGATTCTGAGCCTCTTACAGTGCACCCCGGGGCCCTCCCTGCCGCTGGCTTCTGGTCACAGAGACGACCAGTGTCCCTGTTGCCGAAACGTGTTTGAATCGGAGCCTGCTGTAACTTGAGGCTGAAAGTCCTCTAATTGCTCACAGCTGTCATGTTTTCTGTGGCGCAGTGCAGAGCTGAGACGTATGTTTCACAATTTACTAGCTGAGTTCACGAGCTTTTGACAGCTCTCTCACATTTCCGAAAGTTATAAAAGGTTCCTCCTCTGGGAACTGGGGATGTGCTTGCACCCTACGCCCTGCCTGCCGAGTCTTGGCCTACCTGGGTGAAGAAAGCGTTCTTGGTTTTACTGCACAGATGGGTCTCCCAGGATGTGTTAATCATATTTATGAAAAAGGAATCCCATTTCCTTATCGACTGGTAGCATTTCATAAATGCTGAAATCAGCAGACCTCACTGAAATGCAGTCATGCCTCTCCCCCTCTCCCTTCTCAGGGCTCCCAAATCTTTAAGCTCAAGGGATACCGGGAGTGGCTGGGTGAGGGGAGATACCACATCGGTCTTTTAAATTATTTGGGTTCCAGGGCCCAGCCACCATCGTGGAACGAACTGGTTGCCTTCTCCACTGCAGCCAAAGGAGTGCTGAGCTGAGCGGATGGAAGGAAGCGGGGACAGGTGGGTGGATTTGGGATGGATGGATGGATGGATGGTGGAGTTGGGATGGGTGGATGGAGCTTCCTGGCCTGAGCTGTCTGATTTGGGAAGCAGGTGTTCAGGCTGCGGTCGCAGTTAACTCTTCTGGGGGGGGGGGTGGCGGCCGGTTGCTAAATCCTATGCTCTCGGGATTGCTCGGAGGGTACCGGCGGCGGGGGCTCTTTCCTGGAGGCGAGGGCGAGGCGGGGGACTGGGCCCGGTCCCCGGCGGTGGCGTGCAAGGTGTGGAGGGCGGCGAGAAAGGAACAGGCGGGACACGGTTCTTTGAGGGTGAGGAAGCCGAGAGAGCTTTATTAGGGGAGAGTACAAGCTTATATTGGGCGGTTTAGAGGGCGGGGTAGCTGTAGAGGTTAAAGGCTTGGATTGGTTCTGAGAGGGCGCGGAGGTTGTTTGAAAAGGGGCGGGAGTTGCTCCGGTAACGAAGAGGGTGGAGGGTGCAGGTAAGGCACGGGGGTGGGGGGGGGTTTTCTCCGGCAAGCCCTCCCCAACGGTTGTACTTTGGGGTGAGGAAATGGGGCCTGCATTCGGCTCCACTTTCTCAGGCCCGGGGGGCCGTGGAGGGCGCTACCACCCATGCCCCACTACCTTTCCTAGGGGCTGATCAGTTCCCCTGGCCCAGGCCCGCCAAGTCGGAACTCGATAACAGTGTCCCGCATTTCCCCCTTCTTTTCTAATTAGAGGAAGAAGCTTACCGGAGAGATCCGCCAGGGGATGAGGGAAAGGGGAGGTGGGGGAAGGGATAGGGGTAGATGGTAGTCAGAGAGGCTGGAGCTCGACGTTGGTGTGGCGCCCGGGCGTTCGAGAGGGGCCTCGCTGCTTGCGGGATGGACGAGGGTGGCGACGCTGGGGAGGGTCAGCTTCTTCAGTGGAGGCAAGTTGTTGATACTGGACTTGCACAAATGATGAAAAGACAGCATCGGCTTGGTTCTTAGCAAGCTGGACAATTCTGCGGATAATGCAGGGCCCTAGGGTGAGAGCTAGAATAATCATTAGTAGGGGGCCGAGGAGAGGGAGGAGGTAAGGGAGGAGGGGGGTAAAGATGTGGGACCAATAGCTGGTGGCTTCACGGTCTTTTTTGCGTTGTTCTAGTCCCTCTCGGACCTTTTTTAGGCTGTCTTCGGCGAGACCTGTGGAATTGGCATAAACACAGCACTCTTCTCCTAGGGCGGCGCAGAGGCCTCCTTCTTTGAGGAGGAGAAGGTCGAGACCTCGGCGGTTTTGGAGCACTACCTCAGAGAGGGAATTGACAGAATTTTTAAGATGGGAAATAGCGTCTTGTAGGTGACGAATGTCCTCGTCAACAGCCGCCCGGAGGTGAGTTAGGGCGGAGTCTTGACTGGCTAATGCAGCGATTCCGGTGCCAGCGCCTGCAAGACCTAGGAGGGAGGCAATCGTGAGGGCGGTGATGGGTTCTCGCTTTTGCAGTGGGGCAGAAGCTGCAGTTGTTTCCAGGCGGAGGAAGAAGTCTTCCTCGCTGTGGTATAGGACCCTAGGGATAAGGAAAATTAGGAGGCAGGTTTCATTAGTTATATTGAGGGTTTGCACATTAAGGCAGGGGGTAAGTCCTGTAGAGGAGCAGAGCCATTGGGAGGAGTTGTGGGGAATAAGAAACTTGGCATAGCTGCTGGGAGATGAGTAGTTGGCACAAGCTGTGAGGTTGGGAGAGTTACTTGAGTGAGGGCGGATGCACTTTCCTGTAAAGGAGACTGAATGAAAGGTTAGGGGGACGGCAGTGGTATTCCAATTGCATTCCGAGGGGCTGTCCTCTGTGTTTTCTGAAAAGGAGAGGTTGGAGGCAACTGGCTCATACAGGGGGGAGGAAGTGGAGAGGCAAAGCCAACAGGAGGAGGTAAGATTAGGGTTGGAGGAATTCACTGAGGTGAAGGCCGCTTGGATAAGGTCGAGGAGGGGAGAGGAGTAACGAGAGGGGGTAGGAAAGGTTGGGGTGGTGGGGTTGGCAATGCGCTGTTTGTAGCTGAGGTGCGGCTGGTTGGAGCTGAGGTGCGGCTGGAAGGCTGTGGAAAAAGGGGGTTAAGGACTTGGTTGGGACCTATGCTAGAGGGTGTTTTTAATGCAGTATTTTGGCATGGTTGGCTTACAGCCTCCTTTTTTATGAGAATAAGTGATCCTTGGTTGGCTTCTTTCTCATAGATTCTGAAGCCCCAAGTTCGACCGAGTAACCAGGAGGGATCAGTGGGGAGCTGCACTGCAAGATTAAGATGTGTGCAGGATCCCTCGCTTTCTTGGCCGAGCCAGTTAACTGTAGGGAGTTTGCACCCTGTAGGGGCCCACTTTAAGGTAAGGTATTGATCAGGAACAGGAGGCTTCCAATTAGTGGCTAATGTTTCACACCCCCAGTATGCACAGTAGTACTCGTTGGGGGAATTGCAGTACGATTTTCCAGGATTTGAGGATGGGCACATATAATACTGGCCTAGGTTTTTGTCACTGCGTACTCCAACTCGGCCTTCCCTTCTAGAACTACCAGAATCGCTATTGGCAGGGGCAAAGGTTTCATCAATGCTAAACCCTAAGAAGGCCAATGGCGGCACAACCTGAACCTTTTCGGGCTGAACCGTAAGGCCGAGGTCAGCTAAATTAGTGGTGAGGTCTCTGAGGATTAGAGGAAGCGCCTTGGCGTCCTCAGAGGCCACCAAGATGTCATCCATGTAATGGATGAGCATGGCCCGCTCTCGCAGGGGGGCCACTGCGTGATTAACATACCTTTGGCAGATGGCCGGACTGTTACGCATCCCTTGAAGGAGGACTTTCCATTGGTACCTGCTAGCCGCGCCCGCGTGATTGGGGACGGGGACTGTAAAGGCAAAGCGCGGGCGGTCTCGCTCATGAAGCGGGATGGAAAAGAAACAGTCTTTGATGTCAATGGTGGCTACGTGATAGTGAGCCGGGATGGCCACCGGATGGGGGAGGCCAGGCTGCGGGGAACCCATGGGAAGAATATGCTTATTGATTTCCCGCAGATCATTGAGGAGCCTAAATTTCCCTGTGGCTTTTTTATGAATAACAAACACTGGCGAATTATAGGGACTAGTAGAAGGTTCTATGTGGCTAGCGTTCAATTGTTCTTGGACAAGGGCTTGGAGTGCCACTAATTTGTGCGTGGGAAGGGGCCACTGCTCCACCCATATAGGTTCCTCAGTATCCCATTGCAGAGGAACGGGCGCTGGAGGTGTTAAACGAGCAGTGGCGCACATTATTGGGGGGGCTGCGTGGTAAGCACTGCCCCAGAGGCGGCGAGGATGTCACGGCCCCATAAAATTTGGTCTATGGTGTGTAGGAATAACGGGCGGAAGGTGCCTGAGTGGCCCTCTTCATCCTCCCACTTAATGGGCCCTATGGCCTGAAGAGAGGTGGAGGTACCAGTGGCTCCCACTACCGAGGGACCATCGAGAACCATGCACATGGTGGCATACTGAGCGGGCATGCAAGAGACTTCTGCCCCTGAATCGAGCGTGCCCGTGTACCATCGCCCCCCTATTCTTAATTTACGAGTAGGCTTTTCTGGAGTGATAGGGACTGTCCAGAGAAGCGTTTTATTGCCGGTGAGGTGATTAGTTTTATTAGAACCGGCCGGCACGCTGCCTCTTAGGGGCGGGGCTGAGGCTTGCCCCGCTTGGAGTTTAAAGCTTGCTCAGCGTTTTGGCGCTGATTGACACCAGGGCAGCGGCAGAGGGTTTTGGGGTTATTTTTGCAATCGCGCGCCCAGTGATAGCCACGCTGGCAGCGTGGGCAAGGAGTGGGAGGGGGGCGCCCATTGCGCTGCATGAAAGGCGGGCGGTTGACTTCTGCATTGGGGCACTCCCGGGCAAAATGACCGCTCTGCCCGCACTTAAAGCAACTGGTGGTGGCGGCTAAGGCGGCAGTGACAGCGCCAGAGACAGCCTGGGCTAGGGACGCGGCAGCTGGGTCAAAGGCGCTGCAGGCGAGTACCCAATCGTGTAGGCTCTTCTCCCACAAGGGAAGAATAGCCTGCTTGCAAGGGGTATTGGCTCCCTCGAGAATGAGTTCTCGAGCGAGAGCCAGTTGGGCCTGGGGATCATTAACCTTTCGAGCACAGGTTTCTTCAACCCTAGAGACAAAGGTGGCAAAAGGCTCATTTGGCTCCTGGAGGAGCTTGGTGAATTTAGTAGGCCGACAGGCGGAACAGTTGGCAAAAGCTCGCAAGGCGATTCCCTGAAGGATAGGCCAAAAGGCGGCAGGCGCATTAATATAGGCGGATGCATTTATAAACGCTCCCGTGCCCAAGTAGGCTTCGGGGTGATGATAGACTCCAGTGGCTGCGTCTTGCTCGCTTTGCCTAGCTGCTTCCGCCTGGAAGTGAGCACGCCAATCAACAAACTGGCCGGGGTTAAGGATGGTACGGGCAAGCGAGGCCCAGTCTTGGGGGAGGCAAAAGTCCATGGCGATATCCTGTAGTAATTGGGAAGCGTATGGGCTACCTAACCCGTCCTCCTTGACGGCCCTGCGAAGCTGCTTGATAGTATCTGAGTCAATGGGATACTGGTCGTACGGTTTCTGTGGTGTGGGGGTAAGGTTAAGAGGAAAGCAGCGAAAGGCACGAGAGAAAGGAGGACGCGCCTGCAGAGGGCCTGGCACGGGAGTGGGGGTAGGGGGAGCGTTGTCCCAAGGGTTGCCTTGAGGTGCAGAAGGCAGCCAGGGGTTGTTAGTCGGCAGGGTGGGAGGAGCGGCGGCAGCTGCCGGCAGTGGCTCCGAGGGGGAGCTCGCCGGAGGGGGAGGCGGAAGTGGGAGGCCCCAAGCGTCGCAAGACGGCGGCGCGGTGGGAGTGGTTAAGGCATAAGATGGCGGACTAGCCCCGTCCTGTGAAAGGGCGGGGCCTAAGGCATAAGATGGCGGACTAGCTCCGCCCTGTGAAAGGGCGGGGTAAAGCGCATGCGGTTTCCGGCCCGGCTTAGGGCTGACGTCATCACTAGAGCACTTCCTCCCCTCAGTGGAAGAAGAAGGAGGAAGTTCGCCATTTTGGAGAGGCTTAGTATTGCTTTGTTTTTGGGGGGCGACTTCGAGCGCGTTGTTAATCTGCTCGACTAAGGATTCTGTGTCCGAATCGTGGTCCACATTAGTATCGCTGTCTGAATCTGTTGACTGGGTTGATAGGGCCTCCTTGGATTTAATGGGGCCTCGATCAGGGGGGAGGGAGCCTTGAAGGCAGGAGCGGACGGTTATTAAGGTGGGGAGCAAGCCGGGAGGGAAGCGCTTGCTCTCATGTTCCATGGCGTTGGTGACCCGATCAATAAGGCGATTATAAGTAACAGGGTCCCAAAGATGGCAAGTGGTGAGCCATGGGTTAAAGGGCAGCAGGAGGTCCCAGTATACTTGCAGCTGTCGGACAGACACCTTACAGCGATGTGTGTCTAGGAGACCCCCTAGAGCGCGAACTTGAGGTGCTTGGCGTGCAGATAGACGATTACCCACAGCGGAGGGAGAAAAAAGGGGGGGTTGTTTATTGAGTAAAGAAAATGAGGTAAACTGTGGCCGCGAGGCCGAAGGAGACGGCGAGAATAGAAAGCAGGACCCTCTGGTAGCGAGAGCAGTTTGGGGGGGGGGGGCGGTTGCAAAGAGGCACACGGCGCCAAACAAAGAAACAAAGACACAAAGGACCACAGCAAAGTGATGGAGGGGAAGAGGGAAAGCTACTGGAGGAAGAGTGTTAGGAGGAATGGGGGGACATAGGAAGAGAAGACGAAAGGTAGTCGGGGGCAAAAGCCAGGTTAATGCGGGAAAGGAAGAGTGGCCCGGGCGCGGAGCGGCGTGGGAGAGGCGGCTCCGGACGTGGAGCGGCGAGGGAGAGGCGGCTCCGCGGGGCGGCGAGGGAGAGGCGGCCCTTACCTTGCAGGCGAGGAGAAGGGGAGTTGGAGAGGTGTCCGGGCGAGCGGGTGGTTTTACTGGACCGCTGCGTGGAGAGGACCTGCCCCACGTTGGGCGCCAGTTGCGGTCGCAGTTAACTCTTCTGGGGGGGGGGTGGCGGCCGGTTGCTAAATCCTATGCTCTCGGGATTGCTCGGAGGGTACCGGCGGCGGGGGCTCTTTCCCGGAGGCGAGGGCGAGGCGGGGGACTGGGCCCGGTCCCCGGCGGTGGCATGCAAGGTGTGGAGGGCGGCGAGAAGGAACAGGCGGGACACGTTTCTTTGAGAGTGAGGAAGCCGAGAGAGTTTATTAGGGGAGAGTACAAGCTTATATCGGGCGGTTTAGAGGGCGGGGTAGCTGTAGAGGTTAAAGGCTTGGATTGGTTCTGAGAGGGCGCGGAGGTTGTTTGAAAAGGGGCGGGAGTTGCTCCCGTAACGAAGAGGGTGGAGGGTGCGGGTAAGGCACGGGGGGGGGGGGTGTTTCTCCGGCAAGCCCTCCCCAACGGTTGTACTTTGGGGTGAGGAAATGGGGCCTGCATTCGGCTCCACTTTCTCAGGCCCGGGGGGCCGTGGAGGGCGCTACCACCCGTGCCCCACTACCTTTCCTAGGGGCTGATCAGTTCCCCTGGCCCAGGCCCGCCAAGTCGGAACTCGATAACAGTGTCCCGCACAGACCTGGCTTTGGCTCATCCGAGGGTGCCCTGACATTTGGCTCCCCTGCCTCCCCCTCCCCCCAGCTCTGGCAACTCTCAAAGAGGAGCAGGTGTGGATTCAGTTTGCTAATTTAGGGCCCACACAGCCCCAGGCTCTGTTCCCAAGGGGGAGGAAGGAGAGGAGAAGGGGATGGGGACAGGGAGGCTGAGGGACAAGACACAGTGCTTGGAAGATTTTGCCTCCTGCCCATCGAGGACCGGGCTGCCGACCTCAGGAGTAAGTTCTCCCCTGGGGTAAGCTCCAGGGGAGGGAACTGAAACTAGGGAGTCATTTTTGGGGTCAGGGTAGAAAACCCGTGGGTAGATGCAGGGGACAGAGACGGAGAAAACCAGCTGGGATATTTGAAAGGAGAAATTGGACTCTGAGGTTAGGACACTAGGAGTTGCAGCTCCAGGATCCCCAGCTCCAGGAGGCACCCCTCACCCTGCCTTCCATACGGGGGCCCCTCCCCTGGAGTTGTGCAGTGCTTCACCTGAGCATCCGTGAGCGACCTGCCTTACCCTGTTGGAGGTGACCTTACGGGCTTGCTTGAGTCGGTGGCTTTGAGTTAAAGAGACCTGTGTGTGTGTTTGTGTGTGTGCATGAGTGTGTATGCACTGTGCACGAGGAATGTGTGCACAAATTTGTGTGCATGAGTGGGTGTGTGTGACTGTGCTGGTGTGGGTGTGTCTGCACATGAGTGGGTTGGTGTGCATGAGAGTGTGTGCAGATGTGGGTGTGTGTGCATGCATGTGGATATGTGTACAAGAGTGGATGTGGGTGCGTGAGTGAATGTGGAGAGCAGTGGGTGTGTGTGCACAAGTGTGTGCAGGGGTGGGTGGGTGTGCACGAGTGGGTGCGGTGCCTGGTCTCTGGGAGCAGGCAGGTTCTCCTGATGGTGTATGCACAGCTGCTTGGGCATCGTCTATGCTTGTGTCTGAGAGTCGCATGGAGAAGTTACACCTGAGCAGGGGACCGAGTGTGCACCCATCAAGCCCCAGATCCCAAGGAGACTCTTGTCAAGGGTCTGGACTCAGTTTGCCGCAGACTCCCCCACAGTGAAGGAATCCGAATTCTTTGCAAGCCACAGGCAGCCAAGAGCTCTTTCTGAACTTCTTAAAAACAAGAAGCCACCCTGGACATAGCCAAAATTCACCCACACCACGGAGGAGTGCTGTTTTGTAGGTGGAGGATGGTTCTGGAAGCTTTTGCCCTCGGCTCCAAACACCAGCAGCTCTGGGAGGGAGCAGGGCCTCCCTGTTTTTGGGAGGCACCCAGCTCAGGCCCTTTGGCTGATCTCCCCACCTTGGAGCCTGGGGATCTCTACCCTCCCGGATTCTGGAAAGCCCACTCTATCTTCCCTGGTTCTCTGGAAGTCCGGCCTTTCCTGGTTCAGTCCCCCTTAGAATGCCAGGCAGGGGCTGCACACACAGGCCTCAGGATAGATGCCCAGGCCCCTGCCCCAGACTCCCACCATCCCTCCACCTGCCTCCCCAGCTGCAGCCAGAGCAAGCCTTCCGACAGGCTTTGCTGAAAACCCAACCACCGTAACCCTGGCAGCCAACCTTTCCGGGCGCTCGCCACAAACGGGCCAGTGCTCCAACCTGCCTCCTCTCTCACCCACTACCTGCTGCCACCTGCGAGGTAGGTGCTATTTCCAACCCCATTTTGCAGAGAAGAGACCAGAGCACAGAGAGGTCATGTACCTTGCTGAAGGCCACACAGCTCCATGTAGGAGAACTACAGATTTAAGCCAGCTCCAGGCTCTGGTGTTCGAACAACCCTGATAAACTCCCCTCTCCTGCCCCACCCAAAATGCACCCCACACAACGCAGCCCTGTGTCTCGCCCTCCCCATTCCGCCCATGCCTCGGAGCCGTGCTCCCTGACTGTTCCTCGGGCAGAGCCCCTGGGTCCGGCCCCTCGGGTGCTGGAGAAGGCGGCTCTGGGGTAGGCAGTTCTCCTTATGTCCTTGCCAGCTTTGCTCCCCTGGGGCTACCGAAACACAGAACCACAGGCCGGAGACTCAGAAGACAGAAACAGATCCTTCTACTCTTCTGGGGGCCAGAGGTCTGAGATCCAGGTGTCGGCAGGGCCTGCTCCGTCCGAAGGCACCAGGGGAGGCTACTTCTGTGCCTCTCCAGCTTCTGGTACTGCCAGGTGCCCTTGGCTTGTGGCCGCATCGCTCTGTCTCTGCCTGTATCTTTGCGTGTCCACCTTCCCTGTGCGTTTCTCCTTCTAGTGAGGACTCCAGTCACTAGATGAGGCCTACCCTGCTCCCGTGGGGCCTGTCTCCTCCTGACTGCATCTGCAAAGGTCCCCTCCCAACAGGGTCACAGTCTCCACTACCAGGGTTGAGGACATGAACTTGCCTTTTGGGGGGCACCTTTCTGCCCACTGCACCAGCTCCCACATGAGTGCCCCCAACCCGACTCAGCTGGGGTCTGACCTCTGGAAATGAGGACAGGACTGGACACGGCCCAGGGGGCAACAAGGCAAGCAGATGCCATCGGCCGAGGGCCAGGCCTCCAAGGCAGGCTGTGGGCCCCCCATCTCGCCGTGACCCAAGTGCCACCCAGGACCCAGTCAGACCTGCTCCTTCTTGCCGAGCGACACACAGCCAAGGGGTCTAGGTGCTCCCGGTCTTGTCTGCTTACTGATGGGAAGTGCATTTCCCCAGAGAGGCAGACAAAGTATGGCCATGGAAACAAAGCTGGTCTGCAGAAAATAACCCCCTTTATCCCATCATTAACAAGCTAGAGAAACCTAGGGTGGCTGCCCACGCATCTCCACTGCAGTCATGCCCGCAGGGTGTGGCTCTGAGAGCCACGGGACCCCCAGGCACTGTGCTGCCCCTTTCCCACCCCCGAGTGTTTTAGAAAATCCCACCTATTTGCAACGCTTGGATATCGCAATGGGAACCTTGAGCGTGGGGTCAGGGGCGGGTCACATCCAGCTCCAACCCCCGGCCGGCTGGGGCCCCGGGGCAAGTGCCCTCTGCTCCTGGACCCCGGGGCACCCTCTGTACGATGAGGAGCTTGGATAAATCCCTCTCCAAGCCCCTTTCTGCTTGGGCAGCCAAAGACTATTTATAACCCCAGGAATTATTTGCTGGGCTTTGGTGAAGAGATTGCCATCACCGTGAGCTCCTCCTCCCTGATCCCTGCCGGCTGCTTTTCCTTGTCGAGTGGTGTGTGCAGCACTCAAAAGAACGAAGGGTGATTTTAAAAAATATAGCTTCCTTTTGTCAACGGTTTATTTTCTGGTTGTAGCACGGCAGCTGTAAACACTTCTGACATTCAGAAGCTTTCAGAACTGGGCCATATTGTTCAGATTTGCTCTTACTGAGAAGACAGGCTTTCTCTGGGGTGGAGGAGATGGTGAGTCTCCTTGTGGGCAGCGGCGGTTAATAGCAGGCTGCAGCCCAGGCGGCCATCTGTCCAGCGCTTCCTACGTCCAGCTGCTGTCACACGCACTTTCCTGTGTCAACGCGACCAGCCCTCACGGGAACCCTCGGTTGCAGGTTTTACCAATAAGGAAACTGAGGCACTGGGAGAAGACAACGTGCCCTGGGTCACGTTGTTCTATGTGGGAGAGCAAGGATTTGGCGGGAGAGCTTGGGCATCAGCGTCCCACAGCCCTGCGTTCAAATCCTGCCTTGGCCGCGTCCTGCCGGGCATCGCCTCTGAAAGCCCCATTGAATGCGTCCTGCTTGTAGGGGCAGCAGCTTCCCCGCGGTCCCCTGGGGTTCCCAGGAAGGCAGAAAAGGTGGGGTGGGGTGGTGGTGCACTAAAGGCAGATCGTGGGCAGGACTGTCAGCTCGTCTGGCTGCAGCCTGTCCATCCAGCCCTTGCACAGAGGAGGAAAGCTGAGGTCGGGCGAAATGGTCACCGCTTGCCCCTTATGCTGTTCGTTCAGGGCTTGCTCAGATAGATCAGGGGAGCGTTCCGGAGCCGAGGGGCCCCGTTTCATTTCGTCTCCCACCCCTGCCTGGCTGGAGTCTTGAGGCCCAGATGCAACCTTTGAACTTCAGGGAACTCTGGGCTGGAGACGGTTTTTTTTGTTTGTTTTTTTTTGCACGTGGCTGAGGTTGGGGCAGGGAGCGTGTGGGGCAGCGGCTCAGCCACCTCCACCCGGTTCAGGGAGGCCCTCGGGGCTCACACCTGCACGTGCTGCTCACCTGGGTGCAGGAGCTGCTGGGATCAGACGTCCAAGGCAGCCAGTGAACCCCGTGTCTATCTGGGGACCCCCAATAGTTGAGGTGACTCACCTCATTTAAAGAAAATTCTAATAACATAGAGACAACACAAAATTTCCCATTTTAACCATTTCAAAGTGTCCCTGCCAGGGGTTTTAATTACACTCACAGTGTCATGCTGCCCTCACCACCATCCCTCACCCAAACTTTTCCATCCCCCAAACAGAACCCCGGGGCCCATTCAGCAGTAACTCCCCACTCCCCCTCCCCAGCCCCGTAACCTCTAGTCCACTTGCTGTCTCTATGAATTTGCTTATTCTAGATATCTCCTATAAGTGGAACCATAAAGCGTTTGCCCTTTTGCATCTGGCTGATTCCACTCACCGTGTCTCAGAACTTCAGACCATTTTGCAGCTGAATAGTATCCCGTAGCTCAGATGCGCCACATTGCATTTATCCATCACCTGTCAACGGACATTTGGGTCGTTTCCACCATCGATTCGCCTCCAAGAGCGGTGCTCTTCCTCTGGCTGGGCTGAGGGAGACGCCAGAAGCTTGTAGAAGCAAAAGGCACGTGGGTGGTGGGTTTGGCGGCGGCGGCTCTGGAGAGGAAGTGCCCACCCTCCTGGCTCGGCCTGGTCCCGCAGCAGTGTGGCGTCTGCCGGCCCGCCGTGGAGTGGCCTTGCTCATTGGAGACCACGTTCTGCTGCGTTCGGCAGAGTCATCGGGGCAGCTGAGCCCACCCCGGGGGTCTGACGGCTGAACCCCAGCTCTGCCTCCCACTGGCTGGGACTTAAGTTTCCTCACCTGCAAAATGGGACTTGTCATAGGGCTATCTTCTGTGTTGCTGTTGAAGGGGTGCTTAGGGGCATCTGGCCATGGGGAGCCCCCGAGAGTCAGCTTCTCCTGCCCCAAACCTATGTGCAACCCTGCACCAGAAGGGCTGGGAGTTTTGGGGACCACAGAAGTGCCTCTGGGGGCACCCCTGAGACGTGACAGTGTCAGCGCCAGTATGTTGTGTTCTGAGAGGTGGAGTGGCATGACGTGGGGTGAGTGGGTTCTGTTTTTTATTTTAAATTATGAACTATTTCAAACCTAAAGAAACGTAAAGACAAAAGTATGCCTGCACCACGGCCACTACTCAGATTTAACGCATAGCAACATTTGTTTTAGATTTTTAAAATGGGCTTCATTTTTTTACAGCACTCATAGGTTTACAGAAAAATTGAGCAGGAAGTACAGAGGGCTCCCACATATCCTTCCCCTGCCCCCCATTTCCCTTATTATTAACATCTTGTATTCATATGGCACATTTGTTCCAGTTGAACCAGTGCTGATACCTGATTATTGACTAATGTGCCTCATTTACATTCGGGGTCTCTCCTTGTGTTATGCAGTTCTGAGGGTTTTAACAAACATGGAATGTCACGTATCCACCATTAGATTCATACGGGATTGCTTCACTGACCTAAAAGTGCCCCATATCCACCTCTTCATCACCCCCTTGTTTTAGGTTTTGAAAACATGAGGTAACACGAGCTATGACTAGAGCCTGTTGATCTCCTTCAAGACTCACTGCCTTGCTCCCTGGAGGTGAGACGCTTCTGAGGTTGATTCTAACTTTTCCAGATACACTTCAGTTTCTGCGATGTTTCTGTGTGCATGTCTGTACGTATACCTTAGATATTTGTCTAGTTCTTGTATGAATGGTATCATATGACTGTAACTTGCTTTCCCACTCCATGTACTGTTTCTGGGGCCCGATGTGGTGAGACGTGCAGATCTAGTTTACTCATGTTAGCTGCTGTGTGGAGCCCCTTGTCCCACAGCTCACTCCTCCACATCCCCTCGTGCAGGCTGTCACAGAGCTTTGCTGAACATCCTTGGGGCTTTTTGAGGTCTCCTTTGTCCCTGTGGGAGGGTCCCCAGTCTGGTGTTCTGATTATCAACAGCTACATAACAAACCACTGAAACCTAGTGGCTGAAAACAACCATTTCATCACCTCTCTTGGTTCTGTGGGTTGGCTGGACTCAGCTGGGCAGTTCTTCTGCTGGGTCTCACTTAGAGTATCTCATGCTGCATATTAGTTTCCTGGGGCAGCTGTAAAAAACTACCACAAGCTGGGGGGCTCAAAAAACATAAATGTGTTCTCCCTCAATCCTGGTGGCAGAGGTCTGAGATCCAGGCATTGGCAGGGCCTCTCCGTCTGAAGGCACCAGGGGCGGCTCCTTCCTCTCCAGCTTCCTGTGGTTCTAGGCGCTCCTTGGTCTGTGGCCACATCACTCCCATCTCTGCCTCCGTCCTCGTGTGGCTGCCTTCCCGGGGTCTCTCATAAGGACACTTGCCATTGCACTTACGGCCCACCCTAATCCGTAGTAGTCTTTACCTTCACTGCACCCATAAAGACCCCATGTCCAAATAAGGTCACACTCTGAGGTTCCAGGGGACAGGGGACATGTCGTTTGGGGGTCACCATTGCACCGACACCCGGCCATCTGGAGGCTGCGGGGGATGCTGGGGAGGCCGGCCTCTCCCCCACATGTGGCCTCTCCTGCAGGGGAGCCGGCCCCAGGTGTGGTGGACTCTCCAAAGCACGAAAGCAGAAGCTGCCAGGCCTTCTTCAGGGCTGGCCTCAGACACCAAGGCTGCCACGTCCACTGGCTATGGCGTGTCGTGGACCCAAGTGGGAGGGGACCCCCACGAGGGGTGGCCGTGGGGGGCTCCATCTTTGAGGACCAGCCCCCCACCGGGCTCTAGAGCACGGAGCTGAGTCAGGGGTGTGAGCAGGTACAGGTCCCTGTGCTGCCGTGAACTTGCTCTCCCAGGCCAGCCTTCCACCCCGCACACCCGCCAGCACTGCGGAGAGCCCCAGGGTCTCCATACCTGCACCCTTAAGTTTTCGCCGATCCAGGTGTGAAACAGTGTGCCCTCATTTTAATTTGCAAGTCTCTGATTACTAGTGAAGGCAAGTTCGTTTCCCAGAAAGCTGTCACAAATTACACAAACTGGCTCAAAACAACATAATGTATTATGTTACAGTTCTGGAGATCAGAAGTTGGAAGTGGTCCTCTCTAGGCTAAAATCGAGGTGTCAGCAGGCTGATTCCTTCTGGGGAACCAGGAGAAACTGTGCTCCCTGGACTTTCCCAGCTTCTAGTGGACGCCTGCAGCCCTTGGCTTGTGGCTCCTTCTTCCGTCTTCAAAGCCACAGCAGAGCATCTTCTCACTTCTCTCTGACTCTGACCCTCCTGCTGCCCCCCTACAGGGTCCCCAGCTCTCACACTGGACCCACCAGGTAATCCAGGATGATCACCCAGTCTCAAGACCCTTCACTTAATCACGCCCACAAAGCCCCTCTTGCTATGTCAGGCCACGTATTTCATAGGTTCTGGGATTAGGGTGTGGGGTGCTCTGGGACCACCCTTCCGTGACCACAGAAGGCCAGCAGTCCTCGTCAGGTTTGCTGGTCACCCGTTTCTACCTCGGGTGCTTCCTCGTTCACACCCTATGCCCGTTCTATTGCACTGCAGACTCCGTTACAGATACTCCTCTATGGGTTTCCACGGGCCACAGATGTGCCTCCAGCTTCTGCTGCGTCAGAGCTGGTGGAGGTGGCGCCCGGCAGGGGCTGTGGCCTTACACGCAGCCAGCCCAAGGCAACCCCACTGCATGGGTCAGGATGGGTCAGGGCTGGCCAGGGAGGTCAGGGAGCAAGCCCTCTGCCTCTCTCTTCCCGCCCTCCCAGCTCCTGCTGGGCCCCCATTGACCAAACCCACCCTGAGCCCCTAGAAGAGAGCTCCCTGATGGAGAGCCCAGAAGGGCCCGCCTTGTAGTCAGAGCAGCGTGCGGGGGCTGGCGATGGAGCCGAGCAGGCAGAAACACCTGCGTCTCAACTCTGTAGCATCTTTCCTTCTAGAGAAAAAATTAATTTTAATGGAGTTGTATAGCGATCATTCCATTATGCCTGCTTTCTGTGTTTTTGAATAGGAAAATTTCCCCCTATCCCGATGCTATAAAGATATTTTTCTACTTTTCTTCTAAAACTCGTTAACGGTTGGCTTTTCACGTCCAGGCCTTTCTTCTACTTGCTGTTTATTTTTGTGTACCAGGCAGGACGTGTCCACGATGTAATTTCCTGGCCTGCCCTAGAATGGTTTCTCGGACCTGTCCCCCATTCCCTGCGGACTGCCGTACGTCCACTTCATGGCCCTCGTTCCCACATGCCCGTGTCCTCCCTCTGGGCCCTCCGCTCTGTCTGGCAGCCTGAGCTGATCCTGAGCCATCACCTCGCTGTTCTATTGTGGCCTGGGAAGTCACTCTCCATCCCTTACCCTGGCTGCAGCCACCTGCCTTCTCCAGTGACGCCAGCCTCCGTGCAGCCTGCCCCACAAGCTCTTCTTCTCTGAGATGTGGCCCTCCTTCCTCCGGGCAGGGGGGCGGGGTCCAGGCCCCTGCCCCCGGTCCCCTCAGGCAGACCTCCTCCACTGCATTGGCAAGCGAGGTTGGTGGAGGTGATGCTCTGTCACCTCTGAGGCCGAGTCATGAAGCTGCCCCTCACTGCTGCCTTGTTCTCTCAGATTCTGGCTGACACACCTCGAGCACATCCAGACCACGTGGAGAGACCCGTGAGAGGCTTCTGGCCAAACAACCGCAGCACTGTGGGAGAGAAAGCCTTCGAGACGACTCCAGAGCCCGCTGCCAGCTGACTGTGTGAAGATCCCAAGGGGAAACTGCCCTACTGAGCCCAGCCGGCCCCGGGACCACGGGACGTGGCGACATGGTGGCAACAGAGTTGCTGCTTTACACCCCTGGGTCCCGGGGTGGTTGATTACGTAGCCACGGATAACTGGAACAGGCCTTATTTTTCCTTCATAGCATTTTTTTCTTTTTGCATTTTTTTGCCATTCAGTATTTATCATTAGCATCCAAACCTTGTCGTTTATTGTTCTCTCCCAACCTGAAGGCTCCCTTCAGGCAGCGCTTTGCTAATTCTGTTTCCCGTGGAACAGGAACCTGGCTGACTTATTTTAGGCCTTGAGTAAATACTGTCAAAGGAATGAGTGAATGAATGATGGCTCCCTGGTTCTTTCTTTTCAAGAAAACGCTCTTGGCTAATCCTGCTCCTTATTCCTCCGTGTGAATGCTGGGAGGAGCTTACATATCTCCTGCCTTGGGATTTTGCCTGGAATTGCATGGGATTTACAGATGAATCTGGGGAGAACAACCCTGCTCAAACTCTCACAATCAGTAGAGCTTCTACGTGGAATCCTGTGTGGAGCCCAGTGTAGTTTTGCCATAATAACAATAATGGGCGTTTGGTGTCTAGTTCTGTGCGGCCCTTGGAGAAGGCTGGGTTGCCACTTGGGAGCACTGTCCGGGGTGCAGTGCAGACAGGACAGGGGGAGGGAGGGGTCACGGGCAGTGGGGGGAGCTGGGGTGGCACATGGGGGCAGAAGTCTGGCCCTGCCCTCACCTCTGCTTTGGCAGCGCTGGCCTCTGCCCAGAGCAGTGTGCTGGAACCAGCAGCCTGAGGGCAGGGGGAGGATGCTCGGCCGGAGAGGGCTGTGGTGGGGACGGCGCTGGGAACCCAGCCTCTTCCTTTGGGTGGTGGCCACAGGGACAGCTGCCCCAGGCAGAGGCCTGTCCCCCACACCTGAGCTCCCTCTCTGCTCCCTCACCCAGCACTCTCCTGTCTTGAAGTGGCAACAACCACAACACAGCCGGGCAGGGCCCTTGTGGAGACCGGGGTTGCCCATCCCACCCTGGGCCCAGGGAGGCAGGGGGAAAGGAGAGAAAGGAGCAGGAGGAGGGAAAAAGCCCGGGGGACTGCAGAGGCCTCTGCAGAGGGCCCTTGCTGGTGGGCACTCAGTGCATGTCTGAGTGTGTGCACCTGAGTGTGTGCACCTGAGTGTGAGCACATCTGAGTGTGTGCATATTTGAGTACATGCATCTGAGTGTATAAGTCTGTGTGTGTCTGCATAGGTGTGCACCTGAGTGTGTGCACGTCTGAGTGTGTCTGCCTGGGTGTGCATCCAAGTATGTGCACTGCACGTCTGAGGCTGTGTTTACCTGGATGTGTGTCTGGGTTTGTGTGCACCTGAGCGTGTCTGCCAGGGTGTGTGTCTGAGCGTGTGCACATCTGAGTGTGCATCTGAGCGTGTTCACTGAGTGGATGTGGTGAGTGCATGGTGTGTGTGGGGCGTGGCATGCGCGTCCAAGTGTGTGTCGGCAGGTGTGAGTGAGTGTGGTGTGTGCAGGCCCAGGCTGGGTGTGAGAGGAGCCTGCCCAGCTGGTCAGGGCCGGCTTCGTGGGGCGCGAGCTGGGCATTCCCTAAGAACCCCGCATCCAGGAGGGCCTGGCGCTCGACCCCTGGCTCAGCTGTTGCCGTCTCGAAATCCTCATTGTCTGTGACCTCGAGCGTTGTCAGCGAAGTGCAGTGGGCCAGCGGAGCACGCCTGGGTGGAGGAGAGCGTGCCGTACACGCGTGCCTCTGCCTTATGCCCTATTTGCAGGGTGCGGGATGCCCGTGAACAGGGACGGGGCAACGATGCAGGGGCTTCAGGGAGACGCGGAGCCAGGACGCGGTGCCCAGAAGCCAACAATCCCTTACGCCGGAAACAATGACCCTTAAGGAAGGGGAGCGTGGGGCGACAGCAGGTGCTTGTCCTTCCAGCCCTTCCTGCTCGACGGCTAGCAGAAGGGGGAATGTCGGTAAAAATGCATGTACTGAGCAGTGAAATACAAACGGTTGAGGTGGTTCTGTGCAGTGTTTCCACTGCTCAGGTGAGAGTGAAACGCACATGTGTGTACGAGCGGAGAGCTATGGCCTTGCAATTGCAGTGATTCTGCAGAGGAGACAAAGGCTTATATTTGCATTTAAAACTGGAGAGATGAACCATAGAATTCATGCCAGGAATTTAACGTTTTAATTTTTCATTATGTATTACGACATTAAATAGCAAATAAACATCACACCAAGTTGAGCCCCCTCGTGCAGGGAGGCTGAGCCATGGGCCCCCAAGAAGATCTGCCTGAGGCCAACCCAGGTACCTGTGGACGTGACCTTATTTGGAAACAGGGTCCTTGCAGAGGTTGCCGAGTTTAACAGAGGGCATCCTGGACTAGGGTGGGCCAGATCCAACGACTGGGGTCTTCATGGGAGAAAAGAGGGAGATTTGGACACAGAGACAGACAGACAGACACAGCAGGAAGACATGAGGTGGAGGCAGAGGTCAGAGTGAGCAGCCCCGAGCCAGAGGGCGCCAGGGCTGCGGGAGAGGGGCAAGGGCAGACCCTCCCCTCGGGCAATCTCCAGGAGACTGAAGCGAGTATCTAAGAGACTACCACTGCCTCTTTCCCCCACCAGGGGTTCAGATGGATTGCATTATTGCCTAGCCCCTGCCCCCCAACACACACACACACACACACACACGCACACACACGCATACACACGCACACACACACACACACAGATTTACAAAGGCAAACAGACAGCCCAAGATGTCCAGTTAAATGTGAATGTCAAATAAACAGTGAATTATTTTTTAGTGTACGTATATCTCATGCAATATTTGGGGGTATACTTAAACTAAACGTTATTTGTTGTTTACCTGAAATTCCAAAAGTAATAGGGTTTGCTATATTGTATTTGGCAACCCTACCCCCCTGTCCATCCCAAAAGGCTCTCCTCTCAGCCCCCTCCCAGCATCACCCCATCCCCAACCCAGGGTCTTGCCCAGGACTCACTGTCCCCAGCTAGGATCTGTGTGTACCCTAGCTTCCTGCCACCAGGCTTTTGCTTGCCATCGCCACTGTTTTTGCTGTTTTTAGTTTTATTTTGCTGTCAGAAGAACAATACATGTTCACGACAAAAAAATCATAAGATACAGGCAGGCAGCAAGAATTAAGGAAACAAACACAATCCCACCCACCTAATGACAACTACTGCTGTTACCTCAAGGTGGATTTTTCTAGAACTGGTTGTGTGTGTGTGTGTCTCTGCAGACAATAAACAAGCACATGCACGCTCACCACCCAACTCAGACCCACTGCCCCATCAGCTGAGTTTTCACATCACCGGGGAGGGAGGGATCCTGCGTGTTGGGTAACCTCATGTGCCCTGATTCCCTGTAGCCACCTTGGGAGAGACACCGTAAAGCCCGACCAACCCCAGACCCCAGGGTCCGACAGGCCTGTGGTCAAGGCCGGTTTCTAGTCTGTGACCTTGGCCAGCTCAGTCCAAACACCCCAAGCCTTAGTTTCTTCATCTAGAAATCGGGTGAATGGGAGTGTAATCCCCTAAGAGGGACATTGTAATCACCAAATAAAATCATCCGGGTAAAGCCCTTCACCCAGCTCCCGGCCCCCAGAGCAAACCCTCAACAGATATGACTTCTTACCTGTCCACACAGTGCAGTCCCACGACTTGGACAATCAGTTCCTGGCAGACAGACGGTCATATGGATAATATGAAGGGGAGGCGACCAACTTCTTGGTTCCTACCTACTCCTCTGCCCACTGTTCTGATTGATTCCTTCCGGCAAATTCTTGGAGGAGGAGTTGGGGGGGGGTGTCAAAGGTAGACGCTGGCCCTTGCCCTTCTGATGGCGGCTGGATGGACGTGCCCGCCCTGGCCGCCTCACCTTCCCGTCCAGGCGTGGCGGGAACCCTGAGCTAGGGCCCCGGGCTCTGCCGAGCTGACCCTCCTGCTGCTCTCGGCCTCTCCTCTCCGCAGGAACTCCCTCCTGCCCTCCCAGCACCCAGGGCCTCTGCTTTCCCGCCTCCGTGGCTCTGCCCCAGCCCGGTTTGCTCTCCCTGGGGAAGGCTCCTGTGTCTTCGAGGGCCAAGGAAGAACTCTCGATGCGCTGCCTCCCCTCCCTGCTCCAGGCTAAGGACAGGGGCCCGGGAAATCAGAAGGCCGAGGGCGATGGAGATGATGAAAAGAGCAGTGCCACGTTAACCCTCTCCTCCCCACAGACTGGACACGGCGCCTGGCACACATGGGCGTGCACGCATGGACCTGCCCGGACTTGAGGGCTGGACGGGCACAGCGCAGCGGGCAGGGCACAGGGAGCAGGGCGCGTGTCTGCGGGTGGCCGGGGGCGGGCATCAGGCTGTGGGTGCAGCACCGTCCCTTGTGGAGAGCACACCGTGGAACCTCGCACGCGCCGGTCAGCGTGCCACACGGCCTCTGCACAGAAACACCCAACAGTTATCAGGAGATCTCGGGGATGTGGGAAGGAGGGGGCGCTTGGGTCGTGGCTTTCAAAGATTTTCTAAACATTCTTGATCCCTTGGGAGAAATACATTTCACTTCAGCCACGTGTGTAACTAAATCAAAAATTTCAGGAAACTAGTGGAAATGTCTGCTGATACATTTTTATTGCATTTTAGTCTATCTCGGTCTTTCAATATGCTTGACCTGAGCTGATACATTGATTTTATGACCCATGGCTGGGTCCGGACTGGCAGTTTGAAAAACACCACTTCTAAGCGAGGCTCCCGCTTTCAGCTCTATATTCTTCTGTGTTTAATTTTTAATATTGGGAATGGATTGGTGTATTATCTTCGTAATTTTCACGTAAACTAATAAAAAAGAAAGGGTGTACAAGGAAAATATAAAACAATAAGAATCAAATAGATTTTCTGGAAGGTAATTTAGCAAAATGTGGCAAAACAAACATGGTAAAAAGTGTGCACGTGTTTTGGCCTTATTTCCACTTTAAGAAATGCACTGGGAGGGTGGGTGGCGGGTGACCGGGGACAGAGCTGCGCCCAGGACGCCCCTCCCTTGGAGCCGGGGGGGGGGGGGCTCAGTCACGTGGTCCACTGGACACCCGGTGGCGCCATTCAAGACAATCACTGAATGGAAAGCGGGGTGCCTGGGGCTGCAGGCTACCAAACGGTGACCCCACTGTTGCTTTTAAATATATAGTTACAAGTGGGGTGGGCGGACAGAGACAAGCCTGGGAGTGCACTCGGGAGTTACCTCGGGCTGCTTTTATTTTTCTTCTCAGGGCTTTTCCAAGTTTTCGGCAACGCGCACTCATTACTTTGATAATAAGGAGAGATATTAAAGGAAAGAAGGAAAGATGAACGGAGGGAGGGAGGGAGGATAAAAAGACAAAAAGGGGGGGGGACAGCCCCTTCCGCCCCGGGCCCGCGCGGAGAGGCAAGGGCCGCCGGTCGGGGCGCCGCGGAGGGCCGAGCGCGCTCCGAGTTTCGGTCGGGGAAGCCCGAGGAGGCCTGGGGTGCAGGCTCCGCAGCAGGGCGGTGGCTCCGCGCATCCAAGAACCCCCAGCGGCCGGCGAGGACAGTCCCGAGCTCGCTCTGCCCCAGCCGCCCTCCGCTGCCTCGAGCCACCGAGCCCGGGGACCTCGGGGCGGCTCCTCCGGGCTCTGCGTGGGGGCTGCGGGATAAGCCGGGGCGATGCGCGGGGAAGGCAGCAATCCCGATGGTGCCAAATTTCTTCTTAAAAGTTATTTTTCAACATATATACTTTAAAGCAACCCCCCTCCCCCAAATTCCCAGACTCAGGGAGTCAGTTCCAAAAAGTTTCCACGGAGGGGCAGCCGTGGGAGCTGGCAGCGGAATGGAGGGCGACAGGGGCGGGCAGGAGCCTTCCCCCTCCCCCCAGCCTGCAGCGCCCCCACTCGCCCCCGCGGCCTCCCGTCCCCATGGTGCGCGCGCGCTCACAGCCAGCCGCGCTCCGACACCTCTCCCCTCCCCCAGCCTCACCTCCCGCGAGCCGTACAGTCCTGGGTCCCGGGCGCTGCCGGAGTGGGCCATGGGCCTGGGAAGTTCGACCGTGCGCCCCCCCGTAGAGTCCCGCTCGGCGCTCTTTCTCGGGTCCCGTCCCCCCATGCCTCTTTTTGTGCTCAAGGTGTCACCAGCAAAGACAAGCAGGAGCTCCTCGTCCCCGCTCCAGGGAGCCGCAGGGGAGGGGGCGAGGGCGCAGATTGCGCGGGGTCGTCGGGCCATGACTGCAGGGTGGGGACTGGGCCAAACTTCCGACCCTCCCGGCCCCACCCCGCCCTGGTATCGGCCCTCCCCTTTTCCCTGGTCTCTCTCGGCTCCTCCACCTCGACCCCCTTCCCAGCTCCCCAGCCCCGAGTTGGTTGGGAGTGTTGATCAAGTTTGGCTGGAGTTTGGAGAAGCGGAGGAGGGGCAGGAAGTGAAGATGCCCTGGGCCGGGGGGCGCACTGCGCGCCACCCAGCGCCCCGCGGTAGAAGCTGCTGCTAGAGTGATGGCGCCGCGTGCCCGCCGTCCTTCCTTCCCCTGTCGCCCCTCCTCCCTCTGTCTCCCCGCCCTCCTCCAGTGCGCGCTTTGCAGGTCGTAACTCCCCTCCCCCCGCGTACCCCAACAGCCATGCGGGGGGAGGTGGTGGTGGGGAGACCGTTTTGCAGGTGCAGGAAGGGACGGGGGAGGAGACAGGTGCCGGGAAGCGCCCGCGGTGGCCGGGAGCAGAGCTCTACCTGGTCCAAAGCCCACCCCCTCTCGCTCTCCACCCTGTCTCCAGCCTCAGGCCGCCGGAATATCGGGGAAGTTAGACGGGCGGCTGCAGGGGCAGCTGTAGCTGTTCTTACGTGTGTGTGTGTGCGCGCGCGCCGTTCAAGTGAGGACCCCCTTCCTCTCCCGCCTCTCGCCTGGACCCCGCAGGCTCCATCTCCTAGCCCTTCCTCCACCCCCAACTCCCTTCCCTCACTCCATCTCCCTCCGTGTGTGCGTGTGCATGTGTGCGCGCGCGGGGGGGGGGGCACCGCCGCAGGCCCCTTTCCCTCCTCCCTCTCCCTCCTGCTCCCCAGCCAGTGTAGGCTCTCCCCCCCTCCCAGGGTCACTATGGGGACGCGCGCGCGAGATGTGTGTTTAATTTCTGCAGCTATTCAGAGGGAAGAGAAAATAAAGGGACCAAAGGCAGCCAGAAAGCAATTTACTTCAAGCTTTTATTATTGTAGCGTAAAAGAAGTTTATATACAGGGGTTAGCGTTCGCACCTGGTCCCCACACCCCGGCCCCGCAGTCGGCAGCTCTGCCCAGGAGGCCCCTCGCTTGGGGTCCCAGGCTTTCCCATCTACCTTTCCCTGGATTCCGCCAGCCAAATCCCGTTCTTAGGAACGCCAGCCTCGTTCCTCTCCGTGGGGCGCTGCGAATCTCGCCAGGGACTCTCAAGCCTTCTTCCTCTGGTCCCGAAGCAGCCCCCAATCTCCCTCTCCCACCCCGTTTACGGTGGCTACCTGTAGGAAACCCAGAGCACTTTTCCCATCTCGATTTAGGCGCTGCTGCGAGCCCCCCGCAATTCGGAATCGCCTCGTGGTCGAGACCAGTTAGAGACAGTTCGTCATCAGCAGCGGGGCTCGTGCACACCAAAAACAACAGGGGAAAACTACTCTGCCCACCCTCTCCCTTCCCCCGGTCCCCGGGGGCAAGAAATAGACACAGAAGCAGCAGGGCACTCCCTCCCCGCGCGCATCAGGTGTGGGTGCCAGGCAACTAGCGCGCGCGCGCCGCGCGCCACAGGAGCCCAGTTGCGCTCAGGGCGCGCGGGCGCGGCCAAGTTCTCTTGGCGCTCGGAGAGGCGCGGGGCTAACGCGCCAGGCTGGACACGCTGGCTCTTCTCTCGGCGGAGGGGGTGCGAGAGAGCACGGTAGGGCACAAGTCCCTGGGCACTCAGGTCAGGGTGGGGGATTTAGAAAGACCAAGGCAGTTACAGGCAGAAACAGTTTCAGCCACAGAGTCCTGGGGAGGCGGGGTGTGGGGAGGAGGGGAGCTCTCAGGTGGCTTGGCTGAGAGCGCAGACTCAGATGGCGGCCGGTGGCCCTGCGTAGCCATGTCCCTGGGGCCTCGCCAAGTTTGACTTGGTGTGAAGGTTTGCACGCAGACTTCGAAGGCTCGAAGTCGCAGCTCACCAAGTTCAGTCAACTGTTCGTTATTTACACCCGACGGGGCTGAGCGCCATACAGCTGCTCACTGTAGCGCTCCAGCCAGGTGCGCAGCTCGGAGACCTGGTAGCCGTCGGGGCCACGGCCGCCCTGGTACATAATGGTGCCACTCTGGATGACATAGAGACGCTCGAAGTAGGCACCGTAGGCCGAGCTGCTGGAGTTGGCCATGGTGTCGAGGACCAGAACGCAGCCGGGAGCCCCTTGCTGCAGTATGCGCGCCGCGCTGACCCGGTCCTCCAGGCTCTGGTGCTGCGGGATGCTGTAAGGGGAGTCCGTGGTGACCCAGCCGTCGGAAGGGTGCGCTTCCTCGATGTAGATGATGAGGAAGTCCACGTCGCGCTGGTACTTGGTGACCAGGCGCTGGAAGGCGCTCATGCGCGCCATGAACGGCGGTCAGGTGCAGCTGCCGAAGTTGAGCACCAGCGGGCGGTTCCCCCGCGCGTAGTCGAGGATGCGCTGGCTCTGGAAGCCGTCGGGCAGCACCACCTCCGAGTTGGGAGCCGGCCCGCCCTCGTGCGCCTGCTTGAAGAAATCCAACTTCTGCCCGTGCCACACCGCCTTGAGCGACGCCAGGGTGCACAGGCGGTTGTCGTCGGACACGCAGATGGGCGGGTCGTCGGGGGGCACCTCCTCGCCATCACTGTTGAGCTCCACCTCGGTCTCGGGCTGGCCCCGGCGGCGACGGCCCAGGAAGTGCTTGCGGATGCACAGGAAGTCGAGGAGCCAGAGCATGAAGGCAGTGCCGAGGAAGCGCGGGAAGAGCGCGAGGCACGAGGCGGTCTGGGCGCAGAGCCTCAGAGAGTGAAGCAGCAGGGAGCGGAGCATGGTGGTCGCAGCCCCCGAAGACCCCTGGGCCCCGCCGCCCTCTCCGGCCACCACTCGCGGGGCGGCCCGGCGAGGCATCTGGGTTTCGGCGGTGCGGGGAGCTCAATTTATAGCCGAAGCTTCAATTGGCGGGAGACTCCACCTCCGGCCGGGCCCGCCCCCTTGCAACTTGAGCCCGGAGGGATCGCCCCGCGGCCCGGCCAATGCCCTAGAAATCCCGGGCCGGGGGCGGGGCGGCCGGGGGCGGGCCGGGCCCCAAAGCTGATTCTCGGGGGCGGGAGAGGAGGGTGGCCCCCGGCCGCCGCTGCCGCGGGGGACAGGGAGCAGGGCCCGGGCGCCAGCCGCGGAGGGCCTCCCGACAGCGCGAGAGCTGCGCGCGGCCCTGGTCCCCGCGGCCAGACCCGGCCCGCGTCCCTCTCGCTGCGCACCTGAGCTGGTCCCCCGGCCAGCGCCGCGCCGCGCCGGAGCTCCCGTTCGCTTCCCGCGCGCCGCCGCCAACGCCGCCCACGTAGCCGCCGCGCGTGAGGGGCCGCTGCCCAGGTGCCGCGGGAGCCCAGGGCCGCGGCCGCCGCTTCGGGGGCCCGGCTCCCGCCGCGCCGGGGACGCGGGGCCCGCGAGGAGGCAACTTTGGGCCCCCGCCGGCTGCCCTGCTCCCCCGCGGGCGCCGCTCGCCTCCCGGAGCCCGCGCCCAGCCCGTCCGCCCGCCTCCCGCGCGCGCTCACACTCGCGACTCGCACACGGCCGCCCCCCCTCACCGCCCCGCCACGCGCTCCGCGCCCCCCGCCGCTGCCGGCCGCCGCTCCGGGCCGCCCCAGCCCGTGCCGCCCCGGTCGCGCCCGCCCCGTCCCATCTCGTGCCCGCTCGGGGCCGCAGTTCCCGGGTCAGCCGCCGCCGGAGCCCAGCGGGGAGACGCGGAGGGCAGGGACCGCGGGTCCGGTGAGTGTCGGGCGCGGGGACACCGGGATGGCCGGGGAGAGTCGCCTCGCTCTGCGCCCCTAGCCGAGCCCCGAGCGCCTCGGGCGCGGGGCAGCGGGCGCGGGGCGGCGCCGGCCCGGGCGGCTCTCCCACTAGGGGTAGCTGTTGCCTGAACGCCGCAGCGCTCCCCTCTCGCCGCTCGTCTCGCCCGGCGCAGCCCCGGCTGCCGGGCGCACCCGTCCCGTGCGTCCCCGGACGTTGCTCTGTGTCCCGGGAACTTCGAGACTGGAGCGCCCGAACTGACAGCCACCTTCACCGACCGGAGCGCGGCGGCCCGACTCCCCGCGGAGGCGCCAGGACGCGCAAGTGCGTACTTTCAACTGTGAATGGGGGGGGTGAGGCTTCTAGGGGTGCGGGGAACCCCCTCCCTCCAGCTCTGTGGGGCCCTCGCTGGCCCTGCCGCCGCGTCCGAGACCTTCGGGTCCCTAGCTGCGCGAGACGCGGGGCCGGGGACTCGGGCTCCGCGGCAGCAGGGCCGGGGACGTGCCTTGACCTGGGGCGCCCCAGAGCAGGAGCAAGCCCCGCTGCGCCTTGGTCCGCCGAGCCCCACGGGGTGCGGCCTGGGTCCCGTCGTGAGCGGTCTCCCGTTTCCCCCCCGCTCCGGGAAGCCGAGCCCCCATCGGAGTCGCGAGGACTTGTCCGGGGCGGCGGGGACTGAGCCCGAGTCCCGAGCCGCCGCCGGTGTCCCGTGCGCCGCCCGCCCTGGCAGCCGCCGCTTAACTTCTTCCCCGGCCCGAGGCAGCGCCCGCGCGCGGGGCGGAGGTGGGCGCCGGCCGGGCCGCCTGGGGCGAGGGCGCAGCTGCTCTGGGCGGCGAGGGAACGTGCCGGGAGAAGCCTGCCTCGGGGATAGCGGCCCCCAGCCCGGACCCAGGCGGCCGGACCCAGCGGGCGCGTGGTAGACGCCTCGCCTTGGGCGCGGGTCCTTGCTCCGGCTTAGTTTTCCTGGCCCTGGCTGGACCCTGTGTCCCGAGAATGTTCCCCTCTGGACCCGCGGTTCCAGCAGGTAAAGCCTCCAAGTGTGTGTTTGTGTGTGTGTGTGTGTGTGCGCGTGTGCACGCGCGCGGAGCCCGGGGTGCGCGACTGTGGCCCTTTCTCTCCCATCTGGGGCGGTTTCTCTGCTGCCTGGGGCAGGCGCGCTGGGGACTGCAGAGTTCCGGACTTCCCCCAGAGGGAAGCCGGCCTGATCGCCCTCCCCTGCTCTTCTCAGCACCCCCAAACAACCCTTCCTTGCCCAGGGTAGGGGCCTTTCCCTGGGCTGGGGAATTTTCTGTGAGCCCAGTGTGTGTGTGTGTGTGTGTGTGTGGGTGGTCCTGCTTGTCCCCCTCTGCAAGGAGCCTGCGAGCTAGCAGGTCATCTCTCTGCCTTGCTTTTGGTGGGGAGGGAAGCCTCCTACTTAGCAAGTCTGTGGGAGGAGGTTTGGGGGGCCTGGGGCTGCTCCTTCCTGGGTAGGGGCTGGAGAGGGTGGTGGGGGGAGTCCCACTTTTCCTTGAACAAATTCTCCAGCCCTGATTCTTTGAATTCTGGGGGTGCCAGTCTAGGGCCCATGTCCCTGCCCCACCCATGCAGGAGTTGGAATGAAGCCACAGGGCCGTGCCCCCCTTCCCCATTTGTCCCCACATTTAGTCACAGAAAACGGAAAAGCCACGTTGGGCTGGGAGAGCTTTCACACTGCCTGGGGTCTGGTGGTGGTGGGGTGTGTGTGGAAGGAGTGGTCGGGGGCAGAGGTAAGGCTGGTCCCTCCAGCCCCCCTCTCTGGGCAGCACCCGGACCCCTTCTCCCCCCAGCCCCAGGGATGCCCGGGAAGCAGCTCTTGTCGTTTGCGATTTCAGTTGCTCTGCAGCATCTGTTGCTGTTCCTCGGGCTGACAGGCTACACCCAATACCTCGGGGTTCCACACATCGGACGCAGAGCTCAGGCCCGTCCAGCTCCAACGGCCACTGGTGCAGGTGAGGTCAGATCACGGGGCCAGTGGTACTGCCCCACCTCCCCCGGGGACGCGGAGCCGGGCTGGGTGACTGCACCAGGGCTCTGCCCCCCTGCCCTTCCCTTCCTCTCCTCTTCTCCTCCTAAACCCTCTCTCCTTCTCCCCCTTTCCTGCAGGCAGCTCCCAAGCTCACCACAGAGCTGGGGCCTCCCTTACCCACTGCCCGTCCTGGCCTGTCCAGGATGAGTGAGAGCCCAGGCCCAGGCCCTCCACCCCCAGGCCCCAGAGCAGGACTGGCCTTGCCCAGGGCTCTGGGCTCCAGTAGGCTTGGCAGGCTCTGTTTTGGGGGGACCAGAGTGGGAGCCAGGGCTGCTCCCCACCTGGGGCCTGACCGGGCCTGGTCCGTCCTCCCCCTCTTGCTTCCTGCCTGCCCTGTTGCAGCTCCAGCAGAGGGCGGACAGGGGACAGGAAAGCAGGGAAAAGCGGAACTGGGTCCATTTGGCATCCAGGAGCCACTTGGAGAGCGGCCAGGGGAAGGGATGGGCGAGGGCTGAGCTCTGGAGGGCCTCTCTGCTCCCAGACCGCTGTCACAGGGTCCCATTCTCATGGCACCGTCTTCTCATGACAGGGCAGGGCTGGCGGGCCTTGGCCTCGGGCCCTGACACCCCTGCCCCTCCTCCCCCCACTCATAGCCCCTGTGGCTTCCTGATGCAGTGGGGTTGGCCTGGAGGTTCTCCATGCTGCCCTGCAGGGAGGACTCACCACAGCTTTAGGAGGGGCACACCTGGGGGAGCGTCTGCAAGAACTGCAGGTGTGCGTGGGCTCTGACCTTGCTCAGCCTCGTTGTGACTGGCTCTGCTGGCCTCAGCCTCCCCCAGTCCCACTGGCCCCTTGATACTCTGGGAACCCCCAGGTGCTCTCCTACCTCTGAGCCTCCATTTGTGCTGTTCCCTCTGCGCTTTCCCCACCTCCTTGGTGGCTCCCTTTCCTCTTTCTCCACTGCTGCCACCTCCACCCGGAGATGGCCCCTGGGTCTGGCCTGCCCCACCCTACACAGGGAGCCGAAACCCTGCAACCTGCCCGCTCAGCCCTCCCCCATGGCTGCAGCCTCAGCAGCGAGTGTTTTCGTCTCTACCTCCCCCTCCAGACCCGCCTTCCCTGCCGGCCCAGCTGGGAGCCTCTGCGGCGGCTAACTGGAACCAGGCACCCAGGAGGCGCCCAATAAACCTTCGTGAAAAGAATAAACGAGTGCAGTGTGGACTTACTGAAAACTCCTCGTTCCAGGAGAATTTCAAGGCGTTTCCCGCTGTCCTGTGGCCCGCCCGCGGCAGCGAGCCCGGTGGGGGCGGCCGGCAGCGGGGGCCCGGGCGGGTCTGTGTGGACCGCGGCCGCGCACAGGCTGGAGACCCTCGTGGGCGCGGCGTCTGCCGGGCGCAGCATCACCTGGCAACCAGGCCAATCTGTTTCCCTCCCTTGGATGATCGGGTCCTCCCACGGATAACCGGGGCCTCCCACGAGTGTTTACACTTCTCATTTGCCTAAAGAATGATTTTTTCTTTCTACACTTCCTCCCATCCCTTCTGACTCGATCTGGGCGGGGCCGAGCCGGTGGACAGGGCTGGAGGTGGCCAAGGGCTCGGGGTTCTGAGAGGCATCCCGAAGATAACAGGTCTCCGTCCCCCTTTGCACGACGAGCCCCAGCTGGGCACCCTCCGGGGAGCCGTGGGGCTGTTGGCTAGTCTGGGAGTCTGGCCAGGAGAACTTGTCCGGGCCCAGGGCCTTGACGGAGCAGGGGTGTTTTGGCAGCGATCCGGATTTGGAGGAGGCCTGGGGCTCCTGGCCAAGGAGAGAACGCCCAGGAGGTGACACTCCGGCCACTTCCTTGATCCTGGGCCTGTCCTGCCCCCACTTCTGGCCTCATCGGCACTATGAGGAGGTTAGGGGAATACTTCCCAGTGCCTCCCCCATGCTGTCACCCTGCAGTTCCAGAAGGTTCTAGAAGGCCCTGCTCGACCCCTGCCTGCTGCTCTAGGGCTGGCGAGATTCCCGTTGGAGGATGAGGCACCCCCATGCTGGTCCTGCCTGGCCCCAAGTCCTCCTCACCTGTTCCCCTACCGTCCTTCACCAGCCCCGTTCCTGCCGCAGCTCGGGGCCTCTGCTTTCTGACCCCTCACCCCTGCCAGGCCTGGCCAGGCGCAGACACAACTGAGCATCCTCCACGCTCCCCGGTGCTCAGCCAGGCCCCATCCAGGGAGCCGCGCCCGGCCAGAGGCCCGTAGGAGAGGTGGCCCTGGGTGCTCAGGTTCTTCCTGGAGCCGCTGGGCCCTGGGACCCCGGGCTTCTTGTTTGAGGTCAGACCCTGCTCCGAGCCCTGAGGCTGGGCGAGTGCCGGTGGGGGAGCATGTCGAGGTCAGCGTCTCCTCTGCAAAAAGGGAGGGTGCAGCCAGCCAGCAGGGCACCCCAAGTCCTTTGTCCATCTGAGACTCTGCTTCCTAACTGAGAAGCAGACTGAAGGAAAGAACGTGCCGCCTTAACCATGTCATACAGGGCAAAGCAAGGTGGGCACGTGTGTGCAGGTGCGTGTGCAGGTGCAGAGTGCGTGTGTGTTTGTGTATACCCAGCCTTGTTCCGAAGAGGATTTTGGGCCGCTTCCAGAAAGCCATGGAATGCCAGAGGACTCTGCAGAAGAAGAAGTAAAAGCAAGGCGAGGAATTCTCTTAGTTAGAGGCAGGGACAAATGCAGCCACCATGGCGTCCTCCACCGGGGCTGGGGACTGGCCGCAGGTTTTGCCCTGAATACCCGGATGGTGAAGTCCAGTTGGTTGTGATTCCCTAACCCAAAAGGTGAAAACGACCATGCAGCTGTGCTGAAAGCTCAACACTGTGTGTGACCCTGCTGGTCCCAGCCGCTCTGTGCACGGGGTGCAGCCTCAGGCTCTGTCAGACCCCCCGGGGCTGGGTGCCATGAGACAAGAGGAGGCCCTGGCTGATCCTGCATGGAGAGAGGCTCGCGGAGGAAGATGGCTTCTTGTTTGGCGTTGCTGGGGTGCAGAGACAGCCTGTAAGACAGACGGTGAGGAGGACCCCGGGGGAGGGTGGGGTCCTCACCAGGTCCTGCCAGGGCCCCGGGTCAGGGTGTTTCATGGCGAGAGGCATCGTCCTGAGCCCCTGTCCTTTGGGGAGCCCTCCTTTGGCCCAGTCCGTGCCCTGCTTCCCCAGGGGAGCGTCTGTGGTCACCCTGCCTCAGTGGGGAGGGCGCTCTGGGTGCATGGGGGGCACCTGTTCCTCTCAGAGGACTTTCTGCAGCAGGCAGGAGGCTGCATCCGTGAACTTGGAGCCATGCAGCATGAGCGTGCTGTGTTCACGCTCGCTTTACCATCTCCTGGGTGACCCTGGGCAAGTTTCCTGCACTCTCTGTGCCTCTGTATAAACAAACACACGTGCACACACACGTGCATATGCACACACTCCTGGACACATGTGCCCACCTTGGTTTGCCCTGCATGATGTGGTTAAGGCAGCACGTTCTTTCCTTCGGTCACCTGTGAAATGGACAAAACATCTGTCCCCACCTCCCTGGGAGGCTGTCGTGAAGAACTGTGACCTTGGGCATGCTCCGTAAGCCACGGTCATGGCTGGGGCCGAGCCCGCCCCCCACAGGCCGGGTACCAGGAGCCCAGGTTCTAATCCAGCCCTTGGGGCCAGCCTGGGAACTCCTGCTCTCCGGCACTTCTGGAAACTTCAGAGGCCCACCAGCTGGATCCACTCTTTCTCCCTAAGGGCCCTGCCAGGCCAGTAAGTCAGGGGGCCTCCCCATCACAGAGGCCCGTCTCTGGGAAGCCTCCCCACCCCCCATAATTGTGTTTTGTTTGGATCCTTTAGGTTCGTATTTGGCAGAAACTCAATCTGAACTAAATTACGCTACGAAGGAATGTATTGGCTCCAGGGGGAGTCATGAAAAGTTCAGGGGGGAGCCGGACTTCAGGCACTGCTGCATCCAGGCGCTCAGTAGGTGCTGGCAGGCCCCGCCTCCCCTGGCTTCCAGTGCTCACCTACCTTCTGTTCTCCACACCTGGGCAAGATGGCCCCAGGAGCTCCAGCTCAGGGGGTCCTGGCAACATCTGTCCCGGTGATCCAGAGAGGAGAGGACATTATTTCCCATTTTTTATGGACGAAGACTGTGCAGCCATGGAGGGGTCAGCTGTCTCTGGTCAGAGCTGGGTCTCGTGCCCATCCCTGCAAGAAGTGCGGCTCTGTGAACAGAGCAGGTCATTCGAGGATCTGCCCTCCAAACTAGCTGCAGTGATGATGATCACGCCAACAGCTGCCCTTGCTTTAAAATATATATATATAATTGGTTTTTAAATATTGTAAAACATGCATAACATAAAGATCATTTTAACCATGCTAAGTGGACAGCTTTTTGACATTAAGTACATTGACAGTACTGTGTTACTGTAACTGTGCAACTTTCCCTGCTATTTCCAGACTCTTTTCATCATCCCAACCCAAAACTCATACTCATTTAGCAGTAACCCCCATGCACCCCACCCCATCCCTGGTAACAGCTACTCTGCTTTCTGTCTCTATGGCTTTGCTTATTCTAAGTATTTCATATGAGATAAATCATACAACATTTGGCCTTTTGTGTCTGGCTTATTTCACTTTAATATGATGTCTCAAGGTTCATCTTCTGTTTACGGCTGAATAATATTCCATTGTTTACCCATCTGTCCATTGAGGGGCACTTGGGTTGCCCCCCACCTTTGGCTACTGTGCATAAAGCTGTGACGAATATTGATGCATGAATATTTGTGAGTCCTTGATTTCCGTGCTTTTGGATAGACCCCTAGGAGTGGAATTGCTGGGTCATGTGATAATTCTACGTTTAACTTTCTGAGGAACCGTCAACTGTTTTCCAGAGCGGCTGCAGTGTTTCCCATTCTCACCAACAGTATATGAGGGCTCCTGTTTCTCTGTGTCCTTGCCAACACTTTTTATTTTCAGTTTTTTTTTTTTTTTTTTTTTAAATAATAGCCAGCCTAGTGGGTGGGCAATGGTAGCTCCTTGTGGATTTAATTTGCATTTCTTTGCTGGCCGATGATGTGGAGCACCTTTTCACACACTTATTGGCCATTTGAATATCATCTTTGGAGAAATGTCTATTCACATCCTGGGCCCGTTTTTAAATTGGATTGCTTTCCGTTTTGTTGTTGAGTTGTAGGAATTTTTTTATATGCTCTGGATATTAAACCCTCATCAGTTATACGGTTTCCAAATATCTTCTCCCATTCTGTCAGTGGTCTTTTCACATTCTTGGAATGTCCTTGGATGCATGACAGTTTTTAATTTTGATGAAGCCTTTTATCTATTTTTTCTTTTGTTGCTTGTGCTTCTGGTGCAAAATCTAAAAATCCATTGCCTACTACAAGGTCTTGAAGACATTTCCCTATGTTTTCTTGTGTCTGCTTATATTTTTGTCTGTGGTGAGTGGCAGGGGCTGCATTCGTATTTTTGTGCATGGATTTCCAGTGGTCCTGGCACAGGCCCTGGTTTGAGCAGCTGCTGTGTGCCACGTGATCTACGTTTGAATCCTCAGGACCTATGGAGGGAGGGGTTTTGTCATCCTCATGTTGCAGGTGAAGAAACTGAGGCACGGAGAGGTGAAGTGGTTTATCTAAGGACAGGTGACTAGTGTTTGCTCTGAAACCCAATGCCCACTCGTTAACAGGAGGCATTTAATCGCGTATTCTGAGGGCAGGGGTTCCGGCCTGGAGCCAAAGTGGGGACGGGCCTGCCTCTGGTGTTTGCCACCCCCTTTCCTGGAACCTTCTGCAGGGACACCCTTGGTGGGGGTGGGGAGTGGCAGGGGCAGGGGCTGGAGGCTGGGCTGCACCTCCCTTCCTGCGATTCTGATGACTTCCCTGTCTTGCAGGCCTGCTGGTGACTCCTTGGGCAGGGGGTCAGGGACACGGGCTGGGGACCCCTGGAGCCTCGATCCCCTTGCCTTCCTGGGGGTGTTTCCTGGGCCTGGGGTGGGGAGTATCTGGGGCAGGAGCCTCATTGCCCTGAGTGGTTCGACACGCCCGAAGCGCAGTTCCCTGTGATGACTGTGGCAGAGCCGTTGTAAGTTGTGGTTCATGAGCAGAGGGATGGCTCTATGGGCTGCTCCACCTCGTGGATAGGAGGGATCAGGGAAGTTCTAGAACTTTAACCAGGTCCCGCCTGGGTGCTGGATCCTGCGCTGAGTTTGCACACGTGGTAATCCTGCGAGTGGGAATCTGGGACCTTCCCAGCTGTGGAGTGAAGGCTCTTAGTGTCCAGCCAGGGGCTGGTGCCAAATGGCATGTTTGTTCAGTCATTCATTCACTCATTCACTTGTTCATTCCTTCATTTGTTCTTTGCTTGTTCATTTGTTCATCCATCCAGTCATTCATTCATTTCATTCACTCATTCACTTGTTCATTCATTCATTTGTTCTTTCCTTTGCTTGTTCATTTGGTCATCTATTCATTCATTTATTCATTCATTTTTCATTCATTCACTCATTCATTTGTTTATTTGTTTATTCAGTCATTCATTCACTCATTTATTTGTTCATTCATTTGTTCACTAGTCAGGTGGAAGGGCTGGTCCTTTCTTGGATGGCACCAGCTGATGGGCTTTTGTGCCCTCGCCCAGCCGGAGGGCCTCAGAAGATTCTTGGAGAGGTGTTCATGCTGCAACAATGGCCGGACAGCTTTGGGGCTCTGCCCTGCAGACTGCAAAGGATCTGGACCTGTGATCCAGGTGGTGAGGCCCCCCTCGGCCTGTGCCGGGGCAGCCGTGCAGATCTGGTCCCCCAGAGGCTGGGGCTGTTTTCTCTCTAGCCAGTTCCCTGGGCTCGTTAGCAGCTGCTTTTGTCCTCTGACAGCAAGAAATTCCAGCATCCAAAGCAACCAAGGCCCACTAAGGTTGGATGGTGGCGTGGGGGGGCTGGATGGACCCCCTGAATGCAATGGAGGGGCCCAGAGGAGATGGAGCTCATCACCCAGAAATGACAGCTTGGTCTCACCTCAGCCCATCTGACACTCCTGTCCCGTGTCCAGTCTTATCCTCTTTCCATGCCTTACAGCCAGTGGGGTGAGATGACGGTGCCCGAGGCGGACACCAGGCTGCAGGGAGCTGGCTTCCCCCAGGCAGTTTTGCGACCCCGAGTGCACTCCCTCAGTTGGGGATCCCGGGTCACTCCTCCGGGCGCGAGAGACCCTGTGCCTCATCCTGGGTGGGCGGAAGGGCTGCATGGCTGCCCTGCAAAGGCCCCTGAGACCAGCCCTGTGGATGTGCAGGTGCAGATGGCTGAGCCTGGGTGTGCTGAGCTGTGGCAGTGCTGAGGGCCCCAGTGGGGATTCTGTGCCGGGTGCACCCTCACAGGCTTGGACCAGGCCCCTGAGACAAAATTCTATGCCCCTCCAGCCCAGACCCCTCTGACCTGAGGCTGTATCAGGTGTTGCAGTGGTTCCCTGATGTCCTCAAGGTAAAATCCCAGCGTCTCACCATGGCCGGAAGCTTTCCCACGGAGCCCCGGGGAAGGCATGCAGCATGGAAGGTTCTTGAGGAGGTCGGTGATGCTGCTGATTTTACGGAGACTTTGCAGACCCCGACCCCTGAGAGCTCACCTGGAGAAGGTGATCGTTCCCGCCACAGGGTCCAGGAGGGCGGAGAGGGACACAGCCCCCAGGGTCTGCAGCACCGTCTCCAGAGCCGGGAACTCAGGGACATGTGTGGGGGGGTGTGACTCAGCCGAGGGTGCCCGGAGCTCCCGCTGCCTGCAGTTGCTGCTTCCTGTCCTGAAGGTGGAAAACCGAGGCTGGAGACTCCTCTTTGGGGTGCTTTGGGGGGGCCGGAGGTGGGGGTGGCCTGTGGATAGGGTCGGTCTTTCAGGCCTCAAGACTGTGGGAGTCGGTGAGTTCACCATTCTGGGAGCTCCAGCAACTGCTCCCCCAAACCCCTGGCCTGCCGTGGGTCCCCACTCGGGGTGGGCTGCACCAGACAGGGCGGCCCAAGGAAGGGACAGGAGCGGTGGGGGCAGATCCAGTCCCACGAGACTGCGGCCAGGATGCCCGGTTCTCGGGTTCTCGGGTCCTCACTCGACAGCGAATCTTGCCGGGGACAGGGGGAGGAGGTGTTTGGGTGGGTGCACAGTGGGTGCACGGGAAAGAGGGGCTGAGAGAAGAGGAGTGTGTGCCTGTGGGGAAGCCGGCACCCCCCCCCCGCCTCCCCTCCTCCCACTCCCGTCCCCCACTTCTCCCTCCGTCCCCTCCGCCCCCTTCTGCCTTTCTACCTCCTCCTCCTCCTTCCCCGCTCTCTCCCCATCTCATCTTCCCTTCCTCTTAACCCTCCCTTCTATGACTCCCTCCCATCTCCTCCCCTCCACTCCCTCCCACTTAGTCTTCCCCCCCCACCTCGCCTCTCCCTCCCCATCTCCTCTTCTCTCCCAGCCCCTCCTCCCTTTATCCTCCTTCCGCCCCCTTCCTTCTCCCCCTCCCTCCCTCCCTCTACCTCTTACCTCCCCCTCCCCATCTCCTCCTCCCTTCCCCTCCCCTGGACCCCTCTTGCTCCCCCCCCCTCCTCCCTTCCTCGCTCACCACGCAGCCCCTGCACCACACCCGATGCCCCCTTGGCCCTGCCCCACAGGGACAGATGCTCCCAGGCGCCTGGGCCCCTTAAAGCCGAGACTTCTGTGACCAAGACCCTCGGCCCAGGGGCGCAGCTGTCCCGGGAGGGGGCGGTGTGAAGGCGCCCTGCTCCTCCGCCAGCGCCGCCCCCGGCAGCCGGGTGGGGGCAGCGGGGGTCTTCTGAGGTCAGGGCTGGTGGTCGAGGGCTTGGCAGCCCCGGGAGGGATTCTCAGGGCACCTCTGTCCTCAAGAAGGGCTCTCTGGAGAGGAAAAAAGAACACATTTCAACACCTCCGGATTCTGAAAATGGATTTCTCCCAGGGAAACAGAGATGGAGCATGTTCTCCTCCCTGAGAGGGAGCCAGGAAAACAGCGGGGGCGGGCGGAGGGGAGACGGGCCGCGCACACGTCCTGGGCCCTGGGTTCCAATCCTGCCGGCCACCGACCGGCTGCGTGCCCCGGCGAGGGGCGGCACCCCTGGGACGCCCAGCTCGGGTTTCTGTCCGACAAGGCACCTATCCTTGTCTTGTAAAGGCTGCTTGGGAGGATGTGCCCTGGAGAAGGCTGTCAGTTCTCAATCCCCAGTCCTTCTTCAGGAAGAAAAGCCTCCCCAGCACCAGGAGGAGTATTTCTGAAAGACATCTTGAGCCCCAGGAAGGGTCAAATAGTGGCAAGTACTCTGGGCTTAAAGCCATGCTGTGTGGCCTCCGTGATGTGACCAGCCCTCTCTGAGCCCCAGCTTCCTCTTCTGTAAATTGGGGACAGCAATGTGCACCTTGCAAGGTCCCTGGGAGGATGAATGGGGATGTGGGGGAGGGCCAAGCACAGCCCCATCCCTGCATGCACACGCCATGGCGGCTGGAATTCTGACGATTTAGGTGGGGATGTGCGTGGGCAGGGCCTGTCTGCCCCCGAGCATGGCCTGGCCTTGCTGCATCCTGCTTCTCTTGCTGATCTGCTCCAGGACAAGCTCTTCCACCCAACCCAACTGCTTTAAACAATCCCTGCTTATGCTGGCATGACTCCAGGGCTTCCTCCTACAGGCAGCCCTCCCTGACTGCCCAATTGGGGTCGAAGAGCTCCCTGGCTTTGGCCAGGTCCATGCCTGGTCGTCTCTCTCTGGAGACTTTGTAGCTGCCCCTCTTGGCACACGCCTCAGCTCTCACCTCCTCCTCTCCCTCCTTCAAGACCCAACCTTTAAAAGCCCCTCTCTTCTCAGGATGCTGCCCTACTATGGAACTGCCCGTAGCTTCTGAATAACACTTCAATCACTTGGCTTGGCCTTCAAGGCCTCCGGGTTGGGCCTCTGCTTTCCTTGTCAGCTCTGTCTTCTGCCCAGGATGTACCTGGCATGCCGTCATGTCAACACCACATCAACCACTCTACGGAATGCCAGGCCCTTCCACGTGCATCCACCTCTAGAGGCAGGCCTGTGAGGAGGGCATGATGAGGACCACCAGCTGGTTTGGTGAGGGAGCAGCCAGGGCTCAGGGACACTGAGAGCATGGCTGCACTGACTCAGTATCAGAACTTGAACTCAGGTCTTCTGGCTCCAAGTTCACGCCTTGGTACTAAACCATGATTTCTCCATGGCTGCATCAGCTAGTTCCACCGTCTTCTTCTGGAACTCCTTTCCATCTGTCTTCCCAAACCCTGGCTGTCTTCCAAGTCGGCCCCCAGGGAGCCTCCCGAGATCCCTCCTTAGGTCACCCCCTCCCTCCTGCAGTCTGCAGCTGCCTTTTACCCACGACTTTGGCTCACGGCGGTCCTGGGGCGGGATAGAGAGTGTGTCCTGGTGGCAGAGATCACTAGCTACCCCCAAAATCCAGTCTCCTCTTCTTCCTAGAGTAAAAGCCACCCCCACTTTGAGCTGGGCGCATATCTTCCCGTCCATAGACTCAGTTTCTTGGCTTCCTTTGAAGCTATGTGTAACCACTTGACCAGAAACTTCTTAGAGGGAATAGAGGTGTCTTCCCCTCCCTCTTCCCCTTGTTTCCACTGCTGGATGGCAGACGTGATGGCAGGAGCAGGGGCAGCCATATTGACTATGAGGGGTAGAAGCTGAGAGTTGAGGATCATGTAGCACCAAGGTAGAAGGAACCTCATTGCCGCCACATCAACCTGGACTGCTTGAGCTCAGACTGTTACATAAGAGAGGAAAAGAAAAACCTTCTTTCTCATTTAAGCCACTGTTATCTTGGCATTTGTTACAGCAGCAGAAATGTATCCTAATTAATACACCTCCAGATATAGAAGTTGGTCAACTGACCAGAGGACAGTAAGGCATGGCTTAGGGACTGTTTTCAGATATGGGGGCTCTATGGGGTTGTGGCTGAGGCATGCCCTTTGGGGTCAGGCAGACTGGACACCTCAGGCAAGTCACATGGTACGTCAGAGGCCCAGATACCTCTCCTGGGAGTTGCGGTGAGCCTTTCCACTCGCTGTGTGTGCACTCTCAGCCAGAACGTCTTTCATGAGAGCTGTAAGGGGTTACCCTCTAAGCCCCCTACCCCTCCACCACCCCCTTCCCCTTCCTGTGCAAAGAGCCTGCCCCCTTCCACCTCACCTCCCCTCCCTGCCTCGCCACCCCCACCTTTCCCTGGGAGGGCTGGGAGATTTAATGAGCCCAAATGAAAACCTTCAGCTTGTAACATTATTTTCCACAGGACTATTTTTTTTTTTCTTTTTGATTAAATTAATGATCTTGGACTCCCTGGCAATGGCTGCGGCAGGGAATTTCCTTTCCAGAAGTTGTTTTTAATTTTGCAGGAAGAAAGCCTCCAGGTTGCCCACATGCCCGGTTGGCCCCAGCTGCCCCATGAGAAGCAGTCCTGCCTCAAACTGCATGGTGGCTGCCAGGGCTCCGTCGGCTGCACCTCTCCCCCCAGGGGCCTCCAGGTGAGGATAAATCACCCCACCTCCCAGCTCTGCACAGGAAGAGCCTACCCCTCCCCATCCCTGCTGGGCCCCACGGCACCTGGACTCAAACACCTGCTGGCATGAAGGGGACCAAGAGCAGCTCAGCCGGGAGTTTCAAGCTCTAAGGATCACCCCAGGAGTGGTGGTGAGGACACAGGGGGCAAGAAGGGGGGCTGTGAGGTTCCCACCCCCATCAGACAGAGCAACCTGTGAGTCCCTTTTAGGAGCCGGGTCTCCCTTTATGCCTCAAAACCGTAGTAAGGATCCATTGCCCAAGAAACCCCAAAACGTTTGAATGTGCCTGGGGGAGTCCAAGGCCACGCACCCTGTAGAGGGTGAACCGAGGCCCCCAGGGCTCCTGGTGGGTCTGTGATGGGGATGCGAGGGGAGCCCAGGCCCCAGCATCCCCATCCGTCCCACAGGGGGGTTGGCGACCCCCTCACCCTAGGTGGGACATTCTGGAGTCCCAGTGGGGATGAGCCCCCATGGGACCCACTCGTCAAGGTGCCTCTCTTGCCTGGCCGGCCTCGACGCGATCCTGTCTGCAGGGTTAGGGGATAGGGGTCAGCCTGAGCCGTGCTCTCAGGGGCGTCCCAGCCCTGGGTGGGTCCAGAGGAGGCAGGGGACATTCCTGAAATTCCTGAAATTCCAGCCCTGGTGGTGGTCCTCAGGTGGGGGTGGGGCCGTCAGCTAAGGTGCCCACCCCATGGTGAGTTGGAGGGTCGGGCATGTGACCCTCCATGGGCTGTATCTTGAGTCGTGGGACCCCAGCTTGGGGACGGGCCCTGCCAAGCCTCCTGCAGGTGGGGCCCTGCGGCGTCTGTTGTTTCATTCCTGAGGCTCCCGGCTTTTAGAAACCCCAGGTCTGTCCCTTCCGAGACCTGGATGCTCCGGACGACCCCTCTACCTTCCAACTAACTCCTCATTTGCTCAAGGGAGCCTGGATCTTGAGTCCTGAGGCCTGGAAAGTTCCGTGGGGGGTGGGATGCTGTGGGGAGGACCGTGGGGGGTGGGGTTGTCGGCCTGGTCCTGGGGAAGGACGAGGGTCTCAGGTGGATCAAAGGCCCAGAGGCAGGTGAGCTCCGGCATGGGGGAGGGGAGAGGGGCGTGCCCTGGGGGTGGGCGGGGGTCTGCTTGAGCCCAGCAGGTCAGCAGGGCCACACCAGGAGGGGCTTGGGACCCCTGTGGGGGCTGCGTGAGCTTCTTGCAGCTGCTGTAACGATGACCACAAACTCAGAGGCTTAAGACATGTGTCATCTGACTCGCAGGGGCCGGAGGTCTGCCAGACCTCCCTGGGCTGAAGTCGAGGGGTCGGCAGAACCATGTTCCTTCTGGAGGCTTCCGGGAGAACCGTTCTGTTGCCCGTTCTGGCTCTTGAGGCCCACCCCCACCCTGTCCTTGGCTCCTGGCCCCCCATCGTGGGGACCCAGCCCCTCTTGCAGTGGTTTTCCCACCTCAGGGCGCCTCTCGCCGGCCCTCGCAGCACCCCGGGCCCTTGCACACGCTGTTCCCTTCCCCCCCCTTTTCCTCCAGGACAACTGAGGCCCCTCCACGGCTGGTTTGGGGGGGTTCCCTCCACACTGCTGGCCCGTGCCTGCCCTGCTGGTTGGTTGAGAGCGGGGTGGGGTGGGGGCTCCGCCTTTGATGGCGCAGGTCGGGGCCTCTGGCGTCTCCAGGAACCCACAGACCCTGGGGAGAGCTCGGGGCCCCTGGCGGGGAGGGGGTGGAGGCAGCCAGCAGGCCGGGAAGGCCCTGGAGGCCCATGCAGGGGTCTGGACTTGGCTGCAGCCTTGGGGTGGTCCCCTGGGGCCCAGCGGCGCAGGGATGGCCACTTTCTCACGGTGGGGTCCCGTGGGGGGAGCTGGGCGGAGAGGGAGGGCACCCAGCTCGCTCCCGCTGCCTGTGGCTTTGCCCCGAGCTGCAGCAGCCGGTGGCCCGGGAGCTCTGGCGGCTGAGGAGGGGCCCCGGGCAGGGGCGGGCGGCCCCTCCAGCTGGGGAAATAACAGCAGCACCTTTGGTCAGCCCCACCCCGGGGCCCCCTCCTGTCAACACCTCAGCCTGCCACATGGGTGCTGGGCCCCACAGATAACACGGGCCTTGCCATCAGAGGGCTCCCAGGCCCTGGGGACGCAGACAGTTTCCAGGAACGAGCTCGCTGCTTCCAGGCGCCAGCTGATAAGGGGGTGGGGCGGGCTGTGGGCTCCGGACCCCTGCCCAGCCCCGCACGGCCCGGCGCTCTGCTCGAGGGGCTGCACCTGCCGTGCCCGCTGCCTTGCGCCCTCAGCCGTCTGTCCAGCCACTCATTTGCAGTGACAAGACCCAGTGCGACATGGCGAAGACACAGGAGGGGTTTCCTTCTTGGCTGCGGTGGGATCCTGCAGCCTGGTGTCATCAGTTCTATTATTTACTTAATGTTTTATTTAAGTCAACTTGCTTTTAAAACTTAAAACCTTATGTACGACCTAAACCAGAGCATCTATGACATCCTGGTTTTGACGTGCTAGGTATATACATATGTATTTTCAATGCATGTGTACATAAATAAATATTGAAATAGAGAATAAAATCTGGGTACCCTTTAAAATCACCCTGTAACGTGACTGAATTGTATATGTGAAAGTGATTAAAATAGGAAATTTTTGGATATATGCTTCCAAAATAAACATTTTTAAAACCCAAAGAATTGTACAGAGTGAACCCAATGTCAACTGCAACAAAAGTACCACCCTAAGGCACATGTTAACAACAGGGAGAACGGCATGTGCGTAGGGGCGGGGTAAATGGGAACTGTAATTTCTGCACAAGTTTTCTACAAACCTACAACTGCTTTAAAAAAAAAAAGATAATAAATCACTTTGTGACCTTCCTTTGGGAAAATCGAACCTAACTGGCTGGGGAAACTGAGGCTCCGTGGGGGGTGGGGGCCTCCTGCCTGCCCTCCTCATGGCCTCCTTCTTGCCCCCCGGGGGTGGACTTCCGGGAGCAAAGCGATATGTTGGGAAAGGTCTTCTAATCCCTCTGACCCCTGGCTTGGGGGTCTGCTCTGGCCTGTGCATTCGGAGGCTGGTTGACCCTTCTGGGCTGCTGGGGCCTCAGGGGCTCCAGAGCCCTGTGTTTTCAGCCTGTGTGGTCTCCCCTCCCCGGGGCCCCTCTGCCTTATCTCCCCTCCCCACTCCCACCCCCGAGTTCATCTCCATTTTGCCTTCCCACAGCTGCCTCTGCATCTGGAAGCCTCACTTTTCCTGAAGACCCCTCCCCAGGCTCCCTGCGGGGCTGACTCCCCCAAGTGGAAAGCCTGGGCTGATCGGTCCCCTCTGCTGGAAAGACCCCCAGCCCCCAGCCCAGGCGGAGTGGTGGTGCCTTTTCCCGAGACCTTGTCTCCTGCGGTGAGACTGGACTGGCCCCCCCAGGGTCCTGCACCGCACAAGGCCAGGCCTGAAGGAGGGGCTCCTGTCTCCTCCACCCCGGCCTGTCCTGCGTACCGGAGTACGCCGTGGGGCCCTTTCCTTTCCTCCGAGTGGGTGTTTGGGCTCCAGCTGGGAGACCTGTGGACCGTGGCCCTGCACCAGCTCCAGGGCTGGGAGGTGTGGGGGGCATCAGAGCTGGCCTGGGAGGACTGGGAGCTCAGCGGGAAGAAAGCATTCGAGAAGGAGATGCAGCCCCTTCCCGGGACCACCCACAGAAGGAAGGCAGGGGCCTGCTGGGAGATCACCAAGGGCTTCCTGAAGGAGGACGGGAGGTGCAGGACATGTATTCACCCTTCACGGCGCCCGGTGGGGAGGTGGGCATGGGGCTCTGGTTTACAGATGAGGACACTCTCTGTGACTCTTTGGTGACTCGCCAGGGCTGGGCAGCAGGACTGAAGACAGCAAAGCCTGATGTGAAGCTGCGTCTTGGGTGATGCCACCTGTATCAGTTATCTATTGCCGGGTAACAAATGACCCCCAAGCCTGGTGGGGGGGTCCCAGGACCACAGCCCGTCTCAGCTCCGTTTCCGTGGGCCCGGAGCTTGGACCTGCCTGAACTGGCTGCAGCCAAGACGCAGCCCAGGGCTGGTCATCGTGTCGGTGTCCGAGGTCCCTCCGGGGGCGTTTGTCAGGAATCGGTCCCTCGCTGGCTGTAGGACCAGGGGCCTCCGTGTGCCTCGCTGGCCTCTCCAACATGAACGCTCGCATCATCAGAGTTTTGCAAGGGAGATGGCAACGCGACCAGTGGGACACGAGGCATGGTCTTTCGTAACCTAATTACGGGAGTGACAGCCCATTGCTTCTTAGTTGTGTGCAAGGGAAGGGGACTGGACAAGGGTGTGTATTCCAGGGCAGGCACCACTGAGGGTCATCCTCAAAAGCTGCCCCCCCATATGGGGTAAACTGAGGCAGTCACCCTGGTTCTTGGCCTTTGAGGCCGGGCTGCAGCTGGCCAGGGGCTCACAGGGGTGGGCAGCAGACAGCAGGGGAGGCTCCGTGTGGCCGCTGCTGCAGCGGGCACAGCTCATGGTCTGCAGCTGCCCCCCAGGAGGCACCCCACATCCAGAGGCCGGCTGCCTGCTCCCCTGCCCCACCCCGACCCCCTTGGCTGACCTCGTGACCCCCTGGCTGTCCTGGCTGCGGGCTGTGCATGGACCAGCTTGGTTGGGGGCCAGGAGCCTATGCTGGCATCTTCTCCAGCCCCATCCCCTCCCAGTGCCTCTTTCCAAGACAGTGGGGGAAGGCTTAGGAGGAAGTGACCATTTGTTCTTCAAATGTTTTGCAATTTTCCTGGGAATGTGAGTGACTCCAGGGGCTGGGCTGCTGGGCTGATCTCGGTCGCTACTTTGGCGACCCAGGCGGGGGACGCGGCACCTCCCACTGCAGCCTTTCCAGGAGCTGGCTGTCGGTGGCCCGGGCAGCAGGGGAGAGCGCTCAGGACCTGGGGAGTTGGAGAAGGTGGACAGGGCCTCCCCCAGCAGACTGGTCCCGGATCACACTGCTTATGGGATTTGTCAGACCAGCTGTGCCTCACTGGGTCCCCCTGTCTCCCCGAGCTGCTCTGTTCTCCAGATGGTGAGGGGCAGCCACATGTTAGGGGTTTCCTGCCTGTGCCCTGCTCAGGTCCTCTGCCACCCAGCTGGGTGACCTCAGCAGCTCCCCTCACCACTCTGGGCCTGTTTCCTTTTCCGTGGGATGGACTGTTGTGGGGTCACCTGAAATCATGGATGTAAAGCCTTTCATCAGGACCCCTTGGTGCTGCCCCCAGCACACACCAGCTAAGAAAGCAGGCAGGTGCGGAGCCCCTTTCCTGGCCTGGGGGCCTGCTCTGGGCCACAGGGTCCCCTGCTCTGCCGGGTTCCGGGCTGGCTGTCCTCCTGGCTGGGGTTGAATTGCTCCAGGGCCCACGCACCCCACATCTGTGCTCCCCTCCACCCTCTGAGGGAGCTGGCCAGGCAGGTCGGATGGGGGGCCATTTGGTGGCTTCTGGCCACTGCCCCCTCTCTCCACCTGGCACCCCAGGTTGGGAGCAGGTGCCTCTGCCTCCTATCCCAGGTCTCATTCCTGCTCCGTCCTCGGCCCCTCCGACCCGCCCTCCACCCCTCTTTCCTCCTCCCCGTGGAGCTCGTCCTGGCCTGGGTCTGGGCCTGGAGCCACCTCCCAGCCTGGCACTCGCCAAGGCCACTCCCTGCCATCACGGCCTCTTCCCATCCCTCCGGCCTCTCCCCGCCCTGCCTGGGCTCCATCCTCCGAGACCCCTCTCCTCTCCCTGCACTTGCTCCCCTTTGCTGGCCACTGGCTCCATCCCCGTCCGTCCCTCCCTGGGCTCCCGCCCCACAGTGTCTCCTTCAGGGCATCCCACAGGCAGATCTCTCTCCCCCTCCCAGAGCCCACCCCCTGCCCCTCCTCTCCTGCCCTCCACCCCAGCTGGCTGTTTCCCACCTGCCTTCGAAGGGGCCCCCTGGCCCCAAGGCCCTGGCCCTACCCCTTATCTTGGGAATTAAAGTGCAAACTGCCTCCCAGGTGTATCCGCCGGCCCACTAGCTGTGCCCCTGCCGCCCCCTCCTTCCATGGCAATGGGAGTTTCACCCCCGTGCTCCGTCCCCCAGCGCCGCGTGGCCCTGTGACGCTGCGTCCTTCTGGGTCGGGGCTTTGAAGGCAGGACGAGCCCCTCCCTGTCTTCCTCCCGCCAGCAGCACCGTGAGGCGGGGAGCCCCCCGGAGTAGCAGGCGGGGAGGCCCGTGGCTCACCTCTCGGGGCGGAGCTCCGAGTTCAGCCCACACTTACAGGTGAGAGAAACTTCGGTTTGTTTAGGCCACACTCATCTGTCACCCAGAGCCACACGCGTGCTGCCCACAAGGCAGGGTCGCTGTCCCCGGCCCAGGACCCTCCCTCGAGGCAGACCCTGTCCTAACTCCCAACCCCGCAGGGTCCCCTGCTCCCTCCGAGGGGTGGGGGGCCCTGTGCTCAGCCTGCTGGGGCCGTCGCTTCCCCCGGGCCTGATCCATCTGCCAAAAAGGACCGGGAGCCCTGCTTCTCGGAGACTCTCCCAGCTTCCCTCCCTCGGGTCTTCTCGGAACCCCTTGGCCCCCCGTAGAGCCCCAACTACAACATGAAGTCATTCAACAAACCTCCGTTGAGCACCTCCTGTGTGCCAGGCCTGAGCTGGGTGCTGGGGGAGACGGTGGTGAACAGCACGGGACCCGGCACCCTGTGGGGTGGTTGTTTATTTCTGGGAGCCTCTGCCAGCGGCTGGGAGCTCCCAGGGGCTGGGCTGTCCCTGGTCCGTCTCTGTACCCCGCACGCTGGAAGGACCCTGCCCATCCTTGTAGGACATACAGATGGTCAATACCTGGGTTGGCAGGAAGCCCAAAGCTCTTCAGATCCAATCCATAGCTCGGGCTTGAGTGCCCACCATGTCCTGACGAACGGAGGCCTACATGGGGATGGGGTACCCCTCCTTCACACTCTTGGGCCGCTCTTTCAGGGACTCCTTCTTCCACGGAGCTGCTGGGGCTGGAGGCCACTTCCACCCGGCCAGCCCTGGCTGACCCCCAGCCCCAGCCCCTGCCCGCAGCCTGCACTCCGAGGACAAAGGTCGGGAAGCCAGCTGGGCCAGCGCTGGCACACAGCAGGAGCTCCAGCAGCCCTGGCCCTGGGGAGGTGGCCGGGAGCTCCCAGTCTGCAGGCACGGGGGAGTGGAGGCCAGACGATTTGGTGAAATTGTTTCCTGCTAAAATTCATGAGTTGGGCCAGTTGGCTCAACCTGCCCAGACGTGGAAGGGAAGCAGAGAGGGCAGGAGCCGGGCTGGCTGGTACCTAAGGGCCCCTCTCCCTTCCCCAGGGAGGCTCAGGCCCTTGGCTGGGTCTGAGCTGAGCCCTGAGACTGGGCACAGCCCCCCTGACCACCAGGGGATCCACTGGCCATGGGCCTACTGTGCTCTGTGGGGCAGAGAAGAAGAGACCTGGTTCTGCCTGTGAGATCTCAGACTCATAGGGGTGGGGGTTACACATGTGCCCACACTTGAGAGATGACACGTGACGCTTCATGGAAGCCTCACAGAGCTCGAAGCAGGGCTCACAGGCTCTGGGATCCGTGGGCTGAGGGCACCCAGGGAGCCAGGGCAGCTGGGAAAAGCTCATGGAGGAGAGGGCACTGACGGATGGGTAGGAGTTCGCTCTGCAGAGAAACGGAGGAGGGCTGTCTGGGCAGAGGGACCACCACGTGTTGGGTTTTGGGGATTTGGGGAACGGCAGGCAGTTTGGTGTTGGAGCAGAGTGAGGGTGGGGAGAGAGGAGAGACCAGCAGGCCCCAGCCCAGCCCTGGGGGGCTCCCCACCCGGGCAAGTGAAGACCCTGGGCCAGGGAGAGGGATGGGGGCAGAGGTGGAGAGTAGACGGGTCAGTGGCAGGGCACAGATGGAGGAAGAGGGGCTTCTGTGGAGGGACCCCGGGGTGGGGCCTGGTGTGGGCTGAGGACACGGTGCCCCCTCTCTAGGGCAGGGGTCACGCTCAGGGTGGCCTGCAATCCAGCCCTTTCCACCCGCGCTCTGGGGCTTCACGTGGTCATCGGGGCCCAGCGGCCTCCGTGTCGCGAGCCAAACTCGGACCTTCTGGCGTTTACGGTTGGCAAAATACAAAACACAACTTCCTGTTTTTAAGAGAAAAGGATTAAAGATACTTATTAAAAAGCCTTTCGAAAGGCATCAAAAGACTTCCTGAATGTCAAATGACTCTTACGAAAGAGCCATTTAATGATTTAAGCTACATGAATGAGAAACATACCGGCCGGGTCTCCCTCAGGGTGTGCAGGGCTCAGGAGCCAGGGGCCTTGGTGGCTGCAGGCGATGTGGACCGAGGGGACCCGAGGAGGCTAAAAATAGCCCCGAGGGCTGGAGGGGTGAGCAGGGGTGGGGGGTCCTGACCTCCTGCCTCAGCCTCTCCTGATGCCAGCAGCTCCCACCACATTGTCACCTTCCTCTGGGGGCTGCCACTCCCAACATCAGTCCCCCCCATTCCACCCCAGCTCCCCCGCCAGCCCCAAAACCTGTCTGACCCGTCCGCCTCCAAACGGCCCTAGGTCTGATGGTGTCCACCTTTTCAGCTCCATCCCCTCGTCCCTCCTCCCTGTCCCCAGGCCTCAAAGCCGCCCTCTCCCCCATCCATCCCCCACTGGACCTCCACTGCCACTCGCGGGTCCCCGTGCTGCACTCGGCTCCTGCCCAGCTCCCGGGGGTGCCCTTGGGGGGCAGGGGGCCTGTGGTGTGGCCCCCGGTTTTCCTCCTCGCGGGGCCGCCCCAGGGAGCCAATGTGCTGCAGATCTCCGGTTAATGGGGCCCGGAGCTGCAGACGCAACCCCAGTTCCGGCCCTGAGGACCCTGCCCTGTCCGTGTCGCAATGAGAGCCTCTGCCTGATGTCCTCCCAGGGAACCCGGGTGCCCGGACAGACCCCCTAGCCCGGCCTCGAAGGTGGGTCCCCGCCCGGCCCGGTTTGGCCCACTGAGCGAGGGTCCCGCCATCTCCCGCAGACCTCGGGCCTGGGCCCTGCCACCCCACGGTCCTCCAGGACGGCCCCCGTGTGTGACTATTTGCTCCTTGGGTTCTCTCCCAGCTGGGCACGACGTGACTTAGGCAGCTATTAAACACTTCGCCGGCTCCTGGAAAATGCCAAGGAATTCTTGGAATAAAGCAACGATGAATAAAGTTGCCTGGAAATGAGGCTCTGGGGCTGAATATGATTACTCCTCATTTAGAAGAAAAAATTGGCCTATTACCTCTGAGGTGAGACGAGGTTTTCAGTTTTCTTCGGTGAGAAAAGATGCCAAAGGCCGGCGGGGTGAAGGGGGTCCACGATGAGTCATGGCTTGAAATGGAGTTGGGCTGGGGCTGAAATCACTCCTGCGAGGGGCTTGCACACCTTTGGGGGCTGGATGGGGGTGGGGAGGGGTGTGGTGGGGCCGCTGAGGGTGGGGTGTGATGGCAGCTGCGAAGCCACCGACTCCCTGAAATCTCCGTGGGCAGCCACGGCAGCTCTCTGTGAGCACATCAGAGAACGGGTGTCCACTGCCGACCAGGGCTGGAGGTGACACCCTGGGGTCACCACATCCCCCCTGGAACCCGCGCCTGCCCCAGGAACCTGCGTGTCACCCTCCTCCCCCAACCACTGCACCCCGCTGCCCGTCTGTCCCCAGACCTGTTCCTTCTTCCTCCTAAATCTGTCTCACTCTCCAGCCCCCCACAGCCGTCCCCTGGGTTCAGCCTCCACCGATTGGGGTGGGTTTCAACAGCCGCCTCCCTGCTGTCCTCCTCCGGTGTCCGTCTCAGGAATCTTTCTCACGGACAAGCTGACCCTGATGTTCATATCTTTCTATGGCTCCCCATCGCCCTCAGGGCAAAGACAGAACCTCAGCCCCATGCATCAGGCGATTGTTTGTACTAGTTTCCTGGGGCCGCTGTAACCAATCACCGCAAACTTGGTGGCTTCACACAGCAGAAATGTATTCTCTTCCCCTTCTGGGGCCCGAAGTCTGAAAATCCATTCTCCGGGCTGACCGGAGGGTGTGGGCAGGACGAGCTCCCCTCAGAGGCTCCGGGGCCGGCTCTTTCCTGCCTTTTTCAGCTTCTGGTGGCCCCAGGTGTTCCTGGCCTCTCGGGGTGTGAGGGCTCCCCTGGCCTCGTTCCTCTGGGGCCACTGTGATGGCAGACGTGGCCCACTCAGACTCTCGGGATCACCTCCTCATCCCAGGAGCCGTGACTTGATCTCAGCCATGGAAACTTGACTGTAAAAGGTCACTCTCTCAGGGCCTGGCCTCTGGGGCCACTAACCAGCCCCCCAGGGCCCTGCCCGGTCCCGCCGCCATGTGCTCTTGGAGCCTGTCTCGGCTGGCGGTTCCACCCCTCCCAGGGTCCGGCACACAATAGGTGCCTAATAAATGTTTGCGAGGAATGAGTGACCACTCCTAACCCAGAGGCCTGTTGGGAGGCGCCTCTCTGAGTAGCCTCCAGGCGCCTCTCTCGGGCGGGCAGGTGAGTTTCGGGGCTGGCTGCGTCCCCACGGCGTGAGGGGGGGATGTGACAATCCCGCCCGGCAGCCCTCGGCTTTCCTAGAGAGCCGCCTTGGGTGACTGCCTTCCTCCTTCATCCTGCTCCTTCATCTCCCAGAAGCTTTCCACAGCGACACACTGGACACGTCTTACTTTGATAATCGGAACTAAATGTCCACTGTTGTAGTTTCCCAATGCTGCTGGAATGCAAAACACCAGAAATGGACTGGCTTTTATAAAAGGGTTACACAGTTATAAAAGTGGTTACACAGTTACAGTCTCAAGGCCATAAAGTGTCCAGGGTAACACATCGGCAATCGGGTACCTTCACTGGAGGATGGCCAATGGCGTCCGGAAAACCTCTGTTAGCTGGGAAGGCACATGGCTGGTGTCTGCTCCAAAGTTCTGGCTTCAAAATTGCTGTCTTCCAGGACGTTCCTCTCTAGGCTGCAGCTTCTCTCCAAAATGTCACTCTCAGTTGCTCTTGGGGTATTTGTCCTCTCTCAGCTTCTTCAGAGCAAAAGTTTGCTTTCAATGGCCATCTTCATACTCTCATCTGCAGCTCCTGTGCTCTCTTCGAAGTGTCCCTCTTGGCTGTAGCTCCTCTTCAAAATGTCACTCTCAGCTGCACTGAGTTCTCTCTGCCTGTCAGCTCATTTATATGGCTCCACTGATCAACTTAGACCCACCCTGAACAGGTGGGGTAACACCTCCATGGAAATTATCCAATCAGAGTCATCACTCACAGCTGGGTGGGGCACATTCCAAAGAAACACTCAAAGAAATCTAATCAACACTGATAATGCCTGCCCACACAAGATTACATCAAAGATAATGGCATTTGGGGGACATAATACGTTCAAACTGACACATTCCACCCCCTGGACCCCAAAATGACATTATCTTTCCATATACAAAATACCTTCATCCCACAACAATATCACAGAAACTTAAATCATTTCAGTAACACTAGTTAAGTACAAGATTCCATCAAAATCAATTATAGGCATGGTCAGTCCTAAGGCATAATTCTCCTCTAGCTGTGGATCTGTGAACTTAGAACAAGTTATGTGCTTCCAATATACAAAGGAGGGACATTCATAGGATAAATATTCTCATTGTCATAAGGAGAAAGAGTAAGGAAAACAGGATTAACAGGACCAAAACAGTTCCTAAAACCCACAGGACAAACTCCATTAGATTTCAAAGTCTGAGAGTCATTTACAGCACGATGTTGCATCCTTGGGGCTTGAGAGAGCAGTAGTCTAACCCTTCCCAAGGGCCTTTGCAGCAGCCTTTTTCTCTCCAAACGCTTTGATGAGTGCTCCAACATATCCACACATTGGGGAGACCACCTTCTCGGCCCCATCCTCCTCAAACATCGGGGCAGCTCCCAGAATCCCTTCCTTCTCTGGGGCACACACTCAACCCCTTCAGAACAGTGTGGTGGCAGCCAGGCTCTCCCCAGTTCCCTGGGAGTGTGCTCCACCCTCTTTGGGGCTTGGGGTGGCAGGATATTTCCTGAGAATTGAGGCAGAAAGCCCACCCTCGACCTCCAGGGCAAACTCACCCTTTCCATGCATGTGGGCTGCTCCACTCTCCCAGCCCAAGGCCTCTTGACTCCAGACCTTGACCTCCATGGCTCTGTCTTTGAAGAAATTTTTCCTTCAATTTGTTCCTTGTCTGTCTCCTCCAGTCCAGACTGGCAATGGCTCTGTCTATAAAGATCTTGTAAAAAGTCTGTTGGCTTTGCATGAAGCACACAGGGGTCGAAGCCATCAGACAATAGGACTTTCCACAAATCCTTTCTGCTTAACTCCTTTTCCAGTCTTGGCTTGTACTGAAATGGCAGCTGGGTTCCATGTTTGGTTACATCCTCACCTTGGGCTGTAGCTTCTGGGATTCCACCCCCTGGAAGCCTGTGATTTTGCAAGCCATCAGCTTCTGGTTTCTTTGAACCCAAGAGTTCAGTTCTAAGTTGATCTCTCTCTGCTTGCATTTTACTATAAGCTGCAAGGAGAAGCCAGGATACATCCTCCATGCGTAGTCTGGAGATCTCCTCAGCTAAGTATTCCAGGTTGTCGCTTTCAGATTCTTCCTTCCATCTGACACCAGGACTCAATTTTGCCAAATTCTGTGCCACTTTAAAACAAGGATAGCCTTTCTTCCAGTTTGCAACAACACATTCATCATTTCTGTTCAAGGCCTGGTCAGAAGTATCTTTAGAGTCCATATTTCCACAAACAGTCTCTTCAAAGCAGTTTAGGCCTTTGCTATCAAGCTCCACACAATTCTTCCAGAATCTTCCCCTTATCCATTTAAAAAGCCATTCCAACATGTTTAGTATTTGCAAACTCAGCAGCAAAAGCACTCCACTCCTGGTACCAAAATCTGTTCTAGTTTGCCAATGCTGCTGGAATGCAAAACACCAGAGATGGATTGGCTTTTATAAAAGGGGGTTTACTTGGTCACACAGTTACAGTCCTAAGGCCATAAAATGTCCAAGGCAACACATCAGCAATTGGGTCCCTTCACTGGAGGATGGCCAATGGTGTCCGGAAAACCTCTGTTAGCTGGGAAGGCATGTGGCTGGCATCTGCTCCAAAGTTCTGGTTTCAAAATGGCTTTCTCCCAGGATGTTCCTCTCTAGGCTGCAGCTTCTCTCCAAAATGTCACTCTCAGTTGCTCTTGGGGCATTTGTCCTCTCTCAGCTTCTTCAGAGCAAAAGTTTGCTTTCAATGGCCATCTTCATACTCTCATCTGCAGCTCCTGTGCTCTCTTCGAAGTGTCCCTCTTGGCTGTAGCTCCTCTTCAAAATGTCACTCTCAGCTGCACTGAGTTCCCTCTGTTATGTCAGCTCATTTATATGGCTCCACTGATCAACTTAGACCCATTATGAATGGGCGGAGCAACACCTCCATGGAAATTATCCAATCAGAGTCATCACCCACAGCTGGGTGGGGCACAGTCCAAAGCAGCACTCAAAGAATTACAATCTAATCAACACTGATAATGCCTGCCCCCACAAGATTACATCAAAGATAATGGTGTTTTGGGGACATAATACATTCAAAGTGGCACATCCACTGTGCAAAGTCTCCAAAGCCTGAGGTCCTGTGATAGCCGGAACCCACTGTGTGCCGAATGAATATGGTCTGCTGGTTTGGCCCGTTTGGTTGGGCTCGTATGAGACCCACACAGACAGCTCCCAGGCCCGGGGTGGGGGGCGGTGGTCCATATACACGAGCGCCTGCCCACCCTCCTCGCTCACTCAGACCCAGCCAGGAGCTCTCTGGGGTCCCTGCCCAGGTCCCCAACTCTGCGGCCATTTCTCCTGACACTGGCCTCCTTCCTGCTGCCCTGGCCTGGGGTCCCGCCTCCCCCCCACTCCTGTCCTTCTTTCTCTCCCTTGACCCTCTCCGGTGCCCAGTGACCCCCTGGCCCCCCGATCCTGGGTCTGATGGACCCACCTTGTCCCCTGCAGATCGACGGGTAAGGCTCTCAGCCACTCTCTCCCCAGGTCCCTTTCTGGGGCTCAGCGGCCACAGTGGTCACAGCAGCAGATGCCTCGTGCTAGGACCACGGGCCCCGGCGTCAGAAGGCTGAGTTCAAACCTCAGCACTTACACTTTCCAGCTCGGTGACCTGGGGCCATTCATGGACCTCATCTCACCCATCGGTAAAGTGGGAGACACTAGGGATGCCCGTTGCGGTGAGATTGAAACAGACAAGGGCCTCATCTGTCTTGGGTCTATTATGGACTCAGCCTCTCTGGGCCTCCTCTATTCGATGGGTGAACTCCCAGGATGGCTGGGTGACGGCGAAGATTAACTGCGTCGATGTCTGTGGAGGGCCGAGAGTAAGTGCTCTGTACATGAGGGGTTTTCTCTCATTGTTGCTGTTTTAATCATGATTACCAAAGGAAGCAGCACTCGGGCAGGGCTGGGGGTTGAGTCACGTCCCCACGAAAGGCATGGTCAGCTCCCAACCCTGGGTCCTGTGGGGGGCACCTGCTCCTAGACCTTATTAGTCAAGGCGTGGCCGCAGCTGAAGCAGGGGGCCCTAACCCACCTGGTGGAAGTCCCCGCAAACGGAGGGCATTGGAGGCAGAAGAGAAGGCCTGGGGAGCAGCTGGAAGCTGGAAGTCAACGGAACCTGGAAGAGAAAGAAAACGCCACCATGTGCATCACCGTGAGACCGAGGATGGCCAGAGGGCAGCCCCACAGCACCACGGTCTTCGGGGAGAAAGCATCACCTTGTTGACGCCCCAGTTTTGGACTTCTCCTCACCTCAAAACTGGGAGTCAATACACTCCTGTTGTTTTAAACCGACCCACGGCATGGTATTTGTTTTAGGGGCCGGGAACCTACAACAAGCAGCCAGCGGGAGGAGGGACTCAGAGGACCCGGGGCTCCCTGCTCCTCATGGGCCTTGCCTGTGGCACAGTTGGGGCGGCCAGGGGCAGGTGCAAGGTCCAGATCTTTGTGCGGGTTCTGTCCCTGCCCCCCACCTCCTGACCCTGGTGGTAGCCCGGGAGGGGAAACCAGGCGCTAATTCCGTGAAAAGACCTCCGCACGCAGAGAGCAGGCCCTGGGTGTGCAGGACACGGACTCCCAGTCTTGGGTCAACCACCGGTAGGGAGGGCCGGGAAGGCTGTGGGGCTCGGCCCTCGTCGGACTTACCAAGGGGCCTGATGCCTGACTTTGATAATGGGTCAGTGGGTGGGTGGACGGGTGAATCAGCCGGTGGACGGATAGATGGGTGATTGATGGGTGAGTGGATGGGGGGGATGGCCTGATGGGGGGTGCCTCGAGGGCTGGCTGGGTCTACAGGTGGCTGGAGCAATGGACGAGTGCGCTGTGGATGGGTGGTGGCTGGAGGCTCGATGGACAGATCCAGGGATGGCTGGGGGGACTGATGAGTGGCTGGATGACTGGATCAATGAATGGACAGAATGACATACTGATGGGTGGATGGAAGCACAGATAGTTGGATGGATGAATAGACACGTTCGACTGAATCAATGGAAATTTAATGGCTGGCTGCACCAATGAAGGGATGGATTGAGGCATGCAGGGCAGAAGGAAGGATGGAAGTGTGATGATGACAAGAGGACAGAAGTATGGGGAGATGTCTGGAGCTCCTCAGCTTCCTGCATTGGACAGTTACTGTCTTGGTCTTTTCAAGCAGGATGGAGTGGAGAGTGTAAGGAACAGGGGGCCCTTCCCAGCTCCCTGGAGGACCTCACCCAGGACCCCCGGGACCCAGGACAGGACAAGCCGGTGCCTCACACCCTGCAGCCCGCAGAGCTGAGCCCCCATTTCCTGGGGCTCAGGGGGCTTCCTGCTGGGCACTCAGTGGCACTGAGCAATTTCTGCCTTTCTTAACCCTGTGTTTGCCAGGTTCTCCAAGAGTCAGGCAGGCCTGGGAGCTCAGACATGGGGTTAATAGGAGGGGAGGGGCTGCAGACTGCAGGCCATCTTGGGAGGAGATGCAGGAGGGTCACCCTGAGGCAGACAGCCCAGCTGCTGCCCCAGGCTAGGCCAGCACCTTGGATGACCCCCAGGAATACGAGGTGATTCCCGTTGCCCGGACTTGGGGGGCTGGGTCAGGAGGTCCGGCTGGGCCCATGGGAGCCAGCGGGGGTGGGGTGCCTTGGAGATAAAACAGAAGCCTCCTGCCCCCTCCCCGACCACCTCGCCGGCCCACCCTCTGCTCTGACCCAGTGGACAGTGCAGGGAGGACACTGGGTGGGACTGCCTGGCTGTCCCTGGTGGGCAGCAGGCGGGGGAGCCACACTAAGATTTGGGGGGTGGAACTGAGGCTGCCAGACGAGGGAGGCCTGCATCCAGACCCTGGGGGAGCCCTGGCTCCTGCTAACGACCTCCCCCCGCCCCGTCCCCTCCCACATGCAGGCTCACGTGCTCCACCAGTGCACCCCCCATCACCTACCTTTCCAGACCCACCCCCTACCTCTGCACACAGCCTGGCAGCAGCCACCCCCAGGCCCCCACGTGGGCCCCTGACACCCCTCTGGTGGCAATGACCCACGCCTATGCATCTCCACAGACACAGTGCCCCCAGACACGTCCCACTCCCCACCCTACCCTGGGTCCCTGAGCCAGGCCACCTGCTCCAGGTGCCGTCCCTGCGCCTCAGGCCTCGGGCACTACCCCACTGCACCCCCTCTTCCCGTGAGCTGAGCCCTCCTGAGGGGCCGCAGCTTTGCTCCACACCTGCACCCACCTGGCTCACCCCTACCTGCACCTGCCCTCCGTGCTGCTGTCAGCCATCCCCCACCCCACACCACTCCCCTGCCGCGTGCTCTCCCCTGAGCTCCTGGGTCCACGTGCTCGAGCCTCCAAGCAAATGCAGCCCCCTCCCCACAGCCACCCGCAGCCTCCTCCAGCTCCTGCTCCTTTAGAGAATTCCTAGAGGGCCATCTTCACTGGCACCCCCATCTGATGCCTTCTGCTCTGCAGCTTCTCTGCAGCCCCAGGTCACCAGGCCCCTTGCCCAGATCAGGCCCCTCCACCTTCTCTGCCTACCTGTGTCCCGGGAGATGCTCTGAAAGAGCCACTCTTGGGAGGCCGAGTCCTCTGGTGCCCCTCTGGTTTGGCCGATGGAAGGTACCAGAAGGAAATCTGGGGGCGGGGGGGATTGAGGGGCCACTGGTTTTCCGGTGTCCTGCTGTAGCACCCCTTGAACAAAAACCCATGCTCCTCATGGGAGCCCCTCCACCCCACTCTGCCCTCCTGCTCCAGGGTGGGCTGCTGCCCCCAATCCTGCCCCCCACTCCTGCCCCCAGGCCTGTACCTATAGCTTTGACTCCAGAAGATTGCACTGTCCCTTTGTCCCCTCACCCCCACCTTTGTGAGTCTCCCCTTTACCAAGCTCCCCTTAAATCATGCAGTGCACACAACCAGCTGGCCCGACTTCCTGAACCCTTCCCCTCGCTGGGTGCCTGGACCTTGCGCTCTGGTTCCCTTTCTCCCAGCTGCGTCTGCCATGGGCTTGGGAACTCCGGGGCACCGGGGTTCTGACCAAGGTGTGTGTTTGTCATCGGGTCCCCGTTGGTGTTGGGCCCAGCACTGGGGGCCGGGGGTCGCGGTGACCGCTCATCTGGCTTGGGCTGCCCCACGCACACCCAGCGTCCATTGTGGTCAACACTGCTGACTGCAGCTGACACCCCCGTGCTCACCCGGCTGTCCTCGTCCCAGGGACACCTGTCCCATCTCAGGAGTGGAGCCGCCACCCGCCTGGTCGTGCAGACCGGAGCTTCGGCCATCCCGCCTGACCCTCGGCCCCTCGCCCTCCGTCCCAAGTCCCGCTGATGGCACCTCCCGAATCCTTCCCGGACTGTCCTCACGCACTGGGTCTGCCCCCCATCGTCACCCGGGCCCCCGCCCTCACCTGCGTGGTGGCAGCTCTGTCCCCACCCCTGTGCCCACCTGGTCTCCTGCTCATCAGTCCACCATGCAGCCTGTCCTTTCCCGGAGCCACTCTCCCACTGCCAGAGGCCCCCAGGCCTGCGCCATGATCACCGGGCCCTGCACCGCCGGCTCTGCCGCCCTGCCACCCCCAGCCACTGGTGCTCTCTCCCTGCAGCCCCCGGCCACTCGCAGCTGCATCTTATCAGGCCCGTCCGGGCTGGACTCTGACCCTGAGACTTCTACGTGGTGTCCCCTCTGCCTGGGTCACTGTCTGTGCCGTGATTGACGGGCCACCTCCCTGACGTCGCTGCATAAAGGACAATCCATGGCAGCCACCACTTCCATTGCTGCTTCCAGGTTCTACGACCCTCACCCCACCGCCAGGACGTAGACTGGAAGGGTCACTTCCGTCGAACGTGCTCCAGCCACACTGATTTCCGGGGAGACGAAGCCAGAAACCCCCTGCGAGAAGCTGTGGAGAACTGCAGCGTGGCTCCACTCCCCGCGGGGAACCAGGTCCCTGGGCAACAAAACAGCAAGATCCCGTCCCAACGCCACCACGAGCGCACAGCCGGGCAGGGCCCCCAGAGCGCGCACTAAGCCCCCAGCCCTGACCCAAACTTACCTTCGCTCATTGTAGCAGCAAGTTCTCCACCTCTGGACGGGAGCGGGACGCCACTGTCTGAACACGCAAACCACGTACACGTGTGTTCTAGCGTGACCAGGAGCTGCACATGATCAGAACCAGCGGTGACACCCCCTGGGCTTGCAGCAGCCACCCGCGTGTGCCCCCAGAGCCCTGTGAGAGAACCCCACTCACCGCCCCTCTGGGAGAAGGCATCTTGAGGACACGGGTCCACACTGCTCCATTCTCTGGCCAAAGAATAACATTCTGCTTTGCTTTCCGGAATCTGTTTTTGATCTGTGGGTGCGAGTGTCACCAGACAGGAGACCCATTTCGAGGGTGCGACCCAAGGAGGGCTGGGAAACGATCCCTGCAGACCGAGCAGGAGGCGTCAGGCTGGCCCTGGCGTCAGGAGGAGGCCCGGGCATGCTGTCCTGCAGCCTGGCGAGGGGATCAGGGCGGAGGGGACAGGCTGCTACTCTCCTCCACCTCTCAGACGCGGGACACAGGATGGGGCATTCTTGGGGTGGTAAGTGCTGCCCTCCATCCCCCAAACCAGGAATGCCAGCCATGCCCCCACCCCATTCGAGAAGGGAAGGGTCCCGCCCTGAACCCCAAGGCCTCCCCCAGACCCGCTCAGACACCTTGGGGCAGCCACAGCTGGTGGGCGGCCAGGATGCCGTCGTGGTTCCCGACACCTCTGCAGAGCTTGTCCGCAGCCCTCCCCGCGCGGCGTGGCTTGTTTCCTTCATGCTCGGATGCCTGCTTTGCTAGAACGAGCAGGTGACCCCAGGGACACCGGGGAGATGGGCGAGGCGTGGGTCCAGGGCTCTGGGGACCCTGCGGCCCAGCAGCACCCACCCGAGCCGGCCATCCCCGTCCAGCCGCAGCCGCCCCTGGGGGGCCACCGTGGCCTCAGACGACCCCGGCTCAGCCTCCTGCTGGGGAGCGCCCGGGAAGGGGAGGGGAGCGGAGCTGGTTGGCTGGGCGACGCGGTGTGTTGTCATGTTCCCCGATGGATGTGGCCATGGACACCCGCCACCATTTATCATTATAATTAAGTACAATTTGGCAGGGGGGTGGGTGGGGGGAGCTGTCAGACCTGCTCGCGCGCCTGGCAGAACGGCAGCCGGGGAGAAGGGCCCCCGCCACTTCTCCGCCCAGCCTCCGTGTGTGGACAAGGTGGGCAGCAGTGGGGGTTACAGCCTGCCCCTGGCCCTGGCCCACCCTCTGAAGTTGCCCCCTGCAGCTGGAGGCCCCCGGGGGCACCCACTTTCCCATGGGCTGGCCTCCTGGTCCCCCAACACGGAGGAAGGCAAACCCAGCCAGCCTGGCCTGAGGCTGGGGGCTGCCCCCTCGGCAGGGAATGTGGGGTCTGGCGGGAGGAAGCTGGGTGCAGGCCTCTGAGCCGGCCCCTCCTTCCTGGCTGGGGGTCCCAGGCACCTCACTTCCCTCTCCGGGCCCCGGGTTCCGCCTCTGCAAGAAGGCAGGTGGGAAGCTCGGTGAGAGGAGGGGGCCTCCGCTCGCTCACTGCCCCTGCCCACCTCTCTGGCTCTGTTCCCCATCAGTGCCTCGGGGAGCCCCTCAGAACCCCAGAGGAGCCCCCCAAAGGCCCTCCTTCTTAAACGGTCATTTAATTCTGTGTCTACTTGTCTTCTAAACGCCTCACTTAACTTCACTGCAATGGAAGCCCCAGAGGGCTGGGGGGCGTCCCCACAGCAGGTGCCTGATAAATGAACACGCGAATGAACGGTGCGTGTGCGATGGACCTCTGCTTATCAGGCTCTCCCTCGCTGCCACACGGTGCGTTTGTTGAATGACTAAAGAAGTGAAGGGACGATACAGGCCCCAGGGACCGCTAACTTTGATGGGAGAGAATCTTGGGGGCTCCAGGAGGAGATGTGGTTGGAGTTGGACCCTGCGGAGGAGGAGGCATGGCCGAGTAGAAATAAGAGGTCATTGCAGAGACGGCAATTCAGCGAGCCTCTGAGAACCCTCTTGAGGCCTGGCCTGGGCCTTGGGTCTGGGCCCAGGGTCTCTCAGGGTGGAGGAGAGGGTAGTCGGGACACGACGCAGCTTGGTGCTTCCTTGCCAGCACGGGCCAGGGAACTCTGCTCCTGGCGACACCCTTTGGAAAGGCAGAAGCTGTTCAATGATAGTTTGGGGAGCTTCTGAGCCTGCTTCCTGCTCAGCTTCTGCCCAGATCAGGGGTGGTAAAGAGGTTTTATCTTCTTTGTCGGTTCTGATCGGTTGGCCATCTTGTGCACTGTGTTGAGAAGGATTCTGAAGTTTCATATGAGCTCAGTGGGAAAGAGGGAATAGTGATTGATTGGTGATGTCTGCCATGAGTGCCAAAAACACACCTGAGGGCTTTGTGCTGCGGCTGCACCTTCCTTCTGCAAACCACAGATCACAGACCACCAGACAAGAAGGATGTTAGGCAGCATCGAGTCGAACCCCCCTGTGGGATGGAAGGGGAAACTGAGTCTCAGGCAAGAACAGGGACGTTGCAAGTCAATGGCAGAGCAGAGTTCAGTCCCAGCTCAGTCTGGCTCTTTCCTGTTGTTTCCTTTTGGCAGGGAGCTTGCCCCAGTCAGGAGAGGGACCCCAGGAGGAGGTCTCAGGGTGGGTGGTCTGCTGCCCATGTGAGAGGAGGGGCTCAGGGGGCCCGGAGCAGGGTGGGGCTGGGGAGGTCCTGCACCCCACAGACAATTCTTCAGGACCTGACACTGCTCGGGGCAGACGGTGAGCCCAGGACACCCCCTGCTCCCCCCTGGGAGACTCCCAGGGAGCCCCACTGCTCAGACAGCATCCCAAGGGGGTTCAAAGCAGGAGCAATGAGGGGGGTCCCCAGGAGGAGCTTCCCTCAGCCTCACTGTGAGTGCCACCAGGGAGCAAGAGGTAGGTCCGGGCGGAGATGGAGCGAGCACCCATGGGCGCCCAGCCTCTCCCTTCCTCCCCCTCCATATTTTGTCAGGGGGGAGGCTTTGGGAAACACATGCACAGGCTGCAGGGTTGGGGGGAGGCCGTGCCCTAGTGGGGGTGACAGCATGTTGGGGCACCGTCCCCCCAGGATCCAGCCCTCGGGATCCTCCCTGGGGGTCTGCCACCTCCTGCCTGAGTTCCCCCAGGCCCGGTGCACAGGGGGTGGCAACAAGCGGCCAAGATGGTCACTTTTAACCTCACAACTTCAGCCAAGACCCTGAGAACCAGTGGGCCAGCGGGGGCGGGGAGGGGTGCTGCCCCGACTTCCATGCAGAAGCTGACCCCGGGGACCCTGGATCCAGGCTGGCAGCCACACGGTCCCACGGGGATCTGGCAGGAGTAAGAGCCAAGGGGCAGCACAGGGGGGCGGGCGGGGGGGGGTCTGAGCGGGTGGGCTGGGCGAGCGAGGGCAGGGTGGAGGGCACGGAGGATGGGCAGGGGACACGGACCGTGGCTTCTGTCCCAGGAGTGCAGTGACCGCTCCTTCCCTGGCCCCTGTGGCTCCCAGTTGGGGACCCCCACCCCTCCCAGGTCTCGGCCCTGGGCCACCCAACCCAGCACTGAGCTGGAGGGTTGTCACCCCAAACCCCTAACCTGTCCAGGCCCCTGCCCCAGCTCCCCATCCAGGACCACCCCCACCCCCAGGCTCCCAGAAGAAGGCCTGGGGAAGCCCTTTGCAAACTGTGGAGCCTGGGGCCGCCTGGGGGATTTCTTTCCCCACCCGGGAGCCGGGCTCCAGTGTCCAGGGTGCAGGGGCCAGGCCCCCAGGACGGTGCCCGAGCTGCGGCCGGCAGGGCTTGGCACAGGCCAGTGCTTCCCTGGGGCCGCTCTTTTGCAATCCTTCTTGGCCGCTGACCCCCGTTTCTCTGGCAAGTTTGGGTTTTTCTCGGCTGTGATTTGGACAATGTTTTTTTTCCCTTCTACACAGGCACTCTGGAAAGGAAACCCTAACTTTGAACGAGCTGGCTTCGATCGTTCCACTTCTTTTCACAAACAGCCCCTCCTGCCTGCCCCCAGATGCCACCCGAGGGTTTGCAGAGCCAGTGGCAGCTCAGGGGTCACCCTGGGGTGGGGGTGTGGATAGGGCCGAGGGCTGTCCCTTGAGTCTTCTGTGACCCCTGACCTCTTGGGGCTGGAGTCTCCCCACACTTGGGCTTTGGGGGCTGCCTGTCCAGCACTGCAGAGCTCAGGATCCTTCCCGAGCACCTGCTGCATGGCGGCTCGAAGCAGGTCACCGCTCCCAGAGCTTGTCCTCGCCGTGTCACAACCATTCGGCAGGTCTCAGAGAGAAGACGATCGGCACATGGTGGCACTGGGCTTCAAAGCCAAGTCCACGTGTCTCCAAAACCTGCCCAGCCACCCCGGGCATCCAGGCAGGGGGAGCCCTGTGTGAGAGCGACAGGGCCTCCCGTGGGTGCAGCTCTCACAGGCCCGCTCAGCAGTGACAGCCACTCCTGTGTCGGGGTGGCTGGACCCTTGCTCAGAGAGGTCAGGACACTCGCCGGCAGCTGCACAGCCAACAGGGACAGGGTGGGGGTTCATGCCGGGTCTGAACGGCCCCTGGAATGAAGAAAGCAGGAAGATCACCGGCCGCTGTACTCATGGGGTGGCCGCACCAGCCTCTGTCTGATGTGGGAGGTTCTGGAATGACGTCCTACCTGAGGGCCCAGCCATGCCTGGCCCACCGAAGTGCCTGGCAACACGTTCCTTCATCTCCCACCTGCGCTCGATGACAGGCAGGTGACCGGAGGACTTGAGGGCTTGACAAGCCGGTTTCAGTGATGGGGGAACCGAGGTGCAGGTCAGCAGTGCCAGGGGTGGAGCTGGGTTTGCTGGTCTCGGGGTCCCACCCAGCTCTTCCATCCGGGGATCTTAGTGACCTCCTTTTTCGGGTGAGATAGGGCGATACGGGGAGGGCTCCTGCCTTCTTTCAGGGTGAGGTGGGCCCCAGGAGGAGATTTCTCCAGAGACCCTGGGCTCTGCCGGGAGGTGACCTGAGGCCAACAGAAGCTAGAACACGCCACAGGAATTTGGTCACTGTCTGCCCACAGGTCTGGGGTCCTCGAGGGCTCACTCTCGCCCGCCGTGGCTCTGCCATCACCTCCGGACCTGCGGTCGTCTGTGAAGCATCCCCTGGCTGCTGGCGCCCTTGGGAAACGTGACACCTGGCGTCCAGATGAGGCCCAGCGCCGACGGTCGGGGCCCCCCCTCCCACAGAGCTCTTGGTGGTCCTCGCCCCGTTGCTTCCACAGAGCCCTTTCCCGACCTGTGGGCCGCAGGTGCAGCTCACAGTACCCAGGGGCTCCCGGGCTCCCTCCGCGGGACCCCAGCCCTCCCAGCTGCCCGCCCCCTCCTCGCCTCCTCCTTCCTTTCATGCCTCTGCCCGACCCCTGCCCACCCAGCACTGCCACAGCAGGGGTTAGCAGGTGCTGGGTTTTTTAAATATAATTTTTTTTTAAATTAGTGAACTTGTAGGCTTACAGAAAAAACATGCAGAAACTCAGAGCCCCCCCCCCCCATTATTACATTATTAACCCTTCATTAGCCTGGTGCTCTGGTTATAACTGATGAAGACGATGACTCCAGTTGTGTTATTATCTGGAGTTCACGGTTTATGTTAAGTTTCACACTATGTCGTACAGTCCTATGCATTTTTTCTTAGTTTTTATTCTGGTGATGGCTACCACCTACAATTTCCCCCTTTAGCAGATGCTTCTTGAATAAAGGAAGGGATCCTGTGGGACAGGACGCTTGCTTTACAGAAAATATCCCAGCACTTTTAATGTTTGGTCAACAATGACATGAGCTTTTGTCGATTAAGAAAACAAACCAACCTGCATTCCTTGTAATTACAAAAATCAACACCCTTCCCCGGGCGGTGTGGACGCACCACCGCGGAGGCTCCAGGGCAGTTCTCAAGCGGGTTTCTGAGCAGGCCCCCCTCTGCCAAGGTCTCAGGGCGAGGGGTGGGCACGTGAGCAGGGACCCCCCAGCCCGGCCGGGACTTCTGGGGGTGTCGAGTTCAAGTGGGAGGCGGCCCCCACTCAAGTCCGAGCCCCGGTGCTGTGGGGGTCCGGGAACGCGGGTGAGCCCGGCCCCAGCCAGATGGGCCGGGGTGAGGGGAGGGGCGGGTCACACCCTTTGACCCTCCCATTTCCTGAGGACCCGCTTTGGGAAGGCTGGGCCGTGAGCCAATCCCGAGGGGCTGCCCGCACCCAGCGGCCCCCGTCCCCGTCCCCTGGGACCCCCTGGCTTGGCTCTGGCCTTGTCCTCACTAGTGGTTTCAGGGGAGCCGCCTGGGGAGGCCTCCCGGCCGTCCCGCGTTCTGTTCCAGCCCTCTGAGTAAACAGGAACATTAAATCACTACTTGGGGGTCAGGAAACTGGAAATAATCAAAACACAGTGTCCTGTCCTCAGCCGGGCACTGGGCTGCCTGTCCCCGGCCCAGCCCTCTCTCCGCCTGGGGCTCTCCCGGCCGTGTCCCCGCCAAGTTGCTGCTCCCACGTTGGCTGCGGGGGGGCCCGGGTGCCCGCAGGGTCCCTGCCCCGGGTACAATTAGCCACATGCCCGGAGAGGCTGGCAGCGGCCCCCCACCCACACGCAGGCCCCCCTGGGCTGGGGCATGTCGTCACGTGGATTGGCTCTGCAGCTGCTCCTGCCCTTGGCCACTGTCCCCCCACCCTGTGGACGGCAGGGGGTGGCGTGGGGCCTGGGAACTCTGGTTGCTGGGCAGGGGCTGTCCTGGGGGCCTGGCCCACCTGCCTCCCCCACCCCCAGAGGGCAGAGGGGCCTGCAGCCAGGGGTGGGGTGGGCAAGGGTCCGCTCTCCTAGTGCCCGGTGCTTTTCCCAATGACTCTCCTCCCCAGAGTGCCCTGCAAGATGAGCAGATCTCTCACAGTCACTTCGTGAAGGGGAAACAGGCTGCTGAGGGGAAGTGGCTGGAGGACTCGGCTGCTGGATTCCCGGCATCTTCCCGCAGCCCATGGACGTTTTCCCAGGCCGCCGGGGGCTGTGGGGGCCAGCAGGGCACTTCCTGGGCTGGAGACCGGCTTCTGTGCTGGACCGGGCCTGAGCTTGCTGGGCTGTCGCTGACACATCCTGACCTCCCTGGGCCTCAGTTTCCCTGCCTTCAGTGAGATGTGGGGGAATCCGAGGAAGGTGATGCCGAGGCAGGAAATGAGCCCATAGGATTTGCTGCCAAGCCACAGTTGGCACAGTGGCGAGGACCCCAGGGAACCCTGCACCTCAACCCCCAGAGCCTGGGCTCCCCCAGCCCTGGCCTGGCCCTTGGGGCATGGGGTGGGGGGACCTGGGCAGGGGAGTCCCTGAGAGAGGATTTCCACCCCCGAGTCCCACGCGGGGCTCTCGGTGCTCCCTGCTCCTCTGTCACCCACCTGGAGCCCTGCTTGGTGCTGGGCCCCGGCGGGAATCGGGGGGGCCCTGCTCGGGCCTGGAGAAGCCACCGGCCTGGTGGGGGTTACCGAACAGGCACTTTCAGCCCCCCGACTTGGTGGCACAGATGGAGGGGACCCGAGCAGCAAGTGGCTCCTCTGCCTGGGGCTCGGGAGAGACTGGGCCTTTCCGGCTGAACCGGGGCGTCCATGGGGGAGGGAGGGCCTGGACGGGCACATTCCGGGCAGGACATTGGCCAGTGGTGGGGGGGAGGGCAGGGGCAGCCCCTCCCTGTTACTGCACCCCGAGATCTGGGACCCAGCACATGCCCTCAGTCTGAGTGTCCTGCAGCTGCCATCCCCACAACCACCAACGGGGTGGCCTCAGTGACGGAAATGTATCGTCTCACGGTCAGGAGAACAGGGGGCCGGCTCCCCCAAAGCCTGTAGGGAGGACCCCTCCTCGCCCCTTCCCGCTGTGGGTGCTGTCTGGCCGTGCCTGGGTTCCCTGGCTTGTAGCCACATTGCCCCACTCTCTGCCTCCTCCTCCCCTGGGTGTCAGCGCCCAATGTCCCCTCTCCTTATAAGGACGCAGGTGGTGGAGCAAGGCCACCCATCTGGGCTGACCACACGGCAAATAGCGTCCTGTTCACAGGTTCTGGGTGGACAGGAATTTGGGGGCACATCACCCAACCCGTTGCACCCTCCACTGCCCGGGGCCTTCCTCTCGGCCAGCCTGGGATGCAGGGTCACCGTGCCCGACCCCTAAAGAGGAACTGAGGCCCAGGGATGTGAGGTGGTGACCCAGACCGCCGTGCGCTGTAGGGCAGGGGGAGGACCGGAACCCAGAGCCGCTGTCCCCAAAGAGCCCGCTCCTTCCCTACTGGGGCTGTTATCTTCCTACCCCGTGCTGGTGGGGCTGTCCATCTGTCTGTCCATCCTGCCCTGCCCCCTCCCTCGGTACAGCCTGTCTGTGGCCCCCAGTGGCCTTCGGTTTCAGCTCCGCTGCCTGCTGGAGATAGCACCTGGAAGGGGCCATGCTTTCTGGCTCCCCTTTCCCTCTCTCCTGCTGCCTCCCCTCCCAGGGGTCTGGGAAAGGGTCCGAAGCCTGGGGCCACAGTGGGCGTTTGGCCAGGACCACGCTGGGGTGGGGTGAGGATGGGGCTCCACTTGGGGGAGGAGTGAGTTCAGAGTCACAGAGAAGTGGTAAGCTGGGCCGGGCCGGCTCGCGGGGTGCTCGGGGGACAGGGGGTCGATGGGGACAAGGAGCCCCCCACCAGATGAGCAGAGGCAGCCCCTCAGAGGCACGGGGGTCCTGGAAGGGCAGGGTGGGGAACTGTGGAACAGTGTTGGGTGCACTGAGGTGATGGGGGCACAGCCGACCCCCATGGCCCACCCACCTTCCTTGGGCCGCACCGTGTGGACAGGCCAGCAGGCTCCACTGGGCCGGAGGGGTCAGAGGCACCAGAGACCGAGCCCTTCGTCCCACCTGGAGCGGCCCCCAGCCCATGGCAGCAGGCAGGTGAAGGTCCCCGGGGGTGCCCCACTTCCCCGGGCATCACCCCGTCTCCCACTGTGGGACATGCCGTGGGTGCAGCCTCTGTTGGCGCTTCACTCCCACTGGAGCCCTGGGACCCCTCCCAGGAAAACCCCTTGCCCTTGATTCCTTGTTTAGGGTCGGCTTTGATAGATAGATCCCTATCTATACTAGGTTTGGGGGTCATTGGCAAGTGGTGGGAGCTAAGGTTGGGAAGATAAGCAGGGGCTGGGCCAGGGGGACTTGGAGGCCAGGCGAAGGGGCTCGAGTCCGGGGCCATTAGGAGGTTTTAACTTTTAAATTGTCGCCTTGCTGGCTGCATGATGCCGGCTGGATGTCGGGGTGAGGAAATGGCGGTGGTGGTGCCTCCCCCATGTGGGAAGGCGGCAGCTCGGAGTGGCCAGTGGGGGCTTCTGGGAAAGGCTTTGCCCTCGCCAACAAGAGAAGGTCCACGAGGAGGCGAGGCCTCCCTGCACGTCTCCCTGCTCCCCGCCTTTGAACATTGAGGGTTTGGTGTGTGGAGTTGGGGCCGCCACCGTGCAACCAGAAGCGCAAGGCCAGGCCCGCTTCCCTGCAGCCTCCTTGCGGGGCTGGAAAAACCACACCCGCGTTTGCCCAAGTCTCTCTTCATGGGTCTCCATTACTTGCAGCTCAAAGCGTTCTTAAACGATCTAAGATCTGATACCAAGAGTGGGGTTGGACGTGTCTGTCCGATTCCCACCAAGAGTCCGCTGGGGCAGGGGGAGGAGGGTGACATGTGAGTGTGGACTTGGGGACCCCCCAGGGCATCTGGGTCACGCGTCCCCAAGGCAGCTGGATGCACATTTACAGCCTGGGACCATGGACGTGGGAGACAGACTGGGGTGGGCAATGTGGCCCAGGGAGGGTGGGCAGAGGGGGATGTCCCCGGGGCGGGCAGAGCTCCAGGGAGGACTGGCATTCACAGGCGGGTGGAGGAAGTGGTGGGGGGTAATCTCGGCAATGGAGGAGAAACAGTGACCACGACAATAAGCTCCCCACTGGCTGAGCACCTGCTAAGTGTGTGTGACTGGGAGTTCCACCAGTCACCTGTTGTGCCCATTTTAGAGATGCCAACACCAAGGCTCTGAAAAAGTGCCACAGGGCCTCCGAGCACGAGGAGCTGTTCCAGGGAGGGCACTGGGGTGGGGGGCCCTGGGCACTGGGGAGGGTCAGCAGATCCAGACAGGCGGGGGTTTGGGAGGGAACAGCCCAAGCAGAGGAGAGGATGGGGTCCAGCTGAACACCCAATGCCCGAGGGGGGCGTGGGAAGTCGGGTGGGTGGGGTACACTGGGGCCTGGGTGCAAGGGTCTTGAATGCCAGTCTTGGTGTTTATCTGGGGAGCCCCAGGGGGCAGGAGTGGCGTGGCCGGGGTGGGCTCAGCCCGCAGAGCAGGCGGCACTGAGGATGTGGCTGCCAGGGATGGAGCTCGGGGCCCCCACCCGCCCTCGCTCCCAGATGTCTCCGAGGGAAAACCACAGTTGGAGCCCTTGGCCCGTGGCCAGTGCAGACAACTTGTCCTCATTCTCGTCGAGTGACTGCAGCGAGGCCGCCCGGGCCATTTCAGGTCAGCGGGGCTGCCGGCGGCCCAGGCAGGGTGGCCCGGGACCCCTGGCTCACCAGCCCAGGACAAGTCCCCGGGGCTCTGGAGGGTTCTGAGGGGAGGCCTGCAGGCTGGGCTGGGCCAGGAGCGGGGAGCCGGGCAGCGCCTGCTTGGGGTCTTCAATGGGCCAGGTGGCAGGTGGGAGCGGGTAGCAGGGGGCTCGTGGGGTGGCCTCAGGCAGAGGCAGGTGAAGGGAAGGATCCCTGGGCTGGGGGCCTGGAGCTGGGGTGAGCTAACCCAAACCCTGTCCAACGTCAGGACGCCCCCTTTTCCGGCCTCCACCAGCCTCTGGGGGGGTGAGGGGGTGGGAGCCAGAGGTCCCCATTCAAGGAGGGTCGTGGCTGGTCCTGGGAGATGGGCCGTGAGGAGTGGTCGGGGGGCTGGGTCAGGGGTGGGGGGAGAAGCACAGCTTGTCAGACGGCCCCGAGTTCAAACCCCATCTCCCCAATCAGGGCGTCAGTGCTGGGCCAAGCCCTTCTCTTCTCGCCAGTTTCCTCATCCAAAAAGTGGGTGCGAAGTTCCCCCGGGGATGTTGTGAGAACTAGAGGAGGGACTGACAAGTTCCAGGCCCATGGATTTCGCCAACAATTATGATTTCAAAATCCAGCTCTTGCCATAGGGTGCCAGCTTTATATTTTGCCAGGAGGAACACTGCAAACAGAGGCGAGAAACCACGGGCAGCCACTCGCCCGCACTCCACAGAGGAAACCCTTGGCCACCTGGGACCCCAGGGCGCCCTGTCCTTAGTTCCCCTTTTGCTGCTGGGTCCAGCCTTGGGCAGCCCTGGCTCTGGGCCTAGGGTGCACTGAGCGCTCTCCTGGTGGGGCTGGGGACAAGCACCACCTGCTCCCCTCCACCTGGGGGCCTTTCTGATCTGCCTGGGTCCGCGTGGCCCTGAGGGGTCTGCGTTGCCCCCGAGGCTCTGATGACAGCTGGAGGGGGCCTGGGGGTGGGTGCTGCCCACGCAGCACATCTGGTCCTTTGCATCCGGCCTCGCACCAGGTGATGCCAAAGCCCCGCCCCACTCTAAGATTCTGGGCATGAATCCCCCCCCTACTAGGGGATCCTACAGCTGCTGCTTCTACACCCCCCAGGATGGGGAACTCACCACCTTTCAGAAAAGTGGTCATTTTGATGGAAAGGGTCCCTCTTGCCAAGTAATGGGTCCAAATAAGCTCCCCAGACTTGCACCGTGCGTGTCCTCACAGCCCACCCAATTCTCTCAACAAATGGGGTGCTGCCTGGGAGAGGATCCTGGCCATGTGGAGTCGAGTCCAAGAGAGGAGGAAGCCGGGCCGGTGGAGGGGCATGGGGAGCCGGCTGCCTTCACCAACGCTTTGGTGCAACCGAGCTCAGACGGCCCTCCGAGGTGCTGCAAGCCCCAGTGTCGGCGTGAGAAACTGAGGCTCAGGGAGACGCATCCCCTGCAGGGACCCCCCCAGGCTGTGCCTGCAGAGCAGGGACCCCGATGCCATCTGCCCAGGAGGGGCTTCTGAGGTGCGGGTGGAAACTCACGGTCCAGAGCCCCTTGGCTTTCAGGATCCAAGCTGTGGACGGGGGTGGGGTGGGAGGTCCCCTGCTTCACCCCGAGTTCCTGGGCTCCAGGCTCTCCTCCCTAGAGGGGTCCCAGTGGCCCAGTGGGCTCTGGAGGGGCCAGGCAGGGACCCCAGGTCTGGGGTGCCACATCCCTGGTTTCACTTGGCACACACACATACACACCCACACCCACGTGTGAACGCACTCACGTCCACATGTGCACATGCACACACATGGATCATACACACACACCTGCACACGTGTGCAGATGCACACACATTCACTTGTGCACACCTGCACACACATGGATCATACATGCACACCTGCACACTTGTGCACATGCACACACATGGGTCATACACACACACCTGCACACGTGTGCACATGCACACACATGCACTTGTGCACACCTGCACGCACGTGTGCATACACACACACTCAGCAGCACCCCCCACCCCTGGATCCAGCCTCCTCAGACCAGGCTTCCTGGGTGGCAGGACTGTCAGTGTGTGCGAAGGCCCCGCTCTCGGCCTGGAGAACCTTCCAGCTGAGCATCTGCCTCCAGCCACCCTGAGGTGCAGGGAGGGAACGCTGATGCTAGACAGACCTGGGGGCCTGGGTTCGAATCCCAGCTCCTCCATGCTCCAGCTCTGTGACTTCGGGCTGACCACACCCCCGCGCTGAGTCTGGGCTTCCTCACCTGTCACACCCGCACCAGGGCCAGGTGGAAGCAGGTGCCCAGGACAGATCTGCTGGATGGTGCAGAGATTCCATGTCTTGAGGGCCCAAGGGCTGCTCTCCTGCTGGCCTGCCCCCCAGCTGACTCCAGCGGCCCCCCCAGGAGAATGCCTCCGGAATGTTCCTGTTCCCTCACCGCAGCCCAGGCAGCAGGAAGCTGGGGGTCCCCAGGGAGCAGGCCTCTTTGGAAGCCCTCATTAGTGGTGGGAATGTTTGTGCAGCACGCTCCTCCGAAACTGGCCGGGGCGCTGCCCAGCTCATCACGGCTTGGACCGTTGCCTCTGCACCTCAGTGAGTCGAGGGAAGGGAACCCAGCTGCTGCTGAGGTGGTGTGAGGGGTCAGGGCCCAGGAGCGGGACCAGAGGCTCTGCTGGGCAGGGTGGTAAGCAGCCTTTCTGGGGCAGAGAGGGGCAGAGGGTCCCATGGCCTGTGTTCCCCGGGCTGGCCCTGACCCCCAGTCCTGGCCCTTCCTACAGACGCCTCCCCAAATCCACAGGCACTTTGTGGGGTCTGGAGCAGGATGCCCCAGCCTCCTGGGTGTGTGGCCTGAGGCCTTCAGCCCTCCTGCAGCTTGAGGGCTCTGTCTGCACACTGGGACCCTCTGGGTGCCGGCTCAGGGGCTGCCTCGTCCTGGGTACTGAGGCCCCCTGCAGGGTGGGAAAGTCTGCACAAACCCTGCCCTCGGGGCTCCCGCTCTGCAGGGAGAGGCAGCCCCCAAACCTGCAGCACCCGTGCACTGTTCTCTGACAGGCGTATTCAGTGCTCAGGCCGAGACTGGACCAGGTCCCTGGCATGTGTGTGTGCACATGCGTGCGTGAGTGTGTCAGGCTCAGAAGGCATATCCAGGAAGGAGGTAGAAGAGGTACCAGGGATGGAGGTGGAGGCCACAGTGGGCCGAGGACATCCCCCTGGACAGGGGCTGGAGGTATGATGGAGGGAGGTGGGCATGGGGGCCTTTACGGTGAGCACGTGGCAAGGAGGCGGAGGAAGATGCTCGTGGTGGAGGGGCAGCTGGGGCTCTCTGTGGCCAGCCCCCACCCCTTCCCCTCCCACAGGGCAGCAGGAGGGCCCTGGGCATGGGTGGCCATGACCGGGTTTGTGTTCAGCTCTGAAACTTGCTTGACAGCATCTCACCCTTCCGGGGAACCCCTGGCACACTTCCAGAAGGGAGAAACGGGAGGCTCCTGGCCGTCATGAGTGGCCCCCTCATCTCGGCCGCTCAGGACACAGACAGTCAGGTTGGGTTTGTGCGGAGGATGCAGGCTCCATGCAGCCACTCAGGGCCCCAGAGTGGCCAGCTGGGCTCCCAGACTTTCCGGGCCTGGCCCTGGTCAACTCGGGAGGCAGCAAGGAGAGGGTGGCTGGACTGAAGTCTCAGCAGGGCCCCGGCCAGCCCTACAGGGGCTCGGGAGCTGGGGGCCCTGAGGCCCGTCCTGGATCAGTGGAGGGGCCTTTTGCTCCCATGGCCATTGGGTCCAGGAGCCCCCCAGAAGGCACGACCTGGAGCAGCTCCCCCGAGGGGGCTGCAGGCTGGGCAGCGGCTGGAGGATTTGGACGTGGGCCTCACGGCATCCACGGCGGACCCCTCCCACGACTCCCGCCCATCTCTTCTTGTAGGTTCAGGAGCCACTTCTCCAGGGTGGGGGTGGAATGGGGGGTGGGCTCTCTCTTTCCCGACAGAGACTCGGAGGAGGGAGCTAGTGGGGCCTGGTGCACACTGGCCCCTGCCCTGGTCCCCGAGCCGCCTCGTCTCCCCCTGAACTCTTCATTCTCGACCCCCCTCTGAGGCTGGATCTCGGCTGCAGGATCAGCGTTGTCTCGGCCCTGGTGTGTTCTCCTGGGCCTGACGTCAACTCCCTCGGACGAGCAGCCCTGTCTTCCCTTGAGGAGGGGCTGAGGAGTTACTACCACTCTGCTGTGGGGTGCTGGGGTCCCTCCTCCTGGGGCCTGGCCTCACCTCCTGTCAGCGGGTCCCCCATCTGAGAACCGGCCCAGGACTGGAAACTGGGCAAGGCTCACGGCTGTTTATTGTGGCCGCTGCTCTCCGTGTTCCGGTCGACAGTTCTTGGTTTCCTGTCTTGCAGATGGCACTCGGCCCTTAGTGGTTGCCCATCTCTTTCGCCCCCTGTGAGCCTTGGGTTCTGGTAACCGTAGTAACCATGTCCATAGCCCCCGGTGCACCCCGACCTTGATGCTCTTTACAATAGTCGTGTCCAGCTGGCTTTGGGCAGTACCTTTGCTGTCATTGCAAGCCTGGTTCAGAAATGACGTCTCCTGCTGCCAGCCGGGCTTGCAGGGTCAGCCGCCACGAGTGCCCCAGCGAGGCGGGGCCCTTCCCTATTGCTTTGGTAAGGGTGTGTCCTTGGGGTCCCCCCGGGAACGGTCATCTGGGGGATTTCCGGGCCTTCTGCGTCACCGGGCCTTGCCCTCTGTCCTCCCACCGTGACTCGGCATCGGTGCCTCCCTCCGTGTGGGCTGCCCCTTGCCCGTGCTTCTTGGTGCCCCCCTGTTAGTGTCTGCCCATCTCCCCGGTCCCTGTCTGGGGGTCCTGGCCCACGTCCTGGGAGGGTCCCCAAGGTGATACACTCTCCCTCAGCCGGTTACATTCCGCCCGCGGGCCGGCACCGAGGACCCCAGCCCCGAGCCTCCTCCCCCAGCTCCAGCTGGTGCAGGCAGGCGAGAGCCTCGGCTACTTTGGGGCCCGGTCCCTGCCCCATTCCCTTAGGCCCAGCTTCGCCCTGTGTGAGTTGTGTGGAGACCTGGTGGCCATGGGGTGCTTGTTTCCCTGCAGTGAGGAGACTTCTGCATCCCCGTCACGCAAATGGGGACACGTGATCTTAATAGGGACGGACAGACAGACTGCCTCTGCAGGATCGGGGAGCTGAGGGGATCCTGGAGATTCAAGATTTTGGAGGTGCATCTATCCCGTGTGTCAGGAGCCTGATATTCCCCACCTCGGCCTTCACCTCCGCGCGGCAGGCCTCCCAGGGTGGAGTTAAGGCCCGGCGCCCGGCTGTGCGTTTGGGGGAGCCCTGGGCCTCGCAGCTGGCCGAGGAGGCTTCTGGGTTTTCCCCACCAGGGCCTCTCCTGATGGGTTACTCCCTCTCGCCCTGGCATTGTCTTCTCCCCAGGCGCCAGCTGAACTTTGCCCCGGCCATCGTTCTACTGTCCTTACATCTGCAGACCCTCCCATTTCTTAAATGCCTGAGTGTCACACCCACCATGCCCGCTCCCCACCCACCTGAGTGCCACCCAGCACCAGCCACGGGGGCCTGGTCGCCAGCTGCGGGGCAGTGCTCTCCGACTCCCAGAGCCCATCTTGGTGGCTGTTTTCTCTTGTCCAGTGAGCCACGCGTCACAGGCTGAGCTGACCGAGCCGGACACTGGCCTGTCACCTGTGGCCGGTGGCCGAGGGGGATGGTGGGTGGTGGTGCAGTGGGGCTGGACCTGTGATGGCCCCCCAGGGGTCAGCCACCCAAGTTGCCCTGAGCTGGGGTTCAGGGTTTGGCCGGCTGGTCACCGGGTCTGGAACACGCAGGGAAAGGGACATGACTTTGGGTGCAGCGGGTCAGTCTCCAAAGAGGCCGGTGGAGAGGAGCAGTCACTGCAGCATTGCCAGAGACTGGGGGCATGAGGGGGACCCTGGTGGACACCACAGGCCCATCCCAGGGGCTCGGCAGCCTCCACTGGGTCTTCTCCTGCAGGCGAGGGAGAGCGAGAGCCTGAAAGATCAGGCCTTACGGTGGCCAAAGCTCAGTCTCACATTCCTTTGATCCTCAGGGCAAAGGGACGGGGTTCGGTGAAAACCCAGCCAGGGTTTGCTGTCCTGCTCCAGGGGGTGCAGGGACCGACCAAGCTGAGGCGGGGAGCAGGAGCCTCAGGAGGGGCCGCCAAGGCGGTCAGCTCAGCCGCACACCCTGGGGTCCTGCCCATGCGCTCGGGAGACCAGGACCCAGAGGGGCTTTTGAGGGGCTCCTGGCCTGGCAGGAGCTGTCACACCTGGGGCACAGCTAGGCCACTGCAGGAACCTCCTGCAGGAACAACATGTTCTTCCCAGGAGAGGGGTGGACTGGGGGGGGACGCCAGGAGGGGTGACCGGTCATTCCAGGCAGAGGGAACAGCACCGGTGAAGGCTCAGAGGTAGAAAAATCGTGGCAGGTTTGGAGGACTGTGCGGCCGAAGGAAAGGCCGGGGGGTCAGGTGGGGGTGTCTGACCGTACCCAGCTGTGGACACAGAGGATATTCTCCCAAATGGAGGGAGGGTGAGATCTGTTTCGCCATGGAAGGTTCCAGGGTGGCTCGTCCGTGCTGCCTTCCTGCCTCCCCACGAGGGCCTTGGACCAGCCTGTCCTCCCCTGGACCTGGCTCCTGCCCGCCCTCGGCCCTGCTCATGGTTGGTGCACCTGGGACCCCTGGGACACTCCCATCGAAGCCCCGTGCGGAATTTTCTCCTGAGCCCCAGGCTGTGCACCCCTTCTTGCGTGTCCCAACTCGGAGCTCTGCAGCCCCTGGCTGGAGTGGGAGCTCTGTGCTCTCCCCCGGCTCTCTGGTCGGTCACCACCTCTTGTCCATCCTGCCCTGCAATCTCCCCAGAGATGGTCCACAACTCTAAGCCCCAACCTCCCCTCCCCGGGGCCAGGAGCAGCCAGAGGTGGCCGGAGGAGAGGGCCACTCTGGGGGCCTCATCTCCCCCCACTCTGCCCAGCCACTAAGAGAAGGGTCAGGGGGAGGGACCTGCAGGCTGGCTCTGCTCCGTGACCGGGGCTGGGAAGCTGGGCCCCGTCGAGTCCCAGAATGATCCCCAAACACTCCCAGCGGGACCCTTCTGGGGCAGATCAGAAAATCCCCCCCACTGCTGCCACTCCCCCGGACCTCCGGTCTCCCACCCCAGGCTTACGTAACCTGCCTGCCTCAAGCCCCCCTGTCACCTGCCTGCCTCAAGCCCCCCACTGCTCCCCAAATGAAGCCTGAACTCCCTGATGTGGCAGATCCCACCTGGGCCAGCCCGTGCACTCGTCCAGCCCCCCTCTATCCCTGCCTGCTTCCTGCCCTCACATCCCAGGTGCTTGTTGTTGCTTTACTTACAGGCCATGTTGCTCCCACCGCAGGGCTTTTGCATGGTGGCTCCATCCCTGGGGTGCTTTTCTCCCGTTCATTTTCTAACGGCTTCTCACTCCCCAGGGTCCAGGAAGCCGGTCTGACCCCTGCCTTCCCCGGCCACCCTCTGTGGTCCTGCGCCTCGTGGCTGCCCCTGGGCTGGACGGCCTCCAGCTCCGGACGGAGGCTCCTCGAGCAAAGCCAGGGCCGACGCTGGGCTTCCCGGGGCCCCAACCTCCCAGCCCGCAGCCTGGGCCGAGCCGATGACTGAAGGAGGGGGACCCAGGCAACGGCACCCCTCAGCTCTGACAAGACGTTTTCCCAGGCAGCCGGCAAGGCCCCACCTGCTTTGGGGGATTTTCTGATCTGCTCCAGAAGGGTCCCGCTGGGAGTGTTTGGGGATCATTCTGGGACTCGACGGGGCCCAGCTTCCCGGCCCTGGTCATGGAGCAGAGCCAGCCTGCGGGTCCCTCCCCCTGGCCCTTCTCTTAGTGGCTGGACAGGGTCGGGGGAGATGAGGCCCCAGAGCGGCCCTCTCCTCTGGCCGCCTCTGGCTGCTCTGTGGACCGTCCCACGGTGCACGCAGCATCCTTGTGTGGCCCAGAAATGGGGCCCTGGCTGCTCAGACCCCCTGGGGTCTGCAGGGACGGTGATGGGAGGAGGGTGACTTGGGATTGAGGGGCTGGGCCCCAAGGGACCTGGGAGGGTCTCAGAGAACCCCCCTTGGCTGACTGCGCTGCCCCTCTCTGGCTTTCCTGGACCCGAGTGCTGGGGGGATCTCGGTGCTGGCTGCTGGCTGCTCCTGACCCAGGAGCTGAGGGGGAAGGTGGGAGACGGCCGGGGGCCGGGGTGGGCAGAGGCAGGTGAGGGAAGGGCCCGGGTCAGCTGTGGACAGGCCAGTGCCAACTTGAAGGGCACCTCCTGGGCTTTCCAGAGACCATGCACAAGGGGTATGTCCCTCTTGTCCTGCCTGGCACCAGCTCCCATCTTCTGGGAGTTTTTTTGCTCTTGGGTAATTGGTGAGAAGTTTGCTTCTAAGAGTCTGCCCAGAACCCCAGAGTGGAAGCAGGCAGAGGGCCAGCATGAATGGAGAATGTTCTTTCCAAACACATTCTTTACAGAAGGATGGTCGAGGCTGCTCTTTGGACTCGGCGTGTCTGGGATCCGGGTGGTTTGTGCAGGGCTGGGGAGTGCTCAGCTCTGCCCGTGGGCCTCCGGTGCCCCAGAGAGACAGCCTTCCTGGGGCAAGTGGCCTGGTTGTTCAATGCAGGCCGTTCCTCTCTGGGCACTAGAGCTGTGGACGGCTCCAGGGGCCGAGTGGCCTCGGGAGCCGGAGGTGCCCTGCCTGGCCTTCCTGCGGTCAGTCGAATTCGGTGCCCTTGTGCTGAGCATTTGCTGCCCAGCCCCAGCCCTGGCTGTGCCTCAGACCCCAACCTCAGCTCTTTCCTGCTCTGCCAGAACAGCCACCCCCAGCCAGACCTCCCCTCTCTGGGGCACAAGCTGGCAGTTCTGCAGAGAAGAGAGGCAAATGGGGCCTGCAGTAGCTCCCCTTGGCCTGGCCATGAGGTATTTATTTCCTGGATAGAAAAGGCCGCTGGGAAGTGGTTCTGAGCCTGCTGTGGAAAGACGGGCCACTGGCCCCTTGCTTGCCGGGCGGTGCCTCTCGAGTTCTCTGCTCTGCCAAGCCTTGGTTTCCACATTTGTCAACTGGGAGGCGGATTCTCTAAGGCTCATTGTTCTTTAAGGTTCTGCCCTGCTCAGAATGTGGCCGAGTGGCTGTCTGCCTCGGTTTGTCCATGGTAAAGGGGGATCGGTCAGGAGGCAGATTCAGAAGAGCCGGGTGAGGCTTTATTTGCCAACCTCCAATCCTGGCAGCTTGGAGAGAACCAGATTTAAAGACGGTTTGGCAGGAGGTGTGTCTCCAGCTTCTTTGCACACCCCCGGGCTCACGGAACCAGACCCCCCCACCCAGGCTGCTGAAATGGCCACTGGTTACATAACCTGGAGACAGAAACAAGGAACGGCCCTCGGGGAGCTGAGGCTGCTCAGTACCAGGCTGTGTACCCGCCGTCCCTGCCCGCGCCCCCCGCTGGGGCCTGTCGGCACGTCTGGGGAGTTCCCCGTGGACCCTCACCGGAGCTGGCTCTCGCCAGCGGCGGGTGCACTGGGCACGCACAGAGCATCCCCCTGTGCTGGTGTTTGGAAGGGGAGGCTCCCGAGGCCGGGGTTTCTAATAGAGTCCAGAGCCTTGCCGGATGGATCCCAGCCCTCCCAGGGTCTGGCCGGAGCGAGGTGGGCTGGGCATGGGGCACCCGGGCTGCAGACCCCGGGGCTGGCGTCTCACCCGCTGTCCCCGCCGCGCCCAGCACCCTCACACCAGCCACCTGCTGATTCCCTGCCAAGGGCTCCGCAGGTTCCCTCCACCCCCACGCCCACTCCGGAGGTCGCCACTGCCGTCGTCGTTTGGTGGGTGTGGAAACCGGAGCTCAGAGGGCTTCTGTAACCTCCTGCGGTCACCCTGCCGGGGACGGGGGAACCAGGCGTCCACCCCGGGTCCCTGGGTCCTCCTCCCACGCGAGTCCCCAGAGTGTGGTGGGCTTGCTGGACCCTAGACTATTTTAGGAGGGTGTGAATGGACCATTCAAAGAATTATGTGTTTGTTTGCATGTGTATTAGACAGAAACGCAGCTCATCGAGTCTATGATTTTATTGATAATGTCGTCTGGAAAACGAAAAAGACTACTTAAGCCTAACTTAAAAAAAAACATCAATGTGGTCTAGGAACATTTGGTTAAAACCCAGCCACGTGCAGGGCCCCCTCCTGCAGCCCACCCAACCTCCATTTCCAAGAAATCCCTCCCTTCCCTCCCGCGTGAAAGAAAATTCCCTCCTCCGCTCCTCCCACCTCAAAGAATAAAAAACGTCAGTCCCTCCGTACCTCACGAATTCCCTCTCCTATCCCTCCCCCTTCCCTCCCCCTTTTCTTCCCTAACCCCAACTATAAAGCCCTACCCGGACCCGTCCGAAAAAAGCCTCCGAACTAAAAAGAAGAGGAAAACCCTAATACAACCCCGAAAAGCTCCCCTCCGACGTCCCTCCTCCCATCCGCTCCTCCCTCCTCCCCTCTCCTAGGTGGGGTCCTCCCTCCTCCTTCTCCATTCCTCCTCTCCCCGTCCTCCTTCCTCCTCCTGCCCTCCTCCTTCCCTCCTCCCTCCTCCCTCCCTCCGTCACTTCCTCCCTCCTCCCTCCTCCGTCCCTCCCTCCCTCCTCCCTCCCTCCGTCCCTCCCTCCCTCCTCCCTCCTCCTTTTTCCCTCCCTCCTTCCCCCTTTGGCTCCATCCCTGCCCCCACAGACTCTGCTACCTCCCCTCTCAAAACCCCCTCCCTGGACCCCAACCTCCCACCAACCCCCACGCCCTGATTTGGTCTCAGCTGAACTTCTCCGGGAATGCCCTGCACGCGTGTTGTCCATTCCCTGAGCCCTGCTGCTCCCAGCAGCTGTTCTGTCAGTGGATCCAGTGGTTACTCTTTAAGGAGATCCAGTGGCTCCATTTGAAATGACCCCTTGGCCATGCTCACAAAGGGGACTGCCCGCTCTCTGGGTTTTGGGACCCCTGCTCCACTGGCTCCCCCTCTCTTCTCTGGCGGTGCTCCTCCAGGCTCCTCTGCAGACCCCTCCTCTAAATGCCAGTGTTCCTGTGTGCAGCCCAGGACCCTCCTTTTGTCTGTCTCCATAATCTCAGGTGATCGCGTCTCGTCCCTTGGCATCTGCCACCAGCTCTAAGCTGACAGTCCCCCGTTACCCCTCCATGCCGTCTGCAGAAACAGTCTGTGTTTCCCACTGGCCGGCTCCCTTGGGCGGCTCACAGGCAGCGCAAACTCAACTCGCCTGAACTGAGCTCTGCATCCCCCCAGCCGAGTGGGCTCCCCCGCGGCCTCTGCCAACACGGGGGTAGCCCCATCACTGCCCCAGGCCGGTTGCTCAGGCCACGTCCCAGAGCCCACACTCAGAGGTCTTTGTCCTCCCCTGCAATGTGTCCCAAATCTCCCCACTTTTCTCCATCTCCCTGCACCACCCTAGGCTGAGCCCCGTCAACAGAGGCCAAACTGCCCCCTTCACCCACACGGATGTGAGAGCCAGAAAGGCCTCCAAAAGACCCAAATCCCATCACACAACTGCCCTGCCTAATGTTCTCCTCTCTGCCCACTTCCCACCCTCCCAGGATAAAACCCAGACTCCACGGCAGAGCCCGGGGCTCCTTGCTCAGAGCCCTGAAAGTGGCTGCAACAAGCCTTGGTGTCCAGAGACTCCCCTGAGCTGGGAGTCATTTCTCTTTTACTTAACGACTGTGGGTGCTCGGCCCTGGACTCCCTGGTAGCTCCCCAGTGTCGGCCACCCAGGCCCCTGCTGTCCTGCAGCTCAGCCACGCTCCATGTGACTTCCGCCCCTCACTCTAGGATGGCCGTGTCTGTGCTCCCTCCCTCCATCCCAGAGGGAAGGGGAGGCCAGCAGGGCAGAGGGCGGCCGAGGAGCTGGACACAGCTCTCTGCCCACATCCCATCGGCCGGATGTCACCAGGCGGCCGCACCTGCTGCAGGGAGGCTGGGCCATGCGGGCTTTGGCTGGGTGGGCACGTGCCCGGCTGGCTCTAGAGGAAGGAGAAAAGATGGAAAGGCAGCTCTGCCCCCAGGACTAGGGCAACCTCTCTGAGCAGCGGGGTCAGTCTGTAAAATGGGGAAGCCCTCTCTGTAGGGGACATGAGGAGCAAATGGGATGACAACCAGGGAGTGCCTAGAACATAACAAGGTGCTCCCCAAAGGCTGGTCCCTCCCTCGGTCACCCCAGAGTTGGCCTCTGTGGCCTGCCAAATTCTGGGAATGGCCCTTAAGCCTGCACTTAGTAGGTCTACAAAGGTGGCCCTGCAGCCTCTCTCGCTTTGCTTTTCCGGTGCCGAGGCTTTGGCACACAAGCACCCCCGGGGCCTCTGGAGACAAAGCTGGCAGCGGCAGGCGCAGTTGGTGCGTGGCAAACCGAACCTGTCAATTCCAGAAGCCTTTGGCAAATTGTTGAAGTGACTACATGACTTCGAGAAGCGTCTGCATGTTTTTCCCCAAGTGCAGTTATTTTTGCTGCTGTGAAATGTTCTGAAATCTGACAGTTTTGTTTTGAGTCTTAGCCCGATGCGAAGACGGGAGGAACACTGCCTCCCATTTCTGGGCACCCGCTTCCCGGGGTCTCCTGAGGACACCCAGATCCCGGCAGAGGCCGCGAAGGGGAGGGCAGGGGGCCACGGACCCCCGGGGGTGAGTGCACAGGGAGTTGGGGCCCGGGGACCCAGGTGCTCTTTGGCCGACGTACAAGCGCACACTGTGTACCAGGCCCTCAGCCACCCAGTGCTGATCGAGCACCCACTGCTTCACCCACCCACTGTGAAGGATGCTCTCCATGTTCCCCTGCACGGCCGCTCGGCTCGGGGTTTCCCACCTCCAGCCTTGTCCCCGTTGCTCCTGGACAGGTGCTTTCTGCCCTCAGGGTTCCAGGCCCCTGACTCCACGGATGAAGATGCAGGAGCTGGCATTTCTCGCTGCGTGCCAGGCACTGTGCTAAATGTGCCACATGCAGCACTTTGCTGAATTCCAACTACAACCCCGGGAGGCAGCAGCTGGTGCTATCTCCATTTTACAGAAAACAAAACGGAGACACTGAGGAGTGAGCTCTCTGAGGAGGTCACACAGCAGGTCCAGTATTTCCTGATAAAAGAAAATCATCTACCTAACCCTGAATGGGAGCTTGGGGAAACTGAGCTCCCATCCCATTAGCCAGGTCAGTTCCATGGGCCACATCTAGCTGCAAGGGAGTCTGGGAGCAGCTGTCCATGGGTGGCTCTGGGCTTGGCTGAAACTCACTGAGGCCTATGAGTAAAGAAGGGGCAGATGGATATCGGGGACAGCTAACTGTCTACACCACAGCCACCCTTCTGAGCTACCTGATATCCACTTTGACCCTCCCTTCCATTCCCTGAGCACACTCAGCCCCCCCCCCCCCCGCAAGGGAGACAGCCCTGAAGGCCCCTCCAGGTCCCATGACTGGCCCAAGCCCAGGGCCTGTGGGTAATGGCAGGCTCCATGGGCCCCAAGCATGACCCCGTCAAGGGGGACAACCCAGGAACCACCAGTGAGGGGGCAAGTAAGTGTCCTGCAGCCACCCAGAACACAGTGGTGGGGCAGGGACAGGAGAGCTGCTATAAAACTGGGCACTTGGCAATGAAAGTCCTGGAAAAACATGCAGGGATCAAAGCCGGTGGGGCGGGCATTGCGAAAACTCGCCTTAGTCAGCCCGTGGGCAGGCCCTGGCTCTGTGGCTTGTGGGAACTCCCTGTCCAGTGTCCTCAGGAGTTTGGACCCTCTTTGCTGGCCCCCCTGTACCCATGCTGACAGCAGGCATCAAAGAGCAGCCCTTCTTGGGGGGCTGTTCAACCTTCCTAGCATCCTGGCCTGCACAGGGTCGGGGTGTCCGGGGGTTTCTTTGGTGACGGGGAGGGGTGTCAGAAAACAACATGCTTCTGAAAGCCAAGCTTGTGGTTTGTTTGGCAATACAGTTCCCTCTGCAGCTCGGTAGGTTTCTGGTCTACTGGCACTGGTTAGTTCCATGTTGCATGGAAGCTCACCTAAGGAGCTTGTCCACAGCTAGTGCTTTTTCTTTTTTATGCTTAAAAAGTTGGGTCCTTTATTTGCAAGCCTCTGTTCTCCTTTAGCGGCCACCTCCGTAACATGGGAAGGCAGCTCCTTATTTCAGCTGTGGCCCCGGGCTGGCTCCCCGACCTGACCGAGAACTCCCAATGGAAAGGGCTTGAAAAGGACTGGGCTAGTGTCATAGCTTTGACTGAGACCGTCTCTTCAAAGCCATCCTGGGCACTCGCCTCCACCACTTCCTCAGCCGACACACTCCTGCATTCAGAGTGCTTTGAGCCAGCTCTTCTGGAGCTCCAGGAGCTGGTGGCGAGCAGCCGGCCTTCCATGGCTTTGCAGGGAATGGTTTTAGGAAAGGACCTCTCCATGAGAGCAAGGATCCCCGGCTCTCCAGCACTTGCAAATCTGTGTCCTGGACTCCTGGACTCAGACCCTGCAGTTTGGGTTTTGTCGTGACATCACCTCCCCCTGTGTAATGGACTGTGTTCTCCCAAAAGACAAGCTCAAACCGTAACCCCTAGTCCCGGGCATGAGAGCTTATTTGGAGATGGGGTCTTTGAAGAGGTGAAGAATTAAAATAAGGGTCAACTGGGGTAGGTTGGGTGCTAATCCAGTATGACTGTCCCTATAAGAAGGGGAGAGGAGGGACAGACAGACACCGGGGAGAAGGCCCTGTGGTGCTGGAGAAGGCAGAGATTGGGGGGATGTGTCCACCAGCCGGGGACCACCGAGGACGGCCGGCAGCCAGTGGACGCTGGGAGGTGGGAAAGGGTCCTCTTCTGCACGACCCTGCTGACCCCTTGGCTTCAGAACCGTGGCCTCCAGAAGGCGAGACAAGGCCTTTACACATTTCTGATGCCTTGAGCTGCCCAGCTGGGTGCTTTGCCACCACAGCCCCAGGACACTCAGCCATGAGGGGTTGTAAGTGGGACTTCAGTCCCTGGAGATCGGAGCCTTGCGGGGACGGGCGGGTTGCAGCAAAAGCTCATAGGCAAAGTCCGGAGGGCAGCTGCAGGCTCTCTGCGGGGCGGGTGAGTAGAGCTCGTGGACCAGTGCGTGGGCACGTGGAAGGGGTTCTAGGGGCGAGGCTGGCCGGGGGATGCCAGGGGGACCCTCTGCACCCTCAGCACCCCCTGAGGGGCTTGACCTGAACTTGGAAGGCTCGGGGAATCTTGAGAGTTGCTGGGAAAGAGAGGAAGCCGTGCCTTGCAGGAGTGCTCAGGGATGGAAAACAAGCGGGGTGTGTGCGATGGTTGGGTCACCTGCCTGGTATACCCCGAGTGCTTGTGGCCCCAGCGTTGGGCACTGTCCTCCTGGAGCGGGCCCACGGGTGCAAAGGCTCGGAACGCATCTCGATCTGCGAGCTCAGAGCTCCAAGCAGCAGCAGGAAAACAAAGGCAGAGAAATTCAACTTATTTCAGAGCTGTGTTACAAGCCCTCATCCAGGTTATTTTTTATTAGGGTACAGGTGTAAGACCCTTTCAAAACTGCCCTGGGGACATTCTCTGGGGATTTTAAAGCATGGACCAGCCTAGATGCACACAAAAATGAAATGTGTGACCATGACAGAGACACATTCAGAATCGCATGTTTGCAGTCTTCAGCGTTGGCGGAGACATGCCCATTAGCGGGGGCGGGAGGGGGCGGGGAGGCCGCCGGTGCGGGGCCCGCGGGGGGAGGGTTTCTGTGCAAAAACGTCCCTCTGGGAAGCCAAGTGTAGCACATGCATCTAACTGCCCCTTGGAGAGTTTCAGATCCTGCAGGGAAGAGGGGGAAAAAAACACACAGCCCAAGCCGAATCTTGCCAGAACGGTATTTGAATAAATAGGGTGAGCAGCTGCCCGTCCCTGCCGGAGCCAGAAACATTCAGTGTTTGTCCATGAAGGAAATGCATTTGACGGGCTCCCCGTAAGCCAGGGGCTGCACGGGCCCCTGAAGCCCACCTGCCCTGTCACTCCCTGGGGCAGCCTAGAAGTTTCAGGCACCCCTGAATTTGGGATTCTTTATCCCTCTTCTAAGAGAAAGTGCTAATTGTTCAAGGAAGGGGCAGAGTTTCCTTCTGCAGCCACGGCCTGGCTTGTGTCCTGGGTGCAGATGTGAGATGCCCCCAAATGTGGCAGGTGGGGGGTGGCCAGCGGGAGACTCTGGGCACACAGTCCCTGGGGGCCTGGAGCGGGGGTCTCTGGGCAGCAGAGGGGGCAGGCCAGCAAAGAGGTCAGAGGTACACAAAGGGTCCCCAAACAAGGCAAGAATCAGATTACTCGCCTTGGAGCGGGCCCCGGGCCGTGGCAGGGCGCCTGGGGATTAATTAGTTTAATTGGTGCCCGCGTCAGGCCAAACAGTCAGTGTCAAAAGAGAAAAGTAAAAGATACTTTCCCATTTGGGGAGACAAAAACTGCCCCTGCTAATGGCCGAGGGTGGCAATAACAACAAAAAGCCTTTGCTGGGGTTGACTTGAATGGCCCTGGGAAGGCCGCTGGGCGCTCGCGGGGACCCCCGCCACATACCAAGCAGGAGCCCCTGGGAAAGGGCGGCCCGGCCCCACTGAGCCCCCCGGCTGCAGCTCCGCGTCAGAAGCAAGCCCCTGTCCTGCCCTGTGTGGTGGCCCAGCATGGTCAGGGGGTTCTGCCCCGGCCCCCCAGCCTCATCTGCAGGAGGAAACAGCCCCCAGGCAGCCTTGCAGGGGGCTCAGCTTGGACCAAGCCTGGCTGGTGTTAGGGAGCTGACGTGTCTGGGGTGGGAGGCCCAGTGGCTCCTGGCTCTGCCAGCTTGGTGGCCCAGGGCAGACACTTGGACACTGTCATCTTCTGGTGTGTCCCTCAGGGCACAGGGGACCCGCAGTCGCCTTGTGCCGTTGTTGGGAGGGGCACAGTGGATGCTGCGCTCAGAGGCTCCTTGCCACCAGCCAAGGGTGCTGGGCAGGTGCTCTACTGCCCTGGGAGGAGCTGCGACTCGTGGGGGCACGGGGTGGCAGCCCCGGGACAGGTCCCCCGTGTATTTTCTGAATTAAGGGTAAGGGGGTTGACTACAGAAGGATTAGGAAAAGCATGTGGGGAGCGCAACACAAGTGCTTTAAAAACCAGGCTGGATCGATTCTGTTTGTGTTTTCCTCCCCCAGTGGAGGTGGAAATGGTTTCTCTCCGCTGGTGTACGGTGGGGGCCTCCGGCCGGGGGAAATGGTGCCGGGTCCACGGTGCGATGAGCCCGCCGAGCTCAGGGAGCAGAGGGGGCAGGAAGTTCTGCTGTGATCCCTCCTGTGCTCCTCGGAGTCCTGGGAGCCAAAAGGACCCACTGCGTGGGGGCATCGAAGGGAGAGAAGGGGTTGGCCTGGCCCGGTGCTGTGGGGCTGGCTCTGGGCATGGCTGGTGGGGGTGTCCTCATGACAGGGAGGTGGCCTGTCTCCCCTCTGGCTGAGATGGGCTCTTGACATCTCCTCAGGGCAGGACCATTGGGAGAACCTTACTATCTTGATCGTTGAAATACTATGGAATTCCTTGGGGTCAGGATTAGGGTAAGTCAAAAAATTTCAGAGGGTGCCCCCAAACTCAGTAACCCAAATAAATCATATTTCAATACAACCTTTAAAAAAATCCTCAATGCTACTGCAAAATAAAAAAAAAATCCATGATGAGCAAAATATCAAAATGTGAAGTCAATGTAGGGTACGTCGTATTGATTTTTCCTAATCGTCTTGTCTCAGGCTCCAATAGAGCCTGTTGCTGATTTTGTCTCTTTTTAAAACTTCGATATTTTGTTCATCATGGGTATATGTTTTTTTTCCTTCCTCTTGATTTTGAAAACAACTGCATCGACACGTGCTTTATCTTTGTCTCTGGGTTTTTTGGTTGTTCCCTTAAATTTGGTGCCTGGGAGGAATGCCTCGCTCGCTTCACCCTAATCCTTGCCTGCGTCCCCTTGGGGAGGAAAATTCCTGGATGAGCCCCTTGCAGGAGAAGGTGATACCCTGAGGGCAGGGTGAGCTCCAGCCAGTGGAGAAGGAGGTGTGGGATGTGGGGGGCCTGGTGGGGAGGGCGGGGTGCCGGGCTGAGTGCAGTTCTGTGTGCTGGAACAGCCCCGTCCACAAACCTTCCTCCCGCGAGTGGTTTCCTAAGGAAAGGAAGGAAAGGGGTTGGGTTCCACGTCTGGGCCAGAGCCCGGGGGAGGTCGGGGAACAGCTGCAGATGTGGGGTGTGGAGGCATGGAGCACCTCCCCGGGGCGAGGTGGGGGGCCTCGAGCCCGGGGCATCTGGAGCCTAAGGGAGGGAGGCCCTGAGTCAAAGCAGACGTGACCCCTGACTGGCCGGGTTTGCCCACCATTGCTTGAGAGGGTCTCCCAGCCCCGGTAGGGCCCCTTTTCCAGACACACGTCCCTTCACGCTCCCTGTGCCAGTTTGGATGTATTGTGTCCCCCCAAATGCCATGTATTTTGATGTAGTCTTGTGGGGGCAGATGTATTAGTGTTGATTAGATTGGAATCCTCTGAGTGTTTTCGTGGAGATGTGACTCAATCAACTGTGGGTGATGACTTTGATTGGATAATTTCCATGGAGGTGTTATCCCACCCATTCAGGGTGGGTCTTAATTGAATCACTAGAGTCCTATAAAAAAGTTCACAGACAGAAGGAGGTGCTGTGGCCAAGAGAGACACTCTGAAGAACACACAGGAGCTGAGAGAGGAGCTGGGACACAACCTGGGCTCAGCAGACACCAGCCACGGGCCTTCCCAACTAACAGAGGTTTTCTGGATGCCACTGGCCTTCCTTCGGTGAAGATATGCTTGTGTTGATGCCTTCATTTGGACATTTTCATGGCCTTCAGACTGTAACTTTGTAACCAAATAAACCCCCTTTATAACAGCCAATGCATTTCTGGTGTTTTGCATAACAGCAGCACTAGCAAACCGGAACATTCCCAGGGCCATGCTGGCTGATCTGGAGGGGCTGGCAATGCTCTCCTGGTTCTCTGCGGCAGTAAGAGATCGGCACAGCCTGCTGGCCTGAACCCAGCCAGCACCCTGACATGTCCATATCAGGCCTTCATCACCATCCAGGGTGTGTTCAGGCTCCAGGACCATGTGTTAGGAGCCGTGGTTGCAGGATTCATTCATAATACGTACATGGGTTGGTCCTTCTCCCCAAAGGCAGAGGAGCTCTCTCCCGGGGGCCCGGCTGCAGCACCATGGTGTTCCCCGACACACACGCAACGAGATGGTGACCGTGAACTGCCCGTGGAAGCAGGAAATTGCATAGCTGTGCCAGCTGGATGGGGCTGCACCTCCCCAGGGGGCACAAAGCCAGATGGTAAGTTGGGTGCTGAAGCTGGGGGAGTTCCTGTCCCCGTACTTCCAGTCAGCAGTCCTGGCCTGACCACACCGTGTCTGTGTCCCTGTTTGCATCGGGACATTTTTTTGCTCCCCGGAAGGACCCGGCTCTGATGGATAGTGCCGCCATATACACCTGGAAGGCCTTCGGGGCAAGGCCACCTGCCAGATGCCAATGATGGCTTCACACCTGTTCCCTGGGCTTGCTGGCAGTGGGGTGGCGGTGGGGTGCTGTGCTCAGCACAGGGCTGCGCTCAGTTTGCGGCCGCATCTGCAGTGAGAACACTCGGAGGCAAGGGACAGAAAACCCCACTCAAGGTGGGTCATTCCATGATGACTACATCAAAGAAGAGCATGTTGGCTCCCCCAAAGTCTGGGTGGATTTTGTCTCAGGGCCCCAGACTCCTACCACCTTGAGGATCTGCTTTCCGCTGTGCTGGCTTCAGGGGCCCCCACGGGTGCTCCTCCCCACTGGTGCTCCTCTCCACAGGGATCCTCCCCATGGGACTCCTCCCCACAGGTGCTCCTCCCCACAGGACTCCTCCTCATGGGTGCTCCTCCCCATGGGTGCTCCTCCCCATGCCCTGCAGCTCTGGGCCTCCCAGACCCAAGTCCAGATGACAAGGGAGGGTGCCTGTCTCCCCACAGCCCTACCTGAGGCCCTTTGGTCCTGACGGGTCCCATGCACCTCCCTGCACCCCCCTTGGCCACTTGCCCGTCCCTGGAGCGGGGGTGGTGTCCCGTCCATGGCAGGTTCACGGCCGCGACTATGGCAGGGGTGGATCAGCACTGGGATGGCAGGTCCTCTGCTCAGGGGATCGTCTCTGGGATGATGACAAGCTGCACACGTTGACGTGTGTTGAAGAAATAGTGAGAATTCAAATGATGCCATCCTCATCTCTTCTTGTCAATGATGGCTCGCTCACTCCTCGGAGCTCAGTGCGAGTGGCACTTCCTCGGGCAGCCTGTCTGACCCCAGGCCAGGTCAGGGGTCCCCAGGGGTCCCCCGTGCACTCTGCCGGAGCACCTTCTCATGCATCTGTGATACCCTCGCCCCTCCTGGTGTCTTGGAACCCCCCCGCTTTCTTTCTTTCCGAGGTGTCTCCATTCGGAAAGTCCCTTTGTGAGAGCTGGTGGTGGGAGAGCCTCTTTTTTGTTTGTCTAAAAATATCTTTAAACCATTCTAAAAAATACAGTCTATCCAAAAAAAAAAAAAAGAAAAAGAAAATAGGAGTAAGGGGTTGGAGAAAGATATTTTAAAAACTCTTCATTTCATCCTCATCCTTGAAAACTATTTTCACCCACTCTGTGCACACATTGGCTACTATTTTCTCGCAGCACCCTGCATCTCTTCTGCTGCTGCCTTTTGGTAGGTTGGCTCTCCACGGTCCCTTCACTCCCCCCTTCTCCAAAGCCCCACGGTCTCCTTTCCCCTCCGCCCTGTCCCCCACTTCCTCCCCATCCTCACTCTTAGCAGGTGCCTCTGCCTCCTACTTTGACGAGAAATTGGGATAGATCGGGGGGGTCTTCTGCAGAGCCCCCCACTTGCCTGCCCGCCCGCCCACCACCACAGACGCCCGAGCAGAGCCAGTCCCTTGCTTCAAGTGCCAGACGCCCCCAGCCCCTCGTGGGTGGGCTCCCCCAGCCGGCCTCCTGTCGCCTGCAGTTTTGCTTTTTCATCACTATGGGAACATTCTCATCGGCCGTTGAACCTGCAGTTGGTCTAAGTTTGGGTTCCTCAGAGGCAGACCCTGAGACAAGGATCTTAGTGTAAGAGGTTTATTCCTGGGGTGCAGGGATGTGGGGCAATGCTACAGGGAAGGCAAGCATCCGAGGCCGGGCTACTCTGAGTTGGACGTGCCTGTGCCGGAGCTCATTGGGGAGCGAGAGAACAGGGCTGAGCCACTGCCGCTGCAGAAAGAAACCCTAGCCCATTGCCTGAGGACCCCTGGAGCAAGGGTGGCCCTGCAGAGGGGGCCTGGGCGCTGTACCCCACACTGTACCCCAGGCATTGGGTGTGGGATGTCCCTAAGAATAAGGAGGGATATTGGGCACAGCGACCCTCCTGGGGACTGGGGATATGAGTGGTGAACCCCAGAATCCACTGGGATCTGGGTGGTGAACCCCAGAATCCACTACAGGAAGGAGGCCTACAAAGGGAGAACCCAGAGTTTAACCTTACAGGAGACACAGGGATACAGTGCAAAGCAGAACGATGCCTCCTGAGGCTGAGGTGGCTGGGGTGTCCATAATCCAGTCCAAGAGTGGCACTGGGTGGGGCCGCTGGGGGCCTGTCCCTTCTGCAGCACCTCAGGTCTGCCCAGGAGCACAGGGAGGCCTTCCAGGTCTGAAGAAGCGGACGCCAGCGTCTGGAAGTCCATTGGGGCCGGCTGCAAGGCCCGAGGACGTGACTGGGCCCTGATGGCACCTGGTTCCCTCTTTCTTTCCTGACTCCACTTCCCACACCAAATTGGAGCAAAACTCCAATAAAGAGTCGTCCATAGTCTCTGTCTCCTTTCCCTGACCCAAGGCAAGGGCTGGCCTTTGCCCTCGGCTGCTGGGAGGTGACCTCTGGGAAGACAGTCTTTGCTGACCAGTCTAGTGATGTGATTTGTGATGGGCTCTGGGCCACATGGAGGCTGCTGTACCTGTGCAGGGGCTGGAGACGACAGGTCAACCACGTGGCAGGCAGCAGTGCAGCCCGCTACAAACTCTGGACGCCCAGGCTTGGGCAAGCTTCCCTGGCTGGCGGTACCCTGTGCCACGTACAATCCTGGTGCAGTGACCCTGCCCACGGTCCCCCGGGGAGGGGAGCCTGCCTGCTGCACTTCTTCCCTCGGGGAATGATGACTTTAATCTGCATCTGATTTTAATCTGTAAAAAAACCAAAAGCCTCTGCTGGAAGAGGTTTTGGTGAGCTCTGTGAGCTCTGCTGGTGAATCACTGAAATGGAGGGTGATCTTGGGGACCCCTGAGCTGACCAGGTGTCAGAAGTGAGGGCACCCTGTGGGCTGTGCACCATCTAACTTCACACTCTCCTTCGCTCTCTGCACTCCAGGCAGGACTTGTCATGCAGTGACTCCACTGACAGGCCCCTGTCACTAGATGCAACCTCACTCCTGAGTTCATGGCTCCCTTCTCCCTTCCCATGGCCCCATCCCCGACTGCTCCTTCTCAATCTCCTTCCCTGGACCCCCTTCCTCCCCACAACCTCTTAATGGTGTGTGGCCCAGGGATCTCTTTTCTGTCCTACTCTCACTCCCAAATTCATATCCTCAGCCCTGAACTCTCCATGAATTTAGGATGCATATCCAAGTTCCAACTTGACGTTTCCACGTATGTGTCTTCTAGATGCCTCAACTCACATGGCAAATGGATTTCCTGATAGCCCCACCCCCCACCCGCTCTGCCTGGAGACTCTCCCCATCTCGGCTGATGGCAATTACAGCCCTCTAGGTGCTCAAAGACCTCGTATCATTTTGGTTTTTTCTTTTTTACCCACATCCAAATCCATCAAAATTCCTATGTGCTCTACTTTCAAAATATATCCAGGATCCTGCCACTTTTTTCCTGGATGACTCCAAGAGACCCTAAGAGGCCTCCCTGCTGCCACCCCTGCCTCTCCCCTGTTGTCTATTTCCAGTGGAGAAGCCAGAGTGATTCTTTTAAATCCTAAGTCAGGTTATGCGACTCTGTTCAAAATCCTGCCATGGGACTAGTTTCCGTTCCCAACCACAACGGAGAACCAGGCAGAGGGTTTACCTCCTCTGTACACTGGGCAACATAAATGAAAACAGCTGCTTTCAGACATTAGACACAGGCAGTGCAGGGCCATGGGCCCTGAGACAGGGCCTGTCATCACCCTGGGGGCAGTTTCCAGGCTTCCACGTGGGGAGGGGGCTGAGCAGAGCACCAGGGCCTCTCCCTGGTTGACGGGCTTGGGGCAGGAGTACAGTGAGCCTGGGACCTGTGGAAGGTGTGGGTCAGTTACCAAAGGAAGGAGTTGCACAGTAAAGAGCTCTAGAAGTCTGCGGAGGTGTCCCCTGGGATCTTGGCTAAATGCTAAGATAAGTTTGAGCAGAGACAAACTTCCAGGGCAGACGAGGAGTGACTGAGGGGCTGTGAGCTGAACCTGCCCCAGAGCTTACCCACGGAAGGGGGCCCCTCAAGCTCCCACCAGCCAGAGTTGGGAGTTCCTGTGGATCACTACAGACACTCCCAAAGAGCCACATCTCAGCAGAGGGGCTGAACTACCCCTCACGTCAAGGTTACTCTGGACCCAACAAAGCTGGAAATAAGCCTAGAAAGGCTCCGACTGAGCGGGAAGAAACGTAACCAGCCAGAACAAAGCCCAATGCTCCCTAAAACAGGACAGTAGATTCCAGATTGCCAACAATTTAAAAGTCACAATACCCAGCATCCAATCAAAATTTATATGCCAAGAAGCAGAAAACCCATAGCCGGGAGAAAAGTCAGCCAATAGAAACAGACCAACGGGTGATAGAAATGATGGACTTAGCAGAAGAGGACGTTAAAGCAGCGATCATAACCAGTATTTAAATGAAAACATGAACATAGTGAGGAAAGAAATGGAAGATAAAAAAATAAGCAAATGGAACTGTTAGAGCTGTATCTGAACTGAAAAATTTATAGCATAAGCTTAATAGCTGATTAGTTAGAGCAGAAGAAAAAGTTGCTGAACTTGATGAAATAATATTAGAAGTATCCAGAGTTGAAAAAGGACTGGAAGAAAACAAGCAGATCATCAGTGACCAGCGATCTAATAGTCATGAAATTGAAGTCCCCCAAAGAAGGGAGAGGACAAAAAGTGAAGAGATAATAGCTGAAAATTTTCCAAATTTGATGGAAACTATAAATTGACAGATTCATCAGTTCAAGTGGCAAGCAGGGTAAACAAAGAAAATCATACCAAGATACATCATAATCAATTTCCTGAAACCAGTGTTAAGAGAAAATCCTGAAAGCATCAGAGAAAAACAACACATTACATATAGAAGAAAGATATAAAAACGGCAGAATTCTTTTTGGAAAAAATGCAAGCCAGAAGTAGATGAAGTGACATCTTTAACGTAGTGAAAGAAACTGTTAATCTAGAATTCTATGCCCTGAAAAAAAAATCTTTAAAAAATCAAGGCAAAATAAAGCATTTTGAAGACAACTGAGTGTTGGGGGAATTTGTCACCAGCAGACTTGAGCTATAAGAAATGTCAAAGGGAGTTCTTCAAGAAGAAGAAAATGAGGCCAGATGGAACGCCGGCTCCATAAAACAGAGTGAGGAGTGTTGGAAATGGCAAATGTGACGATAAATGTAAAAACCTTTTCTTAAACAAAAAATTCCACTTCCAAAGTGGTCATTTGCAATGGTATTTGTGGCATTCAGGTGGCTCATTGAGTGCTAATTTTAAAAAAGAAAAACGTTGATTAGATATATTAAAATTGTAGATGAGAGACAGGCTCATGTCCTCCAGATACAAATAGAAGAGTTAGTAAGTACGAGGCCTTCCAACCCCTCCACCAAAAGTGGTAATGCTCAGTACATATTCTCCCATACATCTTGTGTATCAGCTATAAAAATACACAAGCATATATTGAATTTATAGTGGTGTTTTACAAGAAATGTGTCACATTATTCTGCTACATGGATTTAAAAATTTATTTAAAGACTTTTTCTTATATATTAATTTCCTTAAAAGATAATTGGCTGTTTAAAAACAAAATAGCAACAGATGAGTTTTATTACATATTGAAAAATAAAATTATGATGACAATAGCACAAAGGATGAGAGAGGTAAAATAGGAGTATATCGTCGGAAGATTCCTCCATCATCCGTGAAGGCTTTGAATGTAGACTGTGAGTTAAATATGCATATTTAAAATCCAGAAGTAACCCCTAACATTAGGACAAAGCTATATAGATTATTAAATATTAAAAGATAAAATGGAATCCAGAAAATATATTCAATTAATCCCAAAGAAGGAGGGAAAAAGGGGAGAAGGAACAAAGAACATATGGGGCAAATAGAAAACAAACAACAAGATGGTAGCAGCAAACCCAGAGATGCTGACAGCTATATTCAGTGGAAGGTCTGGGCACGCCAATAAAAGGCAGAGGTCGCGAGCCTGGGTGAAGAAGCAGGGACCAACGATATGCTATTTACAAGAAACCTGCTTTAAATATAAAGGTAAATATACAAAACCCGATTGTTTGGCTATATACTATCAAAGAACCATTGGAAATGAAAATAAAAAACTGATACTGTATTACAAATGGGTCACATCATCAAAGAACAGAACAAGCATAGGACCCACTCTGAAAAAGTTCCCATGGCCAGAGCTGGAACAATTTGTGCAAAAAATAATGATGGCATTGGATTTTAGCCCAAAGAAAAAAATTAATAACTATTATTTCACAATGATAAAAATAAAAAAAGGACTAATGAAATAAATGGGAGAAAAGGAATAATGGCTCTGTACAGAAGACTTCCAATTATTAATGTAGAGAGAAGGAGGGAAATAGAAAAATTAGCTGTAGAGCCCCACGGCAATACCTGCTGCAGACAAGACACCCCAATGGTTGCTGAAATGAGTGGGCAAAGGTGTAAGAAGAAACAGAATATTTGCACAAAGTATCTACCCCTAAGTAGTCGCCAATTTATAAAAATAAATATGTAACCATGCAATGGAGAACTCCAACAGACCCACCTTTAGCACGTGGTGCAGGCTCAGCAGGAACAAGGCACAGTGATGTTGTGAACTCCCCGTCGTGGTGCCTCAGGTGTAGCCTTCTCAGGAATGCACAACCTCCAGTAATCATTAGAAAACACCAGATAAACCCACAGAAGGCACGTTCTGCCAAACGTCTGACCCCTTCTCTTAAAAAGAGTCAAGTCATGAAGGGCAGGGAGCTGCCAAAGACCTGTCCCGAGTGGAGACGATGAAGGCAGCTGAACTGAACACCATGTGGGAACCGACAGATCCTAGATGTGAAAAAACATTAGTGGAAAGGTGGTAAAATCCACATTAGGTCCATGCTTTACTTAATAGTATTGTTATCAGTGTGTTTCTCTTTGCTGAAGCTGCCAGAATGCAATATGTCAGAAATGGGTTGGCTTTTACAATGGGGGTTTATTAGTTCACAAATTTACAGTTCTAGAGTCATGAAAATGCCCCAAGTACAGCATCAACAGGACAATATCTTCTCTGAGGAAAACCCAGTGGCATCTGGGGCTCCTCTGTCGCATGGGAAGGCACATGGCAATGCCTGCTGGTCCTTCACTCCCGGGTTCCCTAGCTTTCAGCTTCTGATTCCAGTGGTCTTCTCTCTCAGCTGCTGAGGGTCCTTCTTGCTTCTCTGGACATTTCTCTCTAAGCTCTTTCTCTCCCAGTGTTTCTGCTTTTCATCCTCTCATAAACAACTCCAGTAAAGGATTAAGACCCACCTTGAATTGGGTGGGTTGTATCTCCGTTGAAACAACCTAATCAAAAGGTCCCACCCACAATAAGTCTGCACCCACAGGAGTGGATTAAAAGAATATGGCAGAGGAAGAAGATGGTGGCACAGAGAGGAGTGGAAGCTAGTCAGTCCCGCTGGACTAATAAACAACAAGGAACAACTAGTGAATAATCTGGAATAATACTGGGGGACTACTGTGACTGTCCACACATCATACACCAACCTGGATTGGGAGGAATGCCTGAGATTGCAGCATAAAATCTGAAAGAAAAAACTGAGGATCCAAGCTGGGAGACTCCTCCCCCCATGGCAGTCCAAACTGCAAAGCCTTGTTGTACTAGAGAGCAGCACTCTCCGAGCAAGCGAATATAGCTCAGCTGAGCTCCAACTGGGGTTTTGATTAACAAATGTGGACTGCTTAATACAAGCTATGAATTCCTAACAAGCAGACAGAGGCTTTTAGTGATGACTGATCTTAAAGAGCTGGCGGACTTCTCTGTGCTGGGAGGGGGAGCCCAGAGGACCAGGTGCTATCCTTGGCTGATGGGTGAAACTGGAGGGGTGTGTGTGGACTGGCACTGAAGGGGGGCTTTCTGTCCCCTTTTCTCTCCCTCAACCTGGGTGGCTCAGTGGAGAAAGCCTCAGCCATTTTCAGTTCCCAGCTCTCTGACCCAGACAAGGGTGGAGATAGTGAGTCAGAGAGAAAAAGAACATATTTAAATGCAAATGAAAACTCCTCAGGGGTTGTATCTTCCCTAAGAGGAAGGAGGTGGTGCCCAGTTCTACTACCAGCTATCCATTCAGAACCAGACCCTAGAGCCTGGAGGAAAACAGCCACAGGACACTCCTCCTTACACCAGTCAGGAGCTATAGGCTGACAGGCATCACCTGCTGGGCAGATTAGGAAAATCACAGTGACTTGAGGCCTCACTGGATGTGTCAATCTTCTAAGACACACTCTCAGGGAAACCTGATACTGAATATTGTCCCCTTCTGAGATCTGAGCCCGTTCTGGTCTGGGAATACCTAATTGGGGTAACCAAGGAAACCAGATGCCTAGACAGCAGAAAACTACAACCTACACTAAGAAAAATGAAGTTATGGCCCAGTCAAAGACACAAACTTACACTTCAACTGAGATACAGGAATTGAAACAACTAACACTAAACCAATTCAAAAAGTTTAGGGAAGATATGGCAAAAGAGATGAAACATATAATGAAAACACTGGGAGAATATAAGGTAGAAATCAAAAGTTCAAAAAAAACAACTGGCAGAATCTATGGAAATGGAAGGCACAACACAAGAGTTGAAAGACACAATGGAGACACAGCAGCAGATCTCAAGAGGCAGAAGAAAACACTCAGGAACTGGAGAGCAAGACACCTGAAATCCTACACACAAAAGAACAGATAGGGAAAAGAATGGAAAAATATGAGCAACATCTCCGGGAACTTAAGGACAACACAAAATGCAGGAATGTATGTGTCATGGGTGTCCCAAAAGAAGAGAATGGGAAAGGGGCAGAAGCAATTATAGAGGAAATAATCAATGAAAATTTCTCATCTCTTATGAAAGACATAAAATTCTGGATCCAAGAAGCACAATGGACGCCAAACAGAATAGATTTGAATAGGCCTACGCCAAGACACTTAATAATCAGATTATCCAATGTCAAAGACAAAGAGAGAATCCTGAAAACAGCAAGAGAAGAGTGATCCATCTCATACAAAGGAAGCTTGATAAGACTATGTGCGGATTTCTCAATAGAAGCTATGGGAAGCAAGAAGGAAGTGGGGTGATATATTTAAAATACTGAAAGAGAAAAACCACCAACCAAGAATCCTATATCTGGCAAAACTGTCCTTCAAATATGAGGGAGAGCTTAAAATATAATCTGACAAACAGACAATGATAGAGTTTGTGAACAAGATACCTGCTTTACAGGAAATACTAAAGGGAGCACTGCAGACAGATAGGAAAAGACAGGAGTGAGAGGTTTGGAAAACAGTTTTGGGTTATGGTAGCACAGCAATGTAAGTACACTGAACAAAGATGACTGTGAGTATGGTTGAAAGAGGAATGTTAGGAGCATGTGGGACACCAGAAGGAAAGAGGAAAGATAAAGACTGGGACTGTATAACTTAGTGAAACCTAGAGTGCTCAACAGTTGTGATAAAATGTACAAATATGTTTTTACATGAGGGAGAGCAAATGAATGTCAACCTTGTAAGGTGTTAAAAATAGGGTGGTACTAGAGGAAAAATATAATCAATGCAAACTAGAGACTATAATTAACAGAAACATTGTATTATGCTTCCTTTAATGTAACAAAGGCAATATTCCAAAGCTAAATGCATATAAGAGGGGGACATACGGGAGGGGTATGGGACTCTTGGCATTAGTGATGTTATCTAACTCTTTATTCTATTTTGGTTTAATGCTCTTTCCTTCTTTCCTTTTGTTACTTCCTAACTGTCATGTTTTGTTTTTGTTTCTGTTTTTTCTCTTTCTTTTGTCTCTCTATCTTCTTTGACTCTTTCTCCTTCTTTGTGGAAGAAATGGAGATGTCTTTATATAGATAGTGGTGAGGGTGGTGAATACATAAATACGCGACTATACAGGGAACCACTGATTGTTTACTTAGGATGTAATGTATGGGGTGTGAAAAAAACCATCTTAAAAATGAGCTAATGAAGAAACTATCCTGACTGAAATAAGTCAGACACATAAGGACAAATATTGTAGGGTCTTACTGATATGAACTAATTATAATATGTAAACTCATAGACAAGTTACTAAGATATAGAATGAGTCTAAAGAATGGGGAGCAGTTGCTTATTATGAGCAGAATGTTCAGCTAGGTTGAACTTAAGTGTTTGAAAATGGACAGAGGTGACAGTAGCATGTTATGAGAATAACTAACAGTACTGAATGGTGTGGATTTGGTGGAAAGGATAAGCTCAGAGTCACATATGTCACCAGAAAGAAAGTTGGAGGATAAAAGATGGGAATATATTAAACAGTGACTTCTTTTGTGGGCAATGCCCATGAGTAGCTATACAAATGTTAGAAATCTCTTTCATGAACTGGAATAAATGTATGACACTATAACTAGAAGTTAATAATAGAGGGACATATAGGGAGAAAAGTGTACCTATTACAAACTAGATACTACAGTTAGTATTTTAACCTTCTTTCATCAACAGTAACAAATGTACTGTACTAATACTGAGTCAATAATGGAGGTGGGGGGTGGTTAGGGGTATGGGAGGATTTGAGCTTCCTTTTTTTTGGTCTTTATTTCTTTTCTGGAGTAATGAAAATGTTCTAAAAATTAAAAAAAATTAATTTTGATGATGGATGCACAGCTGTATGATGGTACCATGGCCAATAGATCGTACACATTGGATCTTTGGATAATTGCATGGAATGTGAACAATCTCAATTAAAAAAAAAACATGAACATGGCCTTTTCTGGGGTACATAACAGCTCCAAAGCAGCACACAGTGTTAATTCCTCAGTTTTCAGGGTTGTGCTGTGCTTACATAAGATGTTAACATTAGGACAAAGTTGGGAGAAGGTCCATGGAACTTTCTGTCCTATTTTGATAAATCTTCTGATGTTCTGAAATTACATCAAAATAAATAAAATTTAAAAACCATGCTATTTACCATGGCATAAAATATATGAAATACTTAGGGATAAATTCCCCAAAAGATAGGCAGGACCTGTACACTGAAAACCACAAAACATTGCTGAAAGAAATTAGAGATGGTGTAAAGAAATGAAACAGTACCCCGTCTTTGTAGTTCTGAAGACGCAACATTGTTAGGTGTCAATTCTGCCTTCAGTGATCTGTAGACTCAAGGTAATACTAATTAAAATGGCATCTTTCTTTTTTGTAGGAATTCACAAGCTTATTTTTAAAATATTTGGAAATGCAAAGGACCTAGAATAGCCAAACCACTTTTGAAAATGAACACAGTGGGAGGATTTCTTGTCCTTGACATCAATACCCACAGTAACTTAGGGAGAATTTAAGAGTGGGTGGTATTGGTGAAAGGCTGGGCCTCTAGGTCAGTGGGACAGAATACGGAGTCCAGAAATAGACCCATGAATATAGGGTCAATTGATATCTGAAAGGGGATCCAAGGTGAGCCTCTGGGAAAGAGAAAGTCTTCAAAAGTAACAGTGCTGGGACAGCTGAATATCCATATATCAGTTAAAAACCTCAATCCCTACCTCACTCCATACACAAGAATTAACTTGAGGTGGATCACACTCCTCAACATAAAAACCCAAACTTTAAAACTTCTAGAGAACATAGATAAACTAGGAGCTCGAAACAGGCAAAGATATCTTAATAGGATGCAAAAACCCCCACACAACATAAAAGTAAAAATTGATAAAATTGGGCATCACCAAAATGAACAACATCTGTGTTTCAAAGAACTAAGGAAATGCAAAGACAAGCCACAGGCTGAGAGAAAATGTTGCAATGCATACATTCGATACAGCACTTGTATCCCGGATATATACAAAATTCTTACAATTCAGTAACAAAAAGACAAGCATTGCCATTAAAAATTGGAAAAATGATTTGGACAGATACTTCTCAAAAGAAGACACACAAATGGCCGATGCACTCTGGAGGTTCCTTCGCTTAAAATGCTCTTCCCCATCTGTCTCCCTCCCTCCCTCCTTTCTTCAAGGCTTTGCTCAGTTTACCTTTTCAATGAAGCAAGCCTCCCCTGAAAATTGATCAGATATCGCACCCCAACTTCTCACCACACTATCCAACACATGGTAACATGTACTTATTTATAAACATAAATTATTTGTCGTCTATCTCCCTTTGAGAATGAGCAAGAATCCTATTTGTTCACTGATGGGATTCCAAGAGTCAGGTGCTAAATAACTATTTCTTTTACAAATGAAGGAATGAATAAATAATGGCTGCTTCTCTTTTGGTTTGGATATCCTGCAGTTTTACTATGATGCGTTAAGGCATGGGTTCATTTTATTTACCTTGCAGCAGCCTCACTACACTTCTTCAATCTAAGGAATCACATCTATTATCAATCCTGGAATATCCTTGGCCATTATGTCTTCAAATCTCCCCCTGCCCCTGCTTTCTATTGTCTTCTTCTGGAACATCAATTAGATGCATATTAGACTATTAATTCTAGCCTCCATGTCTTCTTACCTCTTTGCTTCTTCTAACCTCTTTTCTCTCTGTGTCTCTGAGTAATGTCTTCAATTCTACCTCTCATTTCATGAACTTTGCTTTCCACTAGGCCTAATATGGCGTTTTACCCAATATTGTGGGTTTAAAATCATTGACGGGATTTTCATAGCCACTTACGTTTGGTACTTTTCAAATTTATTTGTTCTTTTTTGATAGTACTTTGTTGATGTCACATAATTTGTTTTTTCATTTCATTTCTTTAAACATTCAAAAAATGTTTAAATTCCCTAGTCAGTCAGTAATTATTTGATATTCTTGGGGTTTTAATTTGGGATTGTGATTCCCTGTTTGGGGGGAGTACACCTGCGGGAATCCTGGGAGGCCAGATGGAGGGGATTTGAGTTTGCTTCCAGCAATGGATCCCTACTTACCTGGAATGTCTTTAAGTTAATGTCACTGTTGTAGTTTGCTAATGCTGCTGGAATGTAAAACACCAGAGAAGGAATGGCTTTTATAAAAGGGGGTTTATTTGGTTACACAGTTACAGTCTTAAGGCCATAAAGTGTCCAAGGTAACACACCAGCAATCGGGTACCTTCACTGGAGGATGGCCAATGGTGTCTGAAAAACCTCTGTTAGCTGGGAAGGCACATGGCTGGCATCTGCTCCAAGTTCTCATTTCAAAATGGCTTTCTCCCGGGACGTTCCTCTCTAGGCAGCAGTTCCTCAAAAATGTCACTCTTAGTTGCACTTGGGGTATTTGTCCTCTTAGCTTCTCCGGAGCAAGAGTCTGCTTTCAACGGCCGTCTTCAAACTGTCTCTCATCTGCAGCTCCTGTGCTTTCTTCAAAGTGTCCCTCTTGGCTGTAGCTCCTCTTCAAAATGTCACTCTCAGCTGCACTGAGTTCCCTCTGCCCGTCAGCTCATTTGTATGGCTCCACTGATCAAGGCTCACCCTGAATGGGTGGGGCCATGACTTCACGGAAATATCTCATCAGAGTCATCACCTACAGTTGGGTGGGGCACATTCCATGGAAACACTCAAAGAATTCCGATCTAATCAGCACTAAAATGTCTGCCCCACAAGATTGCATCAAAGATAATGGCGTTTGGGGGACATAATACATTCAAACTGGCACAGTCACCGTTTGGGGTTTGATGGATCATGAAAGTGGTGTGGATTCAAACCCTAAACTCATGTGAGAGGAGGCCTGTGGATATAAATTTTCAGGGAGGAGATGTTTTCTCCACTTGGATCCCAGGCAGAAACAGATGAGTTTCCTTGTTATCTCCTTGTGCCAGCTGTATTAGTCAGGATGGCTGCAGTGCTGCCTGATTACAAGCAGCCCCTCTCACAACAAAGGGTAATTCCTTGCTCTTGCAGTTCTCACAAAATTTTCTGGGGATCTAAGCATCTCTCCAGGGCAACTATCTCCCTGCAGACAATGATCAGACAGTGATCAGTGATCAGGCTCAATCTCAACACGGCTCTGCCCTCTTGCTGCTAAACCTCCACAGGGCCAGGCAGAGAGAGAGCTCTGGAGAGTCCGGCTCTGGCTACTATACCCTTTAGTCTAGAAGTGACTCACATCACTTCCTCCCAGAACCCACTGGCCAGAATGATTCCAGCCCAGGCTAATCACCAGCGGGCCGGGAAGGAACTCACCCTGTGGCCTGGAGGGAGAGGAGAGAAGAAAAGGGGGAGCCCCAGAAGGCTCTGCCATACCAGCTGGTGATTTTCTCTAGCTGCCCCTGTCCCTAAAGTTGCAGCCCTCTGGGGCCCTGGATTTGGGCAAGAATGTCAGTCCCCACTTGCCACCTTGCAGGTGCACAGGCCTTCTCTCCTGCCCCCAGAAGACCACTGACGCCCCCACCTCAAGGTTACTGAGATGACTGGGGACCCTGAGTTTGCATCAGGGTCAGCTTACCCCTTTCATTTTCAGCTCTCCCCTCGGTTTTGGCCCCTGGGTGATTCCTTTATTTTCTTGCAAGCTCAGCTGCAGATTGGGAATGCTGTTTATTGTAATTTAGTTAGCCTTCCCAGGCATTTTGTATTATTGCTTTCCACAACTTGTAGATGAGGAAACAGGGTAGAAAGAGTCAGTAACCTCCAAGCCACCCAGAGTCCCGCTTTCCAGCTAGGCCTGCCCGACTCCACGCCCAGTTCCTTCAGCCTTGCCAGAGGACTTCCTTGGGAGGGGAAACACTGGGGCAGACTTCCTAGAGCGGTGACCTTTGGCCCTGTCCAGGAGGCCATGGCGGAGGACGCAGCCTGTGCAAGGGCCGGGAGTGTGAAACGGCCAAGATGCGTGCTAGCCGCTCAGCAAATGTTTGCTGAATAATCGCGTAAACAAATAGCCAAGTAAAGGAATGTGAGGGAATCAGGTGGTTGGTAAAGTGTGAGTCAGTCTCTCGCCATGGCTTGCGTTTGACCCAGAGTTTTCCTACCTGCCCTTGCCTAATTTCCCAAGCTAAACAAATTGGGAAGAATTTGTGGGAATGCCAGGCAATGAGTCCCTCTTCCAGTCTTAGCAATTGCAGTTACCTAAAATTACGAGCCTGCCTGAACTCATTAGCAAAATAAGACTCAGAGAGGACCCAAGGTGGTAGCTTCCTTCCAGCAAGGGGGCGTGGGCATCTCTGTCTGCCCCCCAGGCCCAGGCGGAACCTCTGGCAGTGAAAGGCCTGTTGTGCGGGCTCCCCCCGGGGCCGTCCACCAGCACACTCAGGGAGGAAGAGAAAGCAAACAGAGGGAAATTCCCAGTTAAGCCTGGACTTTAGTCAAATCCCCTCTCCTTCGTAAACACCCTCCCTTCCATTGATTACCAAGCCGGAATTTTAGCTGGCAGCCCGGAACGGGGATTAGATGATCCAGAAAGGCCCACTGAGGCAAATATCGACGGGAAACTAGGCAGAGTGTGTCTGGGGCAGTGAGTGCTGCAAGCCCAGTGCACTTAGGGTAATGTTTTGGGGCCTCAGACCCTTCTTTAAGGACTTAGAGCTTTGGGTAACGAGATTGCTGCATAGACTTTGGTGTGCAGAAGACGATCAGGAGGTCTGAGTCGCAGAATGAAGTTGAGGCTCTCTTGGGAACGTTACAGAAGAGAGAGGGACTGTGGCCGGCCCCGGTGGTTAGAAAGTCTCACAAGAGCCGTGCTTCTCTAATAACCTCCCCGCCGGGGGACAGACTTGAGTTGGTGCCTCGGCGCACATTAGCTTGAGCAATCCTCCTTAAAGCCCTGCGCTGCAGGCGTCACCACCTCTGTTTTCAGCTGAGGGATCCAAGACGAGCTGCTGAGTTACTTGCCCTAGTCACGTAGTGGCCAGCTCCTCCATTAGCCTGGCAGGCCTGGCGTCCAGGGCCCGGGAGAGTTTTAGCAGCCCACGGACTTCTACTACATTTTGCCTGGAACAGAAACAAATAAAAGACAAATAATGTTTAATATTGCTATTATCACGGTGGAAGGGGCTCACAAAAGGCCTGAGCCAGGACTCCAAGGGGCCTGTCCCAAGCCCAGCTCCTGGAAGGCCAAAGAACGGGTAGTTGAGGGCCTGTGGGTGACGCTGGGCCACGGCAGGGCCATAGATGGTTCTGGAACCTCCTACATGACACACGACTACAATAAAAGAGGTGTCGAGTGGGGTGGGTACCCCAGAGGGCACCCCTCCCCTGGCCCCCGTCCTCCAGGGCACCCGGCCTGGGCCTCGTAGGCAGCTCACCTGCGTCTGCCGCCCCGTGTGGACCTCCCAGTGAGGAGTCACGGACCCACGGGGTCTCCTGCACGAGCTGTGTGCCTGCCCTCTGCCTCGCCTCCTCCCTGCGGAAAGCGGGCTGTTCAGCTAACCTCACAGGGTTTCCGCAAGGGCAGGTGAGCTTTCTCCGCACGGCCTGGAGCGTGGTGCTCGGCAGGTGTTACCTGGCACGGCTGCTCAGAGAGGAAGGGAGCAGGTGGTGGGAGAGCTGGTAGCCACGGGCCCGGTTCACAGGGGAAAAGAAAATTGGGGTTGCGCCTGGAGGCACCCAGGGCAGCACGTCCGTCTCACAGCTTTTTATAGACATATAAGCTTTTTATTTTGGAATAATTTTAGATTTACAGCAAAGTTGCAAAGACAGACCAGAATTCTGCCCCACACCACATCCCATTGCCCGTTGCTGTACGACTGGGCTGCATTTGTCGACACTGAGAACCTGGCATTGCATCACTGTAGTTAACTGCACCCCAGCCTTGATTTGGACGCCACCAGTTTCCCCATGAGGGTCCTCGCTCTGTCCTAGGTCGTGTCATGTTGAACTGGTACATTTTCCTGGTGTCCTCTGCTCTGTGTCCCACTGCGTTCCGATATCTGTTTGAGGATCAAGGCTGGGATCACAGGGCAGGGGGCGGGCAGACATGGGCGAGCAACTACCCCATAGCGAAGAGGGCACAGGATGGGCAGCATGGTGAACTGAGTCCCGGGCCAGCAGACCTCCCGCGCCAAGTGCTTTTGAATTGCTTGGAGAAAAGAGCGGTTCTGCTTGAAAAGCTGGCCCGCCTGATAACATCTAGCACTGTATTTTGATGAGATAATTGTTTCATACTTATAAAAATTCTTAATTATCTCCAGCAAATGCAATTAGCTCACTTGATTGGTAATTGAATTAAGGAAAATGTCTTTTCAGGCATTGTAAGCCATCACTATCGTAAAAAAGAGTGAAGGGTAACTTTAAAAGTACTTCCCTACGTGGCCTGGACAAACTCGCGATTACTGAAAGCAGAATAATTTCACCAAGGCCCCAGTGGGCCCTAATAAAACAGGCCTTCTGGAGACATGAGATTAAAGTTACAAGACATCGTGAGGATTTTCCTTCTCTGGGAATCCTTGGCTGACCCCCGTTTAGAGATGATCCCTCTTTCCTGGAACTGTGGACATGCTTTCATTTTTGCTTATCACACCGTAGGATGATGATCCCTGGGTCTGACTCACTCCCTGAAACGTGTGCGTCCTGCAGGCCCAGCCCGGGGTCTCTGCGACTTCTGCAAAGGAGCCCGGGAAACACTCCCGCAGTGCCTTGATCTCCCTGAGCCAGTCCAGAGCCCCGGACATTCCTTCGTAAAGAACCCTGTCCACGTTTCGTCTTTGGGTGCACACGCTTCTAGCACATCACAGCAGCTGTGGGGCCCGGGCACAGGGGCCTGGGTGGCGGGAGTCTCCGTGGGCCTGTCAGGCGGCAGCCTGGGGCGGGGACCGAGAGGGAGCCCAGACAGACAGCTCCTGGACTTTGAAGAAAAATCAATATTCACCAGGAGTTTATTGTACCATAAACTTGTGTCTGGCAGCAATGCCTCTTCCTGGCTCCAGCTCAGCCCAAGGCAAAGGGCCTGAGGATTAGGGGGCTGCCCCACCCCCGCCCCACCCCACTCTGCTTGTCTGAGATCAAGGGGGCAGCAGGAGCAGCCCCTGGGTCCCCTCAGGCTTCTCGTGGCATCAGAGCCACTTAGACCCTCCCAGAAGTGGGTGGGGGGAGGTGGCATAAATTCAGCAAATCCACTGCCCTCTTTGGCCAAGCACTGGCCATGGTGGGCAGTCAGCCAGCCAGCTCTCAGCCTGCTGGGAGTGACAGTCCAGTGCGGAGATCAGCGTCCAACGAGCAAACAAATCCAGAAGCGGGATAACTGCAGACAGCTATCATGAAATGGGAACTGCAGACTGATAAGTGCCACTAAAGCGATCAACAGGGTGGTGAGACGGAGGCGCCGTCGGGGGCAGGGCCGGGCAGGGAGGGGCCCGTCTGCAGGCCCTCTAAGGACCGGGTGCTGGGCTGCAGCCAGCCACTGCCAGCTCCGAGGGCAGCCCCGGGCCCGCTCGTCACGCGGCCTCTCTCCCTGCCGCAGTCTCTCTCCCCAACTCCCCTGCTTGCCTCCTTCCCTCCCCCTCTTCCTGTCTGTCCCTCCCATGCCAACTCCGATGAGCCTTGCACTTCTGGTGGGCACAGGGACCTCATGGTGTGCTCCTGCTGCCAACGGCCCCCTCCTCTTTCATTTCTTAGTTCAGACGCTCAGGGGAGCCCCCGGCTGTCTGGCCTGTGGTGGGGGGCTGTCCCAGGTGGGCCCACTTGGTGCAGAGCTGTGGCTGTGGTCAGGGCGGAGGGCATGACGAAATGGGGCCACTCAGGCTGGCCGGCCACAGGGGCTGTGGCGGGACGGGTACAGCCACCAGCTCCCGGCACAGCAGGAGCCACGAGGCCTGGGTTCGAGTCCTGCTCCGTCCCTCCTCAGGGGCCGCCTCTGGGTAACTCTTCACAGAGCTGTGCCTTTGTCCTGTCACCTGTAACCCAATGTCTGGCAAGGTGCTGGGACAACAGAGGGCCAGCGAGTCCCTTTAAGCCACGGGGCTCTGCACAGTGTCTGGCGCAAGGGGGGATTTCATCAAGAGTGGGGGGTGTTCTGGAACCCCCACCCACGTCCTGGCCCCACCCCTGCCCCAGGATGCAGAATGAGAGGGATTTTGTAATTTATGTAACGACGGGCAGACATAGGGGCTCATCACCCGATTTTACAGAATTCCACATTCATTCGCAACCTTGGGATTACAGGACAGCAATTGGGAAATAACGGGGTGCCATGCACCCTGTTAAAGCAATGCTTTTATATATTTACGATTCAGCTTAAATTTTTACCAAGAGACATTTTCACAATGTAACATGTGTTAGTCACCACGTGAATTGCGAAACCAAGGAAATATCTCCAAAGTGCTGGCCTTGACGATGTAACTGGCACGGCTTTGGTAGGAATAAAAATAACACTTCTCGGCAGGGCTGTCTTGAAGGGCGGGCCCCCGGCGCACAGGTAGTTCGCTGGCATGTGCAGGGCTGGGTGGATGTGCCGGGACCCCCTGCTTCCTCCCTTCTTGGCTGCCCTGGGTGGGCATGCTTGGCCGGGGGCAGGGATGTCAGCGAGACGGCGGGAGTGGGGGGGTCAGGGGACCTCATTTGGGGTCTGGATCTGCCTCTCACTAGCCAGGAGCGTTCCCGGATGCCCCCCGGAACCTCCAGGCTCTGTGTCAGGAGCTGTGCGGGGATGACGGAGGGGAGGTGGCCGTGGGATCCCCCCACAGCTGTGAGGCCAGCTTGAATCTTCTAAGCATAACAACCTTGTGCTCCCCACCGAGTTGGGGAGCCTGCAGATGGCTTGACGAGCCTAGAGTTTCTGGATGTGACATGAAAGTTAGCATTTCATGCTCTTTGTCTGGTTTCCCTGAGTTTGTTTTTCTTGCTCAGACTGTCCTGAAATATTCCCAGTTGTGTGATTCTGTTTGTGTTAAGGTGGAAAATGTCGAAGCAGAGCGCTGCTGCACAGGACCTGCTGGGGGCCTGCCTCGGCCCACCCCAGCGGGCACCAGCTGCAGGAACCCACCCTAGTATCCTCAGGACCCCACGGCCCAAAGGAGGGTGCCAAGCACAAAGCCTGCTGCCGGGCACCTGCTGCGCCTGGCCTGCTGCACCAGCGCCCCTCACCCCTCACCCCTGCGGGCGGCCGCTGATGGAGCTGATCGCACCACCTGGGCCCCCCGAGCGCCCCTGCCCAGGGGTGGCATCAGCTTCCAACAGAGGCTGCCCATGGGGCACGTAGCAGCTGGGAGCAGAGGGGTAAACTGAGGCTCAGGAAGAACTTGCTAGCCCTAGGCATTGCTGTCATTTTCCCGCACCAGGCCCCTGGTTTCTCTCTGCACTCCTGAAGCCCCTGCAGCCTCCCTGACAGCAGCCCACCCCCAGTGTGGCCCCACTGTGGCCCCCAGCCACAGTCTCTGGACTTCCTTTTGGTGTGAGTCTTGTGCTGCTGACGTGCCCCTGCCTTGCGTCCTGGCTATTTAATCGTCTCTGTCTTGCCCTCCCCTCTAGATGGACAAGTCCCGGGGGACGGGGGACAGGGCAGCCGGCCCATGCCCGGCCTGAGGCTCCTCGTGGCGACTCCTAGCCACGGCTTGCTGAACGAACGGTTTGTTGTTATTACTCCCTGAGCCTGGGTCTCCGCCTGTCTGGTCACAGGGGAATAGCCCCCCCCTTGCCCTGGCCCCAACACCCCCAAGTCCTTGGCTGGCCAGCATTTCGAATGATATTGTTTCGTATTAAATTATTTTAAATTCCATGGGCCCTGGTTTCACAATCAAATAATTCGATCTTGTTTACAAATGGAATTTTTACTTTTTGACAGCCTCTAGCTCTGCTGGGCTGGACGGTCAGCTAAAGCGTGTCCTCCCGTGCCCTCCTGTCCACCGTGTTGCCTTCCTGGGGACACCGTGGAGGCTGGGAGCCGTCCCCAGGAGGAGGGCGGGCAAAGCACTCGGGCTGGTGGTCCCCGGGTGGCATCCCGGGCACAGACTCTCTCCGTGTACTGCATGTGGGGCACGGGGCGGGAGGGGCCTTCTCCTCCCTTGGCCTCCCCCTCTCTCCAGCATGGCCACGCTAGAGCCCACAAATAACAGAACTGTCAGGGACCTTTGATACCTGTCATTCCAACCCCTGTGTTTTATAGATTGGGAAACTGAGGCACAGAGAGGGGAGGGAATATACTGGAGATCTCATCCTGCAGCAGGGCTTGGGCGCAAACACGGGCACTCTCCGCCTGGGCATTTCCACGACCACCCCACTGACATTGCTGAAGGTCTACACGTACCAATCACCACTTTGAGCAGCCTGACCTCTGACCTCTAGGAGCTCATCACCCTAGTGTTGGGGTGGGATGGGGTGGACAGGAAGCATGAGGTGGCTGTACGGCGAAGGCAGTGGCTCTGCAGCAGCCACATGAGGAAGGGGCCCAGGTCAGGAGGAGGAGGGGGAGCGGATCCAGGCCAAGCAAAGGGAACAGCATCTGCAAAGCCACAGAGGAGGCCGAGCTTAGCAGCTGTCGCCCGAGCCTCCTCGTGGCCAGTGCATTTTTTAAAAACCATACGCTCAACTCCAGTCTCTCCCAGGGAGACCGTGTCACCTTGGGAGGCTGCGTCCTCATTCACCGGGGACATTTTTGGAGGCTCTTGTTCGGAACTTTCTCCAAGCAAGCTCTGGCGCGTGGCAGCTCAGCAGCACTGCGTTGTGGTGACGGGGCTGGGTGGCCTGGTTTGACCCCATCCACATCCCCACTGGGCTTGGCTCCGAATGGCATATGGATGTTTTCCACAGGCCAGTCCGCTGTCTGAGGTCAGAGCTGACCCCTGCCGAGGAGATCTCAGGGACGCGCCCCAGCCCGCAGGCCGGCCCCAAAGGGCTCCGAGGCAGCACCTGCTCCTTCCCAGGCACCTCGGAAAGTCCTAGAAAAAGTAGGTTGATCATGACCCAGCCAATGTTCCTGCACCCAGGGCAGGCTCTTCATTATATAAAACATCCGGGGAGATGCGTATGGGGGGTGGGGCTGCTAAGGTTCCCCCCAGGGAGCCCCGAGATCTCCCTGAACCCCAAACCCTGCCCATCTGCACCTCCCTACCTGGGAACCTGCCCCGGAGTCCTGGGAACATGTATTGGCATCGGAACTCCAGCCCATGAACCACAGAGGCCACGGGCTCCTGGTAACGAAGATGACACAGAGAACAGACCTCAACTATCTGACTGGAAACCACCCAGATGGTGGCAAAACCCAGTGCTGGCCGGTGTGGGGTCCGGGCTCCCAGGCACGTGCATAGAGGCCTCAACCAGCAAAATTAAAAAGGCATGTGTTGCTGGGGCTGGCATCGTGCTTCTAGGAATCTAAAGCCCTGGTGTCCGACATGACAACGGCATTGCTTGTAACAGCAAAGAATGGGAAAACCTGGGTACCGAGGCTGTATCCGCACGTGTGGCGGATGCATCTCGAAAATAAGCAAGGCACCAAAAGAAAGATGCCAGACAGATATGATCCTCTTTTGAGTTAGTGAAAAAGAAATATAAGAAAATCTATCTGTACTCTGTAATAACATGAATATGCAAAAAGATTAATTTTTATGAAGCCAAACCCACGGAAGTCTCAAAAATAGTTAATGTAATGCTATTGTTTGATACTGTGACATATCAATAAATAGATGCTTTTCTATTCTCAAAAAATAAAAGAAAAGAAAAGATGTGGTAGTAGAAGCCTCCGGAAGAATACACAGTGTCAGCTGAAGCTAGCAGTGAACACCTGAATAACTCTGTATACAAGTAGCGCACGAGGAAACTGCAGATCCTGTGTGTCAGCCCCCTCCTGAGTTCCTCTGCTCTTGCTAATTGATTAAATCCCGAGCTGGCCCCCGCCGTGGGTATTGCAATTGCACCCACTTTGCAGATGACGAATGCGAGGCCTGGGGAGGTTGAGAACCAACCCAGGTCCTAGGGGGCGTGTGCGGCTTGGGACGTGGGCCCCGGCTCCTGACCACTCTGCTCCCCTGATGGTAACTGGCTCCACCGGGGGGGGGGGCTTTTTTTTTTCTCTTCTTTTTTTTTTTTTTGAGCAGTTGTAGGTTTTCAAAAAACCCATGTGTGAAGTACAAAGTTCCCATAATTGCCCCCATTCACAGACTCCTCCCTTTTATTAATATTAGCGTGGCACTTTATAATTGATGAAACATCATTCCTATATCATTATTATAATTATACTATCAACTATTGTCCATGGTTTACATTAGGGCTCATTCTTTGAGCTGTACAGGTCTACGGTTTTTTTTAAATTCTTATTCTGGGATTATTTATACAACCTAAAATTTCCCCTTTTATCCACTTTCAAGCATACAATTCGGTGGTGTTAATTACATTCTCCAGATGTGTCTCCGTCACCACCACCCTTTCTCAAAAGGAAGGGGGCAGCTTTGGGTTTCATTTTACACCTTTCTGTATCTCTGCACGTTCTTACCAGGTGCAAGTACGACTTCACTTTAGAGAACACTAACAGGGTTATCTGGATGGGGATAATGGGCCTTTTATTCCTTTATTATATTTTTCCATATTAGGAAGAGAAACAGAATGCATGCCATTTAAAAAAACTTTTCATCTCCCCCAAAAGAGAAAATGTGTCTCTAGGAAGTCAGCTGGGGGGAAACCAGCACTCTAGAAAATGGAGCCCAATCTTGGACGTGGGACCCCAACTCTTGCTTCTGGAAATCAGCGGCTCTTCCCGTGAAGTTGGAAACAGAACGCTGGAGCGGGGAGAAGGCTGGGCAAGTGCTAGTCCAGTTCCTCACGGTATAAGCGGGGGAGGGGGGCTGAGAGAGGGGCTCCACCTGGGGTTCAGCTGGCACCCCACCCAGGACCCCAAGCCCCCACCCAGGGGTCACAATGCTGCCCCACATTGAAAGCTGGAGAAGTGGAGAGCAAACCAGTTATTTCTGCACCATATTTGCTTGCTTACCAAGAGAAGGAAAAATGCTTGAGGGCCTACGTTTAGTCCGGGATGTAATTCAAGGACCACCTGGGGACGGCCCCATCTCCCTAACAGGCCCGGCACCTAAAGGACCCCCTTGCCTGTCTCATTCCATCTCCATGCCCAGCACACACTTGAGCTCATGCTGCTCTTGAGCTCGCCAAGCTCTGTGGCTCGCCTGGCTGTTGAGAGAGTCACGTTGCCATTGGTGACCACAGGTATCCTGGCAGCTGGTGGAGAAAGGCGACTCTGGGCTCTGAGCGAGGGCCTGGGTTTCCACGGGAGACGGCGGAAAGTCAGGGTGGCCTGGCGTCCAGTTCTGCCCTGATTAGCTGCAGGACCTTGACAAAGCCCCTGAACCCCAGCCTTCCCCTCCTCATCTGAAAAACAGCCGAGGTGGGCTGCCTGGGCTGGGGCAGCCTCGGTCTGTCTTTCAGAGGGTGGCAGGTGCACCCCGTCTGCCAACGCCTGCTGGGCAGTGGCTCAGGTTGGAGGAAGGCAGGGCGAGTGTCCTCCAGGACCCCGGGCCTGTGTCCGTGGAGATCAGCTCGCCCCCTCTCTGGTGGGAGTCTCCTGACGTCCACTGTGGACAGTGGCAGCCCCTCCCTTACTGGTTGGTGACCCTTCCGTTTAGACCCTGGGGGAGACCCTGATCATAAAGACTAAGACCCTTGCTTTGCAGAGGAGAAAATCAGGCTGCTAAGAAGCAGCAGAAGCAGCCGATCCTGGCTGGCAGCCCCATGTGTCCTGACTTGAGCCCAGGGCCCCTCGGCTGCAGGCAGCCCCCTGTCCCCAGAGGCTGGGCTCCAGGAAACAGGACTGTCCCTCTCTCCAGGGGGGTCTTCCTGCATTTGGGTCATCTGTCCACCATCGGAGGGGGTCCGCTGCCTCTGTGTGGACCCCAAACTCCAGTCCCTATGGCCCTGAATCTTACAAGGGGCGTCTCGGGTGCAGGGCTGGGGGCTCCAGTGCCCAGTGACAAAGTGGCCACTGTGACAGCCCAGCTCACCCACAGGGCGCTGGGGTCTGGGGTTGGAACTCGGGCTTGATCTTCGCCTGGAACATGGTTTCTGGCTCTGCCCAGCGCACGGCCACGGCACTCACGGGAGCATCCTGCCAGTGGGGACAGGGCTCCCCGCGTAGACTCAGCTCCAGGCCCTCACACGCGTTCTCCAAAACCCTCCAGGGGGCCGGCTCCCTGTCAGGTCCAGCGTGGTGAGTCAGCACAGCTCGGTTACACGGACACCCGCCTGACATCACAGGATTAGGGGTCGAGTGACAGAAACTAGAGGCCAATTCACTGGTTCCTGTGATCTAGAAGTTCAAAGCTCAGCCGGATGCCACAGGTGGCTCACAGCACGTCTGTCTCTCTGTCTCGTGGCTTCCTGCCATGTTGTCTTTGTTCTCCAGCAGGCTGTCCCTAAAGGTGATGAGATGGCGTCAGCTCCATTCTACCAGTTTAGCAATCTCGGTTCCCATTTAGCTCCAGATTGAACTTGGACTCCACCCAGCTCTGTCCTTGTGCCCCATCCTAGAGGGATGGGACGTCCTCCTGGGCCAGGCACGGGTCCCATGTTCAACTGGGGAGCCAGTCGATCCGCCCATCTCTGCTTCTCCCCACCCTCCTGCCTCTGGCCCTTTCCAAGGCCCTTGATTTCTGCTCCTCTCTTACATTCTACCAGCACTGTCCCCACCTGAGAGCCAGAGGCTGTGTGTCCACCCCTCATGGGGAAATTCCCAATGGGTTCCATCAAGCCCACCCCTGTCAAGAATCCAATCTCCCTCTTCACGGCACCACGGCCCCCCAAGGTACCTGAGAGCCTCCCTTTAGGGAGCGTGTGGGGACCCAGGACTGCCTGGTAGGGAGACAGGGTCTCTGGGCTGGAGGGGTGGGCACCAGCAGTGGGGGGTCCTCATCCTAGGACACTGCTACGGGTTGGCTTCCGTCCTCCAAAAAGACATGCTCAAGTCCTGACCTTGTGAATGGGACCTTATTTGGAAACAGGGTCTCAATAGCTGTGATTGGTTAAGATGAGGCCAAACTGGGTCTTACTGGGCCCTGATCCAGGACGACTAGTGTCCTTAGAAGAAGAGGAACTTTGGAGATGGTGGACAGACAGAGTGACAGCCGAGGATGCCACGGGTTGCCGGCAGCCACCTGGAAGAGACGTGGAACAGGCTTGATTTTGGACTTCTGGGCTCCACAACCGTGAGGGCATCAATTACCGCTGATTTTGGTGGTTACGGCAGCCACGGGACAGTCCAGGGACACCAAGACAGACAGCTTGTCCTCTTGGCACTCGGCTTCTGTGCTTCCCCCCGCTGCTGCCAAGGCCCCCTCCACTCTTCGGGACCCCGCAGTCCCTTCTCTCCAGCCCAAGCTGCCCCCTGTCGCCGACTCCTCGACCCCAGCCTGGTCGCACGTGGCCCCTGGAGCAGCAGACCCCCCTGGCTTCTCCTTCAGTGTGAGCTGGAAAGGGGGAAACAAGGGCTCTCGGGGTAGCAGGGTGCACCTGAGGGGCAGGGAAGCCCACCCCATGCGCACTGAGATGGGCCCTCCCTCCGCACCTGGGGTCCCTGCTCGGTCGGACTCACCTTATGTCTCAGCTCGAATTCTTGAGAGTCCGATCACCCTGGCTTGGCTGGAGCGTGGAGCCCTCCCCAGTGGGTGTGGCCAGAAAGCCTCTTGTGGGACAGGCTGAGCCCAGGGGGACTGGGGCAGGGGCTGTTCTGGGGGGAAGTGTGGAGTGAGGGGGTGCGATGGGCGAGAGTTGTGTGTGCTCTGCCCACGACGCTGCTAATGAGGGGCCGCTCACTGCGGTGGGTGCTGCTCTCAGAGCGGCAGGGGCGTTGCGCCATTTAAGGTCAGGACAGCCCCTCGGGGTGGGTGTGGAGCGGCTGGACTTGGGGGACGTGCTCCCCGGGGGTTAAGGACTCAGCCAAGACCCAGTCGAGTCCACCCTCACCGCCGGCCCCGGCCACCCACTCAGCTGCCATGGGACTCGGCAGGTGCTTTCCCTCCTGGGTCGCCATAGAGTCCTCCTGAAATGAGGATTTTTAGAATCCGAGGGGTTTCCTGCGCCCGTCGGTCTGTGACTTTACCAGGCGTGGCTCGAGCCCCTGCTTGGGGCTGAGCGGGGTGGCCAGGCCGACCCAGCCGCAGGGTCCCAATCCACTGGGTCCCCCCAAACCAAGGCATTCTTCTGCTCTGGGGTCTTGGTGGCCCTGTAAGGCCCCGAGAGTGACACAGTCTAGAGAATAATAAGGAAGGGAACTGGAGCGGCCCCGGGGCATGGAGAAAGTTACACTCTTGGAAAACCTACCAGGCTTCAGGGGCGCAGAGAGCGGGAGGGGGAATTAAATAAAAGGTGATGGAAGTCCAGCAGGCAGGGGAGAGAAAGGCAAGAAGAGGGCAGAGGGGAGCAGGGAGAGCAAACGGCAAGCTGGAGGCTGGCGGGGGTGGGTGGCCATGGTGCAGGGCGCCCGCCTACCCACACGGAGAAGGCCCTGCCCCGAGGAGCCGGTGGGCAGGTGGCAGTCGCCGATGCTGGAGCTGCCCATCACCCGTCTCCACAGCCATCTGTGGCACCCTCTCTCCAGGCAGACAGAGCCCAGAGACGTCACCTCCCAGGCCCCAGGTGGCAGGGCGAGCCACTGAGGGCACCCACTCTGGCCCTGGGGGTGGCACAGAGGGAGAAGAACCAGGCCGGCTGGGCAGCCCCCTCCCCTGTGGGACACGGTGGTCTCCACCAGATGAGTGTCCCTGTGTGTGTGCACGTGTGCACATGTGTGTGTGGGGTGGCGGCCCCGGGTGCTTTCCCCTTTGCAGTTCAAAGCCCCCAAGCAGAGGCAGCCTGGGGGTGACCCTGGCCCTGCGGTGCTTCTGTTTTGAACTGGGGGCTCCACGGGGGAGAGGGATGGGTGAGTGGGTGGGAAAGACCACCGTCGGCAGTGGTGGGCGTGTCTGAATAACACGGAGCAACTTCAAAATGGCTGAAAGCAGTCCGATGAGCAGCACCCACAAGGGAGAGGTGAAAGCAAAACTGAGCGAATCCCAAATCAGCTCGGAAGGGCAGTTCATGACAGCCGGGCAGAAGGGGCCACTCCCAGAGTGGGTCAAGACTCCCCGTGCCCCCCGAGCTCACTGGGCAGCCCTGTCCAGCTCTGCACCCCGATGGGCAAGCGGGGGTGGAAGAGGCAGTACCCAGGGGTGTCCTGGCTGCGCTGTGGGCTCGGAAGGACAATGTGGGATGCGTTCAGGGCGGGAGGGGCCATGAGCCCCCCAGCCCTGTCCATTTCTTCTACTCCTGGTGGCAGTTGCACTGGCCTCCTTCCAGCCAGCTCCTCAGGATGCTGGGTCAGGTGCAGGATCGGTGCCTTTGCCTGTGTGGGGTCCGGAATGTTCCTCCAGAGCCTCACTGCACTTCCCCCCTCAGTGTCACCTTCCTTGGGTGTCTGGTCCAAAGCCGCCCAGCCCCGGACATGGTCCATCCCTGCAGTGTTCCCCATCTGACCCCCATCTCTGCCTCGGCACCTGAGATTGTTTGTGGCCGTCTGTCTGTCTTCCACTGGGAGGGCAGCTCAGCACTGCTGGTCCCCAGTGCTGTGTATCTGGGTGGGCCCACCTTGCGGCTCCCACGCCGTGTCCCCCCACCCGGGGCCAGCGGGGTTAACACCGGAGCTCTGCAAGACTCACAAAGCCCAAGACAAGCGTGTGGGGAGAGCAGGCCTCCACACACCATCGACATCTGGTTCCATGGGTGAGAAACTCTGTTACCTGCCCCAGGAGTCGGTGAACCAGCTAGCTCCCATTTCTCATGTACTGGTTTCAGGGAGGCCAGACTGGTTAAGGAGGGGGAAAGCAGTTTGCACACTAAAGAGCATGGAGCAAGTCTGAGTTCAGCTTAAATGTATATAGTTATGGGATCAGAGTGTGTGTGTGTGTGTTTGTGCATGTGTGCACACATATATGTGCTCGTGTATTGTGTATATTGAGTATGTGTGGGCATGTGTGTATGTGTGGATGTGTGCATATGCATGTGTCTGTGTATTTGTTTATATGTGTATACGAGAGTGTATTGTGAGTATGTGTTTACATGAGTGTATGTGTGTGCATGTATTTATAGATACGTTCATCTGTGTATGTGCATAATTGCATATGTGTGCACGCATATATTTACATGTACATTTATCTCTGTGTATAATCGTGTGCATGCATGCATGTGTGTGCATGTATTATAGATATGTTCATCTGTGTATGCGTGTATAATTGCATATGTGTGCACGCATATATTTACATGTACATTTATCTCTGTATATAGTCGTGTGCATGCATGTATATGTATGCATGTATTTATAGATATGTTCATCTGTGTATAATTGCATATGAGTGCACGCATACATTTACATGTACATTTATCTCTGTGTATAATCATGTGCATGCATGTATATGTATGCATGTATTTATAGATATGTTCATCTGTGTATGTGTGCATAATCACATGTGTGCATGCATATATTTACATGTACATTTATCTCTGTGTATAATCGTGTGCATGCGTGTATGTGTATGCATGTATTTATAGATACGTTCATCTGTGTATGTGTGCATAATTGCATATGTGTGCACGCATATATTTACATGTACATTTATCTCTGTGTATAATCGTGTGCATGCTTGCATGTGTGTGCATGTGTGCATGTACACATTTGTGCACACACATACCATGCAGGTGCTGCCATTTGAGGTCTATGTTTTTCTAGCATTAAAGCTGTCACTTATGTCACTGAAACATTGAAAGCACCGTGACAGAAAACTGTGAGAAGCTGTGGTTCCCCCCGAGTGGCAGCCATTAGAAAGCAGTGAAAGCAGAAGGAACTCAGCTCCCGGGGCCAAGGAGGTGAGGTGGGTGGCCGGGGGATAAAATCCTCCTCGTTGCCCTGGGCCCTGTCTGCGGGAGCTCATGGTCCTTCCCCGGGAAAGGAGCGATCCCTGCAGAGGTGGCTGCTGAGAAGACAATGCGGCAAGCGTCATCTGTGCCTGGGCGGGAGGGAGGACCCCGGCCCTGTGGTCTCTGAAGGCCGGGCCAGCCGGCCGGACCCTGCTCTGCCGCTCACTGTGTGGTCTAGAGTCACGTGACCTCACCCCCCTGGTCCCAAGCACTGGACGTGCCAAACGGAGAGAGGAACCAACTGGAGATCTGGTTTGTGGTGAGGCCTGGGGGGCTGCACGGGCGTGTGGGTGGTCCTCCATGACTGCTGGGCTGTCACTCAGTGCTGCGGGCACCCTGGTGTTCCACCCGGGCAGCAACGGCCGCAGGTCCCTGAAATCTCCAGTGGGAACCGAGGAGGGAGTCCCAAGGGGAAGTCTTGAGCTGGCTAACCTGGGGGGCTAACCTGGGGGGCTAACCTGGGGGCCTTGAAATGGCAGGTACCCAGGTGCAGCAGGTGGCACAGCAAAGCGACAGGTGCTCGACTGGTCCAGGCCTTGGAGTCAAGCCCTGACCTCACACGTGACCCCCCCGGATGCTCACCATGGCCCTGGGAGCTGGACGTGCGCCCCCATTCCACAGATGACAAGGCCAAGGCCCAGCGGAGGCCGGTGGCTGGCCCAGCGTCCAAGTGCTGGTAAGTGGTGGCTGGAACCTGAATGGACAGTTTGACTCCACGTTGGGGGGCAGGGGGACTGTGGGGGCCCTCACCCCACACACCCTCAGCTGGGCTGACAGTGGTCTGTGCACTCGGCATTGTGAGCCATTAGGGTCACCGGGGTGGTTCTAGAGGGCCGCAGGCCTCACATGGAAGAAAACAAGTAGGATAACAAGTATCAGAGCACACAATGCAGAGGAAGTTACGTATTCTCTCGCGGAAGTACTGTGTTGGTGGTGTATGTACAAATGGTTGATTGGATGGTTTGTACACTGCCGGCACGTGTACTGTATCAAGATGTACCATGTGTTTCTTGCTTGGGCTGCGGTCAGACAGCCTTGAAGGCCAGTGCTTTGCATGTCTGCTGGCCTGCAGGCCTCTGCACCCTTGTTCTCTGAACGAGACTGGCAGTGCTGGGCAAAGGCGGGAGCCAGGATGTGCTTGGGGGGTTCCGTAGCACCCCCCCCGGCACACCAGCATGGGCTGGCCTGGCAAGGCGGTGGCTTGCTGTGTGCGGTCCAGAACTTGGGGTGCTGACGTTCAGGGGCAGCAGGGAGGTGGTTGCCCTGGTGGTCCAGGCTTCCTTCTCCTGTGGATCCCATCAGGTTCCTTACCCACAGCCGGGGTGCTCCCTGGACCCCCAAAGAAAGCCCACTGAACTGCTCCACAGGATGGCCTGCTTGGGGAGCCCCCAAATCCCATGTACTCAGGGGGAGCCGGCAGAGTATGGGGTCCTACCCTTGGGCTGGTGTTGACCACAGGGGAGAGGGTCTTGGAAATAGGGGGAATCAGGGTGTCAGGAGGGCAGGAGGCCAAGAAATGGGGGGTTGGGTTGGGAGACACCAGGACCCGACCAGGATGGGATTTGTTTTTTAACCAGGGAGCGCTGGCCACCGTGTGGGTGGGCCCCAGGCTTCTGTTTGTCTGGCTTTCTCCAGATGGACCTGTTCCAAGTACAGAAAGCCCGAGCTTGTGTTGGGAGACCTGGATGCAGGGCACGGACCCCAGAGCATACATTTTCCAGTATTGCCTTCTTAGTTCTAAGGGCAGTCTCCCCTCCCAGCTGGTATTCACAAGGACTGTTGCTTCTTTGCTTAATTTCTTAATATCAATTGTTTTAGGGTCTCCAAGGCCAGAGACCAGCTGCCTAGTTTTCTAAACATCCTTGAACATTCTGGAGGCTCAGTTGGCCGTTTTGATCCTTGGAGGGTGTCAGGGGCTGATCTCAAGGAAGGCTTGGATAGAATCTCAGACACAAACTCTGGACAGCCTCCTCGGGGCAGGAGGCATTTGACCCCTTCTTGGGAATGAGGCTTGGGTTAAGGCAATTCCAGGCAACTCGACACTGTTAGTTGTAATAACCAAGCACAACGAAAGCTGGCGTTCTAACGTGAAGCCACGAGCTCCTCCCAACAGGCTGGTTTTCCCCTTCTTGGTACTGGCCACCCCAAACCTCAGCAGGGACATAGGTGGGATCTTTATTTTCCCAGAAAAATAGAAAAAAATCCAAACCCCAAACAAGCCAACCTACAACCCTGCACATTCGCACACACGCACCAACCCATCAGTCTGACCTCATCGGGACTGAGGCTGGACGTCCCACCCCCTGGCACTGGCAAAGCGGGCTGCGAGGGAATGTTTCAAGGAGAGCAGACATAAAATGGAGACCTCGGTGGGAACGCGAGCGTGGCAGGGCGGGAGTGTCTGCGTGCAGGGGCAGCTGCAGCACACCGGCTGCACACCCAGCCCATCTGGCTTCCCCTCCTTACACCACCTGGCACACCAGAATTTCCAGGGGTCGGCTCGAGTGTCTGCACGGAGAGAAATAAACATCTGGAGCCTGGCATTCCAACAAGCCCCCCCCCCACCCCGTGGAGGGGCACTGCCCCCCCCATGAAACTATCTGTGCCTTACAGCTCCTTCTGGGTTTTCCAAGCATCCGCAAAAATGTATTTCCCCCTTTCCTACTCACTTTAAATGTTATTCCTAAAAAGCAGCGATCAATGTAGTTTTGATGTTTGGGACCGAGAAAAATATTTATTGGAAACACACCAATGATTTGTTTTACTCTGTACAGCTCACTTATTGACACAAGCTCACTGGAAACATCACCTCAGAACAAACAGACGACAAGTTTAAAAACGAGCTTGCTTTACTTTATTTTATTTTTTTACAACCAGTGGGGTTAACGACTTGAGCAAAGCTGTAGTTTAAACCCCAAGGTCACCCAATGTGTTAGATATTAGTTAAATGTCGCCACTTTATACAAAACAAAAAGTTAAAAAAAATTGGTGACTTTTCCTATGCAACTTTTATCTCAAAAAGAAGAGGAGTCTAATTTTATCTGTGTTCAAGAAACAGATCAAAAAAAAAAAAGAATCATGAGGTTGGAGCTGTTTACTTTTCCCTACAATTCTCTGAGCAGAGGGAAAGAAAATTAACTTGAGTCTAGCATTTTCTAAGCACATTAAAACAGCCAGGTCCACTAGACCCATCTGGAAAGAAATTGATTACATTTATGTATTAATTTAAGATGAAATGTTTTATTTTCACTGTTTTCTTTCAGTCTATTAGGGAGGAAAAGAAAACAAGTGGTGAAAAAAACAGAAAGACTTTGGTTCCTCCTGCCCATTTTCTCTCTAGGTTTTAAGGTTTTACTGGTTTCCAGCTTCTGCTTCCTTTAATTACTTATTTTTTTGTTGTTGAACAAATGTTCAAAATGGGTATTTAAATATAATAAATATATAAACTTTGAACACGACAAATTTTCAGATCCGCAATATATTTTTAACAAAAATATTATTTAAAATGTCTGCTTTCACGCTACTTGATTTAAAATGTCATTCTTTTTAGTTATCTTCTGAGCGTTCAATCTGACATTTGTTAGACATGAAAAAATTCTGCAGATTATTTCTGAGAATATTTGAAAAAGGCAAAGAACCGAAATGTAAAATTTCCACGGGAGCACGTTTGTTTAGTTAACACTAATTTTTAAGGCACTGGAGGAGCCTGAAATGGCAATGCGGCTCCCGGACAGCGCCGAGCGGCGGGCGGTGGCGGGCACCCGCTCGGAGCCTCGCGGCGCGCACGGCCTCCCACTTGCCCGGCCCGAGGCCCCGGCGCGGCCTGCCGGTTGCTGGCGCTTTCCTGGTCCCAGTGCTCCGGGGCCGCGGAGAGCCGCTCCCACGGGTGTCGGGAGGAGGGTGCGCGGCCCGCGCGCCCTGGAGCCGCCGCCGCCCGCAGAGCGCGGCCCGGGCCACCTCCCGGGACTCCCGGCCTGAGCTCACTCCTCCGCCTGCCTTCTCTTTGGCCTTTATCTGCTGCTGCCCCATCCAACCGGTTGCAGATTTGCAGCTTCAGAGGCGCCGGGACTCCGCGGGGACGCGGCCGAGCCGTGAGAACCGCCGCCCGCGGGGCTGCTTCCCTGTGCGCGGACGCGGACGCTGCCCTAGAAGGCACGGCCGGGCCCCGGAGGAGGAGGAGGAGGCGGTGATGGTTGTGGGGCCTATCGAGAGGGCGCCGGGGCCCGGGCTTTGGGTCTGCTGGGCTCGAACCCCGCTTCCTCCAGCCTCAGCCCGGCCTTTCCCGTGCGCAGCGCCGCCAGGTCGGGCACTTGCTTGGGGAGCGTCCCCAGGGCCCAGACCCGGCCCGCGGAGCCTCCAGGCGCAGGGCATATCGGCAGCGTGTCGCAGACTCTCGCTCCCAGGTCCCCGGGCCCCGCTTGGCCAAGGTGTGGAGCCCTCCCCGGCAGGACCACCCACGCCGCCGGCGACGTGGGAACCGGGCCGTGCCCGACGCCTCCGGGGCCGCACAGCCCGCCCGGGCACCATTGTCCTCAGGCGCTGTCCGTGCTGGGGAGACCCTCAGCGGCCCTCCTCTGAGCCGCGGACCCCCGACGCCGCGCACCCCCGGGCCTGCCCCCGCGGCTGGGCCCCGCCGGCGCCGGCACTGGAGGGGGAGAGCCCGAGGGCTCAGGGAGCCGTTCCAAAGGCCAGAAAATGGAAACTGTGCGAAAAGAATCCCCAAATCCGGGCCGGGCCCGAAGCCCACCGGCTTACATAAAGCCCCCGGAGCCCGCCCGCGGCCTCCCCGCCCGCGGGAGAACAATCGGCGGGCGCCCGGCCAGGCCGTCCTGGGGCTGGCACGGCCCCGACCCCTGACCACGGGCCTGGCGTGACCCCGAGGAGGGGGCAGGGGTCTCGGCTTCTTCCCATCGCCCGTCCGAGAAACGTTTAACTGGCCCCTAATCACATTAGCAGCCGGCCCCAATTAGGGCCGCGGGAGGGGGAGGCAGGAGGAGGCCGTCCGCAGTGTCACCCGAGGATAAAGATCCTTTCATGCCCTCGGCCTGGCCCTGGGCATCGCGGCGGCCGCCCTCCGCCGGCCTTTGATTGCCAGCGCGGGGCCAGGGAGGGCGAGGCGCCCGGCCTCGGCGACGCCGCCATCTCTCTGCCCCGTCCCTTCCCCGGTCCATGTGCCGTCGGCCTCGGGGCGCGGGTGGGCGCGCGGGGCAGACCCCAGACCCCAGGCCCCCGCGCCCGCAGCCCGCGCCCTCGCGCGGTTCCCGGGGCGGCGCCGTCCAGAGCCCCACGGGGCCGCGCGCGCGCGCGCAGGGGGGCCGCGGGGGCCGCGCCCCGAGGTGAACGGGAGCGCGCAGAGGGGCCCCGCCGACGCCCAGAGCTGCGGCCCAGACCCGGGTAAGGTTCTGAGGGAGGCTGACCCGCGGCCCTGGGCGGCCTGAGCGGGTCTCCGGTGCCCTCCTGGCGCCCCGAGTTGGGGCTCCGTGCTTCTGCGCCGGGGCGAGGCCCCATCGGCGCGGGGTCAGGCCCAGGCCCCGGCCCAGGCCGCGGCGGGCAGCTCCGGGCTCGCGGGGCGCAGGGCCGGGGTCCGGCCTCGGGGGGCAGCCGGGCCGTGCGCCCTGTCGAGGGCTCGCGGGCGGCGGGCGGCGGGGGGCCGGGCGATGCTCACCTTGTCTGGCCGCCAAGGCCGCGCTTCCCGGGGCCGGGGTCGTGCGAGGACAGCGGCCGCCAGCGCCGCCGGAATGCTGATGCCGCCGCCCGCCGCGACTCCCGAGGGCCGCCGGGGACCCCCCGCCCCGCGGCGGCGACGGCAGCTGCAGCCCGGAGCCGCGTGACCCCGGCCCCGACCTCCCCGCGCTGGGCTGTTTGTCCGCACACAAAGGGGAACACTCATATTTTTCTTTTCCCGGCACCGACCTACCGCCCGCCCGGGCTCCCCTCCCCCAGGCTGCCCCCCAGCTCACACACGCCTCGCTGAGAACCTCTCCTTTCTCCGCACACCCACTTTGTCTGGGCTCTCTCTACTGTTTAATTCCATAGTTGTAGTCGAGGATGTCAGTATAGCTTAGAAAGTTTCATAGAAAGTCAGAAAGCAATTAGAGAGGCGCTTTTATTGGAGTCCCGTTGGTGCCATGGCATCTTTAAAAGGAGAGCCTGAAGGACCGAACACAATCGCATTAAGCCGCCAAAACTCCCACAGTCTTCAATAGGGGTGCTCAATACTTCCAGAGACTTTCACTGGTTCATTGGGAACCACGGGTTTCAATCCCTAGTTCCGCAGCAGACGCACAACAGGGCGGCCTTGAACCCTCACGCCTTCCTTTCTCATCGGAATTTCCATTGGTGAAACGGCTTGCAGGGCCCGACTGAAAATTAATTAATGTCTGCAAAGCGTTGGGAGGCCTGTGTTTGACAGGTGCTATGAAAACTTCAAGCATGCTGACACGGTAAAACCCCATCATGACGGTTCAGTTGAATTTTTAAAAATTTTCGGCCGGTTTCTGGAAATGGGAACTCGATTTAAATAAAGGGTCACCTCTCTCTGCCTTAACATTGATCTGCTAACATTTGGAATTTGGGTCAAGGAAATTATGCTTTGCTGGGAAAAGACCACGGATGACCAAAGTTTCGGCTTAATTGAATTTTAGTGCCAAATTATAACGCGTTGAATAACTGGACTTGGGTGAAGGGGGTGGGGGAGAAGGCAGTGAGGGAAGGACAGCCGATTCTAATGGAAATACGGCCATCCTGAACTGTGGGAGATGGCTGCCCTCCTACAGTCCGCACCGCAGCCTCCACCAGCAGCCTGATTCCAAAGAGGTGAGGTTCTCAGGCAGTCGCTTTTATGTGGGAGAACTGACGATCGGCCCTTGTTTGATTTGTGGGTTTTGGTTAATATCCTGGTGTATTAAACGTCGCACACAACTTTTCTATAGGGCCAAGCTTTTCCTTTGCTATTTTAAAGAATAGCTTCTGTTCTTGCCAACAAAAATTAATCTCTTCTCTTAGAAGTCAGCATGTAAAGAAAGCAGGTGTTTTAAAGAAATAAAGTATTAAAAAAAAATAAACGACTACAGGTACCTGGTTGTCAAAGCAGAATGCCAGGTTTAGAACAATTAGGGTTTTTGTTCCCAATGTGTGATCACAGATGTTCATTTTATTAAGGAGAAGTTTGTATTTGGCAATTTCCAGATTAATTTGAGGAAAGGAGAATAAGAGATAGGCTCTTAATTACGGAATTACTACTCAGATGTATGGAAATGAGCATCAATTATGGGGAGACGGGCTGATTTCTAAGCCTTTAAGGGGATAACTAAAAAATGAGTGTGCATCAATTGCATATTTGATTTTAGGATACTTTGTATCACTCATAAATTATTTTGAAATTTTTCTCAAGTCTTCCCCCTTTCCTCTCCTTCCATTGCCCCTCCCGGCCCTGGTGCTGCCAGGGTGGTCCTTGGCCTCTGGCTCCCTTTCTGCATCCACACTGCACTGTTAGCTGCCCTGTTGTCATTCGTGCCTCCGTGGGTGCCACAGGGCCTCTTGCAGCCGAGGTGATGGGGACGGCCACCTCCAAGACCCCCAAACCCTACCCCAGCCACTCTCCCCTCTGCCTTCAAGCTCCTCTGCTTCAACCACCCTGGTTTCTTTATTGACCCCTTTACAAGCCTGCCTTCCTCCTGCCTGTAGACTTTTCTGAAACGCCTTTCCCCCTTCTCGCCACCTGTCCACATTCCACTTTTGAGACCCAGCTCCCGTCTTGCCCCTCACTGACCTGACCTGGGATTCCCTTGGAGCTTACTGTCTCCGCCACGTGGCCACCAAGGGGGTCCTCCCGAAACCCCCTTTACTACATGGCACTGTGCTTATTCCATGTTTTGTAGCATGACTCCGGGTAAGTTTTTGGTTGAGGAGAACGTAATGGCCACCCCTTGAGAGCAGGTATTTACCATCCTTCCTGGGGCTTTGTCGGCACCTCACACACAGTAAGAAGGGGATCTGTGAGTCTTGGGTGACGATGACTTGTAAATCAGAATCGCATTTCAACCAGTGGAAAGGAGAAGGAACAGTTAGAAACACACTGGTTCACCAAAGGTGTAAGGGAAGCAGACATGCTCCTTCACTGAAGTCATAGCACTTGTGCCTGGACTTTTTCAAACAACAAAAAACTATTTAAATTAAACGGAATCTCAAGTTGTTTAAAAAATGAATATGACTCAGTGGGACTGCAATAGAAAGTGGAGGAAAAACAAACAAAAGCAAAGCCAGGAATCAAAACAGTTGAGTCTGCTTTGGATATTCTTGACTTGCCTAAGGAAAGGAGCCGATTCCTGAGAAACAATCCAGAAATTCTAGAAGTGCTGTAATGTCTTGGCATCGGCTCCGACAGTGATGGCATCACTTAGGTTATTTGTGGTCCATCTTGCCCACGACCCTCCTCTTTGAAGTTGCTCTGCTCCGCGGCAGGTCCCGGGTAGTTTTGAACAAGTGGCATCTCTGTCACCCGAGCAGTTTGAGGACCTGCACACACGCTTGTTGGGGCAACATGGCTCACGCTGAATCGGGGTGAAAAACCGGCCACACGGCTTGCTCCTGAAAAGGGGGACAAACCTCACTTTTCTCAATAAGCACACGATTCAAGTAACAAGAGAAAAATGACAGGAACAAAGCTACTTTTAAAACTCGGCAGGGAACAAAGAAATTGGCAATTGCTGCAATACGGGAAGAAATGAAAACGATGAAAATAACTTCTCAGGGATTCAAAGGAGGCAAATCTGGCATTTAGATTTTAGTGAAAATGTGTTAGCAGTCCATCTATGCTCAAGGTATCGCTTCTCATTTTTTAATCAAATTAAGCAAGTTAGGAGTATTGGCATTTAAAGATTGTCATGGCTCGTCTCCTCACAAGATTTATGATGCCGATAAGGGGGTCACAACTGACGCTGGGCATCCCCGAGAGCCTTCATCTCCAGCTGAGAAACCGAAGTTCCTTTTGGAGTAACAGACCCTCAGCTAATAAATGCAAGCAACAGTAAGAGGACTGAAAAGAAAAACAGGTAGATGAGTTATAAAATAGAAGCTGGATTTGGAGTACAGCTGGGTTAAGATGTACACATGGCATTATTTGCAAGCTATTTTAAAAACTTGAAAGACTTCCACTCTTTGTCCTTGAGGAAAAGTTTCACAAAATGGATGGGCGTTTTAAGTCTTTTGCATCCATGAAATCACTTGACCTGATTCTCTTTGCATCTTTTTCAGTTCAGGGACTCAAACAGAATGAAACACTGATTCGGTTCACAATATTTCTGGAGCATATTTTGATGTTTTGATTTGGTTCCAATTTGACAATTTAAGAAAATATGCAGGTTCACGTACAGTGTAAATTGGTTCACTAGGTGTTCTTTTGGGAGAATGAAAGAGAAAGGAAACAAAACAAAAATACCTACTTCAGATTTATGTTTCAGCATGAAATTAATATTGGGTTATGGGCCAAACATCAGTGAGCTGATGCGATTGGTTTGGGTGTTGGTTTTTGACAGCTTTGGGTCAAGGCCAGGTTTTCGGTTTTAATTCCAAATGTCATCCTTCTTGTTTAGGTGCTTCTTTATCTTAATTAGATGTCAAACCCCACCTGTTCATATTGGACGTGAACAGTACCAGTCCCAGAGCCTTTGTGGCTGGATGTTTTTCAGAATTTAGTTTTTTTCCTTCAGATTTTAGAAAGGAAATAACAGTGTAGAGACTGTATAGTGTGGAATAGTCCAGCCATGAGTGCTCTCTTAAATGCATGGATATTTTTATAGTGCACATATGAGTGTTTAACTGGGATAAAACAGAGAGCACGAGTAGCGTCACATCAGCTTAGTGTGCTGAGTTTACGAAACAACTCCTCTCAGAGCTTTTTGGCGTTTTGGATTGCACGTAAGGGGTTGTGGGTCTGGATTTCATGTCTTCTCCTCTGAAAAAAAAAAAAAGCACCAGCTCCAGAGGCCTTTGAGATCCTTTCCCATTGGTCACTTCCAATTGTAGCTCTGGCATTTAAGTGTTATTTGTTTAAAGAACATTTTTGTATTTTCAGATAATTCATGAAAAATTATGGACCAAGGACCATGCTTTTGTGTATTAAAAGCACATTGTCATTCTGCATGATTTTACTGTAAACTTACAACTGCTCTAAAAAAAAAACAAACAAGCCCACCGTACTAACGTTTCCACATCCCCTCCTCTAGGAAAAGGAGCAGCAGCAGGAAACCTCCCATCGCTGGACAGTGCCAAGGAGGGGCCGGTCGGTGTTGACCTCTGATGACCTCTGACCCCGACCCCTGCTGGGAAAATCTCCCCTGCTTAAAAAGGCTGCCAGTGCCTTCATTTGTCTCTGACCTTCAGAACTGAAATAAGCTGCCGGTGACCAGCAGAACCTAAAGGACTAAGAGGTACTTAAAAAGTATAGTTGGTCAGCAATATGTGGATGGGATTCCTGCATGGGGTGGAAGGTTGGGTCACGTAATCTCAAAGATCCCATCCAGTTTTGGCTCAGTGAGTCTGTGTAACATCAGCTCTTTCACAAGATAGAAACGTTTTGCACTGAAATAGGGTGCACCCCAATTTAAATAGGTGGGTGATGTATATTTCAGTGATTAGACAGATTTTACACCTTTAAAGATCACAAGTTGCTTGTGGATTTGATTGAGTGTTCTGTAGGGCCCAATTAAATGCCCAAGGGCTGGGAACACCATCAGGAAATGTCGGAATTAGATTTTATATTATGTGTGTCGGGCACAAGTAGTTGTCCTGCGTGTTCACCTGGAGATCCCTTGTTGCTGTACAGAGCTTTTAATGCATGAGGCGTTAATTTTGCGTGATTAGAAATAGGGACTATGGTGAAGGCACAGGCAGAGTGGAAGGGGCAGGCTTAAAGGGCAGGTGGGAACGACGTGTGGCTGCAAACCCCAGCCCTGCCCAAGGGAGTTCCTCCAGCTGCCGCGGTGATATAAAGATAAAGGAGGAGCCATCTCTGCCCTCTGCTAACTCAACGCCCGGGCGAAGACGACAGGCCACCACTTAATGGGATCTGTGCTGTGATTGCTGCGTAAACGGGGATGCGTTTGTGGGGGCCCTGTCAGCCGGGTGGGGGGGTGCGGCTCCAGGGCCGCTTCCTTGGAGAGGTGTCCCTGAGCTCAGTCTTGCAAGGTGAGATGGAGTTGGCTGACAGCTGGGGCTGGTGTGCAGTGGTGTCCAGGAAAAACGAGCAGACAGTCCAAGAATGGAGGCATCTGGGGCCGTGTGGGGGCTCTCTGCATTAGCCAAGCTTCATCTCAACTCTGCTCCTCCATGTTTCTTTCCTCAGGGCTCTTATCTGCCTCACAATGTTGTCCTGCAATGCGTAAACTCAAGCTCTGTAGGCTTAAATAGGTTTTCAGAGAAGAGAAACTCTAACAGACGGTTCTCCCATGTTCTTTATACACTGATGTTTGAAAATCTTGATTTTTATACCTTGGGCTTACACTTAGGGCCTCTGTATCAGTATTGTCTTTAATTCATTTATTCAGTAAACATTTGTTGAGCATTTAAGAGGTCCTGAGCACTGTGTACCCTGGGGGGGGGGGGGCATCACCGTGCGGTTTCGCCTTCCCGGGGTCAGAGACAAGACATGTAACAGCCATGAAAACGACATCAAGATGAAATTCACATAGCTTAGAATTTATCATTTTAAAGTATAGCATTCAGTGGCATTTAGTACACGCAAATGTTGTGCAACCACCATGTATCCAGTCTCAGCACATTCTCATCACTCATTCATGGTAAACAGTTACTCCCGATTCTCCCTGCTCCCAGCCCTTGGCAACCTCATATTGACTTTTGTCCCTGTGGATTTGCCTATTCTGGGCTTTTCTTATATGTGGAATTGCAGTCTGTGCCCTTCTATTGCATTTGGCTTCTTTCACTGAGCATAATGTTTCGAGCTTCATCTGTGCTGTAACATGTGTCTACTTTGTTCCTTTTGACGCCCGAGTAATATTCCATTGCATGAGTTTACCCCATTTGTTTACATGTTCATTGCTGATGGACACTGGGGTCATTTCTACCTTTGGCTGTTGTAAACAGTGCTGCTGTGGGCATTTGGGTACCCGGATTTGTTTGAGTCCTTGTTTTCGATTCTTTGGGGCCTGGTGACTTTTTTTTTTTTAATTTAGTTTTACTGAGATATATTTGCATACCATACAGTCATCCATGGTGTACAATTAACTGTTCACAGTACCATCATTTAATTGTGCATTCATCACCCCAATCTAACTTTTGAACATTTTCCTTATGCCAGAAAAAACAAGAATAAGAATAAAAAATAAAAGTAAAAAAGAGCACCCAAATCATCCCTCCCACCCTATTTTTCACCCGGTTTTTGTCCCAATTTTTCTACTCATCCATTCATAAAGTGGTTAAAGGGAGTGTGATCCACAAGGCTTTCACAATCACACTGTCACCCCCTTGTAAGCTACATTGCCATACAATCATCTTCAAGAGTTTGAACTCTGGGTTGCAGTTTGATAGCTTCATGTATTTATTTCTAGGTATTCCAATGTATTAAAACCTAAAAAGGGTTATCTATATAGTGCATAAGAATGGCCACCAGAGTGACCTCTCAACTCCATTTGGAATCTCTCAGCCACTGAAACTTTATTTTGTTTCATTCCACATTTCCCTTTTGGTCAAGAAGATGTTCTCAATCCCATGATGTCAGGTCCAGATTCATCCTCAGGAGTCATATCCCATGTTGCCAGGGAGATTTACACCCCTGGGAGTCAGATCACACATAGAGGGGAGGGCAGTGAGTTCACCTGCCGAGCTGGCTTAGCTAGAGAGAGAGGGCCACATTTGAGCAACAAAGAGGCATTCCGGAGGAGACGCTTAGGCACAATTATAAGCAGGTTTAGCCTCTCCTTTGCAGTAATGAGCTTCATGAGGGCAAGTCCCGTGATAGAGGGCTCCGCACATGAAACCACCAGTCCTCAATGTTTGTGAGAACATCAGCAAAAATCCAGGTGAGGAAGTCCAACACCTCTGCATTTCCCCCAGTTCCTCAGGTGGCCCCTGCATGTATGTATTTTTATTTTCTGCCCAAATTACTTTGGGATGTGTTGCTATTTCACACTAACCTATACAAACCTACCAGGTCTCACTTCTTATTCAAAGTTCCATGTAATTGTGGTGTTTGAACAAACTGTATGAGTTAAGTTGTTTAGGAAATATAGATCCCGCACCAAATAAACATCTCTTCCCTTGGTCTCACATGGAAGTTGAAGTTTTAAAACATAGTCAGTATCGTCATTTATCCTCTGGCCCGATTTGCCCTGGACCTAACCAGATCTGCTTCATTCATATCTCTAATTGAAGTCTGGACTCTTTTTCAGCTTTTTAGACAGTTGCTATATGTGCTAATACATTCATAGCTGCCAAGTTCTGGCTCTGAGTTTCAGGTGTCACACAGATACCCGGAATTCCAGGTTATACTCTAAGGGATGAGCATCTCAGAGTTTGGAGACAGCCATTACAATTCAGGAATAGATGTGACTGCTGAAAGAGCTTACAATCAGGGACCATTACAATAAGTGTTCCTGTGATCAGCTGTGCTCTAAGATTCAATTCTGAGTTTACATATTGTAGTTAGTCCATATGGGTGAGGCATCATAGTGTTTGCCTTTGTTTCTGGCGTACTTCACTCAAAATGCTGTCCACAGGATCCATTCACCTCATCGCATTGCATGTCTCACAGCTTCCCTCCTCCTCACAGTTGCTCAATATTCCATTCTGTGTACACACACCACAGTTCCCCATTCTGTTTCTCAGTTGATGTACCCTTAGGCCACCTCCACCCATTACAAGTCATGCGTACTGCCTCCGTAAACACCAGTGTACAAATGTCCATTCATGTCCCTGCCCTCAGATCCTCCAAGTATATGCCCCCTAATGAGGCTGCAGGACCTTATGGCCCCACATACTTAGCTTCATGTGGAACCACCCCACGGTCCTCCAGGAAGGCTACAGGGGCCAGGTGACTTTTTAATGCCTGTTGTTTTAGAACTCAGAAGGAAAATCTTCAGCAAGTATCCCTGGGACCCCTGGGGTGTACCGGGCACCCTGTAAGGGGCTGGGGTGTATACACGATGGTCTCTGCTCTCAGCGAGTTTGGTGTTTAGGGAGACAAGATGGGCAAGATCACGTGTGTGCCGGCATAGGGGTGGAAGGCTTGGGGACACAGGAGGGAGTGGTCGTTGTGGTACATGGGATATCCCAGGCAGGGGCAGGACCCCCAGAGAGCTGAGTGCCCCTGGGGTCCGGGGCGAGGGTGGGATGGCAGTGGTGAGGAGCAGGCGCCCAGTGGCTGGGGTCTTCTCCTGGGTTTTCTGTGGTTGAGTGGTTTGTTCTGCAGGAGATGTCCTACAGTATTGTTTACATTTTATATTAAGTGTTCCACACCATCACGTAACAAAATAACTGTTCCCGTGTCAGATTAGCTTCCTGCTGAGTAAGGATTTCAAGTGTGGGATATGGAGAAGTGGTAGGGAGCTGGGTTCTTTCCCATAAGATGGTGGCTCTGGGTGCAGATTAGAAAGATACCTTGACTGTCACAGAAGTTAAGTGTCTTGGTCTCCCAGGGCTGCTGGAGCAAAGCACCGCTAGCTGGGTGGCTGCAAACCACAGAACTGTTTTCTCCCAGAGTTCGGGAAGCCAGAAGTCCAAAATCAACGTGTTTGTGGACCTTGCTCTCTCTTGGGAAGAACCTTCCTTGCCTCTTCCGGTTTCTGGTGTCTGCCAGCATCCATTGGTGTCCTTGGCTTGCAGTGTCACCCACTCTCCACTGCCTCCATCTTCACGCAGCTTCCCTCCATGTCTTTCAATCTCACACCCACCACTGGATTTAGGGCCCACTCCAATCCACTAAGACCCTGTGGTAACTTGGTTACATCTGCAAAGCCTCTGTTTCCAAATAAGACCCCATTCACAGGTACCAGCCATCAGGATTTCAACAGATCTTCTGGGGAGCACAGTTCACACAGCAGTGAGCAATTAATTAGATCCGCTGGGCTTATGCGTGTCTTCTCAGGCCCATGCAAAGGAGGAGTTCCCCTCATCTGGCCTCTGCATTTTTTGGGTCCCTTTCCTGCAATTTTGAGGGAGGACATGTGGCTGGCAACAAGGACACGAGGGGCTCCCACCTATTTTGGAGGCAGCTGGTTTGCCTTTCTGGGGGGCAGGGGGAGTCAGGCTATAGCAATTTCTAAAGTTTATTTTCTGAAAGTTTCATATTTTTTTCATTAAGTATTAAAGCTTTCACCTTGAAGCTGTGGACACCAGCGGTGGCCGAAGCAGGCGGTCAGAATGGCTGTGTCTCCCTGCTCGCTTTGCTTTTTCAGACTGTGGACGCGGCCTGTCTTCACAGCTCAGTGGATTTCTGGGCTCAGCCAAATACTTTATTTTTTTAAAGAGCAACTGGTTAGCAATTAGTTGTTCAATTCAATTGAACTGTTTTTTTTTTTCACCTTTTCTGTAGTGTTTTTTTTTTTTTTTTTTAATGTGGTAGATTTTTTTTTTTTCCTGGGCAAATTCTTAGGATTTAATTGCACTTAAAAATTGTGGAGGCTGTCAGAATAAATTGCAGATAGAATAGTCTTATCCAATAAGACTAGTCCTGTGATTGTCACCATTGTCAGGCTTCTCAGATAAAGTTGTGGGAAGGGACAATTTAAATCTACACGGTGAACCACACTTGAAATCAGTATTCATCGTCAAGCTGATCTTGCTTCAAAACAAATGTCCAAGTCATCAGCCATGATGTTTGAGGAATCAGACTTTTGATGTTAAAATGATTCTAAAATTTGCCCAGAAAAGAAAAAGAAAAATGTCTACCCCATTTGATTTTAAGTTAAAGCGATGCCATTTAATCTGTGAAACACGGTTTTTAAAGACAAAATAGTTTTCATGGCATATTAAAAATAGTAAAGCATAAGCAATGTTACTAGCTTCATGCAAAATTGCATCTGCTGTTTAGCTCAGTTAAATTCTTGTTTATTCCCACGAGCAAATGAGGATCTCTCTCTGTCAAGCATAGCTGTGAGTCTTTTCTTTGGCCATGAGAAAAGGTATCACCTTTAGGGTGTGAAAAGCTCAACGGCTTTATTTTTCCCTAGGAAACACTTTAATCCTTTGTTCCTCCACTTTTTAGAAATAATCTTCCAGCGATGGGTCTATTTATCTTCCCGATTAGCAAAACATTATAGTATATGCAGCTCATTTAAACTACCAGATCGTGAGACAGAAACCTCTGTTCTCCCGGATGGAGCCCTGCCCTGGTGCTGGCTGAAAATAAACCTCCCCTGGACAGTGATCGAATCTACAAAGGATGGAAAGCACTTACTTGATTGTTTGAAATCCTTTTTGAGTTAACTACATTATGTCTATAGATTATTAATGTTATCTATTTTATACAGCTCCTCTTATATCAGAATGGGTAGTTAACAGCCCTTGTTTATATGAAAGTGTCTACTCATTTCTACTTCCTGGCATTGTGGAGAAGCTGAGTTGAATAATGGATTGTAAAGTTGTTGGGACTTTTAGGGAGAAGATACCTGACGGGGATACAGGTGTGACTGAGTGGTGGGAGCCCAGTTTCTGGGAAAACCTCCTGTTCTGACTTTCCAGCTTTGAGCTGTGTCAGACGAGCTTCTTAACAATGCTTTACCTCCATTTCCTCACCTGCCAAAGGTGTGTTTGTCCCATAGGTATTGCAAGGATTAACCAGGTAACCAATGTCAAATGCTTTCCAGCACCGGGCCTGATACCCAGTAAAGTGCTTAATAATATAATTGATTATTAAGGAGAGAACAGGGTTTTACAAAAACAAAATTAGGAAAAATTAAGGTGGTTGAATATTTGTCTTATCAGTGATGTATTTATTTTTCAGATAGTATATCAAGAGTATTAGTCTATCATCTGTTGATATGATTATGTACATTCTCTGTATTGCGTTCTACAGATATTTAAAAATATGTTGCCCATGGAAGTTGTGAGGCTGTTAGAGTACATAGACTGCTGTGTATATATATTCAAGTCTGTGTGTGTTTGCATTTGCAAACACATACATATACATATATGTACACAGACATGCACACACCCTCTATCCAGTCATTTTATAAAATTTCCAACCCATCAAATATAAGCAGGGGTGGGATAGCCCCATTCCTCCTCTGGAGCTGGGGAGGAGCCCTGGAGCTGACGTCAGCTTGAAAACCAGCCTCTGCTCTGCTAGGACAAGGGGCCAAAGCCGATACCGCTGGGTTAGGAAACCCTCATCCTCTGAGCGTGTGCTCTGGGTCAGCTGCAGTGTGCTTCGGAGCGTGCCCTGGGGGATAGACAGGATTTGGGAAATGGGCACCTCTGAGCTGCTCCCGCCCTGAAGGCCATCGGCGATGTGGGAGGAGGTGGATCAGTGGAGCAGAACAGGGAGCTCCAAAATAGAACCGCATAAACATAATCAAGTGATTTTGGACAAAGGAGCAAAAGCAATTCAATGGGGATAGGACAGTCTTTTCAACAAATGGCACTGGAGCAACTAAGCATCCATCCATAGGCAAAAAACAAACCTAGACACAGGCCATGCATCTTTCACAAAAATCAACTCAAAATGGACCATAGACCTAAATGTAAAATGCAAAACTATAAAACTTCTAGAAGAAAAGCAGGAGAGAATCTAGGTGACTTTGGATTTTCTCACCTCTTTAGTTACAACCTCAAAGGGCAATCCATGAAAAAAAACAAAACAAAACCTTACAAGTTGGACTTCATCAAAATTTAAAACTTCTGCTCTGCAAAGGACACTGTTAAGAGAATGAAAAGATGAGCCTCAAACTGGGAGGAAGTATTTGCAAAACACTTATCTGACAAAGGACTTGTATCCAAAATATGCAAAGAACACTGAGAACTCAATAATAAGAACTCATACAACCCAATTTAAAAAATGGGCAAAAGAGTTGAACAGATACCTCATCAAAGTACAGATGGGAAATAAGCGTATGAAATGATGTTCAACAATATCATTAAAATATGAGATCCCACCAGATGCTGATGGGGATGTGGAGGAAGAGGAAGTCTCATTCATTGCTAGTGGGAATGCAAAATGGTACAGCCACTTTGAAAGACAGTTTGGTGGTTTCTTATGGGACTAAACATGGGCTTACCATATGATCTGGCAATTGCACTACTAGGTATTATCCAAAGGAGTGGAAAACTTATGTCTATACACAAACCTGCACACCAATGCTTGTAGTGCCTTTATTCATAATTGCCGAAAATTGGAAGCAACCAAGATGTCCTTCCATAGGCGAATGGATAAACAAGCTGTGGTCCATCCATACAATGGACTATGATTCGGCAATAAAAGAAATGAGCTATCATGCCACGAAAAGACATGGAAGATTTTAATGCATATTTCAAGTGAAAGAAGCCAGTCTGAAGAGGCTACACACTGTATGATTCCAACTATATGACATTTTGGAAAAGGGAAAATTATAGAGACAGTGAAAAAAGCAAAACAAAACAAAAAGACCCCCAGAGCTTCTGGAAGTGGGCGGAGGGATGATGGGGAGCACAGGACATTTTAGGGCATGAAACTATTCCTGGTGATACTGTAATGGTGACTACATGACATTACAACACAGAGGGTGAACCCTAATGTAAATGGTGGACTTCAGGTAGTAACTATGTATCAATATTGGTTTATTAATTGTAACAAATGCACCTCACTAAAGCAAGAGTTTAGAAAGAGGAAAACTGTGTGTGTTTGTGTGGGTAGGGCTGATATGGGAGCTCTCTGTACTTTCTGTGCAATTTTTCTGTAAACCTGAAAGTGCTCTAAAAATAAAACAAAAACAAAACAAAACAGCAAACCTTTCTGATTACGTAGTTCAGGTAACTTGGTAAAAAAATATTTAGGATCAGGTCCACACATGTAAACCAATTTGTTTAAAATGTTGTTAAATATCAGATGTTTGATTTAATCTGGGTAATTTTTAAAACTTGCCTCTGTGTGTAGACAGAGTCTAAATGTGAATCTTGTTTATTAAAAGGCAACATTTTTGATTCAAGTTCCGAGCAGGGATTATGCAATACATCATTATAAAATGTATTAAAACTGCTTTTATTTTTTTTTCCCAAAGAGAACCTCATGATAAACTCTCCTGCAGTTCTATAATTCTCTTCAATTACTTTGCCTTGAGGCTAAAGGGATTTAATAAGAAGAGCTGATGTTGTGAGCCCTCTCTGAGGGCTTTGCCTGTGTTGACTACGTTACTACCGACATCCGTCCCTCCAGGTTTGTGCTTTTCTTATCTCTGCCTACAGAGGAGGGGGCCACAGCTTGGCCAGGGCAGCGAGCATTCAAACCAGACACCAGACTGGGAGCCTGCTTGCTTCCTGGCCGTGCCACGTTGCTTCCGAGATGCTTGTTGGGATTTGAAATTTTAGTGACAGCGTATATCCTATTGTATTACAGTAGGCTATGTAATAATAAAGATGAATGGACATAAATTAGGACTACTGGACAGATGTCCCAATAGCAAGTGTTTTGAACTTGTGCTTGAAATAGAATCCTGTAATTGGCAGCCTGCTGTAGCAGTGAAATTTAGAAACATCCGCCCAGTTTGAATCAAATGCCTGCTTGATAATTAGAGGATGTTTCACAATTAAATTTGTCCTGTGAAAAATTAAGGGAGAATTAATGTCATAATATAAATATCAGCTCTACATACAATGCAAACTGTTGACTAGTAGCTAATAGGGGGGATTTAAAAATACAATTTTAATTTTAAAAATCATTCCGCGTTTATTGAGCCAGGTCCTGGGGAAACAAAGGGAGGGAGTCCTTCCGGGAGCTCTGGGCTGGGCTGGTGGGAGAAAGAACCACATCAAGAAATAAGTAAAATACTACCGGAAGGCTGTGAAGAGTGCTATGGATGAAAGTGATGTGATGGAGGGATAAAAAGCAAACCTTCTCAAATAATAATCTTCCCTTTCTTAAGAATACCAGTTATTTCAAAAATGAGTTAAACATGAACGTCAGGAATGGTAGAAAAAGACAGTGACGCTTAATGAAACACTGATTCGTGGTTGCATGCTGGTGAACCTGGAGCAGTTCCTTACAGCCTCTTTACCTAATCCGGGACCAAGCCAGACCCACAGGCTCTTCAGTGACTAGCAACCCATTGATTTCTGACATTTGTTACATTTCAGCACATTTAATTGCCTGGGTAAGTGAAGTTCCAGGCTATCAACTATCTTTGAAGGGAACCCCCTCTCCTGGCCCCCCATGCGTAGAAGATCCCATCAGCCCATGCCGGTGGAGGAGGGGCTGAGGGACAAGGGCCCTTGCACTGCGGATCAGAATTAGAGAATGAGAAGTGCTTGTGCTTCTTCCAAAGAAGAGGCCCTTTTAGAGGAGGAAGCGAAATCCAGCTCCCTTCAGTCCTGCCCACTTGGGTCTACGGCACAACTTCCAGATGGTGATATTCAGAGTCTTTTGGTACTTCTCCAGCGAGGGATGTGAAATACACATGAGAAAACAGTCTTATGTCCTGGGGAAAAATAAGCACATCCTAACTAGAGACGGTCTCTTATCTGTGTTTAAATGAAAGGCTCGTCTCCTCGCAAGGACGTCACGGAGCCTGTGTGGGTCATGTCAGGGTACAGGCTTCACGGGGCCATGCGTGCGTTCAACATCACGTCCATCTTCGTTGCCCGCATTCAGGGCTCAGGACAGGTCTGGGATGTTGTTGGTGCTCAGGGAGATTTGATCCTTGACTGACTTAATGATTGACACGGATGACTCTAGAGTGGGAGCCCTTCTACAGAGGAATGCCTTGTAGGGAAAATTTAAAATAAACCCACAGGCTATTGAGAACTTTCTCGTGGTATCTGATGATGCTTCTTCTTGGTTCTTTCCCTCGGTTCTTAAATAACTGTAGAAGAATAAGGTTTACAATGTACAGACTCTCGTTTACAAATAAGAGTGGGAGAAAATGAGAAATTCAGGAGCACTAAAGACTGTAGGAAACAAAACAAATTGGAAAGCGGGATCATCAGTGAGTTGTTCAAGCAGCATTTATATTTCAGAGGTAATTTTTGAGAAATAATTTTGAGATGGAAGAATTTTTTCTCTTTCTTTTTAAAAAAATATATGATGGTTCCCATAACGAAGTGTTTTAACTCTCAAGAACTTGTTTGTCACACATTTGCTCAGATCAAAAACCGAAGGAGGAAAGCAAATATCCTTACCGATGTCAGCCCCAGGCTCCAGAAATCAGTTTGAAATATCTTAGTTTTAAGAAGGTGGCAGAATTACATAATTATTCCCAGCTCATAAGAAATTAAAATATCTCTTCCAAATATGAAGTTGAAAGATAACGCAAACCACAAATCCCAGATGTGAGGAGAATGTGGTGTCTTCGCCTCCCACTCGGGAGCCCTCAGCCACGCGTGCTGCTCCCCTGCTGCCCTCGGGGCCGGCGGGAGCCTGTTGCCTTCCTGCTCCTCCCAGCACCCCTCGAAGGAGCTCTGGGGCCGGAGAGGACGCCGGGGCTGCCCATGGGGAGAAGCGGTGGCAGAGCCTGGCAGGAAGTGGGCACTGAGGCGGCCCCTCCTGTCCATGCCCAGCACACCTGCCCCAGGTGAGGAACCCACAATGCCCTCCATACAGGCCCGGGGCAAGGACAGGACTTTGCTGGAGGCCCCTGGGGTGGTGAGAGTTCCCATGAGCCCAGGGTTTCTGTCATTCCGGACACGAGCCCTGCACATTCAGCCTGCTGGTAAGTAACTTTGAAAACCACAGCACTTCACTGCATCAGACTTCTTTAAAAACTTCAAGGGCGATGCCTCTGGCAGCAGGTCCAGCACCTTCTGGTCAGTCGCGTTTTATGGGCCTCAAGCCCTGGCCATGGCTCTGGGGGTTCCTGAGGTCAGCCGACGAGGTTCCTGTTTTAGGGGAGCTTCCCACTTGGGGTGCTGCTTCTGTAAACTTCTGAGAGTGTCACAAATGGAGTGTGCAGGTGGAGTGGACGCCTAGAGCGGGAGAGGAGGACCAGGGAGGGTCACGGCGGAGGCTGAGCCCGGGGCGAGGCGTGGGCAGGAGCCGAGGGGTGCAGAGGGCACAGCCTGACCGAGGACAGGCGAAGTGGCCGACGGCCCGGTGTGTTTGAGGAGGGGCACCCCAAGAGTGGCTGGGAGGCCGCAGCAGTGGGCGTAGCCTCGTGGTCTGGTGTTGGGGTTGTGTTGGGGCCGCCGTGGGGAACCCTGACCTGGCATTAGCTGGGAGTGGCACCTGGGCAGCCCTGGGGAGTCCGGGCTGCAGGGGTCACACAGCCCGTGCCAGAGGTGGCCAGGCCGGGCAGGCCAGGTGGAGCGACACCAGCCACGTGAGAGACGCTGGGCCGTGGCCGGGTGGAGCTCAGGGTGCCTGGGCCTGGGGGAGGGCCGGGCTCAGGTGCTGGGGCCAGTGGGAGCCACGGTCCGCGGTCAGGTTCCTGAGTGGGAAGAGCAGAGGGTGGGCTCTGCAGGGGGAGGCCGAGACGGTCTCCTTTTGGTCCACCCTGGCGCTTGGCACACATCAGTCTCCTTCTGTGGGCCTTGGTGAGCAAAGCCCATTCACCCCATTATCTAATTTAATGTCATGAAGGCACGTAGCCTCGAGACAGGGAGCGGGTTTTGCCTTTGACTGAGGCCGTGCCCCCCATGTCTGCCTTTGCTGCTCGTCCAGCCCCTTCGTGGAGCCCCTCCCCGTGGCAGGCGCCTCATCTTTGAGTCCCTTACTGTCTGCCTGGGCTACTAAATCCAAGAAACAATTTCCACCCTGTGTCCTGAGTACCATGTGCCAGAAATGTTTCACGGACACGACTGCTGCCCTCTGGGCTCACGGGCTCACGTTCCCTTTGCTTAAATCGGTGGAAATCAGATAAGATTGAATTCTCTGAAGAAACGATGGGTGCGCAAAGAGGAGTTAAGACTGAAGGGGCATCAGCCGCATTCTGTGATTGGAAACACTTTAAAAGATGAGACAATGAAGGAAGCACAAGATGGGAAGAGAACTGCCTTCATTATGTCCCACCCGTGCAGAATTAAATAGCTTATGTGATAGGAGCTGAGAGTGAATGGGTTAAAATAACAAATAAATGACTTTATTTAGACTTGAGCATTTCTGGCATTTTTCTAGATTTTTTTTTTTTTTTTTTTGCCACAGTATTTGATGTGACAGCTTTTGTTTGCTCACACTTGTCTCTCTTTTAAAATTCTCATATCAGCAGCAAAAGCTATTTTTTTTTCCTGTAATATCTTGGCTTGGTATCCAGTGAAGAGAGAAATTGCTCTTGCATTACTTGAAATGCTCATATTCTATCTAATTTTGAGGGGGGAGAAAAATGAGAGTAATTTAGATCTCAAGGTACTGAAGATTTTGTAGACAGGTCATTTGCAGCGTTGTCGCCGATGAGTCATCCATAAAAGTGTTTTTCTGCGGAGGAGGCTCCGCCATTTTTGGTATTCTTTAGCAACGCTGATTTTGAGGCCCGGTCAGGCAAGGTCCTCATTGGTTTTTGAGGTGCGGGGGCTTGGCTGGGGAGGAGGGTCCCACGGCAGGGCCTGGAGACCCTCCCCTGCGTCGTGTTTGGGACGGAGTGAGCCAGGATGTCATCATCTTTAGGCAGACGGTGAAAGCATCACCATCACCCCCGGAACCACCATAATTTGGGGTGCACACCCCCTGTTGCAAAGGACACCTCTTGGAAGTAGGCAGTTGGCTTCAGGTAATGCTCATTGGTGTCTGTGGAAAGGTTATGGGGAGAATCTGTCTTTTGTAGACTGAGAGATCATTTATAGGCTGTGAACACGCTGGGACTTGCTGGCTAATCATTTTAAAAACAATTTTGGGAAAGAAATGTTCTGTTTCCTGAAGGTAGTGTACAAGAGTGAGAGTCTAGCATTTTCCAGCTCACGTCCCTCTTCCCGGGCTCCCGCTGGCCACCACCGTTGTCCAGCGCAGTTCACACAAGGGTTAACCATCTGGTCACTCATTTGTTTGAGCGGCTAACGGGGAAACTTAACTCCCGGCATCTGTTGCTGGTGGGGAGAGGGTGAGATGTGTTCTGAGATTTTCAGGGTAGGGGTCAGTCCCTGTCCCCACCAGCTGGTACTTCCTACACATTCTGTGTATATCGTTGAAAGCACAGCATCCCCCCTCTAAAAAAGGACACCGAAAAGCCAAATACCAGTGGGATTCTGTTATGTGGGCTGCAGTGTAAACTATGGCAGGGTTGAGCTGAGGACTGTTCTAGAAAACCTGTAAGTAATTAAGTTTTCCCTCCAGCAAGGTAAAAGCTGAGTCTGAAGTATATTAGCACACACAAAAAAGAGTGAAACCTTTGTTGGTGGTTTTACTTTTTTCTTTTCTTTTTTAATGTAAGTAAATACAGAATTCTGGCAAGACGAAAAATCTTGTATCTCGTTACTAACCTAAGGAGAAGAAAACAAAAGATGCAGCCATTGTTGGTTGCTGGTTTTAAATCGCTGAGGTCAGGGTGAAACTTAGATTACCCTGTTTCAGCAATTCCCAAACCTTGTTTCAGGGAATACAAGGTATTTCTTGGGGAGGTGGTGTCGCTGGATTTTATGGTCAAATCGGCTTCAGAAACTGCATATATTGTTTCCACCTGTCTTGGGGTTCACAGTGTGCTTTAGCCTGTTAAAAGAACACTGTTTGCCTTTGTTTAACCCTGCGTTTTCTCATCCTATGCGGCCACAGATCCCTTTTCCACAGGTTACGTGATACTATCTTATGGGAAATAGCACTTACTCCATCCATGGTAGGAATAGCACCCACTAGCAACTGTCTATTGACCCCCTCTCTCTTCTCTGTGTTTGTGCAGTTGCACTTGATCCCCTCTATGTTATCCTAACTCTGCTGTGATGTGTGTGCCTAGCTTTCAGAATAGACTGAGTGTCTTTGAGGGCACTGGTTTTCCTTTTCATCTTTGCATCCCCAAAGTGCCTGGTGCACTGAAGGGAGGTGTTCAGTTACTGTCAGTTGAAATCTTGTCCCACTGTGGATCTTTGAAGGACCTGGGCAGATTTTTTTGAATCACATGAATAGTAATGACAGTTAGGAATAGAAGTTTGTGAAGCAAGCTGGGGAGGAGATGGAAAGAAATCTTTGCAGCGCTGGCCCACTGCATCTGTTTTCTCGTCCTGCAGTCCATTTGCCCGCTGCAAAGCCAGTACCTTTGGTTGACTCTTTATCGGTCTTTGCATGAGAAGGAACAAAAACATAACAAAGCCTGTTTGTTGTATAATTAGGAGAAGTAGCAATAATCAGAAGGAGTAAGGCTCAGAGCAGACACAAATTAAGTTAATTGAAAGGTTTAGTTGGTAGCAGCGAATTATCGTAAGGGACTTTGAATGAAGAGCACAGGGCTCGGAGGAGAAGGCGTGACCACTCGCCATCACTTTCGGGATCAGGCAATGTGTGCTTCTCCACTGTGGGGAGATCTGGGGTGTCACCAAGAGGAAGGCTGGAAGGAGAGCGGCTGGGCTGGGCCTGCTGGGGAGAGTGTGGCTTCGGAATCAGACCATCTTGGCTTCCAGTGCTGGCAGCTCCACTTTTTAGTTACATCATCTTGGACCAGAATTTTGGTTTCTTTACTGTAAAATGGGGGTAGTCATACCTGTCTCATAAGATAATTGCACTCTATGTGGGTACTCATGTGTGTCTTTGCATGTTTTTATATGTTCGGGTAAACATGGAGCAGAGCGCAGAACGGCACACCCCAGGTTGTTAGCTTGGGTTCTCTGGAGGAGGGGCCGTTGCAAGGGAAGGTGGCTGGGGGCTGAGGCCGTCACCTCCAGGAAGACCTCCCTGAGCCTCACCTCCCGGTGCCCCCGCCACTGTCAAGTCCTCTCCCATGGACGAGACTCACCCGCGTAGCCAATGGAGTACTGTGGAAGTGGAGGTGTGTGACTTCTGAGGCTAACTCATAAAAGACGTGGGAGGTTCTGCCATCCTCTCTCTCTTTGGTCTGGGGGAAGCCGGCTATCCTGTCCTGTAGATGCTCGGGCAGCCCTCTGGAGGGTCCCACGTGGGGAGGAACACAGGCCCCCTGCACACAGCCAGCACCGACTTGCCGGCCATGTGGGGCGCCATCTTGGAACCAGATCTTTCAGCCCAGTCAAACCTTCAGTGATGGCCAACGTCATGAGCACAGCCTTACAAGAGACCCTTGACCCAGGACCCCAGCCGAGCATTCCCAAACTCCTGACTTACAGAAACTCTGAGATGATACATGTTGATTTTTGTTTTAAGCTGCTGAGTTTTGCATTGATTTGTTATGCAGCAATAGATGACTAATGCAAACAAGTTAGTAGGGAAAGAAGGAAGACAGAAAGAAAAAGACTGCACCAAAAATTGTAACATGCACAGTGTCATTTCATTCACATTAGATTTTATATCAACGAACATAAAGAAAATAGGAAAACGTAGTTAGATCTATATCCACTGTCTTACAGGAATATCTATGATATGGTGACAATCATCAAGCCACAAATATAAATTGTGGAGTCAGGCATATAGAACAATACGATTTTGGTATAAGCAAGCAACAGATCAGTCCTCTGTGTGTACTCATATGCTCGTTTGGTTTGTGGAAGCAGGAGAAGGGGTGTGGCAGGTTCTTCAGGAGGTGAGAGTTGGGGCTATGGAAGAGGAGATCATATCTGCCTGTATTTACCCTTTTCTTGTGTTGCTTTAGTTTTTATAATAATCTTGAATTGTTTGGGTATTTTGAGATAGCAAATAAACATTTTTAAAAATTGAAAAATAAAGTGTTTGAAAATGAGAAGAAATAATGTTTGCAAACTGCTCAGCGTATGGGAACATTCCTCAAAAATTCCTTTTGTGCTGTGTACCCATCTGGGGCCACTGATGAACCCCTTCCCAGAGTAGCGTTTTGAAATACGTAAAATAAAGTGCACAGGATTACAAAGGGAAGCTCTCATAGTGAAATAAAGTTAAATAAATTAAAACTAAATTTGTGAGGTAGTAATATATATACTTCTTTATTAAATACTTTAAATAACATCTAGCAGCAAATCTAACAACTACCATAATTTCTAAGTAGTGATGAGAGTATGATATTTTAAGATACTTGCAACAACTTTAATGTAATAAGAAAATATTTTAAATTTCTGCTGGTGACAGTCACAGTTACGGTGAATACCACTGCGGTTTGCTGCCTACATTCACAATTGAAGGAAATGTTCAGTTTCTGTTATGGTGTAGTGAAAATCGGAATATCATTTTTTCCCGTTCAAGTTCACAGCCCCTGGCAGTAGACGGTAGCTGTGAAAAGTCAGCATCAGGGCTGCTTGTTTTGAGAGAGCAGAGCTGCAGACAGTGGGGAGTTAGGTTTGCCCTCGTAGCGGTGCACAGGACGAGATGCACTTTGGTCAGCCGGGGTGGGCAGGGCGGCAGGCAGTTGCCGCGGGCACCAGGCCCCTCCAAGCCCTTCTGGCACCAGTGCGTCCCAGGGCGCCCAGTGCACAACTCTCCATACCGCCCTTGTTTGCTGCCTTTAATTCTTCAATTAATTTTTTTTTCTGTTTTCCTTCATGCGTTCCCATCTTGTACCTTTGTAGTTTTTCTTGGCAGGTGTTTCCCGGGGGTGATACTTTGAGCTATTGTCCAGTCACTGCTGGCTCTCTCCAAGTTGACAGTTGATATTGATATTTCTAAAATTGTAGGATTTGCTTGGGTGCCCAAGGACTTGGGTAAACACGATGGCACATTGGACTGATTCTCCCTTCTGCTAGGGCCCTGTTGAAGGACCTCATCACTTGTGCAGGTAAAACATGGAATTCGCCGGTGAGTCTAACAAATCGCAAAGGTCCAAAGACCCCGAGCCAAAGAGCAAGTCCCTTCCAGTCTGCTACCTGGGCAGCCTCATAACCTGCCAATAACTCCATCAACCTTCAAATGTTTGTTGAGTGCCCCTTCTGTGTGACACTTTGCTAGGAGAGGTAGGACAGTGGTTTTCAAACTGTGGGTCCCAACACATTTCATGGGTTGGTTCAATGAGTTTAGTGAGTCATGGCCGGCATTTAAAAGATGAAATGGAGAACAGTAGAAGATATTAGTAGCAAAGGGAAATATTTGCATCATGACACTTATATCTTGGGGGTGTATACGTATATACACATGCACGCTTGTACTGGATTACAATGTAAAGTATATTTCATATTTTGGGTCCTGGTCAAAAAATCAGAAAGTCCCTGCTGTAAGGAATATTCAGCAAACATTAGATACGAGAGTGCTCGTGTTCCTAAAGTCGTGGCCAAGTAGAGTAGTGAAGAGATCAACTGGGTATACGTGAAAAGCTAACACCACAAGGAGTGGCACCGTGATTCTGTTCAACATCTGACCAAGCACCTGCCACGGGTGAGACTGTTCCTCTAGAGCAGTCGTGTCCTGAGCCGGAGCTGGGGGTGGTTGCATTCCTAGTTTGGAGAACAGGAAGTTCAGCGCCAATACTTCTTAGAGGAGGAAAGTGGTGGGGGAGAGCCTGGGAGACAGCGGGGCCAGTGCTTGGAGAGCACTTGGGCTTCGCAGACAACGTGAAGGGGGTTCGTGTCATCCTTGGGGCAGGGGGGAGCCACCAGCAGGCTTTGCACAGGGAAGCGACATGATTAAATTTGTGCTTCTAGAAAAAGTCAGCCTGGATGCTCTCTGAAGAGTGGACTCAGGGGAGCAAGACGAGGGCAAGGCCAGAGGCAGGGATGCCAGAGCGGTGGCTTTGTGGAAATCCAGGTGGCACTTGATGGTGGATGGGCGAAGGTGCAACAGGTTGGACAGAGACAGTTAAATGGACTTAGGGAAGATCTAGACGTGAATCTTGCAGGGGTGAGCACGTGTTTTCCTGAAAGAGCCAGGAAGTAAATAGTTTAGGTTTTGTGGGCTCTCCTCTCTCTGCTGCAACTACTCAACTCTGCCGTTGTAACCTGAAAGTGGCCACAGACGGTACACAGGTGGATGGGCGGGGCTGTGTGCTAGGAAAACTTAATTTACAGAAACAGCAGTGGGCTGGAATCCCCAGGACCACAGCCTGCAGATCTGTGACCACTACTGGAGGTGATTTGTGCCCTCCCACACCTCCTGGGGACAGTTGGCAGTGTCTGGAGACGTTTTGGGCAGCCACGGTTGGGGGCAGGTGCAGCCGGCAGGTAGCGGGTAGAAGCCGGGGTTGCTGTTCGACCTCCTGCGATGCACAGGGCAGCCCCCGCCACAATGGACAGTCGTCCCGAGCTTGAGAGCCCTGGGGCATAATCCGTGGAGGTGTGGGGGGTTAGGGGGTGTCACCCATGGGACCAGGGTTCTGCTGACTCTGGTGTCAACCCTTTCTTTCCAGACGGCATATATGTGTTATGAAAAATAATAAAGTTTCAGTAACTAACTTGATTGACCAAAATCTTTACTCAGGACTGGCTCACCTAGTAACCTTAAAAACATTCCTGTTTGGGGTCTTTAGATTTGTACATGTTTGCAGGAAGTCCTGAAGTTTTTTGTCTTTTTTGTTTTTTGGGGTGTTTCAGACGTGCCATGTGTATTGATTACATTATGTGGGTCTCACCATCTAGAGCACATATAAAGTGCAGCGTTGTGCTCCAGGAGAGCTTCGGGAGCACCGTGTGCCTCCTCGGGGACCCCGAGTTTCTGGCTGGCTGGTCCCCAGGTCCTTCGGGTTGAGGAGCTCAGGGTTCCCCGAGAGGTGGTTGTCATGGCCTCGGAGCCTCGCTCCATCTCCGGCGGGGTCCGCTTCGCTCTAGTGCCAGAGATCTCTGCTGGTCTGGAGGTGTGTGGTGAGTGGAAATGACCACTCTCTTGGATTGGTCTCTAGCTTCATCCAGCCTTGTGGCTGTCTCCGAGGAACCCCTAAGATATGGATCATATAAAGTAGCTATTAGGGAGATGCAAATTAAGACCACAATGAGATACCATCTAACACCGGTTAGAATGGCTGCCATTAAACAAACAGGAAACTACAAATGCTGGAGGGGATGTGGAGAAATTGGAACTCTTATTCATTGTTGGTGGGACTGTATAATGGTTCAGCCACTCTGGAAGTCAGTCTGGCAATTCCTTAGAAAACTAGATATAGAGTTACCATTCGATCCAGCGATTGCACTTCTCGGTATATACCCAGAGGATCTGAAAGCAATGACATGAGCAGATATTTGCCACCGATGTTCATAGCAGCACTGTTCACAACTGCCAAGAGATGGAAACAACCCAAATGTCCTTCAACAGATGAGTGGATAAACCAAATGTGGTATATACACACGATGGAATACTATGCAACAATAAGAAGGAACGATGTCATGAAACATATGACAACATGGGTGAACCTTGAAGACATAATGCTGAGTGAAATAAGCCAGGCACAAAAAGAGAAATATTGTATGTTACCACTAATGTGAACTCTGTGAAAAACGTAAAATAAATATTTTATATTGTAGAATGTAGGGGACCTAGAGATAGACAGCAACTAGTGAAGGGGGAACAATAATAAGAACAGACAAGATATTGAGGGTGATATTAATGATAAGGGAATGCTCAGATATGACTATGGTATGTTAGTTTTCTTTTGATATGGTAGGAGTATATTGGAAGGAATGAAGTTATTTCAGGATATTTGTTTTTCAAATTGCTTTGCTTTGTTTTGTTTGGAGATTTTTTTTATTTGATAAATAAAGTAATTTTTAAAATAAAAAAGAAATGGAACATCAGCCACTCTAGATGTCCACCCCATCAACACCCTCTCCAGGTGGAGTGTCCCACAGTCGGCAACGCTGGAGTTCTTGCTCCTCCTTCAGTTTTCATATGCATTTTTGTAGAACTCCAAGAACCACCACCTCTTCCACCAACCCTTTTTAAGAGCCATGGAGAACTAGGAAAGTGATGTCCAATCTCTTCTCTCAGGTTTTCTGCACCACAGGACTCAAAAAATATTTTCCTTGCATTTCCTAAATTTTTTTTTTGTTAAAAAAATCTGTTCTTCTTACATATTTTTGAATTATTTGAAATTTTCATCAAAAATTTAAAAAAATCATATGTAATTTTTAATGGGTGGTAATATTGGCCTTTAAAATAATTGTTACATCATAAAATAGAATTTACTACTTAAAAGATTTGATACTAAATGTCAGCTATTTTAGAAGAGTTTTAAATTTATGGAAAAATTGAGAAGATAGTGCAATGTTTCCGAATACCCCATACCCAATTTCCCCCATTATTAACTCATATAATAGTATGGTTTGCTTGTTACAATTAATGAACCAAAATATTGCTATATAGTAACTAAACTGCATGCTTTATTCATATTTCCTTAGTTGCTTCCTAATTTCTTTTTCCTCTCCCAAGACCCCAACCAGGATCCCACATGGCATTTAGTTGTCTTGTCTCCTTCCGTGCCTCTGGGCTGTGACAGTTTCTCAGAGTTGCCTCGTTTTTGATGACCTTGATGGATTTGAGGAGGACTGGCAAGGGGTTTTGTAGACTATGCCTCAAGTGGAATTTGTCTGATGTTTTTTTCATGATTACACTGGGGTTGTGGGTTTTGAGAAGAAGACCCTAGAGGCAAAGTGCCCTTCTCATCCATCCTACCAGGGGCGCACGCTGTCCACATGACTCACCACTGTTGGTGTTGACCTGGATCGGGGCCGAGGTGGTGGTGGTCAGGTTTCCCTGTAAAGATTCTCCCTTTCTCCCCTTCCATGCTCTGCTCTTTGGAAGGAGGCCGCTACGTGCAGCCCACATTCAAGGAGTGGGAGTTGTGCTCCACCTCTGTGAGGGTGGAGTGTCTGCCCACATTATTGGGAATTCTTCTGCATGGAAGCTTTGTCTCTTCTCCCCCATCTAGTTGTCCATTCAATCATTTACTTATGTATCAGTGTGGACTCATGGGTATTTATTTTATCCTTTGGGCTATAATCCAATGCTACTTTATTTTGTTGCATAAATATTTATTTTGGAGCTCTTTCAGTCGGCCCCTGTGCCTCTTTGACCTACCCCCATCATTGTGTTGTGTGCGTGTGTGTGTTTAGTGTGGATTTACTTTCTGGCACTCTAAGAATCTCCAGGCTCATCTTATATATTTCCCGCCCCAGTCGTGGAATCAGCCATTTCTCCAAGGAGCCCTGGGTCCTTCTACCGGGGAGTGGTCTTAGACACCAACATCTGGATGCCAGGTGTGCTCAGTACTGCCAGGGTGTCTGTTCCTTCTAGCCCCTCTCAGCTGAGAGAACAAGGAAATATGTGTATAGGAACCCATGTATACACACGTATCTGTAGATATTTCTATAGGTAGCCATCTGAGTCAATATTAAGCTAAACATGAGTTCATACTGGTGTCTCCAACTCTAATCCATTTCCGCATGGACCACCCTAGACTTCCCTTCTTGCTTGTCTGTAACCTCTGGCTCCAATACATAGTTTTTAGCAGGTAGAAGCTGGTATTCCTTAAAAGTGCGTATCTCTTCTGAGTCCAGTGTTTTCAACTCTGATTGATTTACTGCTCCCCAAAATGTGTCAGGTGAACAGTAACTTAAGGAAACACTTTATGAGAAGTGCTGGAGACAGGCATTTTTGAGACCTGAGAGCTCAGAAGGGGCTGGGATCCTCCCTGCCCCTCCAGGGAGCAGGAACCTTTGGATTCTGAGAAATAAGCCAGGCAGTCTTGTTCTCTCAGACTGTGGCAAGAGCTAGGTTCACAGCTGGCCAAGTGTGCAGCGCCAGGCGGGATTGCCCTTGGTTTATTGAGGGAGTGATCTCGGGAGAGAGGGACTGAGTCATCACAACAGGGCAGGAACAGAGCTGAGCAAGGGTGGGTCCCAGCTGCAGTCTGGCTCCGTGGCCCAGCAGATGAGGGCTGAATCAGTACACTCTCAGCTCCGTTGGGGTGTCCTAAACCCTCCCAGCCTTACAGAGCCTGTGCCCCAAGCTACTGATCAAAACCCTGATGGGCAGTTAAGCCCAGGCTTTCAAAGACATGTTTAGGGAAATACTTCAAGGCCCAGGGCTGCCCCATTTTACATGACCCCCTTCTCAAAGTCTCCTTGGGCTAGTAGTGGTTTCTCCAGCCTTGGCCTTCATGGGGAGGCACAGTTTTCCTACGGTTCTCTCTCCCTCCTTGTCACATCACCTCTTCTCACCACCCTGGATTTCCAGTGGAGAGTGGGCATTTAGGCGTACACAGAGCTGAACGAGGCCTCCTTGGGGTTCCAACTGGGTCTCAGGTCTTAGTCTGAGCCCCTAAACCCAGATATGGATTAAGGGGTGGATTGGTTGGCAGTTGCTGAGATATTCATCTATAAAGTGGCCCCAGACAGCACTGGAATAAACCAGAAAGATGATGCCGGTTAACTCAGGTTGCCTCACGTACTTCCTTGCCAAAGTGGAAAAGCTTAAATTGCCCTTTCTCTCAATCTTGAGTGAAAAAAGAGAATTCTCCTTGCTGGGGCTATTTCTTTTGAGTATTTCTTTGTATGATCCCCAGCCAACAGACAGCCACTAGAAGTTGGCAGTCAGTAGAATACTTCATGATGTCGTGCTGACTACCAGAATATTAGTAGCTTATTTAACTACATTTCAGATGATTGCATATACCTACAAGAACGTCAGAAAACTGCATGTCTATATATAGGGTGAATCTGTCTCAAACATAAAGAGTTGTATGATTTTTATTTTATTTATTTTAGATCAGTTTTTTAGTGTGTTCCTAGAGAGTCTTCAAATGCAAAAGGCTGTGGTATCTATAAGGAAAACAACAGAAGCTTATAGAAACTTGGGATGTATCTGAAAACTTTTATTTAAAAATTTTTTTTACAAATACACACTCCCCCATTTCTTCTCTCTGCATCCTCCATAATCTCTAATTCTGCTTTCTATCTCTGGATTTGCTATTTCTAGTCATCTCTTGTAAGTGACATCACACAATAGTTGTGCTCTTGTGTCTGACTTATTCCACTGAGCCTCATGTTTTCAAGGTTCTTCCAGAACCTCTTTCCTTCTGTGGTCAAATACCGTTCCGCTGTGTGTATGCATCACATTTTGTTTATCCATTCATTTGTTGATGGGCACTTGTGTTGTTTCCAACTTTTGGCATTATTGTGATGCTGTTGTAAATATTGATGTGCAAGTATCTATTTGAGACCCTATTTTTACTTTCTTTGGGTATTTATCTAGCAGTGGAATTGCTGAGTCATGTCGTAATTCTATCTTTAACCACCATAATGCTTTCCACAGTGGCTGCACCATTTTACATTCCCACCAACAATGCACTAGAGTTCCAATTTTTCTGCATCCTTGCCAGCACTTGTTATTTTCTGTTTTATTTTTAAAATAGCCATCCCTTTGGGTGTGAAGTAGTACCTCATTGTCGTTTTGATTCCCATTTCCCTACTGGCTAATGACGTTGAACGTCTTTTCATGTGCTTATTGGTCTTTTGTATATCATGTTTGAAAAAATATCCATTCAAGTCCTTTGCTTATTTTTTTTGTTTCCAAATGGTTATTTTATCAGGTTCCTTGAACATTAAATTTATCCTTATGTGCAAAAAAATTGCTGTTTTGCTTATGTGTATGTATAGTTTATTTCATTGTGTATTTGCTTCCTAAACTCTTTGGCACAATTTTCTGGGGGCACTGCCAGGACACGAGTCAGGAGATGGCTTTTCTTTTGTGCTGCCAATTCTGAGCATTTAAATTTTGTTTTGTTTTGTTTGTGGCTTTTGTTTTTGAAGTCTGCATTTTTTACTTGTAACAATTGTGTTTTTATTTTTTCTATAGCCTCTAAATCCAGAGTTTTCTTTTTCTTCCCCTCCGCCCCATTCTACATTCACAGTTAAACCATATTATTAGGAAAGATGCCGTGATGAAAATACCAGGATGGGAGCTCTGACCCTTTGTTAGTGTTTTCCCTAAAAGATAATAAAAACCAAAACCAAAACCAAACACACACACACACAAAACCAAAAACCTAAAGAGAATTTTTCCTTTCTTCTTTTTTTTTTTAACATCTCTTATGCTGTAACAGTAGACAGAACTTTGGTTAGTTTTATGAAATGACAGTATTTGTCCTTTTGTTTCTGGCTAATTTCTCTCAATGACATGTTTATTGTCTACCATTTTGTCTTTTGGATTTTGTATGTCACATTTTATTTTTATTTTTTTTCACTCTCTCTCTTTTTACCCTTACTGATAGTCTTCCTCTGTCCTGTCTTTTCCTATCTGCCTGTAGTGCTACTTTTAGTATTTCTTGTAGAGCAGGTATCTTGTTCACAAAGTATCTCAGGGTCTGTTTGTCTGAAATATTTTTAAATCTCCCTCATTTAAAAAAAATATATATATGTATATATTTTATTGAGATTGTTCACATACCATACAGCTATCCAAAGTGTACAATCAGTTGTCCATGATACCATCATACAGCTGTACTTCCATCCCCACAATTAATTTTTTTTTAGAACATTTTCATTACTCCAGAAAAGAAATAAAGACAAAAAAAGGAGACTCAAATCCTCCCATACCCCTAACCACCTTCCCCCATTATTGATTCATAGTTTTGGTGTAATACATTTGTTACTGTGGATGAAACAATGTTAAAATTCTACTAACTGTAGTATATAGTTTGCAATAGATATATATATTTTTCTATATGCCCTTCTATTATTAACTTCTAGTTATAGTGTCATACATTTGCTCTAGTTCATGAGAGAGATTTCTAATATTTGTACAGTTAATCACAGACATCATCCACCACAAGATTTACTGTTTTATACATTCCCATCTTTTAACCTCCAACTTTCCTTCTGGTGACATGTGTGACTCCAAGCTTTCCCTTTCCACCACCTTCACACACCTTTCAGCACTGTTAGTTATTCTCACAACATGCTACCATCACCTCTGTCCATTTCCAAACGTTTAAGTTCACCCTAGTTGAACGTTCTGCTCGTAATAAGCAAACACTCCCCTTTCTTTAGCCTCATTCTTTATCCTGGTAACTTATATTTCATGTCTATGAGTTTACATATTATAACTAGTTCATATCAGTGAGACCCTGCAATATTTGCCTTTGTGTGTCTGTCTTATTTCACTCAATATAGTGCCTTCAAGCTTTCTTCATCAACCCCTTTCTTTTAAGATGGTTTTATTCACACACCATACATTGTGTCCTAAGTAAACAATCTTGGTTCCCTGTATAGTCACATATTTATGTATTCAGCACCATCACCACTATCTACATAAGGACATCTCCATTTCTTCCACAAAGAGGAGGAAGAGTCAAAGAAGGCAGAGAGACAAAAGAAAAAGAAAGGGAGAGAGAAATAAAACAACAACAACAAAAACATGACAGCTAGAAAGCAACAAAAGGAAAGATAGCATTAACCTAAAGTAGAATAAAGAATCAGACAACATCACCAATGCCAGGAGTCCCACACCCTTCCCCTATCCCCCCCACCCCATATGCATTTAGCTTTCGTATGTTGCCTCTGTTATATTAAAGAAGCATAATACAATGTTTCCATTAATTATAGTCTCTAGTTTGCATTGATTGTATTTCCCCCCAATCCCACTCTATTTTTAACACCTTGCAATGTTGACATTCATTTGTTCTACCTCATGTAAAAACATATTTGTACCTTTTATTACAATCATTGAGCACCCTAGGTTCCCCTGAGTTACACAGTCCCAGTCTTTATCATTCATCTTTTTTTCTGGTGTCCCACATGGTCCCTGCCTTCCTCTTTCAGCCATACTCACGGTCATCTTTGTTCAGTGTACTTACATTGCTGTGCTACTATCTCCCAAAATTGTGTTCCAAACTTGCCACTCCTGTCTTTTTCTGTCTGCTGTGCTTCCTTTAGTGTTTCCTGTAGAGCAGGTATCCTGTTCACAAGCTGTCATTGTCTGTTTGTCAGAGAATATTATAAACTCTCCCTCACTTTTGAAGGACAGTTTTGCTGGATATAGGATTCTTGGTTCCTTTGCCTATTTTTAAAATTGAGTTGTTTGTCTTTTTATTGTTGTGCTGCAAAAGTTCTTTATATATTCTAGATATTGAGCCTTTATCCAATACATGATTTGAAACTTTCTCCCATTCTGTAGGTTGTCTTTTCACTTTCTTGATAATTTATGCAGTGCATGGAAGTTTTAAATTTTGATGAAATCAAATTTATCTATCATTTCTTTTGTTGCTCATGCTTTTGGTGGCATATCTAAGAATTAATTGCCGAATCTGGGTCATGAAGATTTGCCCCTATATTATCCTATAAGAGTTCTATAGTTTTAACTCTTAAATTTAGCTCTGTGATGCATTTTGAGTTGATTTTTGTGTATAGTATGGCTTCTGTATAGAGGTCTAACTTCATTCTCTTGCATGTGGACATCCAGTTTTCCCAGCATCATTTGTTGAGTTTCTTTCAGTCTTGTGTGTACCTAACACCCTTGCCAAAAGTCAGGATGTGTGGGTCTATTTCTGGACCCCATTTCTCCTTAAATAATTATCTGCCATCACTGCTTTCAGCTTTTAATAGGCCAGATGCAGCATGAGTGCTACACAAATATTGACTTTGATGTGAAATCTGGTGAGGAAGCATATTTGTTGTCTGTCACCTGATAGGACTTCACACTTTTTCCCCGAAATGGGTTGTGCCTTGATTGAGCTATCTCTTGATACACGCCAGGGGTGTTGAGAGCGCTTTCTCCAGCACGCTTCCTTGGCCATCAGACGTTGTCAGGAACTTCGAGGTTGTGGATTGTGAATTTGCCTTTGTTAAATATTTTGCAGACTCAATGCGTTTGGAGTTGTGCTGCCTCTCCAGGGCCAGTTCCAGAAGTAGATTCTACTGAACAGGGGATGTGGACATAAGCGGCTGTTGTGTTATAGTAGAAGGGCCCTCCTAAGTGATTCGGAAACACCTCGAACCCGGGCATGTCTTGGACCCTCCCACACTGGCCATAATCAAAACCACCATGACTCAGGTGCCCTCTGAGCACAAACATTTGCTGGTTTTCAGTTGTACCTAGTCTTGCTGTGCATATGGTAATTTAGGTCATTGGGGAAAGAATATCAGGAAAAATAAGGCCAGGCCAGGGAATCTGGATTTGTAAAGTTTGTCCTTTTGGAGGAGTTCAGAATTCTATAGCTGCCCACTCTTGGTGATCCCAGCACTTGAGAAATGCGTTGTGGTCTCTTGGATGCCTTTCTCTTACTGCCTTTATAAAAAAAAATCAGCGAGCAGGCGAAGGGTGTAGGGAACACCACCGGCTGAACGTCAGGGCTAAATCTGTGTAGCACCAACCACAGCAGAACAGTCTCATTATATAATTAATTCATCAGTTATCCTATTAACTTTCCAGCCAGCCAATAATGAGGACCCCTTATCTGAAAATTCACTATGGGCTATTCATGTTCTGGTTTGTCTATTTGTAGAAAAGCAAGACAAATCAAGAGCAAAACAAAAACAAAAACAAGAACAAAACAGAAATTACCAGATTACCAAATCTCCATTGCACCTTGTTTCTCATTGATGATTTAAGAAGCACTCAATGAAGAAAACATTAACTGTTGGGGGCAAATGCAGCCCAGGTACTTAGCAGGCTGCAGAACAGACCATTGCAACAAATCGGTGGAGCTGAAGTGCTTTCAGGTACATGGAGTATTCTTTTTATTTATTTGCATGAGGAATCAAGGAAGGAGGTATGTCCTCTGAAATTGGGGAAAATGCTGTTTATGGCTGTGGTTCTCAAACAGACCTACCATCCCTTTTTATAATAAATGTTTTGTGATGCACTGTAGTCAATTGCAGAGCCTGGCTATGGTGCCTCCCCTCTGTGTGCACCCCTCCTTGCTGCCCTTCCCAGCAGGCAGCAGTGTCTACTTCTCTACCCCTTCAATTTGGCCTGGCCTCGCGATTTTTCTTGACACACAGAATGCATTGGAAATGACATCATGTGACTTCAGAGCCAAGGCTGCAAAAGGCTTTGCAGTTCTACCTTCTCCCCTAGAGAAAGCCTGAGCTAGCCATTTGGAGAGGAGCCCCCAGCTGACAGCCCTGGCCAGCTGTTGGATGTGTGGCCACTGTGGCCCTCCAGGGCTGGCCAGTCCTCAGCTCCTCTGCTGACCCAGTGCTCTCGGCCAGCACCCTTTGGTGCAGAAGGAAGCCATCCCAGCTTGTCCTCCCCAAGATGCCAGTCCACGGAAATGTGAGCAAATAAATGGTCATTGTTTTAAGCCTCTGAATTTATGGTAGCTTGTTATGCACTAATAGATAACTGATGCACCCCTTCTTTATTTTCCTTTAAAAGTAATAGGTTATATAACCTACCATCCATATAATTAAAAAGACAAGTATTGTTCCCTAATTGTAGTACAAAGGGAAATAACAGGAAAGTAACATATAATAAAATAATACGTGAATGCTAGCACACAATACACTTGAAGTTATGATGAAGCCGTGTACCTAGAATGACCGTGAGCTCATCTGCTACAAGGACAGACTGCTACAATGGTGGTAAAGCAAATACCTTGAATGGATGTTGCTGTTTTGAAACAGTGATCAGTTCTTGGCTGAGTTCAGAAAAACACAAAATCATATTTTATCTGTATTTACAGAGCAGCCACATTCCAGGAAAATGCATTTTATATTAAAACCGTACAAAAAAATCTTTATGTTTATACATAAAATGGAGTTATATTTTAGACTAAGATAATTATAAACACATTTGTTTTTCTTTCCTTACCCGATGTCTGGTGGGGCATTTAAAAGGCTGTATGCAGACAGGACAATTATTTTCTTGTAGGAGGCTGTGCATTGCACACTAACATCCTTGGACCACCTCCATTAAATACCTGTGGCCCCCCTGAGACTTCTGATTTAGACAAGACTGGGTTTATGCTCCTACCTGAAATGAGCAAAAATGGAAAAACTATATGAAACAATCATTTTCAAGACAATTGGGCAGTGAGAAGGGCACAACAAAAATTTGGAGAAATAATGGCCAAAATTTTATTTCCAAATTTGATGAAAACTGTAAACCTGCAGACTCAAGAAGCTCAGTGAACCCCAGACACAAGAAACATGATAAAAACTACAAGGCACATTGCAATTTGCTTGCCCAAAGTCAGTGAACGATCTTAAAAAAAAAAAGGGCAGAGACAAAGCTGTGTTACATAGGCAGGACTGAAGATAAGGATGATGGTAGTTTTCTCATCAGAAACATGCAGAGAAGACACTGGAATGACACTGTTAAAGTACTGAAAGGAAAGGAGTGCTGACTTTCCGTAATGAGGGAAAAATGTCTTTCATAAATGAAGGTGAAATAAAGACTTTTTCAGACATGGAAGGCTGAAAGTCTTCGTCTCTGAAAGACCTGCAGTATAAGAGATGCTGAAGAAAGTTCTTCAGGTGGGAGGAAATTGATACTGTACAGAACAATGGATCTTCACAAGGTAATGAATAGCACCAGAAATGATAAATAACTACTTGCATAAGTATTACAATATTTTCCTTTGTATTTAGATCTTTTAAAAGATGGTCAGTTGTTTAAAAAATAATAATTTAGTATGAGGTTTCTAACATATGTAAGAGTGTAATGCATGACAACAATTGCACAAAGATCAGGAGGGGAAAATGGAAGTATACATATATCCTTATGTAAAGCAATATAATATCACTTGTAGGTAGACAGAGATAAGTTAAAAAGGTATACTATGAATCCTCAAACCACCACTAAAGTAACAAAATGAAGACATTTAGCTCATAAGCCAACAAAGGAGAAAATATGGAATTATAAAATATGCACAATTAATCCAAAGGAAGGGAGGAAAAGAAGATAAAACAGAACAAAGACCAGAATAGAGAAACAACAGAATTATTAGAAAATGAATAACAAGTTTATAGATTTAAACCTAAACAAACCAGTAATCACCTTAAGTGTAAGTGGTATAACTATTTCGGTTAACAGGCAGTGATGATCAGATCACATAAAAAAACAAGGCTAACTAAAAGCTACCTACAAAAGAAAATGCACCTTAAATATGAAGACACAGATAAAGAGATGGAAAAAGAGATACCATGCCATTACTAATCAAGAGAAATTGGGAGTGGCCATATTAATATCATAAAAAGTAGATTTCAGAGCAAAGAATATTATCAGGGATAAATAAGGTCATTTTGTAGTGCTAAAGAAGTTCATTCAGCGAGAGAACATCTCACACTAACAGAATTTCAAAACAAATGAAGCAAACCTGATAAGCCTGCAGGGAGGAATTGACAAATGCACAATTTTAGTCAGGGACTTCAATACTTCTCTCTCAATAATTGATAGAATAAGTAGACAGGAAGTCAGTAAGGATATAGAAGACTTGAACAACACTGTCAGCCAACTTACCTAACTTACATTAATAGAATCTCTACCCAGCAGTATGAGAGTGCACATACTTTTCAGCTGGGTGTGACATATTTACCAAGATGGATCCTATTCTAGACCATAAAACAAGTCTCAAAATATTAAAAAGGATTCAGGTCAAACAAAGAATGTTCTGTGACCACTCTGAAATTAAATTAGAAATCAATAAAAGAGAGATATCTGGGCAGTCCCCAAATATTTGGAAACTAAATAACAGATCTAGAAATAATCCATGGGTCAAAAAAGAAATCAAAAGGAAACTTAGAAAGTATTTTGAACTGAACAAAAATTAAAACCGTACTTATCAGAATTTGTGGTATGCCCCTAAAGGAGTGCTGAAGGGAAACCGAATCACATGAACTATGTATTAGAAAAGAGGAAAAATCTCCAATTAATGACCTCAGTGTCCACCTTATAAATCTTGAATGAGAAAATAAAATTAATCTCAAAGTATAAGAAAAGAAATAAAAAAGAGCAGAGTGGAAATCCATGAAATGAAAAAACTCAGAAAGACATTAGAGAGAAATCAATGAAACCAAAGGTTGTTTCTTTGACTAGATCAGTAAACTAGAGAACCCTTCATCATGACTGTTCAGGAAAAAAGAGAGAAGACACAAACTGCCAATATCAGAAATGAGAGAGGTGATATCACTATAGACTGAATAGTATTAAAACTGTAATAAGAATAATTTGAAAAACTTCATGCTGATACATTTGCAATTTAGACGAAATGGACAAATAGCTTGAGAGACATGAATTACCAATGCCCCCTTTTTAAAAATTAGTCTGATAGCCCATATCTATTGTAGATTCTGAATTTGTAGTTAAATGAAGGACATTTCAAGTCATGGTGGGTTCACTGGGAAGAAATAATACCAGTTCTATAGAAAAATTGAAAAATTGAAAAAGAGGGAATACTTCCCAACTCATTTTATGAGACCAGTAGTACTCTGATACCAAAACCAGACAAAACATCACAAGAAAAGAGAGTTAAAGACCAATGTCCTTCATGAACAGAAATGCAAAAATTCTAAACAAAAATTGTAGCAGCTTGAATCAAACAATATGCAGGAAGCAAAATACATCACGACCATCTGGGGTCCAGCCCCGTGATGCAGTGCTGATTTAACACTGGAAAATCGATGCGCTGTTTTAACAAACTGAGAAAGAAGGAACATATGGTTGTTTGAATAGATGGAAAAAAAAAAGCATTTGACAAGATCCAATATCTACTCCTAATGAAAGCTCTCAGCCAACTAGGAATTAAAGAGTCTTCCTTAACATGATAGTGGGAATCTGTAAAGAGCCTTCAGCTGATATCAAAGACTGAATGCTTTCCCTCTAAATCAGGAGCAAGAGGAGATGTCTTCTCTCACCACATCTGTTCAATAGTGTACGGAAAGTTCTAGCCAGTGCAGAGAGAGAGAGAGAGAGAGAGAGAGAGAGAAAGAGAGAGTGAGAGAGGGAGAGAGAGAGAGAGGGAGCGGGAGGCAGAGAGAGAGAAGGAAAAGAAGATTTCTATATTATGAGTAATAAAGAAGGAGAAATTGCAATTTTAAAATATCATTTATAATGTCATCAAAATAAATACATGGGGATAAATCTGACAAAAGATGTACAACTCCTGTACACTGAAAACTACAAAATGCTGCAGAGAGAAATTTAAAAATACCTAAAGAAATGGAGATTACACCATGTTCACAGGTTGGAAGATTCTTTATTGTTCAGATGAAAACTGTTCCAAAATTGATCTATAGATTTAATGCATTCACACTCAAAATGCCATCAGGTTCTTTTGTGGCACTTGAAAAGCTGGTTCTAAAGTTCATATGTAAGTGTAAAGGAACTAGAATAGCCAAAACAAGTTTGAAAATGAATATTAACATTATCTGATTCCAGGACATCATAATACTAAAGTATTCAAGGCAATGTGGTGTTGGCATAAAAACAGACATATATATCAGTGGCGCAGAAAAGAGAGTGCAGAAATAAACCCACACTATATGGACAACTAATTTTTAACAGTTGTTCAAAAGCAAGCCGGTGGAGGAAGAATAATCTGCTCAACAAATGATGCTGGGAAATCAAGACCAGCATATACAAAAAATTAACACAAAATGGATCCTAGTCCTAAACAAAAAATTAAAGCTGCAGAACTTTAGAAGAAAAATAGGAGAAAATAGGACAAAAGATTATGCAAAGATTTCTTAGCTAGAACTTCAAAGCATGGTCCATAAAAGAACAAAGTGATAAATTGGACTTTATCAAAATTAAAAAAGTCTCTTCAAAAGATATTCTTAGGAGAATGAGAAGGTGGGTGATAAAATATTTGCAAACCATGTATTGAATGAAAGACTTGAACCCAGAATATATGAAGAACTCTAAACACTCAGTAAGAAAACAATAAATCTAATTAACAATTAGGCAAATGATTTGAACAGACACTTCCCCAAAGATGACATGTGGATGGTAGATAAGGGCATGGAAAGATGCTCAGCAATTCCTGGGGAGCTGTGTTGGCAAGGCCATGGGACACCCAGAGCTCTCACATACTGTGGTGGGGCTGTAGAATGAATAAGCCACTTTGGAAAACGGTCTGAGAGCTATTCTCCTCCTGAGCATTTACCCAAGAGACATGATGTATGTCCGTACAAAGACTTGTACGTACGTTTTCATAGCAGCTCTCTTTGTAATAGCCAACACCTGGAAACAACCCAAATGTTTATCCACAGGTGAATGGATAAACCGACTGTGGTATATTCACACGGTGGAATACTACTCAGCAATAAAAAGGAATGAACCACAGGCACATGCCACAACATGGACGAATTTCAAAGTAATTATGCTGTGCCAAAGAAACCAAATAGACTGCATATAGTGTGTGTTCATTTATATGAAATTCTTAAAAATGTAAACTAATCTAGAGTGACAGAAAGCAAATCATTGGTTTTCCTGAGGATGGTGGGAGAGCGGGAGTGGGAGGGGGGCATGGCGAGGAGACACAAAGAAACTTTTGGGGGTGACGAATATTTTTATTCTTTTGACTGTGGTAAAGGTTTCACATGTGTATACACATATCAGAGCTCATCAAATTATATACTTTACGTATATACAGTTTACATAATGCCAATTATGTGTTAGTATAGTTGTGAAAAATGCAAACAGCACCTCCAAAACAGTGTGATCACCTAAATTGCCCCCCGCCCAATTTTCCCCAATGCCCCTAAGACCTGCTCTGAGAACCCCTAGTTGGAAGTATTGGAATCATGATTGATGGTATGCTGATTTATCTTTATCCTTATCGCGTTTGCTATGTCCCAGGAGACGTCTTCCCTCAAGCACGCCATGCTGTGGTTTGTACTTGCTCTTCATCCCCGAGGCGGCAGGTATTTATTAAAACCTCAAACCCTATCATCATTGTTATTTTTTTTACCCCCAAATTAAAGATAATGTCTAAGGCTATTCCTTTGTTTCACTTGGGCCAGTCCAAACCTGACGATCATTTGAGGGCCCTGGCTCTGTAGCCCACTAATCCCTACCATCTCTGTAGCTCCTTGACTTTTCTAGGTCTGATACAGTTTAGCAAACAGTTACTGAGGGCCTTTGTTCTGAGCTCCATACTGCTTAGTTCCTCTTTAAAGCAGGAGTAGTATCTGAGTTTTGTGCTTCCATCGTGTCTGAGTTTCCTGGCTGTGCTCACAAATACCACACAATGGGTCGGCTTAAACAACGGGAATTATTGGCTCACGGTTTTGAAGATAGGAGAAGTCCAAATTGAGGCAATGCTTTGTACCGAAGACCGTGGTGTTCTGGGGCTGGCTGCCGGCGATCCTTGCTCCTTGGCTTTTCTGTCACATGGCCATGCACATGGCAACAATAACTCCTTTCTCTTTCAGGTTCCGTTGATTTCCAGCTTTTACTCCTGCATGTGCCTTTCTCTTCATACTCTCCAGTAATAGGATTAAGGCCCAACCTCATTCACGTGGCCCACACCTTGGCTAAAAATAGCCTCTTCCAAAGGTCCTGTTTCCAATGGGGCACAGCCACAGGACCAGATTAGGATTAAGAACTTGCTTTTTCTGGGGTGCCTGCTTCAACCCACCACACTGTCTAGCCTAGTAAGCCAGGAATAAATGCTGAATTGAATTGCTAGTTGGTTCAAGAGTTTTACACTGTATTCTATTATTTGCTAATTTTTTTTTTTGTATTTGCTTTCTTTCCCTTTCTATATTCTTGCCTCTGGTACAGACTTGACACAGTGCTTACTGAGCAAATGATTTTTGGGGGATGGTGGGAGAGCATAGATAATCTATTAATGACCAATAAGAAGCCCTGGAACTTTCTTCATTGTGTCAGGACCCACTTATGAAATATGAATGCCTTAATAATGTGCTCAGCTGACAGAACCATTTCCTCTTGTAAAAAATGAAACAGAAAAGCTAATGTCTAGGCCCGTATACAGCAGTTACTTCATTCCCTAAACATCTGTTGTTTTTATTGGCTGTGGTATGACTTGGTCTAAATAATACTGACTAATTAATTTGCCTACAAGAGCATGACACTAAATAGGTATTACTAGTTGAGTTCTTTATTTAGCCCCAAGCACTCCAGTTTTACATAACATTTGTTGTTATGTAGAATCTGAATCACTCAGATTAATTTAGATTTAGATTTATTTACCAAATTCAGAAATATTAGAGCCAGAGAGAAGTACCTAAAATATCGAGGAGGTAGTTTAAGAACACAAACAAAGAACAACAATTGTGTGTAACTTGTGGTGCTGTTATGCAACTGTTAGGCCCAGGAGAGGAAGTAGCTTTAAAACATGAGATTTCAGAGGGTTTAGATGAATTCGTGATTGATCAATCCAGAGCTGGCTACTATGGAAGTTCAAGAATGTTTGGGATAGTAACTTTCTCATCTCTTGGAGACCAAAGCCTGGGAAAGCAGTGCCATTTTTAGAGACCCAGTACTGGGCTGGAGAGATGTTTGGCCTGATACATGAGCTACTTCATAAATTAAATAAATTTTTCCCAACTCCTGATTATTCACAAAACTCCTGCTCATTCTAATAAAATGAGAAAATGCCAAAAGTATAAAGAATTTGATAAAGCTCATTCTCATTATTTGCTATGTCTCTTTGCTCACAGAATGTCTATCCTATTTTTAATAAGTATTTTTTTATAATCTTTTATTATGGAAACATTTAAACACACAGCAAAGTTGAGAGACCTTTTCAGTGAGCACCCAGAGGCTGCCATTGACATTTTACCAGACCTGCTTTTTCTTGTATCTACTCAGAAATCTGTCCTTCCATCCCTCCACCAAGTCTTATGGTTGTTGATACATTTCAGAGTACCTTCTCCCTCATCTCAGAAGACGTAGATATCTAGAATTCAATCTGGCTTTTTTTTTTTTTTTTTTTTGGTGACCCGTGCCCCCACCCCCCATGTTCACACTCAGTGAAATCCTCTCCCCGATGACTTGCTTCTAAGAATGGGATATGGAAAAGGAGACAGGATGTCACTCCCGTGATTATTTTATTGCCTTGCTAGCAGACTAGAGATTCTCTTTCTGGGCTTGATGAAGTAAATGACCACGTTGGGGAAGGCCACATGGCAAGGAACTGTGGGCAATCTCCAACAAAAAGCTAGGAAAAAAGCCAGGATCCCTGCTCACACGCCTGCAAGGAAATGATTCTGAAAACAGCTGTGAGTGTGAGTTCAAAGAAGATCCTTTCCCAGGTGAGCACGCAGCTGAGCCGAATCCTGGGTTGCAGCCTGTGAGCCCCCACGCAGACCATCCAGTGAAGTTGTGCCCAGACTTCTAACTGGAAGAAACCATGAGACAACAAATGGGGGGGTGCTTTAAGCTGCTAAATTTGTGGTAATTTGTTATGGAGCAGCTATTGGTGCCTGGGAATGGGGTGCTAATGAAACAAATACCTAAAAATGAGGGAGTGGTTTTGGAACTGGGAAGTAGGCAGAGAAGCATGAGAGAGAAAGTCTGGGTCTCCCCGAAGGACTTTTAATAGTAGAAATCTGAATTTTAAGGATGCTGCTGGTGGGGTCTCAAAGGGAAGTGAGAAATGTGATTGGAAGCTGGAGGAAGGGGAAGTCCTTGTCATGTAGTGGCAGGACATTGAGCGACATTGTCTCCTATAGTAAAGCGGAAAACAGAACTTGTAGGTGATGAACTTGGTTATACAGGCTTAGGAGATTTCCAGGCAAAGTATTGAAAGAACTGCCTGGTTTCTTCTTGCTGTTTATTGTAACATGAAAGAAGAGAGAAACTGAGGGAAGAACTGTTAAGTAAAAAGGAGTAAGGACTGGATAATATTGAAAAGTCTAAGCCTTTCCAAATGGCAAAAGAAGCTTGATTTAAGACAGGAACAGCTGAGGGTGTGAGTGGGACGGCCTTTTGCTAAAACCCCAGGAAGATCAACGGGTCCAAGTATTTAGTCACAGAAAGCGCCCTTTCAAAAGGGTGTGCCTCAAAGATCCTCCCAAGCAAACCACAGGGCCTCAAACCAGAGGCTTAAGATTCTTTCAGAATCTCCGTCTTCCTGGCGGCTGGAGCCGACACTCTTCTTGTGGGCTTGATGGAACACGGCACCAGGTTGGAGAAGTGGCACACGCTCAGAGCCCGCGGGGGCCTGTAGTATCTGAGGGACGTCTCCAGCTAATAGTCAGCAAAAATCGAGGGCCCTCGGTCTTACAGCTGCAAGGATGAATTCTGACACAGTGAGTGAGCTCGGAAGTGGATTCTCCTTCCACCCCACCCTCAGTCTAACCTGCAAGTGAGAACTCAGCTCGACCAACTCCCTCGCTGCAGCTCTTTGAGGACCCCAGTAAGTCATGCCCAGACCCCTGAACTTTAGAAACGATGAGATTAAAAACATGAGTTGTTTTGAGCTTCTGAGTTTATGGCAATTTGTTATGCAACAACAGAAAATACACCAGGTTTCGACACATGCATGCTCTGCAACCTGAGCCCCTCTCCAGAGAGAGAATCTCCCCATTCCCCTGGACGGTTTCCTCGTGCTACTTCCCAGTCCATTCCCACCTTCAAACTTCCAGAAGCAGAATCTTTCCTGATACTTTTCACACTATAGATTAATATTTCCTATTATGGAATTTTTAACAAATGGAATCAAACAGCATGTACTCATTTTGCCCCCTTCTGGCTTCCTTCACATCCATTCTGTTGCGTGTATCAGCAGTTGTCCTTTTGGCTGCTGAGTATTAGTCCATTGTATGAATATGCTACAGTTTGTTTATCCATTTTTCTGTTGATGAACACCTGCACTGTTCCCAGTTTTAGGCTATTATGAACAAAGCTGCTATGAGCATTTTTGTACAGATCTTTGTGTGAATGAATGTATGTTCTCATTTCCCTGTTTCTCATTAAATACTGAGTTGTGGAATTACTAGTCTAGGTAGGTGTGGTGTTTAGTTTTTTAAGAAACTTCCAGGTGTTTCCCAAAGTGGCCATTCTAACAATATATGAGAGTTCCGATTGCACTGCAAACTCACCAACATTTTGTGTTTTCATTCTTTTTATTTTAACCATTCTAATAGGCATGTGGTGGTATATCATTGTGGTTTTAAATTTGCATTTCCCTGATTTCTAATGATGTTGAGGACATTTTTCATGTTCTTATTGCCCATTTCCATATCTTGTTTTAGAAAGTCTCTTTTTAAACCTTGCGTCTCCCCTCCTTTTTTTCTGAGGAAGGAGGTTGTTTGTGTTTTATTATTAAGTTGAAGGGGTTCTTTATATATGCTGGATTGGTCCTTTGTGATATATTTGTTTTGTAGGTATTTTCTCCCAGGCTGTGGCTTTCCTGTCAATTTTCCTTATGATATCTTCTATGAGCAGAGTTTTAAAATTTTGTTGAAGTCTAAGTTATCAATGTTTTCTTTTATGGTTATTGTAACAGGTGACTTTTTAAAGAAACCCTTGCTTATCCTCAAGTCATGAATATATTCTCCTGCTTTTCTCTAAAATCTTTATAGATTTAACTTTATATTTAGATTTATGATCAATGTCAAACTAATTTTTGTGTATGGTGTGAGGTAGGGGTTGAGGATGTATTTTTTTCCTCATATGGATAGCCAGTTAACCCAGCACCGTTTGTTGAAAACACTTACTTTTCCCATGGGAGTGTGTTGGATCTGTCTAGAATCACATGGATGTGAAGCATGGGCCTGTTTCTGGGCTCTCTATCCTGTTCTACTGATGCATTTATCCATCTTTATGCAAGTACCACAAGTTCTGGATTATTATAGTTTTACAGTAAGTTTTAAAGTCAGGTGGCATAGGTCTTCTAATTTTGCTCTTATTTTCTCAAGGTTGCTTTGGTTATCTGAGGTCAGTGCTATGTAGTAGAATTTTCTGCCATGATGAAAATGTTATATATTTGCATTGTCCAAAATGCTAGCCACTAGCCACACATGGCTCTTAAACCCTTGAATTATGGTTAGTGTGACTGAGGAACAGAATTTTAAATTTTATTTAATTTTTCTTATTCCAAGTAGATGTTTAAATAGCCACATGTGGTTGGTGACTACCATACTGCACAGTGCAATTCTAGGTGCCTTGAATTTCCATATACATTTTAGCATGCCAATTTCTACAAAAAAGGTGCTGATGTTATGATTGGGATTTTTCTGAATCTATAGAACAATTTGGGCAGAATTGACATGTTAGCACCAGTGAGTCCTCTGGGCCATATCCCTCCAGTTATTTATATTCCTCCACTTATTTATGCCATCTTTAATTTCTCCAAGAATGTTTTGTAGTTCTCAATGTGCCAATCTCACACATATTTTGCTAAATTCATTTCAAAGTATTATATGCTTTCTAATGGCGCCATAAGGGACATTAATTTTAAAATGTATTTTTACATTGTTTTCTGCCAGTAGGTAAATATATAATTGACTTCTGTATATTAACCTTCTATCCTTCGACCTTGCTAAATTCCCTTGTGAGTTGTAATAGTTGTTTTGTTGATTCCTTTGGATTTTCTTTGTAAACCATCACATCATCTGAAAATTGAGACGGTTTTACTTCTTCCCTTCCAATCTGGATCAGTTTTATTTATTTTTCTTGGCTTAGTGTACTAGTTAGAACCTCCAGTACAATGCTAAATAAGAGTGACGAGGGAAATTTTCCTTGCCTTGTTCCCAATCTTGGGGTGGGGGGGATTTCACTTTTCATCATTAAGTATGATATGAGCTGTAGGTACGATGCTATTTCTAGTATTTATCATGAATGAGTGTTGAATTTTGTCAGCTGCTTTTTCTGCATTTGCTGAAATGATCTCATGACTCATCGCCTTTCGTCTGTTAATATTGTGAATTATGTTGATTTTTGAACATTAGCTCCACCTTGAATTTCTTGGATAAGCCTTACTTGGCTGTCATGTACTATCCTTTTTATTTATTGCTGGATTCTATTTAGTAGTATTTTGCTATGAATTTTTGCATTTCTGTCCATGAGTGATATTGGTCTGTAATTTTCTTTTGTTTTGTAAATGTCTTTGTCACCAGGTTTGGTGGCCTCTTGAAACAAGTTGGGAAGTATTTCCTCCTTCTAGAAAGAGTTTGTATGTGGTTGGTGCTATTACTTCCTTAATTGTTAATAGAAATAACCAGTGAAGTTATCTGGGCCTGCAGTTTTCTTTGTGGGTAGGGTTTGATAAAGGATTTAATTTGTTTTGTAGATATACAATTCTGAACTTCTCTTTTAAAGAATTTGTACATTTCATCTAAGTTGTTAAAATTTGTTATTATAAAGTTGGCATATTTTATCTTTAGTATCTGTAGGATCTGTAGTGACACCCCCTGCCTAGTTCTTTATATTGTAATTTGTGCCTTCTCTCTTTGTTTTCCTTGATCAGAATAGCTAGAGGTATATCGATCATATTTACCATTTCAAAGAATAAGCTTTCATTACTCTAATATTTTGGTGCTTTCTCCTTTCTATTTCATTGATTTCTGCTCTTATATTTTCTATTTCCTTCTTTCTACTTACCTTCAGTCTCTTTGCTCCTCTTCTCCTAGTGTCCTAAGTTGGAAACTTAGATCATTGCTTTTCTACTTTTATTCTTTTCTAATACAGGTGTTTAAAGCTATAAATTTCCTTTCAAGCATAGTTCTAAGTGAATACCCACAAATTTTGATATGTTGTATTTTCATTATCTTTCATGGCAAATATTTCTTAATATCCCTTGTGATTTATGCTTTGATCCATGCATTATTTAGTAGTGTGCTATTTAATATTCAAATATTTGGGGTTTTCTATATATCTTATTGTTATTGATTTCTAATATAATTCCATTGTGGTTAGAAAGCAAACTTAGATTTCAATCCTTTTAAATTTAAAATTTCTATTTCTAAATTTAGACTTGTTTTATCTTTTGATGAATGTACCATCTGCATTTGAAAAGAAAGTCTATTCTCCAGTTTTGGAGTATAGTATTCTATAAATATCATTTGGGTCAAGGTGATTGATGGGATTGTTCAGATCTTCTATGTCTCTACTGCTTTTTTTTTTGTTTAGTTGTGTTATTAATAGCTGAGTGAGGTGGCAAAAATTTTCAACTATTATTGTGGAATTGTCTGTTTCTCTATTTAATCTGTCAATTTTTGCTTCATGTATTTGAAGTTCTTAACATTAGGTGCAGATACATTTGTGATCGTTATGTTGTTATGATGAATTGACACCTTTATCATTATGAAGTATCTTTCCAAATCTCTGTCAATACACTTTCTCTTGAAGTCTATTTTATCTGTTATTGACATAGTTCAGCTTTCTTATGCTTACTGTTTTCATGATATATATTTTCCACTTATTTACTTTCAACTTATCTGTATCTTTATATTTTAAAACATGCCTCTCTTAACAGAGATCATATTGTTGGGACCAACTTTTTTTAAAATACATTCTGATTATCTCGGTCTTTTAATTAGAATATTTATTCCATTAATATTTAATGTGTTTTTTATTGAGATTGTTCACATACCATACAACTATCCAAAGATCCAAAGTGTACAATCAGTTGCCCATGGTACCATCGTACAGCTGTGCATCCATCACCACAATTAATTTTTTTCAATTTTTAGAACATTTTCATTACTCCAGAAAAGAAATAAAGACAAAAAAAGGAAACTCCAGTCCCTCCATACCCCTGACCACCCCCCCTCCATTATTGATTCATAGTTTTGGTATAATATATTTGTTACTGTTGATGAAAGAATGTTAAAATGCTACTAACTGTAGTATATAGTTTGCAATAGGTATATATTTTTTCCTATGTGCCCCTCTATTATTAACTTCTAGTTATAGTGTTATACATTTGTTCTAGTTCATGAGAGGGATTTCTAATATTTCTACAGTTAATCATGGACATTGTCCACCACATGATTCACTGCTGTATACATTCCCAGCTTTTAGCCTCCAGTTTCTCTTCTGGAGACATATGTGACTCTGAGCTTACCCTTTCCACCACCTTCATACACCATTCAGCACTGTTAGTTATTCTCACACGTGCTACCATCACCCCTGTCCATTTCCAAACATTTAAATTCACCCTACTTGAACATTCTGCTTGTAATAAGCAACTACTCCCCATTCTTTAGCCTCGTTCTGTATCCTGGTAACTTATATTTATGTCTTTGAGTTTACATATATAATTAGTTCATATCAGTAAGACCCTGCGATATTTGTCCTTATAGGTCTGTCTTATTTCACTCAATATGGTGCCCTCAAGGTTTCTTCATCAACCCATTTTTTTTAGACAGTTTTGTTCACATATCACACATTGCGTCTTAGTAAACAATCATTGGTTCTCTGTATAGTCACGTATTTATGTATTCAGCACCATCACCAATATGTATATAAGGACACTTCCATTTCTTCCACAAAGAGGGAGGAAGAGTCAAAAAAGGTAGAGAGATAAAAGAAAAAAGAAAGAGAGAGGAAAACAGAAACATGACAGCTAGGAAGCAATAAAAGGAAAGATAGCATTAAACTAAAGTAGAATAAAGAGTCAGACAACATCACCAATGCCAGGAATCCTACACCCTTCCCCATGTACCCCCCCATATGCATGTAGCTTTGGCATATTGCCTTTGTTATGTTAAAGGAAGCATAATACAATGTTTCTGTTAATTGTAGTCTCTAGTTTGCATTGATTGCATTTCCCCCCAATTCCATCCTATTTTTAACACCTTGCAATGTTGACATTCATTTGTTCTACCTCGTGTAAAAACATATTTTATTACAATCATAGAGCAGCCTAGGTTTCACTGAGTTATACAGTCCCAGTCTTTATCTTTTGTCTTTCGTTCTGGTGTTCCAGAACCTTCCTCTTTCAACCATGCGCAAAGTCATCTTTGTTCAGTGTACTTACGTTGCTGTGCTACTATCTCCCAAAAGTGTGTTCCAAACCTCTCACACCTGTCTTTTCCTTTCTATCTGCAGTGCTTCCTTTAGTGTTTCCTGTAGAGCAGGTATCTTGTTGACATACTCTGTCATTGTCTGTTTGTCAGAGAATATTTTAAGCTCTCTCTCATATTCAAAGGACAGTTTTGCTGGATATAGGATTCTTTGTTGGTGGTTTTTCTCTTTCAGTATCTTAAATATATCACCCCACTTCCTTCTTGCCTTCATGGTTTCTGTTGAGAAATCTGCACATGATCTTATCAAGCTTCCTTAGTATGTGATGGATTGCTTTTCTCTTGCTGCTTTTGGGATTCTCTTTTTATTTTTGATGTTTGATAAGCTGATTATTATGTGTCTTGGCATAGGCCTATTCAGATCTATTCTGCTTGGGGTACGCTGTGCTTCTTAGATCTGTAATTTTCTGTCTTTCATAAGAGATGGGAAATTTTCATTGATTATTTCCTCTATTATTGCTTCTGCCCCCTTTCCCTTCTCTTCTCCTTCTGGGACACCAATGAAACGTACGTTCCTGCATTTCATTTTGTCCTTAAGTTCCTGACGATGTAGCTCATATTTTTTGCATTCTTTTCTTGTTCTTTGCCTCGTTCTCCAGTTCCTGAGCGTTTTCTTCTGCCTCTTGAGATCTGCTGTTGTATGTTTCCATTGTGTGTTTCATCTCTTGTGCCTCTCCTTTCCGTAGATTCTGCCATTTGTTTTTTTGTACTTTTGATTTCTACCTTATATACGCCCAGTGTTTTCATTATTTGCTTCATCTCTTTTGCCATACCTTCCCTAAACTTTTTGAATTGATTTAGTATTAGTTGTTTAAATTCTTGTATCTCAGTTGAAGTGTAAGTTTGTTCCTTTGACAGGGCCATAACTTTGTTTTTCTTAGAGTAGGTTGTAGTTTTCTGTTGCCTAGGCATCTGGTTTCCTTGGTTACCCCAATCAGGTTTCCTCAGACCAGAGTAGGCTCAGTTCCCAGAAGAAAGAAATATTCAGTATCCAGTTTCCCTGAGGGTGTGTCTTAGAAAATTGGTACATCCTGTGATGCCTCAGGTCACTGTGCTTTTCTGCCCAGCAGGTGGTTCCCGTCAGCCTGTAACTCCAGACTGGTGTAAGGAGGTGTGGCCCATGGCTGTTTTCCCCCAGGCTCTGGGGTCTGGATCTGAATGGAAGGCAGGTAGTAGAGCTGGGCACCACCTTCTTCCTCTTAGGGAAGATATACCCCCTAGGGAGAGGTCATTTACATTCGAATAGTCTCTCTGCCTGTGCTATCTCTACCCTTGTCTGGGTCAGACTGCTGGGAACTGAAAATGGCTGAGGCTTTCTCCACTGAGCAGAAAAAGGGACAGAAATCCCCCCTTTAGGGCCAGTCTGCGGCCATCCTCCAGCTCTCCAAGGTCAGTCATCACCAAAAGCCTCTGTCTACTTGTTGGGGATTCGTATTTTGTACTGAGCAGTCATGTTTGTTAATTAAATGCCCAGTTGGAGCTCAGCTGAGCTATATTCGCTTGCTGGGAGGGTGCTGCTCTCCAGCACCACGAGGCTGTGCATTTTGGGCCATGCGGGAAGGGGCTCCCAGCTTGGGTCCGCAGTTTTTACTTACAGATTTTATGCTGCGATCTCGGGCATTCCTCTCAATTCAGGTTGGTGTATGATGAGTGGACGGTCATGTTTGTTCCCCTGCAATTATTCCAGATTATTTACTAGTTGTTCCTGGTTGTTTATTAGTTGTTCCTGGGGTACAAACTAGCTTCCACTCCTCTCTGTGCCACCATTTTCTTCCATCCAATATTTAATGTATTTTTGGTATGATAGATTTATGCCTACTACTTTATTATTTGTTTAATTGCCCCATATGTTTTTTGTTCTTTTATTCTTCCTTTTTAGCCTTCTTTTAGATTTTTTGAATATTGGTTTAGAATTTCATTGTTATTTATCTATCAGCTTTTTAGCTATTCATTTTTGTATTTTTAGTGATTACTCGAGGCATTACAATATACATCCTTAACTTAGCATGATCTACTTAATATTAATATTTTAGCTCACCATGTGAAATGTAGAAACCTTGTGTGATGGTTTATTTCATATGTCAAGTTGTATAGCTTATTGTGTCCAGTTGTTAGGTCACGTAAGCACTGGCTGGATTGTTATTGCAAGGGCATTTTGCAGATGGAATTGCATCTATAATCAAATGAATGTGTCTATGACTGATTGCATCTACTATCAACAAAGGAGACTTCCCTTAGCAATGTGGGGAGCCTCCTCATCCAGTCTGTTGGAGATCTTGTAACTAAAACTGATGACTTCAGAAATCAGGAAGAATTTCTGCCTCAACTTCAGTCAGCCAACTTCCTTGGGGATTTTGGACTCAACTTTAGCATCATCTTCATCAGAGTTTCCAGTCTGAGGCCTAGCTTATGGAATCCAGCATGCCAGTGTCCATAATTGTGTGAGCTGGTTTTTTTCCCTCCCCCACTTCTGTTTCTCTCAAGACCCATGACAAATACACCTTGCAACTGCATAGGTTGATTTACCCTCCCTTCCCTTTATGCCATGGTTATTATATGTATTACTTCTGCATATGTTATAAGTCCAACCAGACAATGCTATAATTTTGTTTAAAATAGTCATAAGTGTTTTAAAGAAATTAAGGAAATTATTTTTTAGTTACCCAGATAAATTCGCATAGTCATCATTTCCAGTACACTCTATTTCCCTGCCCCCAGAAGATCTGAATTTCCATTTGGTATTAATTCCCTTCAACATGAAGAACTTCTTCAGCATTTCTTAGTGTGGATCTGCTGTCAATGAATTCTTAGTTATATTTTATCTGAAATTGTTTTATTTTGTCTTAGTTCTTAAAGGATTATTTTTAGTGGATATATAATTCTCAGTTTACAGAATTTTTAAAATTATTATTTAGAACTTGAAAGATGTTGTTCTAGTATATTCTGGCCTTCTCTAATGATGGGCCAAAGATTATTTGAATTGTTGTTTCCCTGTATTTAATGTTTCATTTTTCTCTGATTGCTTTCAAGATTTTCTCTTTCTCTTTGATTTGGTACCGTTGACTATGGATGCCTGGGTGTGGTCTTCTTGGTAGTTATTCTGTTTGACCTACTTGTTTGTCAATTTGTATCTTTCATCAAATGTAGGAAATTTCTGGCTGTTGTTTATTCAAATGTTTTCTGTCTTATTCCCTCTTTCCTCCCCATTCTGGGACTCTGATGGCCCTTAGGATGGATTTGTTTGTATTTTTCCCCAGGGTTCTGAGGATCTGTTAGTTTTTTTCTAATATTTTCTCTTTACATTTTTCAGATTGAATAATTCCTACTGTATTGACTTCTCTTCAAGTTCATAAACTCTTTCCTCTGTGTCTCCATTATGCTGTTAAGCCTAAACAAGGAATTTTAAATTTCATATATTGTATTTGGATGCCCTAAAATTTCCATTTGATTTTTATAGTTTCTTTTTATCTGTTGAAATTTCCTATTTTTACATGCATAGCAAGCATAGTCTCATTTATGTCCCTGCTTTTAGATCCTTGTCTTATAATTTTGACATGTGGATCACTTTGAAATTGGCCTCCATCTATTATTTTTTATTTTGTGGTTAGGCCACATTTTCCTGTTTCTTCTGTTTTGAGTAGTTTTGGATTTTATCCTGGACTTTGTGACTATCATCTGGATTCTGTTATATTTCTCTGAAGAATGTTGATTTTTATTTTTTAAAGCAGGATATTAACTTGATTGGACTCAAGCTGTAAACTCTTTCTCTTGGGTGGCAGCTCAAATCTCAGTCCATTTCTTTATCCTCAGCTGAGCTGCTTTGAATACACCTCTCACCTACATGGCTCAGCTGTCACCTAGAGAATTTGGGGTGCCCTTCTCTGGTTCTCTCTTTCCCAGGATTATGCCCTCCCTCTCCGGGGCTGTGGTTGCCCTGAACTCTGCCCTCTTGTTCCTCAGGCCAGAAAGACTAGGGAGTGGCTTTCGGAAGTTGCACCATTTGTGTGGTGGCAGCGTTGACTTGCCTTAAGGCTGAAAGCCTTAAAAACAGGATTTTAACCCCATGCTGTTTTTTAAAATTCCAAATGGTGACTTCCCTCTAGAATCTGCCTGCTTTTTGTTTACCCTCCAGTGAGTAAAAGTCTTGTTTTAAATTTTTATCCAGAGTTGAGAGCTATCCATGAGAGGTTTGGGTCCAGGAGATGTACTTGGCCATATGAGAAGGAGATCACTCCACTTTTAATTTTATAAGAAAAATACTTAATACTTTTTTTTTCAAAATTTAAAAAATTTTCTATTGCTTAGTATATCTTCATTGAATAAAGATTTCAATTGAATAAAGACTTCAATAAGAATGCTTATTGAATGAGTAAGCATTATGATAACATTATGGACATTTACCTACATCATAAAATAATTTTTAAAAATATGGTTTTTAGTAGCTACATGCTGTTTCTTTATATGGTTGTTGTAGTAATTTGAAGCTATGTGTACCCCAGAAAAACATGTTCTTAAATTTAATCCATCCTTGTGGGTGTGAACCCATTGTAAGTAGGACCTTTTGATGCCATTACTTCAGTTAAGGTATGTCCCAGCCTAATCAGAATGGGTCTTAATCTTATTACTGGGGTCCTTAATAAGTGGAATGAAATTCAGACACAGAGAGAAAGCCACAGGACTCAAGAGGCTGGACATCGCCAGGATCTGGAAGAGAAGGGAAAGACAGGAGACCCCACACTGTGTCTTGCCATGTGAGAGAGGAGCGAAGGATCACTGGCAGCCAGCCCCAGAATGCCAGTTTTTTTGAAAAAAAAAGCATCACCTTGATTTGGACTTTTTTTAGCCTTAAAATCATGAGCAAATAAATTCCCATTGTTTAACCTGACCCATTGCATGGTATTTGCATGAGCAGCCTGGGAAACTAAAACTGCTATGCACCAATTTACTTAGTTATTTCCCTGTTGTTGTAAACTTTATGCTGTTTCCATATGTTTTAGCCAGAATCAGTTACTGTTATAATAAAAGCCTTTGTGCATAAATAGGTGATGACTATCTGACTTCAGAAGAAATACTCCCAACCTCCCCCACCCCTTGGTTGATTTGCTGGGTGAACTGATGCTCTGTATCCCTTGTGTAATGCTGACTGCACAGAAAACGCTCGTTTCAAAGGGAGCTTTCTTCTGCTGCCTGTATTCGAGTTATATGCTTATCAAGAGTCAGTCGTGTTTTGTCCCCTAACCTGTTTATGCCAGTTGTTAGTGTGATTTAATTGATTGCTATGTTAACCTATGAAATATGTGTGGAAAAAAGAGAAAGTGGTTGTTTCTACGAAAACTAAGTTGAATGCTTTGGGAAGATTCAACAAAGTGAAATAATTATAAAATGGTATAAAAGTAGGTTATGGGCAGGCAACTGTAAACAACTGAGAAAATGAAATAGTAAAAGCTAGAAATGAAATAGTAGAAGCTACGTCAGATCGACAGACAATTATCTTTGAGTTTGTGCTCTACTTTAAAGACACCAAAACTTGGAATTAAGAATATGAATTATAGGTGTGGTTTATTCGAAAAAGATGTCTCAGAATTCTAGTTAGGGGATCAGTACTCCAAGAAAGGCAGTGGTGCTTCATTGTAAGATTAATGAATAAATTTACATTTTATATTGCAAATTACATAAATATTGTAAAATATTTATGATATATTTGTGTCATTGTTTATGGCTTCCATATTTAACTAACTTTTCAATTAACTGACCAGATCGTCCAATTGCTGGTCCCAAAAGCACAAGAAAAGGAGGCTTTAGCTGTATTTCCTCGGGATAGATTCCTAGAAGTGGAATTACAATGTGTTCTTTAGACCATCGACTCATATTACCCAATTACCCACTAGAAGTTGCATCTATTTATGTTCCCACATTGAGCTATTTCTTAAATTTTGAAACTTTTGTGTGAGGCTGCCTTTGTCCCAGCTTCAGCCAGCATTCGTATGGAGAACTTGAGAGCCTCCAAGCCACAAAACTTCTTGTAAAGTCCCAGGATTGTCCTTTGCTCAAATCAAATGGAATCTGGTTCCTTTTCTGTTAAAGCCAGATTTTTGTGAGCCCTAACCATACAATTCCATAAAAGCATTGGGATTGTTTGCCAAACATACCCAGAATTCCATCTATCACTTTATAATATCCAGATGAGCATTTTTTTTTTTTTAAAGCTAGGAGTTTCCATAAGGACCAGCTTATTAAGTGCTTCCTTTTACATATTGGGACTGGAATAGGGAAGTGGGAAAAGTGATTTTTCTTAGGTCCTGAAGCTGAGCGGTTTCTCCACTGAGCTCGGAGCTCAGGTTTTCTGACTTTGGATCTAACCCAGCTCTGTCAAATATATCATGTTACTTCTGACTGGGAAGGGCAGTGATGCTAAAATTTACCACCTGGAGCTATGCAATATCTATGGGAAGGCTGGGCAGAGTGTTATCAGGGAGTGTCCAAATCAAGAACTAGCATTTCCTGAATGTGTAAGTGCGCCAGGTACTGTCCTCGGTGTTAGCTGGATTGAATTGTCTTATTACTCCATATAAACTTCGTAATGATTCTGCAAGTTCCCCATTTTAAAGAGGAGGAAATCGAGCACCCACAAGTGCCCAAGGTTTAACAGCCAGGAAGTGGGAGAGTTGGGATTTGATTCCTAAGTCTGACTCTAGAGCCTGAATTCTTACACATCCCACTGACTTGCCTCTCAGTATGGTGGGAGGTTGCAAGGAAAGTGATACTTATAAGATGTCTGACTCAGGTTCTTTTAGGTGTTTTACATACTTAAAAAGATTCATCTTTACAATCCCATCTTTAACTTGAGAAAGGTAAACTTCAGATAAATGATGAGATTTGCTCAAGGACGCAGCTAGTAGATAGCAAAGCCAGAACTTGGCCCCGTGCTAGATTGACTAGGAAACCTGTGGCTGTCGGAATGCCAGGTGGCTGCATCCCAGTCCATCCATGGTTTTCGCAACCTTAGCTGCACGTGGAACTACCCAGGGACCATTAACACATACACATAATTGGGTAGCTTGGGCATTGGGATTTCAACAAGTTCCCAGGGGATTCTAATGTGCACAGCAAATAGGCAGATGATTTTGACCGTAACATACTCCTTCATTTCATTGTCAAATATGGGAATAGAGATAAATCACATCAATAAAAGTTATGTTTTCAAAAGAAGGGAAGTAACATTGCATTCTTGAAGCATGAGTGAGTCTCCAGAGATGACAAAGATGAAATTCTCTGGCTTTGGCAAGTCTTATTTTTTAAAAAAAGATATTTAAACTCCACCCCCCAAAAACATTCAGTTTGGTATGCATATCACTAAATTATAGAAAGATCTGTATACGTCAACACCATTTTTGTCTCTGGGCCCCTTTGGCACATTCACGAATACAGGGATACAATGTAGTGGAAAGAGGGTTTGGCTTGCTTTTCCGAATTGTGTGGGAGTGTGCACCAAAAGCTGCAGAAAAGGTGGGCTGCACCCAATGGGTGACACTTTAAAGACAAATCAGTTGTGATCCTCCTTCTTCTGTAAGCTGTCAGGAGAATTTTATAGTACTTTGTAAATCGTCCAAGAGCTATCCACCATTGTTTTAGTGAGGGTTCTTCAGAGAAAAAGAACCAACAGAAGAATATGTATATATATGTATATATAGTGAATTGCCATGTCAAATTCCGTAGGGCAGATCGCCAGTGGGAAACTCCAGTGAAGGTGATTTTGAGCTCCCCAGGAGGAGCTGGCTGGCTGAAGTGGAGGCAGAAATTCTTCTTTCTGACTTCTGAAATCCTTGGTGCTGTCTTTAAGACCTTCCACTGATTAGGTGAGAACACTTGCCTCATTACTGAGGGCCATCTCCTTGTTGATTGTAGATGCAATCAGCTGAAGATGGAATCCACTGACTGCACATGCAAATCCATCTACAAAATCTCCTCCCAGTAACAATCAGACCAGAGCTTGCTTGACCAGACAACCGGACACTATAACCTGGCCAAATTGACGCATGAATGTAACCCTCACAACCATCTTTCCAAATACGATTTGTAAGACTATTCTTTGAAGCAACCAAAACCTGGCATCTGGTTTTCAGGCCATTATTTTATTCAAATATTTGCTTTCTTTTTCTGTAATGAAACATCAACAATAATTGGAAAGTAGAAAGTCATTTAAAACCTGAGAATCTGATTTCTTGAATTACATAGGTCAAAATGATATGGACAGAAATATATCCTTTTGTATATTATCTACCCCCCCCCCCCGCAAAAAAAAAAACACTTGGAAATGCCTACTAAATATAACACAAATGTTTCCTTTATACTCTAGATTTCTATTGAGAAGATTGGCTTTCCCAACTATTTCTACTTCTTGCTAGTCAGACCATATAGAATTCAACTTTTGATGTGATCATAATTTTCATTTTAGAAATGACAGAAAGGAATTGTAAAAAGTGACAAATTTTCATCTGAGCTTGTCATTAAAATTCAAAACTCACTTGCCATCAGCGTCCTGGCCACTATCAAAAGCTTTTGCCCGTTCTCACTTACTTGGCATCCCCTCTTGATTGTGCACTGAGTGACGTAGACAGATATGACCCAGAGGTTGGTAACTCACCCAGGATTGACTTATAATTTGTAAGAATTGTCGGACTCATTTTTTTTTTTTTAATGCTATGAGTCTTTAAAAAACCTCAATCACAGCATTCAGGCAGTTTCTTAAACAAAAGAAAACTCCATTTCCACTTGGAGAAATGTGCTGGCCTCTCTCTCAATTTAGCCTTCCTTAAACAGGTTACGCCATGATGTAACTAGTACTCAGCAGAGTTCTGCAGTCCTCAGGCAAAAATTCAAGGTAAGTCGATAATTTAATCTTCAGTAAGTGCCAGTGAATTGAACCCTCAAAGGCTGGCCGGTTTACTAGAGGTGTGATTCTACGGAAATTTGGGGATTGGTTTATGAATTTAGGAACTGGTGCCTGGCAGGGAGTGTGATGATTTGAGGCCCTGAAAGGATGGAAACGCTGCTGCTTTGGGTTGCAGGTGTCTGCTCAGCTGTCCTCTAGCCCTCCATCCGATGTGCGTGATTGAGAATAATCCTAAGTACCTAATAAGCCTCAACTTCTTGTGGATTTTCAAACTGTTTACCCATTTAAGAGAGGGTTGCAGAGATTTCTCTTTCTGTGCCCCTAAAAGCCATGGAACAAACACCTATTCATTCTATTTAGAAATAATTAGCCAATGTAATATGTAATAAATGATGCAAGAAAGGTATTTGCGTAACTCTTCCCTTAGTGAGTTCTTTAGAGATTTATGTGAGTGGATTGAGAAATAGATCATCTTTCTATGCTTAAAATATGATGTCCCCCATTCTTTGAAGGCTTGACAAAATGTTAAAGTTATCACACATAAAAAGTGGCTGGAAAACAGACGCTGATGCAAAGTTTATTTGAATTTGGCTGGTTCCCACCAACTCAAGGTCATTTTCTGGTCAGCAGAATTGGTGAATTCTAAAATCCTGGCATCTGTAAATATGGTTGTGACGAAGTCCTAGGGTGAGCTTTAAGGCAGGCATTTCGGCATCGGTAGACGCACGCAGAGTGGGGAAACCGTGAAGATGAGGGGACAAGGCCACCCGATTCGGTCCTGGCCCGGGGCTGGCTCTGCACAGCGCCGCTCTGAGAGTGTGGAGGCTGGACCCAAAATGCCCATCTGCCTGAAAGTTGGGCTATTGCTCACCAACTATGAAAAATAGTATCCTATGGAGGTTGGGTGTTACACAGTTAAATTATAGCAAACGAGCCCAGTGAGCACTGTTACAAATTGTTACAAACTGTCCTTCAAGGTGAGGTGTAGAGAAATGTGGGGCTGAAGCAAAGCTGTGAGACTGCTCCTGGTTTCCAGCTTGTGCTTCCTTCCTTGGTGCCCTTGCTGGGTGGGAGCTTTAAAGGAGAGTATTTAATTCACCGGCTCTGCCCTTCGTGGGAGTGGGGACAGGAGAAGCACGTTGGAACTCGCAGCAGCTTGCCCCTTTGCAGAGCATGCAATTGGCTCCCTTGGGATTTAAGGCCCTCTCTCATCCCTGCCCATGTGTAGAAAAGGGAGGTCAAGCTTCTTCCCAAGTAAAACATCCCTCCAGAGAGGGTTCAGCCACCCTGAGAGAACTGGCCTTCTTGACTGGTTTTTGTGATGTCTTGGGACATCTTCATTTAAGTTAAAGAGCCTTGCAAAATTAATTTTAATTTGCTTTTTTTTTTTTTTTTTTGATTTTGCATTTTTGAAGGATGCATGTCCTAAAATCCAGTGAATGGTGTTTGGGTGGTTATAGGAATTAGAGAGGATGAGACTGAGGCTCTTCCCTTCTTACGCTGGTTGCACTTTCACTTGGGCAGCCTGAGACAGGGGAATGAGCAGGGACTTTGCATCAGACCTTGGTTGGAACCGTGGTTCTAACCGTTACTTGTGCTGTGGGCATGTTGGGTTACTTCTCTGTGCCTTGGTTTTCTAATCTGTCCCCTGTACAGTAGCAGCCATAAACATCCAGGCAGGTTCTTGATGTAAATGAAGGAGGCTGGCATGTGAAGGACACGGAAGGTCTTAGGCACACAGTAGGCATTTCACAAACGGTGAGCTTCGTCATTATCACCAGCAAGTATCAATCACCCTAAATTCCTCTGGCTATTTAGTCGAAAATATCCTATGCAGACTCTGCAAGTGCTGCCTGCCTGGTACAGCCGAACAATTGGATAAGAATGTGGCCAGTGGAACAAAGAAGAAACAGACCCAGGAAATAAATTTCCACAAACATGTGCTCTGAACAATAAAGTAGAAGTCTTCCAAGTTCTCCTGGTTCCCTCCAACATTTTAACAAGGATGCTGGTTCCACGGGGAGCACATGCCCCTTTCGAGAAGCAGCAGCCACTTGCAGAAAGTTAAGAGGATTTAAACATAAGCAGGTCTAAAAGGAAATCAGAATTTCCTTTTAGAGGCTTAGGAAAACAATTAGAAATAAATGAGGCCAGAGAACAAAGTTAATAACAAGAGGATGGAGAAATGTTTCCACTTCATGAATACAATTGCGAGCAGAAGAAAGAAACCAAGAGTCACGGTGACCTTGCCGTGGACTCCCTGGAACCTTCAGAGCCCCCATCCTGGACTCCCGGGGCTTTTAAACGTCATTGCCATGTGGAAATGTTTGTTCTGCCACCGAGCAGAAGGTACCACCTCTGGGGGCTGGAAGGTGCTAAGGCTACTTGGCGACAGAGCCAGGCCAGGGGGCTCTGCCGATACCTTCGCTAGCAAGAGTCAGCTCTCAAATTTGTTGCTCTTTAGGCAGAGAGCATGATATTTGTTCTCAGTAGCAGGGATATCATCCATGTGTTTATTGTGATAACATGTATGTGCCATAAAATTAGCCATTTCAACAATTCAGTGGCATTAATTATCTTTATAATGTTATGCTACTGCCACCATGATCCATCGCATAATTTTTTTCATCTCCCCGAACAGAAACTCTACCCATTGAGTACTAACCCCACCATCCCCTTCTCTCTAGCCCCTGGTATCCTCTAAGCTACTTTTCCTCTTTATCAATGTGCTTATTTGAGATGCTTCAGATAAGTGGAATCATACAATATTTGTCCTTAGGGGTGTCATTTTGACTCCCCATGGTAGCAATAGGGTGAAAATTGGGGTAGATGCCATTGCAGACCACAATGGTTCTGTCTGCTGGTGACCACCAACTGTGGGAGAGAGAAGGTTTGGGGTGCAAGCAGGTGGTGCTCTCTCGGGGTTCCCTGGCAGACCTGGTGATTATCCTCGGTTGGATTTAGAGCCTCCGCGTGCCGTCACCCTTGACTAAGCACCTCAACTACAGAGCGGACGTGTGCACACCTCACCGTGGGATAACTTTTGGTTGGAGTCATCACATGTGACATCGAGGACGGAGGCTGGGTTCCCAGTGCACGTCCTGGCCCTGCGTAGATGGTCATGTGCACTGACTGACCGATGGAATCTGGCCTCTCCTTCTGGGGATAGCAGAGCCTGCCTCAGGAGCTCCCCTGGGGTCTGAGAAGCGAAGGCAAGCTGGTTGCCCACCATAGTCTTGTCTTTCTGCATCAGGGTTTGTGGCTGTGGGTTTTCACGGGTGGGCAGAGCCCCTGGTGCTCTGGCAGCTCCGTCTCGCTGAGCGAAGGGTGGCCAGTTCAGCATCTGCGTCTCCTGCACATCGTTCATCCTCCAGAGCTTGGCTCAGCTGCTCACCTGGCCCACCTGACCCCCGAGCCCCTGGCTGTTTACCTGTGGAGTGCCCCTGGGTCAACAAAGTGGGCAGAGGTTGCTGCACCAGCCCTGCCCCTCTCCCACCCTCTGCTGACCCAGAGTTACACCAGGATCGTCCTCTCACCCTGAGGATGACAAAGCATTTTGCAAATAAGTATTGCCAAGTCCATTAAACCAGACAGAGAAACGAAGACACAGGCAAGCGAGTTGGCCACGGTCAGAGAACAGTTGAGCAAGTAGGCCAGTAGGAAAATTAACGCCGATGGCTCTCTGTTCTGAACTTTTTGCTCCACTCTGTGCTCTGGAGGAGGGGAAGAGCCGAGCAGTGTGGTTCCCCAATCCCAGCAGCTTTGGAGGCCTGCCGGGCCGTGACCCCCAACAAATGGGTATATTCATTACACTAAAGACGGGAAGGAACCACAGAACGGGATACATATCTGAGGAAATATGCACACAACCGGGTTTATTTTTCTTATCTGATTTTTTTTCCTGGTGCAATATGAGCCCATTGAATGCTTGGCAGGCGTCCTTCCATAGTTGAGTTGTTTGTCATTTCTGGGGCTGCTGAGGCTGTTATGATTTCCCTTTTGGGAGGAATTTACAGGCACATGTTGATCCAGCTGAAGGGGAACGGGGAGCAACAGGGATTTTATGAACAGGGACCATCGCTTGGCGGAGAGCACAGATTCTCTCTGTCTCTCGATGATGCCACTGGCTGGAGCAGCTCGCCATTCTGTCGCGCTGCCCGTTTTCATGTGCCGCAACTCCTGTCTTGAAATGCCTGTCCTCTCCCAGCCTGGCCTTGAGATGAGTCTGTCTTTCCTGTAATGAATTATCTGTGAGCCGTCATCAGAATGCCATGCTCTGCTGTTGGAATATCAGGAAAGTTGGCTCTCAGTACCTACTGTTGCCAGGCTGGCATCATGGCCATCAGGGAGCAGCAGAGGGGAGGACTGAGGGGTCAGCTGGCAAAAGGAGCAGGTGGAGTCAGACGGGATGGACTCGGAGGCCAGGGGGGCTAGCGAGCTCGTCCCTGGCAAATGCCCCCAGCCCCGCCCCTGCCACTGTATTCTGCTAGCATCCGGCCTTCCCGACGTCCCCTCCTCCTCCCCACCAAAGACCTGGTCTGTGTCTTGTTACCAGCGAGCCATTTGTTGACCCCTTTGCCCTGTTTTCTGGGCAACTCTACAGGGCTAGGCCAGGCCTGGTAGGGGCTGAGGTTATGGAAATGAATTGATGATGGGCTCTGCTTTCCAGGAGTCCAAGCCCAGCAGGAGGGGCCCTGGATGACGAATGGCAACCCCACCTGTGCAGGTGTTGCCCATGTCCCCCAGGCCCACCTGGAGGTCACCTGCAGCCTGGTGGACAGTTGTGTGCACAGTGATGGTTCTCTGGGTCTTTCCACCTGAGGACTCTTTCTGGCCACGGGAGGTAGTAGCTCAGGGGGGACCTCAGCAACAGGGGTGGGAGTCGGTGGGGCGGTTCTGAGGTACCTTCCGGATGCTCATGGGAAGGAGCTCCAGTTGCTCCAGTGGGACTTGGCCAATAACAAGCCCTTTGTTACCTTTCTTCTCTTCCCGGCCTCATGTCCCCACTCCATCACGTGCTTCCTGGGGTCACCTCTTACGTAAAGTCCTTGCAGAATTTGCTTTAGCCCGAACGGAAGCAGCAAGCCCATGAAGAAGCAGCCGTGGGCACTCAGAGAAGGCCACCCACCTTGCCTGGGGAGAGGGCAGTTGTCCAAGACTTTCCCAGAGAGGGCATGTTTGATTTGCCTCTAGAAGGATAATTTCCCCAGGGGGAGAAGGGCGTCATGCATGAAGGCAGGGACACAGGAGACGGTGTGGTGTTTTCAGGAAAGCGAGAGTAGTTCTGCAGGGAAGGGGTGAGACAGGGGCCAAGCTAGAAGGACAGGCCAAGGGGTCAGCGGAAGGCCTGGGGACCCGCCCAATGGCCTGGCTCTCCTTATGAGTGGAGAGTCACACAGATTTGTGCTTGAGGAGATCACGGGGGCAGCTCATGGGGAGGCCTGGAGAGGCCCGTAGGAGGTGGGTGAATCGTCCAGTGAGAGCAGATGAGTTTGGGGTCAGGCTGGTCACCAGAGGAGAGGAGACTGTGAGAGCCCCTTAGGAGGGCAGCCCAGTAGGCTTGATGACCCGTGTGGGGATGGGGGGTGGGAGAAAGCCGACAGCCCTCTTGGAGGAAGTTGGGAGCACAGGCCCCAGAGCCCACCACCTGGGGCCAAGTCCCAGCCTTGCTGGAGTCTAGCAAACCACTCCACATCCCAGGGCCTCAGTTTCCCTATCTGTGAGACCTTTAACAGCCCTCCCTGGAGGAGTCGCTGTGAAGAAGGAATGCTTTCCAGAATGCCAAGCGGTTAGCATGGTGCACCCAGAAAGTTCTCAGCAAATGGCAGCTCTGGCCTGATTTCCTCAGTTCTAAGCCGTGCCCTGTGGCCTGTCTCCATTTCCCTGAGACTCCCATCTCCATGCTGAAGGTTCCCTGAAGTGTCTCTTCCCACCCAGATATACGATTGCCCAGGACCATTGTCACACAGTCCCCCCATGGTTCCCCACAGCCTCTCACAGCCCCCCATGGCTCCCAACGGCCCCCCATGGCCCCCATGGCCCCTCACCGTCCCCCACAGCTCCCCTTTGTCTCCCCACAGTCCCCCCATAGCCCCCATGGGCCTCTACGGGTCTCCACAGCCTCCCTGCCCCCCCCCCCTTGGTCCCCCATGCTCCCCTACAGCCCCCCACGGTCCCTTGCAGCCACCCACAGCCCCATGGCTACCCATGGCTCCCCACAGCCCCCACGGGCCCCTATGGGCCCCCATGGCCAGCTGAATGTCTCCTTTTGTATTGGCTGATGAGGAGTGGAGGGCAGAGTCTGAACAGACAGCAGTGCTTTAAACTGAAAGGGAAACAGTAAAGAAATGAAAGTGACAGCAGTAGCTTACTGACTGACAGCCGCAGCTCCTCTTTTCCTCCTGAGAACTTCTGTACCTGGTCCCCTTGGATTGGTGATAAGTTTGTCCATAGGCTGCTTTCCGTGAGATGGGAGAACTATTGCTGATATTTTACAGTGGCTTACTGGGAACTGTCCCCTAAATGTATTATTTTCAGGAAAATCTATGTTGTAAGATGGGAGCTGGCAAACTTCACTCCCCAGGCCAAATCCGGCCCACTGCCATTTTCTGTAAGTAAAGTTTTATTGGAAAGCAGCCAAGCCCATTCATTCACAGATCATCTGTATCTGCTTTTGTGCTACAACTGGGTGGACTAGTTGCAACAGAGACCAGATGATCTGCCAAGTCAAAAATATTTACTATCTGACCCTCTCTGAAAAGTTTGCCAATTCTCTGTTGTAAGAGGTGCTAAAATGCTTAATTCTTTACTGGTTAAGGCGCATGACTAATATTGTTTTTTAACCCCAACAGGCTAAAAGAAGGAAAACTTATTCACTGAGGCATGCTGCGGAGCAGTCATGAAATGGTCTCAGAGGGGAATTACTGGTATTTTAATGAGTCTCAATCCGTATATCAAAAAACCCAGGAGAGTATCTGGAAAGAAGGCAGTAAAATATTCCATCAACTGTTCCCTGCCCTAACAGCTGGGATATATGGCAAGCAATCTCATCAAAAGACATTTGGCTATTTTATCTGCAACCCTAAAAGTTTGTATGTATAATTTTTTTGAGAGGGGATCTTTTCGTTTAGGAAATCTTCCTAAATTCACACCTAGAAGGTAAAATTGGTGATACAGGCTTTGCGTCGTTTCTGGTTTAACTTTATCCTAAATGACCCAGTGAATCTGGAACGTCATGAGGAATGAGAGGAAATGTCTGAACAAAGTGTCCTCGCAGGCTGAGCTCCTGCTGGACATTGTAGATCAGAGAGGTTCAAATACAGTGTCAGCTCCCTGCGTGCTATTAAAAATTCAGACGAGGATTCTCAGTCGAGGAACTATTGACATTTGGGGCTCAATGATTCTTTATGGGGGGATGTCCTGTGCATGGTGGGATGTTTAGCATCACCCTGGACTCCACCCTTTAGGAGCCAGAAGCACCCCCAACCCCGCATCGTGACAACCCAACATGTCTCTGGGGAGAGAGGACAAAATCACCCCTGGCCGAGGACCCTGCATTGGTCCAGGGAGAAGCAGGTGCTTTGGCTTGTGCCCCTGGGTATCCGTGGGCCCAGGGGGATTCCAGCCCAGAGGGGCTGTGAGGTCTTCCTCAGTACCCAAAACCCCCAAGCTCCGCCAAGCGAAGAAACAGCTCCCTCCGGGTTGTTCCAACCATCTAAAGTGCAGACCAAATAACTGACATCCTCGTTAGAAGCGGGTACCTTCAAACAGTCTAGAAAGGCTTGTGTTACTGAAATGATAGTGCAGCCTCTGTCAACACACACACTTTTTAACTAGGGATACTTTTCTTCCTCAATTCAGTTTTATTGAGATATGTTCACATACCCTACAGTCATCCACAGTGTACAATCAATTAATTGTTCACGGTCCCATCACATAGTTGTGCATTCATCCCCACAATCAATTTTTGAACATTTTCGTTACTCCAAAAAAAAACAAAAAAAAGAACAAAAATATAAGTAAAGAAGAACACTGAATTAGGGATATTTTTAAAAGGAAAAGGTTGATCTCCAAAACTAAAGCTAATAAACTTCAGGGTAAAATATTTGACTAGGCAGATGACGCCTGAGAGGTTGGAAAGCCTAAACTCTTCAGAGAACTGATAATTAAACAACTTTTAGAAACTATCTCCCTCTGAGTTCCATTTTATGTAATTTTCTAACATTAAAACTAACAGCTCTTCTTGTTTAAAAAAAAGAAAAATCAGTCCCACCTCACAAATCAACAGAATCATGGTTTTGACTAATCTCTATAATCAGAAGCTAATTTGCCTCGAGAATAATAATAGTAACAGCCATTACGAAAGAGTTTGCTTGTTACTGTTTTATTTGCCTGTGGCTGTGTACGTTCCAGATACATGGTAAAGCAGAGAAGTGGCAGAAAGCTACCCTGCATTTCTGCGGAAGCCGTGGTAAAACTGCAGAGAAGGGCCTTCTGCTAAGAACAGAGCCAGATTTCACCCCCTGTGAAAATTTCTGCAGACGGGCGAAAACATTTGCTAGTTTAAATACAATATGTCAGAGAGACAGCAGAGCAAAGTGGCTTTCACGCCTTCCCCTCTGCTTCCCTGTTTTGGAGGCTGGGGAGGCCCTGAACCGATTGCACCACCCTTGCAGGCTACCACCCTTGCAGGCTTGCTCCCTCTTTCCTGCCGCAGCCCCTTCTCCCCCAGCTGTGCAGACCTTTCTGTGGCTCCCAGCTTTGGGGCTTGGCTTTTGCTTTGCTTCTCCTGGAAGACTGGGTACTCACTGGGACCCCAGCATCCACCAGACCTGGGGCCCTTGGGAATTCCTGTCCCGGCTCTCTCTGGGCTTCAGTTTGTGGACCTTGGAGTGAGAAGATTGGGCCAGATGGCCCTTCCAGCTCCGTGGGCCCCGGAAGCATCCCCAGACCCGCCGGCACCCTGCGTACCCCAAGGGTGGATGCCACACCCCAGGGCAGAGAAGAGCTGCTGGTGGGTTTTACATGTGGGGCTTCCACAGAAGGAACATCTGGGAGATCCATGTCTAAATTCATTTTTGCAAACCGCTGCTGTCATGTATGGGCTTCACTTATCTCAAAAGTCCTTCAATTCTCTCTTCCCTAATTAAATTATCATGCTATTTTTCTCAGAATAGATGGATTCCGTGTGTGATCAGGAGAGCAGAGCGGTTGGGTCTGCAGGCTCCGGATGCATCTCTGGGGTTTGGATCTTAGCTCTGTCACTCTCTGGCTGTATAGGCAAATGACTCAACATCTCTGCCTCAGTTGCCTTTTCCATGACATGGAAGTTGTAACCCTCCTTCATAGGAACATTGGACGAGGGCTTGCTCCACAGGTGGGAAGTTCTCAGAAATGTTAGCAAATGTTAACTGTCTGGCCAAAAGAATTACAAACTCATTTGTCTTCGTGTCACACAATTCTAGGTCCACCAAAGAACTGCAGTCCTACAGAAGAGTGATTTAAAATGGGCTTTGATCTAAAGTTGTTGCTTTCATACTTGAATATAAATGAGTGTTTTCCAAACACCAGCCGTAGTTCTCAGAATTTGACATGTATTGATTGCTTTCATCTCACAACAGTCCTCTGAAGTAGGTGTCACTATTAGCTCCATTTTACAAATGCAGAAACTGAGGCACAGAGAGGTGAAGTAGCTTGCTCAAAATGTCTCAATCCAAATGTAGGCCATCTGGCTCGGGGGCTGCCCTCTTACTCCCTTTTGCATCAGCTGTAGTGGGCGTGGCATGGCCCACCACACGTTACGTGTGCAAAAAGGTTGACGTCTTCATGTTTCCATAACTCCTCTCTGTCTTGAGCCACCAGTCCATCCAATGACAGAAAACTCGGGAAAACTTAGTGAAGTCAGAGAGAGAGGGGACACATGCATGTCAGTCATATACTTCAAAACATCCCAGTCCAGCCTGCCTTTCTCTTCCTTCTGATTTTAAGCCCCTTGTGGTTAAGTGCCTTCTTTCTTTTCTGCTTTCTTGGTACCCCCCATGAGCCTGGCCTGGAGAGTTCTCATCCTTTGCTGTTTTATCGCTCTGCTCTTTCTCTACTGTCTTGACAAAAGCCTTCTGCTCTTCCCTTTATTTGCTCGCCAGGCAGCTTCCACTGATGGCTCAACAGCCAAAGGAGCAGGTCATTCTTTGGAACTACAAGTGCCGGCTTCAGCTCTGGGCTTGGGAGAATGTGGGATTTCAAGGCACATCTTCCCCTGCATGACTCGGCTGGCTGCCTCTCCTAGCTGCTAGGAGACACTTCATCAGAACACCCATTTGGTGAAAAACAACATTTCACCAAAGACAGCTTGAGTTCTGAAGACAATTTTCTTTGTGATGGCTGAAAACCACATTTTCCCAAACCAAATTATAATGAAGGCAAAGCAAAGAAGCCCCACTTTTGTTGCAAACTTGACTTTAGGGTATAATTTTGAAGTTTCAGAAGAGCTGGGTGTTTGAAAAATTTCTAATTACAGGCACAGAGGAAAATTTGTAAAATAGTGGAGTCACTGCTTAGAGAATTCAAGGAATCAAATGACATCCCTAAAGCTGAAAGTTGCTCAATGCGGATGCGTAATTGGTGTAGTATATTTTCTGTAGAGGTTTTGAAGTTAATTAATGTTAAGACGGTTTATTTCAACTCTGTCCAATTAGCAGTGTGATTCCTCTACAACAAGCCATTGTATTCTGAAGGTGCAATTGAAGACGGTCATCTGGTCACCTGCGGCAGTGCATGGTGGGAAGCGGAGACGCAGATTTCTCATGGAGCTCAGAGCAAAAGCTGGGTTCTGAAGTTTTCTCCTTCACACACTTAGAGGCATTTGGGGACATAGGAAAATTAGAGTCCCAAGGATTACTCATCGGATCGTGATGCTGTCGCCTCACTGGCTGCTCTGCAATTACAAGGAGTGCTGGGGAAGCTGGCGGAAGGCTGGATTGCAAAGCAACAAGATAATTAGGCACAATTGAATTAAGTAAAGAATAAGTGTCAGCCCTGGTTGCAAACCTCCTCATTTCATTATACTCAACCCTGTAATGCTGTTTTTGTTTCATTAAATCATCTCTGAGCAGCACCAAAAAACACCAGGAAGTCAGTAAAAAAGTGAAAATAAGCAAGGAGAATGCATACTCCATTGGCTCCATCTGGAAAACATTTAATTGGATTAATTCCATTCAGATACTGCTCGAGGGGGACTGTTACCTTACAATTCACTATAGGGTGTCTGTGTGTGTGTTTTGTGCTCTCTCTCTCTTTCTCCTTCTCTCTTTTTCCCTCTCCCAAGTCTGTTTGGTGAGCGTGGAAAACATGAGCAGGGAACATTTCCTACAAGGGGTGAAAGTCCTCATCTGAGGGAGCTTGTCAGCCTTTAGGGTTCCCACAAGAAGCAGGAGGCCCCTTTGGGACAGAGCCAGGATGTCTTTCTCAGGTGTGTAAATCGAGCCCTGCCCGTGGGGCCTGCCTGAAAATGAGTAGGATGAGCCCCTGCCACCCCCCCCCCCATTTCTACCAGCCGGGTGTGGGCCTGGGCACCTGCTTCTGCCCGGAGGAAGGGGCCCCTCCTGACAGGCACCCAGGCCGGGCCATTCCTCAAGCCCTGATTCTGTGGTCCGAGGGGAACGCCACTGACTGATTCTCACACAGCACCCCAAGGGCTAACAGTGGCCGCTAGGGAAGCAGTAGGCTCCTCTTCAGTTAGCATTTATTGAGCACCTTTTGTTTAAAAGGCCTGGCTGCGCCCTGGTGAGCGTGCAGGGAGAGATTTCAGAGATGTTCAGTCAAAATGGGATTCCACGCTGTCCCCTAGAATTTGGGGAAAATGAAGCTACTTGCCTCCCTCCATGGATCCTGATGGCTTTAACCTGCGGTACTCCCTCCCTCCTCCTCTTCCTCCCTCCCTCCTCCTTATCTCCTCCCTCCCTCCTCCCTCCCTCCTCCTCTTCCTCCCTCCCTCCTCCTCTTCCTCCCTCCCTCCTCCCTCCCTCTCTTCCTTCGTATTCAATTCTGCTCACTTACCATTTATCGAGGTCTCCTTTGTACCAGGTAACCTGCTGGTTATTGGGAAATAAAAAGTCAAATAAACCAGGCCCTACCCTTAGGGCTCTGAGAGGGTGGGTGATGTAGAAACGAGTATCCATCAAAACTGGAACTTTCTTCAGAACCAAGCGCAGTAACCAACAAACAAGAGTTCTTTGAGGGTATATGTGAGCAAGGAGCTGTGGGACACGAAACCTGCCCAGACACATCTTCCCGTGAACACACCTGCGTCCTGATGCAGGATTATCTCCTGCTCCCCTCCAGGTGTTGGGGCTCCTTTGGCATTACGTATTTTTCAGTGATCTTTAATTTTTCAATACTTGTCTTCTCATGCATTGTTTGGTAGGATCATGCCCCATCTTGAGGTAGGGTTGCTAGATTTAGCAAAACATAAACAAAAACCCAGGATGTGCAGTTTAAATTTGATTTTCAGAAAAAGGTTGAATAATTTTTTAGGATAAGTAGATTGCATGCAATAATTGGGACCTATTTATATGAAAAATTAATTATTTGCTATTTTTCTGAAATTCAAATTTTGCTGAGTGTCTTATATATTATATGATGATCTTTCTTTGGGGGGACTCAGGAAACAGCAATTAAAGCCAGGCATAGATTAAGAGACACTTAAACTTTATGCCACTATCTTTTTTCTTTTTTTTAAATTCAATTTTATTGTGATTGTTTGCATACCATACAATCATCCAAAGAGCCAAAGTGTACAATCAATTGCCCACAGTACCATCACACAGCTGTGCATCCATCACCACAGTTAATTTTTTTTTCAATTTTTAGGACATTTTCATTACTCAGAAGAGAAATAAAGACAAAGAAGAAAACTCAAATCTTCCCATACCCCTAACCACCCGCCTCCATTATTGACTCATAGTATTCGTACAGTACATTTGTTACTGTTGATGAAAGAATGTTAAAATATTACTAACTGTAGTACATGGTTTGCAATAGGTATATTTTTTCCCTATATACCCCTCTATTATTAACTTCCAGTTATAGTGTCATATTTGTTCTAGTTCATGAAAGAGATTTCTAATATTTGTACAGTTAATCATGGACATTGTCCACCACAAGATTCACTGTTTTATACATTCCCATATTTTAACCTCTGACTTTCCTTCTGGTGACAGACATGACTCCAAGCTTTCCCTTTCCACCACATTCACACACCATTCAGCACTGTTAGTTATTCTCACAATAATGTGCTACCATCACTTCTGTCCATTTCCAAACACTTAAGTTCAACCTAGTTAAACATTCTGCTCATAATAAGCAACTACTCCCCATTCTTTAGCCTTGTTCTGTAACCTGGTAACTTACATTTCATGTCTATGAGTTTACATATTATAATTAGTTCACATCAGTGAGACCATACAATATTTGTCCTTATGTGTCTGACTTATTTCACTCAGTATAGTGCCCTCAAGGTTTCTTTATCAACCCGTTTTTTTAAAAGATTGTTTTGTTCACCCACCATACATTCCATCCTAAGTAAACAATTGATGGTTCTCTGTATAATCATGTATTTATGCATTCACCATCATCACCACTATCTAAATAAGGACATTTCCATTTCTTCCACAAGTAAGGAGGAAGAGTCAAAGAAGGTAGATAGACAAAAGAAAAAGAAAAAAGAAAGGGAAGGAAAAAAAAACATGACAGCTAGGAAGCAACAAAAGGAAAGATAGCATTAACCTAAAGTAGAATAAAGAGTCAGACAACATCACCAATGCCAAGAGTCCCATACCCCTCCTCTATGCCCCCCCATATGCACTTAGCTTTGGTATATTGCCTTTGTTACATTAAAGGAAGCATAATACAATCTTTCTGTTAACTATAGTCTCTAGTTTGCATTGATTGTATTTTCCCGCCAATCCCACCCTATTTTTAACACCTTGCAAGGTTGACATTCATTTGTTCTACCTCATGAAAAAACATATTTGTACATTTTATCACAATTGTTGAGCACTCTAGGTTTCACTGAGTTATACAGTCGCAGTCTTAATCTTTCCTCTTTCCTTCTGGTGTCCCACATGCTCCTAACCTTCCTCTTTCAACCATACTCACAGTCATCTTTTTTCAGTGTAGTTACATTGCTGTGCTACTATCTCCCAAAAGTATGTTCCAAACCTCTCACTCCTGTCCTTTCCTTTCTGTCTGTAGTACTCCCTTTAGTGTTTCCTGTAGAGCAGGTATCTTGTTCACAAACTCTGTCATTGTCTGTTTGTCAGAGAATATTTTAAGCTCTCTCTCATATTTGAAGGACAGTTTTGCTGGATATAGGATTCTTGGTTGGTGGTTTTTCTCTTTCAGTATCTTAAATATATCACCCCACTTCCTTCTTGCCTCCATGGTTTCTATTGAGAAATCCACACATAGTCATATCAAGCTTCCTTTTTATGTGATGGGTCACTTTTCTCTTGCTGCTTTCAGGATTCTCTCCTTATCTTTGATGTTTGATAATCTCATTATTAAGTGTCTTGGCATAGGCCTATTCAGATCTATTCAGTTTGGGGTACATTGTGCTTCTTGGATCTGTAATTTTATGCCATTCTTAAGAGATGGGAAATTTTCATTGATTATTTCCTCTATTATTGCTTCTTGCCTTTTTCCCTTCTCTTCTCCTTCTGGGACACCCGTAACACATACATTCCTGTATTTCGTGTTGTCATTCAGTTCCCAGAGATGTTGCTCATATTTTTCCATTCTTTTCTCTATCTGTTCTTTTGTGTGTAGGCTTCCAGGTATCTTGTTCTCCAGTTCTTGAGTGTTTTCTTCTGTCTCTTGAGATCTGCTATTGTATGTCTCCGTTGTGTCTTTTATCTCTTAAGTGTGCCTTTCATTTCCATAGATTCTGCCAGTTTTTTTTTTCTGAGCTTTCCATTTCTACCTTATGTATGCCCAGTATTTTCATTATATGCATCATGTCTTTTGCCATCTCTTCCCTAAACTTTTTGAATTTTTTTAGCATTAGTTGTTTCAATTCCTGTATCTCAGTTGAAGTGTATGTTTGTTCCTTTGACTGGGCCATAACTTTGTTTTTCTTAGTGTAGGTTGTAGTTTTCTGTTGTCTAGGCATCTGGTTTCCTTGGTTACCCCAGTCAGGTTTTCCCAGACCAGAATGGGCTCAGGCCTCAGAAGGAGGCAATATTATCAGGTCTTAGAAGATTGATGCACCCTGTGAGGCCTCAAGCCACTGTACTTTTCTGCCCAGCAGGTGGTACCTGTCAGCCTGTCACTCCAGACTGGTGTAAGGAGGTGTGGCCTGTGGCTGTTTTCCCCCAGGCTCTGTGGTCTGGTTCTGAATGGAAGGTGGGTAGTAGAGCTCAACACCACCTCTTTCCTCTTAGGGAAGATACACCCCCTAGGGAGATATCATTTGCATTTGAATTGTCTCTTTGTCTCTGCTATCTCCACCCTTGTCTGGGTCAGAGCACTGGGAACTAAAAATGGCTGAGGCTTTCTCCACTGAGCCAAAAAAGGGACAGAAAGCCCCACTTCAGGGCCAGTCCATGGCCACCTTCAGTTTCACCCATCAGCCAGAGATAGCACCTGGTCCTCTGGATCCCCTCCCTCTCAGAGAGGTCCTCTGGCTCTCCAAGGTCAGTTGTCACCAAAAGCCTGTGTCTGCTTGTTGGGGATTCATAGTCTGTATTAAGCAGTCAACGTTTGTTAATTATAACTTCAGTTGGAGCTGGGCTGAGCTATATTCACTTGCTCAGAGAGGTCTGCTCTCTAGCATCATGAGGCTTTGCAGTTTGGCTGCCATTGGGGAGGAGCTCTCGGTGAGGGTCTGCAGCTCTTACTTACAGATTTTATGCTGTGATCTTGGGCATTCCTCCCAATTCAGCTTGGTGTACAATGTGTGGACAGTCATTTTTGTCCCCCAGCCGTTATTCCAGATTATTTACTAGTTGTTCCTGGTTGTTTATTAGTTTTTCCAGGGGGACTAACTAGCTTCCATTCCTCTCTATGCCACCATCTTTTTCCTTCTCCCTGTAGTTTGCTTTTTAAGAGTTCTTGGGGACTAGATTTTTCTTCTCAAAATACTTTATCACCTCATTAAATTAAATTGGTAGATCACTGCATTATTTTAAAATTCCAGAGTAATAATTGCCACCATTGAGCAGATGGTCACTAAATGTCAGATATTATGCTGTAAATTGTATACATACTATTTTGTTTAGTCCTCTCACCAGTCCTTCAGTGAGGGTATCATCCCTGTTTCTTAATTGAGCTTCATTGTGTCTTTCATCTCTTCTGTTGCCCCTTTCATTTCCATGGATTCTTCCAGTTGTTTTTTAAAACTTTCTCGATTTCTACCTTACGTTCACCCAGTGTTTTCTTTATATTCTTCATCTTTTTTTTGCCATATCTTCCCTGAATTTGATTTGGGTTTTGAATTGATTTAGCATATTTCTTTGAAAATCTTTAATTGATTATTTCATTAAAGTGAAACAATCTCAACTGTATCTTAATTAAGGTGTAAGTTTGTTCCTTTGACTGGGCCATATCTTGTTTTTTCCTACTGCATTTTGTAGTTTTCTGTTTTCTAGGCATCTGGTTTCCTTCATTAATCAGATTTTCCCAGACCAGAATGGGTTCGGGTCTCAGAATGGGGTTATATTCAGTTTTAAGTTTCCCTGAGGGTATGTCTTAGAAGATTGACAGACTTTCCTGTGAGGCCTCTAGCCACTGTGCTTTTCCTAACCTGCCCAGCAGGTGGCCCCTGTCAGCCTGTTGCTCCCAACTGCTGTAAGGAGGTGTGGCCCCTTTAGTTTCTTTTTGGCTGTTTTCCCTCAGGCTCTGGGGTCTGGTTCTGAAGGGAAGGTGGGTAGGAGCGCTGGGCCCCACCTCCTTCCTCTCTGGGAAGATACACCCTCTAGGGAGTTATCTTCTGCATTTGAATTTCTCCTTTTCCTCTCTGACTCCAGTAACTCCACCTGTCTGGGTCAGAGCTCTGTGAACTGAAAATGGCTGAGGCTCTCTCCACTGAGCCACTCAGGTTGAGAGAGAGAAAAAGGAAAAGAAAGCCCCCTTTCAGAGCCAGTCCATGGCCTCCCAGCTTTGCCCGTGTGTCAGAGAGAGCACCCGGCCTTCTGGGCTCCCTTTCCCAGGGCACAGGTGTTTTCTGCCTCTTTAAGGTCGTTCTCTCTAAAAGCCTCTACATTTTTTACTTCTTTTTTTTAATTAAAGATTTTTTCCCCATCAGCCCCACCTGCTCTCCACTGGGAGAGACCTCAGGGTTCTTTGCTGTTTGTTAGGGGTTTGTTTATGTTTGTAGCTTGTACTCAGCAGTCCACATTTGTTGATTAAAACCCCAGTCGGAGCTGAGCTGAGCTATATTCATTTGCTCCAGGAATGCTGCTTTCTCCCACAGCAAGGTCTTGCAGCTGAGCCTGTTGTGGGGGGAGGGGGCTCCTGGTACATTCCACAGTTTTTACTTCCAGCTTTTATGCTGCGATCTCAGCCATTCCACCCAATCCAGGTTGGTGTATGATGTGTGGACAGTCATGGTTGTCCCCCAGTAGTTGTTCCACATTATTTACTAGTTGTTCCTTAGTTGCTCCAGGGGACTAACTAAATTCCACACCTCTCTATTCTGCCATATTGCCCCGCCTCCTATGCCACTATTTTTTAACTTTTAAGAGAGAGGCTGAAATACATCATATGTAAACTTTTTATTACCAACCATTGTGCAACTGCATGGTTTGCATGGCATAGTGGAAGGGATGAAGGCTGTGCAGTCAACTAGACGTGGGTCCCATCCCTGGCTCTAAAGTTCCTGCTGTCCCATGTGGTGGTCCTCAGTGCTATCACCAAATATTTCTGGCTCTTCCTCTTGGCACACAGCAGGATCGCCTTTCTCTGTCCACTATTAGTGGGTAGCTGTTAGGCTTGCTGTGCCAGTGGAATGTGAGTGAGGTGGCATCAGTCATGTCCAGGTGGCACCACTGGCTATGCTTTCCTGGGGTGGCTGTGGCCCCTGCTCCACAGCCAGTGCCTCCTCAGTGGGTCCTTTGGAGAGAGGATGACATGGACTCAGAGCATAGCTCCCAGCCCACCCGTGATGGCATGTGGAGTGGGTGGAAATGCATATATGCTGTTTGAAGTCTCTGCAATTGGGGATTGTTTTTACACAGCATAACCTAGCTTATCCTGGCTGATACACTGTGTCCCCTTGGGCACGCTTCTTAACTTCAGGGATGCTCAGTTGTAACTGGTGTCCTGCTGGCAACAGTGCCAAGCAGAACCCCATTCCGGGTTAGGGTCTCTCACCACGGAAACAATTCAGAGATGAAAGAGGCCAGTAAGAATAAGTAGTAGGGTTTATGGAAGGAAAGAGAAAGATTACACGATAAAGAGATAACATGCAGGAGGAGAAGCTGCACTAAGTGCCTGAGGAAAATGATTTTCTTATCTTGACTTTTGACCACCAGGTGTCTTCTTTGTTCCAGGAGGAGGTAGCTATCAGGGGTTATCTGGTCATCAGAACTTGTGACCTGCCCTTGCATATCTAAAATTTGTCTTTGGGCAGATGTTTAACAACCTATATGACCCCATGCTTTTTGTCATTAACTAAGAGTTTGCTTTGGGCTCATGATTTTAGAAGCTTTTATGGCTTGGGGAGGCTTTGGAGCTTTAAGGGGGGAATTTTGTCCCATGAGAAGTTTGCAAGGCTGCATTAACTCTTTTGAAGCCGAATAGAAGACCAGGGACCACTGCCCTGGTGCCCTGCTCCATCCTGCCTCATGATGACCACATCTTTTAAATATATTTATGACTTTTTATTTTGAAATAGTTTAAAACTCACAAGCAGTGGCAAAAACAGCACAGAGACGTCAGTGCAGGCTCACCTTAACTGAGCAGAATTCATGGTCTGCAGAAAACCCTGGTTTGGTTCCCTTAAGGCTTGCTTCTTCCTGGTAATTGATGTATATTCTCAAAGTCAAATGGTCGAAAGATGATTCTCAAAAAGTGTTCAGAGACTTGTGGGGAGATGGCATTGTAGGGAGCTCCAGGACTCAGTCTCTGCCAGAACAGCTATGAAACAGGCAGGAACTGTCTGAAACAACTGTTTTGAAACTCTGGAGTTTAGTAGAGCACTGTGCAGTGTCCAGGGGAGGGTGGGGGGAAGAGGCTGGTAACTCACAGTAAATACCAGTAAATTGCTCTCTCTGCATGGTGGTTACTGGCACTCACCCCCACACTTGCAACAGGCAGCAGTGGGGTCCGGCATGGCTTGCTGGTGTCAGAGAGGGACATAAAAATCCACTTCTCCAAGATCGGGGGTAGGGTAGGGTGTGGACCGATCACTGATCACTGCTTTTGATTAACCACTTCGGATTGCTGGGGTCCCAGCTCTGAGGGTGGCCTTGTTCCAACCGACCCCGGACAAAGGTGACGGAGGAAATTTGGAGACACTTCCTTGGAGCTGCAGAGGGCAGTTTAAGTGCTGCATTTCCTGGGCAGGGGCCGAGCCAAGAAAGCACAGCTTTAGGGAGCCATTGACGAAGCTTCTGGCGCCCTTCCTGCCTCCTCCCTCATCCCTTCTCCAGCACAATTTGGAGCTGGCTGGAGCTCCCTTTGTGGTCCCTGGCCTCGTTCATGCTGGGAAAGACTGACTTGGAAAACTCTTCTCCAGCTGGAGGCTCCCAGAATTTGCCCTCCAGGCAAAAGCAGCTTGAGACAATGAAGGCTTGTAAGAAGCAATTGAGGTGGGCGGCCTGAGACAAAGGCTCACCTGCTGTAAATCCTGCAGGGGAAGAACTCGATGGGGAGAAGGTCTGTTTCCTGGAGAGTAGAGCAATGCTCAAACCCTTGTAAACAGGGAACGCCTAAGGTCACCAGTAAGCACAAGCACAAGCCCAGACACGGCCCGGAGAAGACACTGGGCCTTCACCTTGGACTGACCTTCCTGACAGGAGGACTGGACTATGGTGGCAAACACCAGGCAATGCAGGGCCAATTGTCCAAGATGGCGGAAGGTATTTGCTTTAGATTTGCTTGACTTTGTTAGCTCCTGACACTCAAGAAAATCTCTGTTTTATCACCAGCTGACTACAAACTCAAGAAACAGACATCTCAGGGAATAAATCCCAGAGTTAACATTTTAAAATATTAAAATGTACAGTGTGCAACAAAAGATTACAAGGCAAAGAAAGGAGCAGAAAATAATGACCAAAGAAAGAGGAAAAAATAATCCAGAAAACATCAGTGAAGAAGACAGACTGTGGACATACCAGACAAAGACTTAAAAAAAAGAAAAGCAAGAGAAAGATCTTTAATATGCTCAAGGAGATGAAGGACAATTAAGAGAAAGTACGAAAGGATATCAGGAAAACAAGTAATGAACAATGAGAATCTCAATAGAGAGATAGAAATTTTAAAAAGAAATCACAAAGAACTACTGGTGTTCAGAATAACAGAAATAAAGAATTCTCAGGAAGGAATTGCCGTGTCACATACTGATCAAACTGCCAAATGCAAAGGACAAGGAGAGAGTTCTAAAAGCAACGGATTATGTACAAGGGAGTCCCAATTAGATTATGTTCTGATTTCTCATCAGAAACCATGAAGGCAAGAAGGCAGTGAGTTGAAATACTTAAAATGCTGAAAGAAAACAGTTGCCAACCAAGAATTTTATATCTGGTGAGACTTTCTTTCAAAAATGGAGAGATTAAGACATTCCCAGATAAACAAGAGCGGAGGGAGTTCATCACCACTAGACCTGCCCTACAAGCAATGCTAAAGGGAGTTCATCAGACTGAAAGGGAAGGATGTGAGACAGTGGATCAAAGTGGCATAAATGAAAAAAAAATCTCTGGCAAAGATAAACATTTGAGTAATTATGAATGTCAGTACTAGTGTATATTTTGTATGTAAGTCCACTTCTTATTCCCTACAGGTGCTAAAATGCAAATGCATAATAATAATGGTAAATCTATGGTTTTGAATGTCCAACATACACAGATATAATTTATAACAAGTACAAAATATTATGGGGGGGCAGACGGGTATAGGAACGGTGAATGGTATAAACTTTTGAAGTCAAGATGGTAGCAAATCAAATATGATTGTGTATATTTAGGATGTTAAATTTTAATCCCATGGTAACCACAAAGAAAATATATGAAAAATATATCCAGATAGAAATTAGAGGGACTTAATATGATACAATACAAAAAATCAAATAAATATGAAAGTAGGGACAAATATGAATTGAGGGACAAAAAAGGTATAAGACTTACAAAGGCCAAATAGCAAAATGCCAGAAGAAAGTCCTGCATTTAGTAGTGACTTTAAATGTAAATAGATTAAACTCTCCAGTCTAAAGGCAGAGATTAGCAGAATGGATTAAAAAAGAAAAGCATGATCCAACTATATGCTGTTTTATTATAAAAGAGTTGCCTTAAATTTAAAGACTTAAGTAGGTTGAAAGTGAAAGGATGGAAAAAAAATATGTATCATTCAAGTAGTAACCAAAAGAGAGCTAGGGGATCTATATAAATATCAGATAAAATACACTTTAAATAAAAACTGTTTCTAGGGACAAATATGGTCATTATATACGGATAAAGGGGTCAGTTCAACAAGATGTAACATTTATATACATATATGCACCTACGTGCAGAACCCCCAAAATATATGAAGAAAAAACTGACAGATTTGAAGGGAGAATTAGATGGCTCTACGTAATAATAGGAGACTTTAATACACAATGTATCTTCTATGACCACAATGGAATGAAGCCAGAAATCAGTAACAGAGGGACAAATGGAAAATTCACAAATATGTGAGATTAAACCACATGGTCTTTTTTTTTTTTTTTTAAACAACAGGTATCATTCTCATTTTATAAATGAAAGTAAGGTTCAAGTTTGCTAATTAGCTAAGGCCTCCACATTTCTTCTTAGAACCTGGTTAAGGTGGGTTCCTGATGCTGACTGTGCTCAGAGTTTACACTCAGATCAAAGAGTCTACACTCAGTTCAGAGTCTACACTCAGACCACAAGGGAAAAGCATTTGTTAGCATTTAATGAACCTTCCTCCTCATGGCTTCAAGCCACGAGGACACAGGCTCCCCCCACACCCTTGATCTTCTCCTCAGCTCTTCTGCTGAAGAATTTGGCCTTCACGATGACAGGCTGCTTTGGGAGCTGTCCCTTCCCCAGAACTTTGTAGTAGCCGGATCGCACCACATCAATGATGGGAGCAACTCCAGTCTTGTTCTTAGCAACATTTACCTGTGTCTGCTCACTGACTAAGGTCCACAGTTTATCCAGGTTGACAGTTGGACAGAAGCTGTGGTTCCTCTTCAAGTGATAATGTCTCATACCAACCTTCCCAAAGTAACCTGGGTGATATTTGTTGAGGTTGATCCTGTGGTGATGCATGCTGCCAGCATTACCCTGGCCTCCTGGATGCTTCCGGTGTTTGCTGATATGGCCATGGCCATCGCTCACGTGGCCCCGGAGTTTCCAGGTCTTTCTCAATCTGGAAGGCATGTCGGCGGCTGAGACGAAAGAGCTAAACCACATGCTTTTAAACAGCCAATGAGTTAAAAAGGAAATCAGAAGGAAATCAAGACATATCTTGATGTAAATGAAAATGAAAATACAGCATACCAAAACAAGGGATTCAGAAAAGGCAGTGCTGAGTGGCAAAGGTATAGCTCTAAATGCTTACATTAAAAAAGAAGATGTCAAATGAGAGACCTAACCTCACACCAGGAGGAACTATAAAAAGAAGAATAAACTAAACCCAAAGTGAGCAGAAGGAAGGAAACCAGGATTAGAGCAGAGATAAGTGAAAAAGAGAATAAAAAGCAAAAACAAAAATAGGATCAAAAACCAAAAACTGGTTCTGTGAAAAGATCAATAATACAAAAAAATCTTTAGCTAGATTGATGAAGAAAAAGAGAGGACACAAATATCTAAAATCAGAAATGGAAAGGAAGGTATTACTTCCAACCCAACAGAAATAAAAAAGGACAATAAGAGGATACCATGAAAAACTGTACACCAACAAATTAGATAACCTAGATGAAATGGACAAATTCCTAGAAACACAAGCTACCTACTTTGACTCAAGAATAAATATGAAATCTCAAGAGGCCAACTACTAAAGAAATTGGATCAGTAATAGAAAACCTCCCAACAAATAAAAACCCGGGACCAGATGGCTTCAGAGGGGAATTTTACCAAACATTCCAGGAAGAATTGACACCATTCCTGCTCAAACGCTTCCAAAAAATTGAACAGGAGGGAACACTCCGTAATTCATTCTATGAGGCCAACATTACCCTCATGCCAAAGCCAGACAAAGATAGCAAAACAAAATTACAGACTAATATCTGTTCTGAATATAGATGCAAAAAACCCCAACAAAATACCAGCAAACTGAATCCAACAGCACACCATGATTAAGTGAGATTTATCTCAGGTCTGCAATGGTAGTTTAATGTAAGAAAATCACTTAAATAATATACCACATTAACAGAAGGAAGGAAAAAAAACAATAATTTCCATTGACACAGAAAAAAGGATTTGACAAAATCCAACACCCCTTCTTGATAAAAACACTTAGAAAATTAAGAATAGAAGGAAACTGCCTCAACATGATAAACGACATATATGAAAAACCCACAACTGACATCACATTTCATGGTGAGAGTCTGAAAGTTTCTCTAAGTTAGGAACAAGACAAGGATGCCCACTGCCACCACTGTTATTCAACATGGTATTGGAAGTTCTAGCCAGAGCAATCTGGCAACAAAAAGATATAAAAGTCATCCAAATTGGAAAGGAAGAATTAAAACTCCCTACTTGCAGATAGCATGATCCTATATATAGGAAATCTGAAAAGTACACAATGAAACTCCTAGAGCTAATAAATGAATTCAGTAAAGTGGCAGGGTTCAAGATCAACACTGAAAAATCAGCAGTATTTCTATATACAAGCAATGAACAATTGGAAGAAGGAATCAGGAAAAAAATTCCATTCACAATACCAACTAAAAGAATCAAATATCCAGGAATTAATTTAAGCAAAGATGTAAAAGACTTGTACACAGAAAACTATGAAACATTGCTAAAAGAAATCGAAGAAGACCTAGATAAATGGAAGGACATTCTGTGGTATTCACAGACTGGAAGATTAAATGCCATTAAGATGTCAGTCCTACCCAAAGCGATTTATAGATTCAATGCAATCCGCAATCAAAATTCCAACAACCTTCTTTGTAGAAATGGAAAAACTGATCATCAAATTTATATGAAGGTATAACGGGCCCCAAATAGCTAAAGGCACCTTGAAAAAGAATAATGATGTTGGAGGACTCACACTTCCTGATCTTAAAAGGTATTACAAAGCCGCAGTAATCAAAACAGCATGGTGATGGACATATAGACCAATGGCATAGAATTGAGGGTTCAGAAATCAGCCCTCACATTTCTGTGAAGACTCAATGGGGAAAGAATAGTCTCTTCCACAACTGGTGCTTGGAAAACTGGATATCCACATGCAAAAGAATGAAGGTGGACCCCTACCTCACACCACATACAAAAACCAACTCAAAATGGATCAAAGACCTAAATATAAGAGCCAGAGCTATCAAACTCCTAGAAGAAAATGTAGGGACGTATCTTTAGGACTTTGTGTTAGGCAGTGGTTTCTTACACTTTACATCCGAAGCAGAAGCAACAAAAGAAAAATAGATAAATGGGACTTCATCAAAATTAAAAACTTTTGTATCCCAAAGGACTTTATCATGATTGTAAAATGACAACCTACACAATGGGAGAAAATATTTGAGAACAAATATCTGATAAGGGTTTAATATCCAGAATATATAAAGCAATCCTTCACTTCAACAACAAAAAGACAAACAACCCAATTAAAAAATGGGAAAAAGACTAGAATAGGCTTTTCTCCAAAGAAGATACATGAATGACCAAAAAGCGCATGAAAAGATGCTCAATATCATTAGACCTTAGGGAAATGCCTAATCAAAACCGCAATGGGACACCATCTCACACCCATGAGAATGGCTATTAAAAAGGTGGTAAATTACAAGTATTGGAGAGGCCGCAGAGAAACAGGAACCCTCATTCATTGCTGGAGGGAATGTAAAATGGTGCAGCTGCTGTGTAACCTTCTGGCGGTTCCTTAGAAAGTTAAGTATAGACTCACCATATGAACCTGGCAATCCCATTCTAACTATATGCACCAAAGACTCAAACAGATATTTGCATACTGACGTACACAGTGGCATTATTAATAATTTCCAGAAGGTGGAAGCAACCCTAATATCCATCAAACACTGAATTGCTAAATAATATACACACAATGGAATATTATTCAGTTGTACAAAAGGAATGAAGTTCTGGTATCTGTGACAACGTGGATGAACCTTGAAGACATCATGTTGAGTGAAAAAAGCCAGACACCAATGGACAAATATTGTATGCTTCCACTGATATGAAATAATTAGAATAAGGAAATTCATCGAGTCAGAATCTAGGAGACAGGTAACCAGGCAACAGGGTGGCGGGTGGGGGAATAATATGGAGTTAAGGCTTAAAATGTGCAGCGTTTCTATTTGGAATGATGGAAAAGGTTTGATAATGGATGGTGGTGATGGTACCACCAGTTTGTGAACATAATTAACAGCACTGAATTATATGTTTGAATGTGGTTAAAGGGGGGAAATTTTAGGTTTTATATATGTTACTAGAAAATTAAAAAAAAAATCCATGAAACTGCATAACACAAACAGTGAACCCTAAGCGAAACCTTGGAGTATAGTTGATAGCGTAATTATAAAAATGTGCTTTCATCATTGGTGGACCACACCAATGCAAGGTTTAATAATAGGGTGGGCTGGAGCCCTGTACTTCATGCATGATTTTTCTGTACACCCACAACTTCCCTAATAGGAAGTAAAACGTTTTTACCTGGTGCACTCTGGGGCCATTACCTCCTGCAGTGACTGAGCAGCCTGCCCCAGGGCAGGGGCCGTCCTGGGGGCTCACTTGAGCAAAAAGTGCCTGCTGTTTATTAACTGTGAGCTGACATTTCAAGTTTCCCCTTTCCTCAGGGAACTGGCCCAAGGTTATGTAAGTTCTTTCTTAGACGCACTCAAAAAAAGCTTGTTCAAACAATACAAAATGTCTACCAAAACAGCACCAGAGCGAAGAGAGCAGGCAAGAGCTCTGTGCTCCGTTTATAACTTGTCCTCATGGACCGAAGTCTTTGGCTGCAGCTTTTGGGAAGTTTCGTCCTGTTTCTGGGAGAACCTGCTGGTGGATCTGCCGGTGCCACATTTTGGCTGAATGGGATTTGAAGCCTCTCCTGCTTTTCAGGGTAGCTATTAGTCTAAGGGAGCGCCAGCAGGGTCTCAGTGAGCTCGGGGACTGAAGAGCTTTCGGGAATGATGAAACAGCTCGGATTTTCATTGATGCCCACGTCTGACACGGTCCTCCTTGTCATCACATGTTTCTTAAGCATCCGTCCCCAAGTCCTCAGACTTAAAAATGAGAGATTCGGCTGCTTTTATTTTCAAATTTTCTTCTGAATCAGGGGAATTAAACTCGGTCTGTGGCTCCTCCTAGACATTCAGAAAATCCTCCCCATTTCCTCCCACCAGCCTCTAACACAGCCTGGTCTAATTGGAAGCCTGTCCTCCCTCCTCCCGCTCGTGTGTTCCAGAAGCCCTCAGCGAGACTCGGGCACCTTAGGACATAACGTTATTATTTTATCATTCTTATCTCACCAGCACTTGTATCATTTAAGATTTCTGTTATTTAAATACAATGCTAGACCCTTGAATAAGTAAAGGTGAAATGAAATGGGCAATGAAAATCGTTTTTAATGAGAGTATCTGTTTAAAGCAACAACTTAAGTGCCTTACAAATATTGGATTTCCTTTTAGCTAAATTTCAACTCCTGCGCTGGACTTATGTACTAGTTCACAGGCTTGGGCTGTGCTTCGGACCCTATGGGACACGGACCATACCCTGTTTCTTGGGCTAATTTCCACATATACTGTAATGTATTTTTCTGGATACACTTATTTAATGCCGTCTCATGATTCAAAACCATGCCCCTCTGAAGCTGCCGGCCATTGCCTGTTCTGCTCCTGGATTCATGTCGAGTTGCTGGGAGCACTAATCTCTACGTCTGCATGGGCTGAGGGTTCCTCTGTAGTAAATGGAGAGTGAGAACTGGGCCAGTGGGGGGGACGGACCCAAGTGGTTTCTGCAAAACCAGTCTTGCACTTAATGGTCCAGTTAACATCCAACGGACGGGGGGCCTGGTGAAAGATGAGCCAATGTGCTGTTACACTATTTCTGAGAATCTTTGAATTGAGGACTTAGATGTGATTACTTGTGGCCCACCTGTGCCCCTGACAGGTTTTTGCGGCAGCCTTGCATGCTGCATGGCACTTCCTGCTCTGTGTTCCTCTTTCCACCCACATTTATGGAGCTCCTTCTGTATACCAGGCTGGATGTTAAGGCTACAAAGCTTGGTGAGACATGGTCCTTACCATCCTGAAACACATTCTCGTCAGAGACAGATGTCAAATCAATGCTCACGAGGCCAGTGCACCGAGGGCTGAGCTGGAAGTGTGTGCTGAGCTTTCACAGTCCATCCCGGGTTGAGCTCAGTCACAACAGGGGAAGAAAGCAGAAAGGTCAGAGGGAGCCTCCATCCAGCCACAGTGGGGTGAGAGTACATGGTTTGTTTAGGGAAGTGTTCCAGTTTGCTAATGCTGCCGTTATGCAAAATACCAGAAATGGATTGGCTTTTATAAAGGGGATTTATTAAGTTACCAATTTGTGGTCCTAAGGCTATAAAAGTGTCCAAACTAAGGCATAAACAATAGGATACCTTCACTGAGGAAAGGCTGATGGCATCTGAAACACCTCTGTCAGCTGGGAAGGCATGTGGCTGGCGTCTGCTGATCCTTTGTTCCCAGATTGCATTTCAAACTGCTGTTCCCCAAAATGTCTCTGGACCTAGCTTCTCAGGGCAAACTCTGGGCTAGTACCTCCAAAACTCCAGCAGAAGTCTGCTTTCAACGGCCATCTCCAAAATGTGTCTCTCAGCTGCAGCACTGAGCTCCTTCTGTCTGAGCTCTTATAGGACTCCAGTGATTTAATTAAGACCCACACTGAAGGGGCAGGGCCACACCTCCATGGAAATAATTCAGTCAGCATTATCACCTACAGTTGGGTGGTCACCTCTCCATAAAAACAACCTAATCCAAAGGTTCCATCCTAATCAATACTAAATACATCTGCCCCCACACAACTGCATTAAAGAACATGGATTTTTCTGGGGGACATAATGTATCCAAACTGGCACAGGAAACAAGACTGATCTGTGTTGTGTTAAGGGGAAGTGGGGGCAGATGACTGGGACATTAGATGGGGTTTCCTCACTGTGGCCCTTGTCAACCGAACTGAGGAATTTGGGCTTTAACTGGTGGGCAAGGGGGGCCATTGCTGCGTCTTTTTCCTCCCTAAGTATCAGAGTGGGGCACATTTTGAGTTACGCATTAGAACGAAGAGCCTAGAAGTGCTATTTAGAATGGACTGCTGAGGGAAGAGGATGGAAATAGTTGCCTGGGGATGAGGTTCGTGCGATTTTAACAGAGGTGGCCAAGGAAGGGCTAAGATGCGAAGTTCCATAGTTAGGCAGTGTTCTAGTTTGCTAATGCTGCCTTTTCCCGAAACACCAGAAATGGATTGGCTTTTATAAAAGGGATTTATTTGGTTACACAGTTACAGTCTTAAGGCCATAAAGTGTCCATCAACAAAGGGTACTGTATTAGTTAGGGTTCTCTAGGGAAACAGAATCAGTGAGAGGTGTCTCTGATTATCAAATTGTAAAAGTGACTCACGCAACTGTGGGTATGCATGAGTCCAAGTTCTGTAGAGCCGTCAACAAACTGTCAACTCCAAGGAAGATGTCTGATGAATTCCTCAGGAAACGAACTGGCAACTTCGACGAACTCCTCAGGAAACGCTTCACTGGGCAGCCGAAGAAGTGAAGGTCCTCTATCTGTCTTGCGTATAAGTCTTCAACTGATTAATTGGATCAAATCCAGCCAATTGCATTCTCTCATTGTGGAAGACATGCCCTTTGGTGAGTCATCAGTCACAGCTGCAGCCAATTGATGATTTAATAAACCAGCCTGTTGGTTTATTAACCAGCCTCAAACGTCCTCACAGCAATTGTTAGGCCAGTGTTTGCTTGACCAGACAGCTGGGTCACCTGGCCAGGTTGACACATGAACCTAACCATCACAGGTACCTTCACTGGAGGATGGCTAATGGTGTCCGGAAAACCTCTGTTAGCTGGAAGGCACGTGGCTGGCATCTGCTCCAGAGTTCTGGTTTCAAAATGGCTTTCTCCCAGGGCGTTCCTCTCTAGCTGCAGCTCCTCAAAAATGTCACTCTTAGATGCTGTTGGAGCATTTGTCCTCTCTTAGCTTCTCTGGAGCAAAAGTCTGCTTTCAAAGGCTGTCTCCAAAATGTTGCTCTGTAAGCTGCAGCCTCTCTCTCAGTTCCTGTGCATTCTTCAAAGTGTCCCTCTTGGCTGTAGGAAGCTCACTCCTTCTGTCTGAGCTTATATAGTGCTCCAGTAAACTAATCAAGGCCCATGCTGAATGGGCGGGGCCACACCTCCGTGGAAATTATCGAGAGTCATCACCCACAGTTGGGTGGGTCGCATCTCCATGGAAAGACTCAAAGAATTACAATCTAATCAACACCAAGACATCTGCCCACACAAGATTACATCAAAGATAACAGTGTTTTGGGGGACATAATACATTCAAATAAGCACGGGCAGCCTCTGACCAACTCCTTGGGGGAGACAAGCTCTTCGACTCCTGCACAAGTGTCTTTGGTTGATATTTAAATCTGTCTGGGCCTGCTCTGTTTGTTGGGCCTCTTTAGTGTACTTGAAACACCCAGGTCTACTCATACTCACACTGTTATGTCGTGTGAGAGATAAATAAACGTCTCTCTTGTTTAAGCCACTGTTATTCCGGGTTGTTTCTAGAGCAGATGACCTCATATCCTAGCTGAGCCCTGTGGGAGTTTGAGCTAGCCCACACAATCATCCTTCTTTTCCAGTTCTCTCTGAAAGCTCTGCCCACAACTCTCAAGCTGGTCTCCCAGGTTCTGCTGGGTGTATCCGTCTGTAGTTGGTCTAGCTTTCAAGGCCCAGCTCAGGCCATGTCTTCTTTAGGAGGAATATTTCCATCTGTGCGATTTGGCCAGGCTACCTGACCTAGCAGAGCTGTGTAATGTGCATAATAACATTAGTGTTGTTCTAGGCACTAGGCCAAGTTATTTGCTCCAATTAACACATTTAGTCCCTATAGCAACTCCATGGGTTGGGTCCTATTCTTTTCCCTGTGTTACGGTTGAGGAAACTGAGGCACAGAGAAGTTAAGGAGGAAGAAAATAACTTTACTGAAGTATGAAGATTAAAAGGCATGAGACATTTGGAAAATAGTGAACAATGCCTAATATTTGTGTAAATTGCAGTCTGAGAGGGAGAAGAGGGAGAGAATGGGAGAGAAGCAATATTGGAAGTATAATGGCTACAAACTATCAAAAGATTATGAAAAACATTGTTGATAGTTGAGTTCATGTGTCAACCTGGCTCGGTTATGCTGTTCAGTTGTTAGGTCAAGCAAGCCAAGGCCTGATGGTTAATGTGAGGTAATGATGGGTAAATTGTTTTACTTAGATGAAAACTATAAACTCACAGATCCAAGAATCTTTACACAACCCATGGAAGCTGAACACAGAAAAATTCACATCCAGGCACATCAAATCGAATTGCCGAAAACCATTGTACAGCAGCCAGGGAGAGGGATGTCAGCAAAAATGCCAGAGTAAGGGACTCCAAATTCCACCGCTCCATAAAACTGATGGAAAAATGAGTGAACACTGTCAGGATCAACTTTTTTGGAACTATGAAAATTAACCAAAGACCTGCAACATGGTAGAGAATTATTTTTTCTTTCTTTTTAAAAAGCTGATTCCTGGTAAGAACACCTAACTTGTGGCATTTATTCACCTCACTGAAGCAAATGTAATACAACATATTAATAGAATAAAGGAGAAAAACCCACATGATCATCTCAATAGATGCAGAAAAAGGGCTTTGCAAAATCCAACACCCTTTCATTATAAAAACACTCAACAAACTTGGAGCAGAAGGAAACTTTCTCAATTTGATTAAAGGCATCTGTGAAAACCTTTTGCTAACATCATACTTGATCGTGAAATATGGAAAGTTTTCCCCCTATGATCAGGAAGAATACAAGGATATTTACACTTGCCACTTCTATTCCACATTATACTGAGTCTTTAGCTAGTGTAGTTAGGTAAGAAAAGAAATAAAAGGCATCAAAATTGGAAAGTAAGAAGTAAAACTATATTTATTTGATGACATGATTATATATATATATATAACTATACAAAACAAATGCTAATAAAATGCCCAGAAAAGTTGCAGGATAAAAAATCAATATTCAAAATTCAGTTGCATTTCTATATGCTAGTAACGAAGAATCTGCAGGTGAAATTTAACAATTACATTTACAATATCATCAAAAAGAATAAAATATTAGGTAATAAATTTAACCAAAGAATTGTAAGACTGCACACTGAAAACCACAAAACTTGGTTGAAATAAATTAAATGAGACCTAAATAAATGGAAAGACATCCCAAATTCATGGATTGGAAGACTTAATATAGTTAAGATGACAATACCCCCCAAACTGATCTACAAACTCAGTGCAATCTCTACCAAAATTTCAAAAAAAAATTTTCAGCTGAAAAATGAAAAGCCTATGCTAAAATTCATTTGGAATTGCTGGGGACACAAAATAGTCAAAACAATCTTGAAAAGGAAGAGCAAAGTTGAAGGCCTATACTTCCTGATTTCAAAATTTACTAAAAAGCTACAGTAATCAAGAGTGGAATAAGGATAGGCATTTAGACCAAGGAATAGAATGGAGAGTCCAGAAAGAAACCCAAATCTGTAGTCATATGACTTTCAATGAAGATGCCAGGACCATTCACTGGAGGAAAGAATTTATTGTCAACAAATGGTGCTGGGACAATGAGACATACACATGAAAAACAATGAATTTGGACTCCTACTCCCATCATATACAAAAACTAATTAAATCAAGACTTAAATGTAAGAGCTAAAACTAGAAAATTCTTATAAGGAAACATAAGAAACCTTGGTCACTTTTATTAGGTGATGGTTTTTAGATATGACACCAAAAGCATAAGCAATTTAAAAAATAAATTGTACTTCACTGAAATTAAAAACTTTCATGTGTCAAAGGCCACTATCAAAAAAGTGAAAAGATAATTGCAAATCATATATCTGTTTAGGGCCCCATACCTTGAATACATAAAGAATTCTTATAAGGCAACAATACAAAGACAACCCAATTAAAAAGTGAGAAAAGGATTTGAAGAGATTATTCTTTTCAAAGGAACGTATTCAAGGGGTGATAAGCATGTGAAAAGATGCTCAACATCATTAATCATTAGCAAAATACAAATCAAAACCTCAAAGAGCTACCACTTCATATCCATGAGGATGGCTATAATTTAACAAAAGGATAATAACAAGTGTTGGCAAGGATGTGGAATAATTGAAGCACTTATACATTACTGATCAGAATGTAAAATGGTGGTCACTGTGGAAAAGTTTGACAATTATTCAAAAAGTTAAACAGAATTATATGACCCAGCAATTCCACTCCTAGGTGTATACTCATGAGAAATGAAAACTCATCTACACAAATATACATGAATGTTCATAACAGCATTATTCATAATGGCAAAAAATTGGAAACAACCAAAATGTCCATGAACTGATGACTGGTTAAAAAATGTGCTATAATCATACAGTGGAATATAGTTTATTGATGAAAAGGAATGCAGTACTGTCACATGCTACAGCATGGATGAAACTTGAAAACATTATGCTAAGTGAAAGAAGACAGATGTAAAAGGCTACCTATTTTATGATCCCATTTCTATGTAATGTACAGAATAGGCAAACCCATAAAGATTCAAAGATTAGTGTTTGCCTGGGAATGAGAGAGGGGGGAATTGAGACTAACTGCTAATAGATATGGAGGTTCTTTTTCAGGGGATGGAAATGTTCTGGAATTAGATAGTGATGGTTGCACAGCATAGTGAATATACTTAAAACCACTGAAGTGTACACTTTGAAAGTGTGAATTTTATGTTATGTGAAATATATCTCAATTTAAAAAATACTTTTAAGAGGAGCTAAAGAATAAAGACATTACATATAGAGGAACAAAGACTGTAAGGACTGCAGACTTCTTATCAGAAGCTATGCAAGTCAGAGGCGATGGAATGATATCTTTAAGGTTCTGAAAGGAAAAAAAACCCTGTCAACCCAGAAGTACATGCACTCTCAAAATGAAGGTGAAATAGACACTTTTTTTTGACAAAAAACTCACATGAATTTATACAAGCAGATCTGCAGTATAAGAAATGTTAAAAAAATTTATCAAGGAGAAGGAAAATGAAATCTTTTGGAAACTTGGTTCTACACCAAGTAATGAAGAATGATGGAAATGGTAAATATGTGAGAATTTATGAAAGACATTTTCTTGTTCTAAAATGTCATTAAAGAAAATTGACTGTTTAGAACAATGAAACAACAATAAATTGTGGAGTTTATAACATTCTTGGGAGCAAAATATATGACAATGAGAGCACAAAGGATAAGGGAATGGGAACTGAAGTATGCTTTTATAGGGTCCTTAGATTATATATCAAGTGGTATAATATTATTTGAAATAATCTTCAATAACTTAACTGTGTTAAGTTAAAAATGAATTTGAAATCATAGAGCATAGTCCCCAAAAGAATGAAATAAAGAGGTATGGTTTATTATTCAATAGAGCAGATAAAAGGGAATGCTAAAATCTAAATAATCAAAAGATAGCAGGAAAAGAAGAAAAAAAAGAAGAAAGAACAAATGGGACACATAGAAAACATGTGGCAAGAAAGAAATGCAATTGATACATTAAAGATTGTCCCAATAACTTAATTAAAAGGCAAAAGATTATCAGACTGAACTAAAAAAACAACTTATTTTCTGTCAATATGAAACTTACATTAGATGTAAAGATGCCAAAAGATTAAGAATACATGGATGGAAAAATTATATCATGAAAGTCTAATCATAAGAAAACTCAGATGACTATGTTAGTATCATTCAGAGTAGACTGCAGAATAAAGAAGATTAACAGGCTTAAAGAAGGAGATTTCCTAATGATAAGAGGGTCAACTCATTAAGAAGTTGTAATAGTCCTAGACATGTGTAGACTTAATAAAAGAGCTTCAAAATATGTAAAGCAAAATCTGAAAACGTTGAAAAGAGAAACAGACAAATCTGCAACTTTAGTTGACGATTTCAACATTCTTCCTTCAGTATCGATAGAAAGGGAATGTAGAATATTAATAGACATATGCAGGATGTGTACAACACTATTAACTAACCAACGTGACATAATTGACATTTATAGAAGACTCTACAAAACAACAATAGAATGCACCTACTTTTGATTTGCACATGGAATATTCACCAAGATGGCAGGGTGGGCCATAAAGCAAACCTCATGAAATAAAAAAAGGGAAATCATACGGAATATGTTTTCTGATCAAAATGGGATGAAAATAAAATAAAAAACAGAAATGTGGAAAACCCCCAAATATCAGAATTTTAAACACACTTCACACTTTGAAAAAATCTATGGACTAAAAGTGAAATGACAAGGGCAAATGAAAAATATTTTGAACTGAGTAAAAAAAAAAGAAACAATATATTATAATGTATAGAATGCAGCTAAACCTAATTAGAGGGAAATGTATCACTTTAAATGTTTATATGAAAAGAAAAAATATCCCAAATCATTGATCACCTTAAGCTATAGTAAAAGAGCAAACCAAAGCCAAGTAAATAGAAAGAAGAAAATAATCAGTATAAAGTTAGAAATAAAATAAGTGAAATAGGAATCATAAAAGCCATTCAAAAAATCAATGTAACCAAAGCCAATTCTTTGAAAAGACCAATACAATTGATAAACATTTAGCTAGATGTATAACGCAGAAGGAGAGAAGACACAAATTATTACTATTAGGAGCAAAACAGGGGAAATCACTACAAATCCTGCCAACATTAAAACATAAAAGGCAACAGAATGAACAACTTTAGGCCATAACTTCTACAACCTAGATGAAATGAATAAATTACTTGAAAAACACAAACGACCAAAACTGATGTAAGAAGAAATAGAACCACTGAATAACCCTGTATCTATCATCAAAATTGAATTTGTTATTACAAACTTTCTTACAGAGAATATTTAAATCTGATGGCATTGTTGGTGAATTATAGCAAATATTTAAGGAAAAATGAATATCAATGGTATAGAAACTCTTTCAGCAAATGGAGGAGGATGGAAATCTAACTTATTTCACCAGGCCAATGTTAGCCATTAGCCCAGTACCAAACCTAGAGAATGTCTTTAAAATAAAGGAAAACTGCAGACCAATATCCCTCATGAATTGAGAAACAAAATGCCTTAAAAATATTAGCAAATCAAATCTGGGAATATACTAAAAGGCTAATGCACCACGATCAAGTGGGGATTTTTCTGGAATATTAGGTTATTTTAACATTCAAAAAATAAATTGATATAATACACTATGTTAGCCAAACAAGAGGAAAACCATTTGGCCATCCCAATAGCTTCAGAAAAAATACTTGAAAAATTCAATACCCATTCATGACAAAAACTCTCAGTAAACTAGAAATACAGGGGAGTTTGCACAATCTAATAAAGGTACAGCTAACGTCATACTTAATGATAAAAAAACTGAAAGCTTTCCTCCTAAAATGAGGAGCAAGGCAAAGATGTCTGCTCCCACCACATCTATTCAACATTTTACTGGATATCATAGCCATTGCAATAAGGGCAATAAAGAATGAAAAGCCTACAGGATGAAAAAGATGAAATAGAACCATTTTTGTTTACAGGTGACTGTGTAAGAAGCAAATCCCAAAGAACCTCTTTTAAAAATTTCCTAGAGCTAATAAGTAAGTCTAGCAGGTTTTTAGGATGCCTCCCCCAAATCTATATACTAGTAACTAATTTATACCAGCATAAGAAAAACTTGAAATAATTAGGAATAAAGTCAACAAAACGTACAAAGTCTTGTTCACTACAAACTACAATACGTGTCTGAGTGAAAGGAAAGGAGAACTGGGAGAATGAAGAAATATACCATGTTTGTGGACTGTAAGACTCAGTAATGTTAAGATGTCCATTATTACCAAATAAATTATAGATTCAGTGCCGTCATAGTCAAAATCCAAGCATACTCGTTTATTTTTTGATAGAAATTGACAAGCTGATTCTAAAACTTGGATGGCGATGCAGATGATCCAGAATAGCCAAAGCAGGTTTGAAAAATAAGAGCAAAGTTGGTGGGCTTATAGCTCCTGATTTTAAGATTTACTCTCAAGGTAGGAATCAAGATAGTGTAGCAGTGGTGTAAGTTTAGACGTATAATCCAATAGCATACAATAGCATGCTTGGAAATAAACCCAGACTTATGTGGTCAATTGAGTTTTGAGAAAGGCACCAAGGTTCAATGAGGAAAGGAAAAACTTTTCAACAGATAGTGCTGGAACAATTTGATATTCATATGGAAAAATATGAGCCTTGAATCTTACCTTATGCTATATGCAAAAAGTTAACTCCTAAAGCACAGACTTGTAACTAAACCTGATAGAATTAGATTTCTGGAAAAAAATATTGGGAAAAATCTTGTGACCTTGCATAGGCAACGATTTCTTAGATAGGACAGAAAACATGACCATAAAAGAAAAAAAAATTGGAATTCATCAAAATCATAACCTTATTCTTCAGGATACACAGTTAAAAAGTGAAAAGGAAACACAAAAAATGGGAGAAAATTTTCATCATGCATATCTGACAAAAGACTTGTGTCAAGAATATACAAATAACATAAAACTCAGTAAAAAAGAGACCAAAAAATCCCATTATAATCCATTATAATTGGAAAGCTAACATGAAGACTTAAAATGGGTTAATTTTGTTTTATGTAAATTATACCTTTAATCCCCAAACTGGATAAAAATATTTCTTTTCTGCTTCTGCATAAGATGGAATTCCAGGGACCAGATTTAAACAACAACAAAAATAACAGACAAAACATGTGAAACAGACAGATGGGGGCTTCCAGTCGACCAAGATGGCAGTGTAAGATGCTCCAGGGTGCTGTTCCACCATAGAAACCTTGAACAACTTGCAAAACCTGGATAAGTTATCTTCCTCAAAACTCCAGAAAACAGTTGGAGGGTTGCAGTAACTGGGTGAGTGCCAAAGCAAGAAAATGCAGCTTTACAAATGGTGGGAGAAGCTCCTGGCACTCCCACTGGCCCCCATGCCCCCTCCCCAGCATGGTGTGGAGCCAGCCTGCGTTCCCATTGTGAGTCCCTGTCCCTGTCCTGGAGGGAGCAGAGTAACTCCTATGAGCATTCTGGAGTACCTGTATGTCACACAATCTATCCAATCCTTTTCTGAAAGATTGAACAAGGGAACTCCTCCCTGACTCACCCTCCAAGAACTTGCCCTGCAGGTAGAAGGAGCTTGCAGTCAGCCAAAGCAGTGTAAGAAACAATTAAGACAAAGTGGCCTGGGACAAAGGATGACCTGCTGTTAGTCATACAATGCAGTATCCAGGAGGAGAAGAAAGTCATTTCCTAGCGAGCAGTTGGGGCAATCGAATTCCTGTAAATAGGGGGATTCCTAAGGCAAGGAGCAAGCACAAGCCCAGGGCAAGACACAGGCTCACATGTCTGCATTAAACTGATTTTCTTGATATGGGGGCCAAATTCTGAAGGACAGCACCAGCCAATGAAAAGCCTATTTACAAAGACTATAGAAGGTGTTTTTTTTGCATTGGTTTGGTAGTTTTTGGTAGCTTATGGAAGGAAATCTCTGTCATTTAACCATCCAGATATAAACTTAAGGAATAGACAACTCAGAGACTGAATCTCACAGTTAACATCATAAAATATTAAAATGTACAGTGTGAAGCAAAGAATTGCAAGACAGAAAAAGAAACAGGAAATTATGGCCTATCAAAGAAGAATGTAAAATCCTGACTTTGGATGTACTAGAGAAAGACTTTTAAAAATGTTCCTCAGTATGCTCAAGCTGATAAAGGAAAATACAGAAAAAAGAACTAAAGCATGTCAGGAAAACAATGACTAAAAATACGAGAATCTTGATAGAGAGATAGAAATTTTAAAAAGAGCCAAACAGAAATACAGGAGTTGAAGACTACAATAAGTGAAATGAAAAATTCCATGGCAAGTTTCAACAGTAGATTGGAGTTGGCAGAAGAAAGGATCAGTAAACTCAAAGACAAGACAGTTGAAATGATTCAGGCTGAAGATCCCTACCCACCCCCGCACGCCCCCCCAAAAAAAATGAGGTGAAAAAAGTTGAACTAGCTTAGGAGACCTGTGGGACACCATCAAGTAAAACAGTATTTACCTTATAGGGATTCCAGAGGAAATGAAAGAGAGAAAGGGACAGAAGATGTATTCAAAGAAATAACAGCAGAAATTTCCCAAATTTAACAGAAAACATGCATATGCACTTTCAAGATTTCCAAAGAACCCCAAACAGGATAATCTTGGAGAACCATGCCCAGACACACAGTAGTCAAACATCCCAATGCCAAGGACAAGGAAAGAGGTCTGAAAGCAGCAAGAGAAAAGCAAAGAGTTTGAAAAAGGGAGTCCTCATATGATTGTGTCTTTCTCATCAGAAACCATGGAGGTGAGAAGGCAGTGGGACAAAATAGTTAAAGTAATGAAAGAAAACAATTGCCAACCAAAATTTTCATATCTGGAAAGTTTTTTTCAAAAATGGAGACATTCCCAGATAAACAAAGGCTGAGGGACTTCATTCCCACTGACTAGACCTGCCCTACATGCAATGCTAAAAGGGAGTTCTTCAGAGTGAAAGGAAAGGGCACTAGACAGTGGATTGAAGTGGTATAAAGAAATAATGATCTCCAGTAAAGGTAACCATATGGGTAATTTTAAATGTTGGTACTGTTGTAGTCTATTTTTTTTTGTATATGACTCCACCTTTTACCTCTTACAGATTATAAAATGCAAATGCATAAAATGTAATGATAGATCTGTAGTTTGGTACATAAAATGTATAATATGTAATTTGTAAAAAGTACAACAAAAAGATGGGGTCAGAGGGTATACTCACCATATATGAGTATGGTGTTGAAGTTAGTTTGGTATCAAATCATACGTGATTGGTATAGATTTGGATGTTCAATTTAAGCCCAGTGGTAATGACAAAGAAAATATCTGAAAAATATATACAGAAAGAAATGAGTAGGAACTCAAAATTGAACACTGCAAAAAATTAGATAAATTCATGAAAGTAGGCATTAATGAAGGATTGGAGGGTTAAAAAAATGTGTAAGTCATAAGACTAAAGATCAAAAATAGCAGGAAGAAGTCCTGCATTATTAGTAGTTGTTTGAAGGTATATGGATAAACTCTCCAGGCAAAAGGCAGATAAAATAGACTTTAAATCAAAAACTACTATGAGGGACAAAGAGGGCCACTATATACTTACTGATAAAGGTGTCAATTAAACAAGAAGACACAATGATCATGAATATATATGCACCCTACCACAGAGTCTGAAAATATATGAAGCAAATATTGAAAGATTTGAAGGGATAAATAGATGGTTGTGCATTAATAGTAAGAGACTGCAATATACCACATTCAGTAATGGATAAAACATCTAGATAAAAGATCAATAAGGAAACAAAAGACTTGAATGGTTCAATAAACCAGCATCACCTAACAGACATATGAACACATCAACCAATGGCAGCAGACTTTTCATTCTTCTCTAGTGCATGTGGATCATTCCCCGGTCTAGACAATAATTAGTTCACAAAACAAGTCTCAATATGACGTTTAAAAATGTTGAATCATACAGTGTATCTTTTCTGACTACCATGAGATGAAGCTAGAAATCAGTAACAGAGGGAGAAATGGAAAAGAAACAAGTAAGTGGAAATTAAACACTGAACTCTTAAACAAAAAATGGGTCCAAGAAGAAATCACAATGGAAATTAAGAAATATCTTGAGGTAATAAAATGAAAATACAACATACCAAAACTTATGGATGCAGCAAAGGCAGTGCCGAGAGGGAAATTTAAAGCTCTAAATGCTTACATTAATAAAGAAGAAGGATCTCAAATCAGACAGCTAACCTCGTAACTGGAGGATCTCGAAAAAGAAGAACAAACTAAACCGAAGTTAGCAGAAGGAAGAAAATAACAATGATTAGAGTGGAGATAAATGACATAGAGATTAAAAATCAATAGAATCAACAAAACCAAAAGTTGATTCTTTGAAAAGATCAACAAAGCTGACAAACCTGCACTTACACTGCCAAAGAAAAAGAGAGGATTCAAATAACTAAATTCGTAAATGAAAGGGGTTACATTACTACCAACCCCACATTAATAAACAGCTTTTAAGAGGAACTATGAACAACTATATGCCAACAAATTAGATTACCTAGATGAAATGGAAAAATTCCTGGAAACACACAAACAACTACAGTAACTCTAGAAGAAGTAGAAGATCTCAAGAGACCAATGACAAGTAAAGAAATGGAATCAGTAGTCAAAAACCTCCCAACCAGATGGCTTAATTGGTGAAATTTGCCAGATCTTCCAAGAAAAATTAACACCAATCCTGCTCAAACTCTTCCAAAAAGTTGAAGAGGAGGGAACGTGTCCTAACTCATTCTATGAAGTCAGCATTTCCCTAATACCAAAGCCAGATAAAATACCACAAGAAAAGAAAAGTAGACTAATATCCTTTATAAAAACAAATGCAGAAGTCCTCAACAAAATACTAGTAAACCAACTCCAAGAGCACGTTTAAAGAATTATACACAATCATCAAGTGGGGTTTGTCCCAGGTATACTAGTGTTGTTCAACATAAGAAAATCAATTAATGTAATACAACACATTAACAGAATGAAGGAAAAAAATACATGATCATCTCAAGTGACACAGAAAAAGTATTTGACAAAATCCAGCACCTCTTCTTGATAAAAACACTTAGAAAACTAGGAATAGAAGGCAACTTCCTCAGTATGATGGAGGGCATATATGAAAAACCCAACAGCTAACATAATTTTCAGTAATGAAAGACTGACAGCTTTTCCTGTAAGATAAAGAACAAGACCCACTGTCCCCACTGTTGTTGCAATTGTAGTGGGCTTTCTAGCCAAAGAAATTAGGCAAGAAAATAAATAAAAGGCATCCAAATTGGAAAGGAAAAAGTAAAACTTTCTCTATTTTCAGATGACATGGTCCTATTTGTAGGCAACAGGGAAAATCCCCAACAAAGCTACTAGAGTTCATAAACTAATTCAGCAAAGTGGCAGGGTACAAGATCACCCCCAAGTCAGCAGTATTTCTATACCCTCATAATTATCATTCTGAAGAGGAGATCAAGAACAAATTCCATTTACAATAGCAACAAAAAGAGTCAAAGATCTAGGAATAAATTTAACCAAGAATGTAAAAGCATTATACATGGAAAAGTACAAAATATTGCCAAAAGAAGTCAAAGATTTTTGAATAAATGGAAGGACATTCCATGTTCATGAATGGAAGACAAGATATTAAGGTGTCAGTTCTACCCAAAGTGAATTACAGATTCAATGAAATCCCAATCAAAATTTCTACAGCCTTCTTGTCACAAATGGAAAACCCAGTCATCAACATTATATGGAAAGATAAAAGATCCTAAAACCCACAACCATCTTGAAAAAGAAGAATGAAGGGGGAGGACTCACAATTCCTGATTTTAAAACTTATTACAAAGCCACAGTAAGCAAAACAGCATGGTATTCACACAAGGACAGACATATAGACCAACAGAATTGAACTGAGAGTTCCAAAACAAAACACTGACATCTTGGTCAATTTAATTTTGACAAGTTTGCCAAGTCCACTCAAATGGGAAAGAATTGTCTCTTCAATAAATGCTGCTGGAAAGCTAGATTCTATTTGAAAAGAATAAAGGTGGATTCCCCCCCACACACCAAATGCAAGAATTAGCTCAAAATGGATTAAAGAGCTAAATATAAGAATCAAAACTATAAAACTTATAGAAGAAAACATAGGGAAGCATGTTCAGGACCTTATGTTAGGCAAATGTATTTTTTAGACTTTATAGCAAAACTATGAGCAACAAAAGAAAAAACAGGTAAATCGGACTTCATCATTTTTAAAAACTTTTGTGCATCAAAGAACTTGATCATGAAAGTATAAAAACAATCTTCGAAATGTGAGAAAATATTTGGAAACCACATATACAATAAGGATTTAATATCAAGAATATATAATAAAATCCTACAACTTAACAACGAAAAGACAAATGACCCAATTTAAAAATGGGCAAAAGACTTGAATAGACATTTGTCTAATGAAGAGATAGAAATGGTCAGTAATCACATGAAAAGATGCTCGACATCATTAGCCATTTGTGAAATGCAAATCAAACCACAACGAGATAATTTCACACTCACTAGAATGGCTTCTATTGAAAAAAATGGAAAATTATAAGTGTTGGAGAGGATGTGGGGAAATAGGAACACTCATTCATTGTTGGTGGGAAAGTGAAATGGTGGAGCCGCTGTGGAAGACAGTTTGACAGACCCTCAGAAAGTGAAATATAGAATTACCATATGTGGAGTTTTGAAGTGTATGTGCCCCAGAAAATGCCATGTTCTTTTAGTCCATTCCTGTGGGCGCAGACCTACTGTTGGTGGGACCTCTTCATTGGGTTGTTTCAATTGAGATGAGACCCACCTCATTCAAGATGGGTCTTAATCCTCTCGATAGAGTCCTTTGTAAGTGGATAAAGGACACACAGAACACCCAGAGAAGCTCATGGAAAAAGTCCCTGGAAGCTGAGAGCCACGGACATACCCACAAGAGCTGGGAGAGGAAACCACTGAAGCCAGAAGCTGGGAGCAACGCAACCCAGGAGAGAAGGACCAGCAGATGCTGCCAAGTCACCATGTGCCTGGCCGTGTGACGGCGGTGTCCGGACTGCCAGCAGCCTTTCTTCAGAGAAGGTACCGTCCTGTCGGTGCCTCAATTGGGACATTTTCATGACTTTAGAACTGTAAATTTGTAGGTGAATAAATCCCTGTTGCCAAAAGCCAGTCCATTTCTGTTATATTGCATTCTGTCAGCTTTACCAAACCAAAACTTCACATGACTCAGAAATCCCAGCTCTAGGTGTATGCCCCAAATAACTGAAAGCAGGGATTCAGACAGATATCAGCACACCAGTGTTCACAGCGGCATTATTCACAATTGCCAAAAGATGGAAGCAACCCAAGTGTCTGCTGTGATGAATGGATAAACAAAATGTGGTATGTGCATGCAATAGAATATCACTTAGCTGTAAAAAGGAATGAAGTTCCGATGCACACGACAACATGCATGAACCTTGACGGCATCATGTTGAGTGAAATAGGCCAGACACAAATGGACAGATATTGCGTGATCTCACTGATATGAAACAATTAGAACAATCAAATTCATAGATTCAGAAACTAGAATATAGGTTACCAGGGGCTGGTGTGGGGGAAGGGAACAGAGAGTAAACGCTTACTTGGTACAGAGCTTCTGTACGGGTGGATGGAAAATGTTTGGTGATGGATGGTGATGATGGTAGCACAACATTGTGAATGTAATTAACAGCACTGAATTATATATTTGAATGTGGTTATATGGGGAAAATTTTAGGATGTATGTATGTTACTAGAATAAAAATTAACAAAAAAACATAGTACTCTACGACACAGTGAGCCCTAATATATACTGTGGGCTATAGTTAATAACACAATTATAATAATATTGTTTCATCAATTTTAACAGTTACCACACTGTTAAATGTGAATAATAGGGAAAACTGTGCGTGAAGTGGGGGTTTATATGGAGACTGTTTTTCTGTCTGATTCTTCTGTAAAGCTGTAATTACTGTAATTAAAATGAAGTGAAAAAGAAAGATGTGAAATCACAGTTTTAAATGCACTGGACATCAGTCAGCAAGGGGTATTAATCCCTGAGAAATGAGAAACAATTGAGTGAGCTCTAGAATTGACCCAGCTTACTTACTGCTCTGAAAAAGCCTCCTGACAAAGCACAGGGAAGGGGAATCCAGCCCAGTGGCAGACGCTGATTTGAAGAGAAGGAGCTGAGAGTCCAGGGATCCCAAGGTGGCTAGAATTTTCAGGATCGAGTACCCGAGAGGAGAGAACTCCCCTGAGAGAGCATCAGAGAACTGCAGCACGTGGCCATGGAGTATTCAGCGTGCGATGCAACTGTCTACAGTCGAGGAAAAGACATCAAAAAGGCACTTGTACGGGGCCAAAATAGTGCCTGTTCCCACCAGCCAGAGTGGAAAACTTACAACTTTTGGGGCTTTGAGTAGAATTTTCAGGAAGGTCTTGCCTCAGTAGCAGGGAATAATTAGACTGAGCACTGTTCCATACACTCTGAATAAATCATAAAAACAAGACCTGAAGGGAGCAACTGTTTCCAAGTGACTTAATGTCATCCTCAGGTTGTGCCAACAAAGCTCACAGATATTTATAAAAATATTTAAAAAAATATATCCAGCTTCCAACAAAGTAAAATTCAAAATGTCTGGCATCCAATCACAGATTACTGGGCATGCAAGGAAGCAGGAAAACTGGACACATCACAAGGAGAAAACTCATTTAATTGATTTAAATTGACCCAGAACTGACACAGAGGTTAGACTTAGCAGACACGGACATGAAAATAGTTACTAAAACTCTCTTTCATACATTCAAAAAGTTAGGTAGAGGCATGGAAGATATAAAATGACCCAAATCCATCTTTTAGGGATAAAAACTACAATGTGTAAGATGAAAAATGCACTGTGTTGGATTAAAGGTGACTAGATATTGCAGAAAGCATGATCAGGGTAGTTGAAGCCATAGCAACAGAAACTCTCCAAAATGAAATACAGAGAGAAAAGAGCATTAGAAAACAAAAGGGTGGAGAACCTGTGATTTGTGGTAGAACTTTAAGTGGCCTAATACATGTGTAATTGGCAGCCCTGAGGATGATGAGGGGAGGGGAGATTGGAAAAATATTTCAAGAAATCATGGACCCGAAATTTCCAAGTTATATGCAAACAATCAACCTACCGATCCAAGAATCTCAATAAACCCTATGAAGAAGAAATATGATGGAAACCGCACTGAGGCACATCACAATCGAATTGGTCCAAACCAGTAAAAAAGAGAAAAAAGACATTATATATGGAGGACTACAGAGCAGGAACACAACGGCTTTCTCTTTAGAAACAATGTAATGAGAAGTTGAGCAACATCTTTAAAGTGCTAAAAGAAAAACTGTAAACCTAGCATTTTTTTTTAGGCAGAGAAAATATTTTCCAAATATGAAGGATAAATAAAGTTGTTTTTGGAGTACAAAATCCAAAAGTATTTACCGTCAGCAGACTGGTTCTACAGGAAGTGTTAGAGGAAATCCTCAGGCAGAAGGAAAATGATAGCAGATGGAAATGTGCATCTACACGAAGGAATGGCAAGCACCAGAAATGCTAACTACGTGGGTGTGCCGGTTTGAATGTATTGTGTCCCCCAAATGCCATTATCTTTGTGGTCTTGTTGGACAGACGTGTTTGGTGCTGGTTAGATTTGCTTGGAATGTGCCCCACTCAGCTGTGGGAGATAATTTTGATGAGATGTTCCCATGAAGGTGTGGCCCTGCCCATTCGGGGTGGGCCTTGATCAGTGGAGCCATATAAATGAACTGACTGAGAGAGAGAAAACTCAGTGAGTGCAGCTGGGAGTGATGTTTTGAAGAGGAGCAAGCTTGCTAGAGAGGAACGTCCTGGGAGAAAGCCGTTTTGAGGCCGGAGCTTTGGAGCAGATGCCGGCTGCCTTCCTAGCTAACAGAGGTTTTCCGGACGCCATTGGCCATCCTCTGGTGAAGGTACCCGATTGCTGGTGTGTTATCTTGGACGTTTTGTGGCCTTAAGACTGTAACTGTGTAGTGAAATAAACCCCCTTTATAAAAGCCTATCCATCTCTGGTGTTTTGCATTCTGCAGCATTAGCAAACTAAAACAGTGGGTAAATGCAAGGTCTTCTCTTATTATTTCAATCTCTTTAAAAGATAATCTTCTGTTGAGACAGAAATTATAACAATGTATTCTGGTGCTTATGGTATATATGTGTGTGTGTGAATGGGTGTGTATCTATATATATTAAAATGTGTGAAACATGAGCATAAAGCCTGGGTTGGGAGAAATGGTTTCAATAATATATGTAAGGTGGTATATAAGAATAAGAAGTAAAAATGTATACTCTGTACCCTAAAGCAACCATTAATGTAGCAAAACAAGGCATTTAATTTAGCTAAAAAGCCAAGAAGATAAAATGGAATCCTCTGTATGAATCTCTAAAAAGACAAATCTACTGTATACTTGAGCCTGGGGCTATAATGGGTGGGGGGTTGAGTTGGCAGAAAATAGGTCTGAAGTAGCCTTTGGGGAGGTTGGAAATACCTGGTTACTCGAATATATACATTTGTCCAAACACATCTGGAGACTTAAAATGAGTCCATTTTATTATAGAAAATTATACCTTTAATCCCCCAAATGGATGAAAAATGTTTCATATGCCATCATCCTTATCATCGCCATCATCGCCCAAACAAGAACAAGAACACTAATGGTCATAACATTTGCTCAATACACACCACATGCCGGGAACTGTGCTAAGTGTTTTGTGTGTTGAACTACTCCCCGCCCACCCCCCAACCTCTCACCTCACAATCGTATGAGTCAGGTGCTTTCATCGTCTCATTGTCCCCAAGTTATTGGTGAGGAAACGGAGGTTTGGAGAATGTAAAGGCTGGGGGGATTTTATCTCTACAAGTCCAGCTCCAAAGGCCAGTAGGTTAGTATCTCTACCACTTTGTGCTGCCTTTCCCATATAAGTAATAGGAATGTGTCTTCATGAAAGAGGATCATATGGCTTAAATCACTCTACGAATGCAAATTGCTATTCTAATTATTGTTTTAATTTCCCCTCCCCCAGGTATATATCCCTCCCCTCTAAAATGCCAAGGACCAAGTCCTGCCATAGCTCCTCTGGTTTGTATTTGGCTCACGATGGTTTTGATTGGAAGAAGACTGTGGTAAATTAAAGAAACAGGAAGAACCCAAAGGGCTTTCATGAAGTCATAACCATCGCAATTCAAGCATAGGGCATAGCCGATGGGCTCATAGGCTAAGGAGCAAAAGGACAACATCATTATTTTTAAAACCATGGGAAGGATTGGTATTGTTTTGAATGAGTCAAAAAGTACTTAGTGACTGTATACACAATAAGATCTCAGCTAAGTAGAAGAACCTACATCTATGTAGATAAAAACATAGAAAAAAGATGAGAAGGAAATGCACCTCATCAATAAAGCTATTATTATTGTAGGTTGGGATTGTGATCTATACTACTTTTTTCTTCATGCTTATCTTTTCTCATATTTTCTGTAGTGACAGATATTGCCTACAAAATCAGAAAAGCATCTATGTTTAAAGAAATGAAAAGTGCTTTTAAAAATAAAAGATTAAGTTCCGAGGGTACGGGATTCAAATCCTAGAGCTGGGGGCTCTCGTGAAAGGAAGATCTCCTCTGAGCTCGGGGTGGCTGTGGAGAGAGCTGCGGTGGGGCCGTTTCCGAGTATCCCACAGAGTCTGACCGAGTCTAACCCTTCCCAGAGGCCGCTTCTGATGGAATTCGGGACACCTGCCCTTGTTTATGGATGCTTTTCTGAAAAGACTAAAATTAAGATTTTCCTTACAAAATTAAGGCACATTTTACCCAGCATTGCCTGTAAAGTCCCAGGATTCCAGATCTGCAAACACTATCCATGGGTTACGGTCAGTCATTTTTATTTTCTCTTTTTCTTCCATTTTTTGTCTTTTACTTCTGCTCGTTGGGCCCATTATCACTAAAACTGAAGATATACTCAATGCTTTTTATTTGTGGATTTCATCTTTTTAGTATTTGCCTGCCCACTAAAATTGATTTGTAACCCCAAAACTGTTACTTGCATTGCTTCTGCGGTCACTAGCAGAGTGGCCAAAACCTGAGTTGCCCGATAGCACGTTCCCAGCTGAGGTCGATCGAGGTGATGCTCGCAGTCTTATTTCAGCTCTCATGCTGTGGCCGTGTCCTTTTCAGGGTGTATTTAGTGCCACGTTTTTCACATTTTTGTAGTTTCTGTTGATGATTTTGCTATTTAAAATGGGCCTATCCTGTTTTTAAAAGGTGCAGGGCTGGAGTGCTATCTGGTGTACCCAATCATGAGAAGTCTGTGATGTGCCTTACGGAGAAAATACGTGTGTGAAATAAGCCTCGTTCAGGCATGACGTCTAGCACTGTGGGCCATGAGTTCAGTGTTAATGAATCAAAAATAGATGTTAAATGTCTTTAAACAGAGACAAGTAGAGTGTTTTATTGGTTGGTGAGAATCTTGGACCAGAGGCTCACAGGAACCTCCCCCTGATTTTCCCTGGGGTGGACTGGAGCTGTGAACCCCAGAGAAACGTGCTCTCCACCTTAACCCATTCCTGTGGGTGTGAACCCACTGTAACAGGGCCTTTTGATGAGGGGACTTCAGTTAAGGTGTGGCCCTCCCTTAATTGGGTTGGGTCTTACTCCTTTTACTGGAGTCCTTTATAAGAGAATGAAATCCAGACATACACACAGAGAAAGCCACGGGTAGAAGCCGGAAGTCAACGGAACCCAGAGAAGCCAGGAGAGGCCGCCATGTGTCTTGCCATGTGACAGAAAAGCCAAGGACCAAGGATGGCCGGCAGCCAGTCACAGAGCGCCAGTCTTCTGGGAGAAAGCATCATCTTGATGATGCCTCGATTTTGGACTTCTCTGGGCTCAAAACCATGAGCCAATAAATTCCTGTTGTTTAAGCCAATCCATTGCGTGGTGTTTGTTTTGGCTGCCCTGAAACTAAAGCTTTCCCCTAGGAGCACTGGCTCAGTATTCACCACTTCCGTGCTTGTGGGGACTTTGTAGAACATAACCCTCGCGAATGACGAGAGTTGACTGTGCTTGGCATTGATACAATTTTATCTTTTTTTTTTCACTCCGTGGCACTTTCTCCTTTAGAGTGCTGGTCAGGTGTTGTGTGGCACTGCTGGAGTGGTTGTGCAGTGCAGGATGTAAAAGAGGGGACTGTGGCCCCTTGTATCCCAGCTCCCTCTTTTAAAACCCCCAGGACCTGTGCCTCAGTTTCTCCTTAAGTTTTCCTTTTATTATCTTTTAAAATACATGAATCATATAAAAGATTATATATAACACATAATTAGGTTGGAAAGAAGAATGATAAACAACCCATGAATTAGACCATTCCCAAAACTTGTGTCTACCCATATGTTCCTTTCCTCTTCCAGGTTTCCACCTCTCCCAGGGTTAACCATCACCCTAAATCAGTCTCTTGTATCCTTCTTAAAAAATGTATTTATGCCTAACTGTATATTGTTTAATTTTACTTGCTTTTGAGCTCTATACAAATATTATGATACTGCATGCTGCTGTAGTTTCTCTTAATTACTACACAATATTCTATTGTAAAGGGTGCTTAGGTTTTCAGCTTTTTGCTGTGATACATAATGATGCAAGAAAATTCTTTTATATGTTTTTTGGTGTGTATCTTCCATGTGCAAGCGTGTCTCTTGTGAATATACCTAGGTGTGGGATTGTTGGTGATTAAGCATCTTAGTTTGCTGGAGCTGCTGTCGCAAATGTCACAGACTGGCGGCAGGAATTTATTGGCTCATGGTTTTGGGTCTAGGAGTCCCAAATCAAGGCATCAGCAAGGCGATGCTCTCTCCGCAGTGTGTGTGGCGCTCTGGTGGTGGTGTGCCACGGTACTTGGTGTTCCTTGGCTTGTGTTTCTGCCTCCCATCATGTGGCAAAGTCCCTTCCTTTCTGCTGTGACTTCCAGGTCCTCTTTATAAACCTCCAGTAGGCAGAGCAAGAGCCACCCTGGTTCAGTTGGCGAAAACTTAACTAAAAATAGCATTTTCAAAGGTCCTGTTTACAATAGGTTTACATCCGCAAGGATGTGTTTAACATTAAGAACATGTGATCATGGGGGACATAATTCCATCCACCACGTTAGGTATAAGAATGTTCAACTTTTCAAAATAATGCCAGATTGTTTTCCCAAGTGTTGTATCAGTCGCCCTCCCATTAGCAATGTGTACGAGTTTCTCTTCGTCTATATCCTCTCCAATACTGATGCAGTCTGACTCCTTAATTATTGCCAAGTAAACGATAGTTTATTGATGGTCTTATTTTCATTTTTCTGAGTACCAATGATATTGCACCCCTTTTCATAAATGTATTCATGCTTCTTATGCAAAATACCTATTTGCATCTTTTCCTCATTTCTAAATTGGATTTTCTTTTTTTTTCTTATTGATTTGAAGGAGTTCCTATATGTTCTGGATACTAATTCTTTGTCATTTATATGTGTTTCAAACATCATATCCCCATTTGTGACTTTTCTTTTCACTGTCTTTATGGTGTTTTTTGATGAACATAAGTTATTATTGTAATAAGTAAAATTTTATCATCATTCATTTTAGATTTAGTACCTTTTGTGTCTTAAGAAATCCTTCTTTAGATTAGAAAGCTGTTGTCTTATATTTTCTTCTCCAAGTTTTTTCTTTTGTTGTTGTTTTTCACATTTAAGTCTTTAATCCATTTGGAATTGATTTTTGTTTAGGGTTTGAGGTAGGGATCTAACCACGTTTCCCCCTGTATTGACAGCTATTCATACCAGACCATTTGTTAAGCCCACCTCTCCTCGTTGAGCTGCAGAGCAATTGCTGTCATATGCCAAAGTCCCATGCATGTATGAATCTATTTCTAGACTCTCTATTCTGTTCCACTGGTCATTTTGTCTATCACTGCACCAATATTACACTGTCTTATTTGCTCTAACTTTGTGAGTAAGCCTTCCTGTTACAGCAAGTCTCTAAATTATTAGGTTGCCTTGTCCATTCTTGATCCTTTGCTTTTCCATATATATTTTAGAATCAGCTTGTCAGTTTCCATAGAAAACCAAGTTCAAAGTTTGAGTGCATTCGTAACCCTCCTTTGGGAGGAAATGACATCTTCCCAATGTTGAGTGTTCTGGTCCATTAGCAGGGGACGGCTCTCCTTTACTCAGTACCCTTTAATGTATTTCAATAGAGTTCCATAATTCCAGAGTTCAATAGAGTTTAATGCATACCAGACTTGCCTATTTCTGCTTAGATTTATTTCTAGATACCTTTTTGTATTGCTTATGATGATAAAAAGTGACTTTTTTTTTTGCTAAATGACATTTTCCAAGTGTTTGCTGATGGTGGGTAGAAGGGCAATTTGTACTTATACATTGCTAGCGCCTTTCCAAACCCACTATTCTAATGATGTTTTCTGTAGATTATTTTGAGTTTCTGCATAAACAATTGCCTCATTTTCTTAATTTAAAAAATATGTAATAATAATGATTTAGGAATAATAATTCACCTGCTTATGAGTTATAAAACAGTTAATGTAAAGTGCTTAGAAATATGAGCTATACATATTGTCATTATTAATATTTTAAAGTAATGACTTTACTGTTTTTATAAAAATTATAGGTGCATACTATAAAAACTAAAGCAATACAGAAAAGTACAAACAGGAAACTGACGGACCACCCAGTAGCCCACCACCCAGAAACGAGTCAGGTTAACGCTTGGTGAACAACATGCTAGATTTCTTTCTTTGAACAGGTGGAAAATAGATGACTATATTGATAGATAAGGTGAAATAATTTTTTAACAATATGTTTATATTTACATGATTTTTAAAAAGTGAAATACTAAAATTTAATTTACTTAAGTTTGAAAGAAGGAAAAATATCTGATGGAATAGCTTAACTTTAGATAAATCTCCTCTCTGCTAGAGACATTAATCTCTAAACATCCTACTTAGGTTAACAAAAAAGATTTTGAAAACTGGATAGCTATGGACAAAGAGTGAAGTTGAACCCCTACCTCACACCATATACAAAAATGAATTCAAAATGGATCAGAGACCTAAATATGAGGTAAAACCGTAAAACTTAGAAGATAACATTGTGGCAAATCTTCATCATCTTGGATTTGGCAATGGCTTTTTAGATATGATGCCAAAAGCACGAGCAAAAAAACAACAATAGATAAATTTGACTTCATCAAAATTAAAAACTTTTGTGCAAATCACATGTCTGATATGGTTTTAATATCCAGAATATATAATGCGTATATAGGTAAACTGAATTTTCCCCTTGTAATACTTACTTTCTTCTGGGCATGTGCTTAAAGAAATAATTCTCTAAACTTGATGCATAATAACATCCAGAATACATCTTGTAACCATTTTATGTCAAGTTTTCCTGGTTCATGTGTGCTCTCTCAGTCGGTACATTGACTTTTTCCTTCATATCAAGAAAAATTTCTTGTGTTATATCTTGGATTAATTTCTTCCGTTCTCTTTATTGGGCTGTCTGCTTCAGGGACATCTGTTTTCCTCTATTCTAATATTCTGCCTGTCTTCTATATCCATTGGCTTCTCTTTAATTACTTTCATCTCTTTTTTACCCCTTCTGCATTTTCTACGATTACCTTGGATTTTAACTCCGTGCTGTTATTTGATTTTCAGCAGTGTCAAGTACCTTTCTGATTGCAGTTTATTTATTACACCTATAACTTGGTCCTATATTGGATCCTTAGTTGGACAATATTATTCTTTTGCTTGATAATATCATCTTTTGACTCCTGTATAATTTCATTCACTTTTTAATGGAATTTTTTTTTTTTTTTTTTTGACGGCATGCAGCACTTGCATGGAATCTGATTCTGCATCTTAGGTTATGCTCTGACCTCCCTTTGAGGGTTACATCCCAGGCCCACTTGACCAGCTGTGGGCAGGTTCTGACCCTCGTGGGCAGGTTCTGACCCTCGTGGGCATCAGAAACTTGTGCCAACTCAACAGAGTGCCCGGGGAGGGAGGCCAGATCAGGGGTAGGCACCTGGTTAGATTTGAATTTTAGATAAACCATGAACAATTTCTTAATATAAGTATGCCTCAAATGTGACATTTTTGCATGTTTGTATGCCCTCTGCCAAGCTCCCCCTATGGCGTGGGGGTTTCTCGTCTTGAGGGTTTACTTCTCTCCTTCAGGTCTGCCATGCTGCCCTGACCCAGCCCCACCCAGCACGACTCGGCAGCAATTCCCGGCATTCCTCTCTTTCCTCGGAAAAGCTCCAGGGGCTGGGGTGGGCTCGGGAGGTGCAACTTTCTTGCCAAACCAGAATCCCAGGCTTCTCCCCCATTTTCAATGTTCACAGCACGGGGTGCCAGCTGCTGGTGATTTTTGTTTCTATGAATTTTTTTTTCACTGTGTTAAAGGAGGGTTGGTCGTGATGCTTCTTTATTCTGCCATATTCTCCAGGAAGACTCCTCTTTAGTTGTTTATTCTTCCAGGAATGGGGTGTCCTTGCTCCACATGTGGAGGTTCATAATGATGGTTGAATGAATGAATGAGATGCAGTTGCAAAAACTGAGTAAAAGAAGGTTCCTCTGGTCCAGTGGGGCCGGAGGGGGTGGGGGTGGGTGGCACAAGGATCGTGGAGTCCTGAGCCCACCCTCCGACTCCAGCCGTGTGGTGTGGAGACAGCGTGGCCCTGCCCCAGTCGCTCTCTGGTGGAAGAGAGGGGCTAAGAAATAGCACTAAATGAGAGTTCCAGCTCTGCCTTGAGTTCGCCTCCATTACCAAAAGCCAGTGGTAAATTAATTGAATGAGTCTCAAAAAACCCTATTAACATAAAGGTTTAAAGGTAGGAAAAAAATCACAGGGAAGTAGTGGATAAATGACATATAGCTGTGATTCGCAGAGAATTTAGCATCAGGAGGAGGAAGATGGACAAGCAAACAACTGGGGGACAGAGGGGTTCAGTGGGTGCAGAGGGGTCCAGTGGGGGAAGAGGGGTTCAGTGGGGGCAGGAGGGGTTCAGTGGGGGTAGGAGGGGTTCAGTGGGGGCAGAGGGGTTCAGTGGGGGTAGGAGGAGTTCAGTGGGGGCAGAGGGGTTCAGTGGGGGTAGGAGGGGTTCAGTGGGGGTAGGAGGGGTTCAGTGGAGGTAGGAGGGGTCCAATGGGTGCAGAGGGGTCCAGTGGGTACAGAGGAGTCCAGTGTGGGTGCAGAGGGTCCAGTGGGTACAGAGGGGTCCAGTGTGGGTGCACAGGGGTCCAGTGGGTGCAGAGGGGTCCAGTGGGTACAGAGGGGTCCAGTGTGGGTGCAGAGGGTCCAGTGGGTGCAGACGGTTGAGTGGCCTCTGGTAGACCTGCCTGGAGGGGCATCTGGGGCAGGTCGGGAAACGCTTCATGGATCGGATGCTTGTGCTGCAGTTTCCGGGTTGCAGGGAGTGGCTGCGTGGGAGCTGTGGGCAGCCTTGGCAGGCGCCGGGGAAAGGCAGGTAGCTGTGAGAAAGCAGCGTCCACTCACGGAGCTGTCAGTGGGCCTGGGAAGAGCCGGGTGCCGCACCGAGAGGGGCCTGGAGCCGGCCTGGAGCCACCGCAGGTCACGCAGCAGACGTCCCACCACCCTCTCCTCCGCTGCCTCCTCCCAAGAGTTGCCTGGAATGGCCGGTGGCTCCACTCTGCTCGAATCACTAGATGAGCTGGAAAGCAGGATGATTTTGCAGCTTACGTGCATGACCACCGGGCGTGGCCCCCTCTGCATTTTAGGGCTGATGACGGAGACGAGGATTCAGGGGTGCTCCTCTGAGGCCAGCTCTTTCTGGGACATCTCACCAACGTACTCATGCCATCTTTCTGCCTCGGTGACTCAGTGGGTATAAGTGGCGGGTCTGTTTATAGATGTGCACTTGGCGCCTTCGGTTCTGGGTAACTCCAAAACCATCAAAAAAGCCTAATTTTTTCCTCTACTTTTAGCCAGCAGGAAGCACATTAGCAGAATCCTCTTTTTGCCTACACATAAGATGGCATGATTTTCTCCAAAAGCATGCTCCAAGAAGGAAGTTTGTTCCAGCGAGCCCCTCCTGCGGGCCAGCTCTGCCTGGAGAAGTCACTTGGGGATATGTAAGTGCCTGGCACGCGCGGCTCTGCATGAACGGTGTTGAGTGATGAGGTGCTGCGTTGGGAGTGTTGGCTTCAGGTTAGTGACCTCTGCACGAGGACCTCCTGTTCTGGGCACTGGGCTCGGCAGCCATGACACAGGCTGGTTAAGGCTTTGGTTCTCGACACCCTCCCACCCCCCGGGGCTCAGCCTCCCAGAGGACAGCAGGTGAACACTCGTGGACGGAGCACGGGACCGTGCCAAATGATGCCCGAATTCCCGGGACGTTCAACCGCGTGCTCTGTGCCCTCTGCCTGGGGCAGGATGTGCCGTGTGGTTCCTTCCTTTCGGAGCCCAGGAATCTCAAACGGAGCATGCAGGAGCTGGTGAAGTTATAAACAGACGCTTCACTGTGAGCTTTAAGAAGGTTTCCTTGCTTTATGACATGGATTTTGCACCCTAGCTCCGTAGGCTTAGAATAACACAGAGGAAACTTGGAACAATATTCATAGGTTAGACAGTGGCCTCCCAAACCTTGTGTCCATCCAGAACCTCCGAAGGTGACCTCACCTGGAAATAAAGTCATTGCAGGTGTGATTGAGGAAGGGTCAAGGTGAGATCATAGTGGGTGGGGACGGACCCTAAATCCAATGAGAATGTCCTTAGAGGAGAAAGTAAAGGACACCAGAGACCCAGGGAAGGCGGCATGTGACGACGGAGTGGAGGCTAGGGTGGTGCAGCCCGAGCCAAGGAGCCCAGGGCCACGGGAAGCTGGGGAGGCCGGAAAGTAGCTTCCCCTCGAGCCCCCGGTGGGAGCAGGGTCTGCGGACGCCTTGATCTCAGACCTGCGGCCAGAATGATGAGGGAATAAACTTTGGTTGTTCTGGCCCATCCGGTTTGTGGTTGTTTATTGTGGCAGCCCCGAGAAGCAAATACCCGAGAGAGTATACATTCCAAAATGTTAGCCATCTGTGCCAGTTTGAATGTATTATGCCCCCAAAACGCCATTATCTTTGATGCAATCTGGTGTGGGCAGACATGTTAGTGTTGATTAGTGTGTAATTCTATTGATTGAGTGTTTCCGTGGAGATGTGACTCAACCAACTGTGGATAAGACCTTGATTGGATGATTTCCATGGAGGTGTGGCCCTGCCCATTCAGCATGGGCCTTGATTAGTTGACTGGAGCCCTATATAAGCTCAGACAGAAGGAGCGAGCTTGCTACAGCCAAGAGGGACACTTTGAAGAAAGCACAGGAGCTGAGAGAGGAGCTGCAGCTACGAGACATTTTGGAGACAGCCTTTGAAAGCAGACTCTTGCTCTGGAGAAGCTAAGAGAGGACAAATACCCCAAGTGCAACTAAGAATGACATTTTTGAGGAACTGCAGCCTAGAGAGGAACATCCTGGGAGAAAGCCATTTTGAATCCAGAACTTTGGAGCAGACGCCAGCCACGTGCCTTCCCAGCTAACAGGTTTTCCGGACACCATTGGCCATCCTCCAGTGAAGGTACCCTTGGACACTTTATGGCCTTAAGACTGTAACTGTGTAATCAAATATACCCACTTTTATAAAAGCCAGTCCATCTCTGGTGTTTTGCATCCCGGCAGCATTAGCAAACTAGAACACCATCTCAGTGTGCGTTTCAAACTGTGGCCTCAGTCAACTTCTGACAGCTCAATTGGGACCATCAGAAAAACAGGCTTCCAGAGGGAGGGGAGAGGGTTGACGCAGAGAGCTCAGGCGTCCTGCCGGCTCCCGTCCCCCCGATTCTGCCTGTCCCGTCATTTCCATCATCCCACATGCTCTGCTCGTCTTGCTCCCCACTCTACCTCCCCCCGCCAACCAGAGGTCCTGAAGTGTTTAGAGAGTGGCCAGTTGCTATTCCAAGTCCTCACGTAGGACAGTGGGTGTCACACAGAAGTTCAGTTTTAGTCATAGGGAAGTTTGGCTTTGAACCCCAGCTGTCAGCCAGAGGCATCTGTTTTTGAGGAGGGGCCCCGAAAACAACCTGCAGAAGGTTACTCAGAGCCAGGGACCCACAGTGGACCCAGAGCATTAGGTCAGAAGATGTGGTCCCCCATCGACTGTCCAGGCGGCTCCACGCAGGTCAGCGTCTCCGGGCCTGTTCACCTGTGATCTCACCTTGATCCTTACCTTAAGTAAGTAATGATGCTCACGAGGTTGTGTGCACAATAAAGAAGATGGACATGGAAACACTTTGTAAACAGAAAAGCAAAGGATGGATGCAAGTGTGTCAAGGCACTAAACTTGCAGGTTAAGTGTGCGAGATTGCAGTTCAATATTTCTATGCTACCCACAGGTGGTTCACTGGATGCCTGGAAGGAAAGTCCAGGGAAAGAGTTTCCCTTTTCTGCAAGCAGCTCAGCTGCAGCAGACAAGCCTGGGAGGGCTGCCCGGGCACCACTCTCAGCGCAGGGGGACTGGCTGAGGGGGACGGCCATCTCCACCCAGGATCGGGAAAGCGTCTGGCCCTGCCGGCGGTGTGGGGCTGGGGGCACCTACCCGTCCCCTGTGTTCATGTAGAGGGGGCTCAGCAAGCTTCCTCTGCAATGGACCATAGAGGAAACACCTTCAGCTCCACAGCCGTAGGGTCTGTGTTGCAATGAGCTGTGCCCTAGACGATCCGTAACTGAATGGGCACACCGTGTTCCAACAAAACTCTATTTACAAAAACAGCCGCTGGTGGGATTTTGCCCGTGGGGTGTAGTTTGGCTGACTTTTATTTGTTTCACAATAGTCTGACTTATGAGATTTTGGTCATCGAGCTCAGAAAGCATCAGTACAGCAGCTCAACTTGATGGCTTGAGCCGGAGTCGTCTAATTTCCTCTGTGAGTGGGTGTTCCCGAAGGGCTGCCCAGGGAGGGACATTGCGTTAGGGGTGTCTGCTGTCGGGTGAGGGGAAGAACCCTGCCCGGCTGAAGGTCGTCCTTCTTTCCTTTCATGTGCTGACATGCGGGGCAGTGCAGCGGACTGACAGCCAGTGGACTCTGGCAGAGAAACACAATGGGGCTTCTGCAAAGGAACTTCTGATTCGGTTTTTCCCCTCACTCTGACAGGCAGAGAGAAGCCAGTAAACACTGAGCAGGACGTCGTGGGGCTGGCTGAACGCCGTTGGGAAAGTCACACGTTTTTGGTAGCGCGGCTGGCTGAGGCCCGCGGGGACCCAGACGCTGTTTCCTTGTAGTCTGAATCCAGAAATCTCTCCTCGTCGCCTTCGCTGTTTTTTTCTTATTCTGAATATTATTTCTGTCCTGGATGCAATAGGGTTCCCCCAGAAGATGTGCTTGGGTCTGACCCCAGCACCTGAGAACGGGGCCTTATTTGGAAACAGGGCCGTCACGTCTGCAGTGACGTTGAGATGAGACCACCCCGATGGGGGCCTTAGCAGAGGGGAGGGCGGAAGGCAGCCACATGAAGACAGAGGCAGGGCCTGGGGGGCTGCAGGACAAGCTGTGGGACGTCTGGGCCCCCCGGAAGCAGGGAGAGGAGGAAGGGGCCCACACAGAGCCTCTGGAGGGAGCGTGGTCGACACCTGGGTTTCAGACTTCAGGCCTCCAGAACCATGAGGGTGCTTTATGTCACCCAGTTTATGGGACTTTCTCAGGTGGCCCCAGAAGACTCAGACAACTACCAGTGACGGCAGCCCCTGATTCAGTCGTTCTCTGAGCCCAGCACCATGCCCCGAATCTGTACAGCCATGCCTTTCGGGAAGGCGTGTTAAATCCATTTTACACTTGAACATGGAGACTCAAATAGGTGAAGCAATGTCCTCACTTCAAACAGCTGTTTAAACGATGGGGCAGGGGATGAGACTGAGGTTTTTTCCACCACAAAACCCCCCACCTTACCCAAAGCTGCTCCCCCCGGCATGCGAGGGGCACCCCCAGGACGCGGCCCAGTGGCGCCTGTTGGCCTGGGTTCACTGGGAGATGCCCCAGTTGTGACCATCCTTGCTTTCTTGTCCACGTCCCCTGGCGAACCCCACAGGAGGACAAGCAGGGTGAGCTGGGCTGGAGGAGTGGGGCCTCCCCGAGGTCAGTGGTCTGCTGGGAAAGCACTGGACATCAACACATGTGTCCCCATGGGCGTGGACACCGTGCGGATGCTTCCGGGTCTCCGTTGCTCCCTCAAAGCCACTGGCCTGCATCATGCCCCTGATGAGGCTTCCCCTCCCACCCAGAGCCACCCATGCCTGCTCCATAACTCGTGGTGGCACCGTCTGCCCACGTGTCCCCTTCCCAGCCAGGCCACAGGCATCCTGAGGGTCAAGACCAGCCTTGTCCTCTGAGGTTTCCCCAGGAATCCGCACTGGCTCGTCCCCAGCGAATGTCGGGTGAACCTCAAACAGATGCCTGAGCGTCACGTCACCTGTTGTTCAATGCTGTTGCCACTACTAGCCTGTGAGGTGTGCAGTGCGGGTGTCAGTATCCCCTTTCTACACGCGAGGAAATGGGCCTTTACCTGGGGCTGGTACGAGATCAGGCAGTAAGTGACACCACTACCTGCTGTGTCCCCTCGCGGGCAGCACGCTCCTGAGTGTTTAGTTGTGCAGGAGTTGGTCCTTTCGTATTCCCAGTTTGTGGATGAAGATGCCAAGGCAGGAGGAGCCAGCAGGTTGCCATGTCTTACAGGTGCTTGGAGTTACGGCTCAAATTAGCTCCCGGGCCCAGGTGGGCTCTGAGCCTGGCACTGCCGTGACCGTAACCCCGACTGTCCTCTCCTGACCCAGAGCTCCCGGCTCTCACCACCCTACAGGGGAGGCGCCAGGGCCGCACGCAGGGCTGTGGCCTTGAGGATGGAAGTGAGAAGCAAGTTCCAGGAGGCCCAGCCCTGCTGAGATTGCCGCAGGAGGCCTGACATGGCGCTGGGTGGAGAAGCGTGGCGGTGGGCTGACGAGGAAGGAGACGTGACGGCAGCGGCGAGTCCCGTCTGGGCCGTCGAGGCTCATAAATGAGGAACAAACCTTGCGTGCGCTGGTTGAGGGTGGGGTGGATGGCTTTGGAGCTAGGACAACCTGGCCTCCTGTCCTGACTGACTCAGTGGCCTTGAGCCCATGACTTAACTTCTTTGAGGCTCCTCTTAGTTCTGTAAATTTGTAAAAGTGCACGTGCTGCCGGGTTGTGGAAAGGGTTGGAAACGGTGGCCCTTTGCACAGCCACTCTCGGCCCTTGGTTTTGGGAGAGAGGCCTTTTCCGTGAGCTGATGTGATGGAAGAAAGCCACGCCTGGACCTTCTTGGGGGCACTGATGATAATAAGGCTCCGGCGGAGCTAGAAGGAGCTGAGAAGCTCCTCGTGGCCGCCTTAGTTCAGGGCAGGGCACCTGGCTCCAAGGATGCTCCTTCTGGGCTCATGAACTTGAAATGATTGCTCAGCAAAGGCGGCCATTCCTCACGAAGGGCCTCCAGCGAGCCCGGTGGGTCCTTTCATTCTCACCACGACCCGCAAGGTGGTGGTGGCATTTCCACTGTGTAGACGAGAAATCTGAGATTCAAACAGATGAATGGAACCTAAAGTGGGGCAGCTGCTGGGAGAAGAGTTTGGTGCTTCCTCAGAAAGTTAAACATAGAATTACCACGTGGCCCAGCAATCCCACTCTTAGAAGCCCCTGGAAGCAGGGACTCAGACAGGTGTTTGCACACCGATGCTCACAGCAGTGTTATTCTCGATTGTCAAAGGTGGAGGCAACCCAAGTGTCCGTCCACAGAGGAACGGATAAACTAAATGTGCTATATGCATGCAATGGAATATTCTTCAGCTGTAAAAGGAATGATGTTCTGATACAACATGGATGAACCTTGAAAATATTATGCTGGGTGAAATAAGCCAGACACAGATAGACAAATATCATATGATTCCACTTGTATGAAATATCTAGAGAAAAAAAATTCATGGAGATAGAAAGTAGCTTGTGGTTCCTAGGGGCTGGGGGCTGGGGAACGGGGAGCTATTACTTAATGGGTGATGAGTTTCTGTTTGGGGCGATAAGTTCAGGAAACAGGAGGTGATGGTGGCACAACATTGCGAATGTGATTTAAACCTCTTGAAAGTGGTTGAAATGGCATATTTTATATGTATATATGTTACCACAATTTTTAAAATAGCATTGTTTTTAAAGGAAAAGCAAAACAGGAGGGACGTACTTCAGGTCCCACGGACGTGAGCGGCGGATGGGAGAGTGGGCCCACGACGGCGTGCCTGCCCCTTCACCCTCCCAGGCTGCCCACGTGTATTGCCAGCTTCTAATATGCTTTGAAAAGATTTACTGAACACACCAGGAGTTTTTATCAACTGGGATTTTTTCCCTCAAGTTGTTATTTTGCATCAGAAAAAAAAAAAATGAAAAGAATTTAATTCATCATTAAGTGCCAAGGAGGAAAAATGCAACAGGGGGCCAGCAGCCAAGGAACAGCAAGGAACTTACTAGAAGGGGAAGCTGGAAGGGGAGCCGCGGGCTGGAAGCAGGGGGCACTTGTGGGTTCCGGGGTCAGCCGGCCGGTGGGCGAGTGCTCCCAGGCCCTGCCCGTTGGAAGGACAGTCAGACTCACCCAGCTGTGGAGTCGGGGTTGTGCTGTATCTGTGATCAACTGTTCAACTGTTTCTGATTCTGGGTGGGAGCAGCCGTGTGCACGGAAGGCCCCCGAGGCAGGGTGGGGGATGGGCAGAGCACCGGTGGACACAGGGGTGGTGCCACGGCCCCAGAAGCCAGGGCCGGTCAGTGGGACCCCACGGGGCTCCAGTCCCAGCTCCGGTTCCCCTGAGCAGAGAACCTCGGCAAGTTCAGGGCCCGGAGCCTCCATTTATAAATTTCTGAGTAGGGACCCCCAGGTCCACTCCCAGGGTCGCTAGGAAGGTGAAAAGAGGCCAGCTGGGCTTCCACCTCATTTGTGAAGGAGGGCGGTTGGCTGGAGAAGTTCCGCAGCCCTGTCCAGTTTTATGATTCTGCATCCTGCTCCTTTGCACGTCATTAGTCATTGGGCTAAGGGGTACAGGAGAGGGAGATTGAATACTTAGAGCATGTCCTTAAAGAGGCAGCTCGAAAGCCACCTTCCCTGTGGAGCCCAGCTCAGACAGTCCCGCGTCCCCGTCCTGTTTCTTGCCCATCGTTGCCTGCCCTCTCTGCCCAGATGGGGCTGTTTTTCTGTCCGCTCCAGGCACTCCTGCAGGCAGGAAGCTCATCCCATCCACGTGAGGGCCTCACACCACGTCTGAGCTCATACATTTGTACGGAAGAGGTCAGAGCCATTGCTGGGTGGAGAACAACCAGAAGTCCGCCCAGCAGCTTCTGGAAAATCAAACCGGCCCATGGCGGCCACTATGGAAAATCGAAGTTCTGAAGCATCATTTGGGAGACTCATCCGTGTGGTACAGGGGACCCAAGGCAGAGCCGGGCGATGGGGTTCAGACTTCACTCCCTGACCCCGGGTGATCTGAGACGCCCCCACAGGGCGCCAGCACTTATCCTCCGATGGTGATGTTAGATATTCAGTCCACGGAAATGTGCGGTGGGCTGTCCACCCTCAGCTGGGCAGTGGCTGTTTATTGAATGTGCTGGGGAAGGGGGAGAGCAGGGGCTGGGAGATGGCGGTGGGAGGCTGGAGCACGGAAGGTCTTCAGGATTTCTGAGGTGCCAGGGTCTCTGAGTCCACTCCCAGAACCTGCTCCTCCCTGCTCCACACATGTGCTTTCCAGCTGGGCTCAGATGCCGCGTCCCCTTCCAGTTCTCCAGGCCCCGTGTGGCAGGAGCGACTCTGTGCTCCCACAGAAGTGTGTTTGTGTCCTTGTTCCCCTTGACTTACCCCCAAGGAGTCTGGCCTTTAATTCCTCGCCTTCCTCCCTGCTAGAGTGCCAGCCCCTCGCGGGCAGGGCCAGATCCCGCTCGCTTACTCCTGGCCCCGCATCGGGGGAGGAGGAGCCCGTGGCCGAGCAGAGGGGATGGGGAGAGAGGGGCCCAGAGGGAAGGCAGCACGGGCGCTGGGTACGCTCTGTGTTCACCCTAGTTTGGAAAACCCAGTAGGGAACCCAGTTCGGGTTAGAGACCTCCATGGGTGTGTTTGCCCTGCAGCGAGAAGACAGAACGCCCTGAAGTCACTTATTCCCACCCTCACCCCCATGCCCCAAAGATTTTATGTCTTTACTTGAGAAAGGTTTTGCTAGTTCATGGACTGTGTCGCAGCTGTTTTAAATTATTTTAAAGCATGGTGTATAGATGATTAAATAATGATCAAATCCAGCAGAAAGGTTCAAGAAAGGAAAGCTGATGTCTCCCATCCCCCCCAACCCCAGCTGCACTGTCCTTCTGTTTTTAATTCTCCCTATGAGCCCCCCACCCCATTTCTCCACCTAGAATGCTTCTCCCAGGTGTTGACTCGTCTGTGGACCCTGCCCCCCGCCCAGGTTCATGGTCCCTCCCCTCGATCTTTATTCCTTATTGTTTTTGTTGCTTTCCACATTTAAACATGCTTAAGGGATTTCTGCACAGTTCATGTGCATTATGAACGGAGTTACGTGGGCTGTGTCATGTTTTGTGTTTAGCTATGCATGTGCCTAACTGGTTTACCAGCCCTGGGCTCTGCCCCATGCCCTGCTGTGTGCACCGATGCCCGATGCCACTGGGGGATGTGGTGCTGACCCAGGAGCCAGACCTGGGTGCTCAGGTTCCAGAAGCCCCTGTCTTTTCTATCACCCTCAGCTACCGTTGTGCGGTGGGCACTGGGACGTGGCAATGTCCCTATTTGCTGGGCTGTGTGTCAGGCCCCTTTGGCACTGGCAGGAGCTCTGACCCCTGGTCCCCGAGACCTACATGCATGGGGGATGCCGTGGAAAGGACACTCGGTGTGATGTCGGGTAGCATCATCCCTCCCGGGGGTCTCAGACCCCATGTGATGGTTTGAATTGTGTCCCCCTCCCCTTCCAAAATACATTTCAGGCCCTGATCCCTGTGACTGGGACCAGATTTGGAAATAAGGTCTTTGCAGATGTCAAGTTGCGATGAAGTCTGGCTGAAGTAGGGGCCCCTGCATCCAGTGATGGGTCCTTGTAAGATGAGGACATTCGTGCACAGAGACATGCTGGAAGACGGCCTTGCGACGATGGAGGCAGAGGGAGGTGCGGAACAAGTTCTCCAGCACAGCCTTGGAGGCCCCGAAGCTGCCGGTCCCCGATTTTGCACTTCCACCCTCCGGAACTGTGAGGGAATGAATGCCTGTTGGTTTCAGCCTCCCAGTTTTGGGGGCTTGGCTCTGGCAGCTCCAGGGGATGCAGACACTCCAGGAACGCAGAGAGAGCTCCTTGAGCTACAGGGCTGCTTGTGCAGAAGGTCTCCTTGTTTATTCCGTGTCCACCGTTCCTCCTGGCAAAGCTTCTCCCTGGATGTGGCCAGAGTCACTCGGGGACAGCCGACCCCTGGGTTCTCCGGAGATGGGTTAGGTGCCTGGTGCAGCCTTCTGCTTTGAGTAGCAATATTTCTGGCCAGACATGAAAGGAGGGATCCTAGGAGCCCTTTTCTTCCGGCAGCTTATCCCGATTAAGTGGGAATCAAACAAAAATCCCCACCCCAAAGTCCTGACCCTGACAAAGCCCGACAGGACCCTGGGGGAGCTCCGGGAGGGTACACAGAGCTCGTGTTGTGCACCTCCTGCCGGGCCAGGCCCCATGCTGTTTATTCCCGTTACCCAAGAAGCCACCGGGGCTCAGCGAGCTGACGCTGTCTGCCCAAGGTGAAGCAGTCAGCAGGCCATGGTGGAGCCCAGATGGAAATGGAGTCTTCCGGAAGGCAGCACCCGGTTCCTTCCTCCTCGCTCTCCATCTTCTGTGGGCCCCAGGGGCCGGGCTTTGCCTGTACATGGTGTTCTCTGCTAGTGTCACGTTGATGTTGTGCAATCCTGAGCGTCTGAGTGGCGTGGGGAATGCCGAGCGGGTCCCTGGGGGTCAGGCCAAGGAAAGCCACTGCTGCCAGCAGCCCCCATGTCAGCCAGAGTGGGAAGTGCCCAGGGGGCAGCCAGGGCTCCCTGCTGATTTAAGGGGGGTGCAGCCCCTGGGGGCCCCATGGATACAGGGCTTTCCAACTCTACTCACAGGGCCGCAGCGTCTCGGGCTGGCCCTGCCCCATGACCAGCTCCAGCAGTGCCTGTTCTGAGCTTTTTTTAATATGTTTGTGGGGCCGAGGGAGCAGATGATTTATGGCTACCTCTCACCTCCCAGCACTTCCACTGTGGGATGGCAAAGGCGTTTGGAAAGGTCAGAGAAAACACAGACGGGTGAGAAGGGCCCTGGAGAGGCCATCCCTGAGCCCCGCTTGCCTGAGTCAGAAGGGTCAGGCCGTGCCTGTTGGAGCCTGGGTGAGGAGCCAGGCTGATGGGCTTTCTGCAACTTTCCAAAACATTGTATTATTAGAAATGAACTTTGGAAGATGGGGCCCAGCATTGAGGCTGCCGAGCTGGCTTTGAGACTCCGGTGGTGCCGAGGGTGAGGTGATTTGGCCGCTCCGGACCCGCGCTGGCACGCTCCCTGGCTTTCCATCTTAGAGCAGTAACTCATCGGTGAGATGGAAACAACCTGAGGTAGCTGGAGAACACTGTCCTTAAACTCAGAGACAAAGCAGTTTCAAAGGAGAGGCTCCCCATGGCCCTTGAACTGCCCGGGGCAGGAAGCTTTGCTAAGTTGGCCCCGACCTGGGCTGGACCTCGGCGAGAAAGCCACGGCTGGCCGAGGAGGGACGGCCATCGTTCGTTCATTCTGCAGCGCTTCTCCATGGAGTCCCATCACTGTGCCAAGCGGAGTGCTGGGGAAGGGGCTGGGGGATCTTGAGGTCCTAATCCAAGGGCCGCAGAGATGGGTGTGGACTCTCATGGGAAGAGGGGTGGGAAGGATCTTCCAGGGAGGTCAGCAGTGGTCACCCCAGAGGAGGGGTCCTTGTGGTGAGAGGTTGAGGGGTGGTGGCAGGAGGAGGTGAGAATGGTCATGGCTTGCAGAAGTAGTTGCTGAAAGCCTAGAAGCAGGGTGTGGCATACTGGGTACACAGGGGCAGTTTGGGGGTATCCCTGAAACACAGGGTCTGTGGAGGGGAGCAGTAAGGGAGGCAGATGCTGGGTTTGGGGGAGCCTGTAGCCACAATGAAGACTCCAGGCCCTGTCCTTAGGGCAACAGAAGAACCACTGAGTTTTAAGAAGAGAAAATGGTACAACTGGTAGACCAGAAGCATCCCTTTCTTCAGACTTGCCCCCTTCTGTGCTCCAGGCCCTGGGGCTGGGTCCCCGGCTGGCAGCTGCCGAGAAAGCCTTGGAGAAGGGCCACCCGTCATTGGCATGGAGGAGAGGCAGGAGCTGGAGGGACTGGAGGCCGGTGCAGCTCTCCCATTTCACAAGGAAGAGAGTGAGCTGCGGCGTCCTTTGGTGGCCGGCTGAAGGCTGCAGCTCGGCTAACGGTTCTCTCAACTTGGTATCGAACCCCAGGAATGGCCCTGCCCAGGTGGGACACAGAACCCCTGCGTGCTCACTTCTCAAAATTCATTAAAGATTTCCAGGACCCTTGGAAATGGCAGTGGGGCCGCCCCATGCGTGGTCTGAACCTCCTGGCACCAAGCTGTCCCAGGCATGATAATTAACAAATTACTCATCATGTGCTTTCCTCACTCGCTACCACCGTTAGCACTGCCTGTGGGTCTTGCTTTGGTCATGGTGATAAACCAGTCGGTTCGCTCCGTCTACTTGGAGCTGTGACTTCACACGTTATTGTCCAGCCCCTACTGTCCTGGCGGTGGTGTGGCTTTGTGCGTGTGCAGGGCCATGAGCGTGAGTCTGGGTTGCGGGCAGGCCAGGCCCGGGGGCCGTGAGCACCTGCTGTCCCCAGCGCCGTGGCGCCGTCCGTGCCTTTCCCCACCAGCCCCAGCTCTGCTCACCGACCTGGCCTTGGAGCAGCTGCCGACCTTAATCCACCTCTGCTGTCAGATTTATTAATGACCGTGCTCGCGGCAGCTTTGTGCATCTTCCAACCTGAGCCCAGGGAGTTGGAAGCCCACCCAGCGAGGCCGGCAGTCCCACCCACCCATGACTCCCTGGGTGGGGGCGGATGGCCACTTGAGCGAGGAGAACTTGGCCTGGGAGACCTTGGTGAGTCAATGGCAGGACCAGGCAGAGAAGTTGCGTTTCCCAGCTTGGGCCGAGGGCCTCGCTGCCAGCACATGCTTCCTTCCGCACCCGGCAGCCGGCCCACGCCTCTGGAAGGGTCCCCGGCGCCTCACACGGGCTGTCGTCGGTGCCCGAGCTCCAGGGGCAGGGGCGGTGGGTGCTGAGCTCGGCAGAGCGGAGTTTGACCATCAGGGTCAGCAAAACACGGCCACCTCCGGCTCTGCGATTGCACTGCAGAAAACACCTCCCCCACGCCAGGGTTTGTCCCGGGGGCGAGGCAGCGCCCACCACCTGTCTGCATCAAGGGGGTGCACCCAAGGGGGTACCGACCAGGGCGAGTGCCTCTCGGGGTGCCTGGAGGGGACCCAGAGGCAGCCAGACTGGAAAGAAACAAGCTGTTCCTTCCCTAGCCTGCATTGCCCCCCACACTCCCGAAATTTTATATTGTTTTTAATTTTCAGCCTAATTTTAGTCCAAGAACTTGGTGAAGCTGAAGAAGACTCCTGAAACTTTTTTTTTTTTTTGGTAAACAAGTGCGTTTTTCTGGCCAGATGTTTCTTTTTCCCTAGTTCTTACAGAGCTGTGCCATTGGGCTGTCCGGCCGAAGCTGAATAAATCTTTGTTTTACGGCTTCTTTGCTCCTTTACAACTCAGGGCCTCAGGAAGGAATCAAATCTTTTAATCCTTCTGGTCTTAGCCTGGAATGACCTCTCAAAGTCACCATGAACTAAAAGTCTCGGAGATGTTTTGTGGCTGAGCTGAGTCCCATTACCTAACATTAGGATGGTGTGTTCTGTCCAGAATGGAATAACCAGGCATCAAGTGCCCCAACGAGACGCCACTAAGAATGCAGGCTTTTCTTTTTTCTTTTTCTTTTTTTTTTTTTTTTTTTTGCGTGATTACCTCCTGTAGCCTCAGGAGGCCTCATTTAAAGTTTGTTCCCTGAGTTTCAGCACGTGAAAAATGGGTCCTCAGAACTGCCCATTGAGGTTGCACGGACTCGTCTCCTGAAGAGGTGTCTGGGAACTGGGGTGCCTCAGCTGTCGGTCAAAGCGCGAGGCCGGGCGAGATGTTTTCATGTTCAGGGAGAGCAGGACTGTTGCAGATATTTTCACTTCTAAAAGGGCCCTGGCAGGAGGACAGCCTTATAAAAGCTGTTGAGAGTGACACAGCTGCAGCCAGCCGCGGAGCGCTCCGGGTGTTTTAGGGGGAGGTGGGTGGGGGGAATGCTGGGCCTTTTTCTTGGACAGTTTTCCACATCCTGAGAAGAGAAAAAGTTATTGCTCAATATTGAAAGTTAGGTTTCAGACTCTGGTGTCACGTCAGACAAGAGCTGATCTCTGCTGAGATGACGGATGGGGCTGAGCTGGGCTCTCCCCTCCCGCAGACCCCTCCCCACCTGCCGGGGGCTCCCCGCGTGGCCCCAGAAGTGTCCCATGGGGGTGCGGGCACAACTAGTGCTCTGGGCGGTTTATGACTTTCAGCAAAACTTGCCAGTCTTTTGCTCCCTTCTCCCTGGGAATGCTCGGCGTCTCTTTTCCTGGATCTCTTTCCCCACGAGCATGCGAGGTTGCCTCCTCAGTCATCCCATGCCCTCCTCACTCACTGCAGATGCCTCTCTCCTCCCGCCTCTGCACGGTGGCTGTGCTGTGCCAGCCCCTTCTCCTCGTCGCTGTCCCTTTCCACGTCGCTTTCCCCTGGCCCGTGCTGACAGCCCCCTCACAGCCCCTTCTGCCTCCAACCTTCCTCCACACGCTGCCCAGGAACTTTCCCTCAACTCAACCCGATCCTGCGATCTCCTGCACAGAGATCCTTGGTGGCGCTGCCGCCTCCGGGGCGGTCCACTGTCTTCTCTTGCTGACCCAGGCCCTTCTCGACGCAGCTTTTGCTCACCTTTCTGGGTGTGATCGCTGCTTCATTGCCCTGTGCTCTGGCATCTCTGCCCCCGCAACATGGACACTCCTCTCCATCCCCTCGACTGTCCAGAGGCCCCTTTAGCTGCACCCACATGGAGGAAAGGGGGTAGGGACTCATTTAGTCCCCAAACTAAAAGCACTCCGGACTTGCAGGAGAGGCCTTTAATGCAGCTTGACTTGGGTTCCTGGGGCTGCTGGCACAAGGTGTGGCACAATGGTTGGTTTAAAGCAACAGAAATTCATCGCCTCGCAGTTCTGGAGGCTGGAAGTTCATCATTAAGGCGCCACTGGGCTCCGTCCGTCTGAAACGCAAGGGGAAGGAGGCTCCGTTGCCCCTTCCGGCGGCTGGGGTTTGCTGTGCGTCCTCGGCTGGAAGCGGCCACATCTGCTTCCCTCCACCGTGTCTGCCATCGCCTCTCCCTCTGCTTCTGAGGGTCACACTGGATTAGGGCTCACCCAGGATGACCTCATTTTAATCAGTCACTTCTTCCAAGACCCTGTTTCCAAATGAGGTCCCAGTCACACCACCCTGGGGGTGAAGACTTGAACATACATTTTGGGGAGACGCGGTTCAAGCCACAGCACAGCTCTTTTGACTTTAGGGACCACATCATGTAATTTCCAGCTATGTGGCATGCAGAGCAGACCCCCTACCCTCACCTTTGACCTTGCCTATTTTCGAGCCCATCCTGCGGGGTGAGAAGGAAGGATGCAGGGAGGCAGTGGGGATCGGGCAGCATCCGTGGAACAAACCTCAGAGAACTGGGCATTTGGAGTTTTCGTTTCAGAAGCACGATGGTGGCGGGCAAACAGTCACCACTGGCTTGCAGCTCCTTCCATCGGGAAGCAAAATCTTTTTCCAGGCCCCGGGAGCTGGCCGGCCTTGTGACTTGCTCTGGGCAGTCAATCATGGCGGAACTAAGGTAGCCTTAGAGCTGAGGCCTCCAGAGACCTCACAGCTTCTCCCCCTGCTCCTTGGATCCCCTTGGACTTTGAAGGTGCACAGGGTGGCCCTGCTGGACTCTGATAGGCCACGTGGGACAGAGAGAAGCCCCCCCAGTGGGGCTCCCTCCCCACCCAGCCTCCCAGCTGCCAAGCCCGAGAGAGAGCCTCCACTCTCCATCCAGCCACCGGCCGCTGATCACCCACCCGCACAGCCACGAACGATGTGTTCAGTGTTGTGTGAACACAGTGGGCATTGTTTGAAGCCGCTGCACGTCAAAGCGGTCTCTCCTGCAGCAAAGCTCATGCTGCAGACGCCATCAGTCCTTCAAAGCCAAGCATCTGCTTGCTCTCTGCGAGCTGGCTATAGCTATGATCTGGATCATAAATAATCTGGTCTTTCTCTGAGCATCCCAGGCATCTTGCACATTTACTTTCAATTAAGATATAGATTTGGTTGCTTAATAATGGAATTTATTCTGTTTTTCATTTGAAAATTCAGAGGATGGGTTGTGTACTTTTTTGAGGGTAGGGTGGGGAGTAAAATACACAAAATATAAATTTTATCACTTTAACTCTTGGGGATTAAGATACACATAACATAAAATTTCCCATTTTGACCATTTTAAAGTGTGCACCTCAGTGTTATTAAGTCCATTCACAATGTCATGCACCCATCTCCACTTTCGACTTCCAGAACATTTCATCACCTAACCCCCTGCCCAATTAGGAGTCACAACCCACCTCCCTCGCCCAGCCCCCGGCAACCATCCATCTACTTTCTGACTCTTTGGGTTTGCCTGCTTTGGACACTTCACAGAAAGGAATCAGACAGTCTGTATCTTTCTGTGTCTGCTCTTCGTACCACGTAATGTCTTCAAGTCTCCTTCATGTGTATCAGGATTGCATTCCTTCCATGGATGAAGGGTCCCTGCACTTTAATAGGCTGATCGACTGCGATCTTACCTGTGTGTATAGAAATGACCTGGATGTGCCGGGTACATTTTTAAGTGTCTCACCTGGTTACCTTGTTAACGCCTCACAGTCCCCTGATGACTTAGGCTCTTGTTCCAGTTTGCTAATGCTGCCATTTTGCAAAACACCAGAAATGTTTTATAAAGGGGGTTTATCTGGTTACAAAGTTATGATCTTAAGTCCATAAAGTGTCCAAGGTAAGGCATCAACTATCGGGTACCTTCACTGGAGAAAGGCTGTCAGCATTCGGGAACCTCTGTTAGCTGGGAAGGCACGTGGCTGGCGTCTGCTTGCTCCCAGGTTGTGTTTCAAAATGGCGTTCTCCAAAATGTCTGCATCAGCTTTCAATGGCCGTCTTCAAAATGTCACTCTCAGCTGCTCTGAGTTCCTTTTGTTTGTCAACTCTTTTATATGGCTCCAGTGATTTAATGAGACCCACCCTGATTGGGGGGGCAACACCTCCATGGAAATTATCCAATCAAAGGTCTTGCCCACAGTTGATTGAGTCACATCTCCATGGAAACATTCAATTGATAGATTCCAACCTAATCAACACTAACGCATCTGCCCCCACAAAATTGCGTCAAAGAACATGGCATTTTGGGGGACATAATACAGCACAGCACTGCTCATCTGCATTTTATCAATGAGGGATTTGAGGTGTGGAGAGGTTAACCATTTATCCGGAGTCGCACAGATGGTAGTGATGGCCTGAAGGTCACCTGGACTGACCTGCGGGGAGGGGGGGTGGGCTCCAGTGGGTGACAGTCCACCTGCTCATCCTCAGCTCCATCCCGCATGGGCACGTTTCTAACAGTCCACTAACTACGTCCGGAAACATATCTAGATCATTTATTTTAATATCTTTATTGCATTTTCTGGTCATAAAAATTTTACATGCATGAAAGGATTCAGACAAATCAAAAGTTAAAAAAAAATAGACGGCTATTGTTAAAAAGGAAAGAGGAAAAGAAGGTATTGAAGATGGAATTGGATCACGTGGGACATGGGGAAGGGCACAGGGTGGAGTCTAGGGTAGTGTCACTGTGGGCTGGCGGGGGGGTGGGCTCGGTGTCCAGGAGAACTGCTGGAGCCTCCCTCGGTGGAAGAATAATGGCTTTAAAACGTGACCAGCCCATTAGGACATAGAAGCATCAGAAGAATCCTTGTTATCAAGACAGCCAGGCAAGAGTTACCAGGTCAAAATGGACATGTCTGATGGCCTGCATCAAAGGAAAGGAAAAGCATGGGGCAGCCGCTGGCTTCCAACCTCTGTAGGGCTCAGAAAGAGGAGTGTGCCAAGTAGGAGTCACAGCTCTCTGGACCCCAGGCACCTGGCTCGGTACTTTATTTATTTATTATTTTAATGCAATTTTATTGAGATATATTCACATACCATAGAATCATCCAAATATTGTACATCAGTTGTTCATAGTATCATCATATACTTGTGCATTCATCACCACAATTTTTGAACATTTTCATTACTCTAAGAGATAAAAATAAGAATAAAAATTAGAGTAAAAAAGAATACCCAAAACATCCCATCTCCCCATCCTCCCTATTATTCATTTAATTTGTATCCCCATTTTTCTACCCATCTGTCCATTTACCGTATAAAGGGAGTGGGAGCCACAAGGTTTTCACAATCTCGTGGTCACACTGTATACGCTATATAGTTATATAATTGTCTGCAAGAGTCAAGGCTACTGGGTTGCAGTTCAACAGTTTCAGGTATTTCCTTCTAGCTCTTTCATTACACTGAAAACTACAAAGGGATATCTATATAATGCATGAGAATAACCTCCAGAATGACCTCTCAACTCCATTTAAAATCTCTCAGCCACTGAAACTTCATTTCATTGCATTACTCTTCCCCCTTTTGGTCAAGCCTATGATGCCAGGAAGTGACTCATCCCTGGGAGTCATGTCCCACGTTGCCAGAGAGGTTTACACCCCTGGGACTCATGTCTCACATGGGGAGCTTAGAGAGAGGGGCCACATCTGGGCAACACACAGGTTCCCTGGGGGAGTCTCTTAGGCACAATTATAAGTGGGCTTAGACTCTCCTTGGCAGTAACAAGCTTCATAAGGGCAAGCTCCCAAGATTGAGCACCTGGCCTACTAAATTTGTAGTCTCCAATGCTTGTGAGAGTATCAGGAATTCCCCAGGTGGGGAAGTTTAATATTTCCACATTTTCCCCCAGTCCCTCAAGGGGGCTTTGCAAATGCATTTTTATTCTCTGCCCAAATTACTCTGGGATGCATCAGAGTTTCACTCTAACCTGTACAAACCAACCAGATCTCACTTCCTATTCAAAGTTCCATGAATTATGGTGTTTGAATAAACTGACCACACAAGTTAAATTATATAGTGTGCTACAGAAAACATAGATTTTGCACCGAATAAATATCTCTTCCTTTGATCTCACACAGAAATTGAAGTTTTAAAACATCATCAATATCATCCTTGACTCCTTAGTCTGATTTACCTTAATCCTAGCAATGTCCATTTTGTTCATATTTCTAATTGAAGTTTGATGTCTTTTTCAGCCTCTTTAACATTTGCTGTATGGGGTAATGCTGACATGCATAGCTGCCAGACTCTGGCTCTGAGTTTCAGGTGTCACACAGATTCCTGAAGTTCTAGGGACTGACTAGGTTATACACAAACAGCTCAGCATCTCAGAACTTAGAAATAACCATTACAACTCAGGAATAGAGGTAACTGCTGTAGGAACTTAATGTAGAAACTTTTGCCATAAGCCTTCCCCTGATAACCTATGCTCTCAGATTCAATTCTCAGAGTTTGTACATTGTAATTAGTCTGTATTAGTGACATGTAATGATGTTTGTCTTTTCGTTTCTGGTTTGTTTCATTCAACATACTGCCTCAAGTTTCATTCACTTGGTTGCATATCTCACAACTTCATTCCTTCTTCCTCTGCTCCATATTCCATTTTATGTATACACCACAGTTCACCATTCCATTTATCAGTTGATGTACCCTCAGGCCACCTCCATCCACTGAAAATCATGAATACTGCCACCATAAACATCAGTGTGCAAATATCCAATTGTGTCCCTGCTCCCAGTTCTTCCAAGTATATACCCAATAACAGGGTTGCAGGGCCATATGGCAACCCCTTGCTTAGCTTCCTGTGGAACCCACACTGCCCTCCAGATGGGCTGCACCATTCCAACTCCCCACCAACAGTGAATAGGTATATCCCTCTCTCCACATTTTCTCCAGCACCTGTATCCCTTCGCCTAATTTTTAAACAGTTTTATTCATAACCATGTATTCCCTCCTAAGTAAACAATCAATTATTCCCCGTATAATCACATAGTTATGCATTCACCACCACAATCTATATGAGGACATTTCCATTTCTTTCACAAAGAGGAAGAGGAGGAGAAGAAAAAAGAATAAGGAAATAAAAGATACAAGAAAAAATAAAAATAAAATAAAATACAATGAAAAGGTCAGACAATAACAACACCACCAAGATTCCCATACCATCCCTTATATCCCCCTCTTTTGGACATTTAGCTTTGGTGTATTGCCTTTGTTACAATTAATGGAAACATATTACAATGTTACTGTTAACTATAGACTCCGGTTTGCATTGATTGTATTTTTTCCCTATACCATCCAATTTCAGCACCTTGCAATATTGATATTCATTTCTTCTCCCTCATGTAAAATCATTCTTATATTTGTATGTTTAATCACCATCATTGGCCAATCCATGTTTCATTAAGTTATCCAATCCCAGTCTTTATCTTCTATCTTTCCTTCTGGTGTCATACATGCCCCTAGCTTTCCTCTTTCAACCATATTCACACTCATCTTTGCTCAGAGTACTTACAATATTGTGCTACCATCACACAGTATTGTGCTATCCATTTCTGTATCTATACAATCAATCCTGTTAAACAATTTGTACTCTTCCAGCTTCAAATGCCCTATATCTACCCTCTTTCTATCTCCTGATAACCTTTGTTCTCAACTTTAACTCTCAAAGTTTGCTCATTAATGTTAGTTCATATTAGTGAGATCATACAGTAATTGTCTTTTTTTTTTCTGGCTAATTGCACTCAACATAATGTCTACTGTTTACTATTTTGTCTTTTAGATTTTATATATCATATTTTATTTTTATTCTCTCTCTCTCTCTTCCCCCCTCTCACCCCTTACTGATAGCCTTCATTTCTACACTCTTTTCCAAAACTTTCTCTCACCCGTCTTTCTTTAGTATTTCTTGTAGAGCAAGTTTCTTGTTCACAAACTTTCTTAGTGTCTGTTTGCCTGAAAATATTTTAAACTCTCCCTCATTTGTTTTTCTCTTTCAGTATCTTAAATATATCATACCACTACCTTCTTGTCTCCATGGTTTCTACTAAGAAATCCACATGTAGTCTTACTGAGCTTCCCTTTTATGTGATGGATTGCTTTTCTCTTGCTGCTTTCAGAATTCTCTCTGTCTTTGACATTTGATAATCTGATTATTAAGTGTCTTGGAGTAGGTCTATTTGGATCTATTCTGTTTGGTTATGCTGCTTGGATCTGTAATTTTATGTCTTTCATAAGAGATGGGGAATTTTCAGTGATTATTTCTGTCCCTTTTCCCCTTTCTTCTCCTTCTGGGACACCCATTACATGTATATTCATGCACTTCTTGTTGTCCTTCAATTCCCTGAAACCCTGCTCATATTTTTCCATTCTTTTTCCTATCTGTTCTTTTGTGTGTAGGATTTGGATATGCTGTCCTCTAGTTCATGAATCCTTTCTTCTGCCTCTTCAAATCTGCTGTTGTAGGTCTCCATTTTGTTTTTCTTCTCTTCTGTTGTGCCTTTCATTCCCATATGTTCTGCCAATTGTTTTTTCAAACTTTCAAGTTCTTCCTTATGCTTGCCCAATGTCTCCTTTATATACTTCATCTCTTTTGCCATATCTTCCCTTAACTCATTGATTTTATTTTTGAATTGATTTAGCATATTTGTTTGAACATCTTTAATTAGTTGTTTCAACTCCTGTATCTCATTTGAAGTGTGTTTCTTCCTCTGACTGGGCCAGATCTTCATTTTTTCCTAGTGTGACTCATAATTTTTTGTTGTCTAGGAGTCTGGTTTCCTTAATTACCCCAATCAGATTTTCCCAGACCAGATGGGCCCAGGTCTCAGGAGGAGGGTGTATTCAGTATCGGGTGTCCCTGAGGGTGAGACCCAGCAGATTGTCAGATCAGACTTTCTGGTGAGGCCTCTAGACTCTGTGCTCTTCCTATCCCACCCAGCAAGTGGCATTTGTCAGCCTGGAGCTCCCCACTGGCATAAAGAGGTGTGATGCCTTTATGTCTCAGCGGACGCTTTCCCTGCCAGGGGCTGAGAATGTCAGAAGCCAAGCTTAAGCTGTTTCTGCTTCTTTTTCTTCCCCAGGCCCTGGGGCCTGAATTCTCTGGGGGAGGGCTGCCACTTGAGCTGGGCCCTGCCCCCCTTTTCTTAGGGATGATACACCATTTAGGGCATTATCTCCTTCACTTGCCTTCTTCTTTTGTCTCTCTACCTTAACTCCACCCTTGTCTGGATCAGTGCTTACACTTGAAAATGCCTAAGGCTTTCCCTAGGGAGCAACTTAGATTGAGAAAGGAAAAAAAAAAGGGGGAAAAGAAAGAAATCTCCTTTATAGAGCCAGTCCCCAGCCCCCCAGTTTCACCAGTCAAGAGCCAGAGCTGGTACCTTGTTCTAAGTGCCCCTTTTCTTGGGACACAGCCCTTTTCCAGTATTCTGAGCTCACTTGACTCCTAAAACCTCTTTATTTATTTATTTATTAATTTTTATCTGTCAGCCCTGCCTCCTCTCTGGTGGGAGAGATATCAGGTTCCTATCCTGCTTGCTCCGGGTTTATCTGTGTTCATAGCTTGTATTCAGTAGTCCACGTTTGCTAATTAAGACTGCAAGTAGAGCTTGGCTGAGCTACCTTCCCTTGCTCTTATAGAGACTCCTTCCTCTTCCCACAGGGAAGTTTTCCAACTCAGCCTGCCATGATGGTGGGGGAGGGGCACCAGCCTCTGCCATTTGGGGGGCTTTACTTACAGTTCTTATGCTGAGAGCTCGGCCATTCCACCCATTCCAAACTGGTGTATGATGTGTGTCCAGTCACGGATGTCCCCCAAACAGTTGTTCCAGACTGTTCACTAGTTGTTCCTGGCTATTTGCTAGTTGCTCTAGAGGACTAACTCTTGCTTGGTACTTTTAGGGGTAATACAACATAAGCTCTTCCAACCAACTGCAGGACATAGATGAGGGGTAAAATGCCCTCCACCAGGTCGCAGAAGCTGGGGTTTTCACCCAATTTCCTGAGTCTCCAAACCTTGGGCTGTTCCTCCAGCTTTGCACTTCCCACTCTGGATGAAACGTGAAAGCTCCTTTGAACCCTGGATAGCCTGGGCTAAAGGCTGTGTTCCTTGTTGCTCACAAAACCCATAAAGCAGCTCAAAGGTCATATCACACCCCACATTAGTTTTACTTAATGTTTGATGAACATCAGCATCTTGTCACTGTCTTATAATGAATGGCTTTGAAAGTACATCCTGTCTTCCCAGCCCACGAAGCAACTTCTCCCCTCTCTGCTCACTGCCAATTGATTTGTATGTCCCCTCAGTCCCATGAGGTTTGAGATTGGGCTGCATAACACATGCACATGCTAAAGCAAGAATAGGAAAGCAAGGTATGGGGAGCAAGAGTGCACTGTTCCAAGGCCAGAGAAAGTGGTGCACAGATCTGAGGGCCACCCGATCCTTACAGCTGCGTCTGAGCACCTAGAGTAGAAGGGAGGATGTGCCCCAGTGGTGGTGCTTTCCTGTGGCATTGAGGTTCCTCATCTGAGCCAAATGACCAGCAAGGCTGTAATGCATCCAGGCCGCCCGATGTGTTCCAATCCAGGCAGACCCTTGGCTGAAGGATGCATGAGCCGCCAGTAGAAAGGGAAGTGAAATCTAAACAGAAGAGACAAGAGATGGTGCAAGGGGTTCCCTAAACTCTTGCTTCATGCTGCAGGATGTATCTGAGCACCACCCCCCCCACCCAAAGACCCAGCAGCTCACAGAGCACCAAGGATTGGAGAGGGTCCTAGGGACCAAAGTGGGGAAAGACCGTTTATCTGAGGTGGTAGAAGCTACAGGAGGAAGGTCCAGGGAACACCTTGTTTAGCCGCCAGCCATGAAACTGGGGTCCATTGGGATTCATTGACAATGGACAACACACATGGGTGTTTTCAATCTCTCTTTCCTTCCTTTTCCTAAAATTGTCCTCAGGCCATTTAATAATTAAAAACTTGATACTATAGAACGGTAGCAATGGAGGGAGCTTTTGGGATAATTTAATCCAAATCCTCTAATATCCACGTGGGGAAACTGAGGTCTGGAGAGATAGAAGCAGCAGGTCAGTGGCTGAATTCAGATGGGAGTCAGACTTCGTCTCGTTTTAACTGCTCACCAACTAGATGGTAAGTTCTTACAGGGGGCATGGATTTAATTTCCTTTAATCTCTCCTTGTGCCAAGTATAGCACAAGCAGAAAGAAAAATACTCTAATCAAGTAAAAGATGAGAGCAGAAGAGTGTGCAGATGCATTGAGTAGAGAGGCATGGGATTATCTTTTTCCTCAGTGAGCTTATCCTCAGATAAAAGAATGAGCTTATCTGAAATAAATGTAGCTAAATATGGAAATGCCAAGGATTCATGCAGATGTTCTAATTTTAAAGACCTAATATAATTCCACAGGTCCTCACTCTCTGCAACCCCTGGTGAGGCAGGGGGCAGGTGGGCAGGAGTGTGGGCTCTGGAGCAGATACATCTAGGTTGGAATCATGGCCCCCCACACCCCAACAGATCTCTCTACCTTGCTGTTCCTTCTTGGCAAAAAGGATATGACTGAACTTCCCTCACTGGGAGGTTCTGACAATGAGGCAACTACCTGATATCTTCAAGTATCTTCAGGTAGCCAGGAGGAGTTCAGTAGATGTCAGTCTTTGCTACATGCTAATGCTTGCTGGGGGGAGGAGGGGAAGAAGTGGCCTCAATGAATAGAAGCAAAAAGTGATACTGGGATGTTTTAGTAATTTGCTCAAGGTCTTTAACTAAATCGTGTGGTATCGCAATCCAGTTTTGACAGGTTGCCTCTCGGATAAGCAGGTGTTTCCTTTTGGACCCAACTTGGTACCAGGGCAGAGCAGTGGAGGCTGAGTGGAGAAACACACAGATGTGCCACTTGGAATTATCTGTCCGACAGGAAGCCAGTGGAGGGGAGAGGCTGGGCAGGACCAAGATGTCCTCTGGGATCAAGGGAGAATTCCTGCCAGCCTGGAACACGGCCTCAGACCCTTCCACACCAGCCTCCTATAAATAGATGCTACAGGAAGGACTCACCTCATGCAAAGATGAGAAATAATCATATTTAAAAAAATGAAAAAAGACATTACAAGAATAAAGGATAGGAGCCAGAAACAAAGTGACAAAACTTATCCAAAGAGATTATTGTGGAGCAAATGAAATTTATGATCAAACGTATTGCCATGAATTTAAAAAAATGAAGTAATTGCCTCTATAAAACAAGAGCTCATAGCAGAGATGGACATTAGGGAAGACATGGCAAGAGAGAAGGAAATGAGACATGAACTTGTGCAGAACTCAGGAAAATGCTGAAGAGAAAAATAGAACCATTTACGGAAATAAAGGACATATTAGAAACAGCACAAAGAAGAAAAGATGCTGTTGACAACACAGCAAGGTCCATGGAGGACAGGACTGAGAAGAAAGTGAACAGAAGGAAATGGAAGTAAATGAGATATTTAAAACGATCAGAATATTGGAAGAGTGTCAAAGTCCCAAATATTTATGCCTGGTGAATCTAAAGAAGAGCAGAACTAAGATCATGAATGAAAAATAAAAACTAAAATTATAAGATGCATTTCTGGAAATAAAATAATACTTGAACCTGTACATTGAAAGGACATATTTTTCCAAATGAAAGTGCTTGCAAGGAGTAACACTAAGTTACTAAATTTCAAAGATAAAAAGAGAATCAAGGAAAAGGGATCAGGTCACCTACAGGGTGGCTGGCTTGAGTATTGTCCCCAGCTAGAAGAGGAACGATGTCTATTACATTCCCCAAAAAGTTGTTTCATATCTAACTAAACTGTCATGCAAAGATAAAGGCAACAGACATTTTTGAATATGCAAGAACTTGGGGAGTATGGTTCATTTGAGTCTTTCTTGAAAAAACTACTAGAGGAAGAACTTCAGCCAATGAAGTGATGGAGGAAAGCATTGGCTCTTGGAGTTGAGTCCATTTACTCTAGGGTGAAGGCGTAAGAAAAGACAAGGGGAAAGTCTGTAGGGAATGGAAATGATCCAGTAGAGAGAAATGAATAGTGGGGGAGAGAGAAGAGAATGGGTGCAGCAGTGCCCTTGGTGGAGATGGGGAGATGGGTTCCAGACCACAGGTGAGAGATGCCTTCAGGGGTCAAGTCCTTCACTAGTCACAGGAGTGAAGACTGAGTGTTGTGGGAGCAGGTGCTGGCCTCTGGGTAGGTGTGAGGATAGAAGCGCATGGAAGCTCTCCTCTGATCACGGCCATGTCTCAGTGAAGTAGGAGGTGGAATATCAACTGACAGTGAGGATAGGAGAGGAGGTGTGGGGTATTTGAGGAGCTAGAGGAGGTGAGACATAGTCATATTTTGGATGGTGGTGTCCAGTTTGCTGTTTGATCCATTCGTTGAGTTATTTCCAAACTTGTATCTTTCATTTCTAGAGCTTCCTTTTGGTATATGTTCAGACCTGCCTGGTAAGTCCTTTTGTAGGCTCCAGCTCGTTTGTCTTTAGGACTTTATCCTTCTGTCTTTACTCGTGTTATGCATGGGTAGTCTCTATTCTGTTTCTGCTAATGCTGGTGTATAGAGAGTCCTTGGGGTCTAAATCCCTTTGTTGTTTCTACCGACTCCCACACATGGGGCTACCTCCTCTGCACTTGGAGAGCTTGATAAGCCCCTATCTTCTCCTTTTGGTTTGTGGGATTCCTGATGGTCCAAATAGAGAAGGCTTTTTCCTCTAACGGGGACTTGCAGCTGCCTGTACGAGCAGCCAGATGCTTCAGGTTCAGCTCCGTCACCTGATGCAGGCTGGACTTAGTGTTCTGAAGTGGTCCTGCCACCGAGGCTAGCCTTCAGGGCTCACCTCGCGCCTTCCACTTGTTTTTAGGTCCCTGCCAGCTCTGGTGTCAGCCCCTGGCTAGTTGCCTTTTGATGGGTGTGAGTGTTGTCTGGGGTGTCAGTGGAGGGAGTTGGTCCTTACAGATTTCATTTTCCTCCTGTGAGCCCAGTAATGCCTTGAAAAGTTTTTTGTTTGTTTGTTTTTACTTTTTACTTATTGTGGATCCAGGATCTACTTGTGTTGCAGTGCTTCCCAGAGTCTTACAGAAGTGAAAGTGGAAACCCAGTTTTCACTTAATACCCTTTGAGTACCTTTTGAAACTTGTACATACCAAGGTAAATAAATAAAACAAGTTATTTCTAAAGGTGAATTATAGTGACTATACATGTTAGTCAATGAATATGGCACTAAGTAATAAGTACCCTTTAGCTCCTACACCAAGCAGGCTCTGTGCTGGGTATTTCACACCTGTATACTCCCTACTCACTCATCACCCACTCCACTCTTTGCATATAGACTTGCTCTCTTTGCTTCCTTTTTCTAGAGTAATCCTATTCTGTCCCTGCCTTGTCTAGGGCAGCCCACTTCTCATTAAAGCCTCAGCTAACTCACCTCCGGAAGCCTCTCCTGGCTTCACCCCCCCCCCTGCACCTTCTTTGCCCTCACTGCCCCCTCTGACCATCTCCACTTCTCTGTCCACCAGCTAGGAGCTCCTGGGAGGAGAGCTGTGCTGCACTCTCCTCTGTTATCCTCTCCACTTAGAGCAGGACCCAGCAGTGGGCAGATGCACATTTTCCTGTTGGATCAATGAATTTGGAATAAGCTAGAGAGCCCCCAGCTCCTTTTCAGTTTCAGCAATCTAAGATGCTACAAAAGCATCGCACTGATGCAGAGAGGCGTGCACTCTGGAAGCTGCCAAGCCCAACTCCCTTACACTGGGAAGGGCGTTGGTGGGCAGTGTGAGCTGGATTCCCACGGGGACCCCTTGGGCCTTGCTGCTCTGAGGGACCAACAGAAATTGGGGGAGAGAAAGGAAGGTTCATTTGGGAATGAATTGTGGTTCCTGGAGCCCGTGTGGGCCGCCATCTGAAGGGGAGATGCTGCAGGAGTGAGCTCACTTCTGGTCATATGGACTTTCATTTCTTCTTTGGCATCTCAGGTAACAAACAAGTGGCTATTACAGTTGCATCTTCCTGCCACGCCTCTGCCTCGGAGCTCACCTTCCTCTGAGGCCGGCCTCGTCTTTTCTGCAGCCTCTCCGGGTGGGTCCTGGGAAGGCCAGAGGTGACCATGGACAATCTGAGAAGGCTGCCTCCCTGCTGAGGCCCAGGCTGGGCACCCGCCGTGCCCAGGAGACCCTTCGTTGACCAGGACAAGAAGGCAAGTGCACCTCTGAGCTGCAGGGTGGGATGCAGCTGGGGTCTTTGGGAAAGGGTAGGTGCTTGCTTTGCTGTCTGCACTTTCTGAGCTGTAGGTGGCACACCCTGGTCCCTGGACCTAGAGATGCACCTGTTTTTGCACCTTCCGGAAGGAAGCCCTGTTCCTGCCAGGTGTTGTGCTGTTAAATGAGGCTACAATTCCAAGAGGGCCCCTGTGTACCGGCTGTGACCTGCAGGTGAAGAGGCTGGACCAGGCCAGTGGCGAGTGGGGTCAGAGGGCAGTGGGGGGTCCGGGACCCAGCCTTAGGGGCAAAGGAAGACGCCTGGGAGCAGGTGATCTTTAATCTGTGTTTCCTCAAATTTGTAGAAGTGAGCTGGGCAAAAAGGGGCAGCTGGGGAAGGAATAGCTTGACTTGTTCAACCCTTTTTCAGCCACCTGCAGGATAGGCAAGGCCTAGTCTTCTAAGAGTCACAAATATGCCACGCTGGCCCCAGGAACAGCCCGTAAAACCCTGGGCTCCTGCTTGAAGACTGTTTCTTAATCTGCAAAATGGACACAGTGTCACCTAGTTAATGGGGGAATAGATGTAATTGTTGAGTTGTTTCTTACAGATTTATTGAAGTATAATTGATTTAAACTGTACGTATTCAAAGTACATAACTTGTCAACTTCTAACATATGTCCATGAAACCATCACTGTGATCAAATGCATCACCCCAAAAGCTGTGCTGAGCCCCTTACCTCCTCCCCCATTCTCAGCTGACTATAATGAGATGCTTTCTGTCATTATAAATCAGTTTACATTTTCCAGAATTGGATACAAATAGAATCATATGGAATGTCCTTTCTGTTTTCATACAGCATAATGATTTTGAGACTCATCTATGCTATTTCATGCACCAGTAGTTTATTCCTTTTTGTTGTTAATTAGTACCTATTGGATGGATATACCACCATTTATCTGTCCTTTCACCTGTCACTGGGCATTTGGGTTGTTTCCAGATTTTGGCAATGACAAACAAAGCTGCTGTGAACCTTTGCGTTCAGGCTGTTGGGTGGACCTATGCTTTCATTTCTCCTGGGTGGGTGTTATGTTCTCTGGCAGGTTTATGTTTAACTTTTTAAGAAACCGCCAAACTGTTTTCCAAAGTGGTTCATTCATTTTACATCCCCATCCGCAGTGCAGGAAGGTTCCAGATCTCTACGTCCCCGTCAACACTTAGTCCACAAGTCTTTTTAATTGAGCTGTTCTAGTGGGTGTGTAGTGTTTCCTTGTGGTGGTTTTAATTTACATTTCCCTAATAAGTAATGGCATTGATGATTTTTCCATGTTCTTATTGGCCATCTGTATATCTTCTTTGGAAAAGTATGTAATCAAATCTTTTGCTCATTTTTATTGGGTTGTTTGTCTTATGATTGAATTTTAAGAGTTCTTTATATATTCTAAATACAAGTCCATTGTTGGAGACATGCCTTCCACATAGCCTCTCCCAGTCAGTGGCTTGGCTTTTAAATTTCATAACAGTGTCTTTTCTAGTGTTAACAGTTTTGTTGTTTGATTATACTCTGATTTATTTATTTTTTATTTTATATTTCATGCTTTTAATGGTGTATAAGAAATCTATGCCAAACCCAAGATCATGGAGATTTTCTCTTATATTTTCTTCTTGATATTTTATAGTTTTAGCTCTTAAATTTAGGACTAGGATCCATTTTGAATTACTGTATGAAGTTGTCAAGTTTGTTTATTTTGCATATGTTTATCCAATTTTTTCAGCATCATTTATAGAAAAGATTATCCTTTCCTCATTAATTTGCCTTGTAACTTTTGTCAAAAATCAATTGAGCTTATATGCATGGGCCTATTTCTGGCCTCTGTATTCTGCTCTATTGATCTATTCATCTATATTTATGGCAATACCACACTGTCTTGATTACTGTAGCTTTTTAATAAATCTTGAAATCAGGTAGCCTAAGTCCTCCCACTTTGTTCTTATTTTTGGAAAGGATTTTTTTTTTTTTTCTTTTTTTTTTTTGCCTACTCTAGATGCTTTGCATTTTCTTATAAATTAAAAAATTTGCTCATCAAATTCTACAAAACAACCTATGAGATTTTGATTAGGATTGCATTGAATCTGTACATCAGTTTCAGGGAGAATTGACATCTTAACAATATTGAGTCTTCTGATCCAGGAACACAGTTTGTTCTCTCCATGTATATAGGTCTTCTTTATTTTCTCAGCACTGTTTTATTGTTTTCAATGTTATTTGCATATCTTTTATCAAATTTAATCCCAAGTATTTTGTATTTTTTGATGCAATTGTAAATTTTTTTGAAAACTTCAATTTCTGTGTGTTCATTGCTAGTACATAGAAATGCAATAGATTTTTATTGACCTTGTATTTACAAACTTGCCAGATGCACGTATTCTTTCTAGAGGATTTTCTGTATATTCTTTAGAGTTTTCTATGTAGATAATAATGTCATCTGCAAACATGACAGTTTTTTTTTTCTACTTTCAAAAATATATGCCTTGCATTTCTTTTCCTTGCCATATTGTTTGGCTAGAATCTTTAATAAAACATTGAATAGAAGTGGTGAGAACAGACATCCTTGCCTTGTTCCTAAACTTAGTGGGAAGTCATTTGGTTTTTCATTGTTGAATGTGATGTGGTTACAGATTTTAGTAGACACCCTTTATCAGATTGAAGAAATTTCCTTCTAATTTTATTTTGCTGAAAGTATTTAAAAGGAATGGATGCTAGCTTTTGTCAAATGCTTCTCCTGTATTTATTGTGATGATCATATGTTTTTCCCTTTTATTTTGTTAAAAAGATGAATTACATTATTTGCTTTTCAAATGTTAAGCCAATTTATATTTTTTCAACAACTTGATCATGAAATACTATTCTTTGTCTGTATTTTGTTGGATTCTATATGCTTAAATTTTGTGGAAAATATTTGCATCTTTGTTCTTGGGGGATATTATTCTGGTAGTTTTCTTCTAATTTTGTCTTCTGGTTTTGCTATCAGGGTAATGTTGTCCTTATAGAATGAGTTCGGAAATGTTCTCTTCAATTTTTTTGGAAGATTTGTATAGAACTGATTTATTTATTTCTTAAATTTGGTGGTATTCTCTAGTTAAGCCATGTGGGACAGAAATTTTCTTTGGGAAAAGGTCTTTAACTACAAATTCAATTTATTTAATAGATATAGGGCTTGGCAGTTCAGATTATCTGTTTCTTCTTGAATGAGCTCTGGCAGTTTGTGTCCTGCAAGGGATTTGTCCATTTTATCTCAATTATTGCATTGTTCAATATTTACTCATAATATTCTCTCATTATTATTTTATTGCCTGTGGGATTTTTAGTGGTGACCCTCTCTTATTTCTGTTGTTGGTCAGTTGTTTGTTCTATTTTTCCTTATCTGTCTGGCTAGAGGTTTAGCAATTTGATTGGTCAAAAACTTAGCTTTTAGCTTCATTGATTTTCTCTCTTTTCTTATTATTCCATTGATTTGTTAATCTCTTTGATTCTTGTTTGTTGATTATTTTGAGATTAATTGCTCTTCTTTTCTCATTTTTAAGATGGAAGCTAAGGTCATTGATTTAAGATCTCATTTTCTAATTAGGTATTTAGTACTATAAATTTCAGTCTAAGCACTGTTTTAGCTGCATTCTACACATTCTATTATTTCATATTTTAATTTTTGTTCATTTCAAAATGCATTGTAATATCCTTTGTGATTTCTTCTTTGATCCATGAATTATTTAGAGACAAGTTATTTAGTTTCAAATATTTTGAGATTTTTTTCAGATATCTTTCAATTATTGATTTCTGATTTAATTACATTATAGTCAGAGAACATGTTTTTAATGATTTGAATCCTTGTATATTTATTCATGTTTTGTCCCAGAATATGATCTATCTTGGTAAATGTTCATGTGCACTTGAAAAGAATGTATATTCTATTTATGTTGGGTAGATTATTCTGTAAATGTGAAGTCAGGTCAAACTGGTTTAGTATTTTTCAAGACTTCTATATCCTTAATGATTTTCTGTATATTTGTTTTATCAGTTATTGAGAGAGGGTCCTGAAATCTCCAACTATTATTGTGGATTTGTTTATTTGTCCTTTCAGTCCTATCAGTTTCTGTTTCAGATATTTTGAAACTCTGTTATTACAAGTATAAAGCTTCAGGATTATGATGTCTTCTTGATGAAGTGACCCCTTTATCTCTATGAAATGATCCTCTTAACCCTTGTTAGTATCATTTTCTTTGAAATATCTACTATGCCTAATATTAATGTGGCCACTCCAACTTTCTTATGCTTACTGTCATGATGATGTATTCTATTTCTATTCTTTTAATTTATTATCTATTTTTAATAAGGCATGTTTATTTTAGGCAACATATAGTTTGTTCTGTTTGTTTTTAATCCAATCTGACAATCCCTGCCTTTTACTTGAGCTGTTTATATCATTTACATTTAATGTGACTATCAATAGAGTTGGGGTTAAATCTACCGTCTTGCTCTTTGCTTTCTATTTGTCCCATCAGTTCTTTGTTCCCTAAAAGTTGAGTTATTTTTAAATTATTTTAGTTTATGTCTTCTGTTGGCTTATTTTTTATACTGCTTTCCTATTTTTATAGAGTTTGCTTTAGGACTTATAACAGACATCTTAAACTTACCACAGTCTACCTTCAAGTAATAGTATACTACTTCACACATAGTATGGCAATCTTACAAAAATTTACTTCCATTTCTCCTTATCTGGACTTTATGTGGTTGTTGGCATACCTTTTATTTTAACATATTTTTAAAACCAAAAATATGTTGTTATCATGTTTGTTTGAGATGGTCAATTATATTTTATAGTGATTTAAAAAAGTAATAGAAAATGTATTTTATATTTATCATTTCTGATGCTCTTCATTTCTTTGGATACATCTCAGTTTTTGTCTGGTATAATTTTCCTTCTGCTCAAAGGACTTTATAATTTATTGCAGTGAAGGTCTCATGGTGATGAATTTCTTCAGCTTTTGTATGTCTGAAAAATTTTTTTATTTCATCTTCATTTTTTGGAGATATTTTTTGCTGGATAAATAATTCTAGGTTGACAGATTTTTTTTCCTTTCAGTACCTTAAATATCTTCTGGCATACATTGTTTCTGGTGAGAAGTTGGCTGTCATCCATATTTTGTTCCTCCTTACATAATGTGTCCTCTTTACCCCCTCTGGCAGCTTTTAAAATTCTGTCTTTATCACTGGTTTGGGGCAATTTTATTCTGATGTGCCCTGGTGTCATTTTCTTAATGTTTCTTGTGCTTAGGGTTTGTTGACCTTTTCATATCCAAGGGTGTGCCAGTTTGGGTATATTATGTCCCCCAGAAAAGCCATGTTCTTTAATGCAATCTTGTGGGGGAAGACTCATTAGTCTTTTGATTAGAGTAGGACACTTTGACTGTTTCCATGATATGTGACTCACCCAACTGTGGGTGAGACCTTTTGGTTAGATTATTTCCACGGAGGAGTGACCCTGCCCATTCAGGGTGGGTCTCGATTAGTTCACTGGAGTCCTTAAGAGGGCTCAAGAGCTGACACAGATGCCGATGCTTGGAGATGCTTGGAGATGCAGACAGAAGGACTTTTGGAGATGCTAAGCTAAGAGATGAAGCCAAGAGTTTGCCCTGGAGAAGCTAAGAGAGGACCCGCAGATGCTTAGAGAGAAATTTCCCAGGAGAAAGAAGCAAGGATGCACAGGAGCTGAGAGAGAGGAGTGAAGAAAGAAGCCCAGAGTCATTTTGGAGAAAGCCATTTTGAAACACAGCCCAGGAGCAAAGGACCAGCAGATGCCAGCCACGTGGCTTCCCAGCTGACAGGTGTTCCGGATGCCACCAGCCTTTCTTCAGTGAAGGTATCATATCCCCTTGTTGATGCCTTAGTTTGGACACTTTTATGGCCTTAGAACAGTAAATTTGTAACCTAATAAATCCCCTTTATAAAAGCCAGTCCATTTCTGGTATTTTGCATAATAGCAGCTCTAGCAAACCAGAACAATGGGTTTACAGGTTTTATCAAATTTGGAAAAATTTCAACCATTTTTTCTTCAAATATTTTTGTCTCCACCCCCACTCTGCTTATCCTTCATGGACTCCAACTGCATGTATTAGGCTGCTTGAATTTGTCCCACTGCTCCGCTCAGTTTTTCCCTTTTTACTCTCTCTGTTTTATTTTGGTTGGTTTCCATTGCTATGCCATCAAGTGCACTGAACTCTTGTTCTTTAGTGTCTTGTAATGCTCTTAATCCTAGACACTTTTTTGTCTATACCAGTTTCAATTTGCATCTTTTTTTATATCTCTAATGTCCATCCTCAACATTCTTATGTTCTTCTCTACCCTTTCAACATACAAAATATAGTTATAGTAACTGTTTTAACAACTTTGTCTACTAACTAGATAATCTGTATAATTTCAGAATCTGTTTCTATTGATTTTTTTTTTCCTGATTTTGGGTCATATTTTCTGTGACTTGGATCATTTTCAACTGAATGCCAGAATTCTAAGTTTTGTCTTGCTGGGTTCTGGATCTTTTGTGTATTTCATATTCCTTTCTATATTGCTGTGCTTTGTTCTTGGAAGCCCTTAAATTTCTTGGAAACAGCTGGATCCTTTTGAGAGTTGCTTTGAAGCTTTGTAAGGTGAGATGAGAATGGCCTTAGTCTAGGGCTAAGTTTGCCCCCACCCCCAAGGCAACACCTTCCTGGGTACTGTACCCAACGTCTTGTGCATTATAGGGTGTCTCTGCTTGGACTGATCTGTTCCTGGCTCTCTGTGAGCTTCAGGGATTGTCCCACTTGTTCCTTTCGGGTGGTTCTTTCCCAGCCTCAGGTAGTTTACTCACCTGCATGATGTATGAGTACTTAGCTAAAGTGTTGGGGGAATCCTCTGCTGCACTCCAGAGCTCTCTCCTTTCCAGTGCCGCCTCCTCTCCAGTTTTCTGCCCTCCTGGGCCTCACAGGATTCTCAGCTCTGTCTCCTCACTTTAGGGAGAATGCTGGGCTTTCTCTGGTTTGCTCCTCCCTGCCGTGTATCCTAGAGCTGATTTCCAGGTTGGAAACTGGGGCAATCATAGAGTTCTCCTCATTCATTTCCCTTCTCCCAAGGATTGCTCTCCTGTGTTGCCTGTTGTCCTGCATCTGAAAATTGTGGTTTTGTCTTTTTTCAGTTGTTGGATGCGGGAAGGTAGATCCATTCCTTGCACCTGCAGTGTGATCAGAAGCAGAAATTTGTGTGTAATTTGTGAACTTTCCTCTGCCAGCCTGAGAGCGGCCTCTCAGCTAGGGGCGTTTGGGGATGGAGGTGAGGGCACGCTCCCAGGGGCTGAGTCCAGCTCCTAGTGGACCATGAGACCCTGCAGACCCCCTCCTGCCATGTCCAGGCACCCAGCGCAGCGCCCGATGGGCCGTAAAGCCTTGGGGAAGCTTGGCAGGCATGGTGGGTTGAGCAGAGGAGGTGGACGGGGAGTGGGTGGTCCCCAGGGGCTGGACATCGCAGGGCCTCCCGTGTGAAACTTGGGAACTTGACCTTTGTCCTGGGAGCTATGGGCGATTTGTCCTGACTTGTATGTCAGAAAGTTTGGGCTGACCGGAACAGGGTGGAGGGGCAATCTGAGAAGACTCCAGGACCAAAGAGGACACCAGCTTGGTGAGGGGGTGACGAGCAGGAGCGGGTGGGTGGAATCTGTTAACCACCTTTCACACACTCTGGGACAGCCAGGCCCTGGCCCGGGAGACCCTGCTCCTCGCAGGCCTCAGGGGGCCCCGTCTTCTGAAGCAGGTGCAGGGAACTCGGTGCGTGTCTGGAAATCCATGGATAATACAAAACTAGCCCGACATGTGAAGGGGCAGGTTGCTCAGCTGAATCTGGGCAGACCTTCCGTTTCTAGAATCTGTGAAGGTGACAAAATGAATTTCTGAGCAAGCCTGAGTTGCTCATGTTGTTAACTCAGACGAGAAGCTGAGATGAAGTTCTTGCTGCTGAAAATGTGCTCGATGAGTCTGCGTTTCCCTTTGCCCTCTTCCTCCGTGGTTTCCTTGATGAAAATGACAACTCCATATCCACTTGACACTGTAGAAAACACAAAGTCGAGAAAACAGAAGACTTCCGTTTGTCTTTTGCTGGAGTGCTAATGGCTTCTTCTGTTCTCAGACTTGTGTCTGCCTCTGGGTAGTTGGCAAAGAGCGATGTGCCATTTGTCATAAAAATTAAAAACATTTGAGTAAATGTGAGTTATAAGTGTGTAATGATTATCTGAATGAACTAAGCCTTTACATTTCATAAACCAATGATTTTGAATAAATTAAGCGATGCAGGGTATATATAAATTTTACATCCAGTGCTCATCTGGCTGATGTCGCTAAGCCCCAGGCCCTTTCTACCCCCTGGGCTGAGTCACCTGCACTCGAGATGCACACAGGTTTGGCTTCTAGCTTCCCCTTTCTCTCCCATCCTCACCTTGGCTCCTTCCTTCCCCTCCCTCCCTCCTTTCTTTCTTCCTTTCTTCCTTTCTTCTTCCTTTCTTCCTTTCTTCCTTTCTTCCTTTCTTTCTTTGTTTCTTTCTTTCACCTTGAGACCCCATTTACTAGAGCTTATTTTCTGGAATTATTCTTACCATTCATGAAGTTTGGGTGAGATATTCTAGCAGCAGCGACACCTCCGAGCAAATTACTTTCTTGGAGATTTTCTCTCATTTTGAGAGAGGCCTCTCGACATTTGAAACAAAACAGCTGAGAGCTGTGAAGAGCAAATAACACCTTTATTTCTAATGATATTTTCATGTGGTTCCCATTAGGGAACATGGGATTTTGCTTGAATAAAAGAGACTTAAAATAATAAGACTAATCTTGACAGGGTATTCACTCTGAAGTAAGCAATCCTGTTTTGTAAAATACAATCATAGGCTCAGATTTTGAATCTCATGTGTTTTTTGAGGCATGGCAAAAATACAATGAAACCGAATTTAGTCCTCTTAAATTAGCAAAAGCTGTAAAATTCCATGGAAAAAATTTACCCTGACAAAATTTGGATGCTGAAATATACAAATGAACCCATTATCTCCCAGCACACAAAGGAGCACCCCTGTGAGACCCTCCGTGGGCTTCCAAGGGCAATGTTAGGGGGGAGCAGACATTCCCACCCAGAGCCCAGGGGCTGGGGGCTCGTGGCTCCCTTCCTTCCTCTCTCCTCAGCAGCAGGGTGGGGTTAGTGGTGTGGCGGGAAGTGGCTGGCCTAGGAATGGAAGACTGAGGTCCTAGAAACAGAGAGAAGAGGGGGCCGTATCTGGCCCAGCGTTCACTGTTGCCACATGTGGGGGCCGTGAGGCCCAGCTCTCCCCTCTCACACTCTCCCTCTCCCCCACATCCTATTTGTGTAGTTGTTTCCTTGGACCAATTGATGAACCACTTATTTTATTGATTTCTTAAATATTTATTGAGCAGCTACTATGTGGGCCATGCTGCTTGAGCCCTGAAGGAAGCCCACCCTGCCGTTTTGTGGGGCTGACCCTCAAGTGCCAGCCACGGGTGGTGCAGAACAATGAACATTTTCAGTCCAGTCATCCTGGGGGGTCCAGGAGAGACACCAAAGGGGACTGGGAAAGCTGGGGACGGGAGCACAGTTGCTGAGCTTCAGGAAGGCAGGCTTCCTGGAGGAAGCAGCATTCCAAGGCATGTGGGGGTGGGGATTAAAGGTGGGGAGGGTCTGCCTGGCAGGTGGCATAGCTCCTGGAAGACCCCGGGGCAGGGAGGCTGTGCATGTGAGGAGGGCGACAGCCTACAGCCGGCGCGAGCAGAGCCAGGACAGAAGGCCACAGGGAGAGACTGCAGGGCCAGGGCCACGGCCAATGTCCCTGCACACCTGCGACATTCGGGCACCACGTCTGTCCACGCAACTCCTCCACTGTTGACAATGGGGAGTTTAGCAACGTCACCCGCCACGTCTTTAAACAGTCTGCAGTGGTCATGGAACAGGGCACGTGGCCCCCTTCCCGTCACCCCTCGCCGGTGCTTGCTCTGTCCTCCGCAGCCCGGGGTCCTCCTTGAAGAGCCGCCTTGCTGGCGAGCAGCTGAGGAGAGTCTTCTTTATCCCTGGCATCTGTTCACGATCCACCATCTGCCCACTTCTCTCTTCTTGCACTTCCTTCTCTTCTTCTTGTTTGGACGCTGAGAGTGGAGGACGTTGTCACATCTCTGCCAGCCTACGAGGGCGCCCCAGCGGAGAGGGACCTGGGACTGGTGCATGGGGTCTCCACATCCCCTCTTTTCACCCTGTTCAGGATTCCCTGTCCTTGCTTCATGGACTCAGCTCTCCAGGCGGCTGGGGCTTGCAGGGAGATCTGTCCTTCCCAGCAAATGTGTCCTGACGGCTCGGGGGGCAGGTGGCGCTGACCCAGGAGGCCGAACCAAGGGCGAGGTGTCACACAGCCCGAGAGAATGACCCGATGTTACCCAACTTTTAAAAAAATCAACCTCTAAATTCGCCTTGGGGCTGATGAAGGGAGATGCTGGGAAACCTGTTTTCTTCTCAAAGCATCACTCACCAGCAACACACCATATGGCTTTTGCCAAACCATTTGGCTGTTCTAAGATTTTCTATTCCCAATTGTAAAAGGAGCTAATAGGATTTGCTGCCCCGCCGGGATATCACAGGCACTAATCAGAATGTCTATAAATGCCTTTAAACTCCTCAGGGGAAGAAGAAAACTTGCAACCAAAATGCCAAGTGAAATTCATACAAATGTCATCCTAACCCCAAATCTTCGTTTTGAAAGTGGGAATTTAGGGCTTATGTGGATGAACGTATTAGAGTTCTTACAGAAATTACACACGACTGGAAGCCCCAAGTTTTAATTTTCATACAATCAGACTGTAAAATATGCTGTTTTAAGGCTCAGGAATTTTTCAGGTATAAGCCCCGTGACCAAAACAGTTTGCATTTAGGATTTTTTTTTTTTTGGTGAACACCTGCCCAGTCTTTTTTTTCCCCAAATCTTTGGAGTGTGCCATGATGTATTATCTTAATACTTTTACATCTCTCTTGCCTTTCTGTTGGGAGAATCGAGAAAAAATATCTCTTGATGGATCTGCAATGGTTCGTCCTTTTATAAAGCCCCTGATGGTTTATTTGACTCTTTGATACAGCTTAATTATACTGAAGTCCTTATGTTTACTTCGGAGATCTCCAGAAAGATAGAAAAGATCTAACAACCCCAAATTAGTTGAGGAACCAGCATGTCCCTTCCTGTAAGGAACACAGTAAACATTTCAAAAGAGCACGCCAGCTCATTATCTAACTCTCTCTTCAGTGACTTCAGGGAAAACAGCAGCAGTTAAGCAGTGTTTGCCAAAAGCAAATCTGGGGACGGGTGTTGATTTTAAAAGGGAAGGAAAGGAGAGCTAGCTGCTCGCTGCAGGTTCTCCTGGCTCGGCGCTCGGCATGGGGGCGAAGGCGTGTTTCTGCAGGGGCTTGCAAGAGGAGCAGTGGCCCCGGCCTGACCTCCCTGCCACTGCAGGTCCCGCATGGATGAGGAAGCTGAGGCGTGATGTTTCCAGCCACTTCTTTCCCGGGGGATGAGGCACAGCTCCCCGAGTCTGGAGATGGAGGAACGGATTGAACAGCCTTTAGCTGCTGTCACTTGGCTCTTACCCTGGAAGCCCGTCTGCTCACGCTCGAGGAGTTCGGCTCCAGCAAGGAACGAGCATGGATGTGTTTTCCATCATGACAACAAGTGGTTCTCAGCAGTGCCTCCTCCCCATTCCGCACCCCGAAACGTTCCCTCTTCAGTTTTGGCAAAATGCAACCAACACGTCCTGCAGCTGTTGGAGGTTCCAGTTTGTTTAGAAAGAAATAGCTTCCTGGGACACTAGAGTCCAAGAGCAAAGAAATGCCGTTGGGTGACACGTATCTGGATATCTAGAGCAAAAAAATGAGCGTTTCCACCCCTCTTTAAAAAAAGGTGGGGGACAGAAAGGTTGTACAAGGTCTGTTGAGAGCTGGCTGCATTCCTGGCTGTGATTTTGTTGTCACAACTCCAAGGACTTTGAAGGCTGGAGTTGCTGGCAAGCCAACCTCCCCTACCTCCTGGTGATTTTCAAAAATCTTAATTTTGCTCTATAGGTTACAGGTCAGGCCATCCATACTGATTCTTGTAATTGGACAGGACATGCTTTGAGTTGTCTGATTTCTTGTTTTCTTTCTGGCCCTCCAGGAGCCGTCAATTAGTACCCTGCTTGTACCCAGACCGGAACCCTTTGAAGGCAGATTTTCCAGAAGACACCCATTGGCCTAGTGTTACTTATTCCCAGGAATCTGAATTACAAGTTGTGCAGGTTTGTATTTATTATGTCCCCCAAAATGCCATGTTCTTTAATGCAATCTTGTGAGGGCCTACATATTAGTGTTGATTAGGTTGGAACCTTTGGATTGGGTTGTTTCCATGGAGATGTGACCCACCCAACTGCAGATGATACCTTTGATTAGATTATTTCTATGGAGGTGTGGTCCTGCCCATTCAGTATGGGTCTTAATTAAATCACTGGAGTCCTATAAGAATTCAGACAGAAGGAGCTCGGTGACACAGCCAAGAGAGACATTTTGGAGACGGCCATAGGAAGCAGACTTTTGCTGACACTTGCCATGAAGAAGTTAAGAGAGGACAAAACACCCCAAGAGCAACATTTTGAAGAACACACAGGAGCTGAGAGAGGAGCTGGAACACAACCTGGGTTTAGCTGATGCCAGCCACATGCCTTCCCAGCTAACAGAGGTTTTCCAGATGCCATTGGCCTTCCTTTGGTGAAGGTATACTTGTGTTGATGCCTTCATTTGACATTTTCATGGCCTTCAGACTGTAAATTTATAACCAAATAAACCCCCTTTATAAAAGCCAATCCATTTCTGGTATTTTGCATAATAGCAGCATTAGAAAACCGGAACACAAGGCATTAGGATGCACCCTGGTTTGCAGCCCTGGGGGAGGCTGCCCACCCTCCAAACCTGCCAATTGTCCGTGGTCCTTTTCTGCCCTAATGGGGGTCACCTAGAAGGCATCTGGCAAATCTACATGGATGAACATGCGGGATCAGATGGATATCCCTTGCTGCAAGACCTTTCCCAAATTACGCCCCTCCCCTCTTGTGGATCTCATTTTCCTTTTCTCTCTAAGGTCAAAGGGAAGAAAGAGGTCTCGGGGTGCTCCCAGACCCCGTTCCTATTTTGCCTTCCCCATTTCCTAGGTGGCTACTCACTGAGATTCCCTGAGCCTCTGATTCCTCTGCTGGAAACCAGGAGTCGGAGCACAGTGAAGATGAGACGAGACAGTGAATACACAGTCTGAGTGTGGTGCAAATCCCATAGGCTGTGACGGGGGCAGAGCTCGGGAGCACTTGGGAGAACAGCTGCCGACTGCCTCTGGGGGCGTTTGGGACAGGGACGCCCCCCTTGGACACATGTTCTCTGTCTTCACCTGTGACCCTCGCCGAGTCCTTCCTAGTTATTAGTCCTTCTTAGTTGTGTGTCCTTCTTAGTTGCGTGTTGGCGAGGCCCCTCTGCCTTGGGGACCCAGGACCCCTCTAGTATTTCAAAGCTCCCCTCCCCTTTCCATACCAGTTTCCAGTGTGAGTTCTGGGAGGAGGTGGACAGATGTGCATAGGAGCCAAGGAGCCCCTTTGTTGGAAAGGGACCAAGACTGGAAACTTTCCCCTTTTGAGGTTCAACGGTGGACAGGTGGCACGATGGGGACTCGGGGACGCTGGCAGGGACAGGCACCAGGTCGCCAATGGAGAGATTGCAGGGTAGGGGTCTCGGTGGGCACAGCAGCCCACACTGTGGGGTGCGCCCTGAGGACTGTGGTTGGTCTGGGAACCCACCCACGGAGCACAGCTGCGACTCACCTGCCAGGGTATCCTTGAGGCTGGAGCCTCCTCACAGTGCCTTCCACCCCACCTGTGCACCAGCAATGGAAGCAGTCGTATCTGTTCTTTCCCGAATACTGATTCTGCAGATGCTTTTCTCCCCTTCTGGACCACCAGAGTGTTTAAGTGTGACTAGTTCTGGATGTGATACTTGTGCCCATTTAGGAGCTGGGGGTGGAGTGGAAGAGGGACTGGGCACCTTGGAGAGCAGGGGGCAGAAGAAGCAGGTACCCCACACGCTGGCCTCTCCTGATGCATTCTGCCAGGTGCTGCCTGTCGTCCTGGGCCAGCCAGGGCACCTGTGAGGAAGGGCACTGGAGCAGAGCCTGCCCACTTGCTCACCATGGATGATGCCATGTTTAGTATGGCAAAGGAGTCAGAGGAGGCCAAGTTTATAGATCACAGATCAAGGTGACAAGAGCTAGGCTCAAACTTGGCTTTCTGGAGGCAAATGTCTAACAGGATCAACCTCTGTCCACCAGACAGTTCTCTGAAATAAGTGATAATTATGAAAATATGAGTGCAAGCTCTCCCTGGGATTTAAGTTGGTTAGATTTAGGAATGGCACTGCTTGTGGCATTGTGGGTCTCTAACGCGGTCTCAGTTTTCATTGTCTTCTTGATCCAACCCCCCTTTCCATTTTCTATGCTGGTTTTCTCACTTCCTTCATTCTCTCCCTTGGCCTCCTTTTCTTTTCTTCCTTTGAATAGTACCTGGTCCATAAGATGTGCTTTTTAAGTGTGTTATCAGCCTCCTCCTCATCACCACCATCATCACCCCCATTATCACCATCACCATCATCACCATCATCACCATCATCGCCATCATCGCCATCGTCACCATCACCATCATCACCATCACCATTACCACCACCATCATCATCACCATCATCATCTCCATCATCACTATCATGATTTTTACCATCACCATCACCATCATCATCATCACCACCGTAGTCATCATTGCCATCATTATCACCATCTCTTGTTTGTAGACACATCACTCCAATCTCTGACTTTTGTCCTTTGTGTCTCTTTGGGCGGCCTTCTTATGAAGACTCCAGTCATTGGATTTAGGGTCCATCCTAACACAGTATGACCTCATCTTAACTTGATTACAGTAAGGTCTCATTCATAGGTACTAGGTGATAGGACTTGAAGATATCTTTTGCTGGGGCACAGTTTAGCCCATGACAATGCACTCAAGAAGGGGCACAACTGGTTTAAGATTCCAGCTTTGGGGGTCCAATGGGAGTTTGGTGTTATTATTTTCCAATTACTTAGGCCCCTCCCACAAATTGTGGGGTAGAGAGCCATCAAACTGAAATGGATTTTATTCACCATTTGTACCCCTCAACTCCTTTTTGGGACAAGGTGGAATGTAAAATCAAGTGAATGCATTTTCAGTATGTGTGGTCGGATACAGACATCTTTATAAATGACTTCTTTCTTGAAACTGTCTGAAGCCCAGCTCCATTAGGGATGTGGCAAAGAGAAATGTAGGCTCTGGAAAAGGGGGGCAAAAGGACAGGCAACTGAGCCTTTCTGTTTATGGCACTTCGATACTTAGCTTGCTTCTTAATGGCTTTCTGAAGATCCCTGACAATGGCAGGGACAGGGAAAAGGCTATTTACACCTGTGGGGAGAGGCGCTGTCTCCCAGCTGGGAGGAATGGAAAAACAACCTGATAATTAGGACAAGGCCACCTGCCCTTTGGTGAGCACAGGTTAAACCTCCCACGTGTAATTCACCTGAGCAGGTGCGTTCCTTAGGCCAATCCTGTGAGGGCATCACCACCCCTGTCTTTCAGACAAAGGACCCCTACTTCAGGGGGTGTGATCGCGGTATGTGTCTGAGGCAGTAGGGGCTGAGCTGAGAACTGGACTTTGGTCTCCTGTCCAGCCCGTGCCTTGTCCAGTGTCTTTCTGAACTTTAGCTGAGTGATAAGAAGGCTTTGCAGGGCAAGCTCCTTGGCGTTACCCTCCAGGGCTGGGGGCAGAGAGGAAGCAGGCTCGTTCTCTGTAGTCCCCAGGATGGTGCTAGCAGGCTCTCGGGCTGTGGCCACACACGGTCCCCTCTTCTCCTTGGCTCTGCTCACACACGCCGCTTCTCCGAGATGCCCCCGTTCCTGTGCTTGCTCGGGTTGAGGTCCTTCAAGGGCGGGCTCTTCCCAGTGCTGCGGAGGATGGAAAGTGCTAGAGAAGTCACGTCATCAGACCCCACCATTAGTGACCTTGAGAATGCTTATTTTTTGATAGTAGGTCTTCTCCAGGAAACTGTCTCTTATTGGAGCCAGGAAAGCCAGAGCTACCCTTGGATTCGAGACCCATGGGAAGGTTTGGATCCCTTGGGTGGTGAGAGAAGGAGGAGTGGGTCTTCCCTGAGGCCGGCTCCATCAGACGGTCCAGGGGGTCCCCAGTCGGACCCTCCATAGCCACTGCCCAGAGCTGCCTGAGGAGGGACCCTACAGAGAACAGGGCATCCAGAGCCATCGGGATCACAGGGAGCATTTCCAGAGGTGGACTCTGACTTCTGGCCAGGAGCTGATCTCCCAAGGAGTGAGGGTGCACAGATGGGGTGTGCCGGAAGGAGCACCAGCTTTGAATTAGGGAGGGGGGTTTGGGCTCCAGTCGGGCCCTGCCTGTTTCCTGGGGGCACTATAAGGGGGGACCACCGACGGGGGGCTTGAAACAACAGGAGTTCATTCTTCCGCAGTTCTGGAGGCCGGAGGTCTGAGATCTGGATGCAGGTGTGACCCCTCTGAGGACTGTGGGGAAGCCCCTCCTGGCTGCCCCCCGTCATCTGGCGGTGGCCGGCAACCCCGTGTGCTCCTTGGCTGTGGCATAACGCAGGCTCTGCCTCCACCGGCAAATGGCTGTCTTCCCTCTGTCTGTCTATCCGTGTCTGTCTTTCCGTGCCTCCTCTCCCCTTCGTAACAGGACATACTAGTTTAAGGGCCTGTCTGCTCCAGCATGACCTCGTGTTTACTTAGCCAATTCCATTCGCGATGACCCTATTTCCAAATAAGGTCACGGGCCCAGGTCCTGGGGCTCAGGGCTCCAACACACCTGTTTTGGGGACACAGTCCAACCCATGCAGTCACGGAACCGGCTCTGATCTCTGGAATCCCTTCCCATCTTGGAGCCACCTCATCTGCAGGTGGAGGTGAACGGTCCTTTCTCGGGGTTCCTTGAGTGCTGAATGAGAAGCTTTGGGGCCAGGACCCTAAAAGTAAGTGTCGTAGCTTCTCCCTTTGTTTACTGGTGACTGCTGGATGGGGAGTCAGGCTCCAGTTCCCTCTTGGTCTCAGTGAGCTTTTCTGTGAGGCCTTGGACAAATCGTTTGCCCCCTCTGGTTCCCTTTCCCACCCCCCACTTCATCAAGTGACATCTGAGGTCCCTTCTGGCTCCCCCAGGTGACACAGGCAATTACAGGAGTGACTTCTGGAGGGGAGGCTGGCTCCTGGAGGTCAGAGGTAGGTGGCCGCAGACCCCGACAGAAACTGTGGTCCCTCCTGGGGGAACAGGCCCACCTGGAACTAAACACCACCTCCCCACCAGCGTGTGCATGTGTGTGGGCATGGTGTGGGCACGTCTGTGCATATCTGTGAGTGTGAGTGTGCCTATGTGTGTGTGCATGTGTTTGTGCACATGTGGGTGTGCATATGTGTGAGTGTTCATGTGTGTAGGTGCGGTCGCAGTTGATTCGTCTGGGGGAGGGGGTGGCGGCCGGTAGCTAAATCCTAGGCTCCCAGGCTTGCTCTGAGGGTACCGGCGGCGGGGGCTCTTTCCCAGAGGCGAAGGCGAGGCGGGGGATTTGGCCAGGTCCCCGGCGGGGGGGCGTGCAAGGTGTGGAGGGCGGCGAGAAGGAACAGGCAGGACACGGTTCTTTTTGGGTCTTAGAAGAAAACTAAGAGAGAGAGCTTTATTAGGCGAGAGCACAAGCTTATATTGGGCGATTAGAGGGCGGGGTAGCTGTAGAGGTCAAAGGCTTGGATTGGTTCGGAGAGGGCGTGGAGGTTGATAGACAAGGGGCGGGAGTTGTTCTGGTAACTGCGCATGCGCACTGACGGTGGGGGAGTTGCTCTGGCAATGGGGAGTGTCAGGGGCAAGATAAGGGGGTGGGGAAAAGGCGGTTCCCTCCGGCAAGCCTCCCCTAACGGTGGTATTTTGGGTGAGGAAATGGGGCCTGCTTCCGGCCTCACTTTCCCAGGCCTGGGGGGCTGTGGAGGGCGCTGTCGCCCGTGCCCACCACCCTCCCCAGGGGCTGATCAGGTCCCCCAGCCCAGGCCCGCCAAGTCGAAGCACGTAATCAGTATCCCGCATGTAGGCACGCACGTGTGGGTGTGCATGTGTGTGGGTGTGCATGCATGTGGATGTGTGTGTGGGTGTGCATGCCTGTGCCCGTGGACATGCGTGTGTGTGTGTGTGTATGGTGGGGGCGTGTGCATTCATGAGTGTGTGCATGTGTGTGTGCATGGTGTGGGCATGTGTGTGGGTGTGCATATGTGTGAGTGTGCCTATGTGTGGGTGTGCATGTGTGTGTGCATGGTGTGTGCGCACACGTGGGTGTGCATGTGTGTGGGTGTGCATGCATGTGGACATGTGTGTGTGCATGTGTATATGGTGGGGGTGTGTGCATGCATATGAGTGTGTGCATGTGTGTGTGCACGGTGTAGGCATGTGTGTGGGTGTGCATGTGTGTGAGTGTGAGTGTGCATGTGTGTGGGTGTGCATGCCTGTGCCCGTGGACATGCGTGTGTGTGTGTGTATGGTGGGGGCATGTGCATTCATATGAGTGTGTGCATGTGTGTGTGCATGGTGTGGGCATGTGTGTGGGTGTGCATATGTGTGAGTGTGCCTATGTGTGGGTGTGCATGGTATGTGCGCACACGTGGGTGTGCATGTGTGTGGGTGTGCATGCATGTGGACATGTGTGTGTGCATGTGTATATGGTGGGGGTGTGTGCATGCATATGAGTGTGTGCATGTGTGTGTGCACGGTGTAGGCATGTGTGTGGGTGTGCATGTGTGTGAGTGTGAGTGTGCATGTGTGTGGGTGTGCATGCCTGTGCCCGTGGACATGCGTGTGTGTGTGTGTATGGTGGGGGCATGTGCATTCATATGAGTGTGTGCATGTGTGTGTGCATGGTGTGGGCATGTGTGTGGGTGTGCATATGTGTGAGTGTGCCTATGTGTGGGTGTGCATGGTATGTGCGCACACGTGGGTGTGCATGTGTGTGGGTGTGCATGCATGTGGACATGTGTGTGTGCATGTGTATATGGTGGGGGTGTGTGCATGCATATGAGTGTGTGCATGTGTGTGTGCATGGTGTAGGCATGTGTGTGGGTGTGCATGTGTGTGAGTGTGAGTGTGCATGTGTGTGGGCGTGCATGTGTGTGCACGCACGTGGGTGTGCATATGTGTGAGTGTGGGTGTGCATGCATGGGGATGTGTGTGTGGGTGTGCATGCCTGTGCCTGTTGACGTGTGTGTGTGTGTGTGTGTGTGGTGGGGGCGTGTGCATGCATATGAGTGTGTGTGCGTGAGTGTGCATGTGAGCATGTGTGCCTGTGCACACCTGCATCCCTGCACTCCTGCAGCACCGTGGACACGGGATAGTCTTGCCCTCAGGTTTTCGTGATATAGCTGGAACGTCAGGGAGCCAGCCACACTTTGTAGGCTTTTGGGGTCAATTTCAGCATTTAAGACTCTTTCGACTCAATGGAATATTGACTTCAGATAGGGCACAATGCCAGACACATTAAAAGTGCCTAAACTGTGGTCCTTTATCTTGACTAGCAGATCCTAGCTGAACCCGTCATGTGTCCTAGTCACGATGTAGATACTCTCCTTTGTAGTAGAAATATGAATCTTCATTAAAAGAGCTCAGTGCTATTAGTCAACATTGCGGTTCAAACGTGCTAGCTCTGTGGCATGGCTTTTTGAGAAAGTTTTTAATCTAGGTAACCTGTACAGTTTACTAATTCCCAGTCCTTTCAGCCTGCTCTCCCCCTAGTCTCCCGTTACTTTACACTCTGCATTCTGACGTCTGGAGCAGACTTACGGGTCTAGGGGTTGAAGCAAGCTTCTCCCCCTGTGAGTGGGAGGATTTTCTCTCCTGATCCCTGCTAATAACGTTGAAGGAAACAGCTTGCCTTTCCAGCATCCCACTCTGAGCCCTGAAAGCTAGGAAAAAAAACACACAGAGAGAGGTGGAGAGCGGAGCAAAAATGGCTCTGGGCCAGAAGGTAGTTCTGTGCCTTTGAGAGTGTTAATCCTGTGGCTTTCCCCAGTGAGAATGGAACAATTTTCTACCCTCTTAAAGAAGAAAGATTTCCTGCTCCCGGTGGGAGCGTGGAGCGGCTCTGGGCTGCTTTTGAAATTGCATGAAATGTCAGTCCTGCAGACAAGCATATACATTAAGCACTTGGTGGCTGGTTCCCTGACAACTGCTGTGGCGTGCACAGCCTGCCTTAGCTACAGGCTGCATTAGTGGGGTGCTTCGAGATGGCTGGTTTCAGCAAGAGCTGGGCGCTCGTGGCACAGACCATGTTGTGGTGAGACACCTTCTGCAGGAAACCACATGGCATTTTGTGCAGAATTCATATGACGGTCCTGGCTGAGACTTAGCCCTGGGCACTGAAATACTGTTTAGCTTTGGAAGGTGGGGGTCTTATTTTCTAAGCAAGATTTAAAGCTCGTGAGGAGCGCATCCTGTCCTGAACGTCGCTGCTCAGCAACCCCCTCCCCACCCCCATAGACCCAAGGCCTGTGGACATTGCTCTAACGAGCTTGGTTTGGGAGCAGGCAGGCAGGGTGCACCCCTATTTGCAAAAACTGGGGTGACTTTATTCCTACCAAAGGACGGGAGTTGTTTACTCCCAGAGGAGTGCTGCTTCTCTCTTTTTCTTTTCAAAACTTTTACTTGAAGTCTAATATACACACTGAAAACTGCATTTAAATGTGCAATTTGATGCGTTTTCATAGACTGAACACATCTGTGTCCCAGTGCCCAGATGAAAAATCATAACATCACATAGCCTCAGAAATTCTCTCTTCCAGGCACTCCCTCCCTGACTTCTGGCCAAACAGATTAGCTTTACCTGTTACTGTACTTTATGTAAATGGAATTAAACAATATGTCTCTTTCTATATTTGGCTTCTTTTTTCAACGTTTATGTTTGTGAGATACAGCAGTGGGCTTGTGCCTAGTCTTGAATTTTTGTTCTCATTGTGATATTGTCATTCATTGTAGGAATGCACCACCATTCATCTGCTCTACTGATGATGGAAATTTGGGTAGTTTGTAGTTTGGGGCCATTATTACAAATTGCACTGCTGGGAACATTCTAGTTTGTGCTTTTGATTGAACGTCTGTGAGGTCTGCTTGAGTACACACTTAGGAGCGAATTGCTATATCAGAGGGCTTATTTGTAGCTTTAGTAGATGGGTACAACCAAAAAGCTTACACTGAATTACACCCCCACTGCCACTGATCCTGAATGCTGATGGCGCCACATCTTTTACCAACACTTGGAATTTTCATTTCAGACATTTCAGTTGTATTTGCCTTTCTTTTTCCCTCACCTCTTCCTCACCCTTCCCTCTCCACACCCTCCTTTCCCTCCAGTGGCAGCCGCGGGCCCCATGTGATTACTGACCACTGGAAATAACAGCTGGCGCAGTTGAAATTCTAATTTAATTTAAATTAGGTTCAGGTATCTGAAAGCTTTTAAATACATTTGGAACAACATGGGTATGTGAATCTCCTTTTGCAACTACACAGTTTATGAAATCTGAGGTCAAGGATTTTGGGTGGGAATGTAGCCTTCCGATGGAGATTTGCTGTGGGTGCGTCTAAGGTTCCCGGGGCTGCTGCACAGAGGGCCACGGATGGGTGGGCTTCAACGACAGATACTGTCTCTCGGTTTTGGAGGCTGGAAGCCCAGGACCAAGATGTTGTCAAGATCCCACTTTCTCTGAAGTCTGTGGGGTCCTGGGGGGTGCCAGCTGGGAATCCATAACTCTCCCTCTCACCCTTACTCATGTCCACACTTCCTCTGCCTCTAGGACTCCAGTCATCTTGGAGTAAAGCCCACCCTGATTCAGTTTCACGGCACCTTAACCAATCAACACCTCCAGGGTCCTATTTACAAATGGGTTCTCACCCACAGTCCCCGGCTAGGGCTTGATTCAATCCATAACTATGTGTGAAATTCACACCGGGTACATCGTTAGTCATTCATCAACAATTTGCTTATATTGACCATATGTTAAAATGTTTTGAATATATTTGGATTTAGCCATAAATGAAATACATTGTTGAAATTACCTTTACCTGTTTTTTTTTACATTTTAAAAATGTCTACTGGAGCATTTCAATCCACGTTTGTAGCTTGCACTGGCGGCTCACATTCTATTCCTATGGTCGGCGTTTCCTTAGGGAATGTGCCCCGGGCTGTGCGAGGGGCTGGTGTGGTGTGGAAGCCTGTGCTCCCTGCTGGGTGGCCTCATCACCCGGCAGCTCCCCAGAGAGGCCAAGGGCGGGCCCCCTGCCGGGAGAGTGAGCGTAGCAGCGGCTGCCCAGCACGCTATGGACCTCCCAGGCACCGGGGAGCCTGGCGTGCAGCCTGGTGGGGAGAAGTGGGGGGTCCAGGCAGGGTTCCCCGTGTGCCCCGCTGCAGACCACCTCTCCCAGCCCCTGCCCCAGGTGCACCCAACCCAGCGGCAGTACCTGCTCTCACACCGCGTGCACGCCATTAGACTAGAGCCTCATCATTACTTTGAAAGATGTCTGATTGGAATCTAGAACTATTCACACTTTCAGAAGAAATTTCAAAATCATATTGATCAATGAAAGAAAAGGAACAGAGGTGACAGTTTACTACTGTTTGATGTCAATGTTGTGAATTTTTTAATGAGTTTAAAAATTTGAAAATTTTTATTTCTTTCCATATATGAACAATGTTTCTCATCGAGATGGCTACAAAAATTTGAAGAGCTTTTTGTTTAAGAGCCTCGATCATGAATTGTGCTCAGCGATTCCATGCATTAAACTTGATATTAAAAATATAGCAAGGTAAACCTAACAGAGTGTGTACACTCAAAACAAAAAACGCTGTAGAAAGAAATTGGAGTGGACCTAAATAACTGGAGGAATATATGGTGATCATGGGTTGGGAAGACGCAACATGGAAAAGATGCCAATTCTTCCCAAACTGCTCTATAGGGTTAATGGAATCCCATCAAAAATCCCAGCTGAAATTTTTTGGAGATGTGGACAAAATGATTCTAATGTTTATTTGGAAAGGCAAGGGAATTAGAACAGATAAAACAGTTTTGAAAAAGACAAAGCCAAATGAATTACAGTCCTGATTTTAACATGTACTTTAAAGCCCCAATAATCAAGACAGTATAGTACTGGCAAAGGGATGGAGATGTAAATCAATGGGACAGAATACAGACTCCAGAAATATGGCTTTTTGAAAAAGGTGCAAAAGCCATTCAATGGAGAAAGAGTAGTCTGCTCAACAAATGGCATTTGAACAATTGGATGTCCACATGTAAAAAATGAACCTTGACCTACAACTCATACTTTGTGTACCACACATGTGTATCTGGGTGTGTTGTGTGTGTATGTGTGTTCTTTTCAAACACCCATGGAATATTTACAAGAACTGTATTAGGAACCCAATCTCAGTAAATCCCAAAGAAGAATTCACTGGGATTATAGTAGAATACAATGAGAAATTGCTGTCACATTTACCACTGTATCCCTGGAGACTGGTGTACCTGGCACTAGTTTTGAATGAATGAAAAATATAATAAGTTATATCAGAATGCATTTGGTGAAAAATAACAGTACCTAAGGAAAGCCGTTATTGTGCTCTTCAAATAAGGTCTGGGGGTGGGTTTTCTCGACTCCATGTGGCAGCTCGATGCCATCACCAAGCCCCCAGGCCCTTCCTTTCCTTCTGCTCCCCAAGTTACCATATTGGCCGTCTGTCCTTGTGATGCTAAGGTGCTGCTGCTGCTTGTCATGATAACAGTATTATTAATAAGAATAACCACTATTGTCATTATAATGATAATGATAGGACTACTTCGTGTGACTTGCTTTTTGCCAAGTGTTGTTGTAAGCCCCTGTTTTCATTCGTTAAATACATCGGCCAATGATGCACCATCATTTCGTGTTTGCAGAGGGGAAAGTTGAAGCATTAGAGCCTCAGTAACTTGCCCAAAGTCATGCAGCTAGTAATTGGTGGAACTCGTAGCTGGACCCGGCATAACTCACTCATAGCCTGTACTTGCTTTCTGAGCTGTACCCTATCCAGATACCACGTTCTCACAGCCAAAGCAAGAAGGAAGGGGCCAGACGCGGTCCTGTGGCTACTCGGGTCCCAAGGAAAGCTGGAGAAGCAAGTGTTTGTCAGTGGGAATGGGAGTCCAAGGCTGCATTAGGCAAACCATGACTCATGCCTTGGCACCGGGCAAACTGCCACCCTGAACAGAATGCAGATTTGCAAGGCAAGGGCGAAGTGGAAAATTGCAGTCGACATCGAAGAATAGCGTTTCGCCATATTAAAAAACAATCTCTCCACTTGCAACCCAAAAAACAATTTTCTAAATAACTCGGGCTAAAATAGAAAATTAAAATCCAAATTAAAAACTATTTAGGAATAACTGAGAATGAATTAACTAAAGTAGACCCCCAAAGAGAAAGAAATCTAAAGAGAAGATTAACCATAGAAGAAATAGAAGAGGTAATCAGAGGACTACACATAAAACAAAAAACCAGACCCAGACCATTTAGCAGGCACATTCTGTATCATACTATCTATATTATTTTTATACAAACTACTCCACAGAAAGGAAAAAGAGAATTTCCAACATGTTCAATGAGGTATAATCCTGACACCAAATCCAAACAAGACTAGTACAAAAATATATAGGCCATGCCACTTACGAACAGAGTGCAAAAAATTCCAGTGGAAACATTAATAAATGATACACAGCAATGTATCAGAAAGTCCATTTATCCTAGGAATGAAAAGATGGTGATGCACTGTTACAGCAGTTAAAGGAGAAGGACAACATGACCAGCTCAACAGGTATATTGGATATTGTGCTAACACTCAGCGCTGTACCCGATCTTCTGTGGTTCCTGATGTCAACCCTGTATTGCAAGGGCTGGAAGTCTGGAAGCTGTTTCCCAGACTTTCTTGCAACACGGTCCCAGTGCAGGATTCCCCAAGAAGCACTCATTAGTTTTAGTAAAAAGAAGACGACTGGGCTGGAAATGTAGGCTGTGGTGGTGGGAGCTGTTGTGTGCTCCAGAAAAGGCCATGTTCTGTTAATCCACTCCTGTGGGTACAGACCTGGTATGGGTGGGACCTTTTGATTAGGTTATTTCAGTTGACATGTGACCCAGCCCATTCAAGGTGGGCCTTAATCTTCTGACTGGAGTCATTTTATAAGAGGACAAACCACATACAGAAGAGAAGAGATGAAATTCAGAGAAGCTGTGCAAATGGAGGCCTTGCCCCCAGGAATCCTCAATGTCACTTTGATAGAGGAGACAGGGCACCGATCTGTTCCCCAAACCCTCATCTTAACCTCCCATCTGCCTCCTGAAGTAGCACAAGAAAAGAAGGAAGTCCTCTTTCAAAGAATTTTAACTTAGATACTGTTTGGATTTTTGTGAGCACCAGTGTATGCAGAATAGTCCTGGTATTTTTCTGTACAACATTCAATACAACAAACACAGATTTTCTTGGGGCTTATGGAAAACATTTTTGAAGAGGTGCCTCACTTATGTAAATAGGTTAGTGATTTGTAGGAGCTCCTGGCTCCACTTTGGGTGCTTCTGCGTCGACTGGTTGGAAAACAAAGGAGATAGTTGTATTAGTTAGGGTTCTCTAGGGAAACAGAATCAATGAGAGGTGTCTCTGACTATCAAATTGTAAAAGTGACTCACGCAGCCATAGGTATGCACGAGTCCAAGTTCTATAGAGCAGTCAGCAAACTGTCAACTCCAAGGAAGATGTCCGATGAACTCCTCGGGAAACGAACCAGCAACTTCGACGAACTCCTCAGGAAATGCTTCGCTGGGCAGCCGAAGAAGTGAAGGTCCTCTATCTGTCTTGCTTATAAGTCTTCAACTGATTAATTGGATTAAATCCAGCCAATTGCATTCTCTCATTGTGGAAGGCACGCCCTTTGGTGAGTCATCAGTCAGAGCTGCAGTCGATTGACTGATGCTTTAATAAACCAGCCTGTTGGTTTATTAACCAGCCTCAAATGTCCTCACAGCAATTGTTAGGCCAGTGTTTGCTTGACCGACAGCTGGGTACTATCACCTGGCCAAGTTGACACATGGACCTAACCATCACAATAGGCATGGCAGGCTGCAAGTGTCTGCAGATAACAATAATGGACTCTATCATTTATTGTGCAAGTTGCTTTACAAGCATCATCTAACTTAGTCATCACTAATTATTTATTTAGTGAATTTCAGAGGAGAAACAGCTATGTGGAAAACACTGAGTTAAGTTCAGGGGATGCAGTTATTAACAAGTTAGACTCAGTGTCTGCACTGATGAATACATGATTGTGATCAAGATGGAAAAGCCCCCCACCCCCACCCCCCATGTTTCCCACGGAACGAAACTAAACCCTGGGCACTTCTGTGCATGGAACACCTCTCTGAGGATGCTGAAAATTAAATGGTAGCATGCTGACTGGGGAAGTGAGATGAAACTCAAGAACTACTGAACCAGAATTGTTTCATTCATTCATTCATTCATTCATTCATCCATTTTGTCCTCCAATATCTCCTTGCCTAGACTCAAAGGCAGCTTGAAACCTGAAAATGCACACCAAGTGCAGGAGAGAAAGTCCAAAGGAAAGCCTTCTTTCTATTTCTGGTCTGAAGAACAGGAAAGAGGGACCCTACAGTCAGAGAGAGGAAGAAAGGTCTCTTCCTTTTTTTACTGTTGCTGTTCAGGAACAATGGTTGGAATGACTGCAGATTACTCTCACAGAAACCATGGGGGTCGGAGGCAGTGGAAGAAGATTTCTAAAGTGCAGAAAGAAAGGAACTGTCAACACAGAATTCTGAATGGTGTGAAAATATCCTTCAGAAATGAAGCCAGAATGCAAAATAAAGACACTCTCAGATGAAGGATAGCCAAGAGTTAGTCTCTGCAGCAGACCTGCTTGCTTTTTGACTCGTTAATCCTCGTGAATAAAAACTGAGATTGCTATATTCTGGAATCTGCTAATCTCACCCTTGCCCTTAAAAATAGCACTGCATCTTTCAGACCCAGAAGTCTAGAATTATTATGAGCCAGAATTATCTTACTTGCCCAAGGCTGCATGTCTGGTTGGTGGCCAGTTGGTGGCTGGGTGAGGTTGGGACTTAGATTTTCACTCACTCATCCAGTGGTGCTGACACACAGCAGTGGGAGTTGGCCGGGGACACAAATGCAAACATTACAAACATCAGTCCAAGTTCTCATTTTTCAGAGAGGTGTTTATTATTTGTTGATTATGTTTTATTATCAATTTAAAGCTCTTATATTTAATTTCTTTACTCTTGGTCACTTCTTTTGTTTGGCTTTATTATAGTACATTCCATATTGAAGAGTACAGTTGCAAGCATAGTTATTTGTAGAAATTAAGAAACAGTTTATTCACTCACTTTGGAGGCACCCCAACCCTTCCAAAAATAAACTATTATGGAATACATTTAAAAATATATAAAATTATCTTAATTGAGACACATTTTTCATGATGTTTAACAAAGGTATAGACCTGTGTGACCACCATCACAATCAAGATAGAACATTTGCTCCCCCGAATTCTCTTATCCCCCCTTATAGTCGATCTCCCCCTCCACCCCTGGCTATGGGCAGCCACTGATTTGCTCTCACATGTTATGTACTCTTTTTTGTCTGGCTTATTTCATTCATCATGTTTTTTAAAATATTTATCCATGTTACTGCATGTATCAGTAGTTTGTTCCTTTTCATTTCCGAGTAGTATTCCAGTGTATGGGTATCCTATAATTTATCTATTCACCTGTTAATGGACATTTAGGTTGTTTCCAGTTTGGGGCATGATGAATGAATGTCCTTTACAACATTCATGATAACGGATTTTTGTGGACTTATCTTTTTGTTTCTCTTGGGCAAATATCCGTAAGTGCAATTTCCGGGTCATGTGCTAAGTATATGTCTAACTATCAAAAAATTGTCAAACTGTTTTCCAAACCACTTGTACCATTTTGCATTTCCACTAGCAGGATACGGCAGATCCAGTTTCTCCACATCCTTGCCAACACTTGGCATCAGGTGCTCACATCTCACCGGGCAAGTGAAAATGCTTGCGTTTCCCCTGTGGCTCTTGAAACTGTCTTTTCGTGAGCTTCTTAGCCATTTGTATATTTTCATTTGTGAGGGGTCTGTTAAAATCTCTTATCCATTTAAAAAATTAACTTATTTGTCTTCTTAATTTTAAGTTGTAGTATTTCTTTATATATTTTGAGCAAAAGTCCTTTTGTCAGGGATATGTTTTTTTAATGAACCTTAACATATATACATAATAGTGATAACTTTCAAAATACTATTCAACAAGTAGTTAAAAATTTCAAAGAATGTCATGGGTCACAGTTCCACAACTTCAGCTATTTCCATTATTGTAAAATACATCATACGTACAAAAAGGTGTTAAGTTTTGATGTACAGCTTGACAAGCAGTTATTATATAGGTAATTTCTAAAATTGTTATGGGTTATCGTTCCCCAGTTTCAGTTCTTTCCCCATTATGCAATATAAGGTATACACAGAAAGGTGAAAACTTTCAAAGCACAATTCAACAAGTAGCTATAGAGCAAATTTCAAAGGATGTTCTAGGTTACAGTTCTACCAAGTCATTTACCTCCTTTGAGCTATTCCAACACCCCAGCATCTAAATATTTATATTTATATTTATATTTATATTTATATTTATATATTTATAAGGTTTCGCTATTCATGGACCTTTGTTAAATCTTATCTTGTTTGCTGCTGCCCCTTCTTCTCACTTAATCTCTTTCTCCATCTTCAGTGAGCACCCTAACTTGTTCATATGGAAAGGGGGTGTAGACAGTGTGGGGAAGGGGCTGCATCTGAGGGTTGATCTTAAAGAGGCTGTTGCTTCTGGGTTTTAGGACTTGTCTGGCATAGGAACACTCTGGTGGATTTAAGTTTCTGAGAGAGAAAACTTAGTCAGTGAATCTTTTTATAGAATCTCAGGTAGGGACCTAGGTATTTGGGACTACTTTTGGTAAGGGCCTGGCATATGGTGGCCCTTTGAGATGTCTAGCTGGAGCTTGCATAAGAGAAACCTCCAGGTTAGCCTCTCGACTCTATTTGGGATCTCTTGGCCACTGTGACCTCAGCTTGTTACCTTTCTTTTTTTCCCCCTTTTGGTCAAGTAGGCATTTTCAATCCCCCACTGCCAGGGCCAGGCTCATTCCTGGGAGTCATGTCCCACATCGCCAGGGAGATTCATTCCCCTGGGAGTCATGTCCCTCATGGGTGGGGGGGTGGGGGGGGCGGTTAATGAAGTTACTTGCCGAGTTGTTCTTAGAGAGAGAAAGGCCACATCTGAGCAACAAAAGAGGTTCCCTGGAGGTGCTTCTTAGGGATAATTATAGGAGAGCTCAGCCTTCCGTTTACAACCCTAAGTTTCACAAAAGTAAGCCTCAATCGAGGGCTTGATTTATTAAGTAGGGGGTTCCAAATTTCACTTAATACATATTCTATTCAGGGATATGTTTTGTGAATATGTTCTCCCTGTGCATGACTTGTCTTTTCATTGTCTTAAGAGTATGTTAAGAACAGAGTGTTTAATTCTAGTAAAGTTCAATTTATTTATTTAAATAAAATTTAAATTTTATTTGTTCTTTATGGGTCATGATTTTTGTTTCCTATCTGGGAAATATTTTCCTACATAAGTTGCAAAGATTTTTCTCCTTCTATTGTCCTCTAGCTGTTTTAGAGGTTTAGCTTTTACCTGTAGCTCTGTGACCCATCTGTAGTTAATTCTGTGTGTGGTGTGAGGTGAGGGTCAAAGTCCACATTTTTCATATATATATATATATATATATATATATATATATATATATATTTTATATATATACACATTGTATATATACATACAAATGTATATACATACACATTTCTTCTAGCACCATTGTTGAAAAGATTAGCTTTTCCCTTTTGAATTACCTTGGCACCTTAGTAAAAAATCAATTAATCATATAGATGTGCATCTATGTTTTCTGTTCCATTGCTCAGGATGTGCATTCTTTCAGAAATCCACACTATCTTTTTTTATTATGACTTTATAGTAGGTCTTGAAATCAGATACAGTAAGTCTTACAGTACTGTTCTTTTTCAAAATTATTTTGCCTATTCCATATAAATGGATTTTGCATTTCCATATACATTTTAGAACCAGCTTGTCCATTTCTACAATAAAAAGCCTTTTGAGATTTTGACAGAGGTTGAGTTGAATCTATAGATCAATTTGGGAAGAAGTGTCATTTTAACAATATTATATCTTCCAATCCATGAGCATGATACATCGCTCCATTTATTTAGGTATTCTTTAATATCTCTGCAATGTTTTTTTGTTTTGTTTTTGTTTTTAGTTCTCAGTGTAGAGTTCTTACATATCTTTTGTTTAATTTATCCCTAAGTATTTAATATTTATGGAGGCTATTGTAAATGTAATTGCTTTCTTGAAATTTGTCTTGTCCAATGGTTTTTGATTGGTGTCTAGAATAAATAATGCTTTTTGTATTTTGGCTTTGTACCCTGCAACCTTGCTAAATTCACTCATTAGTTCAAGTAGTTTTGTAGACTCCTTTGGATTTTCAACCCACATGAGTATGTTGATGGTGAATAAAAAGTGTTATTTTTTTCCCTTTACAAACTCTAGGGCTCATTTCTTTTATTGCCCCTTCACTGGGATCTTCAGCACAATGTTGAATACAAGTGTTGAATACCAGCAGGCAACCTGGCCTTGTTCCCAGTCTTAGGACAAGTGTTCAGGCTTTTACCATTAAGTATGACACTGGCTATAGGTTTCTCATATGTGCATTAGTTTTCTATTGCTGCCATAAAAAATACCACACACTTAGTGACTTAACACAATGCAAATGTATTATCTTAAAGTCCCGTAGCTCAAAAGACCAGTGTGGTCTCACCAGGCTGTGCTCCTTTCTGGAGCTCTAGAAAGAACACGTTTCCTGGCTCAGTCAGGTGGGTGTGCGACTGAGGGTCCCCTTCTGCTGACGGCCCACTGAGAACCATTCCCAGCTTCTAGACGCCAGCCAAATTCTTTGGTTCATGGGCTCCTTCTAGCTTCAAATCTACCGCAGAGGTCAAGCCCCTCTGTGCTCTGACCCCTTCTGTCCCACTCCTCCGTCCCGGCTGGGGAAGTTCTCTGCTTAAAGACCCACGTGATCCCTCTGAGCCCACACAGATGATCCAGGACAATCTCTGTTTCAAGATCCATGCCCTTAATCCCATTGCCAAAGTACCTTTTGCCAAGTACGCTGACGTCTTCATGGGCTCTGTTGATTAGGGCACGAACCTCTTTGGGGACATCTTGTTCTGTCTTGCCAAGGAAGTTCTGTTATACTCCTAGTTTTATGAGAGTTTTTATTACAAATGGCTGTGGAATTTTGTCAAATGCTTTGTCTGCATCTGTAGACACGGTCTTATCAGTTTCCTCCTTTTATGTGTTAACATGGTGAACATTATCGATTACTTTTCATGTTACACCAACCTTGAACTTGGGAATAGACACCACTCGTTCATGGCCACAGAGCTTTATTCTTCTCATCTATTGCTGAATTCAATTTTCTAGACTTTTGTTAAAGATTTTTGCATCTATGTTTATGAAGTATATTCTTTTCTCATGTTTTTCTCAGGTTTGGCATCAGAATTTTGCTGGTCACATAAAATGAACTGAGAAGGATTTCTTTCTCTTCTGTCTGCTGAAAGAGTTTGTGTAAGTGTTTGAATATTGTTTATCCCTTAAATATTTCATAGAATTCATCAGTAAATCCTTCTGGGCCTGAAATTTTCTTTGTGGGAAGAATTTCAAAGACAAGTTAAACCTCTTTAATAGATATAGGACTGTTCATGTTCATATTTTCTCTCTCTTCATCATACAGATTTGGGAATTTTTGTTTCTCAAGGAATTTGTTCATTTCATCTAAGTTGTCAAACTTATTGACTATATTTTTATTATAGTATTGCCTTATTTTTCTACTACCTGTAGGATGTAGAGGAATGTTCCCTTTTCCATTTCTGATATTGAAAATTTTGTACAATTTTGTGTGTGATCTGTCTAGCTGAGTGGTTACATTTTATTGAAGCTTGTAAGAATGAACTTTTGATTTTATTGATTTTTCTCTATTGTTTTTCTATTTTATTTTTCATTGATTTCTACTCTTTGTTATTCTCTCCCTTTTACTGACTTCAAATTTAATTTCTTTTTTTTCTAACTTCTTAAGGTGGAAACTTAGGTCATTGGTTTTAAGCCTTTCTTCATCTAATGTAAGAATTTAAAGCCGCATTTTCTTCTAATTTTAATATTTTGTGTTTTTATTATCAGTTGATTCAAATGTATTCTGTTTTCCCTTGCGATTTCTTCTTTGACCATGTGCATTATTTGCATTATTTACAAATGTCTTATTTAATTTCCAAATATTTGGGGATTTTCTAGATTTTTATTTTGATTCCTAACTTAATTCCATTGTTTTCATAGAATATACTTGGTTTTGATTTCAATTTTTTAAATTTATTGAGACTAGTTTTGTGAAATAGCGCAAGTATTTTGGTGAACGTTCCATGTACACTTGGAAAAAATGACTATTCTTCTATTGTTGGGAAACATCCTATAATGTTAAATAAGTTTGAATTGGTTGACAGTGTTTATAGAGTCTGCTATAAGTTTAGTTATTTTGTCTACTTGTTTATCAATTACTGAGAGAGAAATGTTGAAATATGTAAATGTGTATTTTCTTTTCTTCTTTCAGTTCTGTCAGCTTTTGCTATATATATTTTGAAATTTTTTTATTAGGAGCATACACAGTTTTTATATTTACATTTTCTTGTTGAACTGAGCATTTTGTCATTATGAAATGCCCCTCTTTTCTCTGAGAATATTCCTTGTCCTAAAGTTGTCTCCTATTAACCTAGACACCCCACTTTTCTTATTATTAGTGTTCATATGGTTTATTTTCCCCATCCTTTTATTTTTATCTATCTTTGTCTTTATGTTTAAACTGGGCTTCTTGTAGACAGCATATAATTCAGTGTTGCTTTTTCTTGCCTTTTAGAATGACCTGTAATTTTCTGTTGAAAGCCAGACATGATGTATTGGTGAGAGGCACTGTGCTAAATGGACTTCAGTGTGAGGTTTTATGCTAATCTGGGTAGCAGTTGGGCTGTGTTCAGTGTTTGCTGTTGCTGTGGATTCCTGAGGCTTCAGATTCCTCTGGTGTCTTTGTTTTTGGCTCTGGGTTTCCCTAAAGACTCCTTCTTAAATGGAGTCTAAGCCTTACAGCCCTTTCAGCCTTGCATTACTGTTATTATACTAGAGACTTTGGATGTGGTGGTGGGGTAAGGGGGAGGAGAAGCATTCTATTCTCTCATGATTAAATTTTAGTTTTGTAGTGGGCCTGCCTCCCTGAGCTGTGAACTCCTGGTTTCCCCCAGCTCCTTAGGTGAAATAGGAAGCTGAGGAGGGTCTGAAGGTGGATCAGTTCCCTTCTCTCAGGTTGGAGAAGGCTCTGGAAAAGTGTTTTCCCCTGGAAAGTAGCCCTCTGTTATGTGGAAGTCTGGGAATATTACAAAATGGTTACTCTTCCCCTCCCTCTGCAGAGATATGAGGGGATTTTCCTTGGCTCTTCATTGGGAGAGTCTAGTGGGGTCCTGGAGATAAAACCTATGGAAGCGTGGGGCTCCCCTAAGACTGTGACACCCCAGTTTTTCACTCTTCAGCTAGAATACACTCAGCCTCCAGCAGACAGGTGAAATTACCAGTTAAGCATTTCCACCTTTTTTCTGGCTCCAGTGGTTTCTGCTTCAGGCCAGCTGATCTTGGCTGTGATTCCCTGTATCTCTCTGCTCTCCAGATCTGGTGTGCCTGTTTGCCCTGAGGCCTCAATTCTTTTTGGGTCCAAGAAAAGTAGTGGACTTTCACTTTGCTCAGCTTTTTTCTTGCAGAAAGGATGAGAATGAAGACTTCTAAGCATTTGACATGTCTGAGCTGAATCTAGAAGTCCCTGCTCTTGCTTTTTTAAAAATCTGGTCTGACAATCTTTGCTTTTAATTTGTACATTTGGACAATTTACAATTGAATTTAATCCTATAATCTTGCTATTTATATTCTCCCCCTGCCCCATATATTCTTTGTTCCTTTTCCTCTCTTTTTCTGCATTATTTTGGATTGAGTATTTTTAGTAATCCATTTTATGTCCTCTCTAGGCTTATCAACTGTAACTCTGTTTTAATTTTTAAAGGTTGATCTAGAATTTATGATATGCACATTTAATTTATCACAATCCACCTTCAAAAAATTCTATGACTTCATGTGTTATGTAAAAAATGTTGAACCCTTCTATTTTTCCCTTCCTATCCTTTGTTCTGTTATTGCCCTACATTTATTTCCACAAACTTTACAAATCTCACTGTATGCCAATATTAATTTTGCTTTAAACCATCAATTATCTTTTAAAGAAATTTTTAAAGTGAGATAATAAAAACCTTCTATTATTACTCACATATTTGAAATTTTCACCAGTCTTCATGCCTTTGTGTAGATCTCAGTTTCCATCTTGTATCATCTTCTGTACCTCAGAGAACTTTTGCTGTCATTCCTTATAGGGTAAGTTTGCTGCTGACAAATTTTCTCAGTTTTTGTTTATTTGGAAAAGTCTCAATTTCACCCTTCTTTTGAAGGATATTTTCATTGAATGTAGAATTTTATGTGGATATCTTTTATATTGCATTATTTAAAAGATGTTTCCATTGTCTTCTTGACTACATTATTTCTGATGAGAAATCAGCAACCATTTTATCTTTATTTCCCTGTATGTGCTGTTTCTTTTTTTTTTTTCTGGATCCTTTTAAGATTTTTCCTTAAGCACTGGATTTTAGCACTTTGATTAGGACATATCTTGTGTCTTTTTTTGTGTTTGTCCCACTTGTGGTTGGTTGAGTTTCTTGGATCTATGCATTAATGGTTTACATAAACTTTGGAGGTTTTTTTTTACTGTTATTTATTTGAATATTTTTTATGTCCCCACCTATATCTTCTCTTTCTGGGTCTCATATAATGCATGTAAGATTGCTTTATATTTTCTCACAGGTCACTGAGATTCTCATCATTTGCTTTTAGTATTTTTTCTTTCTGTTCTTTGTTTTAGTTTTTGTTGCTTTCCCTCTCAAGTTCATTGATCATTTCAGTGATATCTCATCTGCTGCTAGTTCCCTCCGGTGAATTTTTCAGCTATATAAGTTGCATTTGGTTCCCTTTTATAGTTTCTATTTTTCTCCTCATTTTGTTCATGTTTCCTTTAAATCCATGAACATATTTATAATGGCTATTTTACAATATGCTTGTCTACCAAGGCCATTATTTCTGCCATTTTGAGGTCTGTTTCATTTGATTGATTCTCCTCCCGGCTATGGGTCACATTTTCCTGATTCTTGATATGTCTAGTAATTTTTTATTGGTTGACTGAATCTTATATGTGTTACATTATTGAACGTCTAGATTTCATTGTTTTCCAAAGAATGTTGAATGTTGTTGTAGCAGGCAGTTAAGCTGCTTCTAAATCAGCTTGATCCTTTTGAGGTCTCTTTTTTAAGTTTTGGGAAGGTGTGTTTAAAGCAGCTTTTCTCTGGGTCTAATTTTTCCTCAGTCGTGACCACTCTAGGGGCCCCCGAGTGCCTGGGCTGCTCCTTGCCGTTTTTCTACATGGCTGGTCAGATTGTGAATTTACCTCAGTCCTGAATGAGTTCTGGGAATTGCCCGACTTACAGCTCCCCACGTACCTGTTCTCTACCTCCTGGGGCATCACCCTGCACAGGTACAGCTCGTATTTGGTCAGTTTCTGCAGGGAAGCTCTGTGAGCTTCCGGAGCTCTCCTTCTCTGTGCAGCTCCCTCCTCCCACAGCTGCCTCAGCCTCCCAAACTCCAAGCTCTGTTTGCCCGCCTCGCTGACACCGCCATGCTGGGCTGCAGCTCTCCCTCCCTGTGCCGTGATCCAGAAAGCACTTCCAGCAGGAAGCCCGGGCAGCCGGCTCACCACGCTTGTTCCCTTTCCCTCAGAGATGAGAATCCTCTGTCACCTGTCTTCCCATGTCTGAATCTGTCATTTCATGTATGTTGTCTAGCTTCTAGCTATTTGTGACAGGAGAGCAGGTTCATTACCAGTCACTCCATCTTGACCAGAAACAATGTTCTACAGCATGCATTTCACAAGGTAAAGAGAATTAAGTGGATTTCATTTTGCAAATTTGAGAGTGAGAAAAATTAGGCGACACATTCTGAATGTAACTGAAACTCTGTGTGATGTTGAAAAAAAACATTTGGTTTCTAACCAAACATGTACTAGACCGTGGCCCTGGGACAGTGGAAGGTTGGCATGCTCCAGTGACAGAAAGATGGAAAACGTGATAGATGAGGGGGGCAGGGGAGGAAGGAACTAGTTCAGACTATTACTATCCAGAATATGTACCAACAAAAAGACAAAATAATCGGATAGCACAGTCTATGAAGAACTGGATAGTAAATATCTTAGACTTCAGAGGGCACATATTTTCTCTGTCACCCATTCTTCTTTTTTATGACCTTTTAAAAATGTAACAATCCCTTCTTAGCTCATGGGCAACACAAAAGCAATCCAAGGGCCACAATCAGCCCCTGGACTGTATGTTACCCACCCCTCCCTGCAATAGAATTTTGTGTTCAGGACATGAAAAACAACTCACAGAAGAAACAGAAATTGTTAATTTCACATATGAAAAAAAGCTTACCCTCCCTAATAATCAGTGTGATTCAAAACCAAGGACAATATTTCACACTGCTCAGATTGGCAAAATTTAGAACGATTTGGCAAAAAATACCAAGAGTTAATGACAGTGAGGAGAAAAAGGGTTTTTCACATGCTGCAGGTGGGAGCACAACTGATTCAACTTCTTTGGAAAAGAACTTAATATTCAAAGCAAAATTGAAAATGAAAATGAGTGTTCAAAGGCTCAGCAATTCCACTCCTAGATCCATTACCTGGAGAGACGTGTGCTTCATCGTGGCATTGTTTGTAATAGGAAAATAAATTGGAAACAAACCCAAGTCCACGCAAACACACACACTCACACACTTGTATCAGCAGGGCTACATCGCAAAAACATAGTCGAGTGAAAAAGCAAGCTTATTGTGTAACATCATTTATGAAAATGTTTAAAAACACTCTTCAAACAATGCTATAAATTATTCATGGATAGCTCTTTCTGTGGGTGGAAACATGAAAACAGTGGCCTGGAAAAATACACACCAAACTCAGGAGAGTGGGTATCCTGGGAGAATGGCCTCGGGAGTAGGAGCAGGAGGGCAGCATATAATCTGTGACATTTCATTTCTTTTATATAACAATATAAGACAAAATATTAACGGTTGTCAATTATAAATGGTGGCTACACAAGCGTTTGTTATCTCATTTTCTTCACCTGTGTTTATTTTCTTAATTTCCCATGAAAGAAAGGGACAGATGAACTAGCCTTGGTGCTACATAAAAACACAGTGTTAAGTCAAAACACCATTGGACATTTGTGGATCTTTGCTGGAGAAATGCCTAGTCAAGTCCTTTGTCCATTTTTTTTTTAAAAGTGGATCATTTGTGTGTTCTGTTGTTGTTGTTGTTGTTGAGTTGCAGCAATTCTTTATATATTCTGCCCATTAAACCCTTATCAGACATATGGTTTGCTATTATTTCACCCCTTTGGTAGGCTGTCTTTTCACTTTCTTGATAATGTCTTTTGGCTACAAAAGTTTTTAATTTTGAGGAAGTCCATTTTATCTATTTTTCCTTTGGTTTCTTGTGCTTTTGATGTCATATCTAAGAGGATGTTGCCAAATTCAAGGGTATGGAGGTTTCCCCCTATGTTTTCTTCTGGGAGTTTTATGATTTGGGCTCTTTTGTTTGGGTCTTTCATCCAATTAGAGTTAATTTTTGTATACAGCGTAGAAAATGTTTGCACAATGGATTCTGGAGATGGTTAACACAACACTGTGTGTGTAATTAATACCACTGAATAATACACTTGAGAGTGGTGAAAACAGGAAATTCTGAGTTGTATTTACATCACTACAATAAAAAGTCAGAACAGCAACAACAGACTACTGGGCCTGGCATCAGGGGACTCGGCTTGCCATCCCTGGCGCCCTGTTTCAGTCGGGTTGAGTTGTTTCCCTTCTCTGCACTTCAGTTTCCTCAACTAGAAATGAGGGGCGCACAGCTTTTTAAACTGTGGATCACTACAGGGTCCTGACCAGCACCTTTTAATGGAGTAGGACAGACTAGATGAGAAAACATAAGCGTGCATGTGAAGCAAGAGCACATATTCTTTCAGGAAACTTTACTTTTCAGTTATGTAAACCTCCCAGAACCCCCGAGTGGAAGGGGGACCCGCTCAGAAGGTCTCCTGGAGGCCAGGGCTGGGGGCGGATGGAACCTGCCTCCAGTCTCCCCGTCACTGCTGCTTTGCCTTGGTGCTCCGGCTGCTGCGTTTTCGCCCCCTCTCGCCTGGTGTAGGCTTGCATTTCCCGTGCCTTGCGGAAGAGTGATGGTCTGTTGAGAGACAGCCCATCCCTGTTAAACACTCATCCTAAAGATGGTGGTCATTAGCCTGCCAAGCGTGACACCACAAAAAAAAGAGCAGAGGGAGAGAGAGGTGACAGCGCATTATGCGATCTGAGTGCCATGGGAAGCGAGCTGCGTCTTGCTGTGGAAAGCGAAGATGCATTAAGATAAATCCGGCGGAGCTTTGCTGCGGCGGGAGCAGCGGGTCGGGCGTGGTGGTGCACACTTACAGCTGCCTGTCTCCACGCTCCACGTTTCCCAGGTCCATCAAACAGAAAAATCAGCCTGGGGCTTCTAAGGAGCAGTTTGGAGCACCCGTTTCTATTAGCAGAGAAGTACTTTACAGCTCCAGAAATATTCAGCCTTCATGTATTCCATTTAGCATTTAATGTGCACTCTCAGTATTAACAGAATCATAGAATGTAATGCTGGAGGAGACCTTGTAAATTATCCCGGGCAGCCCCTAGTTGTGCAGGCAGGAGGGAACCGAGCAATTTCCTGGATGCGGCAGAGCTGCTGGCAGGCAGGGAGGGGACTTAGAAGTCAGCCTCCGAGTCCCAAGCCTGGCTGTTCCCCATCGGTACGCCCCAGCCTCTGCTCTCTTTTCTCGGGGTGGGGAGAGTTTCCCAGGGTAGTTCCAGCTGTGTTTGCACATGTGTGTGTGCATGGGTGTGTGCATTTGCCAGTGGTGTCCCTAGGAAATAAGCGACTAATGATCTCTTTGGATATCCTCATTCCTTGAATCCACCCCCCATCTCTGTGGCCCTGTGGTGACCCAATAAATCAATCCAAGCTGTGCTGCTTTGAGCTACTTTGGGGCAGAGAAGCCGTCCGGGAGCCGTTGGCACAGGTCCCACCAACAGACGCCTGTCCGTGCTGGGAGGTAGCTCCTAGTTGTCCCCAGTAAGCAGCAGTCCCTGTGTATCCCCGTGTAAGGCCACTGCAGGCAGCCTGATGACGTGCTGTGGTCTGGGTCCATCCTAGCTCCGCTTTGTGGCATCTGGAAATAACCTGTAAGTAGAAAAGCAGATCCAATTTGTTTACATCACTTACACCACTACCTCCTTCTGCTAATGGGCTTCAATTTTTTTTTCTTTTTTTCCCTCTTTGCCTGGAGGCATTAACACTTGTCTTTAATCAGTGTATGGTAATTTTGTACCCCTCATTTCCACTGCCAGGAAAAATGAGCCATTAATCTCTGGAGGTTCAAAGAAAAAACAATCACTTCTATTTGCTACACAACAAATATATTGGGACTGCCATGCTGGGAAGGAAAAATAAGTGTGCTCAGGCCCTAGTTTACCAGAAGCACTTTGGTAAAAATTAACTGCAATGGCTGGAGTTATCTTTTCTCTCAGTGACTCAGGAGATGAACTTGGGTGTAATTGGGAGAGCAAAGTGCAAACCTGTTTACAACCAATGTTTCTGTCAGAGAATCCATTTCGCCATATATGTATGGAATTTGGTTGTGAAATGTTTGGCCTGGGGATCACGCAGATAAATGCAAGACGAGACTGGATGTGGGTTTGGGTTTGGGTTTGGGTTTGGTTTGCCCGAGTTGGCCGTGGCTGTCCCCCCTTCCCTGTCTGCCCCGCTGTGTGCTCGTCCTGTAGAAGCTGGTGCACGGACAGGTCCAGGGTAGAGGCCGCCAGCCCCCCTTGCAGTCCCCAGCGGGCCCTCGGCGCCTCTCTTGGTCTGTCCTCCCCTCCGTGAGGAAGCCCCCCGGGCAGGCAGCCTGCTCTGATGGCCGCGCCGAGGGACAGCCCACCCCCCTCATCAGACACGGGACATGGCCCCTCGTGGCTGCTGGGCTGGCCCGCTGTGGGTTGCAACGCTGGTGGGAATCACCGGGGCCAGAAGTTTGCTGTGCTCCCTGGGAGGACTCCCTGCAGCCCCTGCTGTGATGGATTGAGCTGTGTCCCCCCAAACATATGTACCATCCTAAGCCCCAGTCCCATGAGTGTGTCTCATTTGGAAAGAGGATCTTTGGTGATGTGATTAGTTAGGACGAGGCCAAACTGGATTAGGACTAGGGTGGCCCTGGGCCAATATGACCGGGTATTTTTTTTTTTTTTTTACTTTTCGGGCAATACAGATTCAATGTCTTTTTTTAAAATGCAGTTTCATTGAGATACATTCTCATACCATACGGTCCACCCAAAGTATTCAATCAGTGGCTGGTACTATCATCACATAGTTGTACATTCATCACTACAATCAATTTTAGAACATTTTCATTACTCCAAGGGAAAAAAAAGAAAAAGGAAAAAGAAAACCCAAACCCCACACCCCTTATCCCCTACCTCATTAGTGACCCCATTATTGTAGTACATTTGTGACTGTTGATGAAAGAATATTAAGATATTACTGGTAACTATAGTCCATAGCTTGCAGTAGGTGTGTTTTCCCCATATGCCCCTCTACTATTAACTCCTTGTAATAGGGTCATGCCTTTGTTCTAGTCCATGAAACAGCTTTTTTATATTTGTACAGTTATGGTCATCGTCCACTGCAAGATTCACTGTGTCATACATTCCCGTGTTTCAACCCCCAGCTAACCTTCCCCTCCCACCACACACCCGCCACTCGGCACCATTTGCTATTGTCATAACGTGTTCCCGTCACCTCTGTCCAGCTCCGTCCTTTTAAGAGGAGGAAATTGGACAGACAGACAGTGGCAGAGCCAGCCTGTGATGGAGGGGGAGACTGAGTCAAGCCACGAGCCAAGCCACCTGCCAGAATGCGCAGCCTGCAGAGGTTTCAGACCTGGGCCTCCCGAGCTGCGAGACAGCAGATTTTGGTGGTTCTGAGGCTCTCAGTTTGGGGGACTTAGCTGCAGCAGCCCTGGGAGACTTGGACACCCCCTTTGCCTGCCCCGTCAGCCCGAGCCCTGGGCACCCCTTTGAGGGTAAATCCATTTCGGGGGCTGAGGTTGGAAAGATGGGGAGGGGGTGAAGTTGCTGTCTGATTTGGGGGCTGCTGCTTGAGGGAGGAGACACTGTAAGAGTCTCGGTCAGGTCAGCCACGAGGAGGGAAGGGTGGGGGTCCAGGCCCGTCCCAGCTGGACTGGACTGGACACCTGCGATGCGTGGTCCCTGACGTTGCTCCCCACTACAGTGTGGCCGCCAGCCTGACAGCTGCTGGTGGCTCTGTGGACAGACAGACACTGGGAAGGGCCGTGAACAAGCCCCCATCACCTTTTCCAGAATGACTCAGCCGAGTTTGATTTCAAGCAACGGGGTCTTTGGGGAGCTTGTCCCACCAAATTCAGGCCATGGGCTTGTTCGTCTGCCACCTCCTGGCCCCAGACACCCAGCGGCTCATCTTGCAGAGCGAGAGTGGTGCTTGAGTCTTCTTTTAAGGAACCACAGGGAGCTTGCTCATTCCCGCAATAAACTAGACTTCCACCTCCACCCTGGGTGGAGCAGAAGGGAGCCTCAGCCATCTGTCCCGGTGGGAGGCCCGGTGGGTCAGGGGCTTCTGCAGGGTGGCTCTGGAGTCCTGGATTCCACGTCCTGCTCTTGGGCCACTGTGTCCACTTCAGGCTGCAGCCCCAGTTCTAAAGAAAGAGCCTGTAATCAGGAATCCATCAGCCTCTAGCAAACGATGAGAGGTTAGCACAGGCACATGCTCTTTTCATTAATTCTGCAAAAAAATAAAAAATAAACTCGGGGGAAAGCAAAGAGGAAATGAGGGCAGATGATGCAAATATAATAGCCTCCTGATTGCTGCATTTCCAGAATACATCAGCAAAGCGTTCTGTGCTTCGTTCCTCTTGGCCTTTGACTATTCCACTTAGCCATTCTCGGGGCCCCTCTTCTGGAGCTGGATACTGGGGGTACAGAGGAAGAGGGGCAGCCTGGCCCCGTGCTGTGATTCTGGGTGTGGGAGAGCCCAGGTTGTCAGGTGGTGGAGGAGAGGCCAGGGGCAGGCTGAGTCCAGAGGCCGGCCGGGGGGGAGAAGCGGTCCATGAAACAGTGACGCGCTTCTGAGACCAAGGGAGCCATTGGACAGGAGAGAGGCAAACGAGCAGGGCTGTCCACCATAAAGCAAATGCGATGCTATGGAACAGAATGATGCCGTCTTGTGATTTACTCATGTTTATCAAACCGTTCATTCATTCATCTCTAAGCCCCTAGCCTGTACCACGTCAGCTCTGAGAATGGGGACACAGGGTCATTTGGCCTTTGGAAGAGCGCATGGCCCTGCTGTGGAGGACGGTGGGTGGCGAGGCGGCACCGGGAGATGGGGGGCTCCAAGGAGCCACAGCTGCTTCACCACCTAGTCACACGGGAGGTGCCCTCCCGAACCCCCACCAGCCCACCCCATGCAGGTTTCCTGCTGCAGGACTTGGGGGTAGGCTCACCCCTCTTTGGCTCTGTAACAGCACAACCCCTGAGGTGTGAGGGAGTTGAGGGCAGAATGAGGGCAGAGAAGGGCAGGAGCAGGGCCTGATCTCACCCCGCCCGGAGGAGTTTTAAAAGCTGTTAGTGTCTACTTCACATACTCTAGCATGGCCTCTATAAAAAATGGAAGATAATAAGTGCTGACAAGGAGGTGGAGAAGTAGGAACACTCACTCATGGCCGGTCAGCTGCAAAATGGTGCAGCTGTTGTGGAAAGTGGTTTGGGAGTTCTTCAGAAAGTGGAGTATAGAATTACCGTATGACCTTGCAATCCCACTTCTAGGGATTTACCTTAAAGAATTGAAAGCACAGACTCAGACATTTGCACACCAATGTTCATAGCAGTGTTATTCGCAATTGCCAAAGGCGGAAGTAATCCAAGTGTCCATCAGCCAATGAATGGGTAAACAAAACGTGATATATACATTCAACGGAATATCATTCAGCCATAAAAAGGAATGAGTTCTGATGCAACGACATGGATGAACCTTGAGGACATCACGTGGCATGAAATAAGCCAGACACAAAAGAAGAAATAATGTATGCTCTCACTGATACAAAATAATTAGAATGTGCAAATCCCAAAAGTCAGAAACTAGAACACAGGTTCCCAGGACCCGGGTGGGGTGGGAATGTGGAGTTAAGAGTTCTTCTTGGGGTGATGGAAAAGTTTTGGGAATGGATGGGGTTACGACATTGTGAACATAATCAACACCACCAAATTGTATACATGAAAGTGGATAAAATGGGAAATTTTAGATTGTATATACGTTACCAGAATAAAAATTAAGAAAAACAGCTCATAAAACTGTGCAATGTGAGGAGTGGATCCTAATGTAAACTATGGACCATGAATAATAGTATGATTGTAATAATTTCGCCTCATCAGTTGTCACAAAGGTATCACAATAATGCAAATGTGACTAATGTTGAAAAGCGTGTGTGGGAAGGGGGATATGGGAACTCTGTATTTTCTGCATGATTTTTCTGTAAACCTACAACTGCTCAAATATAAAACAGCTGAGAGTGTAATGGATTATTCTCTTACTCATTCCATCATGTCCCAAGTAAAAATGGTGGTGTCAAGAAACCTGCTGTAACATAGTGGGTGCTTCAAGGCACTGCAGAACCCAGTTGCTGCAGTGCGGACAGCCATAAACTTAGTGAATTAAATTGCAAATTTATCGTCTTACAGTTCTGGAGGTCAGAAGTCCCACGTGGGTCTCACTGGGCTCAATCAAGGGTAGCGGTGGGCTGCCCTCCCTCCAGGCTTCTCTCCTGGAAAAGTCCATTTCCTTGTCCTCCCCGGCTTCTAGGGGCCGCCTGCTTCCCTTGGCTTGCAGCCTCTCCTCCTTCCTCCGAGGCAGCAGCGGCAGGTGGAGTCCTTCTCGCCTGTCTTCTCCTGCCTCCCACTTCCATTCTAAGGGCCCTGGTGATGGCCCTGCAGCCATAGCCATGGATAGTCCGGGGTCTCCTCCCTGCCCTTGGTCAGCTGGTCAGCCAACTTCCTTCCATCCGCAGCCTTAACACCACCCTCCACCCCTTGCCACGGAGCATATTTGCAGGTGCTGATTGAGATGGGGCCATTGTTCCACTGGCCACAGCTTCCCAAAGTGGGAGGCATTTCAACTCTTTCCTGAAGGGTGAGCAGGAGCTCAGGGGATGGCTGATGGGGATGTCAGGGCCTCACGACCCCAGCAGAATAGAGTTCTTCGTTGCTTCCTTGGAAATTCCGGGAGGAGAAAAGCTTGTGGATGGGGGAGTTTTCTGGAAGTGGGGGTAAGGCCTGGCAGAGACCAGCCCGAGGGGTGCAAGCTAGGAAAGCGGGCATTGGGACCCGGGGTCTTTGAGGGGCTTGGAGTGGGGAGCGCTACACCGACCCCAACCCCAAACCCGTCTGGTGAGGAAATTAGCCACATCCGACGGGTGTGACCCCAGGCCTCGGGAGCGGCAGCCTGCGGGGGTGGAGGAGGCGCGTCCCCCATCTGTGTTGGGGAGCAAGAAAAGATGCAGGGGACGGCGGCCAGGTCGGGGCTGATGGAGACCATGCGCGGGACAGAGCCAGCCGGCTTATGTGCAGAGGCACGGACTGTACTCTGAGGCCAATTTAGATTTTGCCAAAACCCCAGGGTTCAAACCAAAACGAAGACCTCTAGTTAGGGTTAGAGACGGAGCTGGGGCATTTGTTGTAATTGTTTCGTAACATGCTAAGTTAATTTATTTGTTTTGACTTGTGCCTTTTAAGTAGAGTTTCATCATTTAATGTGTTTTTCATCTTATCCTGTTACATGGGTAGGAGACCTTGTATTTGTTTACCCGTGGAAGGCTTCCCATCCCCAAAGCCCCAGCTCGTCGGCCGGGCAGGGCGATTGGATTTTTGTAGCCTGTGCTCGCTGCTGCCTCACTTCCGTCTCCATTTTCACTCCCTTGTTGCTTTGAATCCCAGCCACGACGGCGACGGCATTTTGCTCTGTGACTTCCACACCAGAGCAAATTGTATTCAAGAATGCAGATGCCCGGCCACTGTGCAGCCCTCTTCGCCCCGGGCTTGGAAGAGGGAGCAGGAGCCACGGTGGACGCAAGAGGGGCAGGAGGCCTGGGTTCTAGAAAGGTCCAGCTCAGCTCCTGCCTGGCTGCAGGACCTCGGGTGGGTCGCCGCCCTGGCTCAGGGCCTCTCCGCGAGCTCAAGGCCACGGCCTCCCAACAGGCCTTCTTGCCCACCCAGTGCAAGGGTGAGTTTTCAGAAACCCCCCTGAGGGGCTCGCTCCACGGCCCCCAGTTCTCCCAGTTCCCCCACAGACTCGCGCGCAGTGATGCTTCCTGTCCCCACATGCATGTCTGCCTGGCCACTCCTCTCTGCCTGGGACCACCCCTCGCCCTGCAAAGCTCGGCTGGGATGCCCTGGGTCGGGGCCCGCCTCTGCCCCTGCTGTCCTGCGTCATCGTGCGCCTGTGTGCCCGCTAGGAGGTCAGGGCCTCGGCGTGGTCATGCCCGTCCACATCCCAGCGGCCTGCCCGGAGCTCACCTCGAGTCCTGGCTGACACTGAATTACCAATCCTGAACCATCACTGCCGGCGGAGATACAGGCTCACATTTTCATCAAGTGGTCGACAGAACCTTGTTTTATGTGTGTTTCTGTTTAAAGACATGTTGTTTAATATAGCTTGCTGCTTCATTAACATTGAACTCACAGCCCAATGCTCTGCAGCATATTTACATGTTTTCTCCATAAAGCACATCACAGCCTTCTTGCACTTGGAAACTGGAGAGTACTTCAGCACCACACCTTCATTTCCCCTTGCATTTTTTTTTCTTTATTAGAGAAGTTTTAGGTTTACAGAACAATCATGCATAAAATACAGGATTCCCATATACCACCCTTTTATTAACACCTTGCATTGGTGTTATTTGTTTGTAATTGTCCTATTAATTACAATCCTTGTTTTAACTTAGGGTTCCCTGTGTGGTGTAGTGCCGTGGATTTTTTTGAACTTTTTTATTCTGTTACCATATATACAATCTAACATTTTCCCTTTTAATCACATTCAGATATCTATTTCAGTGCTGTTAATTGCATTCACAATGTTGTGCTACCATCACCCGCATCTGTTACCAAAACATTTCCATCGTTCCAAATAAGAACCCTGTACATTTTAAGCCTTAGCTTCCTGTTTCCCATCCCAGCCCGTCCCCTGGTAACCTGTAGTCTATGTTCTGACCTATGGGTGTGCTTATTCTAATTATTTCAAATCTGTGAGATCATACAAGATTTGTCCTTTTTGTTTCTGGCTTATTTCACTCAACATGATGGCTTCAAGTTTCATCCATGTTGTCACAGGTATCAGAACTTCATTCCTTTTTATGGTTGAATAATATTCCATTATGTCTATGCAAAATTTTATTTATCCATCAATTGATGGACACTTGGGTTGCTTCCACCTTTGGTAAATGTGAATAATGCTCTTATGAACATTGGTGTACAAATATACACATCCCACCTTTCAATTCTTTGGGGTTGTATACCTAGAAATGAGATTGCTGGGTCATATGATTATTCTATACTTAGCTTTCTGAGGAAACACAGAACTGTCTTCCACAGTTCCTGCACCATTTTACATCCCCATCAGCAGTGAATGAGTGTTCCTGTTTCTCCACATCCTCTCCAATGCTTGTTATTTCCTGTTTGTTTAATAGCAGCCATTCTAGTGAGTGTGAAATGGTATCTCATTGCGGTATAGATTTGTATTTCCTTGATGATTAATGAGGTTGAGGATTTTTTTCATGTGCTTTCTGGCCATTTGTATATCTTTGAAAAGATATCTATTCAAGTCTTTTGCTCATTTTTTTAATTGGTTGTCTTTTTGTTGTTATGTTGAAGGATTTCTTAATATATACTGGATATTAATCCTTTATCAACATGTGGTTTCCAAATATTTTCTCCCATTGTGTAGGTTGTCATTTTATGTTTATGATAAATTCCTTTGAGGCACAAAGTTTTTAATTGGGAAGCCACCCCATTTATCTATTTGTTCTTTTGTTGCTTGTGCTTTGAGTGTAAAGTCTAACATACCGTAGCCTAACACAAGGCCTGAACATGCTTCCCTTTATTTTCTTCTAGGAGGTTGATAGTTCTAGCTCTTATAATTAGGTCTTTGATCCAATTTGAGTTGATTTTTTTATAAGGTGTGAGGTTGAGTTCCTCCTTTTATTTTGAAAACGGAGATCCAGTTTTCCCAGCACCATTTGTTGAAGAGACTGTTCTTTCCCAATTGAGTGGTCTTTGCCCTGTTGTCAAAAATCAGTTGGCCATAACTGGAGCATGAGCATAAAAATGTACAATTCTCTAAACAAGCAAGAACCACACCGAAAACAAAACCCAAAAGCAAACCTATACGAATCCAGAACTAAACTTCTAAATGATACCTAATGGTTTCAGAAGGGACTGGAAAGTGGAGCTGCAGATAAGTGAAACAAGCTTGAATGTGAGTCCTGGTCAGTTTAGTTTAACCTAACTTTCACACCGTAAAAGTAAAAATAAAATGCGTGACTTTCAACCCACTGAAAATAATTCCTCTTTATAAGGAAAGGTAGGAAAAGGGAGGGGAGGACAAATCAAAAGAGTGAAGTAGTAAACATGGACTAAACAGCTTCAGTAAGTCTGATTATTCCAGTAGTACCAGTGAATGTAAATTAGTTAAGTCAATCAAAAGAAAGATACATTCATTTTTTCTTTTACAAAGGAGTCACAGGATTGGCTTGTTTCCAAGACAGGCTTAAAAGAAAAGGATACCACCTAAAGGTTGAAAGTAAAAAAGATAAAAATGTTATATTCCAGGCATATAGGAATCAAAACAAATCTAAGGTAGCATGTACCAGTTTGTATATATTATGTCCCCCAGAAAAAGCCATGTTCTTTGATGCAATCTTGTGGGGGCAAACATATTAGTGTTGATTAAGTTGGAACATTTGGATTAGGTTGTTTCCATGGAGATGCGCCCCACCCAACTGTGGGTGATAATTCTGGATGATTTCCATGGAGGTGTGGGCCTTGATTAGTTCTCCAGAGCACTATATAAGCTCAGACAGAAGGAACAAGCTTGCTACAGTCAAGAGGGACATTTTGAAGAATGCACAGGAGCTGAGAGAGTTAGCTGTAGCTGAGACAGACATTTTGAAGATGGCCTTTGGAAGCTGATGCAGACATTTTGGAGAACACCATTCTGAAACACAACCTGGGAGCAAGCAGATGCCAGCTACATGCCTTCCCAGCTAACAGAAGTTTTCCAGATGCCAATGGCCTTTCTCCAGTGAAGGTACCCTTTGTTGATGGAGACTTTATGGCATTAAGACTCTAACTGTGTAAGCAAATAAACCCCCTTTTATAAAAGCTGATCCATTTCTGGTGTTTTGCATTCCGGAAGCATTAGCCCACCGGAACATAGCAATTTTTAAAAAAGTCTTCCTGATGGAGATCTAAGATGGCAGCATAGAAAGGAGTGGAAGCTAGTTAGTCCCCCTGGAACAACTAACAAACAACCAGGAACAACTAGTAAATAATCTGGAATAACTGTGGGGGGACAAGTGTGACCGTCCACTCATCATACACCAGACTGAATTGGGAGGAATGCCCGAGACTGCAGAATAAAATCTGTAAGTAAAACTGCGTATCCAAGCCGGGAGCCCCCTCACCCCATGGCCTGAGCTGCAAAGCCTCATGGTGCCAGAGAGCAACTCTCTCCAAGCAAGTGAATACACCTCAGCTGAGCTCCAACTGGGGTTTTAATTTACAAGTGTGGCCTGCTTGATATGAATCCCCAAGAAGCAGACAGAGGCTTTGGGTAATGACTGACCTTGGAGAGCCAGAGGGTGGCTGCGGACTGGCCCTGAAGGGGACTTTCTGTCCCTGCTTCAGCTCAGTGGAGAAAGCCTCAGCCATTTTCAGTTCATAGTGCTCTGACCCAGACAAAGGTGGAGATAGCACAGGCAGAGAGAGACCACTGAAATGCTAATGACCTCCCCCTAGGGGATCTATCTTCCCTAAGAGGAAAGAGATGGGGCCCAGCTCTACTACCTGCCTTGCATTCAGAACCAGACCCCAGAGCCTGGGGGAAAACAGCCACGGGCCACACCTCCTTATACCAGTCGGGAGCTACAGGCCGACAGGCACCACCTGCTGGGCACAGTGACTTGAGGCCCCACAGGGTGTACCAACCTTCTAAGACACACCCTCAGGGAAACCTGATACTGAATATTTCTTCCTTCTGGGACCTGAGCCTGTTCTGGTCTGGGAAAACCTGATTGGGGTAGCCAAGGAAATCATGCCTAGACAACAGAAAACTACAACCTACACTAAGAAAAATGAAATTATTGCCTAGTCAAAGGAAAAAACTTACACTTCAATTGAGATAAAGGAATTTAAACAACTAATTTAAACAATCCAAAAAGTTTAGGGAAGATACAGCAAAAGGGATGAACCATATAATGAAAACACTGGGCGTACAGAAGGTAGAAATTGAAAGTTCGAAAAACCAACTGGCAGACTCTATGGAAATGAGAGGCACAACACAAGAGATGAAAGACACAATGGAAACATACAACATCAGATCTCAAGAGGCAGAAGAAAACACTCAGGAACTGGAGAACAAGACACCTGAAAGCCTACACACAAAAGAACAGATAGAGAAAAGAATGGAAAAATATGAGCAATGTCTCTGGGAACTTAAGGACAAAATGAAAATCAGGAATGTATGTGTCATTGGTGTCCCAGAAGGAGAAGAGAAGGGAAAAGGGGCAGAAGCAATAATAGAGGAAATAATCAATGAAAATTTCCCATCTCTTATGAAAGACATAAAATTACAGATTCAAGAAGAGCAGCGTACCCCCAAACGGAATAGATCTGAATAGGCCTTCACCAAGACACTTAATAATCATATTATCAAATGTCAATGATAAAGAGAGAATCCTGAAAGCAGCAAGAGAAAAGCATGCATACAAAGGAAGCTTGATAAGACTATGTGTGGATTTCTGAATAGAAACAAGGAGGCAAGAAGGAAATGGGGTGATATATTTAAGATACTGAAAGAGAAAAACCACCTACCGAGAATCCTATGTCTGGCAAAACTGTCCTTCAAATATGAGGGAGAGCTTAAAATATTCTCAGACAAATAGACAATGACAGAGTTTGTGAACAAGATACCTGCTCTGCAGGAAACACTAAAGGAAGCACTGCAGACAGAAAGAAAAAGACAGGAGTGAGAGGCTTGGAACACAATTTTGGGAGGTAGTAGCACAGCAATGTAAGTACACTGAACAAAGATGACTGTGAATATGGTTGAAAGAGGAAGGTTGGGACCATGTGGGACACCAGAACAAAAGATGAAGGAAAAAGACTGGGACTGTGTAATTCAGGGAAACCTAGGGTGCTCAATGATTGTAATAAAAGGTACAAATGTGTTTTTATATGAGGTAGAACAAATGAATGTCAGCATTGCAAGGTGTTAAAAATAGGGTGGGGTTGGGGGGAAATACAATCAATGCAAAGTAAAGACGATAATTAACAGAAACATTGTATTATGCTTCCTTTAATATAACAAAGGCAGTATACCAAAGCTAAATGCATATGGGGGGGAATAGGGGAAGAATATGGGACTCCTGACATTGGTGATGCTTTGGTTTAATGCTATCTTTCCTTCTGTTGCTTTCTAGCTGTCATGTTTTTTGTTGTTGTTGTTGTTGCTTTTTTTCTCTCTCTCTCTTTCTCTTTTCTTTTTCTTTTGTGTCTCTGCCTTCTTTGACTCTTTGTTCTAGTTTGCTAATGCTGTGAGGAATGCAAAACACCAGAGATGGATTGGCTTTTATAAAAAGGGGGTTTATTTGGCTATACAGTTACAGTCTTAAGGCCATAAAGTGTCCAAGGTAACACATCAGTAATCAAGTACCTTCACTGGAGGATGGCAAATGGTGTCCGGAAAACCTCTGTTAGCTGGGAAGGCACGAGGTTGGTGTCTGCTCCAAAGTTCTGGTTTCGAAACGGCTTTCTCCCAGGACATTCCTCTCTAGCAAGCTTGCTCTTCTTCAAAACATCACTCACAGCTGCACTCCGTTTCCTCTCCTTGAGCCAGCTCATTTATATGGCTCCACTGATCAAGGCCCACCCCGAATGGGTGGGGCCACACCTCCATGGGAGTATCCCACCAGAGTCACCTCCCACAGCTGGGTGGGGCACATCTCCATGCAAACAACCTAATCCAAACATTCCAACTTAATCCCCACTATTCCGTCTGCCCCACAAGATTGCACCAAAGAATATGGTTTTTCCTGGGGGACATAATACATTCAAACCGGCACATTCCACCCCCTGAACCCCAGAAAAACATATTCTTTCCAAATACAAAATACATTCATCCCACAATACCACAGAAACTTAAATCATTTCAGTAACAATAGTTAAGTGCGGGAAAGGAAGAGCGGCCCGGGCGCAGAGCGGCGTGGAAGAGGCGGCTCCGGACGTGGAGCGGCGAGGGAGAGGCGGCTCCACGGGGCGGCGAGGGAGAGGCGGCCCTTACTTTGCAGGCGAGGAGAAGGGGAGCTGGAGAGGCGTCCGGGCGAGTGGGTGGTTTTACTGGACCGCTGCGTGGAGAGGACTTTTAATTCCAGGGGCCCCACGTTGGGCGCCAGTTGCGGTCGCAGTTGACTCGTCTGGGGGGGGGGGAGGTGGCGGCCGGTTACCAAATCCTAGGCTCTCAGGATTGCTTGGAGGGTACCGGTGGCGGGGGCTCTTTCCCGGAGGCGAGGGCGAGGTGGGGGACTGGGCCCGGTCCCCGGCGTAGGCGTGCAAAGTATGGAGGGCGGCGAGAAAGGAACAAGCGGGACACGGTTCTTTTAGGGTGAAGAAGCCAAGAGAGTTTTTTAGGGGAGAGTACAAGCTTATATCAGGTGTTTAGAGGGCGGGGTAGCTGTAGAGGTTAAAGGCTTGGATTGGTTCTGAGAGGGCGCGGAGGTTGATTGAAAAGGGGCGAGAGTTGCTCCGGTAACGGTGTCTGGCAACAATGTATGCGCACCGGTGGTGATGGGAGTTGCACTGGCAACGGGGAGTGTCCGGGCAAGATAAGGGGGTGGGGAAAAGGCGGTTCCCTCCGGCAAGCCTCCCCTAACAGTGTTATTTTGGGTGAGGAAATGGGGCCTGCCTCCGGCCTCACTTTCCCAGGCCCGGGGGGCTGTGGAGGGCGCTGTCGCCCGTGCCCACCACCCTCCCCAGGGGCTGATCAGGTCCCCCAGCCCAGGCCCGCCAAGTTGAAGCACGTAATCAGTGTCCCGCAGTTAAGTACAAGATCCCATCAAAATCAAATATAGGCGTGGTCAGTCCTAAGGCATACTTTTCCTTTTGCTTTGGATCTGTGGATTTGCCATCCTCCAGTGAAGGTACTTGATTACCGATGTGTTACCTTGGACACTTTATGGCCTTAAGACTGTAACTGTATAGCCAAATAAACCCCCTTTTTATAAAAGCCAATCCATCTCTGGTGTTTTGCATTCTGCAGCATTAGCAAACTAAGACAGATTTTGGTACCAGAGAAGTGGAGTGCTCTTGTTGCTGAGTTTGCAAATACCAAACACGTTGGAATGGCTTTTTAAATGGATAATGGGGAGTTTCTGGAAGAATTGGGAGGAGCTTGATAGAAAAGGCCAAAACTGCTTTAAAGAGACTGTTTGTGGAAATATGGACTCTAAAGATACTTCTGACGAGGCCTTGAACAGAAATGATGAATATGTTGTTGTAAACTGGAAGAAAGGTGATCCTTGTTTTAAAGTGGCACAGAATTTGGCAAAATTGAGTCCTGGTGTCAGATGGAAGGAAGAATCTGGAAGCGACAACCTGGAATACTTAGCTGAGGAGATCTCCAGACTACATGTGGAGGATGTATCCTGGCTTCTCCTTGCAGCTTATAGTAAAATGTGAGCACAGAGAGATAAACTTAGAACTGAACTCTTGGGTTCAAAGAAACCAGAAGCTGATGGCTTGGAAAATTATGGGCTTCCAGGGGGTGGAATCCCAGAAGTTACAGCCCAACGCAAGGATGTTACCAAACATGGAACCCAGCTGCAATTTCAGTACAAGCCAAGATTGGAGATGGAATTATCCAGAAAGGATCTGTGGAAACTCTTATTGTCTGATGGCTTTGACCCCTGCATGCTTCATACGAAGCCAAAAGAATTTTTGCAAGATCTTTACAGACAGAGCCGCTGCCAGTTGGGACTGGAGGAGAGAGACAAGGAACAAACCGAAGGAAAAATGTCTTCAAAGACAGAGGCATGGAGGTTGAGGTCTGGAGTCAGGAGGTCTCGGGCTGGGAGAGTGGAGCAGCCCACATGCATGGAAAGGGTGAGTTTGCCCTGGAGGTCGAGGGCGGGCCTTCCGCCTCGATGCTCAGGAAATGTCCTGCCACCCCAAGCCCCAAAGAGGGTGGAGCACATTCCCAGGGAATTGGGGAGAGCCTGGCTGCCACCACACTGTTCTGAAGGGGTTGAGCATGTGCCCCGGAGATGGAAGGGAATCTGGAAGCTGCCCCGATGTTTGAGGAGGGTGGGGCCGAGAAGGTGGTCTCCCCAATGTGTGGGTATGTTGGAGCACTCACCTAAGCATTTGGAGAGGAAAGGGCTGCCGAAAAGGCCCTTAGGAAAGGTTAGGCTCCCACTCTCTCAAGCCCCAAGGATGCAACGTTGTTCTGTTAATGACTCTCAGACTTTGAAATCTAATGGAGTTTGTCCTGCAGGTTTTAGGAACTGTTTTGGTCCTGTTAACCCTGTTTTCCTTACTGTTTCTCCTTATGGCAATGGGAATGTTTATCCTATGAATGTCCCTCCTTTGTATATTGGAAGCATATAACTTGTTCTAAGTCCACAGATCCAAGCTAAAGGAAAAGTATGCCTTAGGACTGACCACGCCTATATTTGATTTTGATGGGATTTTGTACTTAACTTTTGTTACTGAAATGGTTTAAGTTTTTGTGATATTGTGATGAAAAGAATGGTATTTGGAAAGATAATGTCATTTTGGGGTCCAGGGGGTGGAATGTGCCGGTTTGAATGTATTGTGTCCCCCAAATGCCATTATCTTTGTGGTCTTGTGGGACAGATGTTTTGATGCTGGTTAGATTTGTTTGGAATGTGCCCCACCCAGCTGTGGGTGGTGACTTTGGTGGGATACTCCCATGGAGGTGTGACCCCACCCATTCAGGGTGGGCCTTGATCAGTGGAGCCATATAAAACATGCTGACTCAAAGAGACTGAACGGAGTGCAGCTGTGAGTGACGTTTTGAAGAAGAGCAAGCTTGCTAGAGAGGAATGTCCTGGGAGAAAGCCATTTTGAAACCAGAACTTTGGAGCAGACGCCAACCACGTGCCTTCCCAGCGAACAGAGGTTTTCTGGACGCCATTTGCCATCCTCCAGTGAAGGTACCTGATTACTGATGTGTTACCTTGGACACTTTATGGCCTTAAGACTGTAACTGTATAGCCAAATAAATCCCCTTTTTATAAAAGCCTATCCGTCTCTGGTGTTTTGCATTCTGCAGCATTGGCAAACTAGAACACTCTTCCTCCTTCTTTGTGGAAGAAATGGAGATGTCCTTATACAGATAGTGGTGATGGTGCTGAATACATAAATACATGACTATACAGGGAACCAGTGATTGTTTACTTAGGATGGAATGTAAGGTGTGTGAACAAAACTGTCTTAAAAGAAAGGGGTTGATGAAGAAACATTGAGGGCATTATATTGAGTGAAATAAGACAGACATATAAGGACAAATATTGCAGGGTCTCACTGATATGAACAAATTATGATATGTAGACTCATGGACATGAAATACAGGTTACCGGGATATAGAATGAGGCTAAAGAATGGGGATCGGTTGCTTATTATGAGCAGAATGTTCAACTAGGGTGAACTTAAACATTTGGAAATGGACAGGGGTGATGGTAGCATGTTGTGAGAATAACTAACAGTGCTGCATGTTGTGTGAAGGTGGTAGAAAGGGGAAGCTCAGAGTCACATATGTCACCGGAAGAAAAGTTGGAGGTTAAAAGATGGGAATGTATAAAACAGTGAATCTTGTGGTGGATGATGTCTGTGATTAACTGTACAAATATTAGAAATCCCTCTCATGAACTAGAGCAAATGTATGACAATATAACTAGAGGTTAATAATAGAGGGGCATAGAGGAAAAAAATATATACCTATTGCAAACTAAATACTACATTTAGTAGTCTTTTAACATTCTTTCATCAACAGTAACAAATATGCTATACCAAAACTATGAATCAGTAATGGAGTGGGGGATGGTTAGGGGTATGGGAGGATTTGAGTTTCCGTTTTTTGTCTTTATTTCTTTTCTGGAGTAATGAAAATGTTCTAAAAATTGAAAAAATATTAATTGTGGTGATGGATGTACAGCTGTATGATGGTATCATGGACAATTGATTGTACACTTTGGATCTTTGGATAGTTGTATGGTATGTGAACAATCTCAATTATATATATATATAAAGTCTTCCAGATAGATTATAAGGTTGAAAATATCATGTGGGTCAGAAAAGAGATACTATATAATAGTAAGGGAAAAAAAGACAGTAAATTGCAAAAGACATCACAGAAACACTAACTCCTTATTGACAACAATTACAAACTCTGAACCAAATGTAAACAGCTGTTGGAGACACTTCTGTACAACCAAGAGCAGGAAGAAACCAGAGGGTGCGACTCGTGAAGGAATGGAAAGGAACCGTTCCGGGCGTGTCCTGTGTTTCCAAATGAAACCAGCCTTTGCAGAGAGGACCCCCCTGGCCCACGAGGCACCTGGGGAAAGAACTCACGTGAAAGTGGCAGATCCACCGGGCTGAAAGCCTTGAGCCAGATTTTGGCACCACGCCACGAGAGAAATCGCTTCTGTCAGCTTTCTTGACGTACACTTCACATACAATAAAATTCCAAATTTAAGGGCACGACTCAATGATATTTTTAAAATGTACAGTTATGTACACACCATCAAAACTATGATATAAAATATCTCCCTTATCCTCCAAATTCCTCTCCTACTTCTTTGCAATCAACCCCCTCCCCAAACCGCTGGCCACTGGCAGCCACTGAACTGCTTTTTTTAAAAAAATAATTTTTTAATTAGAGAAATTGTAGGTTTATAGGAAAATCATGTAAAAAAATAGAGAGTTCCCATATGTCCCCTCTCACATACACAGTTTTCCCTATTATTAACACTTTGTCTTAGTGTGGTATCTTTGTTACAATTGATGTAACAATGTTGTTATAATTATCCTATTAACTCTAACACATAGTTTACATTAGGAATACTGTTTTGTAAAGTCCCATGTTTTTTTAAAATAATTTTATTCTACTAACATACATGCAACCTAAAATTTCCCTCTTTTGACCACATTCAGATACAGAGTTCTGTGCTGTTCATCACATTCACAAGTTGTGCCACCATTGCCACCACGCATTACCAAAATTTTCCATCACCCCAAACTCAAACTCCATGCCAATTAAGCATTGACTCCCCATTCTCTGGCCCCCGGGAACCTGTGTTCTAGTCTCTGACTCTTTGACTTTGCTTATTCCATATCAGTGAGATAATATAATATTTGTCCTTTAGTGTCTGGCTTGATTCATTCAACATGATGTCTTCACGTTTCATCCATGTTGTCATGTGTATCAGATCTTCATTCCTTTTTACAGTTGAACAATATTCCTTTGTATGTATGTACCATGTTTTGTTTATACATTCATCTGTTGATGGACACTTGAGGTGCTTCCATCTTTTGGTGATTATGAATAGTGCTGTTTTGAACATTGGGGTGCAAATATCTGTTTGAGGCTCTGCTTTCAATCCTTTGGGGGTATAAGCCTTGAACTGGGATTGCCAGGTCAAATGGCAATTCTATTCTTCATTTTCTGAGGAACCAGCAAGCTGTTTTCCTTGGTGGCATCACCATTTTACAATCCCATCAACAGTGATAGAATGTTCCTATTTCTCCACATCCTCTCCAACACTTGTTATTTCCCAGTTTTTAAAATAATAGCTGTTCTGATGCATGTGAAATGGTATCTCATTGTGGTTTTGATTAGCATTTCCCTAAAGGCTAATGATGTTGAGCATCTTTTCATGTGCTTATTGGCCATAGATATATCTTCTTTAGAGAAATATCTATTCAAATATTTGCCTATTTTTAAAATTAGGCTGTTTGCCTTTATATTGTTGAGTTGTAGGATTTCTTTGTATATTCTGGATATTAAACCCTTATCAAATAGGTGGTTTCCAAATATTTTCTCCTATTCTGTAGGTTGTCTTTTTACTTCAATATACATCATTTAATGCTGATAAATCTCATTTATGTATTTTTCCTTTTGTTGCTTGTGCTTTTGGTGTAAAGTCTGAGAAACCATTGTCTAACACAAGGCTGAAGATGCTTCCCTAGGTTTTCTTCCAGGAGGTTTATAGTTTTGGTCTTATATTTAGGTCTTTGATCCATTTTGAGTTAATTATAGTATATAATGTGAGGTAAGGGTCCACCTTCATTCTTTTGCATAGTTATTCAGTTTTCCCAGCACCATTTGTGGAAGGGTCTTTTCTTTCCCACTTGAGTGGTCTTTGCCCTTTTGTCAAAAATCAGTTGGCTACAAATGTGAGGGTTGATTTCTGAGCTCTCAATTCAATTCCATTGGTCTACGTGCCTGTCCTTGTACCAGTGTCATGCTGTTTTGATTACTGTGGCTTTGTAATAAGTTTTAAGATTGAGAAGTATGAGTCATCCAACTTCATTCTTCTTGTTCAAGATGGTTTCAGTATTCAGGGCTTCTTTCCCCTCCATATGAAAGATTGCCTTTTCCATTTCTGCAAAGAAGGTTCATGGAATTTTGACTGGGATTGCTTTGAACCTATAAATTGCCTTGGGTAGGACTGACATCATAACAATATTTAGTCTTCCAATCCATGAGCACAGTGTCCTTCCATTCATTTAGGTTTTCTTTGATTTCTTTTAACAATGTTTTGTAGTCTTCTGTGTACAATTCCTTTGCACTTTGGTTAGATTTATTCCTAGATATATGATTCTTTCATTTGCTATTGTAAATGGAACTTTTTCTTGATTTTTTCTTCTGATTGCTCACTGCTTGCATATATAGAAACACTACTGATATTTGAGTGCTGATCTTGTACCCTGCCACTTCGCTGAATTCATTTATTAGCTCTAGGAGCTTTTTTGTGAATTTTCAGGATTTTCTGTAGATAGGATCATGTCATCTGCAAATAGGGAAAGTTTTGCTTCTTCCTTTCCAATTTGGATGCCTTGTATTTCTTTGTCTTGCCTAATTGCTCTGGCTAGATCTTCTAGTACAATGTTAATAACCACGTTGAAAGCAGTCAGCCTTGCTTTGTTCCTGATCTCATGGGGAAAGCTTTCAGTCTTTTATCTTTGCACATGATGTTTTTAACATATGCCCTTTATCATGTTGAGGCAGTGTTCTAGTTTGCTCATGCTGCAGAATGCAAAACACCAGAGATGGATAGGCTTTTATAAAACGGGGGTTTATTTCACTACACAGTTACAGTCTTAAGGCCACAAAGCGTCCAAGCAATCAGGTACCCTCACCGGAGGATGGCCAATGGCGCCCGGAAAACATCTGCTAGCTAGGAAGGCAGCTGGCATCTGCTCCAAAGCTCCGGCCTCAAAACGGCTTTCTCCCAGGACGTTCCTCTCTAGCAAGCTTGCTCCTCTTCAAAACATCACTCCCAGCTGCACTCATTTCCTCCGCCCCCCGAGTCAGCTCATTTATGTAGCTCCACCGATCAAGGCCCACCCCGAATGGGTGGGGCCATGCCTCCATGGGAACATCTCATCAAAATTATCTCCCACAGCTGGGTGGGGCACACTCCAAGCAAATCTAACCAGCACCAAAACTTCTGCCTCACACAAGACCACAAAGATAATGGCATTTGGGGGACACAATACATTCAAACTGGCACAGGCAGTCTCCTTCTATTCCTAGTGTCCTAAGTGTTTTTATCAAGAAGGAGTGCTGGGTTTTATCAAATGCCTTTTCTGTGTCAATTGAGATGATCATGTGGTTGTTTTTTTTTTTGTTGTTATTCATTCTATTAATGTGGTGTATTGTATTAATTGATTTTCTTATGTTGAACCATCCTTGCATATCACTTGATCATGGTACATATTTCTTTTAATGTGCTGTTTGCTAGTATTTGAATTCAGTTTGCTCACATTTTGTTGAGGATTTTTTCAGCTATGTTCATGAGGAATATTGGTTTGTAATTTTCTTTTTTGTGGTATCTTTATCTCACTTTGGTGTTAGGGTGACTTTAGCCTCATAGAATGAGAGAGGACAGAGTTTGCTCCTCTTCAATATTTTGGAAGAGTTTCAGCAAGATTGGTCTTAATTTTTCTTGGAATGTTTGGTAAAATTAACCAGTGAAGCCATCTAGTGCTGGGCTATTATTTGTTGGCAGACATTCGATTACTGAGTCTATCTCTTTACTTGTTATTATTCTGTTGAGATCTTCTATTTTTCTCCTAGAGTCAGTGTAGGTAGTTTGTGTGTTTCTGCAACTTCATCTATTTCATCTAGGTTATGTAATTTGTTGGTGTGCAGTTGTTCATAATATCCTCTTATAATCCTTTATATTCCTGTGGGGTCAGTAGTAATGTTGCACCTTTCATTTTTGATTTTGATATTTGTGTCCTCTCTCTCTCTCTCTCTCTCTCTCTCTCTTTCTCTCTTTTTCTCTATCAGTCTAGCTAAAAGTTTGATTTTATTGGTCTTTTCAAAGAACCACCTTTTGGCTTCATTCATTCTATTTTTTTTTGTTCTCTATTTCATTTTTCTCTGCTCTAATATTTGTTATTTCTTTCCTTCAGCTTGCTCTGGGTTTAGTTTACTATTCTTTTTCTATATACTCCAGTTGTGAGGTTGGGTCTTTGATTTGAGAGCTTTCTTCTTTTTTAATGCAAGCATTTAGAGCTATAAATTTCCCTCTTAGCACTGCCTTTGCTGTGTCCCATAAGTTTTGGTATGCTGCGTTGCACATTTTTATTTACAGAAAGGTACTTCCTAATTTCTCTTTTGATTTCTTCATTGACCCATTGGTTGTTTAACAGTGCATTGTTTCATTTCCATTTATTTGTGAATTTTCCACTTCCCTTCTGTCACTGATTTCTAGCTTCATTCCATTGTGGTTGAAAAAGATACATTGTATAATTTAAATAGTTTTTAATTTATTTAGACCTGTTTTATCGCTTAACATATGGTCTATTCTGGAGAATGACCCATGTGCACTAGAGAACAGCATGTATTCTGCTGCTGTTGAGTTAAATGCTCTATATATCTGTTAGAGTTAGTTGGTTTATGGTATCATTCAAATCCTCTGTTTCCTTACTGCCCTTCTGTCTAGATGCTCTATCTAAAGTGGTGTATTAAAGTTTCATACTCTTTATGTACAAACATCTATTTCTCTTCTCAAATCTGACAGTATCTGCTTCAAATATTTTCAGGCTCTGCCACTGTATGCATAAATATTTGTAATTGTTATGTCTTCTTGTTTAATTGATGCCTTTATTAGTATATAGTGACCTTGTATGTCCCTCATAGTAATTTTTGACTTAAAGACTATTTTATCTGATATTAAGGTATCTAACCCAGCTCTCCTTTGGTTACTATTTGCATGGTGTAATTTTTTCAGTTCTTTCACTTTAAACCTATTGGTGTCTTTGAATTTAAGGTGGGTCTTGTAAACAGCATATAGTTGAGTCATGCTTTTTTTTTTTAATCTAATCTTCCAATCTCTGCCTTTTTACTAATTAGTTTACTCCATTTACATTCAAAGCAACTACTTATATTGCAGGACTTTGTTCTGGGATTTTTCTATTTTGTCTTTGTAAGTCTTAAACCTTTATTATCCCTCAATTCTTCCAATAATGACTATTTTCATACTTATTTGCTTTTTTGTATTGTACCATTTTGAGTTCTTTCTCGTTTCTTTCTGTATATATTTTCATATATTTTCTTTTGTTACCATGAGGCTTAAGTTTCACATCCTAAATCTATAATGTTTGATTGATACCAAGTTAATTTCAATAGCATAGACCAACAATGTTTCTATACCTCTCTACCCTCCAATCTTTTTGTTGTACTTGTTACAAATTATATCTCACATATTGTAAGTCCCAAACCATAAATGTATCACTACTTTTCATGCATTTACATTTTAGAGCCTGTAAGAAGTGAACAGCAGAGTTATATCCCAAAAAATACAATGCACTACCATTGGCATTTATAATTACACATATAACTACCTTTATTGGAGGGCTTTATTTCTTTATGCTTCTTTGATCCACTGTCTAGTATCCTTTCCTTTCGATCTGAAGAACTTCCTCTTGCTTTGCTTGTAAGATAAGTCTAGTGCTGATGAACACTCTCTGCTTTTGTTTGTCTGGGAATGTCTTAATCTCCCCCTTATTTTTGAATGACAGCCTTACGAGATATAAAATTCTTCATTTTTAATAGTTTTCTTTCAACACTTTAAATATTTTGTCCCACTGCCTTCGCACCTCCATGGTTTCTAATGAGAAATTGGAACTTACTCTTATTGGGACTCCCTTGTACATAACATGTTATTTTTCTCTTGCTGCTTTCAGACTCTCTCATTGTCCTTAGCATTCAACAGTTTGATTACTATGTGCTTGGGCATGGTTCCCTTCAAATTTATCCTGTTAGCAGTTTCTTTGGTCTTCTTGAATATGCATGTTCACGCCTTCTGTTAAATATGGGAATTTCTCTTCCATTATTTATTTGAATACTTCTTCTGCCCCTTTCTCTCTTTCTTCTCCTTCTGGGACCCCCATAATGTATAAATTGGTTCACTTGATGGTGTCCCACAGGTCCCTTAAGCTCTGTTCACTTTTTTCATTTTTTTTCTTTCTGCTCCTCAGCTGGAACCATTTCAACTGTCTTGTCTTCGAGTTCACTGATCCTTTGTTCTGCCAGCTCCAATCTGCGATTGAAACCTTCTAGGGAATTTTTCACTTCAGTTTTTGAGGTCTTCATCTCCTGTATTTGTTTCGTTCCTTTTTAAAAATGTCTCTCTCTTTGTTGAGATTCTCATATTTTCAATCATTGTTTTCTTGATATGCTTTGGTTCTTTTTCTGTGTTTTCCTTTATCTCTCCTTCTGTGTTTTCCTTTATCTCTCCAAGGAACATTTTTAAAAATCTTTGTCCAATATGCCCAAAGTCTAGATTTTTACCTTCTTTGATGGTCTATCATTTCCTGTTTCTTTGTCTTATAACCCTTTGTAACACACTGTACATTTTAATAATTTTAGTGTTAAATTTGGGATTTAGTCTCTGAGTCATCTGTTCCTTCAGTTTATATCCAAATAGTTAAATGTCAGAGATTTTCTTGCCAGGAACTGCCAAAAACAAACTCAAACCAAACATCACCTTTCATAGCCTTTGCAAATTGGCTTCTTTCACTTCTATAATGTTTTTGAGATTCATTTGTGATGTTGAGTGTATCAGTAATATGTTCCTTTTTACTACATAGTGATAGCTATTGTGTATATACCCCAATTTTTTTTATAAACTGTTGATAAACATTAGTGTTGTTCCCGGTTTTTACTGACTATACATGAGGCTGCTATGAACATTCATATATACCATATGTGGACATATGTTTTCATTTCTCTTGGGTAAATACCTAGGAGTAGAATTTATGGGTCTTATGGTAAGTGCATGTTTATTTTAAAAAAAAGGGCCAAACTCCTTCCAAAGGCCTGTATAATTAATTTTGCTTTCTTACCAGTAACGTATGAGAGTTCCAGTTGCTCCCACTTCCTCGCCAGTGCTAGTGTTATCAGTCTTTTCCATTTTAGCCATTCTAGTAAGTGTATAGTGGCAGCTCATTAGTGTTTTAATTTGCTTTCCTAATTAGTAATGATGCTTGGTATCTTTCTTTTCCAGTTTGCTAAAGCAGCTGGAATGCAAAGTACCAGAAATAGATTGGCTTTTACAATGGGGGTTTATTAGTTCACAAATTTACAGTTCTGAGGCCATGAAAAAGTCCAGACTGAGGCACCAACAAGACCACACCTTCTCTGAAGAAAGGCCATCTGGGTTTTCTCTGTCACACGGGAAGGAACTTGTCCGGCACCTGCTGGGCCTCTCCCAGAGTTAGCTTCTTGTTTCCATTGCTTTCTCCAGAATGTCTCTGGGCTTCTTTCTTAGCTTCTCTCCCTCAGCTCCTGTGTATACTTGCCTGTTTATCCCAGGGCATTTCTCTCTAAGCATTTGGGGGTCCTCTCTTAGCTTCTCTGGGGCAAACTCTAGATTTCATCTCTTAGCTTCTCTCTTGGTTCTGTTTTCAACGGCTGTCTCCAAAATGTCTCTCTGTCTGCATCTCCAAGTGCCTACGTCTGTATTGGCTCTGAGCTCTTTCTCTTCCCCTGAACTCTCTTAAGGACTCCAGTAAACTAATTAAGACCCACATTGAATGGATGGGGTCACAACTCCATGGAAACAACCTAATCAAAAGGTCCCACCCACAATAGGTCTGCCCCCACAAGAGTGGATTAAAATAACATAGTCTTTTATGGGGTACATAGCAGATTCAAACCAGTACATTTTCCAAGTATATTCTGGCCACCCATTTGTCGTCTTTTGTGAAGTGTCTATCCAGATTTTTAATGGGGTTGTTTGTCTTATTACTGGGTTGCAGGGGTTGTTCATATACCTTGGATACAAGTGTGCTATCAAATATTTGTTTTGCAAGCATTTTCTCCCAGTCTGAAGCTTCCCTTTTCATTTTCCTAACAATGACTTTTGAAGTGCAAAAGTTTATAGTTTTAATGAAGTACAATTTATCATTTTTTTCTTTTATAATTTATGCTTTTGTGTCACATTTAAGAAATCATTAGCTAATTCAGCCACAAAGAATTTCTCCTGTGCTTTCTTCTAGAATTTTTATGGTTTTAGCTCTTACATTTAGGTTCACAATCCATTTGAAGTAATATTTGAGGTAAAGCGGTCAAGGTACATTTTTTTGTATATGCACATCTAATTGTTTCAGCATCTGTTTTAAAACATTATCCTTTTCCCTTTGAAACCTTCATTGAAAGTCATACAGCTCTCGGTCTGTTTTTTATTTTTCCATCTGTTGCATTGATATGTATATTTGTCTTCATGCCAATTCCCCACCATCTTGCTTACTGCATCTTTATAATAAGTATTGATATCAAGTTTTTTCAAATCAAGTGTTTTTTTCTTTTTCAAGATGTTTTGGCTATGTTAGAATTAGCCTGTCAATGTTCTTGTTTTAGTCTGCTAGGCTGCCAAAATGCAAGATACCAGAAATGGGCTGGATTTTAACAGCAGGAATTTATTAGTTTATAAGCTTACAGTTCTGATGCTGTGAAAATGTCCAAATCAAGGCATCTTCGAGATGATACCTTCTGTCTGAAGACAGGCTGCCAGTAATCTCGGACTCCTCTGTCACATGGGAAGGCAGGTTTCGTTGCTTCCAGCTTCTGTTTTCTGTGGCTTACTCTCTGTTTCTGTGGCTTTTTCTCTCAGCTTCTGTGTCTTTTTCTCTGTCTCTCACTGAATTTGCTCCTTTTATAAAGGATTCCAGTAAAAGGATTAAGATGAGGTGGGTCACATCTTAAATTAACAGCCTACTCACCAAAAGATCTTACTTACTATGGGTTCACACCCTCAGTAATGGATTAGTTTTAACAACATGGTTTTCTGGGGTATATAACAGCTTAAAACCATCACAGTCCTCAAAGCCTGCTGGAATTTTGATTGGGATTACATTAAATCTATAGATCAATCAGAGCAGAAATGACGTCTTACCAATGTTGAACCTTCTAATCCATGATTATGGTGTATCTGTCTATTTATATAGTTCTTATTTAATTTCTCATTGTAATGTATTGTAGTTTTTAGTGTACAGGGCTTACAAATACTTGGGTAAATTTATCCCATGATTTTCATATTTTTGATCCTTTGTAAATGGTGTTCTTAAAATTTCAATTTCAATTTTTGTTGCTAGTATGTAGGGATGTTTGTAAATTATCACTTTATTCTCTGGTCCTGCAGAATTTTCTATACTAGAATTACTGTTGCAGTATATAAAATAGAATTTTTGTAGACTCCTTAGGATTTTTTATGTATATGCCCATGTAATGTGAAAATAAAGGCTGTTTTATTTTGTCTTTTCCATTTTAATGCTTTTTTATTGCCTTAGTGTCAGATCAATGTAATTCACTAAAATAACAGAATAAAGGGGATAATCCACATGGTAAATGCATTCGAGAAAATTCAATGCCCAGTCATGATAAAAACTCTCAGCACACTAGGAACAGAAGGGAATTTCCTCAACCTGATAAAGGGCATCAATTAAAAACTGGCCAGTGACATCACACTTCGTGATGAAAACCTGATTTCTGGCAGGCTGAGTCCAGGGCCAAGGCACGGATGTCTTCTCTTACCACTTCCATTCAATGCTTTCAGTCACTGGAGGTCCTATTGTCTCACCTCTCCTCGCTTTGGGTTTAGTTTGTTCTTCCTTTTCTTATTTCTTAAGGCAGAAACATAGATCATTATTTTGAGATTTTTTTTTTAATGCTAGCATTTACTGATATAAACTTTTCTCTAAGCACTGCTTAACTTCATCCCACAGACTTTAATATATTGTGTTTTCATTTTCATTCAGTTTGAAATATTTCCTTCTTTCCTCTGTGATTTCTTTTTTGATCCATTGAAGCATGTTTAATTTCAAAATAGTTGGGGATTTCTTTTTTCTTTTATTGACTTCTAATTCAATTCCTTTGTGATTAGAAAACATACTTAGTATAATTTCAATCCTGTTAAATTTCTCGAAGCTCATTTTATGGTCCAGAAAATTGTGTGTTTTGGTAAATGTTCCACGCGTCCTTGAAAAGAATGTGTGTTCTGCTGATGTCAGGTGTAGTGTTCTATAAATGGTAGTTAGGCCAAGTTGGTCGCTAGTGTCCAAGTCTTGTTTATCCTGGCTCATTCTCTGCCCACTTCTTCTATCCATTCATGAGACAGAGTTTTGAAGTCTCTGTCTTAGTTTCCTAGAGCTGTTGTGAAAAATCACCACAAACTTGCTGGCTTAAAATACCAGGGGTGTGTTCCTCATGGTCCTGGGGGCTGGAAGTCTGAATCAGGGTGTCGGCTGCATCACGCTCCCTCTGGAGCCTGTCGGGGAGAATCCTTCCTTGCTGTTTCCTGGCTTTGGGGGAAAAGCAATTCCCGTGTTCCTCGACTAGCAGTAACAACACTTCAGTCTCACCTCTCTTGTCTCATGGGCTCCTCTCTTCATGGCTGTCTGTCTCTGTGTCCAGACTTCCTTCTTCTAAGGACACCAGTCACATTGGATTAGGACGCACTGTTACCCAGTTTGGCCACATTTTAACTGATCACATTTCAAATACCCTATTTCCAAGTAAGGTCACAGTCACAGGATCAGTGGCTAGGATTTGGGGGACACAAGTCAACCCATAACAGTCTCTAACTGGAGAGTAATTACAGTTTTTTAAATTTCTCATTTTAGTTTAATTGGTTTCATTTTATGTACTTTGAAACTTTGCTATTAGATTTATACACATTTTGAATGAATGAACTGAACTCCTTAGCATTGGGAAATAATCCTCTTTCTCCCTGGAAATAGTCCTTGCTGTCAAATCTTCTTTGTCTGGCTAATGTGGCCACTCTGTTTTTCTTTTTCTGTTGAATTACTGTTCAGATGTTGTGCTTTCCTCCTCTGTTTTCTTTTAACCTATGTGTGCCTTTATATTTAAACTAGGTTTCTTGCAGACAGCATATACTTGAGTCTTGCTTTTTTATTGAGTCTGACAAATTCTGCCTTTTAATTGGTATATTTAGACCATTTATGTTTTTTTTTTGTTTTTTTTTTATTAAATTCAGTTTTATTGAAATACATTCACACACCATACAATCATCCATGATATACAATCCACTGTCCACAGTATGATAACATAGTTATGCGTTCATCACCACAATCTGTCTCTGAACATTTTCCTTACATCAGAAAGAACCAGAACAAGAATAAAAAATAAAAGTGAAAAAGGACACCCAAATCATCCCCCCATCCCACCCCATTTGTCCTTTAGTTTTTATCCCCATTCCTCCACTCATCCATACACTAGATAAAGGGGTTGTGATCCACAAGGTCTTCACAATCACACTGTCACCCCTTGTAATCTACATTATTATATAATTGTCTTCAGGAGTCCAGGCTGCTGGGTGGGAGTTTAGTAGTTTCAGGTATTTACTTCTAGCTATTCCAATACATTAAAGCCTAAGAGGTGTTATCTATATAGTGCATAAGAATGTCCACCAGAGTGACCTCTCGACTCCATTTGGAATCTCTCAGCCACTGAAACTATTTTGTCTCATTTTGCATCCCCCTTTTGGTCAAGAAGATACTCTCAGTCCCACGATGCCGGGTCCACATTCATCCCCGGGAGTCATACTCTGCGTTGCCAGGGAGATTTACACCCCTGGGAGTCGGGTCCCACGTAGGGGGGAGGGCAGCGAGTTCACCTGTCGAGATGGCTCAGTTAGAGAGAGAGAGGGCCACATCTGAGCAACAAAGAGGTACTCAGGGGGAGACTCTTAGGCACCATTACATACAAGTTTAGACTCTCCTTTGTGGTAATGAGCTTCATAAGGGCAAGTCCCATGCTCGAGGGCTCAGCACATCAAACCGCCAGTCCCAACGTTTGTGACAACATCAACACCAGTCCAGGTGAGGATGTCCAACACATTCGCACCTTCCCCCAGATCCTCGAGGCTGGGGAGGGGGAGGCTGTGAACATATTTTTTATTATCTGCCCAAATTACTCTAGGATGTCTGACACTTTTTTTAAACACCAAGTATGCATTGCTTTGTTTGTATTGATTAGAATATTTTTTGGTCATCTGTTAATGCATAACAAACCACCCAAAAACTTAGTGGTTTAAAACAGTAATATATTATCTTATAGTTTTGTGGATTGACTGGACTCAGCTAGGCAGTTCTCATTGGTGGAGGGAATCTCATGTAGCGGCATGATACCTGGAGCTAGAGTCATTCTAAAGGTTTGTGTGAGTTAGACATCCAAGAAGACATTTTCATTCACATGTCTGGCACCTCAGTCAGGATAGCTGGAATAGCTGGTCAGGCATCTCTGTCCACATGGCTAGCTTGGGCTTTCTTTTAGCATATCTGCATGTATAACCCCTACATCTGTTTCTAGCTACCATACCATTTCTGTCTCTTTTCCTTCACAGGCAAACTTCTTTAAATTGACAATACTTACTGGATCCAATCCATTTACTCATTTCCCAGTCCTTCTTCAGTACACTTCAGTTGTTTTCTGCCACCACCATTCTCCTGAAACAGCTTGTTGCTAAGTTCAGTGACTTCCACGAGCCCTAAATTCTATGGATGATTTACCCTTACCTTCCTTGACCTCTTGGCAGTATTCTGTTGGCCATTACTTTCTTTTTGAAATCCTCTTGTACTTGGGTTCCAGTGACACATGATTCTGTTTTTTTCTCCAACCTTTCTTTTTTTTTTTTTTATTGAAATTTTTTTTATTGAGATATATTCACGTACCACGCAGTCATACAAAACAAATTGTACTTTCGATTGTTCACAGTACCATTACATAGTTGCACATTCATCACCCAAATCAATCCCTGACACCTTCATTAGCACACACACAAAAATAACAAGAATAATAATTAGAGTGAAAAAGAGCAATTGAAGTAAAAAAGAACACTGGGTACCTTTGTCTGTTTGTTTCCTTCCCCTATTTTTCTACTCATCCATCCATAAACTAGACAAAGTGGAGTGTGGTCCTTATGGCTTTCCCAATCCCATTGTCACCCCTCATAAGCTACATTTTTATACAACTGTCTTCGAGATTCATGGGTTCTGGGTTGTAGTTTGATAGTTTCAGGTATCCACCACCAGCTACCCCAATTCTTTAGAACCTAAAAAGGGTTGTCTAAAGTGTGCGTAAGAGTGCCCACCAGAGTGACCTCTCGGCTCGTTTTGGAATCTCTCTGCCACTGAAGCTTATTTCATTTCCTTTCACATCCCCCTTTTGGTCAAGAAGATGTTCTCCGTCCCACGATGCCAGGTATACATTCCTCCCCGGGAGTCATATTCCACGTTGCCAGGGAGATTCACTCCCCTGGGTGTCTGATCCCACGTAGGGGGGAGGGCAGTGATTTCACCTTTCAAGTTGGCTTAGCCAGAGGGAGAGGGCCACATCTGAGCAACAAAGAGGCATTCAGGAGGAGACTCTTAGGCACAAATATAGGGAGGCCTAGCCTCTCCTTTGCAGCAACCGTCTTCCCAAGGGTAAAACTTATGGTAGAGGGCTCAACCCATCAAACCACCAGTCCCCTATGTCTGTGGTCATGTTAGCAACCATGGAGGTGGGGTAGGCGAATACCCCTGCATTCTCCACAGGCTCCTCAAGGGGGCACTACATCATTTTTTTTTCCTTGTTTTTCTTTCTTTCTTTTTTTTTTTTTAACTTTCCCTTCTTTTTTAAATCAACTGTATGAAAAAAAAAGTTAAAAAGAAAACAAACATACAATAAAAGAACATTTCAAGAGACCATAACAAGGGAGTAAGGAAAAGACAACTAACCTAAGATAACTCCTTAACTTCCAACATGTTCCTACTTTACCCCAAGAAAGTTACATAATATAGCAACCTTTCTGTGAACTTGTTCCTACTATATCCATCAGAAATTAACAGACCATAGTCATTTCTGGGCATCCCCAGAACGTTAAATAGCTTATCTGTTCTTCTTGTATTATTGTTCCCCCTTCCTTAATTGCTCTCTACTGCTAGTTCCCCTACATTCTACATTATAAACCATTTGTTTTACATTTTTGAAAGTTCACATTAGTGGTAGCATATAATATTTCTCTTTTTGTGCCTGGCTTATTTCACTCAGCATTATGTCTTCAAGGTTCATCCATGTTGTCATATGTTTCACGAGATCGTTCCTTCTTACTGACGCGTAGTATTGCATCGTGTGTATATACCACATTTTATTTATCCACTCATCTGTTGAAGGACATTTGGGTTGTTTCCATCTCTTGGCAATTGTGAATAATGCTGCTATGAACATTGGCGTGCAGATATCTGTTCGTGTCACTGCTTTCCGATCTTCCGGGTATATACCGAGAAGTGCAATCGCTGGATCGAATGGTAACTCTATATCTAGTTTTCTAAGGAACTGCCAGACTGACTTCCAGAGTGGCTGAACCATTATACAGTCCCACCAACAATGAATAAGAGTTCCAATTTCTCCACATCCCCTCCAGCATTTGTAGTTTCCTGTTTGTTTAATGGCAGCCATTCTAACCGGTGTTAGATGGTATCTCATTGTGGTTTTAATTTGCATCTCTATAATAGCTAGTGAAGCTGAACATTTTTTCATGTGTTTCTTGGCCATTTGTATTTCCTCTTCAGAGAACTGTCTTTTCATATCTTTTGCCCATTTTATAATTGGGCTGTCTGTACTATTGTCATTGAGTTGTAGGATTTCTTTGTATATGCAAGATATCAGTCTTTTGTCAGATACATGGTTTCCAAAAATTTTTTCCCATTGAGTTGGCTGCCTCTTTACCTTTTTGAGAAATTCCTTTGAGGTGCAGAAACTTCTAAGCTTGAGGAGTTCCCATTTATCTATTTTCTCTTTTGTTGCTTGTGCTTTGGGTGTAAAGTCTAGGAAGTGGCCGCCTAATACAAGGTCTTGAAGATGTTTTCCTACATTATCTTCTAGGAGTTTTATGGTACTTTCTTTTATATTGAGATCTTTGGTCCATTTTGAGTTAATTTTTGTGTAGGGGGTGAGGTAGGGGTCCTCTTTCATTCTTTTGGATATGAATATCCAATTCTCGCAGCCCCATTTGTTGAAAAGACCATTATGACTCAGTTCAGTGACTTTGGGGGCCTTATCAAAGATCAGTCGGCCATAGATCTGAGGGTCTATCTCTGAATTCTCAATTCGATTCCATTGATCTATATGTCTATCTTTGTGCCAGTACCATGCTGTTTTGGCAACTGTGGCTTTATAATAAGCTTCAAAGTCAGGGAGTATAAGTCCTCCCACTTCGTTTTTCTTTTTTAGAGTGTCTTTAGCAATTCGAGGCATCTTCCCTTTCCAAATAAATTTGATAACTAGCTTTTCCAAGTCTGCAAAGTAGGTTGTTGGAATTTTGATTGGGATTGCATTGAATCTGTAGATGAGTTTGGGTAGAATTGACATCTTAATGACATTTAGTCTTCCTATCCATGAACATGGAATATTTTTCCATCTTTTAAGGTCTCCTTCTATTTCTTTTAGTAGAGTTATGTAGTTTTCTTTGTATAGGTCTTTTACATCTTTGGTTAAGTTTATTCCTAGGTACTTGATTTTTTTAGTTGCTATTGAAAATGGTATCTTTTTCTTGAGTGTCTCTTCCGTTTGTTCATTTCTAGCATATAGAAACATTACTGACTTATGTGCATTAATCTTGTATCCCGCTACTTTGCTAAATTTGTTTATTAGCTCTAGTAGCTGTATGGTCGATTTCTCAGGGTTTTCTAGATATAAGATCATATCGTCTGCAAACAATGACAGTTTTACTTCTTCTTTTCCAATTTGGATGCCTTTTATTTCTTTGTCTTGCCGGATTGCCCTGGCTAGCACTTCCAGCACAATGTTGAATAACAGTGGTGACAGCGGGCATCCTTGTCTTGTTCCTGATCTTAGAGGGAAGGCTTTCAGTCTCTCACCATTGAGTACTATGCTGGCTGTGGGTTTTTCATATATGCTCTTTATCATGTTGAGGAAGTTTCCTTCAATTCCTACCTTTTGAAGTGTTTTTATAAAAAAGGGATGTTGGATTTTGTCAAATGCTTTTTCAGCATCTATTGAGATGATCAATTGATTTTTCCCTTTCGAGTTTTTAATGTGTTGTAATACATTGATTGTTTTTCTTATGTTGAACCATCCTTGCATGCCTGGAATGAACCCCACTTGGTCATGGTGTATGATTTTTTTAATGTGTCTTTGGATTCAATTTGCAAGTATTTTGTTGAGGATTTTTGCATCTATATTCATTAGGGAGATTGGCCGGTAGTTTTCCTTTTTTGTAGCATCTTTGCCTGGTTTTGGTATTAGATTGATGTTAGCTTCATAAAATGAGTTAGGTAGTGTTCCATTTTCTTCAATGTTTTGAAAGAGTTTGAGTAAGATTGGTGTCAGTTCTTTCTGGAAAGTTTGGTAGAATTCCCCTGTGAAGCCATCTGGCCCTGGGCATTTATTTGTGGGAAGATTTTTGATGACTGATTGGATCTCTTTGCTTGTGATGGGTTTCTTCTCTGGTCAGTCTAGGTTGTTCATATGTTTCCAGGAAATTGTCCATTTCCTCTGCATTATCCAGTTTGTTGCCATACAGTTGTTCATAGTATCCTCTTATAATTTTTTTAATTTCTTCAGGATCTGCAGTTATGTCACCTTTTTCATTCATTATTTTGTTTATATGGGTCTTCTCTCTTTTTGATTTTGTCAGTCTAGCTAGGGGCTTGTCAATCTTGTTGATCTTCTCAAAGAACCAACTTTTGGTGATATTTATCCTCTCTATTGTTTTTTTGTTCTCTATGTCATTTATTTCTGCTTTAATCCTTGTTATTTCTTTTCTTCTACTTGGTTTAGGATTGGTTTGCTGTTCATTTTCTAACTTCTTCAGTTGATCCATTAGTTCTTTGATTTTGGCTCTTTCTTCCTTTTTAATATATGCGTTTAGTGCTATAAATTTCCCCCTTAGCACTGCTTTTGCTGCATCCCATAGGTTTTGGTATGTTGTGTTCTCATTTTCATTCGTCTCTATATATTTAGCAATTTCTCTTGCTATTTCTTCTTTAACCCACTGATTGTTTAGGAGTGTGTTGTTTAACCTCCATGTATTTGTGAATTTTCTAAGTCTCTGATGGTTATCGACTTCTAATTGTATTCCATTGTGGTCAGAGAATGTGCTTTGAATAATTTCAATCTTTTTAAATTTATTGAGGCTTGTTTTATGTCCCAGCATATGATCTATTCTGGAGAAAGTTCCGTGAGCACTAGAAAAGTATGTGTATCCTGGTGATTTGGGATGTAATGTCCTGTATATGTCTGTTAAATCTAATTCATTTATCAGATTGTTTAGGTTTTCAATTTCCTTATTGGTCTTCTGTCTGGTTGATCTATCTATAGGAGAGAGTGATGTGTTGAAGTCTCCCACAATTATTGTGGAAACATCAATTGCTTCCTTTAGTTTTGCCAGTGTTTCTCTCATGTATTTTGTGGCACCTTGATTGGGTGCATAGACATTTATGATTGTTATTTCTTCTTGCTGAATTGCCCCTTTTATTAGTATGTAGTGGCCTTCTTTGTCTCTCAAAACATCCCTGCATTTGAAGTCTATTTTATCTGAGATTAATATTGCTACACCTGCTTTCTTTTGGCTGTAGCTTGCATGAAATATTTTTTTCCATCCTTTCACTTTCAGTTTCTTAGTGTCCCTGTGTCTAAGATGAGTCTCTTGTATGCAGCATATTGATGGTTCATTTTTTTTGATCCATTCTGTGAATCTATATCTTTTAATTGGGGAGTTTAATCCATTTACATTCAACGTTATAACCGTGAAGGCATTTCTTGAATCAGCCATCTTATCCTTTGGTTTATGTTTGCCATATTTTTCCCCTCTGTCTATTAATATCCTTTATTATACCCATACCAAACCTCTTTAGTACTGAACCTTTCTCCAAGTCTCTCTGTCCTGTCTTTGTTTCTCTGTCTGTAGGGCTCTCTTTAGTAGCTCCAGTAGGGCAGGTCTCTTGTTAGCAAATTCTCTCAGCATTTGTTTGTCTGTGAAAAATTTAAGGTCTCCCTCAAATTTGAAGGAGAGCTTTGCTGGATAAAGTATTCTTGGCTGGAAATTTTTCTCACTCAGAATTTTAAATATATCGTGCCACTGCCTTCTTGCCTCCATGGTGGCTGCTGAGTAGTCACTACTTAGTCTTATGCTGTTTCCTTTGTATGTGGTGAATTGCTTTTCTCTTGCTGCTTTCAGAACTTGCTCCTTCTCTTCTGTGTTTGACAGTGTGATCAGTATATGTCTCGGAGTGGGTTTATTTGGATTTATTTTATTTGGAGTTCACTGAGCATTTATGATTTGTGTATTTATGTTGTTTAGAAGATTTGGGAAGTTTTCCCCAACAATTTCTTTGAATACTCTTCCTAGACCTTTACCCTTTTCTTCCCCTTCTGGGACACCAATGAGTCTTATATTTGGACGTTTCATATTATCTATCATATCCCTGAGGTCCATTTCGATTTTTTCCATTTTTTTCCCCATTCTTTCTTTTATGCTTTCATTTTCCATGCTGTCATCTTCCAGGTCACTGATTCGTTGTTCAACTTCCTCTAGTCTTGTACTATGAGTGTCCAGAATCTTTTTAATTTGGTCAACAGTTTCTTTAATTTCCATAAGATCATCCATTTTTTTATTTAGTCTTGCAATGTCTTCTTTATGCTCTTCTAGAGTCTTCTTGATTTCCTTTATCTCCCGTACTATGGTCTCATTGTTCATCTTTAGTTCTTTGAGTAGCTGCTCTAGGTGCTGTGTCTCTTCTGGTCTTTTGATTTGGGTGCTTGGGCTTGGGTTATCCATATCGTCTGGTTTTTTTCATATGCTTTATAATTTTCTGTTGTTTTTGGCCTCGTGGCATTTGCTGAACTTGATAGGGTTCTTTTAGGGTTTGTAGACCTATTGAAGTCCTTATCTCTAATTTATCAGATCTACAGCTTCGTGGAGTACACTTTCTCTAACTAACCAGCAGGTGGCGTCCACGAGCCACCTGTTCTCAACAAGCCAGTTCTCCCCTGCTTAGCCTTTTTTTTGAGTGGGGGAGTGAGTCTTGTGGGGCCCAATTGGTGTACCAAGGTTGCGTGTGTAGTTGGTGTTGCCTGCCCTGTATGTGGGGCGTGTTTCTGGGCAGTCGGGGAGGGGGGGTGGTGCTAACAATCAAATCTCCCTGGTGATCCTAGAGTTTTAAAGCTGCTGCAATAGTCTAATCCTTCAGTTCAGTCCTGCCACAGTTTGTCTCTGCCAATGACCCACAAGTCCTTGGTATTGGCGTATGGCTCCTGAGACTTGCAAGTGGGCCCCTCTTCCAGGTTGTGCACCCTGGGTCCTCTGTTGAGGGATGACTGTGCTATGTCACAGGTGAGTGCCGTCCCCCCAGGGCAGTTCTGGGCTGCTGGGCTGTGTAGGGAGGCTCCCAGTCTGCTCAAATGATGGCTGAATGGGGCTTTGTTAATTCACACTGCTCCACCTTCCCAACTCTGGGACAATCAGCTGAGGTTGCAGGGAAGGCTAATGTCCACGCCCAGTTTTGTGGTGTGTGCCTGTTATTTGAAGCACTTCCGTCACACTGGGTTGTCTGGGGCAGCTCTGGGCTATGGGGCTGGCGATGGGCAGGAGTGTTTCCTGTCCGCCAGGATGATGGCTGTGAGCGGACACCCCCCTTTTCTTGGGAAGTTGTGGTGTTTAGTGAATTTTCTCAGCCACTGAATTATTGCCTTTTGTCTCAGAGCTCTCTTAGTTCTGCTCTTGACTTGACGTGCCCAAATTGAAAGTCTCTGAAGCTTTCTGTATTGGGCTTCTTAGAGTAATTGTTTTAGAAAAAGAAAAAAGGATTAAAAAAAAAAAAAAGGGCCCTCCTCAGAGATCTAATGGGTTATTGAAATGCTAAGAGACAAAGCAACCAGGGCCATTAAGGAAAGGTCCACAGGGCAGAGAGATCAGCTTTTCTTCGGGATTTGCATATGCGCCTTAGGGCCTGAGCTCCGCCCTTCCCCTTTCTGTGTTCACCAGAACTCCAAAAATCCTCTGCTTTTATTTTGGAGTTTTTCGTGTTGTTTTTTTTTTTTTTTCTATGCCTGTCTCCTCTCTGCTGGGCTGGCTGCTCTCAGATTCTCTGGTGTCTGGTCTCAGTCTATCTATGGTTGGAGTCTGGATCAGTAGAATGAGTTTCCGATAAGAGCAGCCACTGCAGTTCTCCCTTCTCCTTCCCGGAGCTGACAGCCCCTCCTCCCACGGGACTGAGCCTGGCAGGGAGGGGCACGGGTCCCCTGGCCGCAAAAACTTACAGATTTCGCTGATCTCAGCAGTTCGACGTTTTCATGAGTGTTGTATGAAGTATGCCCAAAGTCAGATTGCTCTGTGGTGTCCAGTCCGCGCAGTTCCTGGCTTTCTACCTACTTTCCTGGAGGAGTAACTAAAACATACAGCTCACCAGTCTGCCATCTTGCCCCGCCTCCTAGACCATTTATGTTTAATGTCATTATTCAGATTGTTGGGTTTAAGTTTACCATTGTGATAGTTTTTCTACTTCCACTGTCTGTTCCTTTTGTCCCTTTTACCTGTTTTTTTGCCTTCTTTTTGGATCAATTATTTTTAGTATTCCATTTTGTCTCCATTATTTCTTTATTAGCTATACCACTTTTATTTTTTTAGTGGTGACTCTAGGGTTCACAATATACATTTCTAGTAATGTTTTACCTTCAAATAATATAATTTCAATTCAACTGTAGTGATCAATCATTCAATAGTATATTACCCTTTCTCCCTCCCAGTCTTTGTGTAATTTTGCCATGTATTTTACTTCTCCATATAGTAAAAAATTCATAATGAATTCTTATTACATTTGTTTTAAATAGTCAATTTTTAAAAGGATTTTTAAAAGAAAAAAAAACTTTAATATGTACCCATATATTTACCACTTTCCTTTTTCTTCATTTGTTCACTTAGTTCCAAATTTACTTCCGGTGTGATTTTCCTTCTGCCTCCAAGCATTCCTCTAGCATTTCTTTAGTGCTATTCTGTTGGAAGTTGATTCTCTAAACTTTGGTGGAGGTAAGAAAACTCTTATTTCACCTTTATTTTCAAAAGATATTTTTTCTGGGAAGAGAATTAAAGTTTGACAGTTGTTTTTTTTCTTTCAATAATTTGAATATTTTGCTCCTTTATCTGGCTTGCAATTTTTCTGATGAGAAGTCTACCTTTCTCTTTTAAGTGGTTTAATTTTCCTTTTTAATTAAAGTATAACTTGTTATTGGGATTATAAGTGATAGTACCATACTGTAGGTGAATTTGATTGAAAGGGGTTGTTTAAGTCATGTATTCACTGATTAACACTACAAATATAAATAAGTTCATACTTCAAATGTATGACACTATACAAAGAGTTAAAGAGAATGTATGAGAGACCATATTATAGTATTATAATATTTAAACATATTCTATCTTTAAAAAAGATTAATTGGTAAGTATTTCTATTTGGGGTGATAGAAAAGATTTTTAAAGCATTTTTATTGTGAAATATAGCATATATACAAAGAAGTGATACCTTCAAAGTACAATTTAACAAGTAGTTATAGAAGAAATTTCAAAGAATATTATGGGTTACATTTTCACACTTTCAGTTATTTCCTTATTGTGCAATATAACATATATACAGAGAAGTTATAACTTTTGAAATATGATTTAACAAGTAGTTATACAGCAAATTTTAAGAAATGTGATGGGTTTCAGTTCCACCTTTTCAGTTACTTCTTTCTAGCTGTACTAATACCCTAGAGACTAAAAAAATTATATAAAGATTCAGTGTTCATAATCCTTTTAGATCCTATCTTGTCTGTTTCTACTCCTTCCTCTCATTTGATCACTGTCTCAATCTTCAGATGTATCTGGGCAATGACCACCTTAACTTGTTCATGTTGAAAAGGGGTGTCGACATTATGGGGAAGGGAGATGCATCTGGTTGATGTTCTTGGAGAGGCTGTTGCCTCTGGGTTTGGGGACTTATCTGGCAAAGGAACACTCTGGAGAATTTAAGTTTTTGAGAAATAAACTTAGTGAGTGAAACTTTTATAGAGTCTCAGATAGGGGCCTGAGTATTCTTTAGGATTTTCAGGATGACTGTTGATTTGGGCTTGGCATACAATGGCCATTTGGAATATCTAGCTGAAGCTTGCATAAGAGTAACCTCCAAGATAGCCTCTCCACTCTATTTGAAATCTCTTAGCCATTGTAACCTTATTTTGTTCCCATTCTTTTCTCCCTTTTTGTCAAGAAGGCTCTCTGAATCCCTCGATGACAGGGCCAGGCTCATTCCTGGGAGTCATGTCCCATGTAGGGGGGAGGGTAATTAATTTATTTGTAGAGTTGAGCTTAGAGAGAGAAAGATCACGTCTCAGCGACAGAAGAGGTTCTCTCGAAGTGACTCTTAGGCATAATTATAGGTGGGCTTAGCCCCCCCTTTACAGCCAGCCATAAGTTTCACAAGAGCAAACCTCAAGATCGAGGGCTTGACTTACTAAGTAGTGGGTTCCTAATTTCACATAGCATATATTCTGTCCAAGATAAACAATCAGTATCTCACATTGTCTTCACTTAGTTGTATAATCATCATCACTCTCAATTTTAAACAATTGTCATAACCCAAAACACATCAAAGCTCTTATCATCCCCTAATTGTTTATCCCTAGTATTAGTGTGGTACTAATAAGGTATTCCTATTAAACACAGTCCATAGTATGCAATAGGTAGTTTTTCCCATATGCCACTCTGTTGTTAACTCTTTGTACCAGTGTCATACCTTAGAAGTAGATCATGCAAGCACTTATTTATATTTGTAGTGCTAATCTGTGGGAAACATTCCTTTAAACAAACGTTTCAATCATGTTTGCCTTTAATAAGGCACTGATACTTATAGTCCCATTAACAAACTATCATCACCCCAGGCCATTCCCATACCTTTAAGTTCAACCTTGTTAATGGGTCTGTACACATCAGGTAATTATTCCCCCTTTTTTAGCTTCTATCTATCACTAGGTCTCCTATATTCTACATTTTAAGACATTGACTTTACATTATTCAGGGAGTTCATATTAGTGATAACATGAAATATCTCTTCTTTTCTGTCTGACTTATTTCACTCAGCATTATGTCCTCAAGTTTCATCCATGTTGTCACATGTTTCAGGACCTCGTTCCTTCTTACTGCCGCGTCGTATTCCATCGTATATATGTATATATAAACCACATTTTGTTTACACACTCGTCTGTTGAAGGACACTTGGATTATTTCCACCTGTTGGCAATTGTGAATAATTCCACTGTGAATATCAGTGTGCAAATGTCTGTTCACGCCACTGTTTTCAGATCTTCCGGGTATATACCAAGTAGTGGAATTGCCAGATTGTAGGGTAACTCAATATTTAGTATTCTAAGGAACTGCCATACTGTCCTCCAGGGTGGCTGTACCATTATACATTCCCACCAGCAGTGGATAAGAGTTCCAGTTTCTCCACATCCTCTCCAGCGTTTGTAGTTTCCCGCTTGTTTAATGGCAGCCATTCTTATTGGTGTGAGATGATCTCTCATTGTGGTTTTGATTTGCATTTCCCTAATAGCTAGTGAAGATGAACATTTATTCATGTGTTTTTTTAGTTGTTTGTATTTCCTCTTCAGAAAAATGTCTTTTCATATCTTTTGCCCATTTTATGATAATTGGACTGTTTTTACTATTGTCGTTGAGTTGTAGGATTTCTTTATTTATGCAGGATCTCAGTCTCTTATCAGATATATGGTTTCCAAATATTTTCTCCCATTGAGTTGGCTGCCTCTTCACCTTTTTGACAAAGTCATTTGAGATACAAAAGCTTTTGATTTTGAGGAGTTCCCATTTATCTTTTTTTTTTTTTTTCTTTTCTTGCTTGTGCTTTGGGTGTAAGGTCGAAGAAGCTACTTCCTATTACTAGGTCTTGAAGATGTTTCCCTACATTATCTTCTAGGAGTTTTATGGCACTGGCTCTTATATTTAGGTCTTCGATCCACTTTGAGTTAATTTTTGTATAGGATATGCGGTAGGGGTCCTCTTTCATTCTTTGGATATGGATATCCAGCTCTCCCAGCCCCATTTGTTGAAGAGACTGTTCTGTCCCAATTCCATGGATTTGGGGGCCTTGTCAAAAATCAATTGACCATAGGTCTGGGAATCTATTTCCGAACTCTCTATTTGATTCTATCGATCAGTATATCTATCTTTGACCACTGTGGCTTTATAGCAGTCTTTAAAGTCAGGAAGTGTAAGTCCTCCCACTTTGTTCTTCTTTTTTAGGATGTTTTTGGCAATTTGAAGCCCCTTTCTCTTCCAAATGAATTTGATAACTAGCTTTTCCAAGTCTGCAAGTAGATTGTTGGAATTTAGATTGGAATTGCATTGAATCAGTAAATCAGTTTGGGTAGAAGTGACAGCTTGATGACAGGTATCCATGAAGACAGAACATCTTTGCACCTCTTTAAGCTCTTTTTAATTTCTTGTAGTAAGCTTTTGTGATTTTCTGTGTAGAGGTCTATTACCTCTTTGGTTAAGTTTATTCCTGGATACGTGATTCTTTTAGTTGTTGTTCCGATTTGCTCATGCTGCCATTATGCAAAGCACCAGAAATGGATCGGCTTTTATAAAGAGGGTTTATATGGTTACACAGTTACAGTCTTAAGGCCATAAAGTTTCCAAGGTAAGGCATCAACAATCGGGTACCTTCACTGGAGTATGGCCAATGGTGTCCGGAAAACCTGTTAGCTGGGAATGCACGTGGCTGGCATCTGCTCCAGAGTTCTGTTTTCAGAATGACTTTCTCCCACAACATTCCTCTCTAGGTGTCTGCTTGCACCTGGGTTGCATTTTCCAAAATGTCTCTGTAAGCTGCAGCTCCTCCAAAATATCACTTTCAGTTGCTCTGAATTCCTTCTGTTTATCAGCTCTTTATATGGCTCCAGTGATTTAATTCAGACTCACCCTGAATGTGTTGGACCACATTTCCATGGAAACATTCAATCAAGAGGTCATACCCTAATCACAGTTGTCACTCACAGTTGGATGGGTCACATCTCCATGGAAACACTCAATCAGAAGGTTCCAACCTAATCAACACTAATATGCCTGCCCCCACAAGAGTGCATTAAAGAACATGGCATTCTGGGGAACATAATACATCCAAACCAGCACAGTTGTTATTGTGAATGTAATTTTTTTCTTGATTGCCTCTTCAGTTGTCATTTCTAGTGTATAGGAACATTGCTGACTTTTGCGCATTGATCTTGTATCCCACCATTTGCTGAATTTGTTTATTAGCTCAAGTAGCTTTGTCATCGATTTCTCAGGATTTTCCAAATATAAGAACATATCATCTGCAAATAACAACAGTTTTACTTCTTCCTTTCCAATTTGGATACCTTTTATTTCTTTGTCTTGATGAATTCTCTGGCTAGAACTTCTGGTACAATGTTGAATAATAGAGGTGACAGTGGCCATCCTTGTCTCGTTCTTGATCTTAGGGGGCAGGTTTTCAGCTTCTCACTATTGAGTACTATATAATAATACATAGTGGAGTTTCTAACATAGAAATGAAATATATAGAACGCAAGAGTTGGGAGACAGTTACATAAAACTACACTGTTGTCATAAGGTTCTTATGTAAGAAGGAATATAATATTAATTCAAGGTAAAATGTGATAACTTAAGGATATGTGTTCTTATCCTTAAGTAACCACTAAAAGAATAAACTACAGAGATATAGTTACATATCCAAAAGAGGAGATAGAATGAATTACTAAAATATATTTGATTATGGCAGAAAATGAGGAACTAAGGAGCAAAAAACAAAGGGGACAAATAGAAAATAAATAGCAAGATGGTAAATTTAAACCCAACCATATCAGTAGTTACATTAAATGTAAATAGATTCTACCAGAGGTAAAGAGTGACATTTCATGCTACAAGTGTCAATTCATTAAGAAGACACAATCATCCTAAATGCTTATGCACCTTGTAACAGAGCTTAAAATACATGAAGCAAAAATTGTTAAACAAAAGGAGATGCACATATCTGCAATCATAGTTGGAGACTGTAGCATTCCTCTCAGGGAGCAATAGAACAAGTAGACCAATTATCTGTGAGAAATAGAACATTTGAATAACACTCCCAACCTCATGGATAAAAGTGACACGTACAGACCACTACACCCAGCAATTGCAGAATTCATATTCTTTTCAAGTGCTCTTGGAGCTTCATTAAGATAGAACATATATTGTGCTGTAAAGTATCTCTCAGCATATTTCAAAAAGTAAAATGAGCGAAGTGTATGTTTTCTGATCACAATGGAATTAAACTTCAAATCAATATGAAAATGATAAGTAGAAATCCCCAAATGTGAGTGAATTAAGCAACAGACTTCTAAATAACCAAAGGGTGGAACAAATGACCACAGAAATTAGAAGACAAACTTCCAAACTCAATGAGAATGAAAACACAACAAATCAATATGTGCAAGTTGTCCTGGTCTAATCAGGAGAAAAATATCAAACAAACCCAGATTGAAGGATATTTTACAAAATACCTGGCCAACAGCCATCAAAACTGTCAAGGTCATCAAAAACAAGGAAAATCTGAGAAACTCTCACCCGAGAGGGAGCCTAAGGTGCTGTGATGACTGAATGTAATGTGGGATCCTAGATGGGAACCTGAACAAAGGATGGTAGGTAAAAACTAAGGAGAGGCGAATAAAATACAGTCTTCAGTTAGTAACAATGTGGCAACGTTGGGTCATCAATTATGACGAATCTCTCATACCAATGTATGATGTTAGCAAGAGGGGAAGCTGGGTGTGGGGCATATGAGAACACTCTGAACTGTTTTTGCAACTTCTCTGTGAATCTAAAACTATTGTAACATTAAAATTTTATTTTAGAGGATATGTAGGATTCAGCTAAACCAATTTTAGAGGAAAATTGTAGCAGTAAATGTTGATACTAGGAAAATATATACAAATTTAAAGTCAATGACCTTATCTTCTACCGTAAGAAGCTAGAAAAAGAACAAACTATACTAAAGTAAGTTGAATAAGGAGATATCAGAGGTAAATGTGCAAAAGAATTACATTGAAGATGGTCAAGCAATAGATAAAACAACAAACCCAAAAGCTGGTTCTTTAAAAATGTGAATAATATTGATAAAAACCTTGGAAGAGTAATAAAAAATAGGGGGAAAAAACCAAACCACCAATATTTAGAATGAAGGAAGGAACATTAAACTGTTCCTATGGGCATTGCTAGGGTAATAGGGGAATATTATGAGCAATTTATGCAAAATAAATTCAACATGTATATGAAATGGAAAATTCCCTTGAAAAAATCCAATATACTAAAACTGAGACAAGAGGGAGTTAAAAATCTGAAAATCCCTATTTCTATTACAGAACTTGAATTTATAATTTAAGGCCCACAAAGAAACCTCTGGGCCCACATGGCTTCATTGTTGATTTCTATCAAACTTTTAAGGAAGAAATAATACTTCAATGAAGAGAGTATTGTGGAAAAAGATAAAACATTCATTAATATACATTCCCCTAAAAAGGTGACATTGGAATACATAAAGCCCTGACCAATGAATCTGTGAAGAAAATCAGATAAATCAACAATTATAACTGCAATTAAAAATATCTCTTTTAGAAGCTAAATTGATAGATCTAGCAGTCAAAAAAAGCAATTGTGTAGAAGATTGGAATAATGTAAATCCCTTGAGCTCTTAGAAAATGAAATGGCAATCAAAGACATTCTCTGCAAAATTTCTCAGGCCTAGAAAGCTTTAGATGAGAACTTCACCAGAATTTAAGGCTCAGATAAATCGTCTTAGAGAAATTATTCCAGAGAATAGAAACTAAGGGAAATCTGCCTAGCTCACTTTGAGGCTAAGATAACCTTTATTCCATTGGATATGACCAATACAAGAAAAATAAGTCTATTTCACTTATGAGAATAGATGAAAAAATTCCAAATAAACTGCTAGCTAATTAACCCTAGAGTGTATTTTGGGAGGAAATAAAAACCACGATTTACTAGTAGAGTTAATTCTAGAAGTGCAAGAACAGTTTAACATAAATTCTATCAATGTTATTTAGTGTATTATTGGACTAGAGGAGCAAGATGACTCTCAGTAGATGCAGAAAAGTATTTCAACATATGTTTGCTCAACATCTACCGCGGTATTTTAAAAAATTCCCAGTGAACTGAATAGCAGTGAATATCCTTAATGTGATAAAGGCTTTGTGTATCAAAAGCCTACAGCAAAACTGACACTCTGCGAATCAACTTAAGATTCATTCCCTTTAACAGGAAAGGGGATGAGAGGAAACACCGTGATCTGCAGCCTGTTACAGGAGGCTCTGGCTGACACCACAAGCTGGGAAAATATGGGGATAGGAAGGGGGCACTGCTGCCAGTATTCACAGATAATATGTCAGCTACCCAGAAACCCAACACAATGAGCAGAAAATTGATTGGAACTAATGATAGACTTTAGCAGGAGAGCTGTATACCAGATCGATTTGCTAAAATCTGTGGTTTCCCTCTACACTAGCATTAACCACTTAGAAATATAACAGAAAAACAGATTCAGTCACAAGAGGAACAAAAAATCTATGAAGTATCTAGCAATTGAGCCAGAAGTAAATATAGAATACCTTTGTTGAGAGAAAGACATTGACATTTTAAAAAATGTAAGGACACAAAAGAAGACATGAACAAATGGAGAGAGAAAATTTAAAACATTTACATGGCATAAAGGAAAGCGTGAATAGATGGAGAGATAGATCATGTTTATGGGTGCTTATCATTGGGAAAATGTCAAATCTTCCCACACTAATCTATAAATTCCGTGTAATTCTGTTCAAAATACCAGCTAGATTTTTTTATTTTTAAGGGATTTGACAAAATCAAACGAAAACGTACGTAAGCCATAATGTCCAAAGGCTGCGAAGTCTATTTTGAAAAAGAAGAACTGGGGCTGGGGTCTGGGCAAACTTGCTCTTCCAGGCATGAAGATATCCTGTGAAGCCACCATAACACATCTCCATCAACTTCCTCACTTAAAGCAATACCCACTGTTGTAGTTTGCTAAAGCTGAGGAATGCAGCATTCAGGAAATGGGCAGGCTCTTACAGTGGAGATTTATTAACAGGTTTACAAACTCTGAGGCTCTGAAAATGTCCAGATTAAGGCATCGGCAGGACGATACCTTCTCCCCAGAGAAAGGCTGCCTGTGTCTGGGGCTCCCCCGTCACGGCCAGGTGCGTGGTGGCAGCTGTGGTCCTTCTCTCCCGGGTTGCACTGCTTCCAGCTTCTGGCGTCAGTGGCCTCCTCACTCAGCTTCTGCGTGTTTCTCTCTTTCAGATTCTGCCTCCCTTAGCTTTTGTGGGTCCTTCTCACTGAGCTTCTCTGAGGCTTTTTTTCTGGGTTTCTTTTCTTTCTCTCTTAGCTTGTCTGTTTTTTAGCCTCTGAAAAGGGCTCCAGTGAGAGGGTTAAGACCACGTGGAACACTCCTCCACTAAAACAACCTCATCCAAAGTCCCTCCCTTAGTAGGTCCCTACCCACGGGAATGGATACAAGGCCATGACCTTTTCTGGGGTGCACACGGCTTCAAACCGTCATGCCCATTCCTTACTCCACAGTTCAGAAGGTCAGAATTCTGGCACATCCTGGCTGGGTTCCTCTCAGGGTCTCCCCTTGAAGGAGGTGCTGAGGAAAACCCACATCCAAGCCCATTCATCTTGTCGGCTGAATTCTAGGACCCCATTTCCTTGCAGGCTGTCAGCTGCGGCCACTCTCAGTTCCTAGAGGCACCTGCAGCCCTTGCCACGCAGCCCCCTCCATCTTCAGAGCCATCAAGGGAGAATCGTCCTTGCCGTAAATCCCGCTCACACATTTCAGGAAGGACCCAGGCCTTTTTAACAGCTCACTTGATGAAGCCAGGCCTGGTGGATAATCTTCTTTTTAATTAGGTCAAAGTCAACTGATTAGTAACCTAATCACGGGAGGGACAGCCCATGGTAGGACACAGGGAAGGGGCAATACAGGGCATGTACACCAGGTGGGGATCACCACGACAGCTCAGAATAACACAGGCTGTGACAAAGAGCAGACAGCGTACATCCACGTCCCTTATGCATGAGAAATAGTGACGTGGCAGGGGTAGAATCACAAACCAGAGGGAAAGGGAAACCTTATTTCTTTGTCACTGTCAGGAACATTGAATCACTATATAGAGGAAAAATTAGACAGCTTCACTAACACCTCATATCTTATGTAGGTTGAGTCTATATGGGTTAAATATAAAAGGATTAACATCCTATGTGAGGAGTAAAACTATAAAATTAAGTTAAAATGTGTAGATACCCTTGAGAGACCTTTGGATAGGGGAGGACTTATATATGATCCTTTACAAAGCACAGCCCACTAGATGAATTGATGATGGGTTGACTACATCAGAAGCAACAATATCAGTCAATGGAAAATAGACTCAAGGATGGGTGACGGAGTGTAATAAGATATTTACAACATTGAGATTGATAAGGGTTACCACCTAGAACATACAAGGACTGTTACAAATCAATAACAAAACAATGGGTGACCCCAAAGAAAACTATAGGCCAAGGTTATAAATAGGCAATTTAAAGATGGAAAATCCTGGAAAGCTGACAGGTGTATGACAAGTGTAGCAAGTATTCTCAATTTTTTTGGAATTTGGGGAAAATGCCAAAACAATAATAAGACAATAATTTTATTTAAAAAATTCATTGGATAATTAGTGAGATACAAATGTTGGTGGTGATTTGAGGAAACAGAGGCCCTAAAGCTGTTGGAGAACCCTCGGGCAGTGCTTGTCAAACATCATACACGTGGCTCGTGGCTAAGAAACCCGGTCCTTAATACGTGCCCGGAGAAGCTCACACACAGGTCCCTGGGCTCGAGGCCTTGTGGAAGGATTTGGTTGCAGCCCTTTTTGTGGACTAGACACTGTAGGCGTCCATCCCGGGAGGGGGGTGAGTTAAACACAGATGCAAATGCAGGATTTCGTGAAGTTGTCACATTCACTGCACTAGAGACATGGCAACAGGCAACATGGGCAGATTTTTAAGGCATATTGTTGAATGAGAAAAGTAAGCCGCAGAAGCTCTATAGCACAACAAAATGTACTTATATTTAAAACAATAGTTGCAAAAAATACACAGTAGTTGCATGTTTTTGAAAGTTAAACATGCATTCAAGAGCAGCTATGAAACACATTCCAGTGGGTGCCTTTGGAGTAAGGGGGAAACAGAGTGATGGTTGTGGATGAAAGGTGAAATCAACACCATAAGATATAACAGGCAGTTGATAATCAGTAAGCAGTATGACAAACTCATCTGTCTCAGCCTAAGATGCTTTTACATAAGTAAAAGAAACTGGAGGTTGGTCTCCACAGTCACTCCTAGCTCCAAAGGTGTTGGTGACCTCTTCCAGGAAGACGTCTCTGCCTCGCTCAGGCGCACCAGTCTCCTCTGGAACACTCCTCTGGGCTGCAGCCTGCCCAGCTGTCCTCTGTACCCTCCTGAGGATTTGGGGGGAGGGATCTTCTGGGGGGGGCGGTGTAAGCAAGGTGGGGGAGACATGCCTACAGCTTGGGGAAGGTGGTTGAATTGTTCAAACTACTTGCTGTCCCTCTCTCTGGAGAATTACCCCATTAGTGCCAGGAGAGGCTGAATGGCTGGACTCAGTCCACGAAATGCGGGGATGCATGGTCTGTCACTTTCAGAGAGAAGCTTTACGAGCAAGTGGGGGGTTTTGCCGTGACCCCAAGGACAGCAAACCTGGACAAGTTCCGGGCTGACGGCCCGGGAACCGGCACGAAGGCACTGTGGGGGCTTCCCCCACCGAGGGTGGATAGGAAGGGCGAGGGAGAAATAGGGCATGTGGCTGGAAGGCACTGAGCAGTGGGGGCTGCTTGTTTCGAGAGCATAGCCTTGCCCTCCCTGACTGATACAGGCCTTCATTTAAGCGACCCGGGCCTGGCCATCCGCTTCCCGGTAATTCTGAAACTCCCAAGAGTTGATCACGAACTTGAGAGAGGAAAAGAGATTCCGATAAACTTCCCAGCCGCCCTCCTGCTCTGTTGGAGTGAGTCATTGCTACGGACACTCGAGAAGGCTCTTTTACATGTCCAGAGAAAATGGAACTGTGACATCCACCCACTGGCTCCCAGGAACGTGGCTGTCAGGCTGTCACACAATCTCGGCCTGGAAAAGAGGCTTCTGGGGTGTCTGTAGCAGAGGAACCCATCACTGCTGGGGGACGAGAAGCTGAGCAGGGGCGGGGAGGGGGGACTTGAGAACGGAGAAGGGCAGGATGATGAAGCGATGATTAAGGTTGTCCCACCTGGGCTGCAATTACTTAATTTTCCTGGGAAATTGGCATTATCTTGATAAACACTTGGCTGATTTCGGAGCAGATTAATGCACCCGATATGAAGTATGCTCCCATTTATCACTCAAAATGTCCTGCTGCAGCGGCACTGATTAACCAGCTGGGTTTGCTTATCCTTGTCTTGTTGGTTCACTCACAACCTCCAGCCTCATGGACCAAAGGAGAGGGGGTGGCGGTGGTGGCAAACTTTCTGATCCATTTCTTCCTCAATTTCAAGTTCTTTAGCTCTAACTTTCATCCCCTATTCAGCCTTGCCCCATAATCTCACACTCCAACCTATAATGCAGATCTTTGGGAACCAGTTTTCCTCTCCAGTCCCTTCTCCCAGTGTCTGAGTCCCCTCAAGTAGCTGTGCATTTTCCAGTTGCAGATTAAAAATACACAAAGCTCCTTTCCCCATCTCTGGCTGCACTGACACTTCACAGCCGGGGCAGACTGACGAGTGGGATGAGCAGAGGGGTCTACACCCACCTCTTCCTCGCCCACAGGCCAGTGAGCGGCTATCCTAAGACCCGTTTCCTCTCTTGTCAACTGTGGATGGCGGCACCTTTGTCCCAGGGGGATTTGGAGCACTGGCCTGGACCTGCAGAGCACCTGTGCACAAGAAAGTCACAGCCATGGAAGGTGCTGGGTGAATTGTGTTTTTGTTCTGGCCACTTGTGAGCTCCTCTTTGGCTTCGCACCTGGGGATTGGGGACAATTCCCTGCTTTGTCTGCCGCCCCGCAGAGGGCCTGCTGGAGGCTGTGGACAGGGCACCCGGACAGAGGACGGACACGAGCGTCGTGAAGAGGGGCCCGGCGGTCCTTCCAGTGGCAGGAGCAAGGGTGCAGATCGGTTTCAATGCACATCCCACGCAGATTCCAGCCAGCTCCGAAATGGTTAGAGCCGCGAGACCCCTGAGAGCCCACTCTCCCTCCACCCCTCCGCAGCTCTGTGCAGAAGGGGAAATGGAGGCAGGCAGGCTGGAGCAAGAGCCTGTCCCAGCCCCAGGGGGCACAGGCAGAGATGGGTGCCCAGGGGAGTGGTTCCCGGTGCCCGTTGCTCCTCTGCCCCAGGACAGCTGCCTGTTACTGAGGCAGAGACCCCCCTCCATCGATTGGGCATTGGGGGTAGGAGGGGAGTGGGGGGACGTTCTCTGCTCTGCAGAGGGGCTCCAACTTTTCTGATCCACTTCTACCCCCTTGCTGGAGCGTGTGTTGCCCCAGACCTTGGCAGTATGTGCAGGGTCCCTGAGAATGTCCCGGGCCTGTGCCCTGAGCTGACAGGTGCAGACACGCTGCCCAGGTGGGCTAGAACGGACTGGCCCGCAGTGTGGATGGCTGGAGGTGTGATGGGGGCTGAGGTGAGGCTCGGTGCCCACGTGCCCCTGAGCTGAGAGCGGAGGGCTGACCTAGTGCGCCGGGGCTCCGTAAGGCAGGGAGAGCCACCGTGCTGCCCCCCTCTTCCCAGGGCTCTCCAAGTCCTGACCATCTTCCCTGCCGGAAACCACAGCTCAGGGTGGCCCTTCCTTCCTGGGCTTTCGGCCATGAGCCCACCCTGCCTGTCAGTGCCCACCAAGCTGTGCCTTGCTTGCCCCGGGAGCTCCAAGGGGCATGAGCTGGGCTCACTGCCTTATCCCCAGCACGGGTCAGGCTCAGGGAGTGGCTGGGGAGGGATGAATGAGGGGGCCCGTGGAGGAGAGACCCAGCCACCTGCCTTCTCATTTCCCGTTCCCTCTTCAGCCCACCAGCACCACTGAAGTGTCTCCAGGCATGGTCCCCATGGCCCCCACGCTGTCAAATCCAGGGGGCCTGTTTCTCCCTTCATCACCTTCCTGTCTCTGTACCTTCCAGCCGTGACCCCTTTGGTCCGTCTCCTCCATCTGCACTGGCTGCTCCTGCGCAGCCTCCATTGCTGGCCTGACGCCGGGGCTTGGATGGGCCTGGGTCCTCTTCCCGCCTCTGCACCCCCAGGGGACCTCCCCTCAGCCCAACCCCTGACCACCATCCAAACACAGAGGACTCCCGTCCAGACCAGCTCTGACCCCTAAACTCCACATCAGCTGCCTCCTGGGCAGACGAAATGTTGAATCGCTGGAACCTTCCAGCTCAGTCTAATTTCTGGGTGTCACTCAGTAAACCTGGCACCTCCGCCGCCGCCAGACTATGCCGGTTCCTTCCTTAAGACTCGTCTGCTGGACACCTGGGCCCAGGGGTGATCGGGGCACGTGGTAGATGGGCGCTGGCACTGGCTCTGTTTGCCCTGTCGTTTGTCTCTCGAGGATCCTCCACCCTGGGGAAGCATCTGAAGCAGGCCCTTTGCCTCCCCTTCTCTCTAGAGGGACCCTTTGCTCCCCTAGACTCTGTAACGCCTTCCTGGGTGCAGCCAGTGCTGGCTCCTGCTTTGCACCTTCCTTCTCGCACCCCTTCCTGCTGCCTTCTCCCACCTCGGGCTGGACAGTGAACCTCTTCCCCGTGCTTCCAGGGTGACCCCCCTGCTCGCAGGGCTGGCGGTCAGCTGTAGCACGTGTCCTGAGCTCCTCGGGGTAGGGGTACAGGTGCACAGCCTGTGCGCCCCCAGCTCCTAGCGCAGCCTGGTGCATCGCAGGTGCTCAGCCAGTGTTGAACCCCTGGGGTGCTGGACCCGTTTGCAGCCTTGCACTGCAGAGAGGAGAAGCAGCTGCCTGGGGCTGGCTCGCTGGCTCCGCCCGGAAGCCTCTGGGCCACCAGGCAGCAGGACAGCGGGGCGGCGGGCGCACAGCCTTCTCCGCCCGGAGCAGGTGCCCCGAAGCGCCGCTGGGGTCACCCAGGCAGAGGGCGAGCAGGCACCTCTGATCCCGCTCCTCGCCTTGTTTTGTGGTTGAGCAAAGCAATGCCTTAAAGGGAATTTATGTTTCCAAATCACAGAACAAAGAACACAATGTTTAGGAAGAAAGCACGTTGCTTACATTTGAAAAAAATTAGCAGCATTACATAATGAAAGACGCTTGGAAGGGTTGACTCACCCCAGCCTGACATACATCTTTGACTGGTTTGTGAGATACTCATAAAATTACATCCTGAAAATGTAAAGCTTCTTCTGCTAATTTTCAGTCCATTTTATTTGCCGACGAAATTTATTGGTGGCCTCCAGGGTAACAGCCGCGCGTTTGGCCCAATTACACGGGATCCTCGTTAAATGCCGGGTAAGGAAAGAGCAGCAGAGTGTGGTGGGAGGGTGGGTGGACACGCTTGGGCGGCTCCGGGGCAGGGCTGGGGTGGGCTCCACATCGTTGTGCACCTCTGCTTACCCTCAGCAGGGGGACATCGGTAGAATGGAGCTGCTTGATGATGCCTGGACTTGCAAAATGGCAAAAGGGGCCCAATTCTCTAAGGTGGCACGCACCTCTTTGGGCAGGGGTGCAAACTGGCATTTGGAGCTGGCTTCAGAAGGTAACAGGGCTCCCCCCTACCTCCCTGCACAGTTTCAATCCATGCTTTGCTGTCTCTGTTTTGAAATTTCCAATGGGAAACCCTGCAGTTTCATTTTTGCCCCGGGGTCCTGCAAATCCCGTACCTGGCCCTGTCCCCAGGGCGATTATCACAGAGAGGAGAGTAAAGGCCCACGATCGCCCTTCCAGGCTCTTCTGGTGACGTTCTCTCTTCCACCAGGGACCTTGGCCACTGCCATGTTCTCCCCTCTAAAGGGGAGATCCAGAGGGTGCCTCCCCCCGGTGCAGGCAGGGCAGCAGCTCAGGTCTGTGAGCCCTGTGGAATCTTCTGGAAGAGAGGGCCAAGGCACTCAGGGAGCATCCACAGACTGCTCCTTCCCGCTGACCAAGACAGGTGGACAGTGAGGCCCCTGGTCAGTGTCCTCCTCCCCCCTCCAAAGCAAGCTAAGGCGGGTGGTGTTTCACATCCAGGCTAACCCCAAATGTGAAAACGCACTTCAACTCACCAAGGCCAAGCTACTGTGACCACTGCCCCATGGCAGGCCCCTGTGCGGCCCCCGGCAGGGGCATGGGCAGCTGGACAGTGGTCTGTGCGCAGCGACCTGCTGCCCTTGCCAGCCCACAGCCACCCTGGCTACAGCCGGTGCGTCGCTGTCTCTGGCAAGCCCTGGAGACGTGGATCGATCCGGAAGCACAGATGGCGATTTTTGAGCCACCTGGAGGGATTCCAAGCAGACCTTGTGCTGGATGAAGTCTCAAAGTTGCAGAGTGATGTCATGCTACAGCTCAAAAGTGAGTCTTTGCCCGATGTGCACAAAATCGATCAGTAGACACTGGGATGCTGAGAAGAGAAAAAGTTCATTTAGCAACGGCTAGCCTTGTGGAGATGGGGTGGGGGTAGTAAACAGCTCCCCAGATCTGTCTCCTCAAGCTGGTAGGGTGAGGGATGCTTACTGGATTAAACAGAGGGAGGTGGGGCTGGGGGTGTTAGGGCTATCAGCACTTTAGGATTGGCAAGTGGGCTTTTATCCGTGGCTGTGTCTACATTTAAATTAGGGGTTGCAAGTTGGTTATTATCATTGGCTGATGGGTTCTGTTATCGTGAGGAGTGGGCTAGTGATGTTGCCGGAATCTGTCATGGTCAGACCACTTGCTTTCTTTCACATCCACTATCCCTCTTTCCTGTTGTCTGTAACTCATTTTGACTTTGTTCGCAGGGTATTTTATGTCCCAGGGTCATTTTATGGTTGAGTCTCAGTTAAAGCTAATTAAGGCTGGTCTGGCAAGAGCTGTTTAAAAAAGAATTTATCTGTGGTGTGTAGGTGGGAATTTTGGAGAAAAGAGAAATGGAAACTTTTGCAAACTAGTGAGGGAGGGAGCTGCTTCAGCAAGGGGGATTTGAAAAATGGATCAGCGTCCACTGCAATGCTGGGTGACAGTGGCCCTTCTGGGGGCTGCCAATTTCCAGCTCCTTCCACCAGGGACAGCAAAACCTTGGCTATTCCTGGCACTTGACTTGTTCTCCATCAGCCATTCTTGCATTTACTAGACTTTTCCTGAGCCCTTCCTCCAGGCCAGGTCCTATGTGACACATGAGGACAAAGCCAAATAAAACCAGATCCTGACCTCGAGGAGCTCATAGTCCTGTGACATCCTGGAGTTCAAACTTTTCATGGACAGATAGGGAAACTGAGGCCCAGGGGGAGAAGAGACCTGCCTGCGTGTACCCTACAGTCTAGTTCAGGGGAAGACACTCCATGAGAAATTGGGGTGGAGAGGGGCTGGGGGGTCCTCTGGGGCAGAGTAGGGGCACTGCTGTGACCCCATGGGTTCTGGAAAAGCCTCCCAGAAATGCGATGTTTGAGCAGAGACCTGAAGAGTGAGTAAGAACTGACCAGTGGAAAAGGGGTAGAGACCCGGAAACAAGAGGGTGGACAGTGGCTGCGCCACTTGGGACTTGCGGGCACGATGAGGGGCCTGGGCTTTATCCCGAGGGCAGGTTCTGGTCATGGGGGATGCGGTCAGCTGCGGTGTGGAGAGTGGGTCACAGGGGAGAGGACGGGCACGGTCTGAGCCAGAAGTCCAGGGAGAAGCAGCAGAAACAGAGTGGTGGGAAGATCCAAGGAGGCTCAGCGGCTGAAGCCCCCAGTGGTGCTGGCCTGCAGGGCCTGGGGGTGAGAGCGGACAGAGCCAAGGGTGGTCCCATCTGGGTGGGGAGTTGGGGTTGGTGACATCACCCCACAGTCAGAGGAAACCAAGGAGGGCGAGTGGGTGGGTGGGGGTGGGAGCACGGGGGTCGTATCCACTTCCTGTGGCTTCAAACACCAGAAATGGGTCACTTCATAGTTCTGAGGCCAGAAGTCTGAAATCCTGGTGTGTGCAGGGCCGCCCGCCCTCTGAACCTGTCGGGGGGCCCCGTCCCGCCTCTCTGGCCTCGGGGGCCTCCAGTGTCTGGCTCGTGGCTGCAGCTCTCCTCTCTCTGCCTCTGTCTCATTGGCCGTCTCCTCCCTGGGTTTGGGTGTCTGTGTCTTTGAGTCCAACTTTCCCCCGCCGTGGGATGTAGGGCCGCCCAGACCCAGCGTGGCCTCATCATAACGTCACCAGTGACTCTGCAAAGACCCTGTTTCCAGATGAGGCCACAGTGCCGGATCCCAGTTGGACTTGAACAGATCTCTTCTGGAGGACACATTTCAACCCATGACAGGATGGGTTGAGAGAAATGCGGGGGCTCTGAGACCCCTGTGAGATGTCCTCCAGGCACAAGCACTGGGGCCCTGTGGTTCCGAGGGTGTGTGTGGATGCGAGACCCAGATTTTCAAATAAATCATCCTTAGGTGATGATGGCTGGCTCCACGGGAAGAAGTGGAGACTGAGGCAGGAGGGCACAGATGGTGTTCATGACGAGAGGTGCTGGTGAAGCTGAAGGTTTGGGGTTTCGGAGGAAGTCGAGTGAGAGCTGGAAGGGCAGAGTGCTGTGCCCGGAAAGGGTGGGTCAGAGGAGGGCGAGGCTGGGGCAGCCCCCTGAGGGGGCGGGGAGGGGGTGCCCAGTTCCGGGGAGCCGAGCGGAAGGGTGCGGGCACTCACCTCCCTCAGGTGAGCCACGCCAAGCAGGAGGGGGGATGTGGGGAAGAGAATGGCACGGGCGATGGACCCCTCCGGAACAGAGCAGGATGGAGGGGCGGTGGGGAGTGGCAGGTGGGACGGAGAGGACACCGGAGCTACCTGTCCCCCGGAGACAGTCCCCATGGAGAGGAGAACAGAAGGTTCCAGGAGGAGGGTAAGGGGGCACAAAGAAGAGCTCCGGGGGTTCCAAAGAACAGATGCTGGATCTGGAAGCACAGAAGGCGATGCTATTAGAGTGAAGCCAAGATCAGAGCAGTCTTAGGAGTGAATAAGGATGTTAATAGTAAAAAATAATTAAAGATAGATAGATAGCTAGATAAATAAGTTGTCAATTTCCACCTACTCCCAAAATAGAATATGCAAATGTTCACAACATTGGCTGTTGTGAGTTATACTAATAAAACAAAGATGCTTAAAAAAATAAATGATTCTCCCCCCCACCTTCTCTCTCATAATGACAGATTAATATATATTTCCAGATTGGGGGGGGAGGCGGAGGAGAGCTAGGTGGGCGACAGGGAGACCCCACCCTGCTAAGCCCGATCGAGGCCCCGGATCCCGGTGGCGCCTGATCGTGGCGGGAGCACCGGACGACACTCTCAGGGATGATGTTGCCCCAGGGAAGGGTCTTCTGGGGCTTCTCAGAGCCGCGAGCCCCATCCTGGGCTTCCCAGCAGCCATAAGTAGCTAAACACTCTTGCTTTGCACATTAGGAGCTAACTGCGTCCCACACTCCCAAGTTACATGAGGACACAATTTATCTTTAGCCCGAAGCCACCTGCTTGGTAATCTGTTCCTATGTACCCAGTTGATCCCACCATCCTTACATTAACGGGCAGAACTGCCGACTTTATTTAAAGCAGTTGGCTTCTACCTCCAATGTGCACCTGCCTTGATGGCCGCAGTCTTGGGGTGACCCTGGTCTCCCCTGGACATGGGCATGGCCGTGCAGGAAGCTGAGCCCCGGGTGGACGCCTCAGACTCCAAAGAGGGGACGTCTCATGCAAACTGCTTGGGGAGGGTTTTTTTCCCTTCTAGTCAAAAAGGCCACTTCATTTTAACATTTTGGTCCCTCTTCCAATGTTTAAGTGGGTTAATAAAAATTCTGGAAGTGTCGATACCCAGCACTGCCCGATGTTGGACAGATTGTGAAATATGTATCATATCAGGAACACCTCTGGGGTTCAGGACTGAGGGAGAACAAAGCCCCTAGTTTTTATGGGATCATCTGCTTCCTCCGTTCCTGGGCAGACACATGAGCTGGTGCTCACGACGCACTCTCTCCCTCTGAGTTCTTCTCTTACGGGTCCATTCTGGATTCCGAGCTCCCCTTCCAACTCTAGAAGTCAGGGTCTGTTAGAAATACACGTTATCTTATGATGTCTTAGTCATGTCTCTGGGGATCGAGCCTGAGGGACACGTTCCCACGTGGGCCAAATGACAAAAGAAATAAACAGGAGGAGCAACCAAGCAATGTGAAAGGGGGCAGCAGTGGGAAGCTGGGAAGGGCTTGGCCAGCCCTTAGAAAGTTGCCCTGGCTGCCCTGGGCCCCCAGTGTGTGTGGGGGGCTGTGTGGCTTGGAGCTGTATGGGCTCCAGAAAAGTATGTCAAGTCTGATCCATTCCTGTGGGTGTGAACTCAGTAAGGGGTGGCCCGCCTCATTCAGGATGGGGCTTGATCCTCCTACTGGAGTCCTTTATGAGAAAATGAAATTCAGACAGAGGGAGGGAAAGCACAGAAGCAAGAAGCTGAAATCAGCGAAACCCAGAAGAGGAGAGGCCAGCAGATGCCACCACGTGCCCGGCCACGTAGCAGAGGGACCCAGGATCGCCAGCAGCTGGTCTTTGGGAAGAAAAATCACCTTGATGATGCCTTGATTTGGACATTTTCCCAGCCTCAAAAACATGAGTGAATAAGTTCCCATTGTTTAAGCTGAACGATTTCATGTGTTTGCTTTGAGCAGCAAGGAGGCACGGGCCAGTGGCCGTCTTTGGAGATAAGGATGTTTGGCTCTGTCCTGCAGATGAGACATTTGGGAGGTGCAGAGACACGCCCGCGTTTACACGGATGGACTTGAACACCCCGGTCTGTGCATTTTCCCTGATCCAGTCTCCAGACGCCCTCCATGCATTAGGACAGAACTAACCGGACACCTCAACCTAAAGGCGTGCATTGTGTGTGTGTGCGCGTGGGTATTAAAATACACATAACGTAAAATTTTTATTTGGCCGTTTTGAAGCATGATTCATTCAGTCGCATTAATAGATTTGCAATATTATGCAACTATCACCACTCTCCAATTCCAAAACTTTTTCATCACCTAAATGGAAACCCCACACCTTTGAGCTAGACTGTCCTCTCCCCTCCACCCCATCTCAGCCCCAAGCAGCCACTAACCTACTTTCAATCTCTAGGGATTTGCTTATCATGGATATTTGATACAATTGGAATCTTATAACATGTGGCTTCTTTCATTTACTATAATGTTTTTGAGTTTCTTCCATGTTGTAGCATGAACCCATACTTAATTCCTTTTTGTGTCTGTATAATATTCCATTGTATGGAGACACCACATTTTAAAATTTGTGGTAAAATATGCATAAGATTAAAATCATTTTAACCATTTTAAGTGGATGATTGTTTGACATTAAGTACATTGACAATACTGGGTCACTTTCTCCACTATTTCCAGGCTATTTTCATTATCCTAAACCAAAACTCATTTAGCAACGAATCCCCGTTCCCACCCCCCCACCCATGGTGACCACTCTTCTGCTTTCTGTCTCTATGAATTCACTTATTCTAAATTATTTGTATAAGAGAAATTCTACAGTATTTGTCCTTTTGTGTGTGGCTTATTTTACGTAACATGATGCCTTCAGGGTTCACCCGTGTTGCAGCAGGTGCCAGCACTTCCCTTCTTTTTCAGCTGAGTAATATCCATTGTACAGATAGACCGTGTTTGTTTATCCGTTCATCTGTTGATGGACACTTGGGGTGCCGCCCCCATTTGACTATTGTGAGGAGTGCTACGATGAACATTGGGGTACAGATATGTCTGAGTCCCTGCTTTTAATTCTTTGGGGTATAGTCCTAGGAATGGACTTGCCAGGTCATGTGATTCTCTGTAACTTTCTGAGAAACTGCAAAACTGTTTTCCACAGTGGCTGCACCATTTCACATTCCCACCAACGTCAAAGACGTCCTCCTCAGCATCATCACCAACACTTGCTATTTTCAGTTTATTTAAATATTAGCTATCCTAGTGGGTGTGAAGTGCCATCTCATTGTCGTTTTAATTTGCATTTCTTTAATGGCCAATGATATTGAGCATCTTTTCGTATTCTTCCTGGCCATTTGAATATCTTCTTTGGAGAAATGTCTATTCCAATTCTTGGCCCATTTTTAAATTGGGTTGTTTGTCTTCTTGTTTTTGAGTTGTGGGAGTTCTTTATACATTCTGGATATTAAACTCTTATCAGGTATATGGTTTCCAAATATGTTCTCCCATTCAATAGGTTTTCTTTTCACTTTCTTGATAGTGTCCGGTGATGCTCAAAAGTTTTTAATTTTGATGACATTCATTTTTATCTATTCTTCTTTTGTTACTTTTGCCTTTGATATAAAAACTAAAACACATTGCCTACTACAAGGTCCCGAAGATACCTCCCTGTGTTTTCCTGTAAGAGCTTTATAGTATTAGCTCTTATATTTAGGTTGTTGATCCATTTTGAATTAATTGTTATATATGGTGATCGGTAGGGACCCACATTCATTCTTTTGCATGTGGATTTCCAGTTGTACCAGCATGATTTGTTGAAGAGACTATTATTTTCCAACTGAATGGACTTGGCTCTTCAGGGCCCCTTGCAATTCCATATGAATTTGAGGATCAGCTTTCCCATTTCTGTAGAAAGAGCTGTTGGAATTTTTATAGGAAATTGCAATGAATTTGTAGATTGCTTTAGACAATATTGATGTCTTAATAATATTAAGTCTTCCAATCCATGAACACCAATGTCTTCCCATTTATTAAGGTCTTTGTGCTGGTTTGAAACTGTTATGTACCCCAGGAAAGACTATGTTCTTTAATACAGTCTTGTGAGGGCAGACTTATTATGGTGGGATCTTTTGATTAGGTTGTTTCTATGGAGATGTGACCCACCCAATTGTGGGCGAGACCTTGATTAGATTATTTCCATGGGGATGTAAACTTGCCCATTCAGGGTGGGTCTTAATTAGATCACTGGAGTCCTTCAGAGAGCTGAGAGCCCACACAGACCCTGGCGCTTGGAGACACTTGGAGATGCAGACAGAAAGATGTTTGGAGATGCCAAGAGATGAAGCTCAGAGTTTGCCCCAGAGAAGCTAAGAAAGGACCCCCAGATGCTTAGAGAGAAACACCCTGGGAGAACAAGCAAGGATGCACCGGAGCTGAGAGAGAGAAGCTAAGAGAGACATAAGGCCAGAGACATTTTGGAGAAAGACATTTTGAAACCAGAACCCAGGAGCAAAGGACCAGCAGATGCCAGCCACGTGCCTTCCCAGCTGACAGGGGTGTTCTGAATGCCATCAGCCTTTCTTCAGTGAAGGTATCCTCTTGTTGATGCCTCGGTTTGGACACTTTTGTGGCCTTAGAACTGTAACTTTGTAGCCTAATAAATCCCCTTCATAAAGCCAATCCATTTCTGGTATTTTGCCTAATAGCAGCCTTAGCAAACTGGAACAGTCTTTAATTTCTTTCAGCAATGTTTTGTAGTTTTCATTGTACAAGTCTTTCACCTCCTTGGTTAAATTTATTGCTAGGCATTTTATTCTTTTAGATGCCATTGTAAATAGAATTGTTCTCTTGATTTCCTTTTCAAGTTGCTCACTACTGGTGTGTATAAACCCAGCTGACTTCTGCATATTTATCCTGTATCCTGAGGATACAGGAGTATTTCTGAGTTCATTTATTAGTTCTAGTAGCTTCCTTATGGATTTTGGGGGATTTTCTGAATATAGGATCATGTCATCTGTGAAAAGGGATAATTTTAGTTCTCCCTTTGCAATTTGGATGCCTTTTATTTGTTTCTTTTGCCAGATTGCTCTGGCTAGTACTTCTCATACAATGTTGAGTAACTGGTGACAGTGAGCATCCTTGTCTTGTTCCTGATTTTAGCAGGGAAGCTTTCAGTCTTTAACTATTGGGAATGTTATTTGTTATGGGTTTTTCATAAAGGCCCTTTACAAATTGAGGAAGTTCACTTCTATTTTTAGTTTTATGAGAGTTTTTATCATGAAAGGATGTTGGACTTTGTCAAATACCTTTTCAGCATCAATTGAGATGACCATGCCTTTTTTTTCCCTTTATACCTATTAACGTGGTGTATTATATTGATGGATTTTCTTATGATGAACCGTCCTTGCATTCCTGGAATAAATCCCACTTCCTTGTGGTGTATAATCCTTTTAATATACTGTTGGATTCAGTTTGCCAGTATTTCATTGAGGATTTTTTTTGCATCTATAGTCGTAAGGGATATTGGGCTGTAATTCTCTTTTCTAGTGCACCTTTATCTGGCTTTGATATCAGGGAAATGAGTTAAGAAGTAATAAATTATCTTCTATTTTTTTTAAGAGTTTAAGATTGGTGTTAAATCTTTTGAAAAGAGTTGCTAGAATTCAGCAGTAAAATCTTCAGATCCTGGACTTTTTTGGGAGGTTTTTGATTACTAATTCAATCTCTTTGCTTGTTATAGGTCTGATAAGATACTCTATTTCTTTTTGCAACAGATTAGGTAATTTGTATGTGTCTAGGAATTTGTCCATTTCATCTAGGTTTCTAATTTGTTGGAGTATAATTATTCATAGTACCCTGTTATAAATCGTTGTACTTCTGTGAGGTCATAATTTTTAGTTATGTCTTCTCTTTCTTTTCTTTGCCAATCTGGCTGAAGGTTTGTCAGTTTTATTGGTCCTTTCAAAGAACCAATTTTTGGTTTTGTTGATTCTTTCTGTTGTTTTTCTAGTCTATATGTCAATTGTCTATGTTCTACTCTTCACTATTTCCTTCCTCCTACTAAACTTTGTGTTTTGTTTGCACTTCTTGTTCTGGTTTCTTTAAGTGTGAATTTAGATTATTGATTTGTGTTCTTTCTTATTTTTAAATATAGGCATTTAGAACTATAAATTTATCTCTGAGCACTGCTTTTGCTGCACCCCATACATTTGATATGTTGTGTCAAGATATTTCCTAATTTCCCTTATGATTTCTTCTTTGATCCATTGGCTGCTTATAGTGTCTTGTTTGATTTCCACATATTTGTAAATTTTCAAGTTTTCCTTCTGTTATTGATTTCTAGCTTTATTCCATTGTGGTCCAGGAAGACACTTTGTATGATTTCAGTATTTTAAAATTTATTAGGGTTAGGCTTAGTGTGTGGCCTAACATGTGGTCTCTCCTGGAAAATGTTCCATGTGTACTTGAGAAGAAAAGGTATTTCACTCTTGTTAGGTGGAGTGTTCTCTATATGTCCATTAGGTCTAATTGGCTAAGAGTGTTGTCAAGTCCTCTATTTCCTTACTGATCTTCTGTTTAGATGTTCCATCCATTACTGAAAGTGGTGTATTGAATTCTACATCTATTACTGTATAACTGTTTCCCCTTCAATTATGTCAATTTTTGCTTCATGTATTTTGGGGCTCTGTTGTGAGGTGCGTATATGCTTATAATCATTTTATCTTCTTGCTGTAGTGAATCTTTTATCAATATATAATATCCTTCTTTGCCTCTTGTAATGTTTTTTGGCTAAAAGTCTATTTTGTCTGACAATAATACAGACACTCCAGCTCTCTTCTGATTACCGTTTGCATGGAGTATTGCTTTCTACCTGTGATGGTTAGGTTCATGTGTCAGCTTGGCCAGGTGATGGTGTCCAGATGTCTGGTCAAGCAAGCAATGGCCAACTGTTACCTCAAGGACATTTGTGGCTGGTTAATAAACTAGAAGACTGGTTTATTAATCATCAGGCAATTGGCTGCAGCAGTGACTGATTACATCCATGAAGGGTGTGTCTCCCTCAGTGAGAGAATTCAATCAGGTGGATTAAATCCAATCAGTTGAAGACTTTTAAGGGAGCAAGAGGGAGAACGTTCACATCTTCTTCAGCTAGCCAGCAAAGTCTTTCCTGAGGGGTTCATCAAACACCTTCACTGGAGTTGCCAGTTTGCTGCCTGCCCTATGGAATTTGGACTCGTGCATCCCCACGGCTGTGTGAGACAGAGACACTTTTATGAAATCTTATATTTATAGATCTCTTGTTGATTGTTTCCCTAGAGAACACTAATACATTACCCTTTCACTTTCAACCTCCTTTTGTCTTTGTACCTAAATCGAGTCTCTTCTCGACAGCATATAGATAGATCATGCTTTTTCATCTAATCTGCCAACCTCTGCTTTTTAACAGGGGAATATAATCCATTGATATTTGTTTTAGTTTCTGGTTGCTGAAACAAATGCCCACCATGAGATACCTTAAGAATAGGGATTATTGGCTCACAATTCCAGGGTCTTGAAGACTAGCTTTCTCCCAGGGTTGGTATCTTCTCTCCAGCCAGCAATCCTTCTGGTTCCTTGGCTTTCCCATCACACGGCAATGCTCATGGAGGCATCTCTTCCTTTCTCTTCCAGGTTCTGTTGACTTCCAGCTTCTGCCTGCGCCTCATGGCTTCTCCATCTGTGTCCACTTTCCTGTGATTTTATGGACCTCAGCCATGCTGGATGGAGACCCACCCTCTTAAGTTTGGGCTCATCTTAACTAATAACATCTTCAAAGTACCTCTTAACAAATGGGTTCACACCCACAGGATCAGGGGTTGGGACAAGAACATGCCTTTTGTGGGGGACGTGATTCAATCCCCAACACTTAAGGTAATAACCGAAGAGGAAGGATTTACTTACCATTTAGCTATTTGTTTTCTGTATGTCTTGTATGTTTTTTGTTTTTCAATTACTCCATTACTGCTTTTTATTTGTATTTAGTTGCCTTTTGGAGGTGAACCATTTAGATTCCCTTTTCCTTTCATTTTCTCTATATTTTTTAGTTATTTTCTTAGGGGTCACCTTTGTGATTACCATTAGCAGCTTAAATTAATAACAACCTAGTTTGACTACTACCAACTTAGTTTCAGTAGTATCTAAACTCTTTATTCCTATATATCTCCATCCCTCCCACTTTATATGTTAGTCTCAGATTACCTCTCTATACATTGTATGCCCATTGACATGGATTTAAATTTTTTACATATTTGCCTGTTAAGTCACGGGGTGGAGGGAGCAGTTACAAACCGAAAGTATAATAGTACAGGATTTTATGTTTACCTGCATAGCACCTTCACCAATTGATCGTTATTTCTTCTTGGGGCTTTAATTTACTGTCTGGTGTCCTTTTGTTTCAGCAGAGGCATGGGGGCCCTCTGGCAGCGCCTTCTTCTGGTACTAACTGTTTCAGCTCTTGTATATCTTTAAGTGTCTTACTTTCTCCTTCATTTTCAAAGGATAATTTTGTCATATATAGAATTCTTGGCCAACAAGAATTTCTTTAAGGACTTTACATGTGCCATTCCACTGTCTTCTGGCTTCCTTGGTTTCTGATGAGAAATCCGCTGTTGATATTACAGGAGATTCCTTGCATATGACAAGTCATGTGTCCCTTGCTGCTTTCAAAAACCCTCTCTCTGTTTTTGGATTTCCACAGTTTTGTTCTGATGTGTCTTGGAGTAAATCCCATAGAGTTGATCTTGCTTGGAGTTCATTGAGATTCCTGGATGTGTATATTCATGTCTTTCATCAGATTTTGGAAGTCTGGGGCCATTATTTCTTTAAATACTTTTTTCTGCCACTTTCTCTCTCTCTTGTCCTTCTGGGACTCCAGCCATGTGAATGCTGGAATATATGATGGTATCCCCCAGGCCCCCAGGCTCTGCTCATTACTCCTTATATTTTTTTCTTTCTGCTTCTCACACTGGATAATTTCCATTTTTTTGTCTTCAGGTTCTCTTATCCTTTCTTCTGCCTTTTAAAATCTACTGTTGAACCACTCTAATTGGTTTTCCTTTCAATTACTGTACTTTGCAGCTCCAAAAATTCCATTTGGTTCCTTTTTAAAATTTATATGTCTTTATTTTGCTCAGACAATGGTTTCCTAATTTATTTTAGTTCTTTGTATATAGATTCCTTTAGATCAGTGAGCATGTTTAAGACAATTGATTTAAAGTCTTCCTTTAGTTCTTTATATGCAGTTTCCTTTCACTCATTGAGCATATTTAAGACAGTTGGTTTGAAATCCTTGACTAATAATCCCAAAATATATGCTTCCTCAGGGATGGTTTCTGGCAAATTCTTTTTCTCTTGTGTGTTTTGTAATTTTTTATTGAGAACTAGACTTTCTGAGTATTATGTTGTTATAATTTTGAAATCTAGTTCTTCTACTCCTCTGGGATGACTCTTTCTTTCTTCCTTTCCCCCCTTCCTTCCTTCCTACCTTCCTTCCTTCCTTCCTAAGTCTGGAGCTGACAATTTGTGACTTTTCTGCACTATTTTTGTTCCCAAACAAGGAATGGAAAGAGAAAAGAGAAAGAAGTGGGTATTTCCTCTTTAAGATGCCTCTGACTCCTTTCCCTGAGGAGATTTGGAACTAGGGTTGCTCCCAGAGCCAGTTCCCCAAGGATCTGAAATTGCTGATCAGAAGCAGTGAGCAGTGATCAGACCAACCCCCCACCCCCTGGACTTTGGAGGACCAGCCCCGTAGAGCCCACCCAGGCACCAGCAAGCTGCACCAGGAGCCCGGGCTGCCGTCCTCACTGCTGCCCATCACACATTTGGGAGACAGGGTATGCCGGTTTGTATATATTATGTCTCCCAGAAAAAGCCATATTCTTTGATGCAATCTTGTGAGGGCAGACGTATTCGTGTTGATTAGATTGGAATTCTTTGAGTGTTTCCATGGAGATGTGGCTCAATCAACTGTGAGTGAAACATTTGCTTGGATGATTTCCTTGGAGGAGTTACCCCACCCATTCAGGGTGGGTGTTAATTGGATCACGGGAGTCATATAAAGGAGTTCACGGACAGAGGACCTCAGAGCAACTGAGAGTGACATTTTGAAGGAGCTGCAGCTTACAGAGACATTTTGGAGAACACAACCAAGGAGCACGCAGGCGCATAGAGAGGAACGTCCTGGGAGAAAGCCATTTTGAAACCAGAACTTGGAGCAGACGCCAGCCACCTGCCTTCCCAGCTAACAGAGGTTTTCCGGACACCAATGGCCTTTCTCCAGTGAAGGTACCCAATTGTTGATGCGTTACCTTGGACACTTTATGGCTTTCAGACTGTAACTTTGTAACCAAATAAGCCCCCTTTATAAAAGCCAATCCATTTCTGGTGTTTTGCATAATGGCAGCATTAGCAAACCAGAAGATGGGGATTGTAGCCGCTGCACGGAAGGTGAAATGCACCTTTATCACAGTTTATCACAGTTTATCAGCCACTTACTTCAGCTCTTCCCTAGACTTTTCACAGTGCCCCATAGACTCCAGAGTTCCAAAATAGCTGACTCGGACCATTCCTGCTGGTTCAGTAGTCATTTTGGTGGAGGCACTGATTCCTCTGCCTTCCCATGATCCAACATTATGCATTTTGCTTCTCCGTTCTCCCACTGAGGCTGCCTCGGGCAGCTGGGTGCCTGCAGAGTCAGCTCCACCCTGGGGGCCTCATGAGTGGGAGCCGCAGGGGGCATGGCCTCCGTGTGAGAGTCCAGGGCTGTGTCCCAGTGCCTGGAACAGAGTGGATGTGCTGAATAACGAGCAAACGAACAAATAAATGCGCATGGCTGCCGCGAGCAAAAATGAGGGCAGTTGTGCTATGAACTCCCAGAGGAAAGAGGCCTAACAGTGGCTGGAACTGCTCCTGGTGGAAAAAGAAATGAGGACTCTGGAGGATGAGCCCTGGGCTGAGAGTCGGGACCCCTGCCGAGTGTGAGGAACACGGGGTCCAGAGAGGCCGAGTGATGTTCTCAGGGTGATGTTTCTGGAACGGGGGGGCTCTGGAGCCCACCTGTGTCTGTCGGACTCTAAAGCTGACAGAGCACCCATTGCTACCCCACCAGTGTTTGCAGAGGTGATTTGGGTGAAGTGCAAATGCTTTACACAACTTTTGCACTTGGTCCTTTTAGGAAGCTGGGATGTGCAAATTAATTTATTCACTAATTTAAAAGTTTTTGAAACACTTTCTTAGCCAGAGAGAGAGAGAAAGAGAAAGAGAGAGAGAAAGTGGGGGAGGGTGCAGAGGGGATCTGTCTATGTGATCGTAGCGGTTCATTTGTTTATTGTCGTAAGACCTTTCCCAGTGGGAGCTGCAGAAGGAGGCACTGCAGACTGACGTGTGACATCTGAAGACCCAGGAGTGAAGCCTGAGTGCCGTGTGGTCACTGCCTGATCCACATGCTACCCCTGAAAGGTGGCTGTGGCAACAGCAGAGCTGGAGCATGCCAATGGTCGCCAGCCGTGGGGAAGACATCCCACGAGTTACTTCTCAGATCTCCAAGGGGCTGAGATCACGAGCCCCCAGCAACGTGGGACGAGAGTTTCAATTTAATCAAGCCTCTCCTTCCACTTACGGTTTCCCCTGTGGGTCTTACAAGCCAGCCGGAAAGACTTAAGGCACAGCGGGGAGACGATGGGAACGCAAACACCCCGTCTTGCTTAGAGATCCATAATTTTGAGGGTTCAAAGAGGTGTGTTTCAGGAGGCCCAGCTCGCTGAGGATGGGGCAGGGTGTGGCATGTGTAACTGTCACCCTCGTTGGCCCTGGGACACCACAGCGAGGCCTCAGCAGACTGGCTCCCACCGAGGAAGACGGAGGTGGGCGTGGGCAGCAGCACCAGGCAGAGGGGCCGGGGCAGTGGCCAGCATCCGAACAGGGAAGCAACGGGACTCACAGCCCTGGGTGGGCTTCTCGGCACAGGTCACAGAGCAGAAGGCCCTGACGGGTCGTCAGAGGCGCTTCGTGGTGCTGGAATCTCGAGGGCCTAATTCCAGAACAGGTGCTGCGTGCCTAGTTCCACAGGGTGTCTTCAGTCTCTCATCCAGGAAATGCATACAGTTATCCCTTCCACAGCGCGCCTTTCCCCATTGTGGGTTCGATACATTGCGGGTCGGCATAAGAAATTAATTGGGAATTTTTGGGGGGTTTTGCGGAAGCTGCAGACAACATGCAAAGGCTAGAAATGTAGCAATGTCTTAAAAAGTTCAGTATCTCATAAATGCATTAAATGTCTGTACTATTACAAATATAATTACCTGTACAGTAGGTAGTTTACTGTTTCATAACATAAATGAACAGCTACATACTTTTTTTTCTTAAAATTTAATTTGTGGTGAAAGAACTGCAGTTTTATGCACTGGTTGGGGTCATCAAACATATTTGGGGCAATTGCTCACGTGACATCTCACGGCGATCTCGCAGTGATCTCTGCATCTTGAGTTTCTCATATCCTGTGTTGTTTAAACGCCATAAACTCTATTAAAATCCTGAGCGTAGTGTTCCTCGTGGTTCGGAAAGAGCTCCCAAGAAGCAGAGGAAAGTGATGAACTTGAAGGGAAACGTAGAACTGTTAGATACGCTTCGTTCAGCAAAATGGCTGCTGTGGTGGTGGCGATTACGGGGTTAATGAGTCGACTTTAAGGCATCTCAGGAGAAAAGAGAAAAATATCCTCCAGCCCTTGCTGCAGCCACACCAGCCACTGCAAAGCATTTGCATAAACCATGAGAGCCGCATCCTTGGAAAGCGCAACGTTCTTTTGGGTGCAAGACTGTTGTAAAAAAGGGGTTCCAGAAGACTCTGGCATCATATGACAAAAGGCTCGGTCCTTATATGAGTCCCTAAAGGAAAATGAAGGTGAAGGGTCTACCCCTACGGATTCTCAGGCCAGCAAAGGCTGGTTTGAAAATTTTTAATAAAGGTGCAGCCTACGCAATGTAAAAGTAACGGGAGAGGCCCACCCTTCCTGTGCTCAGGGTCAAAGCCTCACCCAGGCTACGTCTACTCCCTGTGACCGAGGTCAAAGTGACCCCCACTCAGCTCCCGAGATGTGCCTCTTCCCGATCTCCCAAGACAGCTGCTCGGCCTGGCAGTGGCTCTCGTGCACCCTCTGCAAAGGCGCTGGGAGTGGGAGGGATTTTTCAGAGTCCGTCAAGGGCCGGGGAGCTCAGCGGGACCACTGCATCCTTCCCAAGTTCTTCACCGTTCCCAGCAGAGACAACTGTCCTCACGGGGCCGGGACTCCCTTGGGAGAGGCAGACAGCTACGCAGACGATTCCAAGTGGTGGGCCAAGTGCAGGGTCTGTGCTTTGGGGGCAGATGCCCAGAGGAGCTAATGAGAGGGCAATCAGGGTGGGCTTTCTGGGGGAGGTGACATCGAGCCGAGCCTTAAGGAATGCTTATGAGTTCCCGGTGGTGGAGGGGTTGGGGTGGAAGCTTCTGGGCAGAGGGGACATGAAGTAACTCTGTGACTCACCACCTGTGCGGGGTCCCCCCAGGGTGCCAGCCCTTGAGCTCAGCAGGGGAGACGCTTAGTGAGCAGACAGACAGGCCTGCCCTCAGGAGGTGGATGGTCCTGGAGGGGTGGACAAGGACCACAAGGCCTGGAGGGGCTGGACAGGAGCTCCCACCTACGGCTCCAGGCCTTGGTGGAGACGGTGCTGAGTCTGAGCAGGGCTGGCCAAGGGTCTGGGCTTAGAAAACAGGCCCCATTTCCAAAGTACATCCCATGCTGCCCCAGACACTGGGGGAAAGCTGGAGAGTAGAGCTCCTGCTTCCTCCAGACACCACTCCAGAGGCAGCAGGGGAGCCCAGGAAGATGCCCCAGGCAGGGCCTGCAGCACCTGAGGGCAGGTGTCCTGGGGGCCCAGGGCAGAGACCAGAGGGGTGGCCACCTCTGCCCAGGAGCCCAAGTCCACCCGCAGCCCCAGAACCCCTTGAGAAGCAAGAAACAAAACACACAGCTCTGTGGCCCTGAAGACCCAGCCTGCTGGAGCCTTCTGTCCCCAAGGCCACTGTCCCCAGCCAAGCTGAGGCCGGGGCCCAACCAGGCTGGAAGACGGTCTTAGCCTCTGCTCCATGACCCAGAACATCAGCTCCTCTCTGGCCTTTCTGTTTGTCCGGGCAGCTCCTGGGTGTTGCGCTTGGCCGGGAAGGAACCCCATCTGAGGTGTCTGCCTCGCCTTCCGCTGGGGGCACACTTCCCTTGCACTCCCATGGACTCCTTCTCCAAAGGCTAGGGCAAAATCACCCCAAAGCGGAGGGGGCGCTGAGGACGGGGGCACAGCCAGGCAACCCTGTTTTCAATCACCCCTCAGCCCATGGGATGCCCGGCCCCATGCTGGTTTCCAGGAATTGGGGGCCACACCAGTCCCCAGCCCCCTTGGTGCCCTCCCTGACCCCTGATCTCCCTCTTTGTTGTCCTTGTTTTGGAGCAGGGTAATCCACGGCCTGAGAGCCAAGTCCGTACGCCCCTGCTTTTGCAAATAAGGCTTTATCAGCACCCAGACACACTCATTCGTTTGTCTGCAGCTGTCGCAGTGGCCAGGTTTCCGGGGGGCTGCAGGGCCCTCGGGCCTCCACACCTGAAAGACCCCTGGCCCTTTACAGGAACAGTGTGCCAGATCTGCCTTCCCATTGCCACTTCCGTCTCCTGCTCCCACCGGAAGGAGCTCTCCGACACCCAGCTCTGACGGGGTCCCTTGAGCCTTGCCCTTCCGTGCTGTTTGCTCTCCCTGGAAGCCCCTCCTGCCCCCCTTCATCACAGCGCCCAGCTGGGGTCTGGCCTGCTCATGGGTGCTCCTCCGTTAGATGGTAAGCTCATGGGGAGGCCTGGCTGGGGCCGGTGGGCGGACAGGTGCATTGGAGCCCCCCGTGCTGGGAGAGAGGAATAAGCCAGCGGGGGCGGGAGCGAGGCTGCTCAGGGATCTGCCAGCATGGCGTACCTTTCTTTCAGAAACCGGGCCCTACATGCACTAGGATCTTTCCACCCAAGTGGGCTTGAACCCTCCTGGGGTCCTGGTGCCAACAGCTCCAGTCCCAGGGAGAGCGCACAGCCCCCAACCTGGCACGGAGAGCTCAGGGGCTCAGGCAGCCGCCGCCAGCTGCGGGCAGTCTCCGCAGATACCCACTGCAAGAGTTGGATCAGCGCCTCTCTGGCTGGGTAACCTTGGGGGAATCTCAGGGCAAAAAGTAGAAGTTACGGCCCTAGATACACCACTGGACAGGCAGGAGGGCTTCCAGAATGTTCTGCAACATTCCTTCTGCCCCGTGTGTCACAGGTTCTTGGGGGATCCTTAAGGAGGAAACGTGGGTGTTCGGCCATAGCCCCGTGGTTGTGCCCGAGGAGACCAATCTAACTGACATAAATATGCCTGGAGTTGCGCTTGGTCAGTGAAAACACAGTCATTTTGGCTGGAGACCCTGTAGGGTGTTGTCGGGCAGGGGTCTGCCCATCTGAGAGGTAGGGGCTCAGGAGGGCAAGTCAGGACCCCCTTGCCAGGGTGGCTCCTTCCAGGGGCCTCTGCTATCTGGGAGCAGGACTCCTCCCGGGCCAGGGAGAGAGAGAATTCGCTGGGGTCCCAGAGGGGACAGAGGACAGCCATTGCCAGATTTTGCAAATAAAGAAACAGGACACCGAGTAAATTCGAATTTCAGAGCAACAACGAATCACACATTAGATGAGTCCAAGTACGTCCCGAATGTTGCAGGTTTGCCGGAAATCCACCTGCAACTGGGCGTCTGCATTGCATCAAGCCCGCACGAGAGAGAGCAGGTCCTGACTGCAACGTTGAGGCTGCCACTTGGGGGAAATTTGTCTTCTGGCCAGGAGCCCACCCCCTCACAATTATTCCGCCAGCATTTTCATTCCCGAGAGCCCTTGTTCCTGAAATGGCAACTCTTGGAAAGGCCTCACCGGGGGGACCTTGGCCCCAGCCCCTCTGGGCACAGGCAGGGCCCACTCCTCCCCTTTGTTTTTCCTCCTCAAAATGCCAAAGCCTCGAGCGGAGTGGCTCAGGGGTCCCTGCCCCAGCGATTGTGGGATGGGGGGCCCCGCCCAGCCCCGGGGCAGCCTCGGTGACCCTGGGTGAAGCTCCCAGGGGCCGCTGGCCATCAGTCCTGGGCCCGGAACTCAGAAGGCAGCCAAGTTGTGAGGAGCCGAGTCCAAGCTGGTCACATGCTGCCAAGGTCTGGGGCGGGAGCGTGACCCAGCGTGGGCCACCGGGAGCCTGCGTGGGGGGTCTGAGGGGCCCGTCCACCTCCCAGGTCCCCTCACTGTAGGGGCGGCTGAAGGGGGCCGGCTCCCCCTCTGGAAGGCCATGGCCACCATCTTGGTGAGTGTGGAGGTCTTGGCTGGAAACTCCGCCATTTTTCTGGAGGGGGCTGGAGGGCAGGGCCCTATCCGGGGTGGGACCGTGGCCACTCGGGCTGGCAGCTCTCCGTCCACTCCGGCCCTGGCCCCTGGGCGCCGAGCACAGCCACCGGGGGGCACTGTGAGCCAGGACACCCAGCAGGGCTCCACCAGCAGCTCCGGGACCACCCCAGGGGATGCACCAGGGGGCCCAGCTGACCCCAGACCCCACAGCCAGGCCCCGGGGGGACATGGGAAGGCTCCTCAAATCCATCACCACAGCCCCTGCCTGTACACAATACACAATCACACACACGCCCACCCGGCACACACTTCGCACACACGCACGTGTATGAGCACACACTCACATACACTTGTGCATGTTCTCACACCGATTCACACTCACACACACAAACATGATCATAGACACACACAAAGACCTTCATTTTCACACACCTACAACACACCCTCATGTACACACATATGCACATGGGCATGCTCTCACACCCACTCACACTCACAGCCACGCATATAAACATCATAGATGTGCATAAAGACCTTCGTATTCATATACATACACCCTCATGCACACACACACACAAGCATTCTGTCACACTCACATCCACACACTCACATAGTCATAGATATGCATAAAGACATTCATATTCACATGCATATATGCATATATGCGGGACACTGATTACGTGCTTCAACTTGGCGGGCCTGGGCTGGGGGACCTGATCAGCCCCTGGGGAGGGTGGTGGGCACGGGCGACAGCGCCCTCCGCAGCCCCCCGGGCCTGGGAAAGTGGGGCCGGAGGCAGGCCCCGTTTCCTCACCCAAAATACCACTGTTAGGGGAGGCTTGCCGGAGGGAACCGCCTTTTCCCCACCCCCTTATCTTGCCCGGACACTCCCCGTTGCCAGTGCAACTCCCATCACCACCAGTGCGCATACATTGTTGCCAGACACCGTTACCGGAGCAACTCTCGCCCCTTTTCAATCAATCTCCGCGCCCTCTCAGAACCAATCCAAGCCTTTAACCTCTACAGCTACCCCGCCCTCTAGACCGCCCGTTATAAGCTTGTACTCTCCCCTAATAAACCCTCTCTCTCTTGGCTTCTTCACCCTAAAAGAACCGTGTCCCACCTGTTCCTTTCTCGCCGCCCTCCATACTTTGCACGCCACCCCGCCGGGGACCTGGCCAAGTCCCCCGCCTCGCCCTCGCCTCCGGGAAAGAGCCCCCGCCGCCGGCACCCTCCGAGCAATCCTGGGAGCCTAGGATTTAGCAACCGGCCGCCACCCCCCCCCCAGACGAGTCAACTGCGACCGCACATATACACAACACACTCATGCACACCTGGACACATACACGGGTGTGCTCTCACACCCACTCACATGCAAACACATGCACATCGCACAGACACGTCCATGTGCTCACATTCATGTGCACACATCCACCCCAGCTCACACACACTTTTACACACAGGCCCTGGTGGGTTGTGAGGCCCCCAGTGCCCTGGAACTTGGGAACAGAATTAGTGTTTTTTTTTCCTTCCTGGTACACACCCTAGTGGTTGATGGGGGAGTCCAGCCCCTTGCCAGGGCCCCAGTGCCAGGCTGCCCTGCCCCTGGAGCCCCTTCTCCACCCCAGCTGCCTCTTCCCAGTTCCACGGGAACCTGCCCTCCCTGGAGCCTCGGAACTCCTGCCTGGTAGTGGCTCTGCCTCCTCGCGGCCCAGCCTTGCCCGGGGTTCTCTTCTCTCCCTGGGGCCCCCTCTGCCAACACATCTGTCCATCGTCCTAACAGTGCTGCGTGGGATTTTAATATTCTCTTCTGCATGTCGAATCCCATGTGATGCTGGGATCTGAGAAAGCTCTTCACACTGCACCAGAGCAGGCCCCAAGTGAGCAGAGGGGGGGTTCCTGGGCTGGCCCCAGGTGAGTGGAGGGCTGGTTCCTGCAGTTCCTGCCCACTGCCCTCCCCACCTCGCTCCTCTCTTTCCCTCCCCTTGCTCTTCGTACCCCCTCGCCACCTTCCCCTCTTATTTTACCATTGGCAAATCAGAGTCCCAGAGAGGGGCCCTGACTTGTCCAGGGTCCTTCCACATTTGTCTGGATATGGCTGTGGGCAGGGGGCTGCTCCCCAATCAGGGACTGGGGGACCCACCCCTGGAGACGAGAGCCGGAAGCAGGTGTCCCCGAGGCCCTTCCCTTGCAGACCATTGTCACCTGTTCTGTGACATGGAAATTAACCTACAACCTCCCAGCTCCCACCCCTCTCTCTGTCCAAACAAGCAGATCCTCGAACCCAAGGCTGGTGCCCATGTGGCACATCCCCCAAATGCTGAGCGTCTCAGGGCACTGCCCTCTGCTCTCCCAGGAGGGCCCCTGACCTCCCTGGAGCCAGAGTTCCCAGCAGGTCCTTTCCTTGTTGGGCTTTCTGCTAGTGGTTTTGATGCTGGTGATGTTGGGGGGGCCCCTGGCCCCAAGGAGGGGCCCGTGGGAGGCCCCTTGAGGGGCACATAAGCAGCAGACAGCGGGCGCTGGGGCCGAGGGGCTGCCCCTCCACCTACCCTCTCTCGTATCACTCCCAACATCTTCCATCCACCCCAATGGCCTTTGGTGGTGGAGAGAATCCCACACCACACCCGTTTCTCCCGGCTCCTGGATGTCAGCAGACAAGCCCGCTGCCCGCCTTCGTGGGTGCAGGGATCTACTCAGCACTGGGGGGCTCAGGAGCTAGGCTCAGAAGTGCTCCGTGGCCTCCAGGGAGGAGGGTGGCAGGATCAGGCCTGGGCTCCCACCCTTCCAGCCTTGAGGCCTCGGGATTGACAGCTCCCGCGGGTCCCGGGGCCTCCTCTTCTGTAAAACAGGGACACGCCACTCACCTGTCAGGGGTGCCACGAAGATCAGAGAGCAAAGCCCCTAGCGCAGGGCGGCATTCCCCCAGAGCATCCCTTTTAGTAGGGCACCCCCTAGGAAGTGGGGGGCAAGGTCCCATGGGACCCCTGTCAGGGCCAGCTCTGAGGCCTCCGCCTCCCCATGACACCCCCACTCCCTGCCCTGAATCATTAGTGAGGCACCCCAGACGGACGCTTTCCTTCAAGACGCCGCCCTGAGCCCCCCGTCCGCGACGCCGTGGGTGCGGTCTCTGATGCGCCCGCTGCCACCTGGCAGGGCCTCCCGGGGTGCGATCCTTTGCTGTCCATCTTTTCACCGAGCTGCAGCCCCAGCTCCCGGTGGGCTCGGGGAGGGGGCTGCCCTGTGGTTTGGCACACAGAGAGCAGGGAGTGGGGCGGGCGGAGCGCTGGGGGCCTTCCCCTGGGGCATGCACCCCCTTCCCGCACAGCCCCCTCCAGGGCAGCAGCAAGAAGGTGCTGGAAAGGGGCCGTGCGGGTGGGTGCGGCCGAGGAGAGCGGGGGGCTGGCTCCGGCGGCCTCCGGCCCCCTTGGGAGGACACTTGCCAGAAGCCCGTGAAGACACCCTCTCACTTTGCCACCGCTCTGAAAAGGTCGGCAGTTCTCTCGGGCCCTGCAAGCGCCACGCTCCGGCTGCCAACATTTTCCTGACAGCAGGAGACGGCTCTTACCACACCCTGGCTACCGCGGCTGGGAAAGCTGCACGCAAGGCTGACACGGCCGCCCGGGGCCGGGAAAGGGCAGCCATCGCGGCCTCCCTGTTAACCCCGGGAAGGGTTTAGGGAGGGACCGAGGCTGCCATTAGCACTCGTGTGCTCTGTGTGCCTGTGTGTGTGTGTGTGTGTGCTTGTACCCATGTGTGTGCACAAGTATGTGCATGAGCATCTGTGCTCATGCATGTGATGAGTATGTAATCCCACGTTTGTATGAGTGTGTAAACATGTGCAAGGGCACAGGTGTATGCATATAAATGTGTGCACCAGTGTGTGTTTGTGGTCGTGTGTGCATGTGTGTATATGAGTGTGTACTTTGTGAGTGCATGTGGTTGTGTGCATGAGTGTGTGTGCTTGTGTTCATATATGTGCACATGCATGTGATGAGTATGTAATCACACATTTGTGTATGAGTGTGCAATTTGTGTGTGTAAGACATGCGTATGAATGTACACCAGTGTGCTCATGCTCATGTGTGTGCATGTAAGAGTGTGTGTATGAGTGGTACTTTTGTGTGTGTGACTGAAGGTTGTGTGTGGCTGTGCGCATGACTGTGTGTGCATGTGCTCACATGTGCATCTCTGCACACATGTGTGCATGAGTGTGTAATTTGTGTGTGCAAGGGCACACAGATGTGCACATCAGTGTGGGCTTGTGCTCATGTATGAGTGTGTACTTTGTGTGTGGCTGCGTGCATGAGTGCGCGTGTGGCTGTGCACGCACGTTCATGCTGGCAGCGCATCACACCAATCCCTCGTTGCCTAACCCGGCAAGGAAAGGAGGTCTGCAGGCTCTGACTGGCACGGTTTGCAAAGGCTCTTTTCCCTTCCTTTTCAAAAACAAACCTGTCCGTCGTCCATCTCCGAAGACTTTGTGGGTTCCACTCCCCAGCGGCCATGGTGGGGTGTTTACCAGCCCTGTGGGAGGCCCAGTGGGCTGCGCTTAAGGGAGTGTTTTCCACATTGCCACAAGGTTTGGTGGGAAACAGCATCCAGTTGTTTAGAGTTTTCATCCTGATTCCAAAACCTCTAACCCAGGCGGCTGACAGTCAATAATAATAAGTGGATCTCATATTTGTGTGGACTCTTCCACCCAAGAGGCAAAGAGTGTGCTTGGAAGCCGGAGCTGGGTCCAGCTGGATCCTCCTAGCTGCCCCGGCTGACAGCCCTGCTGTGTGACCTGGGACCTGTCCCCCACGCTCTTGGGAAAGCAAGACAGGGGCCGGGCATCTCTTTGGGCTCTGATACCCCGTGAGGCTAAGAACTCCCATCGTGCAAGGGGTCTGGGTTCTCTCCTTAGGGGGAAGCATGTGTCCAACGACCCAGCCTCTGGGGAGCAGAGGAGTGTGCCCAGCCTCAGGCAGGAGGATATGGGGGCAAGAGTCTGCTCCTGGGACTGGTGGGCCACGTGGGGTTCTAAGGGCAGCAGTCGAGTCTGTTTCCTGCCTCACACATGTAAGTGTTTACTCAAACTGCCTAGCTTCATGAAGGATTACCTCAGCCTAGAGGCAAGACCTAGCAAAAATGAGTGAAATGTAAACACTCCAAAACTCCCAGACCAGAACAAATGTAAAAGAGAACAGGATTCAGCAACAAGGAGAGCTGTAGAACACAAATACTCAGGCCACTTTGTTTTGCATCATGAAGTTGACTCCAAGATTCCTGGCAGCCAATGTGAAAAGGGAAAAGGGATCAGTTCAATTGTCTGCACTGTTCTTAGGCTAGAGCTTCCCAACTCTCTTTCCCATCAAAGTGTACAGGGAATGTAGCAAATCCGGGTGAAGGTGGACACAGCAGCAACCTCCAGCCTGGAGACCACTGCCCAGCTGGCTAAGCAGAAAAGGCGCAGTCTAAGGTGGCTGTCATTTAGTGCTCTGAAAGTGCAAAGCTTTCTAAAGCCTTGGCTCTGAAAGATGCTTTTCCTGAGAGGCTTCATCAAGGTGGCCCCAAAATAAAAAATAGATGATGTCCCCAACAGCATCTGAACAGCAAACGTGGCCACCAGTCTTCTTGGAACGGCCCTCGCTGAAAGCTGTGGGCATATTTCCAAACCACAGTGCCCGGGAGGGGACAGCAGGCTCAGGCAGCCCAGTGCCTGCAAACCTCACTGGGCACGAGGCCCACTCACCCAGTGCTCCTGCTGGATGCCAGAGCCTTTATTGAGCACCTACTGTGTGCCAAGCCCTAGGCAGGAGATTTCCATGCATGGTCTGGTTTAATCTTCCCCAGACCAGACCACAAGGCTCTGTGAGCCCCACTTTAGAGGCGGGGGCCGGGCAGGGCTCAGCAGTCCTAGGAGCAGACTCTTCTCCCCTACATCCTCCTCTCTGAGGCTGGGCACACTCCTCCCCTCCCCGGATGCTGGACACACACATACCCCTAAGGAGGGAACCCAGACCCCTCACCTGGCTTCCTCCAGCACTTCCTTCCCCGGCTCCGCCCCTGAATTGGCTTCAGGCTCCCAGTGAAGCAGCTTTTTAGAAGCAGGTGTTTCAAAGCCTTTGCTGCTGTTCTTATTTGCTTATTTTTCTTCTTGTTCTAGGTGCTCAGAACAGATTCCAGAACTGCTACCGGGTAGAACTGTGGCCTGAGAACTCTCCCCCGGCCTCCTACCCCGCAAGGCCCTCCACAGTGCCCACCTGCCCACCTGCGGGGGCCAGGGGCTGGGCCGCCCCGTCGTCTGCACGCATCTGTGCGTCTGCGAGTGAAGGCGCGTCCTCCTGTCTGCCTGCATGTGTGCGTGTGCGTGTGTGTGTGTGTGTGCGCGCGCGCGCGCACGAGCGGGTGGGCGTCTCTTCTTTTGGGGGTCCCATGGCCCTGGATCTGGCTGTCCGTAGGTCTCGCTGTGGACAGCTGTTTGAGCCTCAGTCTCTGCTTGGCCCCTTCCTGTTCAACAGCGATTTCTAGGGTGTAACCTCACCCCTGTGACGAGATGAAACAGGCCTCCCTGTAGACCCCGTCTCCCCATGGTCCCCACCTCCCCATAGACCCCGCCTCTCCATAGACCCTGCCTACCCGTAGACCCCGCCTTCCTGTGACCCCCTTAGACCCCGCCTCTCCATAGACTCCACCTCCCCATAGACCCCTTCTCTCCATAGACCCCGCCTCCTGGTAAACCCCGCTTCTCCATAGACCCCCGCTTCCCCATAAACCCCGCCTCTCTGTAGATCCCGCCTACCTGTGCCACCTCTTAGACCCCACTTCTCCATAGACTCTGCTTCCTGGTAGACCCTGCCTCTCTGTAGACCCTCCGTGCTTGACAGCCGCTTCCCTGTAGCTCTCTTCTGAGGGTTCCGACTCTGCACCCCTGTGTGGCCTGCAGCTCCGCCCTGGAGCAGGGGGTGAGGGGCAGGAACCCAGGTCATGGGCACCTCCTGTGTAAAGGGGCTGCGTCGGGTCCTCGTCAGTCCCTCAGCCCCTCCAGCTGCCCCTCAGCGCCTCCCGGGGCTCAGACGGGCCTTGCCGTGAGGGCCCACGTCCCGCCTGCTTCGGGATCCCCCAGCCAGGGGGACCCAGCCCTCCCGGGGCCGCCTCCAGGGCTGCAGTGGCTCTGGGGATCCTCCGCTCCCAGACACCTGCTCTCAGGTGGGAGACAGTGCCCGAGTCCAGCCCCTGAAGCCTCCTCTCCGGCCTCCCTGCCTCCCTTTCCCCACTCCTCTCTCCTCACGGCCTCCAGGTTTTCTGAGGCACGAAGCCAACTGGGTCACTGTCCCACCCAACCTTCTCAGAGGGTCCCACAACCTTCACACTGAGCCCACACCCACTGCTTGCAGACCTCCACCAGGCGCTCGGTGCCCCGGGCCGGGCACGCTGCAGGTTCCCCCCCACCCCCGGCTCTCCAGTCTCCTGCTCTCCTTTCCTGAAGGCCTTCCCGTCTCTCCCCTCGGGCTTGCCCCAGCCCTCCCCCAAAGTCAGCCCGAGCATCACCTCCTCCGGGAAGGCCCCTCAGCCTGGCAGCTCACAGCAGGGGTGCAAGCGGCCTGGACAGGGTGTGGCGGTGGGGGTCGGGGGGCCGAGGGTGGCACCCATGATCAGAACAATTGGCATCACCCACCTTCTCCAGCACCCACAGGGCTCCAGGCTTGTGCTGGGGGATAGAGGGGCTGTCCTGCAGATGGGCTGCACCCCAGCAGCCTCGCACGACCCCAGACCCAGCTCTCCCGGCCCCATCCACAACCCTGGAGCTGGGCACCTGCTCTGCCATGGGTGCTGACACCGACGAGGAGGTGAGGCCCACAGGGGTTCAGGCATAGGCTGCAGGTGTGTGAGTTGAACTGTGCCCCACAAAAGGGTCAAGTCCACCCCTGGTACCTGTGAATGTGACTTATTTGGAAGGAGGGTCTTTGCAGAGGCCGTGATCCAGTGAGTGGAGTCACAGGAGGGAAACTCGAAGACAGTGAGATCAGAGGGGGCAGCCAGGGGACGCGGGGGTGAGTTTGGAGGGATGTGCCCACAAGCCCCGGGTGCGGGGATGGCTGGCACCATGGCCTGGAGCCGGGAGGATACCGGGGAGGCCTGTGCCCCAGAGGGAGCTGGGCCCCGTGGGCCTCGCCTCAGCCTGCCAGCTTCCAGGACGGCGAGGCGACACATTTCTGCAGATTTGAGCCACCCGTTTTGGGGTCCTTGGTTACGGCAGCCCCAGGAGACTCAGGAGGCAGCAGAGCTGGTCCGGGTGGAGGGCCTCTGACTCACACCGGGCCACACACCCACCAGGAGCCCAGGTGTGGAGGAGAGCACCTGGGGCAGGTGGGCCTTGAGGGGCAGGGAAGGCGAGGAGGGGGCCTGAGCACGGGCCTTGTGACTCCCCGGGGTGGCCTTGGTTTGGGGGACGGGGTGAGGAGGGGGCAGGCAGGGTCTGGGGCTGGAGGTGAGGCAGTGAGCAGGTCTGGGGTCCCGGCCGCATCCCTGCTAGTCCCGGCTCTCTCTTGCAGGCAGCTGGAAGGGACGAGTGGGATTAACATGCCCGGGTTTGCTCTACTCGTGTTCATTTCTCCAAACACGAAGGGCCCCCGTCGGGCCTGCTCTAACTGGTTTGTTTCTGACTGTAGCAAAGAACAAATGCATTTCCCTCCAGCTGCTTCTCCCTGCGGCGTCCCTGCAGCTCCGCTTCTCGGGGGACATCGGGGAAGGTGCCAGGAAAGGGTCAGTGGGTGCGGAGGGGTCCTGGTTATGGGTCCTTTCCTGGCTCTGAGGCCCCGGGGCCTGGAATCTGGAACACACACACGTGCATGTGCACACCCTGCCCCATGCTCACACACGTGCACACACAGTACCCACAGTCATGCCCAGTCCCACTCACATTCACACATGCATACTCATGTACTCACACACGCACATACACAGCCACACACACACTCATACACACGAGTTCTCACACACACATGTGCACGTGCACACTCTGCCCCATGCTCACGCACGTGCACACACAGTACCCACATTCATGCCCAGTCACACTCACATTCACACATGCACACTCGTGTACTCACACACGCACATACACAGCCACACACACACTCATACACATGAGTTCTCACACACACATGTGCACGTGCACACTCTGCCCCATGCTCACGCACGTGCACACACAGTACCCACATTCATGCCCAGTCCCACTCACATTCACACATGCACACTTGTGTACTCACACATGCACATACACAGCCACACACACACTCATACACACGAGTTCTCACACACACATGTGCACGTGCACACTCTGCCCCATGCTCACGCACGTGCACACACAGTACCCACATTCATGCCCAGTCACACTCACATTCACACATGCACACTCGTGTACTCACACACGCACATACACAGCCACACACACACTCATACACATGAGTTCTCACACACACACGTGCATGTGCACACCCTGCCCCATGCTCACACACGTGCACACACAGTACCCACATTCATGCCCAGTCCCACTCACATTCACACATGCACACTTGTGTACTCACACATGCACATACACAGCCACACACACACTCATACACACGAGTTCTCACACACACATGTGCACGTGCACACTCTGCCCCATGCTCACGCACGTGCACACACAGTACCCACATTCATGCCCAGTCACACTCACATTCACACATGCACACTCGTGTACTCACACATGCACATACACAGCCACACACACACTCATACACACGAGTTCTCACACACACATGTGCACGTGCACACTCTGCCCCATGCTCACGCACGTGCACACACAGTACCCACATTCATGCCCAGTCACACTCACATTCACACATGCACACTCGTGTACTCACGCATGCACATACACAGCCACACACACACTCATTCTCACACACATGCGTGTTCTCATGCACATTCCCCACACTCTCACACTCACACACACACATGCATGCACACACATTCTCACACACATACACTCACAGGCATGCACACTCATACACATGCATTCACATATGCATCCTCATGTATTCACACACACAAATGTGAACTCACACCACAGTCGCTCACACACCCACACACTCACACTTGTGTCTGACACAGGCGGAGGTACCGGCAGAAAGGAACCCTCACCTTTATCCCTCAGATGCCAAAGCAAGCTTTCTAACGAAAATCTGACCATCTCGTCGCTCCTGCCTTCAGGACAGAGCTCAGGCTCTCCGCTCTCACCATCCAGCACTTTAAATTCAGAGCTTCAGCTGTGCTGGCGTCTTTACAAACTTGCTGCCCATTTTCTCGCCCCGGGCTTTGCACGTCTGCCCCCACCACCACCACCACCACTTCCAGGACTCCCTGTGCTTCTGCACGCAGCCTGCAGGCCACCTCTTCCAAGAAGGCTCCTTGGGTTGGGACTTTTGCCTTCTCTGCACTCCCTGCCCTCTGGACTGGACGTGCGTCCATCACACCCCGAGGGGAAGTGCTCTCTGGGTTTGTCTGACCCCTGTCTCGTCAGGCACGTGGTTTCCAGGTCTCTGTAGCCACCACTCCTTGGGTCGCGGGTGCTCCCCACTGCTGGGTGGATTGTGATCTGCATCTGCTCCCAGGCCCTGTGTGCCAGGCTCGGCGCTGAGCTCCCTCCCAAGAAGCATCAGTCCAGCAACCAAAGTATTCGAGGGGAATCCTGACCTCCACTGGCAGCTTTGGAAACCAGCGTATTGGGGGATCCTCTGCAGAAGCCCCAGCTCTTCGTCCCCCAGGTCCTTTCACTCTGCAGCTCTGCAGCCTCCTGGTCATCCCAACCCTTGCACAAAGGCCCCCTGGCCCTGTCACAGGCGCTTTCTCTCCCTGACAGCCCCCCTCTTTCCTGGCTCTTTATTATGTAGCTAGACTTGGCCTCTCTGCCTTCTTTTTTGTTTCTTTTCTGTTTTGCCCATTCTCCGTATTTCTCCACAACAAAGCGGAGCCCTGGAACCTGCCCAGCCTGTTAGAATCCTCTCCCCTTCCCTCTCTCTCTGGAGCCCTCGCTCTTTGTGCCCCTTCTCCCACATCTGCATCACAAAAAGCTTGCAATCCAGCTGGCCGCTAGAGAGCTCTCCTTGGGGAAAGCAAAGGGGCAAAGCTGAGCCAACAGGTCAAAATTCTCTGTCTTCCTCCGAGGCAGGGACGGAGGCGGGGACATTCACACGGAAATAGATCATATTCCCATCTGAACCCATGAAACCTCTTTACCAGCTTCCTTTTAACCTTCCACTGTGGCCCCGCAGACCATTCTCAAATGAGGGGACTGTGTCTGGGGCAGGGCTGGTAAAGCCACTCTAAGGAAGGAGTGTGGCTGGGGCCCCACACAGCCTGCCCTTGTCAAATCCCACACCGCACCCCCCATCCCAGGCTCCATCCGTGCCGTCACGAAAGCTCGTCCAAGCAGCTTGTCAAACAGCCCACAGCCAAGGGAGAGCCGGTTGGGAGTCGCCGGGGGTAGTTGCTAAAGTGTCTTGATTTGTTTTCCCAAGCAGATTAGATATGACTCCCCACAAACATTGCTTGTACAGTTGTGTTACACATCTTGATTAGTTGAGCTGTTTAGAAAAGTGGTGCAGAGCTAAATTCAAGAGAATTCAAGAGCACAGCTTGGCGGGGAGAGCTAGGCTCCAGCACCCCCACCCTCACCCCCAGAAGCTGTCCAGGCTGGGCAGGCAGCAGGGACCTGGGAGCAGGGAGGGAAAGTGCTCTTAGTCCCTGGGGGGCTTGGGGTGGCACCAGGAACTGGAGCGACACACAAGCCTCAGGGACCAGGTGCAGCTGGGCACACAGAAGACGTCCCCTCCCAGGAGCTGGACCCATGTTTTAAGGCCCCTTACTACTTGAGTTTCAGGGACAAGATTTTTTTTTCCTCCTTCAGTGCATGTGCTGTGGGAGAGAAGGGGAGGCTGAGGATTTTAAACGTTTTAGGAAAATTTTCTCATGCAACTGCAATGCTGCAAGACTTAGAAGAAATCCCCGGGCCAGAGCCAAAATACCCAAAGAAAGAACATCCTCCTTACCACCCCCACCCCAGTCCCCTCCAATCGTTCTCTCATCCACTGCCTGGAACCTCACAGTGTCCCCAGGGGATTTGGGGGCTCGCTGGCCTCCCTCAGCCCAGACCCCTGAGCCCTTTGATTCTCCCAGCCAGCTGTGCTGTGTGTTTCTGCAGCAAAGGGAGAGTGGAGAGGCGAGAGGGGACCGGAAGGGATCCTGTGATACTTGGATTTTTGTGGATTTCTCTCCGAGTCAGCTGAACCCCATGGCCTGGAGGCAGGTGTGATCTCTCACCTTTCCTAAGAGTCTCCAATTAAATGGCCTCGGTCTCTCCCGGGTCATTTCCGGACTGGAAGGGCCCACGGCTCAAGATGGAGCATGGGGTGGGGGGAGCGGAAGGTTCTAGGCCAACAGGAAGAAGAGAGGGCCGCTCACGGGCAGGACGAGGGTGAAAGGGGGCGAGTGGGGCTGGGCGGGACGTGGGGAGCGCTGTGGAGCTGTCATAGGTGGTTGTGAACACGGTGGGATCTGAGGGCGTCCCTGCCTTGTGGAGCCTAAGTATGGCGGGGAGGGCAGAGAAGCCACTTGTTGGGGGTGGAGGTGGGGGCTGTGACCCCGAAGCTCCGAGGAAGGGGCCATGGGCACAGTGACCCCTGGGGAGGAAGAGGCCCCTCCATTCCGGGTAATGGACCCCTCCTCTGCTGTGGGGGCCTGCACTGCTCACATCTGCGGGGGCAGCACTGGTGTCCCCCCCACCCCCAGCCCCTGAGGAACTAACTGTAGAAACAGCTCATTTCCAGGGACACACAGGCAGGGGCCTCCTGACACTTGGCCTTGATCACCGTGAGCTGTTCGGCCGAGCCCCCTTGTCACAGGAGGCCCGATTGGACCCAGACACTGACCAGAAAATCTGTGTTTCCTCACTGGATCTGATTCTTGGGTTTGGCAGAATAAACACTGGTCAACGCTGAGCCCATGTCTACCAGTGAGTTACCGCTTGGTGGGGACTCGGGCCCGCGTGCCGCCCAAGCAGCGCAGCTCACCATCTTCCTTTCCTTTCCATGCTCCTTCCAGCCTTGGGGGTCAGCACATGGCCCTTCAAACGGAGGGGGCAGCTTTCAGGAATCCGTGACGTGGACAGAGGCCTCTCCGGGAAAGCCACTCTGGTTTCCCTGGGGCTCTGAAAACCCAATGTCATTAGCGTTGGGGTGGGGGTTCAAACAGCCTGCTTCTCTGTAAGACCCTATGCCGATCGCCTATCTGGGTTTCCCAGGGTAGCTGTAATAAGGTCCCACAAACTGGGGGGCTTAAAACAACTGAAATTTATTATCTCACAGTTCTGGAGGCCAGAGGTCTAAAATCGAGGTGTCGGCATGGCCCTGCCCTTCTGGGGCCTGCAGAGGAGACCCTAGGCCCCTCGTGTGGCCTTGGTGGTCTGCAGTGACCTGCTGTGTGCTCCCCTCCACCTGCTGCAGCTGCCTGTGTCCATGTTTTCTCTTCCACGGACCGAGGGCCACCCTCACCCTGCTTGGCCTTCTTGTCTAATGACATTTCCAAAGACCCTATTTCTAACATAAGGTCCCATCCATCAGCCTAGGGTTCGGACTTGAATGTGTCTCTTGGGAATGTCTTTAACACTGCCCTGTTTAAAGAATGCACTCCTTCGGCACCCGAATCCCCCTTAACTGGCTCTGCTTTTTTCTTTTCCCCACAGCATTTCTATCTTCCAACATACGTTACATAATTCACTGATTTCTTATGTCTATTTTATTTTACTTTCTGGTTCAGACACCTCTGCTCCTCTTGAGTGTTCATCCCTGAGGGGAGAGGTTTTGATTTAGTCCTCCAATGCATCCAGGTGCATAGAAGACAGCATGGCACCCCATAATCCTTGGTAGTTAAATATTTTACATTCAGTAAATAATTGAATTTTTACTCCTGGCCAAGATGGTGTGACAGGGATGAGATTTACCCTGTTGGGGGATTGCCTAAAACCAATGATAAAGAGAAAATCCTAGAAGCAGAGGAAAAGCACACATTTACATACAGATGCACAAAGGTAAAGATGAGAGCAGATTTCTCATCAAAAACAATGCAAGTGAGAAGGCAGTAAGCAACATCTTTACATGCTGAAAGAAAAAAATTGTCAACCTTCTATACCCAGCTAAAATATCTTTCAAAAAATGACAGCAAAATAACGGGTTGTTTAGACATACAGGAGTGGAAAAAATTCATGATCAACATAATTGCACTGCCAGAAATGTTAAAGGATGTCCTTCTGCAGAAGGAAATTGATCCCAAATGGGTATATGGATCTATACAATTAAATGAAGAGCTCCAGAAATGATAACTATGTGGATATATATAATATTTTTTCTTATAATATATAATATAATATTTTTCTTATCTGTTTACTAGAGATCAGTGGTTGCCAGGGTGCAGGGTGGTGAGGGGAGGAGAGATAGTGAGATGACAGAGGGGCAGCCCAAGAAAGATCTTCATGGGGAAGGAAGGGCCCTGCACCTTGACTGCAGTGTTTACTGGACCTGCACACGTGAGAACATGGTGCAGAGCTGTATGCACGAGAGCTGAGGTCACCTTCCTGGCTTCAATTTCGTGCTACTGATGTTACCGATGGGGGACTCGGATGAAGCGCTCTGCAGGACTGTTCTCGCAACTTCCTTGGAATCTATAATTATTTCAAAATAATTAACAACATAGTTAACAAGGACATGGTGACACATAGGCTGAGATTCTAAGGTCAGGTTTTGGAAATCTCTCCTAAGGAAAGCTTGGTCAAGGGCTGTTTGGGTGGGGTTCAGGAACTTGAGGAGTCAGAGTTCTCTGAATATAATACCAAAGGGCTGCAGAGTAGGCTGAGCTCCACACTCCTGGGTGGGTCTTACATGAGCAGATTCAGCTGAACTTTACACAGAGCAGGTCAGTGGCTCAGCCCTTTCCCGTGGTCATTTGCGACTCCGGCCTCAGCTTCTGTCTTACTGAGCCGGGCTGCTCTCGCTGAAGCATGGATGCATCAAGAGAGGAAACCAGAACATGGAGTCATGGTTGTTGTTGTTAAAGCCAATAACTCACTGTATTTTTATGGCTAGAGGAAGGAGAAGTGTTAAAATGGTTTCTAATGAAGTCAGGTATTCGAAAGATGAATAAGCAGTGTGTTCCATAAGGACAAAACCAAGAGAAAGATGATTATTTTTTAAAAGACAATTAACTGATTTAAGCAAAGATGATGATGTATTGTGGGGTTTATGACATGCGTAGAAGTAAAATGATGACAACACCAGCTCAAAGGTCAGGAAAGGGGAATGGACATACAATATGTGAAGGGGTATGACAGCCCTTGATAAGCCAGGAAGTGTTGCTTAAACCCTAAAGCAACCACTAAAACAATACATATTGCTGGATGAATCAATTATCATTGGGTCATAGAAGTGTCTCAATAAATATTGGTGAATGATTGACTTATTGTAGGATTTTCCTCTATACGACAAGGCAAGATGGGGACTACTGCCCCATTTTTCAGATGAGGAAACAGGATAGGAAAATGGTATGGTTTTCTACCATAAGTGGCAGAACCAGAGGGAACCTGCTCTCCTGCTCCAGTCACAGCCCCGCGACCCTCTGACTCTGCCCCCTCACCCCAGCTGCCCCTGCCTTGTGTGTTTTCCCAGCTGGTCATGGTGCCCTGTCCACTGACTGTGCCTGGCTCCCAGGGGCATGCACCTTCACTTCCCCAAACCGTTCTAGCCCTGGGCAGCTTGGGCCTGGTGGGAGTGGCCAGGTATCTTCCCAAGCTTGGCCCAGAGAAGACGAATGACCCTGTGAGTGGACATGTGTGAGTGTACAGGGGCCTCCTTTAGGAGGCAGTTTCCGGAAAAGCTTGGCACCAGACTGGTGAGGCCCACACCTGGTTTCTTCCAGCTTTTGAGACAGGAGGAGGTACAGGCTCTAGGTCACCACCTACCACAACCCTGGGGCCATGGAGGGGCAGAAGGGGCTGCTGGCTGGGGTCTGGTGTCGAGCACACAGTGCCCACTGCCAACCTCCTGGGACCAGGGAGGCCTGAGGCAGGGCTGAGGGCCCCCGGGGGCAGTCCACCCTCCAGGTGCACCCGTCTTGGGCTTCTTGGTGCCAAGGCCAGAAGGATCCAGGCAGATCAAGAGGGGGCCTTTCCGACTGGAGGGTCATCCTGCTTGTCCAGCCCCCACCCCTGAACCCCCTCCATGCTAGGCAGGCTTGTCTCTGTACCCCTTACTCGCTCATCCCCCACACTTCTCAGTCCTCCCGGGCTTCAGGCCCTGGGTAGGGGGCCAGAGGAGCACTGGACCCAGGGGTGCTGGGGGGTAGGACATGTACAGAGACAACTGAGCCAAAGCCAAGAGGGGCACTGGGAAGAGGGATGGGGGTGAGCGGCGGAGGAGAGGAGGGACCCTGGGTGGGGTGTGGAAGTCGGAGAAGCAGCGTGCAGGCAGGAGGTGCTGCCGGACACAAGGCCAGGAGCCCGGGCAGGCAGGAAGGGGGACGGGAGCCCAGCACGAGGCTGTCTCATGGGCCCTGGGTGGGTGACGAGGGCACCAGTGCACTGGCCACGGAGACTGAGGTGAGCATCACCCGAGCACTTCCAGGTGGGTGACGGAGGGGACAAAAGACAAGGGAGACTCAGGTCAGACAGATCCTCCATCTGGCCGGATCGCGGGTGGAGGGGCGAGGGGAGAAGAGCTGTCAGCCTCTCCCGGCCTTCTCACCTGTCCAGTGGGAGCCTGCCACTAGCCCCTGTCCCTGCCCCCCTCTCACAGTTGCCTTGCTGGAAGGAGCTCACATTACGTAATACACAAGGGCTTTATAAAAGGCAAGCGCACGTTTCCCACATGTACCAATCCTGGGGGTAGGGAAAGCCACCTGCACCATGCCCCCCCCACCATTGCTAACACATCGAGGGGCCTTTTGTGAAGAATGCAAGGACCCGCAGTGATTCAGATCCAGGGATTCCCCTGGAGTGTCCAGGGCTATAGGACTGGGTGGGGGAAGGGGCCAGGAGCTCACCTGGGGGATCTGCCCTCCCCCCCCGGAGAACACACTGGGAAGACGCCTTCTCTCTACCTTGCCAGGGGTCTCTGCCCATGGGGCTTAGCCCTGATGTCCCAACTGCCACCCCCTAGTCCCCAAAACCCACGCTGTCCTAAGGACCAGATGTTTCAGACCCCAGCTTGAGTGCAGGCTCGGGGTGCCACCTGCCTCCCTGCAGGGACCCCTTTTCCCCACTGAGCTCGGGGTCATCCGGCACTTGACCTGGATGCCTTTAGAGCCGAGACTTTCAATGTGTGGGTGATGAGCCACCAGAGGGTCAGAGGGGTCACTGTAGGGACCCACAGCAAAACAAAACAAAACAAAGCAGAGCAGATAAAACAGAATGTGTCCCTGTTGTTGGGTTGAATTTAGTCCTGTATGTGTAACTCATTGAGCTGAAATGTCTCCTGGGTTCAGGGACTGGGCTGTGGTTTCTAATGAGCTGCAGGAAAGAAGTTTGAAAGTCACTGCTTTAGGGGATGCCGAAAATGAACAGATTTACTCTCTGTTTCCAAGAAGCCTCTAGGCAAGTCACCAAGGCAGATTGTTGAGGTGAGACACTCTGGGACCATCTTGGCTGAGCCTCTGCTTTTATGGTTGTAGAAGATCAGGCCCCGAGGAGCCCCAGGAGTAGCCCTAGGCTGTGCGGTGGGTTCTGCCTCAGGCCCCCCAAGACCCCTCCTGGGGACAGAGGAGAGACCAAATCCCTTTGAGAGGCAGGCTGGTGACGTTACAAACATGGCAGCAGAAGGGCCTCTGAAAATCCTCTCCTCCGTGAAAGCAATGGAAAACCGGCAAAGATGGTCAGAATCAACTTTTTCAGAACTCTGGAAATTGACCAAAGATTTGCAGCAACTCCAGGAGCATTTATTCAGGGAAAATGGCTAAATATCAGTGAGACTATGCTTCATAATGTTTTTTTTTGTTTTTTTGTTTTTTTTTTTTTTTTGCTGGCCACGAGAAACTTTATGTTTTTTAAGTTCAGAAAATAAATTGAGAAAAACATTAAGTTATAGTCATTGTTTTTATTTTTTTTAATTTTCCATGATTTTTTCTAGGTGTGTAATGTTCAATAAGGTATTTATCAAATCATACTATGAAATATTTTCTTCCAAATGCAGTCAATTCTCATTTTATAAAATATTCAATACATCCTACCTCTTGTTAACAAAAATAACTTTTCAACTTTATGATATACTTAACTTTCATACTTCTAAATTCATAAATAACATAATTTTAATTATACCTTCATTACATAATTACAAGTTAAGAAATAAGAAACTACATGTAAGTTTACTTTTGTTTTTATAGCTATTATAAAAAAGGAGTAAATTCCATCATATCTGTATTATTTTCATCTTGATTTGATTGCTTTTTTTATTGTTTTATTGAGATATATTCACACACCCTACAATCATCCACGGTGTACAATCACTTGTTCACAGCACCATCATATAGTTGTGCATTCACCACCAAAATCAATTTTTGAACATTTTCATTTATTTCTTTGCTGCATTCTCAGCCATTCTACCCATTCCAGACTGGTATACGATGTGTGTCCAGTCACAGAAGTCCCCCAAACTGCTGTTCCAGACAGTTCCTGACTATTTACTAGCTGCACTTGCTTCATCGCATTTTAACTTACCCCATACCCATCCCCTCTTCCCAGCTTTGACGTAGTCTTGAAAAGCCACACCCCACAAACAAGGCAAAAACCAGCAGCCTGGCAGCCACCAGAGTGAGGAGATGGGGATGGAGCCTGCCCTAACAGAAATGCTAAATGACGTCCTTCGGGGTGAAATGAAAGGACACTGGACAGTTACTCAAATCCACATGAAGAAATAAAGGTAACTATGTGGGTAAATATAAAAGATGGTATAGATGTATTTTTTTTGTTTATAACTATTTTTTCCCTCTGATCTAATTTTAAAAACAACTGCATAAAGCAATAACTATAAATCCATGTTGTCCACATGATGCCTATGGGTGTAATATGTATGACAACAACACAACAAGGAGCGGAGCTATGTGCTTTGTACACTATTGAAAGTAAGTTGGCATGAATACAAACTAGAATGTGATAAGAAGAGATATTAATCAGAATCCCCAGGGTGGCTATGAAGAAAATAACTCAAAAGTACAGAGTAAAAGAAATGACAAGGGAATATCTATTTAACACAAGAAAATACCTATTTAACACAAAAGAAGGCAGTAATGGAGGAACAAAGGAACAAAAAGGCATAAGACATGTAGAAAAAAATAGCAAAATGGCAGAATAAATATTACCTAATCAGTAATTACATTAATTGTAAATGGATTAAATATTCCATTTAAGAGCCATGGATTGCCAGAATCAATTTTAAAAATGATTCATCTATATACTGTGTAAAAGAGACAAATAGAGTAAAAGTAAATGCATGGAAACAGTTACCAAGAGTCACAGGAGTGACTATTCTAATCTCAGTCCTAATAGATTACAAGATAAAAATTATTTGAGACCAAGGTGACATTCTGTAATGATGAAAGGGTTAATCCATCAAGAAGATACAACAATCAGAAACATACATGTACACAACAGAAATGAAGGGAGAAATGGTCAATTTAAGTCAGATAATAATAGTTATTGGTGAGGATATAGAGAAATTGGAATGTACATACACTGCTGGTGAGAATGTAAAATGGTACAGACACTTGGGAAAAAATCTGGCACTTCCTCAAATGGTTAACTATAGAGTTACCTTATGACTAAACAAATTCCATTCCAACATATATATGCAAAAGAAATGAAAACATATGCCCACGCAAAAACTTGTACACGGATTTTTATGGCAGCATTATGTATAACAGACAAAAGGTGGAAGGAACCCAAGTGCCTGCTGACAGAAGAATGGATAGACAAGATGTGGTATATACAAACAATGGAATATTATTCCATCATAAAAAGGAATGGAGCTCTGATATGTGTGACAATGTGGATGATCCTTGAAGACTTTTATGCTGAGTGAAAGAAGCCGGTCAGAAAAGGCCACCTATTATATATATGAGCCCATTTGTATGAAGTGTCCAGATTAAGCAAATCCTTAGAGACAAAAGGCAGATTAGTGGTTTCCAGGGAATGGGGGGTAGGGGGACAGGGAGAAAATGGGGCATGACTGCTAATGGGTTTGGGATTTCATTTGGGAGTGATGCAAATGATCTGGAATTAAATGCTGGTGATGTCTGCACAGCCGTATGAGTATACTAAAAACCACTGGATTGTACACTTTAAAAGGATGGATGTTATAATATGTGAATTATATCTGCATTTAAAAAAAGAAAAAAAAAAAGTGTGTCCTAGTTTGCCAATGCTGCAGAATGCAAAACACCAGAGATGGATAGGCGTTTATAAAACGGGGGTTTATTTCACTACACAGTTACAGTCTTAAGGCCACAAAGCGTCCAAGGTAACACCTCAGCAATTGGGTACCTTCACCGGAGGATGGCCAATGGCCTCTGGAAAACCTCTGCTAGCTAGGAAGGCAGCTGGTGTCTGCTCCAAAGCTCTGGCCTCAAAATGGCTTTCTCCCAGGACGTTCCTCTCCAGCAAGCTTGCTCCTCTTCAAAACATCACTCACAGCTACACTGAGTTCCTTCTCTTTGAGTCAGCTCATTTATATGGCTCCACTGATCAAGGCCCACCCTGAATGGGCGGGGCCACGCCTCCATGGGAACATCTCATCAGAATCATCACCCACAGCTGGGTGGGGCACATTCCAAGCAAATCCAACCATCACCAAAACGCCTGCCCCACAAGACTACAAAGACAATGGCATTTGGGGGACACGATACATTCAAACTGGCACAAAGTGGCATGCCAATGGGTCTCTAAGAGAGTGTCAGGGTGCGCCTGGAATAGCTGGAGAATTTCCAGAGGATGTTGCATGGGGAAGGCGACATCTGGCACTGGTCTGAAACCACATCTGCTCACCTGCACTGCCCACTGCCCACCCCACCCCAGAAGTAAAGTCCCAGGTTCTTTGCCGAGCACCTGCTACATGCCAGGCGCTACAGCCAGCACTCAGCATGCCTTTCTCATCCAGTCTGCATGGCAGCCCTGCTGGGCAGGTGGATCCTCCACGTTGTAGGGCAGGACACTGAGGGTCAGTGGGGTGAGGAACTTGCCCAAAGCCGGATGGAACTCAGCAGATGTCTGAACCCAGCCTTGTCTGCTAAGTCCAGGCTCTTTCCTCTGTGCTGTGTGCCTCTCAGGTCTGTTTGCAGTGGACATTGGTGATAGGCGGCAAGTCCTGTCCCAGCCAGGCATGAAGTGGGGACATCGGGAAGGGTCGGGCATGTTGGAGGCTCTCAGCCCGGCCGAGGTGGAGGGGCCTGGCTGGGACCAACTCCATGGAATCTGGGCCATCTGGGGGCTTTGGGCATCTTGTGGTGTCCCTAATCCACAACCACACATGCCCGGCTAATAAAGAGGGTGACTCAGAGGTGTCTGCAAACTCTCAGACTGCATCTTGTAAGTACTGGAAGTAAAGGACATTTTTTTTTTTTACATTTTTTGGCTGGGCCCGTCCAAGTCCCGAAGGTGAAGATTGTTGTCCGTCTGCTGCTTTGTGTTTTCACTGGCTGTGTGGGCACGGAGGAGACACACTGGGGCTCTCCAAAGTCTTCATCGGAAGAATCCGTCTGCCCTTTGACCCGGGATGCTGGCATGACTGCACAGCCCCCCACGCCTGGGGCTGCACTGCTGCCAGGAGAGGATGTGTGACTCCTGCTTTTTTCCAACAGTCCGCTCTGCTAGATCCTGCAGTTATCAAAAGCGTAATGGCCGGGGAGAGAGGGAGCTTGTGGTACCCAAAGAACCATGTAAGGCAGGGGTGTCTTCCAAAGTAAAGCAGGGTGGCTGCTGGAGGGGTGGGGGCTTGGTGGTGAGGAAGGGAGAGTGGAGATGTCGGGGGGTGCGAGGGAGGTGAACGGAACCCGGCTGAGAGGAACGCAGGTTCCGGCCGGTAAACCCCACGTCCCTTTGTGTGGACAATGAGGAAGGGGGTGCGGGTCCCACTTCCTGGGTCTGCAGAGCTTCAGGACCCCTTCCCACCCCCACAGGTGGACATGGTCCTGGAGGCTCAGCCTGCACGGGGAGCGGCGGTGCATTCTGCTTCTGCGGGGTCCTCCAATGCACCCCGGGTGCTGCCCCTGAGCCAGCCGGGGCCAGGCCCTGGGGGTCCTGCCTGCAGGAGCTCACGGTCTGCTGGGGGAGGCAGGACAAGCCTGGAGCTCCCAGAGGTGGGAGGTGAGCTTGGGGACCCTCAGAGGGGCGGGGCAGAGCCACGTTACCTGGGCCACATCTCAGCAGTGTGACGAGAGAACAGCTAGAGCTCAGCCCACACCCTAATCCCTGGAACCTACAAACACGTCCCCACAGGGAAAAAGGGACCTGGCAGATGTGACTAGTGTAAGGGTCTGAGGTGGGTGAGTTTCCTGGGTACCCACGTGGGCCCCGTGTAAGCGGAAGAGGAGGTGTCGAGAGAAGCACTTGGCCGGCCCTTGGTGGCTTTAAACAGGAGGAGGCACCACGCACCAAGGGATGCGGGTGGCATCCAGAAGCTGGAAAAGGCAGGGAGCAGATTCCCTCCAAAAGCTCAGGGCTGAAGGACGTGTAGCCCATTGTGGACTTCTGACCTCCAGGGCCGAGAGAGAGTAGATTGATGGGGGTGTAACTCATGGTAACTTGTTACAGCAGCCGCAGGACACACACACGGGCCAAAGCTGCGCTTGCACCTGGTGCGAGTGGGGTGCCACCAGGAACACCCCTGAGGGCCTGGAGGACGAGGCCTGAGAAGTCGGCGATGCTGTCCCCCCCAGCTCCCACAAACCCCCAGCCTCGGCACACGAGCACCCCCACCCTCACTCAGAGCGACTCCAAGTCAAGGGGAGCGTGTTGGGATGGGGAGGGGTGGCAGGACGCTGGGGCCCCCAGGCTGCCTTGGTGTCTTGCCCTCTTGGAGAGGTTTTATGTCCGTGAGAATGAGGGAGGCCTCCCCCCACTGCCCAGGTCCGCCAGGAGGGCGTTGACTTGGACCTGGGATGGACGGTTCTCTGAAGCACAGCCGGGAGGGGCTGGGAGATTCGTGCAGGCAGACGGCAGCGAGAGGGCGTTTCTAATCCACACCGGCCAGCACTAATTATGCCCCTACTGTGTGCCAGGCCTGGGCTGGGGTCCGGAGAGACACTCGGTGAGGGATGGAGAGGGCAGGGCTGCAGGATGGGGCAGGACAGATGGACACGGGAAAGGCCCAGATCAATGCGGGGTGGTGGGTGAGCACCCGGGGAGGGGAGACCAGGAGTGTTTGCTGCTGGAGGGGATGGTCGGTCTCCTCCGGGAACCTCCGTAGGGGGAAGGAACAGGGATCGCAGAGAAGTCGGCCCTGCCTGGACCGAGCTGTCGGGGGATCCCGAGACCCTACCTCGGAGGCCTGATTGTGCAGCTGCGGCATTTGGGCTTGTGCTGGGGGTCCTGGGGAGCCCCCTGTTTGGTTCTAGAAGGCTCTCTGGAGGCCCTGCGTGCCTGGAGAACCAGCCAGAGCAGGGAGACTGGAAACGGGGGGCCAGGGAGAGGCAGGAGCCCCTTCACCCAAGAGTGGATGAGCTTGGTGCAGTAGGAGCAGTGGGGCTGGAGAAGGGGGCTGGCCCTGAACCCCCAGAGGGTCCATGCAGCTGGGGCAGGGGCCCAGGGGCTGCTCTTCCCAGACGAGGGGAGCAGTGAAGCTCTGGGAGAAGGGGGGGACCCATCTGTGCGGGGTCAGGCCTCGTGTCCTGGGGGCCAGAGCCCTGGCCTGTGTCCTCCTGCTGCCTCCCGGGCTGAGCCCCCCACTCTGCAGGCCCACAGGCGCCCCCGCCCCAGCCCTGTTTTTGGGGGCTGTTTTTCTTCTGAAGGATTCTGGCCTGCGGGTCTCCAGGGACGACTCCGGCACGTTTGTCTGCTCTCGGCTCCCCGATTTCATTACCTCTAATGAGCCCACCCGAGCCGGGCGAGGCAATTAGGGGGCCAGGCCTTCTCAGAAGCGCCACTGCCCACCCCCTGCTGCCTAGTAATAAAAGGGCAAAATCCGGTAATAAATGAGGCCCGGGAAATTATCACAGGCAGCCGGGCTGCACCACACCCCCAGGAGGCCTCTGCCAAGCTAGGGCTCCAGGCCCCCCGAGGGGGCGTCGGGGGGTGCAGTCTGGGCTCAGGGTCATGGCACCAGCATTTCCAGGCTGTCCTGGGCTGTCCCAAGCCGGAGAGGGTGCCGGGGCAGAGGTGGGGGGTGGAGAGCAGGACTGCAAGGAACTTGAGAAGCCTGAGCCCCGGCCCTGCCGAGGCTGTGTGAGCTGGAGCTGGGTGCTTAACCTCTCTGAGCTCCGGTGTCCTCCGTCACTTAAGGGCAACCTGGGGGGACTGTCCCGCGGACGAGATGCGATGAAAGGTGTTACGGTTCCTGGGTGCATCTGCCCCACAGCAGATAATCAGGGGACAGTGGCCCCTGCCCAGGGGATTAGCGAAGTCCCGTGTGACGGTGACTCAAAGTGGTGTCCCTGGTGAGGAATGGCGTGCCTGGGCATCCGTGGGCCATCCTGCCCTCTGCACCCTCATGGCCTCTCCCAAATCGCCCCTCAGGCCGGCCCGCCCTGGCTGCCCCCTCCTGTGGCCCCAGCCCGCTCCTGCCCAGGATCGGCCCCGGGTTGGCTGTGGGGTAACCTGGAGCCCAGGTTGGGGGTGCCATCAGAAGGCAGCGAGTGGCCGCCCAGCTTGGCCAGAAACAGCCTCAGGGCAGGTTTTTATGGAGGACAAAGATATTACAATGTGTTTTCAATCCCCTTCTGACAAGTAAGAGCACGTAAAACTTGTCTGGCCATCCCTGTAAGACCTTTCACTGCTTGGTGCGGCCCGGACACCGCAGGGATGGGGGGCAGGACGCGGTTGTGCCACCGGGCAAAGGCCACAGGTGGAAGGGGGCTTGAAGGGAAAGGGTCTGGTGCAGAAGGCCTCAGGACGCGCTCTGGTGACCTGGGGGTGCAGCCGGGATGGTCTCCAGGGTCCCCCTGAGGGCCTGCTGCCCGCTGACCCTCCCTGGGGAGGCGGGGCACACGGGGCTGGTCCCAGAACCGGGCTCCTGGCTGTGGGGTTGTGCTGGTGCCCTTCAGGGGTGCTGAGCCCCGTGTGCACGGGCCGTGGATCCCCGGCTGCTGCTGCTGTGGACGTGTGGCCACATCGCTGTGTGGCTCCTGGTTGCGAGGTCTGGCTGCCACTCTCCCCTCTGCCCTGGGATGTCCCTGAAGGGCTGGGGCCGAGACCTAGCAGGGCCTGGCCACACCCCACCACCTGCAGGGGCCATGCCCGGGGGCCGGGAGGGAGGGGCCTCGCCGTGGTCCCCTGCGGCTTCTGAGCACACATCCTCTGAGGCCTCGGGGAACACGGGCGCGGTGGCCTGGCAGGGACCCTGCCGCCTCGTCCCCCTGCCCTGGGATTGCGCTCTCCCGGGAGCCTTGGCGCAGAGCTGCAGCCTTCGCCTCTGTTTCCCAGACGCCCCCTGCAAAGAGCACGGCAGGGCCTGGGAGCTCACCCTGAAGGGGAGGCTGCTGGAGAGACGGGGCTCTTCACCGTGCGGGGAGGGGATGGAGTGGGAGGGGCAGCCCTGGGGAGGAGAAGAGAGAGGGGCAGAGGGCAGAACAGAGGGCTTCAGGACCGAGACCCCGGAAAGGAAGGGGAGTGGGCTGGAACCCCCAAGCAACAGAGACCCTCTCTGCCTCACTCAAGCAGGAAAGGGATGTAGAGGAGCTCGCGGGCGCCTTGGCTGCACCTAGATCACAAGCTTCCTGGCATCCAGAAGATTCTGGCTAACTCCTCTACCTGGCTACAGCCCACTCTGCCCTCAAAACTCAGCTCCCACATGCACCCCTCCAGGAAGCCGTCCTTGAGCACCCACTGGGCGAGTCCCCAGCCGTGATTCCGCATTATACCCATGTCCTCCCCAGCCCCCATCAGACTGGGACCACCTCACATGCCTGGCCTGTCCCCACCCTGGGCCCCAAAACAGACAAGGGAGACGGAGCAGCTGGTGAAAAACAAGTAGGCACCAGAGGGTTGCCCTCAGACCCAGCTCCTTCCCCGCCGGGGAGCCTGCGGTTTGGGCCTGGCTCGCTCGGCTGGCTGGGGCAGGGGTGGGCGGCCCAGTGAGGAGGGGGCCCTCCGTGTTCCTCCTAATTGGATGAGCCTGTTGACTGTGCTCTGTAAAAGTTCTCCTTGTTTCTTTAATAATGAAATGTTTTATGACACCAAATATTCTTCCTCATTAGCCTGGAAAGGTCAGGGAACAGCTTTTTGTGTTTCCTGGGCAATTTCATCTGACCTTTAGTTAGTGGCAGGGGCCCGCTGCTGCCTCCAGCGGCTGGCAAGAGGGACCCCGCATCCAAACTCAGCCCTATGACGGCTGCCTTTGGGCTCCTGCCTCAGTTTCCCCATCTCTGCAGTGAGTTGATTGGGATTTGCTGAGCAGGGGCAGGACAGGGCTCCATGGGGTCACATTCTTGGAACTCTGAACAAAGCCTTGTCCTATTGAGGGGAGCCTCCAGGGCAGGGGTGATGGGGTCTCTTCCCCTAGCCCTATCTTCATGCCTCCCTGGCCTAGAGGCCCTGGTCCGGTTTGTGGCTCCTGGGGAGAACACAGGGGCACCCGCTTGGCAGGTGTTGAGCTTGGAGGGGTGCCCAAGCGTCTCGCAGTCCTCTGGCAGTCCGACACACAGCTCCGCAGGCTCATGCATGAGGTCAAGGCGACCGAGCTGGCAGAAGATAGAGGAACGGAAAGCTCCGTTTAATGAGTAGCCTGAGAGGCAGGAAAGTAATGGTGGTAGCAGAACAAATGCTCTATGGGGCTTACACCGGGACCGGCCCTGACACATTTGCCCCTCGCTGTCGTTTTATGATGCAGGTGTTGTTATAATCGCCGTCGCGCGGATGATGCGACAGAGTGTCCGGAGCTCAAACGTCCGGCTGCATTCAGTGGAGCTGGTGGTGGCACCCCCTCTTCCCTTCCACTCTCCTGCTTGCTTTGCTGGAAAGTGGGTCTCGCTGGGACGGGCTGGGAGGGTGGGTCTGACCCATGGCCCCCCTCCCCGGTGGAGAGGACTCGGCTCAGGGAGGGGCAGGCACGTGTCCTGCCAGGGCCCCCACCCAGGGCGAGGTGGCAGCACCCCAAAACAGCCCCTGTGGAAGCTGGGTGGGCTCCCCCACGCTTCCCATGACGAGGGTGGCGGTTCATGGATGGCCAAGCAACAGACTCGAGAAACCTGGCGACCCAGGGAGCGCACTTTGCACAAAGAGCTCTGGAGAAATCAACGGGAAAGCAGCGTCTCCAGGAACCTTGGCGGAGCGGGCCCCCTTTGAGCTCATCCGGCCGGTTACTTAAGAACAACCACCCGAGATCAACTCGAGAGACACTTTCCCCTGCAGAGAGACGGCAGAGCGCTCGAGCGGAGCATAAGGAAGAGGAAAACACTGACTCTTCTTTGACTGGATCCGTGTGCTTCTTGCCAGGTTTACACTTCGAAATGAGAAGCAAATGTTGGGAAAACATGTCAGACATTCCAGGCTCCCAAACCAGCGAGCGGCTGGGAGAGAAACAAGGAGGGGGCGACGACAGCGTGTGGGGGGCCAGCGGGGCTCCCAGCAGAGGCGACGGGGCAGTGACGCCATCGGGCCACACCTGGGGCCCCGTTCACGGGAGCTTGTCCAGAGAAGGGGGCCAGGCTTTCACACGGGATCAGGTAAAGGGCCAGGGGGGTTTAGCCAGGAGACAGGAAGATGGTGGGGTGGGATACCTCTGGTGGAGGGAGCAAGAGAAGATTCTGAAAGGTTCTGGAAGCTTCCAGCTTTGTGCCTGGTGCAGCCCCCAGACAAGCCTCGGATGTGATTACCTGATTGTCTCCCATTCCCCTATGAGGAAACGCAGTGTGGCGAGCCTGCTCGCTGCACCCCAGCTTCTGGGAACGGGCCAAAGGCCACTTTCTCTCAGAAGCAATGAGGGGGGCTTCCACCTCTGAGCAGCGGGGCAGGTTCTGGGAGCAGGGGTTCTCCTGTCCTGGAGGGGTGTGGGAGCACAGTTTCAGGCCAGGGACTGAGGTTAGAATCCCAGATAGTTCCCATGGGCAGTCAGAAGTGCGACTGGCTGGGGTTACAGCTCTGCCACCATCAGGCTTTGGAGACCCCAACCACACATTGAGTTCTCCAAGGCTGGGGTCCACCTCCCACGAGGGCTTGTGAGGGTGGGCTGCCGTGTCTACAGATTCTCCCAAAGGGCCCTGTGTGCAAGCACACACCACCAGCCTGGCAAGCTGGCTCCGGGGGGAGGGACTGCAGTGAGGGGGGCTGGGGTGGACTGGGGGCCCACTTCCACTGGGCCCATGAGACCCTCATGGTGGCGGGGGCTGCCTGACCCACGGATTGATGCTCCAGCCCACCTGCATCAGGGAAATGGGGTAATTTGCAGGATGATTCCCTCTGGCTCTGGTACCTGGGTCCTGGTGGTGGAGGGGCCCGGGGACGCTGGGAGAAGAGTGTGGAGGTGACAGGGTTTATGTCACCAGCCCCCTGCCTGCTGGTGACCTACTTGTTAGGCTGCGAGAGCTGCAGAGCTGTCCCAACGGACCTCTCCGGCTCCTCCTGTAAGCTGGGCTGTTTCCCTGGGCTTGGGGGGAGATGGAACAAAGAAACGTGTCTGCTTCAGGCTGACAGGTAGTCAGGTGAACCCACTTCTGCAGGTGCGAGCAAAGGGCCCCAATGGGAGGCTTCGGGGAGAACGGGGTCTGCAGAGGCATCTGTGCTCGGGGCAGCCAGGCCTGGGGCAGGGCCTGTCCTTGGCCACCATGGACTTCTCTGAACCTCCATCTTCTCCTCTGCCGGGGGGCTGGGGACCCAACCTGACTACACTGCTGGGAGAATTAAATAAGAAAATCGGAGCACGTGTGCTCTATGGACCTGGAAGGTGCAGCCCCCAGCCCCCGTCCACACCCCAGCTCTCCCTGCGTGGCGTGGCTCGAGTCTGGGTTGTTGTCAGAGCCACTACTCGAGGGCGGGCAGGCTGGACCCAGCCTCAGCTCCCACGTGTCCCAGGCGCCTCATCCTTCCTGTGGGCATTTGGGTGCATTTGGGGGAAACCTGGGCTGGGAAGATGTCCTCCTGGAGTATCTGGGCTTCCCCACAGAAATCCTGGACTATGTACCACCCTTTTGGCAGCAGCTCCTCACCCTGAACTCAGACCAGAGACCATGGGGGCTGGCCCAGGGTCAGCTGAGTAGCCAAGACAAGCCCTCCCCTGACCTGGAGACTTGGATCCTTTCACAAAAGGTTCCTGGGAGGTGGGCTCCCAGGAGGGTCTTTGAGAGTGGCAGGGACAGGCCCGATGCAGGACCAGGGGCCCACCCTGTACATGGCCCTGGGAATCCTGGGGTAAATCAGAGGGGTCTTGCTGCCACCCTGAAAGAGGGGAACAAGAGTGTGAGAGCCCAGACCCTCTGGAAACTGAAGTAGAGTAATTGCCTCTGCTTGCAGAAGGTGGGGGATGGGGGGCTAAGAGAGGGGGGTATTTTAGCAGAGACCCAAGGGAGAGAGAAGATGTCCACAGTGGGGACACCAGTGGACATCGTGCACTGGGAAGTGGGAAACCTGCTGCAGGCTGATCATGGAAGGCCTGTGGGTCCTGCTGAGAACATTGGGCTTCACTCTAAAGGTCACAAGGAGCCATGTGGCTTTAGAGAAGGAGCACACATGACCCACTCTGCAGTTGTCAGGTGACTCTGTCAGCACATGGAATTTAAGAAGGCAAAACTGGAGGGAAGGAGGGGCAGTGGCTCAGGACACAATAACCAGGTTGGGAAAAGCCTCCTGGACGAGAGCCTCTCATTCTTCAATCTGCTGGAGGCTCCATCCATCTACCCATCCATCTACCCACTCATCCATGAATCCATCCATCCATCCATCCATCCATCCATCCATCCATTCACCCACTCATCCATCCACCCACCTACCCACCCATCCATTCACCCACTCATCCATCCATCCATCCACCTGCTCATCCATGAATCCATCCATGCATCTACCCATGCATCCACCCATCTACCCACACATCCATCCACCCATCCATCTACCAGCTCATCCATGAATCCATCCATCCATCCATCCATCCATCCATCCATCCATCCATTCACCCACTCATTCATCCACCCACCTACCCACCCATCCATTCATCCACTATCCATCCATCCATCCATGCATCTATCCACACAGCATCTACACATCCATCCATGCATCCATCTGTCTACCCACTCATCCATCCATCCATTCATCCATCCATCCATTCACTCAGTCATCCATCCACCCACCTACCCAGCCATCCATTCACCCACTCATTCATCCATCCATACATCTACCCACCCACTCATTGATCATCCATCCATCCATCCATTCGCCAATCCAACACCAGGAGTGAAAAAGAACTGTCCTCAGCTTAGGACCTGGCTTCTTCAAGTCCTCCTACTTTGGGGGTAACTCTGCATCAGAAGGAGCCTCCACATCTGAGGGGTGTGGAGCTCCAAGGTTCTGGAGTACCTCCTGGTACTCTGAAATCCCAAGAGCCCACAGGCCAAAAATACTTCTGGGCACCTGATGTGTTGAGTGTGTATTCAGAGACATGCAACTTGAAGCTGCATAGCAGTTGCTCTCCACAGGCCAGAGGCCAGGGCTTGACCAGATGCATGTACCTGGGCTGACTGCAGGCACTGCTTTCCCAGGCCACCTGTCTGGTCCACCTCCAGGAGATGAGTGAACGGGGCCCCAGTTTGGGAGTGAACTGTGCTGAAGCGAGAGGGCTTGTGGCCAGTGGAGGCCCCCCTGCCTGCAGCTGCTATGGAGGGGAGGAGCCCGGGTCATAGAAGAACTTCAGGGCCACATGGACCTTGGCTCTGACACCCAGTGCTCACGGCTTCCCAACCGGCAGGGGACGGTCAGCAGTACGTGCAGCTTTCTGCTCACTGTGTCCTGGGGGTGGACTCTTTGGGAGACCACTCTTACCCAGCACCCCAGGGTGTCGGCTGCTGGCTCTGTCTGACACAGGTCAAGCACTTGCTGTTTGTTCTTTGGCTGCCTTCTCGTGACAAGCCCTCAGCTTGGCCTGGCTGTGCTGGCCAAGAAGCAAAGCCTTGCTGGCAGCTGGGGCTGGCTTCAGTGGGGAGAGATGTCTCGCAGAGAGAGACAGGCACCCCACTTCTTTTCGTTACCAGTTCATTAAATCTGGACACAGGGATGTTTGTGGCAGCAGGAAGCTGAGTGATTTGTAATGACAGATGACAAACTGACACACGCTGTACCTTAATGACATTATAGTAAAGTTGTGTCCCAGACCCCTGGGGCTGGATTGTCCAACTAACTCTCTGGAGCCTTCTTCTTGGGGAGAAGGCACAGAGATAGATGAATGGGCATTTGTCGGAAATTCTGTTCTTGCTCCTCCGCCGCTGGGGACAGGTAAGCTGGGGTGCCTGTGTGGGCACAGCTCCTCAGAGCTGCCCCAGTTCCCTGGCTGGTCCCCCCGGGGAGCACTTGCTGCCTAGATGACTGCAACCAGAGAGCGTGGAGCTGCAGAGAACATCTTCCACCCCACGAAGACCAAGCTCAGAAGCCTTCACCTGCAGGAAATGGCCCCTAAGTCCTCTTTGCTCCCTAATCCCTGCCAGACATGGCCGTTGCCTTCCCCAGACCCCCGGAGCCTTGCGTCAGCCCCTCTCAGGTGAGTCAACACCTGGCAGGAATCAGGCCTAGTTCACCCACTCAGTGCACCCTATGGCACCAAGCACGGGAGGCCCTGGGCCAGGGTGAGTGTCGTGAGGCCGTAGGAACCAAGGTCCAGTTCTCAAACGGGAAGGTCCACCTGGCAAAGCTTCATGGTGGGTCCCAACCCAGTCCCCAAAGAGGCTTGACAGCAGATGGGCTGAGCACCTCTGGGCCAGCAGATGTGGCCCTGGGACCCTGCCTGGGTTCACCAAGAAGCAGCTCTGTTTTCTGTTTAGAGGAGTGGCTGGTGGACGGGCAAACATGGATTTTGTCTCGCTTGGGCATCGTGGGAACAAGATGGAGACATAAGGCCTTTCAATAAAATCTCAGAGAGGAATTGTGGATCCACGATTTGCCCAGGGATACAGCATGGACCCTGGACAGAGCTGTGGCCACCAGACAATGGTCTCCTCAGCCATTCGGGGGAAAGCCAGAAGACAAGTTTACCAGCCAGAAAGTACCCAGAGCCGGGAGGGAAGTCTCATCTAGTGGGTGATCGGCTAACAGGGCGCAAGCAAGTACTCGAGCTGCGTTCACTGGACTGGACTCTGCATCTGGAAAAACCGAGGTGATAGTGACGCCTGACATGGAACAGAACGAGGAGTGAGTCAGTGCTGGAAGGCATGCTCCCCCCTTCTCTGCCCCATTTCTGGGTGACCCGCCATGCCTCAACTCCTGGGGTGAACTTCCCTACAGCAGCCGTCCACCCACAGGCCACCCTGCCCTCAGGGGCTGAGTCGCATCCTACTTGGTAGCTTGGGGATGGTTTTACTGTGCAGTTAAGTCATCTTTAATGAGGCCGTTAAAAAATAAAGGCAAATGAACTAACCCCATGGCAGCATGGCTGTCAGGGCAGGGCTGACGGAGACGAGGGGGCCCTTCCAGTGAGGCTCTTGGCACTTCTAAAGGGGTCTCGGACCGGCACTGCTCCAGGGTCTATTGATCTGAACTTCCCAAAGCCAGGACTGTCTGCTTCCCGCCCCGGAGGCTGCTGGTGCCAAGAGTCATTTTGGGGTGACTGAGGAGAGCAGGGAAGGGCTGATTCCAGGACCTCAGTTGTGTTCAGGGCCCATGAGGTGAGAGAAGTGGGTAGATCCACAACTCCAGGGCCCAGACAGGGCTGTGGTCCTGTCTGCACTACGGGCACCTGATGGCTCTCCAGGGGCAACACACCCACTCTCTTGCCCCATCCTCCCAGGGGAAGGCTCTGTTGGCTCCATGTTGGGGAGCAGGAAACTGGGGCCTGGAGAAGGAGAGCTGATACAAAGGTACCCAGCAGAGAGGCTCACTCGGGGTCAGACACAGTCCTTCCGACGTCCACTTCTGCAGGTCCCTGCTCCCTGATGCCCTCAGGGGCATGTTCTATGTCCACACACGTTGCTCCTGAAGGAGATGAAGACAAGGATCCCAGGTCTGGGAGTAGGTCTCTACGTTCCTCCAACCCGGACCCGGCCTTACTTGAAGCCTTTGCTCAGCCCCTGGCACGATCCCCACAGACTGCGTTTGTTGTGGGCTCTCCTTTCTCACAATGCACAGTGGTCCGGAACTTTTTCACCAGTGTTCTTTCACCCAACTCCTCATCAGTGCTTGTCTCCCCCATGGCCTGGACATCACAAGGCTGTGAAAGATCCACAGGTTGAAGATGAGGAAAGCAGAGCTCTAGAACTTTCCACCAACCAAAAGCATCATCTTTAACAATAAAAATAATCTCAGGTTAGGGGATGGTTTCACAGAAACTGCAGTGTTCCAAAGCAGAACACAGGCTTTGGAAGCCCAGCATGCCTCTCACTGGCTATTTCATGCTGCTGGTATCACATCATATTCTCATCTAAAACTGATGAGGATTGAGCAAGAGAACACAATAGCGAACTCAGTGCTTGGCACGTGTCAGGTACACTGTCATTGAGAGAAGCTGCCATTTTCTTGTGACAGGCAATCAGGACTCAGAATGTTCATCCATCCATCCATCCATTCATCCATCCATCCTTCCATCCATCCTTCCATCCATCCATCCATCATCCATCCATCCATCCATCCATCCATCCATCCATCCATCTACCCATCTATCCATCTACCTTTACATGCATACATATATCTATTTATCCATCCACCCACCTCTTCAGTCTCCCATCCATCCATCCTTTTATCCATCCATCCATCCATCCAACATCCAAACTTTGGCCCTGGATGATATCACAGCCCTAGCTTTCTGCAGTCTGGGTCCAGTGCTCTTACACTGCCCATAGCTGCCTCTCAAATTCAATTTCCTCTTCCACAAATGAGACCATTTTTAAGGATCTGCCAGAAGGCTCTATCCATTTCTCTTTGGCAAAAGGTGTTCCATGGAACAACTTCATCCTAAGCTTCAAACTAGGGTTTGTTCATCCTGCCCCTCCCTTCCAGCCCTCCTTCCCCACCCCCCTTTCTCTGCATGTTGCACTGGGAGACGGAGGTGTAAGGGGAGCGTTTACCCATTTCTACTCTGGATCCTGAGAGATAACTAATCCAGAAAACCCACTGCTATCTGGCCCCTGTCACAGCCACAAAATTCTGGAGTTCTGGAGTGTCAGATCTCAGATGCTCACTCACGTGGCACCAGCTGTTATGAGGAGGAGAGGTTTACGTTAGGAAATGCATGCAACCAACCCAAAGATGAGGTAAGAGTCTTCTTTATTTTTTTCAGTGGTGCCCAAGTCTGCAATTCTTTTCAATATGTCAGGCTTTTCAAAAAAAAAAAATGATTACAATGCACTACATTATTAAATAGAACTGGTTCAGACTTAATTTAGCAAGCTGTAACATTTTTATCATTTTTGCAAAGCCCTTTTTAATGAAAACCATCTGCAAGGAGACCGAATATTGAGGCTGAAATCATGTTTTCTCTGTATTTGTTATCCCTGAAGATGTTGTTTCCAGATTTTACAGAAATAATAAATTTCATTTAGAAGTTTGAACCTCTGCGGTGGTGCTGCACATCTCTGAATTTTCCAATTTGCAGCGCAAGAAGCTAATCCCGCTGTAATTTTTCACCTGAGCCAACTCCCCACCGGTTTTGTTCCTTCCTCCCCTCTTTGTAAATGTAGTACTTGTAGCAACACTTGACCAATATGTTTATTTTACAAGAGCCAGAAAAATGTTGTTGTAATAAGCATAAACATATTTTCCCAGTGACAGAACGCTCTCATTGCACTGCTCCTGATTTCACAGTCCACTGCCTGTTTCTGTGTTTCCTGTGGGCACCAGGAGGTGTCTGTGCTGGATTTGCACCGGGCAGTGTGTGACCTGCTTGTAGCTGTGTCTTCTTTCGGGAGTCCAGGCCTGTCTGAAGGACACCTCTCCGGTGACACCGTGCTAAAAGGTGAGACTTCCAGCCCCAGAAATGACGGCCCGGCAAAAAAACTGCCACAGAACCACCTTGAGAGTGAGTTCTTGGGTCCGAGCCCTGCGGGCTGTCTCGGTGGCTGCCCGATGACCACGGGCCTGGGTCCAGGTTGGAAGCAGAGACGCCTGAGCTCAAGATGCCCAGAGAGGTCGGCCAGGCCCCGCGGCCCCGGCTGGTGAGGCCATAACGGGCGCATGTCCAGTCGGAATTGAGCCTGGCCCCAGCCAAGGCCCTGGAAGGAGCCGCTTACCTGGGTTGGCCTCTCTGGCTGCAGAAGTCAGGTGAGGCCACGTGAGCCAGGTAGGCACTCCTGAGCTTCTGCAGACGGCTTGGCATGAACTCAGGGCTCTCTAGATACGAGAGGAGGATCTGATGGGAACGATGGCACCCACGGTCCGGAAAGGGCACCCGTCCATCTGATCTACCACAGCAAGCATCTCCACCATCGTCAGAGTCTCTAGAACACTCCCAGTCTGTTCACCAATCCGGCGATGACTGGATTCTGAGCTGAAGAGACTTCCAGTGCCTCTGTGCCGAGGCTCGGGTGGGAAGGGAGGCTGGGGCTGGGATGGTCATGGATCAGAGGCCGGCCCTGCCCTGGGCAGTCTCCCAGGAGCTGCGGGTCCCAGGAAGGGCTTGCATCCCACCCCCACCCCAGCTTTGCATGCAGCTCTCGGGCGCTGCAATTGCTCCCGGTTCACTCTGAGGCCAAGTTTCTGTCAAGAGCTGGAAGCAGGGTTGCTCCCAACTCAGTGCTAAGTCCTGGGCAGGTGGGGACGAGTTGGTCACCGTAGCCCGGGAGGCAGATTGTGCTCACACCACCACTTTCGGGGCAAAGTCACCTTGTGTTAGGGCTCCGAGTCGAAAACGTCCCTCCTCCGCCCGCTGGTTCTCCCCTCCTCTACCCATGGTCACGTTTGGTCACCGACACCAGGGGACGGGCATCCGGGGAAGCTGAGGCCAAACCTGTCACCTGACGTGGGAAGAGGCAGAGGCCAGTGAGTCAGCGAGAAAGCGGGACGAGACCCCAAGTCTCCAGTCTCCCAGCCTGGGGCTTTCTCCACCGCCCCGTGCCCAGCCTGGCCCGGGCACACCCACCTTCTTCTTCCAGGAGGCTGGGTGGCCTCTGGGTCCTGCTGAGGGTGCCGGGAACAACACAGCTGCTGATGTCACGTCCAGCCTCACGCTCCCGTCAGTGCAAATGCCCCCGACTGGCCTTGGTGTCCAGCCAGCCATCCTCCGCAGCAGCCCGCGCTGTGGGTGCAAAGACTTCCAGCCTCCCAGGTGGGGACAGGATCTCACTAAGGCCCTGGCAGCTGAGGTGCGGGCACAGGTTTGTTTTTAATGCAAAAACAAGCGCTGGCTGTTTGACGTTAGATTAAAGGCTTCATCAGGGAGCTTAATCAGGTTGCTACTGGCCTTCGGTCGCCGTTGCCTCCACATCCACTGAGCAGTCACCGACCACGGCAGCGAAATTGGTTCATTTCTCTTTCTGGTGTGTAATGAAGCTCCGGACAGCGCGCCCGGCCTGCCCTCCCGGGGCGGCTGTGAGTCATGTCTCCCCGCAGCCGCTGAGCCGCAGCAGCTGCCCCTCGGCGCCCCTCATCCATCTCGCCCCTCTGCCGCATCCAGCGTCCCGGAACACAGTGTGGTCACGAACTGCCATCGCTCAGAAGACTCCAGAACAGTGTGCAAACTCGCCACGGCTCCCGAGCTCGGTTTGCAACAAACTTTAGCTTTTTATTGGAGTGTCGTGTGCAGATCATTACAAAACTTGCAGTGCTCCCCTTTGGCCATCAAGAAACAGAAACTGGCCTGCTCCCCAGAAGCCCCCACCACCACCACCCTTCTGATGGTGGCCCCTGCCCCAGGGTGGCCCCTGCGCCGATTTCTACATTGTACATAGCTTTGTGCCCATTTTTGCATGTTTATACAGAACTTGTGTGGCGTGTTGCATGTGTTTTTGTGTCCAGTGCAACAAGCAGCCATGAAACAGAACAGGACCCTGGACAGCCGCCCCCCCCCCCCATTGTCCCTCATGCCCCCCAATGCATTGCCAAGGCCCTGAATCCTCAAGAGTCCAGGTGCAGGACCTCCTCCTCCAGGAAGCCCCTCTGGATCCCCTCCCTCCTGAGTGTGGAAACTTCTCCCTCCCTGGCCCCTGCAGCTGGATGTGACCCTCCCACTAGAGTGGAGTCTGGTCAGGTACAGTCTGTGTCCCCTCCTCCATGGACCCCCAGCCTCTGGCTCCGAACCCACCACACGGGGGGATGTTTGTGGCAAGCCCAGTCACGAACAGCACTGGCCTTCGGTCGCCAAGGTTCCCATGTCCTCCCATCTTTTAGCTCATCCGTCTTGAGACAGAAGTTTGCTCACCATCGTGGTCATGTGTTCCAGTGGCAGAGAAGCATCTCCCAGGAGAGAAAGGAAGGAGCACAGAGAGGAGGGAGGGGGGAGAGGAGGTGGCACTGCACCCCTGCCAGGCACTTTACTGCACTCTGAGGACCAGCCATCTCAGCAACCTCCTTAGGTGGGCGGGATTCCCTACATGCTGTGTGACCTTGCACGGTTACTTGACCTCTCTGAGCTTCTGTTTGCTCCTCTGTAAAATGGGGTTTGTGGCACCCACTTCACTGGGCTGTCATCTGGATCAGTGACAACGAGGTAAAGAGCTGGCTAGGGTCTGAACCCTGGAAACACCCACGAAATCTCAGCTACGGTGGTCCCTTTTATGTCTCGTCTGCATCCTCTCTTGGAGGAAAGAGGCTGGTCAGAAAGCTCTTCCACCCTCGGACGAGGCCTGGGAGGTGGATAATGAGATGCTCACAGCCCTACCAGCCTCTCTAGTTTCCTGTGGGCATCTCAGAATCCCTTTGCTCCTTGCGTAGACCCTGGGGATGTGGCCCACTGGAAGCCCCCTGCCAACGAGCATTTTCTCCAAACCGTGTGCAAGACGAGTGGCTGCTCAAGGTGACCCCGACTGCAGGGTGTGCCTGGAGGCCTGCCAGGCCCTGTGAGGAGGGGGCGCCCTGAAAACTGCTCAGGAGCTGCCGAGAGCTTTGAACTCACCTGGCTCTGACACAGGGTCTGGCTCCTGCTTGGGGTTACCTGAACCAGGGTGGGGGGACATGGGATCCTTGCCCAGCTCCATCTCCACTGATGTCACCTCCTCTCTGTCCCCCAGCCCCTCCCTCCCTGTGCCGGTTTGCATAACTGTGTCCCCATGTACTTTGATGCAATCTTGTGGGGCAGATGTATTAGCGTTGATTAGGTTGGAACCTTTTGATTGTTTCCATGGAGATGTGACCCACCCAACTGAGAGTGACACCTTTGATTAGGGTGTGACCTCTTGATTGAATGTTTCCATGGAAACTTGTCCCCGCCCATTCAGCGCGGATCTTGATTAGTTTCACTGAGCTTTCTAAGAGCTCAGACAGGAGCTTGGAGCTGCAGCTTAGAGAGACATTTTGGAGATGGCCGTTGAAAGTAGACTTTTGCTACTCCAGAGTTTGTCTGGGAGAAACTAAGAGAATATGCCCAGATGCCTAGAGAGAAACATCCTGGGAAAAAGCCATCTTAAAATGCAACCTGGGAGCAAAGGAAGACAACGCCAGTCACCTGTCTTCCCGGACAACAGCGGTGTTCCGGACGCCATCGGTCTCCCTCAGTGAAGGCACCCTACCGTTGACGCTTTGTTTGGACATTTTCAAGGCCATAAGATTATAACTTTGTAACCAAATAAACCCCTTTAATGAAAGCCAATCCATTTCTGGTATTTTGCATGAAGGCAGCCTTAGCAAACAGGAACACTCCCTCTCTCCCTCCCCTCTCCCTCCTTCCACCCCCTTCTCTCCTCTGTCTCTGTCCCTCCCTCCCTCTCCCTTTCGTTCCTTCACTCCCCCCTCCTCCTTCCTTCACCTCCCTTCCCCTTCCCCTCATCCACTCCCTCTTCGGGTCCCCTCTGCTGAGTCACCCCGGCCCCCCGGTGAGGGAGCCTTGAGGGGGGAGGGCCTGGCCCAGCCGCCCGCTGCAGGGGAGCTGGCCCCGGTGGGCAGGGCCTAGGGTCAGGTGTGCACCCCAGGTGGGGCCAGGTGCAGGGACAGCTTCAGAGAAGAGGGGCGGGAAGTGCCTGGGGCTCCATCCCGGGCCCAGTAGGGCATCAGCGGAAGGGGCCATGGCATCAGTGAGAGGCCGTGTCCCCTCACCTTTCAGATGATGCCTTCCTCGGTGGACCGGCCACCAGGGCACAGGGTCCCCTCTCGTGTCCACCTGGTCCTGGTGTGGCTGGCACGGGACAGTGGCCTGAACCCCAAAGGGGCCAGGTGGTTTGCAGCTGTGAGAATGGGGCTGCACCCCTAGACAGTGCCCTGGGCTTGGGGAGAAGCAGGTCAGAGCCCACCCTTGGTTCCCAGCCCCAAGCCGGGCGGTCTGGCCGTCAGCACCATCTTTGCACCCAGGCCTCCTGGCTGCACAGAGAGAGCATGAGACCCAGGGTCCAGGGGGTGGGAAGGGACGAGCAGCAGGCCCTCTCCCAGCGCTCCTCCCTGGGCTGTCAGAGACTGAGAAGACCCTCAAGTTGCGTCTTCCCCGTGGATCCCCCCTCCCCCAGCTCCAGTCCTCCCCCTGCCCACGTGGAGACCCTGGCACGGCCCGCCAGTGGGGAGGGGCTGGCAGCTGGTGGGGCGGCAGTCACCCACCTGGCAAAAGTCTGCCTGAGTGAGTTCCCTACTTCACACTGAACAAATGTCCTAAGCTGAATAAAGATGTTATAAATTACAAATAACTAGGGTATTAGAAAATAGAGGGAAAACGTTAGACTCGTGGATCAGGAAAACCTTCCCAAGCAAGATGCAAAACCCGGATGCCGGAAAGGAAAATAATAGCAGGCCTCTGTGGCCTGAAAGACACGTACGCAGTCTATGACGAACAGAAAAATAGACCAGAGAAAGTACATGCAACATTTCTGATAGACAAAGGATAATAATCTGAATAAACAAAAAGCTCCTCAAATTAATTAGAACTAGCTCTCGATAGAAAAGTGGGCAAATGCTCTGAATAGACAATTCATAGGAGAGGAGTAAAAATAGCAATACACGTAAGAAGAATATCTCAACCAGGGAAATTGAAATTACAAAATGAAACAACGAGATTTTGTGTTTTTTTGCCTGTGTCATCGGCCCAGCGCTCACGGGGCAGGGGGAGTGGGCCCGTGTGTGTCACGGGGACGTCAGGAAGAGGGCAACTGGGCAGGCTATGCCACGAAGTAAACTGTACCTGCCCCAGCCTGGGCAACCCGCAGGGGACTGGGGCATCTGGCGCTATTTGTGACATCGTCTTCCTCTGTCCTCAGTGGGACACAGCCTGTCCACCCACTCCCAGCCTATCTTTAAAGCACCCACCGTGGACCCCTTAAAGACGAGGCGAGTCCCTGCAGGGCGAGGAGAGTGGTGGGAGTCGGACAGAGGCTGCCCTTGTACCCGGCCCCCCGGCCCTTGCTCAAGGGGTTCTGTCCCCAGCCCCAGGCCCCCCGCCCGCCTGCACAGCCCTGGTCCTCTGACCCCCGCCGTGCCACGCCCCCCTCAATCCTGAGCAGGAGGGTCCGAGGCTGGGCTGTGGCAGGGTGAAGGGTCACGATGCCCTTGACCCCGGGGTGGTGGGTGCCTGTGTGTGTTCACTGGCATGCAGAGTTTAAGTTCAACCTAAGCCCTGCGTTTCTGGAAAACAGCAAAATTTAGGGCAGCAGGCCACCGTAAAGAATGGCCCTTCCCCGTGTTTCTGGGTGAGACTGGATGCCCCGTGTTCCCCAGGACAAGGCTGGACCCCGACCCTCCCAACCCCCGGCCTTCACCTCGTAAACAGTTAGCTGAGCTGCTTTTACCCTCGGATCCTTGTTAACCAAACTCTGGTGAAGTGTCTCCCCTCCCCCAGGCCCCTGAACTCCAAGGCCTCCAGGAAAGCAGCTGTTTCACCAGAACCTGCTCCTGTCTCCCGTCAGATCAGGCCGCCCTTGCGCCCCACTTCTCCCCCACCCCCGATTCTGCCCTCTCAGGGAAAAGAGACCCCCCCCCCAGCCTTCGGGCCAGGGTCTCCCTAGTGCCACAGCCCCTCGCTCCACTGCAGCAGCCCCGCCCCCTTGTAATGAAGCCCCTCAGGATCAGGCCCGGATCTGTTTCACTGTGATGGGGGGTCCTGGAATGGCAGTTTCAGCAGCTGGCTGGGGGCAGGGGGGTCCCGGGCTGGGTAGGCCCTGCAGGCCCCGTGGATGCCAGCTGCTCCACACACAAGGCTTGGGCCTTCCGTACAGATTCCGGGGTGGGGGTCCAGGGCTGAGCCCCTCTGGCCCCCTCCTCGCCATCTCCTGGGCCAGAACTGGGGGAGGTGCCGCCCCAGTGGCCCCCCAGCTCCTGCTGGCCACAGCCTCCTGGGAGAGGGCCTGCTGCTCGTCCCTTCTCACCCCCTGGACCCTGGGCCACATGCTCTCTGTGTGCAGCCAGGGGGCCTGGGTGTGAAGATGGTGCTGACGGCCAGACCGCCTGGCTCCGGGCTGGGAACCGAGGGTGGGCTCTGACCTGCTTCTCCCTAAGCCCAGGGCACTGTCTAGGGGTGCAGCCCCATTCTCACAGCTGCAAACCACCTGGCCCCTTTGGGGTTCAGGCCATTGTCCCGTGCCAGCCACACCAGGACCAGGTGGACACGAGAGGGGACCCTGTGCCCTGGCGGCCAGTCCACCCAGGAAGGCATCGTCTGAAAGGTGAGGGGACACGGCCTCTCGCTGCTGCCATGGCCCCCTCCACTGATGCCCTACTGGGCCCGGGATGGAGCCCCAGGCACTTCCCGCCCCTCTTCTCTGAAGCTGTCCCTGCACCTGGCCCCACCTGGGGTGTGCACCTGACTCCAGGCCCTGCCCACCAGGGCCAGATCCCCTGCAGTGGGCGGCTGGGCCAGGCCCTCCCCCCTCAAGGCTCCCTCACCGGGGGGCTGGGATGACTCAGCAGAGGGGACCCGAAGAGGGAGTGGATGAGGGGAAGGGGAAGGGAGGTGAAGGAAGGAGGAGGGGGGAGTGAAGGAACGAAAGGGAGAGGGAGGGAGGGACAGAGACAGAGGAGAGAAGGGGGTGGAAGGAGGGAGAGGGGAGGGAGAGAGGGAGTGTTCCTGTTTGCTAAGGCTGCCTTCATGCAAAATACCAGAAATGGATTGGCTTTCATTAAAGGGGTTTATTTGGTTACAAAGTTATAGTCTTATGGCCTTGAAAACGTCCAAACAAAGCGTCAACGGTAGGGTGCCTTCACTGAGGGAGACCGATGGCGTCCGGAACACCGCTGTTGTCCGGGAAGACCGGTGACTGGCGTTGTCTTCCTTTGCTCCCAGGTTGCATTTTAAGATGGCTTTTTCCCAGGATGTTTCTCTCTAGGCATCTGGGCATATTCTCTTAGTTTCTCCCAGACAAACTCTGGAGTAGCAAAAGTCTACTTTCAATGGCCATCTCGAAAATGTCTCTCTAAGCTGCAGCTCCAAGCTCCTGTCTGAGCTCTTAGAAAGCTCAGTGAAACTAATCAAGATCCGCGCTGAATGGGCGGGGACAAGTTTCCATGGAAACATTCAATCAAGAGGTCACACCCTAATCAAAGGTGTCACTCTCAGTTGGGTGGGTCACATCTCCATGGAAACAATCAAAAGGTTCCAACCTAATCAACGCTAATACATCTGCCCCACAAGATTGCATCAAAGTACATGGGGACACAGTTATGCAAACCGGCACAGGGAGGGAGGGGCTGGGGGACAGAGAGGAGGTGGCATCAGTGGAGATGGAGCTGGGCAAGGATCCCAGGACAGCCCCCAGCCCCCATCTCACTTTTCCATTCCCCTTTCAAGTGGTTTGGATCCAGGTTCTCCTTGCTTTCCAGGGGTAACACCTTTCCATCTGTGAGAGGCTTTGAACACCTGCCCCCCACCTGCACCGATCTGCCCTGCACAGCTCTTTTTTGTTAATGGTGAGGTGGACAGCCTCTAAGGTGGCTCCCAATGACCCCGCCAGTGTTGGCGCCTCCCCAGAAGTGTGGCCTGGTCTTACTGACTTGCTTCTAATAGACAGAATACAACAGACACGATGGGATGTGACTTCCAAGATTGGGCTGCAAAAACAGTGGCTCCCAGCTAGGGGCTCTCCCTCTCTGTCTGTCAGCTTGCCCACCAGGGGAAGCCAGCTGCCAGGCCAGGAGGCAGCCTGTGGGGGAGCCCAGGGACCCTTCTCTACCAGTCGAGCTTTCAGATGAGATGCGGCCCCCATGGTGGCCTGGCCACGGCCCCACGAGACCTTGTGCCATTGCCACCGCCATGGCCCTCGAAAACTCTGGGAGATAAGTGCTTGCTGTTTAAAGTTGCTAAGTTTGGGGCCAATTTGTTACACAGCAATAGATAACTATCACAGGAGGTCCCTGGTGGGAACAGATTGGCCTGAGAGAAGGGAGGGGGGCACCTTCTGCACACTGCTGTCTGGCCTTGGAGTTACAGATGGGGAAACAGAGGTCTGGAGCAGGGTGGAGTCCATGTGGGTCTGCTTGGGTCAGGGGCTGAAGCACCTGGAGGCCTGACTTTGGGACCTGGAGACACAAGGTCCCCGAGGGCTTCTTCCCTGGGGAGACATGTTGCTCACTGGTGGGAAGGCCCTGGGGGCTCTGGCAGGTGACAGGCGCAGCGAGGCTGCTCGCCGGGGACTGCAGCTGCTGGAGCAGGGGTCTGGGTGGGAGCGGGCAGGCGAGGGTCTTGTGCAGACGCTGGTCTCTGTGATCAGTCTAAACCGACAGGGGCCCTGTGGCGCATGGGTGGCCCCGGAGGGGAGGGAGTGGCCCTGGGTCACCAGCAGAGCCTCCGGCAGAGTGAGGGGCCCTGGCACCAGCGCCCCTGGGTTCCACAGCCCTCCAGCTGCCCTGGGGAGCCCCAAAGCCTCCCGCGAAGGGGAGGGGAGCAGGAGGCCGACACGCCCACTTCTGCACCTCAGCTCTCCCCACTTCCTCACTGGGCCTCTTGGCTCCATTCTCCAGGCAGAGCATTTTTAAAATGTTAATAGGAAAAGTCCCTTCAGCCCCCTTTTTATAACTGGTGGCTCCCATTTCTCACCGGGTGCAGACCACACTCTCTCGGTGGCCAGGGGGCCCCTGCGCGGCCTGGCGCCTGCCTCCCCCCGGTCCTCTCCCCTGCTCCGTGCTCAGCCCCCCGCCTGCCTGGCTTCCTCCGCCCCAGGACCTCGGCACATGCTCTGGGTGGGGAGCAAGCCTGGATGTTGCGTCCCCTCTCTTCTCATTCTGGGGGCTCTTGTGTCCTGCGGAGGCTGGGAACTAACCCCGACACCTCCCAGGGTGCAAATCAGTTGCTGCACGGGGAGCTGGCCGCAGTCCCATGTTGCCCATGTGGAGGGTGCTGGGAGGTCACATGGGGTGGCCGGGCTGTGGCTCCCCAATCACAGCACCAGCAGCTTGTCCTTGAACTCGAATGACCCAGGGGCAGCCTCCACATCCTCTCTGGTTGTGCATTGGGCAGCAGCTTCCCGGCAGGCCAGCTCTGGGGTTGTCTCCCAGGGGCCATCCTTTTAAGCCTGGCCAGGGGCCGACTCCCACCTGCCCGGCACCCTCAGAGGCTGCCATCTCCCTGTATAAGTAAGTCCCTTTGGGCTCGAGGTGCCCCGGGTGGTTTCTGTTGCCTGCAGCCGAGCTCTAGCTGATGCTCTGTTCCCTCAGCCTGGAAGGTTCCCCGCCTGCCGGCTGAGCTAACCCTGGTTACCCTGCCCGGCCCCACCAGGGAAGCTTTCTTGGATACCTCCATCCCCCACCCCGGCTGGGCCAGACCCCTCTGCCACGGGCCCTTCTCAGCACATGTCCCCACTGTGCTCCTACATTTATTTGGAGATTCTTTGAATCTGACCTGACTCCCCTCTGTGCTGCAGGCTCTGTGAGAGCTGAGCCAGGTCTGCTCTTGCTCACAGTTCAGAGTCCAGCAGAGGGGACGGCAGGTGGAGACGGGGGGACGGCAGGAGGGAGGCCGAGGAGGAGGGACAGTTGTGGGGCGAGTGCAAACATGCTTTGGGACCTGCAGAATGCCGGGCAGATCTTGGTCGCTCTGTTATCGTGTCCTAAGTTGCTTTTTCAGGCTCCAATTCCGGGTCACGGTGAGGGGAGCTCGTGCCCCGGCTTCTGGAGAGATGACAGTGTTGGTGCCAGCTGAAATGCAGGACATCCAGTCAAACTGAGATGTCAGATAAATAACAAATAATTTTTCAGTGTAAGTATATCCATGAACTATTGGGGACATACTGGTACCAAAAATTTGGGGGGATTTATCTGAAGTTCTCATCAATGGGGCACCTTCGGTTATTGTTTGTTAACCCTGGGAACTGCCTGCCAAGAGCAGGGGGGCTGACCCTGGGGAGATCTGAACTTCTGGCTTTCAGCCACATCACCCTGTTCCTTGCTTGGATATGGGAGCTCAGAACTCATCCAGGAAGAGTCAGAGCCTGATAATTAAATGACTCCACAGCCCCAAGCTTGTCCTACTCACCTCTTCAGCCTGGGCCTTTGGGCAGAGAACAAGTTGAAAGAGTCCTGGGAGGATGGGGTGGGTTGGGCTGTCTTAATAAGGTGATGAGCTCCCCATTGTGGGAGGTATGCAAGTCACAGAACTCAGCAGGAGGGTTGCATGAGACTAAGAATGTGATGGAGAGAGGAAGGGATAGGTGCTGGAGAGGAGACCAACAAGGGCTTGCCTATGCCACTGCGTGGATCCTGAGAGCGGGGCAGACACGACCCAGTGGAAGGAGCGGGCGAGGGGGAGCACAGGCCACGGGAGCCACACGTGTGGGAGGCAGCTGGAGGCGCCTTGGGGTGGGGCAGGCTGGAGACGCAATGACATGACGCGGCTGCTACGACAGATGAGCGCTGCCTCAGTGGCTACAACCACACACATTTATCACCTGACAGTTCTAGCGGTCCAAAGCTCAAAACAGGTCCATCGGGGCTAAAAGCAGGGTGCCGGCAGGGCCGCGTTCCCTCTGGAGGCTGTCGGGGAGAGTCCACTCCTCGCCCTTTCCAGCTTCTCGGGGCCTCCCCGCCGCGGCTCACGGCCCCTTCCTCTTCCGAAGCCAGTGCCAGCCCGTCGAGCCTGTCCCATGTCCCGGCATTCGGACCCCGACTCCACCACTTCCTTCTCCCACATTTAAAGGACCTTTGTGGGACGCCAGGCCCACCCAGAGAACCAGGAGGGCCTCCCCATCGCGGGAGCTGTAACTTAGCCACACCTGCCAAGCCCTTTGGTGTGTAAGTTAGGTATTTGCAGATTTGGGGATGAGCATGTGCCCGGGGTCTGTGGAGAGGGGCACGTCAAGGGGGGCTCATCCGAGACCGCCTGGAGACCCACCTCGGCCATGTGGGCCTTTTCTTGAGGCCCTGGGGAGCCCCTGGCAGGTTTTCAGGGCCCGGACCTGGTCTCTGGTTGGCAGGGGTGTGGGCGGGGGGCAGCCTGAGCTGCCTGGGGGGAGGTGGGGGGCCGGGGTCTGCTGAGGCAGAGCCGGCGAGGGCTGCAGCTGGGCCTCACCTCCTCCGCGGCCCGCTGCCGGGCACACATGCTTTACATTATGGCTTTGAGAGTGTTTTCCATCCTGGTCTGGCAGGGGGGACACATGCTACAGACAGTCCTGGAGGGGCTGGGCTGGGCTGCGGCGGAATTCCCAGCCTGTGAGCTCTGCCTGTGGAGATGAGGGCTTGGGGCTGATTGGTGCAGGACGGGAGGGGGGGATCGGAGTGTGCAGCTCCCCAAACCCCCAGCCACGCCAGGCCGAGCTCTGCTTTCTGTAAAGCCTGGGCTCGGGGCTCCATCAGGGACACGGGCCCTTCCAGCCGGAAAGGTCGGGCCAAGGTCAGCAGTGGCTGGGATGGTGAGCTTCTCAGACTCAGCCCGGCGGGGGGGCCTGGGCTAGGCCATGTAGAGTCTCGATCCCCTCCCTTCTATTTTTGCCCAGTCCTCATCCTAAGGAAGTCTCTGGCCTCCAGCTTTCCATGCTGGGAGTCGGGCCACAGGCCAGAGGTGTCCAGATTTGGGCTCCAGGCTGCCAGGCTACACTGGGGCCAGAGGCAACCCCTATTCTGTGAGTCTTAGGAGAATTCAAAAGGGCCCTCATCAACCACCCCATGATGCTCTCCGTGGTGTCTGGGCACCAGCCTTGGGGGAGAGCCTCCTGCCTCCCCCACCTCTCCAGCCTGATTTTCAAACTCTTTCCTCCAACCAATGCCAGCCCCAGTCCTCGCCGCCACCACCATCTCCACTGTCCACCCCACCTCCCTCCGTCCACACCCATCGGCCGCTCCTGCCACGATGGCCCCTCTGAGGCTCCTTCCGTCTGCACCCTGGTCTGCTCTGTCTCCCTCAAACACAGCCCACACTTCCTCCCTCCTGCACCCCTGTATTTGTGCTCCTCCTCCGTGCCACACCTGTGCCAGGAGCTAAGGACACAGCTGTGAAGGACACAGACACAAATCCAGCCCTCACAGGGTGACTGAAACCACCGGTGACATCCAAAACCACCTCCTTGCTGCTTCCTGACTGTGCCCAGAGCTCCCCGCCTTGGGGACTTCGTGCTGCCCCCCGCCCTGCGACACCCTCCCTCCAGCTCATGCCTGGCCTCCCTGGCGGGGGACACTTCTTCTGAGTCTTTTCTGGAGCTAACTCGTTCCTGCTCCTCACTGCAGCCCACCCTTTCCTGATCTTGATTCTCAAAACACTGGGTCTGGACCCCAGACCCAGAAGGTATTACTCTCTTGTAGGACAGCTGGGTGTCTGGGCATCTCTACCCAGCCCTGCCCCGGAGCCTGGCTCAGTGGGCTGCACGCAGGGCGAGCTGACGAGTGTTGGTTTCCCTGCACAGCATCGCTTTGGAAAGTTGTGAACTGGAGACTGAGTGATGCAGCCTCTGATGTCTGCCCCTTAGCCCTAGTGCCCAGGGCAGCGCCTGGTGAATGGGGAGTGAGAACCATAGCCCTGAATGCTTCTGGGGCAAGGGCAGGTCAGGGGTTGTGGGTGCCGGGAGGAGGGAAGTTGGGAAAGACCTCCTAGAAAGGGGGACATTTGAGCTGGGTTGTGAAGGATGAGTAGGAGTCTATGGAAAGGAAACGTGGAGAAACATTTGTATCCCTATAGAGGAGGGGTCGGCAAACTATGACCCAGGGACTAAATTCAGTCTAAGGACTAGTTTTCTATGGCTCCAGGAGCTGAGAATGGTTTGCACAATTTTGGAAAATGTAAGTAAAACAAAAGAGAATGTGCTACAGAGACTGGATGCAGCCTGTGAAGCCTGAAGTTTGGCCATACACGGAAAGGTTTACTGAGCCCTCTGCACATGGGAAGGTGCTTAGGGAGTGCCCCTCTCCTGGGAGCCTGGAGGGGACAGAGGACAGGGACTTGAGCAGATTTGCACGTGGAGAGGGTCCTGGAGGCAGAGGCTCCACCTGCTTCCTCTGCACCCGGGCGAGCCCCTGTCCCTCTCGGGCCCGCCAGCCGTCCAGCCAGAACTGTGACCCACGGGCCTGGAGGGAGAGGACACCCGCTCTCGTTTTGGAATGAGCCGTATTTTCCACGGCCGGCTGGATCTGGAGACGCTGAGCAGGATGACGTCCACAGCTCAGCAACGTTTCAGCTCTAATGAGCTGGAATCCTGGTGGTTTCTTCTAAGTCCACTGTGTTTACCCCAATCAGCGATCGAAGGTTGGCTGGGATGGTTGTCATTTTTCTTTTGATTAGTCTCTTGGCAGCTCAGCCTGTTTTCCAGGAAAGGCCTCGCTTTCCCCGTCTCTGCTGGGTTGACAGCATCCTCGGGGGCCCCAGCCGGAGCTGCGGGTCACGGCGGAGGACCCTGGACATCCCAAGCAATGGGGCGCCTTACATCTGCACTAGGTAGTGAGCATCCCGAGGGCATCCTGAAAACAGGGGCCGTTTCTTAGCTATTGTCTTAGTTTGGGTTCCCCGAGAAGCAGACCCTGAGACAAGGTTCAACTGGAAAGGATAATGGGGGAAGGTGACCCCAGAAAACACCAGTGAGGGGGCCAGGATGCATTTCTGTGCCAGCTCCCTCTGGAGGCATCCCAGGTGCATTCCCCTGGGGAACGCCAGGTGCCTTGGAGGTAGATACCCCACCCGCAGGGCGAGGGCCCCAGAGCTGGGCTGCTTGCCCCTCAGCTCCCAGGACAGCCCCAGTCTTACTGGCTGGCCACACATGGGCAGTGCAGCCTTTTGCAGCTTCAAAGAAAGCCCCTCAGGCCCAGGGATGGCATCTCTGGCAGAGGGGAGGGGGTGCTGGGATGTAGATCCTGGGGACACAGGCAGGTAACACCTGTTCCCCTTGACTCTGCCACCAAGCCCTGGCCCCTGCCATGTGCAAGAGCGCTGACTGGCCAAGTGGCTCTCCACCTGCACACATGCATGTGCACACACATGCCCACACCCAGCTGGCACCCCAGCACCTGCCTGCCTGAGTTTCTACATACCTGCCCTGCACCGGGCTCAGGGACCAGGGACCAGGGAGGCAGGTCCTCACCGTGCCTCGGCTTCCAGGGCTCAGCGTGGCACCATGCATACAGAAGGCACTCAGTAAGGTCTTCTGAGTCCTGAGGCAGTATGCTGGCTCAGGAGCAGCTGGGAGGACATGGCCAGGGCCCCCGAACAGCAGGACAAGGTGTTCGGGGCTTCCAGAATGCTCCAGGGGCCAGACCAGCCCTCCCTCTTGGGGCAAGAACGCTTGCCCCTTGCTGTCATGAAGTTCACAACCCCATGCACATCCGGTTTTTGCCCCGTGCAGCTGGGGCACCTGGCTGGGAAAGCCTGCAGGTGGGTGGGGAGATGCAGTCTGAGCTGGATTCTCTGCAGCGGCCCCAGATCCTGGCTGGTGATGCTCTTCCCTTCCCTTGCGGCCCGGGACGCAGCTCAGGGGGCACCTGCTCAGCAGCCAGGGAGGGTCAGGTCTGGGAACCGCATCTTACAGCTGCCCGACTCAGGGGTCCAGGGCTGGGGATTGACTCAGCACACCGGGCTCCAGAGGGTCAGGTGGCCCTGGAGGAGATGCTGGTTCTTTCCTCCCAGACAAATGACCAGAAACAAACACACGTTGATTTTCTCACAGTTTCCATGGGGCAGGGGTCCAGCTTAGTGGGGTCTGCTGCTTGGGGTCTCACAGGGCTGTAATCAAGCGTTGGCCCGGCTGTGTTCTCATGTGGAGACCCAACTGGGGGAAAGCCCGCGTCCAAGTTCGTTTGCTTGTTGGCAGAACTCATTTCCGCACAGCTGTAGGACTCACAGCTCACTTCTTCAAGGCCAGCCAAGGAGCGTTTCTGACCTCAGGGAGGGCCCAGTCCTTTCTTTATTTTAAGATTTTTTTTTTTCTTTTACTTTTTTAAATTAGATTAGGTGTTGGGTTACAGAAAAATCATGCATACAGTATAGAGTTCCCATATACCACTCTATTATTAATATCTTGCATTGGTTGTATGTCTGTTACAATTGATGAAAGCACATTTTTTAAATTGTACTGTTAACTGGGATTAATAGGTTTCACTGTTTGTGCAGCACCATGGATTTTTAAGGTTTTTATTCTAGTAACATATATACAACCTAAAATCTACCCTTTTAACCATATTCAAATATGTAATTCAATGTTGCTGATTATGTTCACAAACCGCTACCACCTTCCATTATCAACCTTTTCTATCACCCCAAATAGAAATGCTGCACATTTAAGCATCAACTCCCCATTCCCCAGCCCTGCCTCATGCCCTATAACCTATACTCTAGATTCCGACTCGATGAATTTGCTTATTCTAATCATTTCAAATCAGTGAGATCATACAATATTTGTCATATTCACTCAGCATGATGTCTTCAAGTTTCACCCATGTTGTCACACATATCAGAACTTCATTCCTTTCGCGGCTGAATAATATTCCATTGTGTGTATATCCCACATTTTGTTTATCCATTCATCGGTTGATGGACATTTGGGTTGCTTCCGTCTTTCGGCAGTTGTGAATAATGCTGCTGAACAACAGTGTGCAAATGCCTGTTCAATTCCCACTTTTGGTTCTTTGGGATTGCCAGTTCATGTGGTAATTCTATACTTAACTTTCTCAGGAACAGCCAAACCGTTTTCCACAGCAGCTGCCCCATTTCACATTCCCACCAGCAATGAGTGAGTCCCTCCTTCTCCACATCCTCTCCAACACTTGTGATTTTCCATTTTTTAAATAGTAGCTGTCCTAGTGAGTGTGAAATGGTATCTCACTGTGGTTTTGATTTGCATTTCCCTGACGGCTACTGATGCTGAGTACCCACCTTCATATGTGCATTTGGCTATTTGTGCTTTTAGATTCTTTGGAGAGATGTCTGTTCAAGTCTTTTGCCCATTTTTAAATTGGGTTGTTTGTCTTTTTGTTGTTGAGTTGAAGGATTTCTTTGTATATTCTGGGTATTAAACCCTTATCGGATATGTGGTCACCAAATATTTTCTCCCATTCTGTAGTTGTTGTTTTACTTTCATGGTGAAGTCCTTTGAGACACAAAATTTTTAAATATTGATGAGGTCCCATTTATCAACTTTTTCTTTCATTTCTTCTGTTTTGTAGATAAAGTCAAAGAAATCATTCCTAAAAATAAGGTTCTGAAGATGCTTCCCTACATTTTCTTCTAGGAGTTTGATAGTTCTGGCTCTTGTATTTAGGTCTTTGATCCATTTTGAGTTGATTTGTGTGTACGGTGGGAGGTTGGGGTTGGTCCCTCTGCTAAAGGGTGCTGACTGATTAAGTCAGGCCCACCCAGGATAATCGTCCTTTTGACTTGCTTAAAATCAACTGATTTGGGGACTGGACTACATCTGTAAAATCTCTTCCCTCTTGCCATATCCTACTGATTAGAAGCAAGTCAAGGAGAAGGATCACCAGGGGTGGAGGTGGGGGCTTCACATTCCCAGATGCTGCCCCTATTCACGCAGCCTGAGGTGGGCACTGGGCGCCTTCTCTGGACCCCGCACCTATGGAAAGGGCACTGATGCTGGTAGTGTCCAAGGAGCCCCTTGTAGGGGGAGGGGATGCTGGGGATGGGGCATGAGCTACCTGTCCCTCAGGCCCCACAAAAGGGCTGGGCCCTGCAGGGTGGGGTGCGGTGGGCCCTGAGTGAGTCCTACCTCCCACCTGCGTGATCGTCGCCTGATTCCCCTGACCCAGAAGCCTGAACGGGGCCCCCAGACCGAGAACCCCCACATACAGGCGTTGCTAGGCCACCTCTGTCCTACCTGCTCTTCGACTTGGGCCTGAGGTACCCTGCAGGGAGCTGGTGGAGGGTGGACTCAGGGCAGGGCTCCATGACTTCCTCGTGGCCTTGGGAACGTCTCTGAGAGCCCAGTCGTGAGAGCAGACGGGAGCCCGGTGGCCCCGAGGAGGGCCCAGCCAGGAGGTGCAGCAGATCCTGGAAAGTCCCCCTCGGCTCCCCTCCTTCCCAGGCTTGTGCAGTTTTGTAGGAAAGAAATACTCTTTCCCCTGTTTCTTTCAAAGAAAAGACAAGCCGTGAGACGCTGATACTCAGGGCCTGGAAGCGGCCTATGGAAAAATGGAGACGAGGCAGCCCACAGGGCTGCTGCAAAATGCCGACCCCCTCGCCGTGGTGGGCGCAGAAACCGGGAGCGGGCCGGGGCCAAGCCATGCACCGTGCAGACCCCTCTTCCCTGCCAGACCACGGGGTCCCCCGGAGCCCCCACCTGGACACGTGCCAGCTGTCCCCCGTACCTTGCTGCCTCCAACCCGCAGGCTCCCGAGGCCAGAAACAGCCTCTATTTTTAATTTGCATTTTCAAAAGGCCCCCACTCCCCTGGCCCGGCCGGGGGTTGGCCTCGTGCCCTGGCACGACTGACCGACATGTTGGAAAAAGTGAAGTGGAGGATGTCCCGCTGTCTACCTCTGCGTGGGCGGGGCTGGGGCGAGGGCCGGTTTGAGAAGGAGCTGAGCTGTGGGTCGGTGGGAGCACAGGGAGGTGCTGCCCTACCCCTCAGAGTTTGGGGGAGCCCCTCCTCCCCAGGACCCAGCGCCTCCCCTTAAATACCAGGGAGGAGGCTGCAGCCCAGGGACGCCCCTACCAGGCTCAGCCCCAGCTCAGGGCTCCTTCTTTCTGAGCAGGCTCCAGCTTGTTCCATTTTGCAGCAACAGGAAACTGTGACCTCACTTGGTAATTCCTCAGCGTGGGGTCGGCACACCCCGTAAGGGTCCAGTGGCTGCGGGGAGCTGGGGCGGGGAAGCCCTCCAGCCCACCTTCCGAAACCTGCAGGCTGCGGAGCTGAGGCCCCTCGAGCTGCGGGCACACTAGGTGCCCCAAGGCCGGGTCAGAATTGCTGCTCCAGACCCAGCTCCCCCGACGCACAGCGGTGGCCAGTGGGCCCAGGGAGGGACGGTGGCCGTCGGCTGGGGCTGCCCGTGCCTGGCACTGCCCTGGCTCCATGAGTGCCTGGGCCATGGCACACTCAGGGCTGAGCGGGAGCCAGGTGTGGTCGGCAAGGCGAGGGCCCCGAGGGCGCCCAGGCCCTGGTGCCTGGAACCTGTGGGTACGTCACCTGACATGGCAGGGGGACTTGGCCGAGATGGTGAAGCTAAGGATCTGGAGCTGGGGGTCGGTCCTGGATGATCTGGGGTGACCCCGCGTCATAAGGTCCTTGTAAGGGAAGGGGGGAGCAGGAGGGCCGGGGTTGGAAGGAGACGGGGCGGTGGAAGTGGATATACGGTGATGAGGCCACGAGCCAGGAGACTGCACAGCCCCTAGAAGGTGGAAAAGAAAGGGACGAGTTCCCCTTCGGAGCCTCCAGAAGGAACCAGCATTCCCAACACCTTGATTTTAGCCCCTAGACCTGTTTTGGGCTTCCGCTCTCCAGAACTGTTAGAGAATCCGCTTGTGTTGTTTTAAGCCAAGATCGTGGTCATTTACTACAGCAGCCCTTGGGCACTCATACACCAAGTATGCAGCCGGTGCTCAATAAATGTTAATGAAGTTGGTTGGAGAATGAGAGAGGCCAAGGAAGACCTGAGGATTCCTGCTGTAGCACTGGGGGTTTGCTAAAGGCCCCGACCTCAGGGTCGAGCGAGCATCTGTAAACTCAGAGACGACATTGCTCCTTTCTGGGGTTTGGGCTCCTGGATGGACTGGAGAAGGGCCCCCCTCCTTGTTGATTTGTGGGTGTGTTTGATGGACTGGGAGATGGTGGGTCTCTGCTCCCGACTGCGCGTATCTACTGGGGAGAGCGCCACAACCCGCTCCCCACGGAAGCTTTGTGGTCGGGGGTCCAGGGCTGGCCTTGGAGGAGATGCTGTTTCCTGGGGTTTCAGTGGGAGATCTCATTTCAGCCACAAGCTGGCCTCTGACCGGCTTCCCTGTCTTCTCAAATCTGAGATCGCCTCGACTCCACCATCTGCTTCACACATCTCAGACCGTCCACTGCCCCCCATGCTCTTGATTCCATATCCAGGGAAGAGGCTTCAGAAATTATGAGTTTTGGAGACAGGCAGAGCCAGGCTTGCATGGTGGATGTTTCAGCATCTGTCTAGCTGTGGCCTGACCACTCTGACCCTCAGTCTCTTTGTCCATACCATGGGGGGAATCACCCTTACCTTATCTCTGCTAGGGAGGTGGGGGTGGATTGTGAACTGTAAATCGGAGTGCACAGGCTCAGGGGAGGATGGTGGCAATAACTGCCAATACTGTTAAATTGTTGATCTTGTGGATATTTCTGGAACAGAAGGAGGTGATCCTTGAAAGGGGGAGGCAGGGACCAGGCTTTGGCTGTCTCCTGCAGGAATGCTCGTGCTGGAGCAAGGCCAGAGCCCAGGGGTACTTACACCAGGGCCACACAGCACCGGCAGGTCACCGATGGCACCCAAGCCACCAAAGCCAATGTGCCCAGCTCCGTCCTGGCCAACTTCTTCTCTGGTCTCTGCACCACCCACCACCCACCTCTCCAGTCACTCCTCCATCTTCCTTGCCCACCCATTCATCAGTGGTGCTCCTTGGGGCATCAGCTCTAGGATCCTTGTCTGCTGCTGCCCCCTGGGTGAGTCTGGTTTTCACGGGCTCCATGGATACAGCAGTAGGGGGTCCTGTCCTCAAGGAGAGCCCAGCCCCCAGGACCACCTAGGCCGAAGGAGGTAACCCGGGTGCAGAGAGAGTGGCACTGGCAGAAAGCAGCACAGGACAGGCATCACGGGCAGGGGAGGGGTCCTGAGCCCCCGGGTCATCAGGAGACGGTTCCTGGAGGTGAGTCCAGAAGGATGAGAAGGATGGTCCAGGTGGAAATAACATAATCTTTTTTGAACAATGACCACTGAGCAGCTGTGCTAGGCCCTTCCTGCATTCATTCAACAGGCATTTATTGTGAAGCCAGTATTTGCCTCAACATTCTCATCTTTACACACCTATGATAATTTACTCACCCAGCTACCCCATAAGCTCCTTGCCAATGTCCCGCTTTGACAGATGAACAAACCCAGGCACAGGAAGTTTAAGCCACGGATGCCACGTTGCCCAGCAAGTCGGCGGCAGAGCTGGGAGTTGAACCCAGGTCTGTGCATCCACCTTGCCACACTGAGGAGGGGCAGGGAGCAGGAAGGGGAAGCTGAAGGAGGGTCTGATCTGAGCGGCAGTAGCTGGGGAGAGGCGGCGGGGGGCAGAGAGACTTGCACCAGAACCCCGCTTTCGCTCCTGAACCTCTCACCAAGATTTCTTTATCCAAGCATAAGAGCTTCAGGAATTCTGCAAACTCTTTGAGAATATTTTTAATTTGTATTTTCCTTTTAATAATAGTCTGAAAAAATAGTTTATCAGTTTTAAAGGCCAAACTTCTCCTTGCCATGAAAACTGACTTTTGTTTCTTAAGTGTCTTCCACAATGAGGCTCATGGCTCCTGCGAGGTGCACTGGCATATCCGAGGACTTTGTTTCCTTCTGATATGGTCAGGAAAAACAGAATTGAAGAACAAACTTGTGGTTTAAGCCAAGATGAAGTAGTCCCACTTTTCCTCAGTCCCTTTCACAACCAAAAACCTCTGGACATGACATAACAGTAAACACAGGAGCACTTTGAAAGGTGACGAGAGGAGGTGAACCAACGGGGAGCCACGGGACTCGGGGAGCAGCGCGGCCGTGAGCTCCGGGTTTTCTCTGTGCCCCCCTGTGCCCTGGCCTGGGTGCTGGGGAAGCCTGTGACCCAGAAACAATCATCACAGACAACCAAAGCCCCAGGGAAAGCCTGCTCCCTCCAGCCAAGGGGCTGGGGAAAGGGCAGCTTAGCAGAACAGAAGACCCTTTTGAAAACACCTGCCCCACTCCAGCCAAACAGCAATGGAAAAACTGTCCCAGCCCCCCGAACCCCCACCCCCCAACCCTGACCACCAGACGGTCAGCAGGGCCTGGTAGAGACCCAGCTGCTGCCCACCCACCCAGGGGCAAGGAGGCAGTTTGAGTCAGTTGCTCTTCTTTCACCAGTGTTGTCACTGGGCTGGGGAGGTGGGGTGGGGAGGAAGGCCACTTCCCAGGCACCCCCGTCAGAAATGGGGCAGTGCGAGTTGATGGTCCATTTTAGCCAAGGGTGCATCAAAGGGGCCAGGCAGGGAGCTGGAAATCCACCCCCACCAGGCCTGCCCATGACAGCTACACACAGCAACTGTCTGCTAAGAAGATTAAATAGGATCCAGAGTCTCATGACATAATATTCAAAATATCTAAGCTACAATAAGAAAATCACTTGTTATACCGAGAACCAGGACAATCACAACTTGCATGAGAAACAATAATCAACAGATGCCGGCAGTGGGATGAATCAGATGTTGGAAATAACTCCCAGTGACTTTTTTTTTTTTTTTTTTAATCATCATTTTATTGAGATATATTCACATACCACGCAGTCATACAAAACAAATTGTACTTTCGATTGTTTACAGTACCATTACATAGTTGTACATTCATCACCTAAATCAATCCCTGACACCTTCATTAGCACACACACAAAAATAACAAGAATAATAATTAGAGTGAAAGAGAGCAATTGAAGTAAAAAAGAACACTGGGTACCTTTGTCTGTTTGTTTCCTTCCCCTATTTTTCTACTCATCCATCCATAAACTAGACAAAGTGGAGTGTGGTCCTTATGGCATTCCCAATCCCATTGTCACCCCTCATAAGCTACATTTTTATACAACTGTCTTCGAGATTCATGGGTTCTGGGTTGTAGTTTAATAGTTTCAGGTATCCACCACCAGCTACCCCAATTCTTTAGAACCTAAAAAAGGTTGTCTAAAGTGTGCGTAAGAGTGCCCACCAGAGTGATCTCTCGGCTCGTTTTGGATTCTCTCTGCCACTGAAGCTTATTTCATTTCCTTTCACATCCCCCTTTTGGTCAAGAAGATGTTCTCCATCCCACGATGCCGGGTCTACATTCCTCCCCGACTCCCAGTGATTTTAAAGCAGCAGCCAGAAATGCTTCTACCAAAATTATGAACATGCTCAAAACAAATGAAAAAAATAGGAATTCTCAGCAAAGAAAGGGAAGATGTAAGAAAGCATCAAAGGGAGATTTTAGAACTAAAAACTTCAATAACTAAAATAGAAAATTCACAGGACGGGCTCAAGAGTAGATTGGAGATGATAGAGGAAAGAAGTGGTGAACTCAGTGATAGATCATAGAAATCATCCAATCTGAACAAAAGATGGCAAAAAAAAAAAAAAAAAAAAAAAGAATAAGCTCTCAGGAACCTGAGTGACTATAACAAAGTTCTAACATTTGTGTCATCATGGTCCCATAGGAGAGGAGGAGAAAAGATGGAACTTAAAAGGAAAGTATTCAAAGAAATAATGGCTGAAATTTCCCCAAATTGGATGAAAGATACAGACCAACAGATCTGAGAATCTGAGTGAATTCCAAACAGGATAAACCCAAAGAAATCAATGCCAAGAAACATCCTAATCAAACACATGGACTCTAAAGACAAAAATTTCTGAGAGCAGCTAGAGAGGAATAACATACTATGTATAGGATAAAAACAATTAGAATAGCAGCTTATTTCTCATTCGAAACCATGAGGGTCAAAAGGAAGTGGTACAACATTACTCAAATTCTGAAGGAAAAGAACCATCAACACCAAATTCTACGTCCAGCAAAATAGTCTTCAGAAAAAAAAAAGAAAACAAAGGCATTCTCAGAGGAAGGGAAACTAAGAAAAATTGACACCGACAGACTCACCCTAAAAGAATGGCTAAAGGAATTTCTCCAAACAGAAAGGATATGATAATAGAAGGAGCTCGGAATTTCAGAAAGGAAGAACAATGCAAAGGGTGAAAATAGGGGTAAGTATCATAGACTATTTTCTTCTCATGAGTTTCAAAAATTATATTATAACATCATCTAATGGGACACTCAACGTATGTTAAGGAAACACGTAAGAACATTTTATTTGAAAAACAGAGAGGGAAATTGTGGTGTCACCTCCAACATGTAAAGAGCTTGGAAATTATTGTTTCCATCGTTAAAATAAGAAAAAAGCTGAACAAACTGAAAATCAGTGACTTTTATTGGAGCCATCAGAGAACTAAGGTCACAGGGAGACGGCCACCCCCAAAGCTGGAGGAGCAGGGGAATAAGGAGGTTTACAGCAGAAATTGGCTGATCTGGAACCAAAGCCACTGGAATCATAAACTGGAAGAAACACTTAAATGGTAATTTCCATGAATTGCTGCAGGCTGTGAGGAGAACCCTGGGAGCAGGAAACTTTTGGGGGCCACATTCTTAGGGGTAGCCCCACACTTTCATGAGTTTTATCTCCTGGAATTTTACAGGTTTCTCATGGTGAAGACCCAAGAACAATCCCCTTGAGGCTCTGAGGGGGTAATGGGAAATTTTGAAATATATCCAGAGCATTTTACATTAAAAAGTATGTTCTCCGTGGTAACAACTTTACCAGAAATTTATTCAATTAGAGGAAAGAGCATTTACCTGACTTCACTTCCCTTTAGCTTTCCTGCCCCACCTAAGGGTGAGGGGACTAAGAAACCCTTGAGGGGGTCACAGTCCAGGAGCACAGGCCCAGTAAAAATCGAGATTTAATCTAAGGTATAGAATACTTTCCCTCCCCATCACCTTACCACCACATGCGCAGGGCTCCAGTATAATACAAATGTTTATACCTTGTGCCTGTTTAAATGTATTATGTCCCCCAGAAAAAGCCATACTCTTTGATGCAGTCTTGTGGGGGCAGACATATTAGGGTTGATTAGATTGTAATTCTTTGATTGAGTGTTTCCATGGAGATGTGACCCACCCAACTGTAGGTGATAATTCTGATTAGATAGTTTCCATGGAGGTGTGGCCTCGTCCATTCATTGTGGGCCTAGATTAGTTTACTGGAGCACTATATAACCTGAAACAGAAGGAATGAGATTGCTACAGCCAAGAGGGACATTTTGAAGAGCACATGGGAGGTGAGAGAGAGCTTCAGCTTACAGAGACATTTTGGAGATGGCCTTTGAAAGCAGACTTTTACTCCAGAGAAGCTAGGAGAGGACAAATGCCCCAAGAGCAACTAAGAGTGACATTTTTGAGGAGCTGAAGCCTAGAGAAGAATGTCCTGGGAGAAAGCCATTTTGAAACCAGAACTCCAGAGCAGACGCCAGCCACGTGCCTTCCCAGCTAACAGAGGTTTTCTGGACACCAATAGCCATCCTTCAGTGAAGGTAATCCTTACCTTGGACACTTTATGGCCTTAAGACTGTAACTGTGTAACCAAATAAGCCCCCTTTAATAACAGCCAATCCGTCTCTGGTGTTTTGCATCCCGGCAGCATTAGCAAACTGGAACATACCTGAAAGAGTTGCAAGGTGCACACTCTATTTAAGGAATACTTAGGGAGGCCCAGAGAAAACAGGGAGACAAAAACAAGGGCACCAGGTGCAATCTGAAGACTTTGGCACCCTCGGCTACAGCAAACGTGAAGCATATGCCAAGTCCTAGCCAGATGAACATAAAACCTAACACTAAAGGCCTATTTGCCTCAAGTCCTGCTATCTGACAACTCATGCCTGGCTTTCAACAGAAAATTAAAAAGCACGTTAAACAGAAATAGAAAGCACAGTCTGAAGAGAAAAAGAAAGCAGACTCAGATATGATTCAAATTTTGGAATTATCATACAGGAAATTTTAAAGAACTATGATTAATATGTTAAGGGCTCTGTATTAGTTAGGGTTCTCTAAGGAAACAGAACCAAGAGATATCTGTAAATACAAGATTTTATAAGAGTGTCTCACACAACTGTCAGGATGCACGAGTCCAAATTCCACAGGGCAGGATGCACAAGTCCAATTCTGTAGTGCAGGATGTACGAGTCCAAATTCTGTACGGCAGGTAGCAAACTGGCAACTCTGATGAAGATGTTTGATGAACTCCTCAGGAGAGGCTGGCTAGCCAAAGAAAAAGTGAAGGTTCTCTCTCTTCTCCCTTAGAAGTCTTCAATTGATTGGATTAAATCCAGCTGATTGAATTATCTCATTGCGGAAGACATGCCCTTCATTGATGTAATCAGTCACAGATGCAGTCAGTTGACTGATGATTTAATAAACCAACCTTCTGGTTTATTAACCAGCCACAAATGTCCTTGCAGTAACAGTTAGGCCAGTGCTTGCTTGACCAGACACCTGGGCACCATCACCAGGCCAAGTTGACACATAAACCTACCATTACAGGCTCTAATAGAAAAAGTAGACATTATTGAAGAACGTATGCATAATGTCAGAAATAGATGCAGTCTCTAAGAAAGAAGCTAAAGGAAATGTTAGAGATCAAAAACACAAGTGAGGCATACCTTTGATGAGCTCATCGTAGACTGGACACAGCTGAGTAAAGAATCAGTGAAATTGAAGATATGTCAATAGAAACTTCCCAAACTGAAATGCAAAGAAAAAAAAAAAAAAGAAAGAAAGAAAAGAAAACATAAGAGAACATCCAAGCACTGTGGGACTATTTCAAAATGTGTAACCTACACAAAAATGGAATACCAGAAGGAGAGGAAAAATGGAGCAGAAGAAATATTTGAAGTAATAATGACTCAGAGTTTTCCAAAATTAATGATAGACACCAAACAACAGATCCAGGGAGCTCAGAAAATACCAAGCAGAATAAATATCAAAATATTTTCACCTAGGCATATCACAGCAGAAAATGAAAGATAAATTATTTCAAAAAGCCAGAGGGAAAAAACACCTTGTGTACAGAGGAAGGTGGGTAAGAATTGCATGAGAGTTCTCATTAGGAGCCAGGAAGGCAAGGAGAGAATGGTTTTTCTTTAAAGCATTGAAAAAAATAAAGCACCCACCTAGAATTATATATCCAGCAATATTGTCCTTCCAATGTGAAGGAGAGATAAAGATGTTCTGAGACAAACAAAAGCAGCGAATTCATCGCCAGCAGACCTACCCTGCAAAAAATGATAGGGGAAGTTCTTCAGGAAGAAGGAAATTATATAGGGCAGAAACTTAGATCTACATAAATAAAGGAAGTACATCAGAGAAGGAATAAATGAAGGTAAAATAATAAAATCTATTTTTTCATTCTTAATTGATCTAAAAGGTAACTTCTCAGAGTAACAACAGGAGTAATGTATTCAGAAATTATAGCATAGAGATAAGCAAAATAAATGCTGCGATTATCACAAAGGGCAGGAGGGAGTGATTGGAAGTATTCTGTTAAAAGGTACCTGAAAGCTGGAGTAATTAGATTAATTTCAGGCAAAGCATATTTCAGAACAAGGAAAATTATCAGGGATAAACGAGCATTACATAATGATGAATGGGTCAATTCTCCAAGAAGATATACAATTCTTAATGAGTATGCATCTAACAACATAGTGTCAAAATATGGGAGACCAAAAAAAATATATATATAGAACTTCACAAAGAAATAGACAAATCTGCTATTGTATTTGGAGACTTCAACACCCCCCTTCAGTAACTGACAGCTTAAGCAGGCAGATAGTCAACAAAGATCTAACAGCTTAAACAGTGCTAGCAATTAACTTGATTAAATAGACATTTATAGGATACTCCATCCAACAGCTGATTACATATTCTTCTCAAGTTCACACAGAGCACTTACCAAGACAGAGCCAAAATCCCATAGCTCAACAAATTTGAAAGACTAGAAATCATACAATATATGATCTCAGGCACAATGGAATTAAACTAGAAATCAATATTGAAAGGGTAGCTGGAAAATCTCCAAATATTCGGAAATTGAACAACATACTTCTAAATAACACTTGGGCCAATGGAGTGAAATTTTAAAATAGTAATCAAAAGTAATTAAAGTAATTTAAATAAAATAATTTAAAAGGCTATTTGTCAAAATTTGCTGGATGCAGCAGAAGCTGTACATAGAAGGAAATTCATAGTATTAAATGCATACTCTAAAAAGAAGAAAGCTATAACTCAACAGTCTCTAATTAGGAAATTGGAGAAGAGAAATAGCAATTTAAGCCTAAAGCAAGCAGAAGAAAATCAACAATGAAATAAGAGCAGGAATCAATGAAATTGAAAATAGTAAAACAACAGAGAAAATCAATGAAACCCAAAGCTTGTTCTTTGAAAATATCAATAAAATTGATTAATGTCTGGTCAGGTTCATCAAGAAAAAAGAGAAGACACAAATTACTAATAACAAAAATGAAAGTGGGGGCATCACTGTGGATCTCATGGACATTAAAAAGATAATAAAGGAATGCTATAAACAGCCCTTTACTCACTAATTTGATAACTTACACAAAATGGACAATTGTTTGCAAGACACAAATTACTTAAACTTACACATTTATTAATAAAAATGTTAAATCAATAATGAATAACCTTCAAGAAAAGAAAGCAACAGATCCAGATGTTTTCATAGGGGAATTCTACCAAACGTTTAAGGAAGAAATTATTCCAATTCTCTACAATCTCTTCCAGAAAATAGAAGCAGAAGGAACCCTTCCTAACTCAATCTATGAGGCCATTACCCTAATTCCCAAACCACATAAAAACATTACAAAAAAAGAAAACAACATACAAATATTTCTCATAAATATGGATGTAAAAATCAGCAACAAAATATCAGCAAATTAAATCCAGTTATGTATAAAAATAATTATACACCACAACCAAGTGATATTTATTATAGTATGTAAGACTGGTTCAATATTCAAAATCAATTAACTGAAGGTAGGGCAAGATGGCAGCATAGGGAGGTGTGGAATTTAGTTAGTCTCCTAAAGCAACTAGTAAATACCTAGGATCAACTAGAAAATAGTCTGAAACAACTGATGGGGGGAGATTTGTACCTCACACACATCACACACCAGTCTGGAATGGCTGGAATGGCTCAGATCACAGCATAGAACTGTACATAAAGCTCCCCAAACTGTGGAGCTGGTGCCCACCAACATGGCAGGCTGAGCTGGAAAACTTCACTATGGGGAAAAAGCAGTCCCTGCCAGGAGCAAGGTATTGCTCAACCAAGCTCCAATTGTGGTTTTAATTAACAAATCTGGACTACTGAATACATGCTATGAGCACAGTTAAACCTGGAGCAAGCAGGAAAGGAATCTGGAGCTTTCTCCTGGCAGAGAGGAGATGGGGCTGATAGAAAAATAAAATACATAAATAAATAAAAACAGAAGCTTTTGGTGTCCCCTGAGCACATAATACTGGAAAAGGGTCATGTCCCAAGAAAAGGGGGACACAGAACCAGGTACTAATTCGGTTCTTGCCTGATGAACTGGAGGGCTGGGGACTGGCTTGAAAAAGGGGACTTTTTTCCCTTTTTTTCCCTCTCATTCTAAGTAGCTCATTAGAGAAAGCCTCAGCCATTTTCAATGGTCAGCACTGACCCAGGCTAGGGTGGAGTTAAGATAATCACAGAGTCAAAGGAAAAACTCAAGTGTAGAAGATAATGCCCTACAGGGCTTATCTTCCCTAAGAAAAGGGGTGGGTAGGGCCCAGCTCATGTGGCTGCACTCCCTCAGAAAACTCAGACCCTAGGACCTGGGTTCAAAAAAAAAAAAAAACAGAAACAGCTTAAGCTTGGCTTCTGACACCCTCGGCCCCTCGCCAGGACAAAGTCCACTGAGAATTAAATGCACCACACTTCTTTACACCAGTGGGGAGTGGTGGACTGACAAGTGCCACCTGCTGGACAGGATAGGAAAAACACAGAGTTTAGAGGCCTCATGGAAAAGTCTGATCTGACAACCTGCTGGGTCTCACCTTCAGGGAAACCTGACACTCAATACAACCTCCTCTTGAGACCTGGGGCCATCTGGTCTGGGAAAATCTGATTGGGGTAATCAAGAAAACCAGATGCCTAGACAACAAAAATTATGAGTCACACTAGGAAAAACAAAGATACAGCCCAGTAAAAGGAAAAAACTTACACTTAAAATACAATACAGGAGTTGAAACAACTAGTTAAAGATCTTCAAACAAATAGGCTAAATCAATTCAAAAATCAAATCAGCGAGTTGAGGGAAGGTATTGCAAAAGTGATGAAGGATATAAAGAAGACATTGGAAGAACACTAAAGTTTGCAAAAACATTTGGCAGAATTTATGGGAATGAAAGTCACAATAGAAGAGATGAAAAACACAATGGAGACATACAACAGCAGATTTGAAGAGGCAGAAGAAAAGATTCAGGAACTAGAGGACAGGACATCTGAAATCCCACACACAAAGGAACAGATAGGGAAAAGAATGGAAAAATATGAGCAGGGTCTCAGGGAATTGAATGACAACATGGAGCACATGAATATACATGTCATGTGTGTCCCAGAAGGAGAAGAAAAGGGAAAAGGGACAGAAACAATAATGGAAGAAATAATCACTGAAAATTTCCCAAAGACATAAAATTACAGATCCAAGAAGCGCAGTGTACCCCAAACAGAATCAATCTGAGTAGACCAACTCCAAGACACTTAATAATGAGACTATCAAATGTCAGAGACAAAGAGAGAATTCTGAAATCAGCAAGAGAAAAGCAATCCATCATATACAAAGGATGTTCAATAAGAATATGTGCAGATTTCTCAGTAGAAACCATGGACGCAAGAAGGCAGTGGCATGATATATTTAAGATACTGAAAGAGAAAAACTGCCAACCAAGAATTCTATATCTGGCAAAACTGTCCTTCAAAAATGAGAGAGAGTTTACAATATTTTCAGACAAACAGACACTGAGAGAGTTTGTGAACAAGATACCCTCTCTACAAGAAATACTAAAGGGAGCACCACATGCAGATAGGAAAAGACAGGAGACTGAGGTTTGGAGAAGAGCGTAGAAATGAAGACTATCAGTAAGGGTACTGTATAGTCTCACTGATATGGACTAACATTGATGAGCAAAATTTGAGAGTTGAGAGCACAGGTTATCAGGAGATAAAAAGAGGTTAGAGGTTGGGCATTTGATGCTGAGGGAGTACAGAAGGTTCAACAGAAATGGAATGGATAGCATAATAGCATGTGATAGTAACACAATATTGTAAATACTCTGAACAAAGATGAGTATGAATATGGTTGAAAGAGGAAAGCTAAGGGCATGTATGACACCAAAAGGAAAGATAAAAGAGAAAGACTTGGATTGTACAACTTAGCAAAACCTAGAGTGGTCAGTGATGGTGATTAAATGTACAAACATATGAATGTTTTTAAATGAGGGAGAACAAATGAACGTCAACATTGCAAGGTGCTGAAAATTGGATGATATAGGGGAATAATACAATGAAACTAGAGTCTATAGTTAATGGTATAAGATGCATCCACAAATTGTAACAAAGACATTATTTCAAAGCTAAATGCCTATAAGAGGAGGATATAAGACAGTGATATGGGATTCTTGGTGGTGGTGGTGGTGTTGTCTGACCTTTTCATTTTATTTTATTTTTATTTTTATTCTATCTTTTGTATCTTTATTCTTAATTTTTTTTCTCCTTTTCCTCTTTCTTTGCAGAAGAAATGGAAATGTCCTCATATAGATTGTGGTGGTGAATGCACAATTATTTGATTATACTGGGAATCACTGATTGTTGACTTAGGGTAGATTGTATGGTGTGATGATAAAACTGTTAAAAATATAAACAGAGGGATACAAGTGCTGGAGAAAATGTGGAGAGAGGGATGTACCTATTCCTTGTAGGTAGGATGGGAGAATGGCAAAGCTCATCTGTAGGGCAGTGTGGTAATTCCACAGGAAGCTAACTATGGGGTTGCCATATAGTCCTGCAACCCTGTTATAGGGTATAAACTTGGAAGAACTGAGAGCAGGAACATGAGTGGACATTGCACACTGGTGTTCATGGCAGTATTCACGATTCACAATGGCTGGGGGTGGCCTAAGGGTACATTGACTGATAAATGGAATGGTGAACTGTGTTGTGTACATGCAATGGAATACTGAGTGGCAGCAAGAAAAAAATGAAGTTGTGAGGTATGAAACTAGGTGAATGGACCGTGAATGAAACAAGCCAGAATCGAAAAAACAAACCTTACAATACCTCACTAATATGGACTAACTATAATGTGCAAACTCTGAGAATTGAATCTGATAGCACAGGTTACCAGGGTGTTCCAGTTTGCTAATGCTGCCAGAATGCAAAGTACCAGAAATGGATTGGCTTTTATAAAGGGGGTTTATTTGGTTACAAAGTTACAGTCTTAAGGCCATAAAGTGTCCAAGATAAGGCATCAACAATAGGGTACCTTCACTGAAGGATGGCCGTTGGCATCTGGAAAATCTCTGTTAGCTTGGAAGGCACATGGCTGGTGTCTGCTTGCTCCCAGGTTGTGTTTCAAAATGAGGTTCTCCAAAATATTGCTCTTGGAGCATTTTGTCCTCTCTTAGCTGCAGCTCCTTTTCAAAATGTCACTCTCAGTTGCTCTGAGAATTGAATCTGATAGCATAGGTTATACAGCAAATGTTAAAGAAGCTGAAAAAGAGATCAGATTTTAATTAGAGATACGGACCAAATGGACTTGGTTAGGACTAAGGTAAACCAGACTAAAGGGAAAAGGATGATGCCGACTGTGCATAAAAACCTCAACTTCTGTGTGAGACCAAAGGAAGAGACATTTATTTGGTGCAAAATCTATATTTTCTGTAGCATGTTATATGAATTAACTTGAATGGTCAGTTTATTCAAACACCATAATTACATGGAATCTTGAACAGGGGGTGAGATCTAGTTGGTTTGTACAGGTTAGCATGAAACCCCAATACATCCCAGAGTAATTTGGGCAGAGAATAAAAAGTATCTGCAAAGCCCCCTTGAGGGCCTGGAGAAAAATGTGGAAACATTAAACTTCCCCACCTGGGGAATTCCTGATATTCTCACAACCATTGGGAACTACCTTTGTAATAGGCCAAGTCCTTGATCTTGGGTCTTGCCCTTATGAAGCTTGTTACTACAAAGGAGAGGCTAAGCCCACTTATAATTGTGCCTAAGAGTCTCCCCCAAAGATCCGCTTTTGTTGCTCAGATGTGGCCTCTCTCTGTAAGCCAACTCTGCAGGTAAACTCACTGCCCTCCCTGCTACATGGGACATGACTCCCAGGGCGTGTAAATCTCCCTGGCAACACGGGACATGATTCCCGGGAATGAGCCTGGACTCAGCATCGTGGGATTGAGAAAGTCTTCCTGACCACAAGGGGGAAGAGAAATTAAATAAAACAGAGATTCAGTGACTGAGAGATCTCAAATGGAATCAAGAGGTCATTCAGGAGGTTACTCTTATGCATTATGTAGATATCCTTTTTCAGTTTTTAGTGTACTAGAATAGCTAGAAGGAAATACCTGACACTTTGAACTGCAATCCAGTATTCTCGATTCTTGAAGATGATCGTATAACTATATAGCTTAGACAGTGTGACTGTGAGATTGTGAAAACCTTGTGGCTCACACTGCCTTTATCCAGTGTATGGACAGATGAATAGAAAAAAGGGGGACAAAAAGTAAATGAATAATAGGAGGAGAAGGAGTATGAGCTATTTTGAGTGTTCTCTTACTTTTATTTTTATTCTTATTTTTAAGTTTTACTTTTTGGAGTAATGAAAATGTTCAAAAAATTGATTGTGGTGATGAAGTCACAACTATGTGATGATACTGTGAACAACTGATTGTACGCTGTGGATGATTTTATGATGTGTGAATATATCTAAAAAAAATTGCATTTAAAAAAAGTCAGTTAATGGAATCTACCAGATCAAAAGGCTAAAGAAGAAAATGCAAATAATCATATCAATTTATTCTTTTAAAAAAGCAGTTGACAAAATCCAACACCTGTTTGTGATTAAAAATTCTCAGCAAACTAGGCATAGAAAGCAACTTCTTCTACTTGATAAAGAGCATATGCAAAACACCTACAGCTAACACCAGACTTAATTGTGACAAAGACTGGGGAGAAAGCAAGCTTATCTTCTCTTACCACTCTGACTCAACATCATAGTAGAAGTCCTAGCTAGGGCAATAAGACAAGAAAAGGAAATATAAGGCATACATATTGGTAAATGAATAAATAAAACTGTCTTTTTTCACAGATGACATGACTGCCCATGTAGATAATCCCAAAGAATCAATAAACAAACAAATAAGTGAGAAAAACAAACTTGCAGGACACAAGGTTAATGTACAAAAGTCATTTCTTTTCCCCTATATAATAGCAATGAACAGTGGTAATTTGAAATTTTAAAAAATACCATTTACAATACAAAAATAAAGAAATACTTAGATCTAAATCTAAGAAAATATTTATAGAATGTATATATGGAAAACTACAAAATGCCAATGAAAGAAATCAAAGATCTTAATAATTGGAGAAATATTCCATATTCATGGATTGGAAGACTCAGTATTGTTCAGATGCCACTACTTCCTAACTTTATCTATAGATTCAATGCAATCCCAATAAAATTCCCAGCAAGATACTTTAGATATCAACAGACCAATTTGAAAGCTTATATGGAAAGACAAAAGACCTAGAATAGCCAACACAATATTGAAGAAGAGAACAGATTTGAAGGACTCACACTACCTCAGTTAGCGTAGACCCATGGTAACCAAGACAGCATGGAACTGGATAAAGAATACACACATATTTCAATGGAAAGAAATGGAAAGCCCAGAAACAGGCCCACATAAATGTAGTCAACTTGATCTTTGACAAAGGAGTAAAGACAATTCAATAGAAGAAGGGTAGTCATTTCAATAAACAGTGCTGGAACAATTGGACGTGCAGATACAATACAACAATGATAATAAATCTAGACACAGACCTTAAACCTTGCACAAAAAAGAAACTTAAAGTGGATCATAGACATAAATTTAAAATGCAAATTATAAAACTTCTAGAGGAAAGCACAGGAGAAAATCTAGTTGACTTTGGGCTTGAAAATGAGTGGTGATTTACACCAAAAGTACAATTCATGAAAGAAAAATAGTAAGTTGAATTTTATTAAAACAAAAAGCTTCTGCTCTGTGAATGTTAAAGAAATACAAAGACAAGCCACGGATTTGTAGAAAATTTTTGCAAAACATATAGCTTTTAAAGGACTTCATTAAAAATGTACAAAGAACTCTTAAAATTCAGCATACGGAAACAAACAACCCAACAAAAATGGGCAAAATCGTGGAACAAACACCTCATCAAATAAGATATACAGATAGCAAATAAGGGTATGAAAAAATGCTTGGCATCAGTTGTCAGTAAAAAATTAGCAAATTAAAACAACATTGCAATGTCACTATAAAGCTATTAGAATGGCTAAAATTAAAACAAAACCAAACAAAACTTGATGATACCAATTGCTTGCAGAGAGGTGGAGCAATAGAACTCTAATTTAATGCTGATGGGAATGCAAAATGCTACAGCCACTTTGGGATATGGTTTGGCAGTTTCCTTCAAAGCTAAACTTAGTCATTCCATATGATCCAACAATAGTGTTCCTAGATATTTAGCCAATGGATTTAAAACTTATGTCCACACAAAAACCTCACGTGAATGTTTATAGCAGCTTTATTCAGCCATCAAAAACTGGAAGCAACCCAAATATCCTTAAGTAGGTGACTGAATAAACAAACCGTGGCACACCCATACTGACGTTATTCAGCCACAGAAAGAAATGAGCTATCAAGTCCCAAAAAGGCACAAACACTATGCATTTGTCAAAACCTATACAACTTAACAGCACAAAGAGTGAACCTTAATGTATGCAAATTAAAAAAAAAAAACATTTAGGAGGTCAAATGAATGCAGACTGACAAAAGGTTCTAACTGCATTACAAATATACAAGTACACCACATTGTAAGAGGTGGGGGAATGAATTGACAAACTAAGTAACTTTGGAAATAAGTGGAGTTTGTAGGACCAAAGGCAAATGAACTGCAAATAAGATATGTACACCAGCCGACAAAGTTGTTTGCCGTGGGGTATGACTTTAAAATTCTGATACTGCTATACATGTATCCTGTAGTTGAATGATTAAGTAAATGGATGGTAGATTGTGGGAGGCAGGTTTCTCACTGTCAGAGTAGGAGTTTACAGATAAACAAGGACAGGAGAATGGACTAAGCCATGGAATGGATTTGGTTTGGAGACATCAGTGTGAACTCATGTCTGGCTTAATATAGATACAGCTGGTTACACACAGGAATAGGGATAGATATGTGTATATATATGAGTTAATATAACACATGTATTTCCCTTTCCTGTCAGCTGAAAGGGTCTAGAAGGCAGGACACCCCCAGTCGTACAGAGCACATCTTGCACCCAGATCTTAGTTTCTGTAGTGGACTGAATTGCAGACTCCAGTTTGGACATGTCCTTGGTCTTGGGCACCATTCTGTTGGGTGCAGACCCACTGTCAATAAGATGTGCCTTCAGGATGTGGCTTCAATTAAGCTGTGGCCCAACTGAATCAGGTTGGGCTTTTAATCTGGTTTCTGGAGAAGAGAAGCCACAGGGAGCAGCCAGCAGCTGAAAGCCAACAGGATCCAGAAGAGAAAGAAGTGCCGCCATATGCATTGCCCATGGGACAGAAAAGCCAAGGAACCTGCAAGATTGCCCGTCAACCAGAACGTGCCAACCCCAGGAGGAAGCAAGCCTTCTAGCCTCTGAACTGTGAGCCATAGATTCCTGTCACGAAGGCAACCCATGGTGTGATGTTTGTGTTAGCAACTAGGAAACAAAAACAGTTTCTAATACTATTCTTCAATTAAAGAAACGCTAGATCCTTAGAGAAAGACTAGCATGGGACTATGGCGGAAAATTTAGAAGATGAGGCTGGAGCATCATGTAGAGCCAGAAAGTAAAGAAGTTCCCAAAACACAACACAACAAAACCATTTTAAAAACCACAATGATAGCGGTAGGCCAAATGGAACACAGGCATCAACGGAACAAGCCCCAGTGGCCAAAGCTGGAACAATTTGAGCAACAAAATTAAAGTCATACTGGATTAGAGCCCAATATAAATATCCATGAGTTCATGCTAATATAAATAGGTCATTGAGTAAATAGGGGGGAGAGAAAGTCTTTGCAGAAGAATCCCAAATAATTGATGAGGATACTTTGCCCTCAGGGTGGGGGGGCATAATTCTATCTCCTTCCGTATGGACTGCACTTGGCGACTTCTTTCCAAGGAGGACAGGATGGAAAGGGGAAAAGAGTAACTACAGTGGGGGGCCTGACAAACACCACCTCAAGGTCCTTTTCAAAGGTGTTAAATCATGTCAATAATACAGACTCTTGATATACTGTGATGAAAATCACAATCCACCTCCACTCAAAAAACCTACAACTTCAGGATGTTTCCAGTAAAGGCACACTCTGGGTTTCATGCCTCTCAGAAACAGAGCCCGAGTCTAAAGAGGCTGAGGAGTCGGCGGTCTGGGTGGACCTGAGAGGGACTGGAAGGTGATAGAGGAAACCCAGGAAGGGATGGAGCCACCCGAGTGGACGTGGGGGGAGTCCCAAAATCTACGTACAAACACCTCTTCAAAACCCAGGTACAGACTCCCCGGAGCCCGATGAAAAGCCACACCTGGAGGCCTGAGTGGGCAGAGCAGAGATTTCAGCAGCTGCTCTGAACAGTGAAGATGGAATTTGAAGTTTAATTCCTGCCAATTAGAATTTTAAATCCAATTTCTGCAAAGTTAGGTTTTGCATTTTCTGCAATGTTAAGGCTATAATTTAGGTGTAGGGCCATGTCCCAGGAGATAGGGATGTGCTGTAGGACTGTAAATCCCTTAGTGTGTCACCATGAGGCATCAGGGAAACACAAATTAAAACCACAGTGAGGTACCACTGTACGCCTACAGGATGATAATGGATGGGACCACCTAGGATGATTGTATCAAGTGTTTGCAAGGGGGTGGGGCACCTGGAACTCTCCACATCACCACGAGAGAATAAAATGGCAAACCACTTTGGGAAACTCTTTGGAAGTTTCTTACCAATTTCCTTCTGGATATATAGTCAAGAGATAAACACGTGTCCATGAAAAGATGCTTACACAAATGTTCAGAGCTGTTTTATTCATAATAGCCCCAAACTGGAAACAACCCAAATGGCCATCAACAGAATAATGGAAGAAAAAAATTGTGGCACAGCCATACAATGAAACGCCATTAAGCAATCAAAGGAAAAGTATGAACACTATGGTGAAACTCAGAGCATTTGGCTGAGTTTAAGAAGTTAGACGCAAACAAATGAACGGTTCTACTCACATGACATTCTAGAACAACCTCTGGTGATAGAAATCAGAATGGTGACTTGCTTTTGAAGACGCGCGGTGTACTGGCTAGAACTGGATGTGAGAACTTTCTTGGGTGATAGAAACATCCTTTGTCTTGACTTGTATGTTAGTTGCATGGGAGTACACGTTTACAAAACTCATCAAGCTGTACACTTGAGATCGGATTTACTGTGTGTAAATTATATCTCAATTCTAAAAACTGTGAAGAAGGAGAAAGGACAAGGAACTTCCACATTCAAATGATATATTAATTAAATTAAATTAAAAGGGTCTGAACTTGCAGACTTGAGGCCCCTGCCTGAGGGTCAGGGGCAGTAGGGTTGGGGACCCCAAGGGGTGATCGCCCTCACAGACCCTCAGAGGCTCTGGGACTAGAACTAGCCCACGAGCATCAGGCCTTCAGGTCCACCCAACCATTGGCTTGGCCATCCTCGATGGGGCTCCCAGGCCTCCTCCCCCAGGGGGCCCAGGGTAAAGGTGCCCAAGGGTGCTTCTTGTTTGCCATCGGTTGTGTGGAGCGGCCATTCTTGTTCCTAGGAAATGATGGGTCAAGCACTGGTCTGGGGGTCCATTCCTCATTCCACTTTCCCATGGGATATGAGGGAAAGCCCCCGACCCTCTCTTCTGCTCTAATGGGGGAGGGAGGAGACGTCTATTCACTGTGACATCCGGGTCAGCCAAGGACCTGGTCATGCAGAGCAAAGCAGGGTGAACCCTGAGATGTTCCTCTGGGGTGGTCCCCAGACAATGTCTCTACTATTTCCCAGGACAGGAAGGAAGGACAGACGTTTCTCAAACAGACCCAGGTGGCCGGGCACACACGGCAGCAGGACGTGCCCTCTAGGCTGTTGAAGGACCTAACCGGGGCCAGCACGAAGTCCCGGGTTGGAGGACCGGGAGGGAGGGAGGTTACCTGAGTGCCTCTGGAGATCACTGGCACCTCCAGACTGGTGATAATCCCTCAAGGGGTTGGAGTCCAAGGAGCCACTCTAGGGGTCAGAGGGCTCCTGTCAGGAGACATTTCTGGGGGTCCCCAAGAGAGGATGGCCAGGGTAGCAAGCTGGCTAGAACCTGAGTTGGAGCTGGTGAGGTCTGGAGTGCACAGGCTGGAGGCGAGTGGGGGAGAGGCTGCCCCTGCCAGACATACGGGGAGGGAGCCTGCGGGCAAGGGAAGCTGGGCTGACGGCAAGTCCTTTCAGAGGGTCAGAGCTGATGTCCCTGTGAGAGGGCTGAGTGCATAGGTCAAGGCTCATGGCCTGCCCTGGCACCTAACTTGCTGTGTGACCCCTCTCTGTGCCTCAGTTCCTTCATCTTAGAAACTCACCAGATGGTGTCCAGGACCCCGTCCGGCTCAAAGTGGCCCAGTGTGAAGTGCCAAGGAGGCAAAACGTGGCTGAATCTAAGTCAGATGCTCCCGACCGTCCTGGCATCAGTCGATGGCCCGGCTCCCCATCTCGTCCACCACCAGGTTTCCGGAAGGCCTGGAGGGATCCAGTCCTGGGCTGAGTCTGCCTAGGATGTGTGCCCCCGTTCTCTCCTGGTGCTTACGGGGGGTAACGAAGGAGCCCCCCGGGAACCTAACCCATGGGAATCTAGCCCCTGGAGCCGAATCTTTCACCTTCTCAGGAGACACCGCACATGGGGCCTGTGAACTCCGTCACCCGGGCCTGAGCTCTCCCTGCCTTTCCCAAAGGGCCACCCAGCCATCCTGAGACCCGAGCTGAGGCACCGCCACAGCCGACACCAATGCCCCCGAGACCCAGACCCCGCCTCTCCTTTCAGCAGCAAGGCCTTGGGCTGGGAGCCGTGAGAATTGGGGTCACTCAAGGCCAAAAGGACTAGGCTCCCCACGCCAGCTCTGGGCCGGGACCATTGGCATCAGCTGCTCCACCGTGTTTTGAAACACACAAGTGTGTGCCCGGGACCTTGTACTGACAAGAGAGTATGCGGGTGAGATTTCCATTTCCCAACCGGCTTTTGAGAAAATTTTTTTAAAAAGTTGTTTTCTCTTGGGCTGGCAAAGACGCCAGACAAGCTCACGTCGGCCAGTGTCGACCTACTTGCGCCGGGGCCACAACTCCACGGTAAGATATTTACTGTTTCTTTGAAAGTCCACCTCCCCCGGTGGTGCGGCCGAAGCCCTAAACCCACCGCTCCTCTCCATTCAGAAGGTGACGAGAGGTCCGGGGAGAAGGAGGGGCTGTCCTAGGACAGGGCCGCGGGGTCCACACGTTGGCTCAACTCTGGGGATTTACACCACGGGAAAGGGTGAGCTGGGCAGAGGCTGGAAGGAGGTGAGGGAGGAGGGGGGATGAAGCCAAGGGAGGGGGTGGCGGGGCCATGCGGGGGTCAGGGACGCAGACCCCAGGCCTCTTGAACCCAGGCCAGCGGGCCCCAGGCAGGAGCTGGGCGGCTGGGAGCCAACGTCCTCGCCAAGCTGACCGAGGCGAGCCTGGGTCCCTTCTCGTGACTCCTTCTCTCCCCTTTCAGCGCCCCTGGCCTCCCCACATCAGGGCTCTTGCCAAGGACGAGAAGGAGGCAGTGGTCAACCCGGCGTTCTGCACCGGGCCCCGAGGGAAACCAAGGAGGCCGAGCTGCTGCTGGGAGTGACCGCTGCCTGCTGCCCTGGCCATCCTCCCACTCGGCAACCGTTTCCTCCCGGGAGGGTGGGTGGTGGGCACCGGGCACTGGGCAAGAGGCCCAGCCTCCCTCCGGGCAGGGGTCTGCTTCCCGCTCCCACAGGCTGGTTCTCCCCTCCCCTGGAGATATCAACTGACACCCAGGTGGAAGCTCTGCGGTGGGCAGGGGAGGTGGGCTGGGGCAGGGGCCTGAGGTGCAGCAACACAGAAGGACGGACGGACACACCACCACAGCCCCGCTGTAGGGTCAGGGCCCCACACACTTCTGTTACCTCCTCACACGCACGCCTAACCTGCCTTCCACGCAAAGATCATTTCCTCTCACTGGTGGGGAAACTGAGACTCAGAAGGGCAATGGGACGTTCTCTAAGGATTTAGCTCGGGAAACTGCTCTCCTTCCAGGAGAGATGGCAGGGCAGTCAGCTGGCGGGGCCCCCGGGCTGGCCCCCCGCTGGCCCTGGAGGGTCTTTTCCACCACGCACCACAGGGCCGGGGTGGAGCCAGGCCTGGAACCCGTGTCCTGCTCCGGCCCACACCCGCTGTCCACTGAGAGGTGTCACTGTGGGATCCTGCACCCCTGCCCTCCGCTGCCTGGACCCGAAACCTCCGCAGGAGACCCTCACTGTCCTTGGAGCTTTCCAGAAGCCATGGGGAGCAGTCAGAGCCCCACGGTGCTCTGCCTCTGGGCCAGGCCTCCCCTCCCCAGTGGGACTGAGCAGAGGAGGGGGGAGTGCCCCATCTCGTGCTCTCCCCATCCCACACTCCCCCCATCCCACGCTCCCTCCTCCTCTCCCTTCTGTCCCTGCGTGGAGCCCCCCAGCACCCACTCTGGGCCAGGGGGGTTTGAGCACAGGGGACCCAGAGACACGCCCGGGCTCCTGGCAGTGGGGAGGGACCAACAGAGATGCGATCTTGGCTCGGGGGGGGTGGGGGGGTGTGTGCCCTGCAGCGGGGACCACAGTACAGGGAGCCAGGGACCCAGCCACAGAGCCAGGAGGGTGACGCTCCGACTGGGAAGGAGCTGTCCTACGGAGGGAGGCGGTCATCACAGGCAGGGCCCGGCACACAGGCTGGGTGCTGACCGCACTGCCCCCGAGGTCGGGGAGCAGACGCGCACCTGGACAGCAGCTGGAAAGCCAGGCCAGATTTGGTGGCTTTTGTCCAGAGGGCCTGAGCTGGATGTGTGGAGGGTGAGCAAGAGCTGGCCAGAGGCAGGGGGCAGGAAGGCCATTACAACAACCAGGAGAGGGCTGGCTGGGGGTCAGGAGCGCTGCCAAGGGGTCCATAAAACCGAAGGGAGCGGATGCCTTCTCCAGGTCAGCTCCAGATGCCCTGGGCCAGTGGGGGCTGCCCCTGAACACGGCCCCATTGGCTGCTCCAGGAAATGCGTGCTGCCCCTGCCTCTGAGGCTCACAGCTCTGCAAACACGCCCTGTTCCTTCTGGGCCTTGAGCCAGCTCCTGTGTGGCCTGAACCTGCCCATCTGTAACCTAATGGGTGGGTCCAGGTGACTCAGAGTCCCCCTGGCTAGTTTGGGGAGACCCAGCTGGGTCCTGTAAGTCCCTGGGGGGAGCTGCACCTGGGGCTGGCCCCAACCTCTGCTAAATGTGCCAAGGTGTGCGGGCCAAGCCCTCTTGCCCTGGAGATAGCAGGCACTTGTGCCCACGCCGGGGACGGCCACTGGGGGACGGTGCGGCTGTCTGTGAGCCACCCACAGCCTGCAGCGGTGGGCGCAGGAGGCAGCGGCCCCGAGGCAGATCGAAGGACACGCCCGAGGTCTGGGGCGGCACCTGCTTGGTCCCCAGGGTCCTCGTGTACTCCCTGGAAGCAGGAGGGAGCAGCCTCCTCTCTGAAGAGCTCAGTAAATGCTTTCCCTGGGTGAGTTTTAGACAACCAGGCTGTGAGCAAACTTCCTAGATGTCCTGGGAGAGGGTGGTGTGGGCCTCACAGGCTGTTCACCGCCACCGAGCCAAGGGCAGGCTTGGACCCTGCTTGGGGTGGCGGTGGGGCGCCGGTTTTCACCTCAGGTCAGGCTGGAAGGGCCTCAGGTGTCTGTTTTGTCTTTTACAGAACCACGGTCACCCGTCCATCCATCCACACTCTCCCACCCCATGCCGGGCCTTGGGCTGGGCAGTGGTCCCAAGAGAGAGGGACCGACCCTGTCCTTGGGAAGTCACGTCCACCAGGGCAGGCAGAGATGGAGAGAGACGAGGCAGTCAGGAAAAAGCACGCCCCGGAATGTGGGATCTCCTGAGGGAACCCAGGAGGACGTCCCTGGGCAGGGACCCTGGGCAGGTCTTGACAGATGAGCTCCCTGGGGGCTCAGTGGGGCCAGACAACCACCCCAGGAAGACGTCGCTCCGCTCTCAGAGCCTCACTCGGAAGGGAAGGTCCAAGGCCAGTTCCCTGTTTGGGTAGCTGAGGGGCTGCCTCTGTGCTATCCTGGGGGGATGGGCAGCGAAGGTGTCCACGGATGTCCTTAGCCGTGAGAAAACACCCCATGGGGTGCTACGAGGTCCTCTTTCAAGCCAGTGAAATCATTTGGATCGGAATCAAGACAGAGGGGCCATTTTCTGGGCTCTAACATGTTGAGTTGGACTTTCCGAATGTTGAATTAATCCTTAATTCCATCAAGGTGCAACATCAGAGCTTGGAATGCTCCGGAATCCTGCTTGGCATGCTGTGGTCATGGAAGACAGGGCTGGTCTTATGGGGAGACTCAGTTTCAGTTTCCATGCTTGTGAAACGAGAATGGTCTCAGCCGCATCGAGAGCCACCAGAAGGATTCGGCCAGCTGACACGCAGCCCTGGACTATGAACGGGTTTAGAGAATGAGCCCAGGGGCTATTGTTATCACAGCTTCTTCTGCTGATGCCGGCAGAAACTCAGGAAAGAGCTTAGCTAAGGCTGGGCAGGGTGTGGGAGCTGAGGGTGGACTTGCGCAGAGGAGGGGAGGGTGTGTGATCAGTCCAAGACCCCCACTCCCACCCCCGAGGGTGTTGGGAGCCTAACTGGAAATGGATAAATTCCTTTCAGGTACAACTTCCTCCTCGCAGAGCCTGGGAGAACAGAACACAAGGAGATCTTTAACAAACAATTGCTGCAAGTCAATTTCCAGCCTTGATGGGAAACTGGCACAGCACTAGTCCTCTGGGCACAAACAACTGTAAAAATGGGAACATCTATGAAGCAACAGTTTCCCAGCATTGGTCAGCAAGCAGTGCTGGGCCATGATCCCCAAAAGAAGGCAAACAGTAAGATGAACCCCACCATTGCACAGAGCTGAGGAGGGAGGGACTGGAGCTCAGGATTACAGGGGCAGCTGGAATCTGTGGGGCCAGGTAGACCAGAGTAGGGGTCTGTCAGAGAAGGAGCTCTAGAAATCTGAAGAAGGACTTCAGAATACTAAGCTGCGCTCATGCAGGGCAATGCTCCACAAGGCTGGGCAAAGAACAATCCTGGGGAGCTATGGACTGACACTCTCCATAGCTCACCCAGGGCTGGGAGATGTTTCAATTCCAACTGGACAAACTTTAGAAAGGCCACACTTCAAAATTAGGACTAAACCAGCCTGCAAGAAAAGGCTATTCTAGACCTGCCCTAACAAAGTCCATACGCAAGTCTTAAAAAGAAGAGAATTAAGAACCTGCTGGAACAAAACTCAACATTCTACTAATGAGACAACAAAATCAGACACTTAACAGCATAGCATCAATACTCTTAAAAAATGCAAAGTAAGAGGCAAAATGTGACCCAAAAATAGCAAAAAAAGGAAAAGATGACCCATTAGTAAAAATATACTCCAAAAGAACATAAATGGTGGAATTATTAAACAAGAAATTGAAGAAAAATTATTATGAACATTGTCTTGGATTTAAAGAAAAATATGTACATAATGAAGTAGCAAATATGGAATCTCAATTAAAAAAGGGAAGCTTATGGAAAAAAGAACCAAGTGGAAATTCTAGAACTTAAACATGAAGTATCTAAACTGAAAATTTCACTGAATGGGCATAGCAGCAAATTAGTTTTAGGAGAAAAGATCACTAAACTTGCAGGTATAGGAGTCTATAGGAGTCTAATACATACGTGATTATAGGAGAAGAAGGGGTGGGGGAGAGATTGGGACACATAAAAACAGATTTGCAGAAATAATTTGATGAAAGCTATAGAACAGCAGTTCCAGGAGTGTCAACAAACCCCAGGCATGATGAACACAAAGAAAACCACATCGATGCATACCTTAGCCAAACTACTAAAAAGCAAGACAGAGAAAATCTAAAAAAAAAAAAAAAAAAAAAAAAAAAAAAAGCAAGGGGTGCACATTGCATTCAGAAGAACAACAAGAATTTCCCTCAGCATCTCCCCTGAAGCAATGCAGGTCAGAAGACAATGGAAGGATATCTTTAAAGTGGTAAAAGTAAAAAAAAATAGTCAATCTAGATTTCTAAATTTGGGAAAAATATCCTTCAAAATGATGGTGAAAGAAAAAAAATTTTTTAGTTCAAACGAGCCTGGAGAATTCATTGTCAGCAGGACTGGACTACAATAAATGTAAAAGAAAGTTTCCAAGCTGAAGAAAGTGATACCACATAGCAGTGATTCTCCATGTGGGATTCCCAGAGGTAATTCACCAAATCAGCAGACTAAACACATATGGTCATCTCTACAGATGAAGTATTTGACAAAATTCTACATCAATTCATGTTTAAAAAACTTGGAGCAAACTAAGAGTATGAAGTAACTTTCTTAATTTGATAAAGGGCATCAACAAAATGCCTACAGCTAACATCATGTATCTGGGAAACAAGACTGGATATTTTCCCCCTCAAATCAAGAACAGGTCCCAGATGACCACTCAAGCCATTCCTATTTGGGAGGCCCCGGAGGTCCCGGCCAGCACAAAAAGGCAGTAAGAAGATACAGAAGGCACAGAGGTGGGAAATGGACAAATAAAACCATGTCTATGCAGAAAATCCCAAAGCAACTATAGAAATGCTCTTAGAACTAATAACTGAGTTCACCAAGATTGCAGGTTATAAGGTCAATATGCAGAAATCAATTGCATACTCATGTACTAGTATGTGGAGACTGAAACATTAAGAAAAAAAACAGCATCATTAACAATAGAAACAAACCACAAAATAGGTAGAAATCAAGCAAAAACTACAAAACATGGATGAAAGAAATAAAAAAGACCTAAATAAATGGAATCATGTCTACTGATTAGAAGACTAAATATTAAGACTTCAAATCTTCCCAAATTGACCTGTATATTGCAGAGGTATATTTTACAGAAATTGAGAAGCTTACCCTAAAATTTATATGGAAAGACAAAGGAACCAGAATAGCCGATTTTGAAAATGGCCAAAGTTGGAGGGGTACTCGTACTACCTAATTTCAACACTTAGTATAAAGCTAGAGTAATCGAGGCAGTGTGGTAGTGGTGAAAGGATGGACACACAGATCAGTGGAAAAGGAAAGAGAGTCCAGAAGTAAACCCATACGTGTGGCCAACTGTTTCTATGAAGGTGTAAACCCAGTTCAATGGAGAAAGCATTGGGCTTCTCAACAAGTGGTGGTGGAAAAACTGGGCGTCCAAAGGCAAGCAATGAACCTTGCCTCATCCTTTGCACCATACATAAAACTTACCAGAATGAAGCATAAGCCTAAATGTAAAACCTTAAACTATAAAACTTGTAGAAGAAAATGAAACTGCCCAGAAACAGTAGCATCCTCACTTCCCATAACTTTTGTAGCTTTTCCTTCCTGTAACTTTAGTTCCTAAGCTAGTCTTGCAGGGGCTGACCGAAAGTTGTATAACCTTAGCATGCACGGAAATAAGGACCAGCATCCTTAGATGACCTCCAAGACACCAGGAACAAAAAACCATGCCCTCAGGACTAAAGTTGTGTGACTCGAGAGGCATCAGAAGCAAATCCAACACGAGCGGCCCTTCGACAAGGGAAAGCCAGTCAGGAGCCTGCCGTACCACTCATAGACACCTCGGTGCCTAGCCCATCAAACCACGTGAAATCAACCGTCCCGTAGCAGCACCCACCTCCTACCCCCATACAGCCTCCCTTAGCCCTCGAATTGCAGAGACAGGGTGTTCTAGTTTGCTAATGCTGCAGAATGCAAAACACCAGAGATGGATAGGCTTTTATAAAACGGAGGTTTATTTCACTACACAGTTACAGTCTTAAGGCCACAAAGCGTCCAAGGTAACACCTCAGCAATCGGGTACCTTCACCGGAGGATGGCCAATGGCCTCCGGAAAACCTCTGCTAGCTAGGAAGGCAGCTGGCGTCTGCTCCAAAGCTCCGGCCTCAAAACGGCTTTCTCCCAGGACGTTCCTCTCTAGCAAGCTTGCTCCTCTTCAAAACATCACTCCCAGCTGCACTCTCTCTTCTCTCTTTGAGTCAGCTCATTTATATAGCTCCACCAATCAAGGCCCACCCCGAATGGGTGGGGCCACACCTCCATGGGAACATCTCATCAAAATCATCACTCACAGCTGGGTGGGGTACACTCCAAGCAAATCTAACCAACACCAATACTTCTGCCCCACACAAGACTACAAAGATAATGGCATTTGGGGGACACAATACACTCAAACTGGCACACAGGGTGAGCCTTGCCTCCTGCCTCCTTGCTGGCTGACCTCACAACAAAGCTCTTTCTTTCCTCAAAATGCCAATATCAGAGAATTGACTCCTGTGTGTGTCAGGCAGTGAGCCCTTGCTCGGCAACAAAAATGTAAAAGAAAGTGTTTGTGACCTGGAGTTAGGCAAAGTTTTTTTATATATGTCACCAAAAGAATATATAACACATAAAATAATTAAAATAATAAATTGAATTACACCAAATTAATAATTATGCTCTTTGAAAGACACTGCTATAAACATTTTATAAAACCACAGGCTGGGAGTAAATAGTTGATAAAAACATTTCTGATAAACAGCTTGCATCCAAAATATACAAAGAACTCACAAAACTCACGAAATAAAAAAAAAAAAAAAACAACTTTAAATAGGCAAAAGATTTGGAGACGCCAACTCCAGCAAAGGAGATTCATAGATGGCAAAAAAGCTCAGGTATAAAATACTCAGCGTCATTGGGCATTAGAGATCTACAAATTAAAGCCACAATTTGATGCCAGTGTATACTTATTAGAGTGAGCTAAAATTTTAAAAAGAAGAGAAAAACACAATACTTTGATGATGGTGAAGGAGCAGAGCAACTAGAAACCTCATATAGAGCTGATTAGGGTGCAAAATATTACAGCCACTTTGCATAATAGTTTGGAAGTTTCTTGTAACTCTAAACATGCATTTACCATTCAATCCTGCAATCCCCCCACCTAAGTATTTATCCAGGGGAAATGAAAATGTGTGTTTACATAAAAAACTGCATGTGAGAGTTTGTGGTGGCTTTCTTCATAATTGTCAAAAATTAGGAACAACACAAATGCCCTTCAGGGAGTGAGTGCACAAACTGAGGTATATCCATACAATGTATCAGTGATGCAAAGAAACACACTACTGATACATAGAGCAAATCATGAAGCTCGGGAGTGTCACTAAGGACAGCAAAGCAAGGAACTCTCTGGACCCACTCTCCTACAAAAACAAAGAGAAGACTGGCAAAAAAAAAAAAAAATCATCAACCATTTTACAACTCTGGAAATTAACTACAATCATAAAACAAATGGGAAAGTATCTATTCAAGGAAAACTACTGAGCTTTGGTCTGTAGTGTTTTTAACTTGGGGCTATTCCCAAACCTCTCCCTCCTCAGCCTTGTGTTGGCGCAGAAGTTACAAAAAGCCACCAGCCTCACAGCCAATAGCAGAGGATGACCTCTTCTGGGGCTCTGTCAGTAGCCCCACACCCAGAGAATGGTCAATAGTTTGAACCAGAAGTGCCCTGGAAACTCTCTATTCTCAGGGTGTTGTCACTGTTTGATTTGACTGTGAGTTCAGCCCTGCAGAAAAATTTCTGGGCCCAGGGATTTACCACAAACAATGGCAACTTCCCCGTAACATCCCAGCTGCCTAAGGCTGTGATTTCAGTTGGGGCAAACAAGAGCCTGGCCAAAAGTTTAGAAGTTTAAAAGGAGAACCGGGTAGGGAACTATTCTCGAGCATCTGAGGGTCGTGCACATGTACTAAACTACACCAACGCCCAGGAAAGACCTGGGGAAGGAAGAGGCACCCCATAATTCACCTCTGGCTGACCTTGAGCAATCGGTAAACTGCCTGAAGTTTGCAGGTGTATCTTCATCCACAGAGAACTGTGACAAAGATTTGAAAACCTACTGCTCAAGACATCTAAGGAAATCTGACCAAGTACTGATTGACCACAAAATTATACTGACACGGGGGATCCTTAGGAAGCCAGGTGTAAAAATATAAACAAACACTTTTGTTAAAAGCTAGCAGAGGACCTCAGCAACTTCACACTGGGAAATACAAACTTAACCCATGAAAGCCACTAAACAAACAAGCAGCAACAAAAATTACAGTGCATGCAAAGAACCAGAAAATGTGGTCCATATACAGGGAAAAAAAGCAACTGAAAGAAAATGCCCCTGGGGGAACCCAGATCTTGGATTGATTTTTTTTTTTTTTCTTTTTTTTTTTTTTTTTAAATCATCATTTTATTGAGATATATTCACATACCACGCAGTCATACAAAACAAATTGTACTTTCGATTGTTTACAGTACCATTACATAGTTGTACATTCATCACCTAAATCAATCCCTGACACCTTCATTAGCACACACACAAAAATAACAAGAATAATAATTAGAGTGAAAAAGAGCAATTGAAGTAAAAAAGAACACTCGGTACCTTTGTCTGTTTGTTTGCTTCCCCTACTTTTCTACACATCCATCCATAAACTAGACAAAGTGGAGTTTGGTCCTTATGGCATTCCCAATCCCACTGTCACCCCTCATAAGCTACATTTTTATACAACTGTCTTCGAGATTCATGGGTTCTGGGTTGTAGTTTAATAGTTTCAGGTATCCACCACCAGCTACCCCAATTCTTCAGAACCTAAAAAAGGTTGTCTAAAGTGTGCGTAAGAGTGCCCACCAGAGTGATCTCTCGGCTCGTTTTGGAATCTCTCTGCCACTGAAGCTTATTTCATTTCCTTTCACATCCCCCTTTTGGTCAAGAAGATGTTCTCCATCCCACGATGCCGGGTCTACATTCCTCCCCGGGAGTCATATTCCACGTTGCCAGGGAGATTCACTTCCCTGGGTGACTTGGATTGATTTTGAATGTAAAGGCTTTAAATCAGCAATTATAAATATGTTCAAAGAATTTTAAGAAAAACTATGTTACGGAATGAAAGGAAAGTATAACAACTATGTCTCACCAGAGAGTGAATATCAATTGAAATAGACAAAAAAAATTCAAAAATTCAAAAGTATGACATGTAAAATGAGAAATCCACTATAGGGGCTAAACAACATATTTGAGCTCACATAAAAAAAGAATCAGTGACTAAACATTTAAAGAAGAATTAATACCAGTTCTTCATAATCTCTTCCCCCAAAAATTGAAGAGGAGGGAACACTACCCAAATCATTCTATAAGGCCAGTATTTACTGTTACCCATACCAAAGACATCAGAAGAGAAAACTTCCTAAGACTATCTCCCATACATATGGATGTAAAAATCCTCAAAAGACTAGCAAACTGAATCCAGCAACATACAGAGAATTATACACCATTACCAAATGGGACTTAGCCCAAGAATGCAAGGTTGGTTTAACTTCCGAAAATTATAATGTAACACACATCTCAACAGAATAAAAAACAAAAGACACAAATTCATCTCAATAGACACAAAGCATTTGACAAAAATCCAATACCATTGCACGATGAAAACAGTTGGCAAACTAGGAACAGAATGGAACTTCCTCAAGCTGACAAAGGACATCTGTGAAAAGCCCACATCCACGATCTTACTTAATCATGAAAAACTAGATGCTTTCCCCATAAGATCAGGACCAAAGCAATGATGTCAACTCTCACCATTTCTATTGAACTTTTACTAGAAGGTCTAGCCCCAGGGCAATTAGCAAGAAAAAGAAATAAAAGCCATCCATATTAGAAGGGGAGCAATGGAACTATTTCTATTTGCCAATGACATAATCTTCTATATAGAAATTCACAAGGAATCCCCAAAAAAACTGTTAGAACTTATGAATGAGTTTAGCAAGGTTGCAGGATACAAAATCCATATACAAAACCCAATTGTATTTCTATACACTTGTAATGAGCAATCCTAAATGAGATTAAGGAAACTGTTCCATGCACAATAGCATCAAAGAGAATAAAATAATTAGGAATAAATGTAATGAAGGAAGTGCAAAACTTATACTCTGAAAACTGCAAAACATTGTTGAAAGAAATTAAAGAAGCCCTAAATAAATGGGGAAAAATCCCATGTTCATGGATTGGTGTGCTGGTTTGAATGTATTATGTCCCCCAGTGCGGGACACTGATTACGTGCTTCAACTTGGCGGGCCTGGGCTGGGGGACCGGATCCACCCCTGGGGAGGGTAGTGGGCACGGGCGACAGCGCCCCCTACAGCCCCCCGGGCCTGGGAAAGTGAGGCCGGAGGCAGGCCCCATTTCCTCACCCAAATTACCAATGTTAGGGGAGGCTTGCCGGAGGGAACCGCCTTTTCCCCACCCCCTTATCTTGCCCGGACACTCCCCGTTGCCAGCGCAACTCCCATCACCACCGGTGCGCATACATTGTTGCCGGACACCGTTACGGGAGCATCTTTCGCCCCTTTTCAATCAACCTCCGCGCTCTCTCAGAACCAATCCAAGCCTTTAACCCCTACAGCTACCCCGCCCTCTAAACCGCCCGATATAAGCTTGTACTCTCCCCTAATAAACTCGCTCTCTCTTGGTTTCTTCACCCTAAAAGAACCGTGTCCCGCCTGTTCCTTTCTCGCCGCCCTCCATACCTTGCACGCCTCCCGCCGGGGACCTGGCCAAGTCCCCCGCCTCGCCCTCGCCTCCGGGAAAGAGCCCCCGCCGCCGGTACCCTCGGAGCAATCCTGAGAGCCTAGGATTTAGCAACCGGCCGCCACCCTCCCCCAGACGAGTCAACTGCGACCGCACCCCAGAAAAAGCCATATTCTTTGATGCAATCTTGTGGGGCAGACAGAATAGTGGAGATTAAGCTGGAACCTTTGAATTAGGTTGTTTGCATCGAGATGTGCCCCACCCAACTGTAGATGATAACTGATGGGATATTTCCATGGAGGCGTGGCCCCACCCATTCAGGGTGGGCCTTGATCAGTGAAGCCATATAAACATGCTGACTCAAAGAGAGGGAACTGAGTGCAGCTGTGAGTGATGTTTTGAAGAGGAGCAAGCTTGCTAGAGAGGAACATCCTGGGAGAACGCCATTTTGAAACCAGAACTTTGGAGCAGACGCCAGCCACGTGCCTTCCCAGCTAACAGAGGTTTTCCGGACGCCATTTGCCATCCTCCAGTGAAGGTACCTCATTACTGATGTGTTACCTTGGACATTTTATGGCCTTAAGACTGTAACTGTATAGCAAAATAAACCCCCTTTTTATAAAGCCAGTCCATCTCTGCTGTTTTGCATCCCGCAGCATTAGCAAACTAGAACAGATTTTGGTACCGGAAGTGGGGTGCTTTTGCTGCTGAGTTTGCAGAATACCAAACATGTTGGAACAGCTTTTTAAATGGATAAGGGGAATTGTGAGGAGCTTGATAGAAAAGGCCAAAACTGCTTTAAAGAGACTGTGGAAATATGGACTCTAAAGATACTTCTGATGAGGCCTTGAACAGAAATGATGAATATGTTGTTGTGAACTGGAAGAAAGGTGATCCCTGTTTTAAAGTGGCAGAGAATTTGGCAAAATTGAGTCCTGGTGTCAGATGGAAGGAAGAATTTGAAAGCGACAACCTGGAATACTTAGCTGAGGAGATCTCCAGACTACGTGTGGAGGATGTATCCTGGCTTCTCCTTGCAGCTTATAGTAAAATGCGAGTGGAGAGAGATAAACTTAGAACTGAACTCTTGGGTTCAAAGAAATCAGAAGCTGATGGCTTGGAAAATTACGAGCTTCCAGGGGGTGGAATCCCAGAAGCTACAGCCCAACGTGAGGACATAACCAAACTTGGAACCCAGCCGCCATTTCAGTACAAGCCAAGATTGGAGATGGAATTATCCGGAAAGGATTTGTGGAAAGTCCTATTGTCTGACGGCTTTGACCCCTGTGTGCTTCATGCAAAGCCAACAGAATTTTTGCGAGTTCTTTACAGACAGAGCCATTGCCACTCTGGACTGGAGGAGACAGACAAGGAACAAACTGAAGGAAAAATTTCTTCAAAAACAGAGCCATGAGGTTGGGGTCTGGAGTCAAGAGGTCTCGGGCTGGGGGAGCAGAGTAGCCCACATGCATGGAAAGGGTGAGTTTGCCCTGGAGGTTGAGGGTGGGCTTTCCGCCTCGATGCTCTGGAAGAGTTTTGCCACCTCAGGTCCCAAAGAGGGTGGAGCACATTCCCAGGGAATTGGGGAGAGCCTGGCTGCCACCACATTGTTCTGAAGGGGTTGAGCATGTGCCCCGGAAATGGAAGGGAATCCGGGAGCTACCCCGAGGTTTGAGGAGGGTGGGGCCGAGAAGGTGGTCTCCCCAATGTGTGGAAATGTTGGAGCACTCACCTAAGCATTTGGAGAGGAAAGGGCTGCTGAAAAGGCCCTTAGGAAGGGTTAGGCTCCCACTCTCTCAAGCCCCAAGGATGCAACCTCATTCTCTAAATGACTCTCAGACTTTGAAATCTAATGGAATTTGTCCTGCAGGTTTTAGGAACTGTTTTGGTCCTGTTAACCCTGTTTTCCTTACTCTTCTCCTTATGGCAATGGGAATGTTTATCCTATGAATGTCCCTCCTTTGTATATTGGAAGCATATAACTTGTTCTAAGTCCACAGATCCAAAGCTAAAGGAAAAGTATGCCTTAGGACTGACCACACCTATATTTGATTTTGATGGGATCTTTTACTTAACTTTTGTTCCTGAAATGATTTAAGTTTTTGTGATATTGTGATGGAATGAATGTATTTTGTACTTGGAAAGATAATGTCATTTTGGGGTCCAGGGGGTGGAATGTGCCAGTTTGAATGCATTTTGTCCCCCAAACACCATTATCTTTGATGTAGTCTTGTGGGACAGACTTTTGGTGCTGATTAGATTTGCTTGGAATGTGCCCCACCCAGCTGTGGGTGGTGACTTTGATGAGATGTTCCCATGGAGGCGTGGCCCCGCCCATTCAGGGTGGGACTTGATCAGGGGAGCCATATAAACATGCTGACTCAAAGAGACTGAACGGAGTGCAGCTGCGAGTGACGTTTTGAAGAGGAGCAAGCTTGCTAGAGAGAAACGTCCTGGGAGAAAGTCATTTTGAAACCAGAACTTTGGACCAGACGCCAGCCACGTGCCTTCCCAGCTAACAGAGGTTTTCCGGATGCCGTTGGCCATCCTCCAGTGAAGGTACCCAATTACTGATGTGTTACCTTGGACACTTTATGGCCTTAAGACTGTAACTGTGTAGCTAAATAAACCCCGTTTTTATAAAAGCCAATCCATCTCTGGTGTTTTGCATTCCACAGCATTAGCAAACTAAGACAATTGGAAAACTTAAGATGGTTAAGATGGCAGTATTCCCCAAGTTGGTCTACAGATACAACATAATCCCTATCAGAATCCCAGTGATTCCTTTGTTGAAATTGACATGCTGATTCTAAAATCCATATGGCATTGCAAGGAACCCAGAATAGCCAAAATAATACTGAGAAAGAAGGGGGGAAGACTCACACTTCCTGTTTTTAAAACTTATTACAAAGCCACAGAAATTAAGACAGTGTGATAGTAGGATAACAATAGACATTATCAGTCAACAGAATAGAATTGAGAGTCCAGAAATAAACCCATGTGCTCAGCTGAGTTTTGTAAAGGGTGACAAGACCATTCAGCTGGGGAAAAAAACACTCTTTTCAACAAATGGTACTGGGGCAACAGGCTGGCCATATATACAAGAATGAATTTTGGGTCCTTATCTCATACCACAAACAAAAATTAACCAAAAATGGACCAAACACCTAAATGTAAGAGCTAAAACTATAAAGCTCTTAGGAGAAAACATAGATGAAAATCTGCCTTGGATTAGGCAATGGTTTCTTAGATAGGACAACAAAAGCACAAACAATTTTAAAAATAGATATCTTGGACTTCATCAAAATTAAAAACTTTAATGTGTCAGAGAACACTAGCAAGAAAGTGAAAAGAATATACACAGAATGGGAGAAAATATTTGCAAATCATATATCTGTTAAGGGTCTCATATCGAGAATATATAAAAATTCTCACAAATTATATAATCTAGATGAAATGGACTAATTGCTAGAAAGACACAAGGCACCAAAAGTGAAGATACAGAAAAATCTGAATACACCTGTAAGAAGTAAAGAGATTAAGTTAGTAATCAAAAAACTTCCCACAAAGAAAAATTCAGGACCAGCTGGCTAAACTGATGAATTCTACCAAATGTTTAAGGAAGAATTAACATCAATTCAAACCAAACCTAAACCAAAAATAAATAAATAAATAAAAGAGAAGGAGCACTTCCCAACTCATTATATGCAGCCAACATCGTCCTGATACCAAAAACAAAGACAACACAAGAAAAAAAAAGCTACAGACCAATACCTTTTATGAATATAGACACAAAAATCCTCAACAAAATACTAGCAAACTGAACCCAGCAGCATACAAGAAAAGGATTATATACCATGACAAAGTGAGATTTCTCTCAGGAAAGCAAGTCTGGTGAAACATCCAAAAATCATTGAGTGTAATATACTAATTAATAGAAAAAGGGATAAAAACCACATGACCAGCTTGATGGATGCTGAAAAAGCATTTGACAACATTCAACATCCATTCATGATATAAAACTCTCAAAAAACTCAGAATAGAAAGAAAATTTTCTCGATGTGATAGAGTATCTAGGAAAAACCAATGGCTTTTCAAACCCCATGGTGAAAAACTGAAAGTTTTTCCCCTAAGATCAGGAACATGACAAGGATGTCTGCTGCCATCACTTCTACTCAACATGATACTGGAGGTTCTTGCCAGGGCAATTGGGCAAGAAAAAGAAATAAAAGTCATCCAGGTTGAAAAGGAAGAAGTAAAACTCTATTTGCAGATGACATGATCATATCTAGAGAGAGATAACCCTAAATAATTCATATCCAAAAACCTACTAGACCTGATAAATGGGTCCTAAAAGGTCACTGGATCAACATACATGAATGAGTTGTATTTTTACACACAGGCAACGAACAACCCAAAAACGAAATAAGAATACACAGTCTCTTTCACAATGATATCAAAAGACATAAAACACTTAGGAATAAATTTAACAAAAAAGTCCAAGGCTTGAACTGAAAATTATGAAATTTTGCTGATGGAAATTAACGACAATCTATATAAATGGAGATAGATCCCATTATCATGGAGGTCCCAAAATCATTAAGATGGAAGTTCTCCCCCAAATTAATTTATGAATTCAACACAACTCCATCACAATTTCAGGAGGGTTTTCATTGCAGAAACTGACCAGCTGACCCTAAAATGCAGAGGGAAATGAAGAAGTCTTAGAAAGGCCAAACCAATTCTCTAAAGGAAGAACAAAGTTGGAAGATCTTTGTTCCGGTTTGCTAATGCTGCCATCATGCAAAATACCAGAAATGGATTGGCTTTTATAAAGGGGTTTTATTTGGTTACAAAGTTAAAGCCTTAAGACCATAAAAGTGTCCAAGCTAAGACATCAACAATAGGGTACCTTCACAGAAGAATGGCCAATGGCATCCGGAACATCTCTGTTGTCTGGAAAGGCACATGGCTGGTGTCTTCTTCCTTTGCTCCCAGGTTGTGTTTCAAAATGGCATTCTTCAAAGTGTCTCTCTTAGCTGCAGCACTGAGATCCTTCCGTCTGAACTCTTACAGGATTCCAGCGATTAGATCAAGACCCACCCTGAATGGGTGGGGTCCATATCTCCATGGAAATAATTCAATCAAACATTTCACCCACAGTTGATTGAGTCACATCTCCATGGAAACACTCAAAGGATTCCAACCTAATCAACACAAATACATCTGCCCCCACAAGATTGCTTTAAAGAGTATGGCTTTTGGCAAGACATAATATATCCAAACTAGCACGATGCTTTAGTTTCCTGGGGGCTGCTGCCGTAACAAATCACCACCAACTTGGTGGCTTACAATAACAGAAATGTATGCTTTCATAGTTTGGGAGCCCAGGAGTCTGAAATGAAGATAGCAAGGCTCTGGAGGAGATTTCGTTCCAGCCCTGGTGGCCCCAGCATTCCTTGGTTAGTGGCCATGTCCCTCTTGAGGTGGTCTTTCTTCTCTACTGTGTCTCCTACGATTCAGACCCACTTGGGTAACTCAGGATGATCTAGTCTCAAAGTCCTCAACTTAATTACATCTGCAAACACCCTTTCCAAATAAGGCCACAGTCAAAGTTTCGGGGACTACAACATGGCCGTATCTTTTCAGTGGGCACCGTTTGACCTACGATAGAGGACTTTTACTTCCCAACTTCAAACCTTACTACAAAGCTAGTTATCAAGCATAAGCGCAGTCATATGGATCAACGGAAGAGAATTGAGGGTCCAGAAATCAATTCTCATGTGTAGGGTCAACTGATTTTTAACAAAGGTGCGAAGGCAATTCATTGACGAAAGGATAGCCTTTTTAACAATGGTGCTAGTAAAACTGGACATCTACATGCAAAAAGATGAACTTAGACCCCTACCCCACACCTTACACACTGCCACCGCTTACTACAGGTTCCAGGCTTGTGATGGGCCACTGGGAGAGTCTCAGAGCCAGTCTCATTCTTAGGCAAACTGTACACCTGAGTCCAGGGGTAAGAAGTCACCAGCCTCCCTGACCCTCCTCTTCCACTGCAACCAAAAACTCAGCCTTGCATCTACAACTGATCTTGAGCAGAGTTTCCTGCCCCTGCCTAGAAGCTGCCAATATCTGTTTGCTATCATGGAGCCACCTTGGCCCGGGTGGGTTGCTGCCTCTCCCCCAGGGCACAGGCTTTGGCTTTCACCCTCCCCCCACCCGCACGGGCTCTTGGCGGTACCCTGGGGATGGCTTTCCTGCCTCTGCCAGCAGTTTAAGGCTTCCACGTCTCTGGAGCAAGGGGTTTGGGGTGTAAGTGGGACGCCAGGCCTGCTCCCTGGTAATCACCCAGCAACTCCTGCACACTTTTGCAGGTGAGGAGCCCCCCTCCAGCCCCCCACCCGAATCCTAATCTTTCTCCCGTGCACCTGGTGGAGGCCTGCGGCAACAGCTGAGTGTAAGCTACCTTCATTGGCTTCCAGCCCACCCCTCGCTCCCCTGCCCAGCTGCTCCAGCTGGCACTCAGGCCCGGGTGGGCCTTGGATGATTTGTTGAAATGTCAGCTGCTTTCTTCTCACCTGGTGCCATGGTGGCTACCACGTCTCCGGTGCTCAGCTGCAGGTGAGACGGGGCATCCCATCTCCCTCCGGAAGGGGAATTCATGTTGCCAGGTAGTGACCTGATAGGCTCAAGAATACTTTTGTAAAACCTGGATTTTTCTCATCATTAGGGAGGGAGCAGCACTTGCTGCAGCTTTCTTCATCCTCTGCAGAAGCAGCACCCAAATGTGGTCCCTACTTAGAGGGATTGTGTGTGGCACAGAGTGCCCAAACCAGGCCGTGAAGATTCCAGAACAGGACTGGGGGCCCGGCCAGATGGGCTCTCTGGAAAGGCCTCCCAGAGGGACGAGGGAGGAGGGGTTGGGAGGAGGGAGACACGTCGGTATCTGCAGTGGGGGGAGAGAAGTGAGGAGGGCTGGGCGCCTAGGACTCCAGGATCCCCGAGGACAGACACATTCAGGTCTGTGCTCTCCCTGGAAAGGAGGGCTGTGGTGACGCCAGGAGCCCCCTCCGCACAAGGCCACGGCTTTAGGGCTGTGATTCCCCCAGGACGAGGCCAGGCTCTTTGGCAGCATGAGTTCCCCGGGGATTCCCCAAAGCATAGCCGACCCCGGCTGCCCACCCGCTGCCCACCAGCGTCTCCCCTGGCCTTGCCAGATCCTTGGAGGTTTGCGGCACAGTGAGGACCCCTCGCACAAGTTGGGGGCTTGCGGGGAGGGGGGAGCCATCCCCCAAAAGCTGGGCAGTGGCAGGAGAGAGGGAGAAGCAGAGGAGATTTCAGTGTCGCTCCCAAGTTCATCCCCCCTGAATCAGGAACCTGCGGCCCTCATCTCTTGTCTGGGTGTCGGTACCTAGCACTTGGCAAGGAATTGCGTAAATTTATATATTTCAGATGAATCCGCCTGCAGGCTGAGGCAGGGAAGGACTTTTCCCCTCACGCACTGACTCAGCGTGCCCGGGGGGCTGGGGTGGAGAGGGCCGGGAGAGCAGGTTCCCACCTGGAGCTTCGGAATAGGATTCAGGGAGTTCGCCGAGGGGTGGGGGTGCGGGACCCTAGGCACAGACCAGCCAAGAGAGACGGGGGACGAGAGCGGCCCCGAGAGGCCCAGCTCCACCCGCATCGGCCATACCGCAGCCGGCAGGTCCGCACCTCGGCGCACGCGGGGCCCTCGGCCCGGGCTGCCCTCCCCTTTCTTCCCTGTGGTGGACCCCTGTGTCCTCTGAAACACCCGGCCCCGACAAAGGAGCCCCATGCGGGAGCACAGTCCCCCCACTTTCCTTCCTTCTCTGAGGGAGCGCCCCCTCCCCCTGCAGTGGGTGGCCCCGCCCACCAGCTTCTCAGGCATCTTGAAACATCAGGGAGCCTCTCTGAACTTCTGTTTCTTCCTCTGTGGAATGGAGTCATCGCAGCATCTACAAATAGGGCTGGGAGTAGGGTGAAGGGTGAGAGTCTCTCACCTTGGGTGCAAAATTTAAAGGGCGGGCAAAAATTCCATCATCAAGAGAAATCATATTTTAGTGCAATGTTAAAAAATCAAAATGGATGCAAAAACATCCAAGATGAACGAAGTAGCAAAACTGAACATGAAGGTTGGATCGGGATGCCAAGTGTCTCCTTTGGCCTCAGCCTCCATATTCTCGGCACAGCTGAGCTCACCCTAGAGGAGGCGGGCGTACTCGGGTGTAGGGGCCTGCAGGGTCGCTGTGCCCCCACGGGGACCTGGCCCCTGGCGGCACGGGTGCAGTTCGGGTTTGGGGAGCGCCTGGTTCTCTGCTGCCGCCTCGCCCATGTTCGTATCTGCAGCCCGGGGTGGGGGCCTGGCTCACGGCGGGGCTCACCAACTGGGAAGTAAGGGAGCTCGGATTCTGAGGACATGAATTCTCTGCAGGGGCGTCTGAGCAGTTCAGTTCACCTCCCTGTTGAACAGTGGGGGAAGCAGAGCCCCCGAGTCGGGGGCTGGCCCATGTCAGCAGCAGGACCAGGGCCCTCTCCGTGGGGGCTGCACAGAGTCGCCCTCCCTCCGACAGACTGTGCGGATCCAGGGACCCCACAGCCTGCTCTTCACCCTCCACAGCTGCTCCCCACATCAGGGCCCCGCAAACCTCAGACTCGGCCCCGTGACCCTTCCGGGCTGTGAAGGGAGGGCAAGGCAGGCCCTGTCCTGTGCCCACCCGCAGGGTCCTCGTCTGTACAAGGCCCCAGTCCCTTTCCTGCTCTAAGACCCCGTCCCGGTCCATTCTGTTCCAGCTCCTCCAGTCCAGCTTAATTTATTTTGTTATTTCGTTTCAGTCTATAGTATCCCTTCCATTCTATTTTCTATTCCAACCCACCCTCTTTTATCTACCTCAGCTAATTTGATTTTATCCATTCCATTCCATCCTGTTTTATAGTTTCCATTCTGCTGTCTACATTACGCTCCCTGCTAGTGGATCTATTTATTTTACCCATTCTGTTCTCTCTGGCCTGCCCTTCCCCTGAGTTCCGCTCCGTCTGCTGCTCACCACCCTCTTTGCGGGCCCCTGGCATGGATCTGGAAGGGTCCAGGGGAAACAGCCGTTTCTGCAAGCCCGCCTCCCCCAGACCCCACGTGCGGCCTTCACCTGCGTGCCCCCAGGAGAGCCTGTTATGTGGTCGCGGCTTTTTCATTTTATTGAAGGCAACAACTGTGAAGGTAGAATGGGGCCTGCTTTCCACTTGCCACACCCCAGCTCCCCTTCCCACCAGCTCCCATCATCAGAGGGTCCACCTTCACACCTGCCCGCCAGCTGTCCCAGACCTAAGGCTTCGGGGCATCCAGCCCCCGCTGCCACGTTTCAGTCCGGGTGGGGAGGAGGCCCCGTGGCCTCTCTCCGTCTTGAAGCTCATGAAGAACGTTCTTTGAATGTCAGCCTGAGCTTCTCTTACCACCAGCCCCACACCTCTCCTGCTCTCCTAATGGCCATCAGTTAGCAGGGACACGCATGTACACACACGGGGACACAGGACACCGAAAGCTCCACTGTGGAGAGCAGAGCCCACCCCGGCTTAGTCCCCAGCCGTGCCACAGAGTGAGGTCACACCGAAGACCCTGAGCTAAAACCTGTCGCCTGGCACTTTCCGTTTCTGTGCTGGGTTAAACAGTGTCCCTCCAAAATCCGTGTCTCCTTGGAACCTCGGGAAGTGACCTTATTTGGGAATTTTCAGATGTAATCAGTGACGATGAGGTCACCTGTGGGCGCTGATTCAATATAGCTGGTGTCCTTACAAAAAAACACCCAGAGACGCACAGAGAGAGGAAGGCTGTGTGAAGATGGAGGCAGAGAGTGGACTGACACGGCCACAAGCCACGGATGGCCAGAGCCTCCAGGAGCCACCAGACACTGGAGGAGGCAGGGAAGGACCCTCTCCTGGAGCCTTCTGAGGGAGCGGGCCCTGGGGGGCTGTGATTTAAGACTTCCAGCCTCCAGAACTGCAGCCACCCAGAACCAGTTAGCCTCCTCGCTTCTCATAACTTTTGTAGCTTTTCCTATCTGTAACTTTAATTCCTGAGTTTGTTTGGTGGCTGATGGAAAGTCGTATAACCTGAGCATGGATGGAAACAAGGACGGGCAGCCTTAGATGACCTCCGAGACACCAGGAACAGAAAATCATCCCCCTCAGGACTAAAGCTGTGTGACTTGAGAGGCGTTGGAAGCCAATCCAGTGTGGGCGATTTCTCTTCAACAAGGGAAAGCCGATCTGGAGCCTGCCTTAGCACACGTGGACAACTCTGTGCCTCACCCAGCAAACCACACCAAACTGTCCCTCCCCGTAGCCACACCCACCTCCTACCCCAACACAGTGTCCCTTAGTCCTCGAATTGCCGACACAGATTTGAGCCTCCTGTCTCCCTGCTGCTGACCTCGCTGTAAATCTCTTTCTTCCCTCAAAATCCTGGAGTCGTAGAATTGACTCTCACGCGCACTGGGCCGCGAGCCCTTGCTCGGCTCCAGAACTGCAAGGGAAGACATTTCCATCGTGACCCACCCAGCCTTGTCGTCTGGTGCAGCAGCCGTGGGAAACGCGTTTCCTCTGTTGTTGCAAAAATGATCTCTGCGGACATGGGGCAGGTTGGCACCAGGGGAGTTAGGCTGTTGATCTGGGCTTGAGACTTAACGCACAGTGCGGGGGCCCCATCTGCTGAGAAGGTGTCAGTGGTGAGGTCTCAGCCCCTCCGCCTCGAGCTCCCCCCAGCCCCCAGGAGGGCACTGGCAGATTCTGGTTCCAGAGGTGTGGCCACCAGGGCCATGTGAGCCCGGGGGCTCGGAGAATATGTCCCTTTGCCCCTCGGGGCTTCAGTTTCCTTGCCTATAAAGCGGGAAACACTCCTACCATGGATGGTTTCCAACAAGTGAGAAAAAAAGAATTAAATGGTCTTATAAACATCAAATGGTGCTCCAATTGGGTGGCATTCTCATCGATCACTGCCCCTGGCATAAAACTAATTGTTCCGTCCATTCCATTCCACCCTGTCCTAAAGCTTCCACTCTGTTGCGTATATCCCTCTCCCTTCTACTTTCTCCATCAACTTCATCACTCGGCTCCACTGTGTTCTTTCACGGGCAGCGGCACCGGTGGCCTGAGGATGGCCGGCCGGCCTGGGCATCGTGGGGTCAGGCTGGGGGTGGCCGCTCTGGGAAGAGGTCAGGTGCATCTCTGGGGAGGCGAGAAGGTGAAGGCGCAGGGAGGAGCTGGACACCGAGGCCGGTGCCCTTGCCAGTGGGACGCCTCAAGCAGGCTGCGGGGGACACTGTGCCAAGAGCTTTGTCAACAGAGAGCAAGTCCTTGGGGAGTGGGGGGGTGCAGGACCCAGGCCATTCTCCATGGCAGCTTGGTCCCTTGGAGGCACAGCTGGGGGTGCACACCCCCGAGAGGCTGACACCCCATCTTTAGCTGGAAGACTGAGGATGGAGGTCCACGATGAGGATGGAGCTCACCCACCTGGGTCCCAACTCTGTCTCGGTTGTTCCCATTTGGGCCTCAGATATCCGTCTTTAGATTCCACGGGGGGCACTGGCTCAGGGCGCAGACCCCAGCCAGGAGGCCGCATTGTGGGCACATGGACCAGGTCCCGGCACACATCTGTGCCGTTCATGCAGAGCCACCCTGGCTGCTCACACCCGGTGTCTGCCTGGCACCGGGGGGTGGCCCCAGGGACCGAGCTGCAGGCAGGACGTCCTGACTCTGAAGCCACTGCTCAAGCCCAGCAAGAGTGTCTCCTTCTGGCACAGAAGCTTCTGACTGCCCAGCTGCTGGAGGGCTCTGGGCCCAGTGGCCGGGGGGCTGCCTGGGGCCAACATCCTTGCTGAGCCTCTTGAGCAGAGCAGCCCCTGCAGGGGCTTGAAATTGGCTGAGTCTTCTGGTGGGAAGATCCAGTTTTCACCTGGTAAAACAGGGAAGAGAGAGGAGGGAGGGGCAGATGTGCCTCCCGAGGGGCCCCCACCCCCAATCCCTGCTGTGACAAAGGCCAGAGGCTGCCCAGCTCTGGGCCTGGCTGAGAGGGGACGGCTGGGGGTGGGATCCTGGCCTGGGCCAGCTCAGCTCACCCCCTGAGGTCCCAGGGCACCCTCCCCACCCTCTGTGGGTCTCCATTTCCTTGTCTGTAAAATGAAGGGGCTGCGTGGAACCTCTGAGCCTCAATATCTTGCTTGGAACATGGACCATTGACCCTCTAAGCAAAACTCCCTGGCCACCTGCTCCGTGCCAGGTGTGATGCTGAGTGCCAGGTGTGGCGGAGAGGGGGCCGACCTTGGGGGCTCATTTCCAACAGGGGCTGACCGTGCCAAATGACAAGAGCTGCGAGGGCATGGGGCTGGGTGCAGACTGCAGTGAGAGCTTGGAGAAGGGGCATCTGGCCCAGGCCAGAGTCCGTGGGCAGGCTTGTGAAGGGAGGCCGTCACTGAGCCACTCCACAACCCTCTCTGAGTGCCCGGCATGCTCTGGGCCAGGGGCAGCTGTGGACAAAGTCCCTGCCTCCTGAAACTGACCTTCTAGTGAGGTTATAAACAGGTACACAGATGAACAAACAAGATAATTTCCGATCACAGTCATGCATTGAAGAAAACAAAATAGAGAAACAGTTGGAGCTTGGCCACAGCTGGTCGAGTGGGCCAGGGTTGCTCTGGAGGGGGCTGTCAGACAGGCTCCACGGAGGAGGTGACATCCAAGCAGAGCCCCAGATAGCTGTGTTTTGGAGCCAAGGCTGACAGGACACGCTGCTGGTTGGGATGTCAGTGATGCGGGAAAGAGAAGCAAGGATAACCCTGGATTTGGGGTCTCAGAGAATGGATAGGTGGTGGTGCTGTTTGCTGTGATGGGAAGACCGGGGAACCAGAGGGTTTGGGAAGGGGGCTGGGGAATGAAGCGTTCTCTGCTTTTGTCCTGCTTAGTGGGGGACACGGTGGTTTGAGGATGCGTCCGTAGGTTCTCTCAGTGACTTACTTTGACAGACTGAGGACCCGGGTGGGGAGTGTCTTGCGCACCGGGTCCTCACAGTGGGGTTCAGTCTCGCCTCTCCCGGAGCGGAAAGGAAGGAGAGGGGTATGATCAAGAAGGAGCTCCTTCACAGAACCTGCCCTCTCGGGGCCTCAGTTTCCCCATCTGGAAGATGCTGGGTTGATCTGACATTCTCCATCACTGTTGTATTCCATGAGTTTTATTCATTTTGCTTTTGAGCTCGGTCAGTCAATTGTTCCCCATTTCCTTTCTGACTGGAGAAGCCTTCTTCCCCAGTAAACCCAATTTTCTAGTCTCTCCTTTCCATCATATCTTTAAAAAAATTATGTAGTCCTGCAAAGTAGTCTTCTATTATGACTTTCCCTTTGGTGAGCTCATTTCCAGCCCTTTTCCCGTCCCCCGCCCCCATTTCCTTTGCTAATTTCCAAGCCTCCCCTCTGGGCAGAGACCTCACCTCCTAGTACTTAATTGATTTCTTCTGTCATGTCCTTCCATGGTTTCATCTATAAGCAATTTTGGACCCAGCGTCAATTTCCATTTTTATTTTTGTTTTTTTAATACTGTCTGATCTATTCAGCGGCTGGGTGTTTGGATTGGACACAGATGAGATTTCACTATCTCGCTGATGTCAGTTTTCCCTCCAGCCCCTTCCCTTGAGGCCAGAGAATCTTCTGGCCTCTCTGCTCGGCCCCCTAATTGCTCTCCCCGTTTTCACTCCCCTGACTTCAGTCTTGAGGGTCAAACGTGGAAATTAACACACGTCTCCTGCTGCACACAGTATTTTAGCGTTAGGGGATTTTACACGCACCCGGCCACACTCCATCTCGTCTTACGGTTGGTTACTCGGGCAGTGCTCCGGGAGCACTTTTCTTTGCATTTCATGGGCTCCCCCCTCCACCCAGCTCTGGCGCCTTTTCCTGCTTGCCGCAGAGGGTGACCGGAGCCGGGGGTGGCGGACAGGGCGCAGGGGGCCCTCGGGAACTCCCGTTTGACTCGATAAACACGAGCGTCTGAGGACCTGGCTTTTAGCAGTCGGGTTTCAGACCCCGCCAAGACGCTGCGGAGCCTGTGAGGCTTTCCACCATCATGAGCAGGAATCTGTCAAAAACATTCCAGCTCGCTTTCCGCTCGCGCAAACCTCCTCCGCCTCTGCCCTCCTGGATGGGGACCCATTACCGCCCGAGCCAGATGGATGCCCCTCGGGTCGGGCGCCTCGGCCACCAGCCTCGTGAGCCCAGCTGCCGGGCTCTCCGGGCACACGGGAACCAGCTTTGCAAACATCACCGTTTCCACTGCCGGTGGAAGGGGGCTGTGTTCTGCCTCTTTCAGCGCATTCCTGAGTGATAGGATGACACTGGGCAGCACTTCTATGCACCACCACCCATTGCCTGCCCCGGGGCAGGGAGGGGCGCCCAACACCCCCTGCTCTCCTCTCCTCCAGATTCACAGTCACCCCCAGTCGGGCCGGGTTCGAGAGCCAATTCTTTTGGCCTATCTTGATCACAACCTTTTTTCTGGCAATCAGCCACATCAAATGTACCCCTGGCCTCACCCCGAGGGCATCAGCACCTACGGTGGCCCCTTTAGGAGACTCCTTCTGTTCTCAGTACCAGAAATAGCCAGGTGCCTCCTGACCCCTTGGTTTGCAGATCTCATCGTCCTTTCACTCGCGTGGCTGATCTTGCTTCTCACTTCATCTTGGCTAACAGGAAGCTCGGTCAACGGAACACTGAGGCAGGCATCTTGTGAGCCCAGATTCAGTTCTGTTGCCCCTGCCCGTGCCTTCCCCTTGCCTCCCCCCTCATCTACTTCTCATGTTATCTTGCAACTCATTCATCATTCATTCATTCATTCATTTCCTTGTGGAGCATCATCTTGTATGAGGCACTGGGCGGTGTCAGGACCCTTGCACTGGCCAAGCAAGACTGCATTCGGGGTGTTATCACCTGGTGATGTCTAAAACTCAACAAATAAATAAGCAAGACCATTTCAAATAGTGATGAGCACTGGGACAAGAACAAAACAGGAACGTGGGCTAGCAACTGACTTGAGCGAGGCTGGCTTCACAGTGGTGGGGTGCGTGGACTGCAGAGGTCTCTGCAGAGAGGCAGCGAGATTTCTAGCCGAGAACTGAATAATGACAAGGAGCAGGCTGGGACACAGGCGACAGCAAAGTCTCATGCCCGGGAAGAACCTAAAATGTTTTGGGAATGCAAAGGAGGTCCATGTGGCTGGAGCCCAGGAAAAGAAGGGGACGGAGAGGAGATGCGGAAAGAGATGTCAGCAGGGACACATGTGTGTGTCTTAGGTAAACTTGTGCACACTCTTCCTGAAATCCTCTGAAATATGAGAATGAATCAGCAAATTCATACACAAATGCAACTACATTTGACAGCTCTGTGCCTTTGGCCTTCCATCAGCAGTTTGTCTAACACGATTGTGCGGTGTTTGTGTGTGCACTCATCTCTGTGTCTGTGTTTATGTGTGTGTCCCGTGTGTGTTTGCGTGTGCAGAAAACGACTTCCCTTCTCCGTGCCTCGCTGTTCACCTGCAGGGGACAGGAGGCCCAGCTCTGCTCGCCTTGTGGCTGCGGGGAGTGGACGTGTCAAGCCCGTCCGTGTCGCTCTCCTCCCCAGCACACACACATCCGACACCCGGGTCTGGTTAGGGAAGCCGGGGCCCTGGACCTAGTCCCGACACAATTCGTTACATCAGCTCCGATGCCAGCGATTTAGTGGACATCTGGCAGGACATATATAATCTAATAAGAGCCCATAACCTCTTTGAAGCATATTTTCTCATTTGATTAGAGAATGACTTCAGCCGGCAAGAACCTTCCTTGCTGTGGATGGCAGGGGGCTGGGAAGAATATCCTCCCACCGGGGGATTCACTGCAGCCCCTCCCCCAGTGAGGCTGGGGGCTCATGGATGTTGGGGGGCATGGGGCCAGGCCTGGGGAGTGAGACCCCTGTCTCCAGGTCTCGCTCAGGGGGCGTGATGCAGAGAAAAGTATTTTGCTCTGTAGAGCTGCAGTGTGGGTGGGGGTCCCAGGAAGGCGAACTTGGCTGGCGTAATGAAGGACTTTCTGTCACTTGGGGTGTCCCCGAAGGAGAGGGCTGGCCGGCCTTGCCAGTGGCCGCAGCAAGGGGGGGTGATCCTCTCGCAGTGGCTCCTGGGTCCTAGTGTTTGGGGCCAGCCGGGGATGCAAGACGGGGAGAACCGAGGTCCGTTTTCAGGTTCCATTCTGGCTTACTGTGTGTGGCCTACCCAGCCCCTTCCCCTGCTGGGCCTCAGTTTCCCTGTCTGAAAACATGGGATTTGGGGCCGGGTGTTCCCTGGGGCCCTCCCAGGCTCTCCTCTTCTTGAACTCCCTGAGACGCTGAGGCTCTTTCAAGCCCCCAGTGTTCAAGGGCTATTTGGAACATCACCCCACGGCGTCACCCTTCCTGAGGACGCGTGGCTCTGGCCATGTCCGTCCGTCTCTGCAAAGTACGCACGGGGACCGGTGGGCTTGAGAGCGCTCCGTGTACGGAGCCAGAATCGGGGCTCGGGTCCAAGCTGGAAACCCAAGGAGGGCCCCTTGTCTCTTCGCATTCTCCTCGCTGCATTGGCAGCTAATTGACCGCAGGACGGTGTCTGTGGTGCGTCTACAGTAAACATAACTTCAGCCGTCTGGGAGCCGTCTTCCTGTCAGGCCATCCATCGCCGCAGTGGCCCCAAGCCAAAAGCCGAGAGGAAGCTCTCCACCCCGGAGGGGAAAAGGCTCCCTCTCAGCCAGAAGATCCCCTTTCGCGTCCCCCACACAGCCTCGATTTCTCCCTGGGAACCTGCTTCTCCCAGGCTGCCACGGCCCAGCACTCTCTGCTCCCCGGGGTCACTTGGCTGGGGTGGACAGGAGACACGCGGCCGGGTTCCAGGCCTTCAGGGTGCACGGCTCGTTTCCTCCCCCGGGTCCAGGCAGGTGCAGGGCAGGCCATCAGCCCTGGAGCTGCAGAGAGGAAAGGTGACACCCCCAAAGTCACAGCCCCCACCTGGACCAAGACCCGCCTGCTCACCTCCCGTTCCGGGGTCCCGGGGCTGCTGCCATGGGGAGGGGGGGGGTGGGCGCTGAAAGCCACAGAAATGGATTCTCTCACTGTTCTGGAAGCTCCAAGTCCAAAATCAGAATCAATCTCTGGGCATCCTTGGCTGGTGGAAGCGGCAGGACCGTCATCCCCTGGCACCTCCCTCCCCTCCCCAGGCCTCGTCTCTCCTGACTCTTACAAGGACACTTGTCAGTGGGTTTAGGGCCACCTGGGTAATCTGAGATGACCTCACCATGATGACCTTAACTTGATCACATCCGTAAGAATCCTATTTCCAAAAACAGTCTCATCCCCCGGTCTCGGATGGACGTGTATCTTGGGGTTTCTGTTCACCCACCTGTACTCCCCCAGCCCACAGTCCCCTCAGCAGTCACTTAGGGGTTGGGAGAAGAGCCTGGGGGCATCACCAGAGGGGCCCCACGGTGGCCAGGAGGACTTGACCCCACTCTCTTCTCCCCCACACCCCTCCCCTCCCCCCTCTGGGCACCTGGCTGACTTCCGGGTTCTGCAGGGTGGGTGGGGGCCTACAAGGGGCTGGTGCCGGGAGAGCATGACTCCCACTCAGCTCGCCTGCCCCCGCCCCCACCCTCTGCACCTGCCGAGCCCCTCACCCCATCCCCACCTCCGCCCAGGATGCAGGTGCTGCCCACCTGGGCCCGAGTGACCAGACAGGCCTGCCTGGGGCCCCACACGTGATCTTATTTAGGACCAAACATCAGATGTGAGGGGTCTTGACTGAGTCTGTGCCCTGGCGGAAACAGCCCCCTCCCACCATCTGACATCCAGACTGAGGAGAGACTCAACTCTCTGTGGTCCAAGGAGAACTAGGGATGAACCTTGAGGTCAGCAGGTATCTGCAGGTTCTCTTGGGCCTGGGAGTTAACCCGACCCTGCCAGGGGGAGGAGGACATTCTGGCTGGGGCTCTAACGGTAGGGTAGAAGTTTGGGGCATGGAGACCGGCCAGGTGTGCCTCAATGATCAGTTCCTGCACCTGCTGAGCTCCCGGTCTCCCCCAGCCTTGGGGAGAACAGAAAGCCACAGCCTTGGGGTCACTGGCAAAGCCATACCCCTCCCAGGGCCACCCTGGACTCCCCAGCCCCCAGGGGTTCCCAGAGTAGAGGCAGCCAGCCCAGGGTGTCAGAAGACAAAGTCCAGAGCAGAGGGGCCGGGGGTCTTGCTCTGGACACTTGGAGGGTGGGGGGCAGCCAAGTGGCTCAGACACGGTCATTGGGGGGCACCCAGGGCCAGCGCAGCCCCATTCCCGGTTCACAGGCCACAGACGGGGTCCAGCCCGCAGGGTACCCCAGGCCGCAGTCACGCCCGAGTCCTGCGTGGACCCGCTCGGCAGCCTCTCCCGGCCTCGGGGCCCATCGGGAAGCCCACAGGGGAGACATGAGGCAACAGCTGGGACGCGGCGTCCAGATGGGCGGTTGGTTATGATTTGGTGCCGGAGCCCAGGTCAGGGATCGGGATTGCAAAACCTCCCCCTCTCCCGGCAAGCTCGGCTCTGTCCTTCTGGGTACCTGGCAGGACGGGGTCTAATTACCCCCCTTGGTGCTAGCTGACACAGGCACTGTCCTCTGTGATGGGCAGACATGCAATAAGACATGCATCCATGAAGGCTGGTCGTCTGGAAGATGTAACACGCTGCGTGGGGAGCAGACTCCGGGTGGCTCGGAGCCACCCAGGGTGTGGAGGGTATAGGCCAGGTGTCGGGGTCCACGTGCTGACTTCTAGAGGATTCCGAGGCCCAGGGAGTGGTGGGGGACCCTGGCAGGCCACTGGGAGCCCCAAGCTGTTGTTTGTGTCTTTGTTCTCTGGGGGTTCTCTGGGATTCAGTGTTTTAAGGCTTTTAAAGCATGATGTATAACATAGACAGTAAAGCACACAAACCGTAAGGGTGCAGCTCGAGGAGGTGGACCCTCAGGGAGCCCCCCACCAGCCAAGGAACATTTTCCCTACCTGAGACCATCCCCTTGCTCTCAGCCCACACCCCCCGCAAGGTAATGGCGCGTCTCCCATAGATCGGCCCTGCCTGTTTTTGATTAAACATAAACGGACGCACACCACGTGGGCTTTTTGGCATTGGCTCCTCTAATTCAGCATTAGAGCCAGGAGAGCCATCTTGTTCCTGGGTGTTGGTTGTTCCTTCTTTCTTCCTTGCTGCATGGTATTCTGTGACAGGAAACTAACACGATTTGTTTACCCGTGCTACAGCCGAGCGCCCTGCCCCCTTGGTGTGTAACGCAGTAGTGCTCCGTTCTCTCTGCTCTTGACATGTCACGTTTCCCAGCCCCACAGCCTGTGCTCGCCCCCCGAGTGCCTGGAGGAATGCGGATGTCGTGGAGACACACGGCATCCAGGGACACCCCCGAGGCCCAGCTCCCTGCCCGGACTGGAGGCTCCATGGCTGAAGGGCGCCTGCCTGGCTGTCAGGAGAGGCCAAGGGGTGCTGGTGGGTTGGGGTTCCCGGGGGTCTGTCTGGGGCAGGCCCGGCCCTCCCTCTGTGATGGGCTGAGTCCCCAGGCCTGGCCCCAGGACCACGTCCACTGGCCCCTCCTCTGTCTTAGAGAGGACACCCCGCAATGCTCCCTCATACCTCAGGAAGCTGGGGTGACTCTCTGTCACCTTGAACACACATCAGCAGGCAGGAGAAGGAGGCCGGGACAGAGGGATTCTCTGGCTCCCAGATTCTGTCTCTGGAAAGTGGGTGCAGTGATTGCCGCTTCCAAGGGCTGGCTCTCGGGGCCGGAGCTTGTGCACAGCCTCCGCTGCTCTTTCACTTGCGGTTTTACATATTTTTTTCTCTCTCAAGAGCTTCACCAACAATATTTTATTCTCTCTTTTTCTCTAACTTTAGGGGAAGCTCGAATAATTTAGGCAGGCTCACACAGCAAATAAAAACCATGTTGAGGACTGTATTCGTTAGGGTTCTCTAGGGAAACAGAATCAATGAAAGGTGTCTCTGACTGTCAGATTTGTAAAAGTGACTCACGCAGCTGTGGGTATGCACGAGTCCAAATTCTGTAGAGCCGTCAGTAAACTGTCAACTCCAAGGAAGATGTCCGATGAACTCCTCAGGAAATGAACCGGCAACTTTGACGAACTCCTCAGGAAATGAACTGGGATCTCTGACAAACGTGCTCGATGAACTCCTCAGGAAACGAACCGGCAACTTTGACGAACTCCTCAGGAAATGCTTCGCTGGGCAGCCGAAGAAGAAGTGAAGGTTCTCTATCTGTCTTGCTTATAAGTCTTCAACTGATTAATTGGATTAAATCCAGCCAATTGCATTCTCTCATTGTGGAAGGCACGCCCTTTGGTGAGTCATCAGTCACAGCTGTAGTCAATTGACTGATGATTTAATAAACCAGCCTCAAACGTCCTCACAGCAATTGTTAGGCCAGTGTTTGCTTGACCAGACAGCTGAGTACTATCACCTGGCCAAGTTGACCCATGAACCTAACCATCACAGTCCTCCCCTTGTCAACTTGGCAATTATACACATCACCTAAAACCATACTTTATCTCTCAGTAGGTAACAACAACAGACATATATTTTGCCTAACAATACTCCGCTGTGCAGCATACATCTGGAAATGCACTAAATCTCTCCAGAATAGGGTACAAGTCCTTGGGTGGCATTAGCTCTTAAAATTGATTTCCTTTAGCTTAAATACAGCAAAATGAACAGTACGGGTTATGCCATATGACAAGGGGATAAGACAGAGAAGAAAGCAAAGATATTTGCTTTATAGACAAATACAAACATAATCATAACAAAACAAGGAGGAAATATTCTTGCCATCATAGTCCTCATTTCTGTAACTGGTCACATGGCCGTAGTTCATATTTCTCACCACCTTCTTCCACTACCTATTCCATGTTCCCTTTACCCTCAGCAAGCACTTCAGCTGGCCGTGGTTCTTTGCCTGGTGGGGTGACCCAAACCTTCATTCCTGAAGTTTCTTGGCCATTGGTAGTCCTGCCTGGATTGGGTTGTTGCAGTTTTCCGTTGACTTTAATCACAGGACATGGTAGTACTAAGAGACGCCCTAGGGGATCTCCTGTATTCCAGGAAAACTCTTCTTTACTTCCATTGTGTAGGTGCAGTGCTATTTCCCCTTGATAGTCAGGATCAATCACCCCAGCCAGTACAGTAATCCCCTTCCTTGCCTGTTGATTCAGAGGCATAAGAAGCCCAAAGTGGCCAGGTGGCAGTCTTAACTTTCAGTTCAATGGGATTATTGTTGTGTTTCCTGGTGGAAGCACTCCTCCTTTTGGAACCAAGACCTGTAGACCAGCAGAGCTTAAGCTTGCAGGGACAGGAAGCAAAAACTTACCTAGTGGATCACTAGGAGTGATAGTGAGTGGTGCCCCTCCTGTTTCCACCCCTTGATTCCTGGACCCATGAATCCTGGCTATGGGAGAAACAGCACCATAGAGTGGACGCTGATTCAGAGCATACACGGCCTCCTGAGAACACTACCCCAACCCTGCAAGGTATTGCCACTTAGTTGGTGCTGTAATTGAGTCTCCAACAGGCCATTCCACCATTCTATCAACTCAGCTGCCTCTGGATGATGGGGAACATGGTAAGACCAAAGAATTCCATGAGCATGTGCCCATCCCCTCACTTCATTTGCTGTGAAGTGGGTTCCTTGGTCCGAAGCAATGCTGTGTGGAATACCATGACGGTGGATAAGGCATTCTGTAAGTCCACAGATCGTAGTTTAGGTAGAAGCATGTCATGCAGGGAAGGCAAACCCACATCCGGAGTATGTGTCTATTCCTATAAGAACAAATTGCTGCCTCTTCCATGATGGAAATGGTCCAATGTAATCAACCTGCCACCAGGTAGCAGGCTGATCACCTCAGGGAATGGTGCCATATCGGGGACTGAGTGTGGGTCTCTGCTGATGGCAGATTGGACACTCAGCAGTGGCCATGGCCAGGTCAGCCTTGGTGAGTGGAAGTCCATGTTGCTAAGCCCATGCATAACCACCATCCCTACCACCATGACCACTTTGTTCATGAGCCCATTGGGCAATGACAGGAGTTGCTGGGGAAAGAGGCTGATTGGTATCCACCAAATGGGTCATTTTATCCACTTGGTTATTAAAATCTTCTGCTGAAGTCACCCTCTGGTGAGCTTTCACATGGGACACAAATCTCTTCATGTTGTTTGCCCACTCAGAAAGATCTATCCACATTCCCCTTCCCCAGACTTCTTTGTCACCAATCTTCCAATCATGTTCCTTCCAAGTCCCTGACCATCCAGCCAAACCATTAGCAACAGCCCAGGAATCAGTATACATATGCACCTCTGGCCAGTTCTCCTCCCAAGCAAAGTGAACAATCAGGTGCACTGCTTGAAGTTCTGCCCACTGGGAGGATTTCCCCTCACCACTGTCCTTCAGAGACATCCCAGAAAGGGGCTGCAGTGCTGCAGCTGTCCACTTTCGGGTGGTGCCTGCATATCATGCAGAACCATCTGTAAACCAGGCCCAAGTTTTCTCTTCCTCAGTCAACTGACTGTAAGGAACTCCCCAAGATGCCACAGCTGTGGGCTGGGAAAGAGAAGGTAAGGTGGAAGGAGTGGGGGCCATGGGCATTTGGGCCACTTCCTCATGTAACTTACTTGTACCTTCAGGACCTGCTCGAGCTCTATCTCGTATATACCATTTCCATTTTATGATGGAGTGCTGCTGTGCACGCCCAACTTTATGGCTTGGTGGGTCAGACAATACCCAACTCATGATAGGTAACTCAGGTCTCATGGTGACTTGGTGGCCCATAGTTAAGTGTTCTGTCTCTACTAAAGCCCAGTAGCAGGCCAACAGCTGTTTCTCAAATGGAGAGTAGTTATCTGCAGAGGATGGTAAAGCTTTACTCCAAAATCCTAAGGGCCTGTGTTGTGATTCTCCTATAGGAGCCTGCCAAAGACTCCAAACAGCATCTCTATTTGCCACTGACACTTCCAGCACCATTAGGTCAGCTGGATCATATGGTCCAAGTGGCAGAGCAGCTTGCACAGCAGCCTAGACCTGTTGCAGAGCCTCATCTTGCTCCGGTCCCCACTCAAAACTAGAAGCTTTCCTGGTCACTCGGTAAATGGGCCGGAGTAGCACACCCAAATGAGGAATATGTTGTCACCAAAATCCAAAGGGGTCAACTAGGCATTGTGCCTCTTTTTTGGTCATAGGAGGGGCCAGATGCAACAGCTTATCCTTCACCTTAGAAGGAATATCTCAACAAGCCCCACACCACTGGACACCTAGAAATTTTACTGAAGTTGAAGGCCCCTGTATTTTTGTTGGATTTATCTCCCATCCTCTGCCATGCAAATACCTTACCAACAAATCTAGAGTAGTTGCTACTTCTTGCTCACTAGGTCCAATCAACATGATATCATCAATATAATGGACCAGTGTGATGTCTTGTGGGAGGGAGAAACGATCAAGATCCCTGCGGACAATATTATGACCTAGGGCTGGAGAGTTGATCTAACCCTGAGGTAGCACAGTGAATGTAAACTGCTGGCCTTGCCAGCTGAATGCAAACTGTTTCTGGTGGTCCTTACTGACAGCAATTGAGAAAAAAGCATTTGCCGGATCAATAGCTGCATACCAGGTACCAGGGGATGTGTTGATTTGCTCAAGCAATGATACCACATCTGGAACAGCAGCTGCAATTGGAGTCACCACCTAGTTAAGCTTATGATAATCCACAGTCATCCTCCAAGACCCATCCGTTTTCTGCACAGGACAAATAGGAGAGTTGAATGGGGATGTGGTGGGAATCACCACCCCTGCATCCTTCAAGTCCTTAAGGGTGACATTAATCTCTGCAATCCCTCCGGGAATCCGGTATTGCTTCTGGTTCACTATTTTGCAAGGCAGGGGCAGTTCTAGTGGCTTCCACTTGGCCTTTCCCACCATAATAGCCCTCACTCCAGGAGTCAGGGAACCAATGTGAGGATTCTGCCAGTTGCTGAGTATGTCTATTCCAATTATGCATTCCGGCACTGGGGAAATAACCACAGAATGGGTCCGGGGACCCACTGGACCCACTGTGAGGTGGACCTGAGCTAAAACTCCATCAATTACCTGAACACCATAAGCCCCAACTCTGACTGGTGGACCGGAGTCACGTTTTGGGTCTCCGGGAATTAATGTCACTTCTGAACCAGTGTCTAATAATCCATGAAATATCTGATCATTTCCTTTTCCCCAATGCACAGGTACCCTGGTAAAAGGCCGTAGGTCCCCCTGGGGAAGGCTGGGAGGAAGATTAACAGTATAAATTTTTGGCAGTGTAACAGGGTCCTTCCCCAAGGGTACCCAGCCTTCCCTTCATTCAAGGGGCTCTGGATCCGTAAACTGTCTCAAGTCTGGGAATTGATTAAGGGGCTGTGACTCTCTGTTTTTTGTAATTCAAGGGAGACTTTTGTTCACATGACCTAGAATTCTTCTGCCTATATAGTTCAAACAAGAACTTAGTCGATTGCCCATCTATTTTACTACTTGGTACTCCATGATCCACTAGCCAACGCCATAAGTCTCTGCGAGTCATATTATTTTAATTGCTGCTTTGAGCCTGTTTTCTATTACGGTAGCCACACCCACCTTGTCTGTGGCGATTAACTACCGACTCGGGACCCGATTTTCCCCATTGTGTTTAAGGATTCCAGCTCAGTGACAGCAGTTCCTACAGTAATATCTGACCTGCAGAGAAGGGTGACTAGAGAGCTCTTCAGGGATGATGGAGCTAGTCTCACAAATTTATTCCTTAAGTCCTGGTAAAAGGTGTGTCCTCTGGACATTCCAGGGCTGTGTGAGCACGTCTTTCATGATAAATCCACTCTAACATTCCAATCTCTCTAAGCCTTTGAATCCCCTCCTCCACACTGTACCAGGGCAGTTCTGGCATTTCAACCTCTGGTAATGCCAGCCACTTTTGATCCATGTTTCAGCAGCCACCCAAACTGTTAACACCCTTTCTAACCCCTCGAGCTACATCACTGAATGCAGAATCTCTGCTTAGTGGACCCATATCAGTAAATTCAGCCTGATCCAACCTTGTATTCCTTCCACCATTATCCCATACCCTTAATATCCATTCCCACACATATTCCCCTGTTTCTGTCTGTATAAATTGGAAAACTCATGCAGTTCCTTTGGAGTATAGTGTACCTCTTCATGGGTCACACTTTGTACCTCACCCTTTGGGGCCTGTTGGGACTTTAGCCTAGTTATAGGTCTTGAAGCAAAAACTGGTGGTGGGGGTGGGTCATGAAAAGAGCTAGAATTATCCCTCAAGACATTTACCTCAGGACACTCTGTTGCATTTTCATCTCTTAAAACAGGATTAGTCTCTCCAGACAGAGGAGTGAGGGCTGCTTCCTCAGGGGAGGTGATTACAGGATTAGCAGGCACTGAAGGGTTAATCTCTTTAGGTGGGGGTTGGATGGCAGGCTCCTTAGGTCAGACTGGAGGTGGGGGGGCTGTTTCCTCAGGACAGCCCTCTACAGGGAAATCTAACAATGACTCAGCAGAATCCAGGGTTCCACTGTCCTCACTGCCATTATTATCAATCCATATGTCCCCATCCCAGGTTTCCAGATCCCATCCTTTTCCAATCAATGCCTTTACTTTAACAGCAGACACCCTGAGAGGTTGAAATTCTAGTTTACGTTGTAAATCTGCTACTCGCACAATGAGAGTCTGCGTCTGGTTTTCAGAAACTTCCAGTCTGCGGGCACAGGAAATAAGATTTTCTTTCAGGGCACACATGGAAACCTTTACATCTGTCATACAGCATTTAAGTTTTGAATTTGAAGCCTTTAGCTCATCCCTTTCTCTTACAACTTTATCCAAAGTATCTAAGAGCAGCCAGCCAACATCATTATACCTCTCAATTCTGCAAAACTCTGTGAAGGTATCGAAAACACTGTCACCCAGAGCCTTGCTTCGTACTAGAGGATGATTAGGAGAATCAAATGGTGCTATTTTGCGTATCTCCTTTGCCAACTCATGCCATGGACTGTCAGTGCCCTCTTGATTATTGGAAATAGAGTAATTAGTGCCTTTGAATCTAATCAGAGTAGAAAACAAATTGTGAAAGCCCATTTTAAGATTCTGTTTCTCAAGAATCACTCCCGGTACCAAGTTGTATTAGTTAGGGTTCTCTAGGGAAACAGAATCAATGAGAGGTGTCTCTGATTATCAAATTGTAAAAGTGACTCACGCAACTGTGGGTATGCCCGAGTCCAAATTCTGTAGAGCTGTCAACAAACTGTCAACTCCAAGGAAGATGTCCGATGAACTCCTCAGGAAATGAACCGGCAACTTTGACAAACTCCTCAGGAAACGCTTCACTGGGCAGCTGAAGAAGTGAAGGTCCTCTGTCTGACTTGCTTATAAGTCTTCAACTGATTAATTGGATTAAATCCAGCCAATTGCATTCTCTCATTGTGGAAGACACGCCCTTTGGTGAGTCATCAGTCACAGCTGCAGTCAATTGACTGATGACTTAATACACCAGCCTCAAACGTCCTCACAGCAATTGTTAGGCCAGTGTTTGCTTGACCAGACAGCTGGGTACTATCACCTGGCCAAGCTGACACATGAACCTAACCATCACAAGGACCAATGCTGGGCTTTCCACAGCCCCCCACTTCGCCCCACTCGGGGGCTGAGACCTCAGCCCTTCTTCTCCCACCTGACCCCAGCAGTGGGTGGGAGACCCCAAGGGGGACAGGCAGATATGAGCTCTCTGGGGGCTGAGCCCAGGGCTGCGGGGCCCCAGGAGGGCAGAGCAGGCAGAGCAGCCCCCAAGTTCTTGAGCCCTTGGGGCGCCCACTCATGGCTCCCCACTGCCACAGTCCGAGGTTGTGCCCTTGAGCCACTGTGTTGATTGATTCCTTAGGGAGCAGTGCCCTTCTCAGATGTGGGTGGGGCTGTGCCCTGTGCTGGCATGTGCATGCGCACGTGTGAATAGGTGTGTGTGTGCAAGCATGGGTGTGCATGCACGTGGGTGAACAGGTGTGTGTGTGCATGCATGGGTGTGCATGCACGCGGGTGAACAGGTGTGTGTGTGCAAGCATGGGTGTGCATGCACGCGGGTGAACAGGTGTGTGTGTGCATGCATGGGTGTGCATGCACACGGGTAAACAGGTGTGTGTGCAAGCATGGGTGTGCATGCACGCGGGTGAACAGGTGTGTGTGTGCAAGCATGGGTGTGCATGCACACGGGTAAACAGGTGTGTGTGCAAGCATGGGTGTGCATGCACGCGGGTGAACAGGTGTGTGTGTGCATGCATGGGTGTGCATGCACGCGGGTGAACAGGTGTGTGTGTGCAAGCATGGGTGTGCATGCACATGGGTGAACAGGTGTGTGTGCAAGCATGGGTGTGCACGCACACGGGTGAACAGGTGTGTGTGTGCTTGCATGTGCTTGGATGTGCGTGTGTGCATGAGTACGTGTGTGTGCATTGTTGTGTCAATGAAGGGAACTCGTTGGTCGTGGGGGAGGGTGGCTTTGGAGGACAGCTCTGAATTTCTGAGGGAAAAGGTACTTCTGAGCTCTCAGGGGCCCACCCAGCCCCCTCGCAGGCCTGCCCTGGGCATGGACTCTCAAGAAGCCAGAGTATCCCAGAGCCAAGCAATTGGTTTCTGCTGATGAACAAGTTAATGAGTGTTTTCAGAAGGGCCAGAGAGTTCCTGGGTGAATGGCTGATCCCCAAAATAGCCCCAGCTGGCACTGGGGCAGGAGCAGTTTAAAAACAGAAAAGGTCTTCAGAGCAGGGACCCAGGTCAAGGCCGGAAGAACCCTGAAACCACAGCCTTAGGCCCAGCTCCCCAGGGAAACACGTCCTGGGCAGTGTGGGCACTATTGTGGCTCTGTGTCCACACCCGCAGAAACCAGAGGGGGTCCCTGGGGCAGAGAGGGGGCTTGAGGGGCCCCCCGGTGACCTGCGCCCCTATGGCACAGCATCTTTGGGCAGCTTTGATGGCCACCCGCTCCGGCCTGGATTTCTCGCCCACTCGCTGGCCCCGGCTGCAGGGCCAGAGGACCGGGTCTTGCTGGGCTCGGCCTGCGGCGATGCCAAGGCAGCTCTCCAGCCCCATCCTTGCAGCACCTGCTCAGGCTGGAGACGCCCACCCTGGCCTTCACCTGCTCTGCCAGGACTTTCCAAGCTGCCCAACACCCTCGGTGCCAGCAAGCCCCGCTTGGTGGCCCCCAGCCCCTTGCAGGCACGACTGGCCCTGGAAGGAAAGTTCCCACTAGGGGGAGTGGCTCTGGCCCTTGGTGGCCATGAGGGGCCCTCACTCTGGTCTTGCAGCCCCCTCCCACACAGGGTCTTGGATTCACCTCTTCCCCTAGACCCCTGGACTCACTGCCTTCTTTGGCTCCCCCAGCAGAGCTGACACAGGCCAGAAGCTTCCAGAAGCTTGTTTAACAGGAGAGAGGAGGATAGGGAAAGAAACACAGTGAGCACGTGAGCAGGAAATCGACCAGCTTGTTGGGGCACCCTAGGGGACCTCTTCCAGACCCCAAACCTCTCCAAGGCACCTTTCCAAGCCCATCTCTGTAGACCCTGCCCCCTTTCCAGAGCCCGGGCTGCTGTGGGCTTGGCCATGGGGCGGCTCTGGTCCTGCCCCTGTTGGACTCTCCTGCTCCATCTGGGTTTCTAATCTGCTGTCCCCCAAGCAATTGGAGGAGGTGACAACACACTGGAGACAATCAACACATCTTGTTTTGGGTAACTGTCCTCCTAACTTTGCTTGACTCTGAGCTCATACCCCTGCCCAGCAATCATCTTGGAAGGCTCATTGGGAAGTTTCTGTTGCCAAGGTGGGTATCTGCCTGTACCAGCTGTGCCAGCTTGAATGCATTGTGTCCCCCCAAATGCCATTATCTTTGATGCAGTCTTGTGTGGGTTAGACATATTAGTGTTGATTAGGTTGGAATTCTTTGATTGTTTCCACGGAGATGTGACCCACCCAACTGTAGGTAATAACTCTGATTGGATAGTTTCCATGGAGGTGTGGCCCCGCCCATTCAGCATGGGCCTTGATTAGTTTACTGGAGCACTATATAAGCTCAGACAGAAGTTGCTCATAGCGCGCTGGAGCTGACACAGACATTTTGAAGACGGCTGTTGGAAGCTGACATGGGCATTTTGGAGAATGCCTTTTGAAACGCATCCTGGGAGCAAGAGATACCAGCCACGTGCCTTCCCAGCTAACAGAGGTTTTCCAGACACCATTGGCCATCCTCCAGTGAAGGTACCCAATTGCTGATGTGTTACCTTGGACACTTTATGGCCTTAAGACTGTAACTGTGTAACCAAATAAACCCCCTTTATAAAAGCCAGTCCATCTCTGGTGTTTTGCATCCGGCAGCATTAGCAAGCCAGAACACCAGCTAAGTTGTTCCAGGACAAGATGAGAGAGCTGCTGGAACTCACGACCCCATCTCCTGCCACAGGATAGGGCTGCCGAGAGGGACGTGGCTGCGGGGCCGAGACCCCATCTCCCAGCCCTTCTTGTTCCGGATGTGAGCGTGGGTTTGTTCTCAAAACAGCTGTGAGGGGAGTGACACGGGCCACTTCCAGGCTGGGGTTCCCGGATTGGGGTTCACCTTCCCACTGACACTGGGAATGGCAGAGCCCCGAGATGGAAGGGCCCGGTCCCTGGGTCACCCGTGGGGATCAGCCACACTGAACAGTCCTGGAAGCCAGAAGCAACCGTGAGTTTACAAAGCCACCGAAATGTGGGGGGTTTGTTACAATTTGTTATGCTTTCCTTAATATAGCATGGAGTAAGCAATTCATTCCCGCCTGTCCGCAAATGTTGGGGATTGAATCTTGTACCTCACAAGACATGTTCACGTCTTTTTCCAGGTTCCCATTTGTAAATGGCACCTGTGGGGGTTGGAGCTGATGCCCCCCAGAAAAACGTGTTCTTACATCTAATCCAGCCCTGTGGGTGTGGACCCACTGTAAGGGGGACCTTCTGATGGAAGTTGCTTCAGTTAAGTTGTGACCCGGCTCAATCAGGATGTCTTAATCCCATTACTGGAGTCCTTTGTAAACACAATGGAGTCCAGACACGGAGAGAGAAAGCAGCACAGACTCAGCCAGGAGCCAAAATTCAACAGAACCCGCAGGAGAAGGGAGGGGCCCGGAGAGGCCGCCATGTGCGTGGCCCTGCGACAGACGGGCTCAGGACCGAGGGTCGCCCGAAGCCAGCCCAGAGCACCGTCTTCGGGAAGAAAGTGTCACCTTGATGACTCCTTGATTTGGACTTTCTTTTAGCCTCAAAACCACAAGCCAATAAATTCTCCTTGTATAAGCTGACCCATTGCATGAGCAGCCCAGGAACTGAAACAGCACCTTAATCCCGTTTGTAAATAGGATCCTTGAAGATGTTGAGTCAGGGTGTGCTTTCACCTGGGGATAGGATCTGCAAAGACCCTGTTTAGGTATCACCAAAGCAGATGAGAATGGAGATGGGAGACAAGGAAGGAAGCAAGTGCAGGCCAAGATGGCTCAGTTGGGGGGGGGGGTCCTTTTTAGTGGGCAGCCCTCCTCCACGGGTGACTCAGGGACCTGGGCCCCTTCCATCTTGTGGCTCTGCAGAGTCTTCCAAGTGCAGCTGGAGGATGCCAAGAGAGAGCAGCAACCACACACAGTGTTTCCAAATGCCCAGAGAAAAGAGAAGGGAAAGTCCTCCTGTGTGTCAGGAGGACTTATAAGGAGAGGAAATGCAGATGCCGTCAGAGAAGCCAGAGGCAGAAACAGCCACGGGAGTAGACCAAGGAGGTCATCACGTGATGGAGACACCAGCCGAGGGGCCCCAGCGACAGGGGGAGCCGGAAGGCCCCAGGCTCCGAGGGAACGCACTGGCTCGGGACCTCTGGCCGCCAGCAGTGTGAACCACTGCACTCTTGTCTAAGGCGACTGCTTGCGCGGTGCTCCCCACAGCACCCCTGGAGAGCCCAGACACCAAAATTAGTGTTTCCGAAAGCCAGAGTCTGAGAGTTCCTTCCCACCTCCTTCGAGCCTCTGTGGCGTGTCGCTTATTCCTCGTTTTGGCAGGTGCCTGTCTGTCCCCCAGTGCTCCTGAAGCTTCTGGTTTCCCTGAGCCACATGGGAAGATCGTCCTGGACCAGGGATGCTCTGGTCCACTGAGCATCCTCAGGCCAGGCCCACGGCCATCTCCTAGTAGCTGTTTATGAGGGAGGCAGAATGAACCTAGCCGTGATTTTCTTTGATGTGCTTCTCCTGTCTGTCCTAGGTCAGTGACCTCTTTTTTCCCCTCATTGTCTTATTTATATAACATTCAGAGGAAGAAACTTCCCTGATGGCCGTCTGTAAAGAGCTTTTCTTTGAGACAAGCAGTGTCATTCCCTTCTCTTTTCTCTGGGCATTTGGAAACACTGTGTCTGGTTGCTGCTCTCTCCTGGCATCCTCCAGCTGCACTTGAAAGACTCTGCAGAGCCACAAGATGGAAGGGGCCTAGGTCCCTGAGTCACCCATGGAGGAGGGCTGCCCACTAACCAGGACCCCCCACCCCCGCACTGAGCCATCTTGGCCTGCACTTGCTGCCTTCCCTGCCTCCCACCTCCAGCACAAAGCATTCTGCAGAGATGTGGCTCTGGCAAAGAATGTGAGCCCCTTCAGAAAATTCTGGAACTGGCAGTGCTCCCTTTCCCTGGGGACTGTGGGGCTGATGGTCAGTGCCGTGGAGAGAGAGAAGCAGGACTGGCAGCTCGGTGCTCTGGACTTGCCTCTGCACCCCGATGCTGCCCGCAGAGCAGGATGGAGAGCAGACGGAGGGGGCCCTTTGGAGCAGGGTACTGGGTGCACATTCCTGCTCAGCCACAGATGTGCTGGGTGACCCTGGGCAAGTTACAGACTCACAGAATCCCCAAATGGAGGAGGCCCCAGAAGCGGGAACGATGGATAGCTGATGCTCATATCCCATTGACAGCGGGTTATTCTGCTCGTTTCACAGATGACAAGATGGAGACTGCAGGAGCCCAAGTCATCGGGAAACCAAGATCCAGGGGGAACGTGAGCAGCCCCCAGACATGGACCACATGGTACAACATGGAGGCAGACCCACCTCCCCAACTCCAGGCCCCTTCCCTGACAAACATGCTCGTGGTGCTCCAGGGGCTTGAGAGAGGCTGGGGCCCCAGCTTCCAGGCTGGAGGCACCCCCCTCAAGACTGCTCATCTGTAAGAAGGGAAACAGAAATGACAGCTGCCAATGGGGCCGCCATCATGCCCTGGCCATGCCCCATGTCTTCCACGCACCGGGCCTGGGTTCCCTGGGCCTTCAGCTCCTCGGCCATCCCCCAGTCTCCTGCAAGGCTTTCTCCTTTGTTGCTTGAGCTGGTTGAAGTAGGATCTGTTCTGGGCAAAAATCGAAGTCTCTTGACTAAGACCCTGTCCTTCCTCCCTCCCAGGGCTGCTGTGGTGTCTACCAAGAGAGAGCTTTTCTTTGCACACTGCGGGGGCTGTGTGGGTGGAAGGGATCAGCCCCCAGAGCCGAGGTCAGGGTGGGTGGATGCCGTCTGGATCGGGTCAAGGGGAGAAGAACATCCCCCCATTGTTGGTTCCAGCCAGCACATGTTTTACGGGACACACAAACACAGCAACAGATATCCCCATGAAAAGGTGAAAAAGAACAAGAAAAACAGACTACTTTTCAAAGAGTATTAAAAAGACAACGTGACACGTTAATTTTGTTTAGTGGAGTGATGAAGTGGGGGAAAGCATCATTGCCAGTCTGTAGGGACTCTCCCCCACATTCTCCTGGAGACACTCAACTTCCTTCCAAACAAAGTTGAAATAGTTTGTAGGCGAGAACTTGATGAAAATTTGACATTTGATAAGAAACTAATTTTGGCGTGCTTTTTAATACTTTAAAACATTAAAGTAATAAACAACATCTATAAATGTCAAACTTTTCTATTTTGATTATGTTGCTTTGATTTTTATCATTTTTTATTAAAAATCCACCATGAGTGAAATAGAGACGTGCTCATGAGAAGATAAATTCTACAATTTATCAAGATGTAAATGGCAGCATTTCATTTTTTTTTCCAGCAGTGGGGATTATTATTATTTTTTGTCTCACTGCAGTTATTATGATGCTTTTATCTTTGTCTTCAGGTCCAGGAATCCTTGGCACTTCCGGAACTGGGATTAATTGCAGAGAGAAGGCAGCTTTCAGCTTGGCAGAACAGGAAGACTTCAGGGTGGGCCAGGATGGAGGACATTATGCCAGCCCCTTGGACAACTTCAGAAATAAAGTGGTGCTACTCCCTCCTGAGAGCCTTCTCCAGTGCCATCTCCTCCCTCCTGAAGCCCCTCCCCTGGGCCCTAATAGAGTGACCTCATGGATTCCCACACCTGCTGTCCATGCCGGGATGTGTTTCTGGCCCCAGCCCAGGTGCTCCTTCAGAGCAGGTTGGTCTCACCCAGGTCCAGATTCCCAGTGCCGAAAACAAAAGAGGTATTTGTAAGTGCTGGAAGGAGTGATGGAAGGATAGATGGATGGATGGATGGATGGTTGGAAGGATGGAGAGTAGACGGATGGGTGGAAGGAAGGAGATGTGGATGGATGGATAAATGGAATGGATGGAAAAAGTAGATGGATGAATGGATGAAAGAAGAGATTGATGCATGGCTAGATGGATGGATGGATGGATGGACAGATGGATGGACAGACAGCTGGATGGATGAATTAATGGGTAGATAGATGGGGAGTCAGAGTTTCAGCCCTGCCCAGTGGCTGGAAATTTTAGAACTACAACCTTTCAAGGGTTGGACCTACGTTTAACAACTCCTCAAGACTCTTCTACTCTGATATTTTCAGTCCTTCAAAGACACGTGCAAAACTAAATGGATGGAAAATAAATCCCTTGAGGTGGCCTCCATGTGTGTCTGTCCCCATAAGGGAGGACAAGTTTGAAGATCATTAGTATAGCCCTTCCAATATGCAAAATGCATTCCTGACCTCATGTAACCATCACCACAGCCTGAGGGTGGGCGTGGTCCCTGTCTCACAGACAGAGCCCCGGGGACTCAGAGAGGAAGTAGCTTCCCAAGGTCAGACAGCAAGTGACAGGAGGAACCAGAACTTGTCCTGAGAGTGGAGTCTTCTGGCCCCTTCTCCCCCAGCAAGTGTCACTCCTGTCTCCGGGAGCTGCAGCCTGGGGACCCAGGGCAGACAGAGCACCTGCCTCTCAGCTTCAGCATCTGGGAGGAGAGGGTGTCTCCTCAGAACCCAGAAGGAAGTCTGAGATTATCGGAAGCCTTGTCCAAGACAGTGCAGGGGCTTAAGGCTTGTGTGCTCGTGCCTGAGAGTCCAGGTGGGCGAGGGGCTGCCCGCTGGGCACAGCTCATGGTCAGGTCAGACAGGCCCTCAGGCCAGCCCCCGAGGTGTGGCCAGATCCAAGGTGTGCCCAGGAAGATGGCAGCAGAGGTGATGTGAAGTCACGGCATTGCAATCCCTAACTCTTCTGAAAATGCAACCTCAATTCTGCTGGGCGTGTGGGGGCGTCAGCAGTGGAAAGGGAGTGGGGTCTCGGCTGCCATCAGGCTAGTGCTCACAAATGACACCTCCCCACTCCTGGCACCGGCCTGGACAGATGTGAAGGGCCAACGTGAGTGTGGAGGTTTGCCCCTTGCAGTTTATGCTGTTGTATTCAGCTCTGTGCTCCTTCTCTAAGAAAAGAAAATCTGTGCACACTTAGGGTTCCCACGTGGCAGATGCCTCTGGGTCCTTGAAATCCAAAAGTTTTGTGATGTGAAGAAGCATCTCAGAAATCCCTTCAACAGACCTCATCCATCAAATTAAGCCAACTAGCTGCACCACAATCAACAAAACTTTCAGAAGCCTCCAGTTCCACACAGCCCATATGTAAGGGACTGTTGGGGGCAGGGGGTCACGAGGGATGCCACTAGCACATCGCCTCTTCTATTGCTGCCTCCATCTCCTCCTCCGTCTCCTCCTGCATTACCTCCTTCATCGCTGCCTGCGGGACACTGATTACGTGCTTCAACTTGGCGGGCCTGGGCTGGGGGACCTGATCAGCCCCTGGGGAGGGTGGTGGGCACGGGCGACAGCGCCCTCCGCAGCCCCCCCGGGCCTGGGAAAGTGAGGCCGGAGGCAGGCCCCATTTCCTCACCCAAAATAACACTGTTAGGGGAGGCTTGCCGGAGGGAACCGCCTTTTCCCCACCCCCTTACCTTGCCCGGACACTCCCCGTTGCCAGTGCAACTCCCATTACCACCAGTGCGCATACATTGTTGCCAGACACCGTTACCGGAGCAACTCTCGCCCCTTTTCAATCAACCTCCGCGCCCTCTCAGAACCAATCCAAGCCTTTAACCTCTACAGCTACCCCGCCCTCTAAACGCCCGATATAAGCTTGTACTCTCCCCTAATAAACTCTCTCTCTCTTGGTTTCTTCACCCTAAAAGAACCGTGTCCCGCTTGTTCCTTTCTCGCCGCCCTCCATACTTTGCACGCCACCCCGCCGGGGACCTGGCCAAGTCCCCCGCCTCGCCCTCGCCTCCGGGAAAGAGCCCCCGCCGCCGGTACCCTCCAAGCAATCCTGAGAGCCTAGGATTTAGCAACCGGCCGCCACCCCCCCCCCCAACGAATCAACTGCGACCGCAGCTGCCTGCATCACCCCCTCCATCTCCTCCATCTCCTCCTCCATCACCTCCTCCATCTCCCCTCCATCATCCCTCCATCTCCTCCATCTCCTCCTCCATCACCTCCTCCATCTCCTCTCCATCATCCGTCCATCTTCTCCATCTCCTCCTACATCACCTCCTATATCACCTCCTCTGTCTCCTCCTCCATCTCCTCCTCCATCACCCCCTCCATCTCCCCTCCATCTCCCCTCCATCTCCCCTCCATCTCCTCCTCCATCTCCTCCTCCATCACCCCCTCCATCACCCCCTCCATCTCCCCTCCATCTCCTCCTCCATCACCCCCTCCATCACCCCCTCCATCACCCCCTCCATCACCCCCTCCATCTCCCCTCCATCACCCCCTCCATCACCCCCTCCATCTCCTCCTCCATCTCCCCTCCATCTCCCCTCCATCTCCTCCTCCATCACCCTCTCCATCACCCCCTCCATCTCCCCTCCATCTCCCCTCCATCTCCTCCTCCATCACCTCTGACAGCAGCTGGACATGCCAACCTCATTGTGAGGCAAATGTAAAGGAAGCAGGGACACCACCTTCTGCCTTCCTCCAGTTGTGGTTGCCCCTTCCAGGAACACACTGGAAGTTTTTCTACTTTGGACCAAATTACTGAAATTCCCAGCTCTCAGGAGCTTAGTCCCGAATTTAGCTAATTCAGTAAATTATCTTCATTTGCTAAAAGACCCAGGTTCCCAGCAAGCTTTCCTCGGAGGTGTGTGTACCTAGCTCCATTTCAGTTCTCTCCCAACCCGCTGAGCATATAACCCCCCTTGGGCACCTCCTTCCTGTCCAGCTGGACACCAGGCCCCAGGAGACCAGAGGAGTGAACCGACAGTTTCTTCCTCAAGGAAATTATGCTCTGGTGAGGGAGATAACACAGAGGGAAACCAAAAGAAAATGAAATGAGCATCATACGTCAAGAAAAGTGCTATGAAGGAGACAAACATAGTGCATTTATGAACCCAATCCGAGGGGTCGAGGAAGGCGGCTGTAGGAAGGGGCGCTTGGCTGGGACGTGGGCGTCATGCAGAATGAGAACTTCAGGTGTGTGTGCGAGGAGTGGGGAGATGTTCAGGCAGGAGGCCCGGCAGGGACACACGCCCCAGAAGGGGTCTCCGCTGTGGACAGGATGGGAGGCCAGCTGGGCGCAGGGCGTGAGCAGGATGAAACGCCCGCCGTGGGGTGGAGCGGGCAGCAGGGCCAGCGGGGTGGGGCCTTGTGGGCCTGGGCACCGCATTCAGGCCCACTCAACACACGGCAGGCACGGTGGGGGCATCTGTTCAGGGCGATAAACACTTTGGAAATGTTGCTGATGTTCGTACCGCATTGTAAGCGTAATTAATGCCACTGGCTTGTTCACTAAAAATGGTCCAAATGACACATTTCATACGATACATATGTTACTACAATATAAAAAAACCAAAGCCGTGTAATAGGAAACGGTGAATTGGCACATGTGGGGATTGCTCTGGAGGGGCAGGCAGGGGGCTGTGCGCACATGGGCTAGACGTCTGCCCGCAGGCTGGGGGCTGGGGGGAGGCGTCCTGTGGGGGGAACCTGTTCCCAGAGGTGCAGCGGGGGGTGCAGGATTCGAAGCCGGGTGCATCTGGCTCTTCCCACTCTGCTCCTTCCGCTGAGCCCCAACCTCCCGTGCACAGGACTCTGACCCAGGGAAGGGCCCCACTCGGGTGGGCACCTGCCCTGCCCAAGGCCCCTGAGCCTGAGAGATGGGGTGGCCAAGGGTGCCCACCCACCCAGCTTCCAGGATGACACGGGACGACCGCGGCCTGCAGCGCCCCAGGCCAGGGCTGCCCCAGGCCCCGTGCCCCGAGGGGAAGCCTTGGACGACCTCAGTAGACACTTACTAGAGGGTGGACTCTTGGCTCCTGACCACTCTCCCATCTTCCGGGTACTTCCCAAGTGCAGCCGGGCCCTCCTGGCTCCCAACTGCCTACTGTTCCCTCCTGTGCTCTTCTGTCCCAAATCTCATTTTGGGGGAATTCTTGCTCCCCAGGGGCCTCTCTGGGGGGCCTCCTCCACGTGCCCCTTAGTCCTGCCCTGGAGAGTGGAGATCCGGAAGCAAGTGAATGGCCCTATTCCCTGCTGCCCGAAGAGGCCTGTGCCTGGTTTTGCCGTGGCATAAATGTTATCGTGCAGGCCTGGGGGTCGGAAGGCCAAAGTGGGTCTCTGGGGCTAAACTCGAGGTTCAACAGAGCCGTGCCTCCTCCAGCCTCCGGAGGCTGCCCTGCATCACTCCAGTCCCATCACCCTCCCCGTCTCTGAACCCCCTGCCACCCTCCCTCAGGACCCTGTGATTTCTGGATCCTTCCAGATAATCCAGGAGCATCTCCCATCTCGAGACCTTAATTTAGTCACATCCACCAAGTCCCTTGTGCGATCTAAGTTCACACATACCGTTCCGAGAATGGAGCTTCTGGGCCACCTCCTCCATCCCCTCCCTCGTGGGGTCACCCATCCCCTCCTCTCCTCGTCTCAGACACCGCATGCTTGGGGGCCTCCTGCGTGGGCACCGTCCACCTCCCTGGTGGTTCTCGGTTGGAGAGGGCAGGAGCTGTGAGCAGGGTGGGGGCAGCTGCTTGCCCCTCCGTGGGGGTCCAGGCCCAGCGGGATCTGTCCCCGGGATGCACAGCAGCCACAGACCCCCACAGAGCCCGCCCCTCCCCTGCCCACCGCTGGGAGCAGGAGCCCACCTAGATAGGTCCAAGCCCCTCTCTGAGCTAGTGTCAGTTCAAACCAGGGCCCCTGCCCCTCCTGCCCCCTGCCCACCTCCCCTCCCAGGGCCTGTGCCAGGTGGAAGAGCTGTCTGGGGCATCAGGGAAAGAGGGGGCTGCATGGTCTTCAGAGACGGCCACCAAGAGTCTCTAGGTTTGGGCAGAGGTGCCTGGCTGAGGGGGCGGCCGAGAGAGAGCGAGGAGGTGGGGGAAGCAATGGGGCACCAGGCTCAAGGAGAAGAGAGCGGCCTGCAGGAGGCGAGTTGGAGAGTGTGTGGGGGGTGATGAGAAGGCAAAGGAGGAGACGGGGCTCTGAAGCTGACGGTCATCCGCCCAGAAGTGCATCGTCCCTCTCCACTCGGGACCTCTTTCCCGCCATCCGCAGGGAAGGGTGTTATGCTTGGGCCCAGGCCTGGGGGCTGCAGGGCATGGGGGGCGGGGAGGTGGGCAGGTCAGGCCTGAGCTCGGGGCCTCTGCCAGGTCAGCGAGCAGGGGCAGGAGCAGGGCTGACCCCAGATGTGTTCTGTGTCACCGTCCAGGCAAGTTTTACTAAATCAGCCCAACAGGACCCCCGAGGGAGCCAGGCCCAGCCCAGGAGGCGCGAGAGCCGCTCGCGGGTAAAGCTCCTTGGTCCTCTCTGCCAGGGCAGGGGCCTCCCCCCCCGGGCCGTGACACTTTGCCCCACCCTCGGCCTGCTCCCTCTCGGGGGCTGTGGAGGCCACGGGGACCCATATGACCGCTGACCCCAGTGCCCGTGGCTGCGTCCTGCCCTCTCCGGCTACACTGAGCTCTGGAGTGATCCCCCATGGACACGGAAAAGTGTCCTCACCCCAGAGGGACAGAACCACAGAGCAAATGGGGAGGGAGTGGGCAGAGGATGAGAGACAGGCCTGGGGGCTAGGCGAGGGGCAAGCCAAGAAAGGGGTACAGGGGCATGAGGCTGGAGACAAGTCAGAGTTAGAGATGTCGTCCCTCCCTTGCTGGACTGTACATTCGTTCACTCATTCATTCTTCTGATGCCAGGCACTGGGCCTGGGGCCCAAAGACGAAATCACTCCATCTTGGAGGGTCCAGGCCAGTGGGGGACATCGTGACACGTGGTCAGTGTGGCGAGTGGCCCCGGGGCCAGGGGAAGCTGAGGACAGGCCCCTGACTCTGCCTGGGGCTGGGGGAAGGTGTCCTGGAGGGAGAGGAGACGCTGGAGCTGTCTGTGGGGCCGTCCCGGCCGTGGACGCAGCGCGAGCAAAGGCCCGGGGGTGGCAGACACGGTCGGCCGACGCGTTCGCCTGGCTGAGCTGGGACACGCTGTGGGTGCGGGGAGGAGGGGGCCTGCCCCGGGACACCTCGGGGGCTCCCTGGCCGGGCAGCTGGGCCAGAACCACGCGGCCCAGACCAGGCGTCTATTTTTAAACCCAAGCCGAGTCGCTTTCTTCTGTCTCCAGGAACAAGTGCTCGCTCCTTTGTGCTTGGCCTCAGAGGCCCTGCGCCCCCTCAGTGCCCCTCCGCCCCCCTCACCCCCTTGACTGTTGCTATTTAAAAGCCTCTTGGTCCGAGCTAAAGAAAGGGGTAATTGGGGCCCTGGGAGATGAAAGGGGCCAGACCTCCACTGTGGGCCTGCCCTCGCCGAGGGGTCAACAAAACCTCCTTGTGGCTCTGCCAATTACAGTGCCAAGGGGGGCTGCTGGGCCAGACAGCAGACCGAGGCACTGCCCCCCATCACAGGGTGAGCTGGGGTCACCGCTGTCCACCCACAGGGCCCTGGGCCGCTGGGGTCAACCTGGTTCAGGGGCCCCAGGCTGAGGCCCCAAAGCCCCCTGGTGGCCCCCAGGAGCCCACCGGCCTGGTGATGAAGGGAGGGCAAGGCCCAGGCTCCTCGGGGAGGCTGCCCACCTGCTGGTGGCCCCGAGGCTGAGCCTGATTGTGTCTCTACATGACGGCAGGGCCGTGCCACAAAGGATACTTTCTGGGCCGGCCAAGGGCTCGTCACAGCCACCCTGAGGGGCTGCAGCACCTCCACCCACGCCCCTGCCAGCCACGTCCCTCACACTCGGTGCTGGCCCGGGCACCTGGGTCAGGAAAAGGGGCCATGGCGGCGGCCTGGGGGGCGATGGAGGCCTGCGGAGGCGGGAGCGAGCCCCAGCCCTGACACCGGCTGCCCCCTGGCGTCCCCGGGCTCCTGGCTCACTCACCAGTTCTCCCTGACCCGCTTTTTGGCAATGGTTGGAGGTATCAGCTGGTCTCAGCTAATCGAGCCTCTCTGTCTGTCTGCTTTCACTCTGTCCTTCTCTCTCTCTCCATCTCTCTCTCTCCCTTTCTTGTTCTGTCTCTGCCTATCTCTCTCTGAGTGTGTGTGTGTGTGTGTGTGTGTGTGTGTCACTCCCGCTCCCCTCTGGCTGTGGTCCCCTCACCTGCTGCCCCGCACCCCCCTGCTGACAGCTCCCTGTGCCAGGCAGTGATGCTGACAGGACTCGGATAGGGAAGCAGGTGCCACATCTTGCTCTGACCCTGGCCCTGGGACAGAGGCCCCAGCAGCAGCCCCTGTGGGTCTCTCAGACTTCCCAGGCCTTGCCATGAGCACTGGGAGCTGGCACGGCCCTGTCCCCCAAACCCACCTTCACCCCGGTCCACCCACCCCCTACCCCATCCCTCCCTCGGGGCCTGAGGCTCGTCTCGCCTCCTGCCGCCCCTAACACCACAGCCACCACTCCCTCCACCACATCTTTTTCTTTTGGCCATTCCTCCGCCTCCCAGAAGCTCTTTCTCTTCTGGGTGTCACTGTGCTCTGTCTCCCCAGGTCAGGGCCGCCCTCTGGCCTCCCTCATCTTGTCCCAGTTGCCTGTCTCCACTGCACAGTCCCAGGGGCCCCAGGGAGTCTTCTGGAAAGACCCAGCCCCTCACGGCTGCCCCGTGCTCTCTGACCCCCAGGGAAGCTGCAGGACGTGCGGGGCCTCGTCCACACCCGCACAGCCCTCACTCAGCGTCGGGCGAGGGTGGTCCCAGTGGGGAGGCCCAGGTGGTCCCAGGCCAGTCCCCGCCGTGGGGACCCTGCCCCAGCCCCCAAACTCCCAACACCGGGTGATAGTGGCTCATCTCACTCCAGCTGTGCGGCCTGGCAGCTCACTTCCCGCCTCTGTGCCTCAGTTTCTTCACCTGCAAAATGGGCGCCTGAACCTTGCTCATTATTTGCAAGGACGGAGGGCAAGGAAGTTCGGCACACGGCTTTCCCTCCCCTTACCGGGTCCCTAGAGCCCTGCGTGAGGATCTCGGCAAACCAGGGGGAAAGCTTCGGGGTGACAAGTGGCCTCGGATCAGAGAGTCTCTGGTTTCCTGGATTCTATTTCTTTCTGGAAATTTCTATTTTTTTCTGGGGTTGCTAGTCCCCCTGGGCTTGGCAAATGTGACACTGCTGTGACTGTGGGGTCCTCCGGGGTGGCCTCTGGGTCCTGTGTTTGCTCCCAACCCCCTGGAGAACCGCCAGACCTGGGGTCCCTGCTCGGAGCCACGCTGCCAGCCCAGGACCTGGAATGGGGGCGGCGAGGGCGTCGGGCAGCAGTGGGTGACATGAGCCTCTCTGCTGTCTCCGCCAAGGAGATGTTTGCAGGCAGGAAGTCAGCTCCTCCACAAATAAGCTCTGGGGGAAGAACCCAGACAAAGGGGCACAGCAGCCCCTTGAGGAAGCTTGGCAGCCCAGGTGAGCCATGGCAGATGGGGCATGTTTGTGGGGGGGACCCCCAAGTGCCAGCCATGTAAGGTGCACTAGGCTGGTGCCCCAGGCAACCCTGACACCCCGCATCAGCCCACTTTACAGAGGAGGAGATGGAGGGGCCGGGACCCCAGACCCAAGCCCGCCAGCCAGGGAGAGCTGGTTTTGCCAGCAGGCAGGAGAGCCAACCCTGAGACAGGTGCATGGCACCCACGAGGCACAGCAGAGCCCCCGGCTGTCACCCCAGGTCCCACTGCCCCTGCTCTGCCAGGACCACAGCCCCCCGAGACGGAGACGCCGGAGCTCACCCATAGCCTGCCGCCACTGCGAGCCAAGTCAGGGCTCAGAGCCCCTCACCCTGGGAGGAGGCTGCCCCCACCTCCACATCAAACACGGGTGCCTCTCGAGCTGCCCCAGGGCTCCCCACATCGGAAATCCTCGTCCCTGGGGCATCAGGGAAGGCCAAGTCCACATCCAAATGGGGGCGGGCCCAGGGGGGTTTGGGCTCACTGTGCCAGTTTGAATGTATTAAGTCCCCCAGAAGAAGTCATATTCTTTGATGCAGTCTTGTGGGGCAGACGTTTTGGTGCTGATTAGATTTGCATGCAAATGTGCCCCACTCAACTGTAGGTGATAACTCTGATGAGATATTTCCATGGAGGCATGGCCCCACCCATTCAGGGTGGGCCTTGATCAGTGGAGCCATATAAATGGGCTGATAGGCAGAGGGAACTCAGTGCAGATGTGAGTGACATTTTGAAGAGGAGCTACAGCCAAGAGGGACACTTTGAAGATACACAGAAACTGAGAGAGGAGCTGTAGATGAGAGACAGTTTGAAGATGGCTGTTGAAAGCAGACTTTTGCTCCAGAGAAGCTAAGAGAGGAAAACACCCCAAGAGCAACTGAGAGTGACATTTTTGAGGAACTGCAGCCTAGAGAGGAACGTCCTGGGAGAAAGCCATTTTGAAGCCAGAACTTGGAGCAGACGCCAGCCACGTGCCTTCCCAGCTAACAGAGGTTTTCCGGACACCATTGGCCATCCTCCAGTGAAGGTACCTGATTGCTGATGTGTTACCTTGGACACTTTACGGCCTTAAGACTGTAACTGGGTAACCAAATAAACCCCTTTTATAAAAGCCAATCCGTCTCTGGTGTTTTGCATTCCGGCAGCATTAGCAAACCGTAACACTCACCATGTGTCTCTCCCCAGGGACCAGGGCCACCCTGGCTGGTTCATCCCAGGTCCCCAGGGCCAGGACTGGTGCCCCAGGTGTGCTTGCAGGGGACTGGCGAGCGTCCGGGGGTGTGGGAAGCAGCTGGGCACGGCGAGCCCACAGGGGCCCTTGTGCCCTGCCCTGTGTCTATGTCTCCTGACTGCCCACACAGCGCTTGGCCACTGCTTCAGTGTGGACAATCGCGTGTGACTCCCAGCTCCCCAGAACCCCTCAGTCACTAAAATGAGGATGGTGGGCGAGGGTTCAGCGGGGCGAGAGCACAGCACCAGGGTCCCAGTTGCCATGCAGCCCCCAAGGCAAGAGGCTTAGCCTCCAAATGAAGAAGGTTACGCCTTGGTAAGTGGGCAGAGAGATAAACGTGCCCCCCAGCTGGTTTCCGCAGCAGATGAGCAGAGGTGGGTAAATCTCCAGGACGACTCGAGACGACGCAGCTCCGCCCAGCAGATCCTTCCACCGAGGCTGGTCCTGCTGACGCGGCAGATTCCGGGCAAGCTTTCACCCCGAAGGCCAACGCCTGCTGGCCACAGCGGCCCCGAGGCTGCTGCCTCCCAGGGGGAGCTCCAGCGGGTCTGAAAATCAGGGAACAGGCTCCTGCCCTCGGGTCCCGAGTTCGCTGGCCCAAGTGGCCGTGAACTTGGCTGTGATGAGGGAGCCCCCAGGCTGGCGGGACAGCCCTCCAGCGAGCTGTGTTCTCCCAGTGCTGTCCACAGGCCTTGCCTCCCTGTTGGGTTATTTCCGGTATTTTGCAAGAAACAATGTTGATGTGATGTTTCACCACTGGCAACTTGTTTGTGGTTTTCGACGGGTGCCAAACAAGTCCCCGAAGGCCCTATTTCTGAAAACAGGCACCGAGCGTCCACGACGGCACCATGGGGGCTGGGCCTGGGAGTGGGCCTGGGGTCCACACGGCTGCCCGGGCATCACCCAGAGAACAAGCATGCACAACGGGGTCTCCGGCTCCTAGCGGCCATGCCCTCCAACCCATGGTCGCTGCTGTCTCTTTCCTGGGGCCTGAGTCCCAAGCCAGAGGCAAACCTGAGGAAGGGGCTCTGGGCCTTCCGCCACTGCCCCTGCTGGACGAGGGGTCCCTACAGGGTCCTCACGGTTAGCACTTCCCGGCCAAATCGTCACCTTCCCCATGGCCCCCCCCACACCCATGTTGAGCTGATTTTCCACCTTAAGTATCTTGACCCATGAGCCCCTCAGCTTCTCTCTGTGCCCTGGACCCAGTCACCTCCATCCCCGCCTCGTCTCACTGCCCCTCTGCTCCCCACAGCCCAACAGCTTCTCCCCAGTGGTCTCAGGGACCCCCAGTGCCCGCCCTGGCCCCCCACGGCTCCCGGCGCTCTGGGGCCCTGACCCCCTCAGGCCCCCCTGCCATGAGCCTGGTGCCCCGATGGCCAGAATTCTCCTCTTTCCTGAGACGTCTGCACACTCTCAGGCCTTCCCGGCCAACCCTGCCTGACCCAGCCAGCCTGGTTTCTCCGCCTTGTGAGGGGCAGGTGGGTGCCCAGGGTCCCTGAAACACCTTCAGCTCCTGCAATTGGCCCCCCCAGGCCAGGGGCTGACCGCACCACAGACCCTCGTGCCTGGGCTGTGCTTCTGGGGCCTGAGACACCCCTGGCAGGGCCCTGCATGGCGAGGGGGCGGGGGCGGCCTGCTCCCCACTGCCCCGGCAGGTGTCGGCCCCTCTGCAGATGGGACACTTGGGATGGGGGCACTTGGTCCCCGAGGCCCTGACCTGGGACGGAGAGGCCCAGGGATGGGGAGGGCATCTGGGGGTCACCTCGGCAGAGCGGGGAGTTGCAGCCCCTTCAGAGTGGGCTCTTGTTCTGGGGTCCTCCCTGTGCCTCAGTTACCACATAATGTGGGTTCCGGGTGAGCAGGATGGTCTCCATGGTAACTTCATAAACAGCAGCCACCGTCGCATCATCGGCTGTGTTATTCCCCCTCCCTTGTGTTGGGTCCAAGGCAAGTGGGCACTTGGAGCCCCCAATCAGTATAGTCCCGATTGCCAACAGTTGCCCACTCATGACACCCCAGGCTGGGACAGTGGCAGGAGGGTCTCATTCCTGTGTGTCCCTGGGCCCTGGGCAGTGGGGTGACAGTAAAGTTAGCAGGAAGGAAGAGCTCTGAGTGGCCCTGAGTGCCGGGGACTTGAGCTCTGATAACTCAAATGCAAGGGCTTGCAACAGCGCAACATCTGTTTGCTGAGTTCTGGAGTTTGGAGCCTAAAGTGGGTCTTACCAGGCCGATAGCGTGTAGCCGCAGGGCCACGTTCCTTCCGGAGGCTCCGGGTCTCCCCGTTCCCTCACCTTTTCCAGCTCCTCAAGGCCTCCCATTCCTTGGCTTGTGGCCCTACCTTGCATCTTTTCATCTCTCTAACTTCTGCTTCTGTCTCTCATCCTCCTGCCCTTTATCCTGGGCCACCTGGATAATCCAAGAGGATCTCCCCACCCCAAGAGCTGGAATTTAATCACGTCTGCAAAGCCCCGTTCGCCACGTCAATGAACACATTCACAGGTTCCATGCATTAGGTCTTGGACACCTTTGGGTGGGTGGGTGCATGGGTATTCTGTCTACACAGCTGGGCTCTCAGACCCACGGCTTCAGGTCCCCACCTGCAGCAACCCTGGGGCTGGGTTGAGTCAGGAGCCCCAGAACCACTGTCGGCCCCCGCGGCCCATCCTCTCCAGTGAGCAGAGAAGCTGCATCCCCGGGCGAGCGCAGCCTCCGGAGCCCCAGGGCCTGGGTTAAGAGCCTGGCTTGCCATTTTCCAGCTGTGTGACCTGAGCAAGTTCCTAAACCTCTCTGGTCTCCATTTGCTTGTGAGTAAACAGGGGTAATGAGCTCCTTGAGATGGTAGGACCCGTCGGACGGCGGACGGCCAGCAGGCAGCGCACTAACCATGGGCGCCCGTGTGAGCCCGGCCTCACCCTTGAGCGTGGGGCGGAAAACCGCACAGCCCCCGCCGGGCGTGTTCCTCCATTGGACATGAACGATCTCGCCAGCCCCGTAGCCGGCTCCCCGCCCTCCCGAGGGCTCCACAGGAGACGGTTCCTGGTGGGGATCACATGGGGGGTGAGGAGGAAAGGGGAGGCCCCCGTGGAAGTCAGGATGTCATGGGGGCTGAGGGCGCCTTGTTGGGGAGCGGTGGCCCCTCGCTGGCTTGGCTGGAAGTTGGAGGAGAAGGTGAGTCAAGTCCAGCAGCTCAGAGCTGGGGGCCCTGGAGAACAGCATTCCGGGAACCGAGGTCACGGGCCGGTGGAGGTGGGAACCTGCCCAGGGGCACAACTTCATGGAGGAACCAGGCAAGGGCCCGGCCTCTGCCCCGATCCGGGGCGCTTCCTGCAGGGTGGGAGCCCAGGACCCCTCCCGGCCCGGAGCTCAGCCCCTGCGCAGTCTGCTGCATTGCCCTCCTTCCTCCTTACCGGGCAGGAGCACCCCGGGGTGGGGGTTACGTTTTCCCATCACCAAGCCTGAGGAAACTGGGGCTCTGCCAGCTGGCAGCCCCCTGCCCCCACCTCCTCACACTTACCCTCACTCACCCCCATCCCCCCAGCCCGCCCCAAGCTCGGTGGGCTCTGCAGCCCCCAGCCTCGCAGCCCACAGGGAGCAGGGCACTGCCTCAGCGACCCCAGGCCCCACACACTGCATTTATTCCATAGCTCCGGGCCCCGAAAGCACTGGCTGAATCACCTCCCCTTTCCCCCAAGCCCATTCTGGGGAAATCCTGCGGCCCTGGCTCCCTGGCTCCAGAGAGGGGGCTTTGTCCTGCCTCCACTGCCCCCGCCTGCCCCTGGGAAAGCACCAGTTTCTCTTCTTTGTGAAGCCTAGAGGACCACAGCCTCACCCTGGTCACGGGACAGAGAGGGGAGCCCTGGGACCCCAGTCTGCTCCTGGCCCCTGACCCCCCTCCACTGTCCCCCTTAGTGACCTTCCCACAGCCCCTGCAGGAACCCACCACCGCCCGGGCCCCCTCAGGGGCTGCTTGGAGGGATCCACCTGTGGGCCCCCTCAGCCTCACAGCCCTGAGCACAGCCCCCCGTGGCCAGGCTGCCCTCCTCCCAGGGACCCCGAGAAGCCAAACTGGGCCAGGAAAGGGGGCAGAGCCAAGTGGGACCCCACGGGGGACGGGGGACCTGTGAGCCGGTCCTGACAGCAGCCACCACCTTCCTTTCCCGGCATGGCTGTGGGGGACGCAGGGCCTGGCTGCTCTGCATTCGTGTCCCACCACGTTCCAGGGGTGGCCCCACTGTCTCCGCCACCTTCCCACGGGGGACCCTGAGTGCAAGGAGCCACACACCCCCCGCTGGCTGTGGGGTCTCCCACAGGTCATTTTTCTTCGGCTATAAAACACGACGGGGGTCTAGGAACCCCCACCACTCCGGAGGCAGCCAGGGTCCCGCCAGCAATGCAAGGAGCAGGCACCTCCTGCCTGGGGCCGGGCGCAACTTGGGGACCAGGGATCTGCACATGTCGCCCAGGGCGTGGCTCCCAGGTCCTTCTTCCCAACTCTGAGGGTGGGCACCCCGTTGCAGTCAGCCGACCGAGGCCTTGCAAAATCCCCCCTCGTCTGTCCCCCTGGCCTTGACCACTCACCACCAGGCCCAGTGCAAAACCCCATGCTCCAGAGCGAGCCTGGGGCTGGACACCAACCACTGGCCAAGCAGAAGGAAGTGAATGAACTCTTCACGCACACACATGGTTACTTCTCGTCAGAGCTCACAAAGCGGCAGGCAGCACCCAGCTGAGACCCCCTTGCTGCACCAAGAGCCCCCAGAACCCCGGGAAAAGGAAGGTGTTGGAGAGACACAGGGTGAGCTGCCCATCCTTCAGGCTCCCAGCACCGCCATGGGGGGGTCCTTGCTGGCCCGTGTGCCCGGGGCAGTCCCACACTGCCAGGATTTCCTGAGGGACCATGAAGTGACCCACCCGGGGGTCCGGGGAAGGGGCAGCCACAGCCGAGCCCTGGTGCAGCCCTCAGATGCACTGTGCTCGCCCCAATGGCCGTCGGGCTGCCTTCCGCCTGGAGCCACCAGGAAAACGGTGGTGCTGCGAGGGACTTTGATAGCGGCTGGAGAGAAACAGCAGAGCCCGCCGGGCCCAGCCAGGAGTCCTGTGTCGAGTGGTGGGCCGGCGGCCCTCACTGCCTAAGGACCAGGTGGGCCCCAAGCCCCCGTGGCCGTCCCTGGAAAGCCCTGCTCACCAGGGGCGAGGCCGGGGCTCAGGGGCTGTCCCCACGGGCAGGTGATCGCCCCTACAGCCGGCACTACCCACATGTCCACAGTAGGAGAAAGGAGGGAGACTTGTGACATGGACATGGAGGGGGCTCCCCTGAAGGCAGATGCAGAGAGTGGGGTGATGGGGCCACAAGCCAAGGAAAGCCAGGAGCCCGCAGAAGCTGGAGAGGCAGGGAAGGATCCTCTTCCGGAACCTCCGAGAGAGCCTGGCCGCTAACACTGTGTATTCAGAGCCCCGGGCTCCAAGCCTGTGAGGGAATTTGCATATATTTTCAGCCCCAGGTTTGTGGTCATTCGTGGCAGCGGCCCCAGCACACCGAGGCAGGGGTCTGGGCTCAGCGTGTGGCCCTTGCAGTGTCACCGCAGCCTTTTCCACCACCCCCTCGAGCCGCGGGGGTGTCCCCCAAGAGGAGAGTGAAAGAGGAGCGATTTCAATCCGTTGAGCACTTCCTGAGTGCTGGAAACCTCATTGCCTTCTGGAACACAAACTTTCTTTCTGCCCGAGAAACTCTGTTTTATTCTTGGGCAGGGTGTGGCCCTGCTCCGGCGGACGTGCCACCTTCCCCACCTTCCACCAAAGGGGGTGCGGCTGGAGAAGAGTTCTCTGAGCATGCACGGTGCCCCCCGAGCTCTGGGAAGAAACCCCCCCCTCTGGGAGGGACTCGTTACCAAGACACCAAAGCGGGGTCCGCTTCATTAATGACCAGGGAGATGAGAGAGTCCTGTGGCCCAGGGTCATCAGGCAAAGTGACCCGGGGATGGCCGCACAGGCGTCCACTGCTTTGGTCTCAGAAGCACCAGTGAGAAGCTGTGCTCCTGGGGACTGGGTCCCCTCTGACCCCAAGCCTGTCTTCTAGCCCAGCTCCCCTCCAGCACTTGCCCACCACCCATGCTGCTGCTGCTGCCCTGCACCCCATCCCACCTCACCCCAGGGTCTCCGGGTGATAGTGAGGACACACAATGCCCCCTCTCCCCCAAATGCCTGCCTGCGTGTGTGTGCACGTGCATGTACGGGCGTCTGGGGTTAGTGTGTGTGAGCACTTCCACACGCGCGTTCCCGAACCCTTCGAAAGTCAACACAGGGGTCGTGGCCTGAATTTCCACCCCTGGGCCCTCCCAGCCGAGCACTCGGCTCAGCCCTGCCCTCCTCCAGCCGACCCCTCTGTGCCCCAGCCCAGAAGCCAGGGGAGGATGGGGTTCCGGGAAGGAGTGACCATCCGCCAGGCCTGGGGGCTGCTGGGGGGCTGAGCTGAGACAGAGTCGAGCAAGCTCATTCCAGAAGGGACCAGAAGGTGTTGCTGACTGGGTGGAGGGAGCCAGTGAAAGAGGGGGGCGTCACCCTTGTTAGCCGTGGGGCGGGGGGGGGGGTTCTGCGCTGTCCCTGATGGCCCTCGGCCTCGTCTTCTCGTCCCAGCAGCTGATGAGCCTTTTTCCTGGGCCAGGCCTCCTTGAAAGGCCTTCACGGATTAGCCCGCCTGATCCTCACAACAGCCCCACTGGATGGATGGGGAAACTGAGGCACACAAAGATAGGGTTACACCGGCATGAGAACTCAGGCGTTAGGGCGCAGGGCCTGCACCCCGAGGTACTCGCTGCACCCTCTCTGGGCTGGAGCTGCAGGAAAAGGCTGTTTGCAAAGTGTCGCCTTCCGGGTGGTCCCCAGAGGCTCCCTGGGCTCCAGCTCCCAGGTGGGGGGACGGGGTGGCAGGGGCTGCAGAAGGGGCGGGAAAGGGGTCCACAGCCCAGAAGCCAGAGGCGGACTGAGGCGACCAGGCCAGTTTCCCATCCTGGGGCAGGACAGAAGCTTCGTGAATAAGGAGAGCTGCTGCTCAGATTCCAGTTGTTTCCTCTTGGGAGATACAAATCCCTGGGCTGACAGCTCTGGGCTAATGGTGCATTGGGAAGGGCAAGGAGAGGGGACTGGGGGTGCAGGGAGGGTCCCAGGGAGAGAGGCGAGGAGAGGGGGCTGGGGATTGGCACAGAGGGTCCTCAAGGAGAGAGGCAAGGAGAGGAGGGCTGGGAGAGGGGGTCCCAGGGAGGGAGGCTCTGCTGGCCAAGGGGACCCCAACAACTCAGCGCAGGCCTGTGCCACCTCCTGGAATGCTGGAACCCTGGAGCAGGGGCTGGGCCTCCCTGGGAAAATCTCAGGAAGCGGAGTGTGCGTTGTGTTGCTTTGACAGTTGAGAGAAGGGGGCCCAGGAGCCTGGAGGGCTGGGGGACAGTAGGGTCACAGTAAGGCAGTCTCGGGACTGTGGGACCCCAGGGCTTGGGTCTGGGCCTGCATCCTCTGGGCTGGGCGTCGTGGAGAGACCACGGACCTCCCCCACACCTCAGCTTCCTCCCCTGCAGTGGGTAGCGACCCCCCGGCCCCAGGACTCGGAGAGGGATCCACTCCCCTCCCGACAGCTGCCGAGGGCCCGGGTCATCCAGCCGGCGGCTGGCCCCATCCTCCGGAGACCCCGTGGCGGACACCCCACCACACCCATTTTACAGACGGAAAAGCTGAGTCCCGGCCCGGGCAAGGGACCCCTCACGAGTGACTCGGAGCCACGACTGCCAAGCTCTGTGTCCCAATTGGTGCTGCCCACCAGGACACTCTCCCATTGGTTCTGGGTGCAGCACCCCACTCCTGCCTGACACACAGTAGGCACACAGTAGGCACACAGTCAGGAGGTTGCTGTTAGAATGGTGCGTTGTTAGAATGGTGGGCCCATTTGGGGGCTGTGAAGATCAAGGAGGGCAGGCCGGTGCCCAGGTAAGAAAGACCCCGAGGCTCTCCCTGGGGCCAGCCCCTCAGCAGACGTCTGGGGGTCTGTACCCCTGGGGCTGCCAGGTTGAGCCCAGATGTGGCTTGAGGGCAGAAGGTGGCTGGGCCTCGGGGGCAGCTTCGTCTATGCCAGCATGGGCTGCAGGTCCCGAGACTGACAGCGACACCGGTGCCAGCTGGGGCCCTTTCTCCCCTGACTTGGAGCCCAGGAGGTGGGGAGTGGGAGACACGGGGCTCTCAGAAAGCCCAGCCCAGTCTGGGGACCCTCCATACCCCGTAACCTGCAGGAGCTTGGGCCCAGGCTCAGCTTAAGAGCAGCTGTGGTTCTGTTGCTTCCGGGGCTCTGTCTGGGGGATGCATCGGGGCTGGGGGCAGATTGGGGGAGCTCATCCCCAGAGGCTGCGGCCGTCCCCAGGCCAGTGTGTGGCAACTTCAGGATTTGTGGCGGTCCTAAATGGCCATGGATCATTGGGAGAGGATTTAGGGGCATGTTGGGGGGACTTTAGGGTCCCCAAATTTAATAAGAACATTAACACAGTCAGGCATTATGCTAGGCACTTCATACACATTCAAAACTCACACCACTGTCACTGGCATGGGAGGTGAAGTTTGTGCACCCATTTTGCAGACGAGGAGACCAAGGCTCAGAGCCATGAAGCCGCATAAGTCAGTGAGTGGCAGAGCCAGGATTCGAATCCAGGCCTCAGACTCTGGAACCCACACCCGCCAGATCCCATCCTACCATGTTATTGATGGAAACGACAATGTTTCCCTGCAGGACTGGCTCCCCGGCTCATGCAAACACCCAGCTGGGGTCAAAGACAGCTTTATAACTCTTTCCCAAACTCAAAGTTGGTTTCTAAAGGTGAGAGCTGCTTTCTCCGACAGGTGGAGTTTGTCCCCAGCAAAGGGAGTCGGAGAAGGTGTGGGAGGCAGGGGCCCAGGGTGAGCGGCTGGAGGTTTGGGGACCCAGGGGCAGGGCTGACCCAGGGGTCTATGGGGGCGGGGGACTGGTGCCAGCCAGGACCACCCTCCAGCTGTGGGGGAGATGGCGTCAAGGCCTGAGGCCTCAAGGGCCTCAGTTTCTCCCACTGTGTCTCCTGGAGGCGGTCTGTCGGGAGGGCTGCTGGGGGGCCCCACCCCAAGTCCTCACCCGAAACCCCCCACCCAAAGTCCTCCGCAAGATGGCAGCTGCCTGCCTTTTCTTCTCGGGGAGAGTAGGGGGAGCAGGGCTGCGCTGGTGCCCCCCAGCCCTCCTGCCAGCCGCCCAGTAGGTTTCACAGGGATGATGGAATTTATGAGGCGTCTGAGTCAGCCCGGCCGCGTAGTGGCCAAGCTCGTGGCTGGCAGTGCCGCGTGGGCACAGAGCTGCCCCCGGACGGGGGAGGCTGGAGGTCGCCACCTGCCAAGTGCTCGAGGCGCACAGGCCGGGATGTTAAATGAGGATCCCTCCTGGAGTGGGAAGGCAGAAGATCGCCTCGATTTTAACCTTCCACTTAACAAACGTCGCCGCCGACACGCAAACACACGGAAACACGTCTAGGGTTTCGTGACATGTATTTATTACGCAAATAGCCTGACGACAGTCAAAGCATTTGAGGACGAAGACCGGGGATTCCCACACCCCTTAAACACGCGCTTGCACCCCGCCCCGGGCTCGCTCGCTGTCCAAAACGTCCACACGCGAGAGGAGCATGTGTTGTTCCTCTTGTAGTTTTGTTTCTGTTCACCGTCGCCCCTGTTTCCACGCAGCTCCCCCAGTCTCGCAGCTGAGGCTGGCCCCGCGCCGTGAGGGGAGCCCCAGTGCTCAGTCAGGGTCCTTGAAAGCATCCGTGTAGGGAGGGGGCTCCTGAGTTCCCAGGCTCCCGCCTTCCTCTGCGGGGTGGGGGAAGGTGCTGGTGTCACAGGCTAACGAGGCCCCCATGGGTCACACACCGGTGGGCTCGGCCTTGGCCAAGAAAGGGGGGGCATTCTGGAGCCATGTGAAGCAGGAGAGGAAGCCAGAGGAGAACAAGCAGAAAATTCCAGGCCCCAAGGGGCTTGAGGCTCCTGAGATGGGTTCGGAGAAGGCAGAGCTCCAGATCTGAAAGGGAAGAGGGATTGAGAAAAGGGGGACGGTCAGCAGGGAGGACACGGACACCACCAAGCAAGCCCCAGCGTCTCCCGGGCTGTCAACAGCCCCCCACAACTTCCGAATCGCCAGGCCTCACAGCTGGCCCGGGGGTCTGGCCCCACCTGTGCAGTGTGACCCGGGCACGTCTCCTACGTCATCTGGTCTCAGTTTCCCCATCCGCAAGGCAGGCATCACCCCAGCACCCAACCTCCAAGGATAGAAAGTGGACGAAGACAGCCTCGCCCAGGGCTGCACTGTCGGGGTCCCGGGCCCACCTACCCTCTTTTCTTTCTTTCCTCCCGGCCCTTCCAAAGCCAGTCCTCTCCCAAACAGCCCCCTCCCCGCCCAGTCCCCTCTTCTATTTTTCCTGGCTAAAACCCGCCACAGACACCACCACACCCGGAAAGAGATAAATAAATAAAAGAAAAACAACTTCAGCTGTGAAAAGCAGTCCAAATCTGAATTTTTTCCGGCCTGAGTTAATTACACTTTAAATTGGCATGTTTACTGATCGGGGGATTTCAAGTTAACAGAGACCCCCCCCACCCCACCCCAACTGTTTGTACAGTAAAACTTGGCCGGCTGGCGGGCTCCCCCAGGACTTGGCAGGCCCCGCCGCTCCCCTGCCAACGAGAGAGTACGTTAACAGAAACATCTATTTTTGAGTGTTAGAGAAAACGAAGATATCACAGATGGTGGAAAGCAGCATCCTGGACGGCTTCCCGACACCCAGACTCCGGGCTCCTTCTCGACAAACTCGGGGGACCCTGGAAGCCAGCACCCTCTCCCTAACCCCATCGAGAGCCAAGCTCCGAGCCCCCTCGCACGGCGGTGCTGCCCCTGCGGGCGGATCGAGGCCGGCCCCTCCTGGGAACGAGGCCCTGTGGGCTGGGGAGGGGCTCGGGGCAGGCGTCAGGAACCGTTTCATTCGTTCACTGAACCGACACACGGGAGCCGGGCTGAGCCCGAGGAAGACGGCCTGGCCTCTGCCCCTACGAGACCAGGCTTGGGTCTCCCCTGGACACGGTGCAGCCTGGGCAAATCCCACCTCTGCCTCAGGCCCTGAAAGGACAGAGCTTGTGGTCCTTCCCGTGGGCACTTACCAGACCCAAGCATCATCTCCGGCCCTCATGTCCCCAGAGAGGTGGCTCACGGTGTCCCTTGTAGAATGTGCATCTACCAAGTGCCCAGTTCAGTGAGCCTGCAAAGAGACAACAAGCCCCACTCATACTTCCACGGTGCCTTCTCTGGGCTCGAGCCTGTGCTGGGTATAGGAACACCCCAGCAAGCCCATCAGCTGCTGTCCCTGCCTCCTGGAACGTGTCTGGGCAGGGAGATGGCCACTGATCAGAGAATCAGAAAAATGAATGTCTGATGGCAAATGGAGGTTCTGCAGCGGTGGGTTGGGGAAGGCTTCCTGGAGGAGGTGGCCTTCAGCATGGCCTTGACAGACAAGGAGGACTGGGTCATGCAGAGAAAGAAGGCACAGAGGGGCAGCCCGGGCCATGGTGCTTGGTCTTACCACAGTGCCAAGGACACACGAGTCAAGCAGGTGGTTTGAAGCGGGCAGACCAGGGGGCACCCAGAGCCGGGGCCTGAGATGTCCCGATAATGCCCAGTGCATGCTCCCATTTGGAGCACCAAGGTCCTGCCGGGGGACAACGCCAGCCCCACGGGGCTCCTGCCCTCTCCATCACCCAGCCCAGCTGCCCTTCCTGGAGGTCCGCAACCCCCACCCCTGGTCCCCAGCCCAGCACTCCCTTCCCAGGGTCTCTGGCATCCTCGGGCAGGCTGTGTCCCTCCCCCCACGTCACCCGGATAAAGGGAAGATGACAAACGAGCCTCCTTTCCGGACCTCAAGACGGTCCCCATCCGTGACATATGGCACCTCCATCCCTGCAGGGCCTTGACAGAGCTCAGTGAAGATTTGTATCTGTCTCCCCCTGATTCTTCATCTCTCTGCTTCTTTATTCCCTCCAAGAACACTCTTCTCTTTATTCGATCCACAAACACTCTCCACGGGGCACTGTCAGCTGAACGACAGAACCTGCCCCACAGGGCTGATGGGGAGCGCCTGGCTGGAAGCACCAACAGTAAGTGCACTTTCACGGCAGTTACTATTTTCTTTTGCATCTCCCCTTGAAAGCAGTTAAGGACGACATCACCACGTCACAGACAGGAACACGGGCCCAATTTGTTCAACAACTTCCCAATTTTAAAAGTGGTTCTGGAGGAATCAGCTCCTGGACACACATGGTGGGGGGTAGACTGGGCCCTTGCCAGCGGCAGGCTCTGGAAACGGTGTGCCCTGCGGCTGTTTCCACACTGCCCCGGAGAGAGACGGGCTGGGTCTCGGCCCTGCGGGCGAGGGTCCAAGACGCCGTGCATTCCGCCTGCACTGCCAGACAGACGTTTTCATTTGGGTTGGCAGATGAGAAAGGCCTATGTTTATTTTCTTTCCTCTTAAAACAATAGATAAAGCAGTAATTTGGCTTTTAATGCAACCCCACGCCGGGCGGCATGGGGTCACCGTCAGGAACATGCTCCTGCCGACTGCCTGGTACCCTGGGCTGACATTTTGACTCGAGCGTAATTCTCAGGTGGTGGTTATGTCCCCAGGGCTCCTTCCCGCGTGCCTTCGGGGCGGCCATGCTTGTCAACGCCGTGGAATGGGGATGCTTCCAGCGGAGCTATTAAACGAGGCTGATATCAGTCCCCTGCCCCCCACGTTTAAGATATTCCAAACATGTGTGGATGCAGTAACGGCAATTTTCCTCTCCAAATGTTCCCATTTAGTCTGCTCCGTGCATAGAGTATCAGCCCTGACGCTGCTGCAGCCTGGCGTGCACGGAATTCCCCAGAGCAAGTGCCTCTATGTACCGCGGTTGGCTGGGAGGGGAGGGTCCACTCAGCTGGTGTCTGTGGGTAAAACTGGGGCTCGTCGGTGTTTTGGGGGCCTTACTGGCCCCACCTGGAACGTGGGGAAACTACCCCAGACTGGCTGACCTGCCCCTGCGGCAGCAAACCTCAGAGTCTCCAACGACATCCTGCAAGGGGAGGGGAAGCTGGAAAACCAAAACCCCTCAACTGTGAGGGGCCTCTAAACACCCACAGCCACGTTCACGGACTCAGTCGGCCTGTCTCACTGGGTGTCCCCTTTGTGCTGGCACTTCCCAGGGATTAACCCCACATGGCCCAGGGGCCTTTGGGGACTCTGTTAGTCAATCAACAAACATTCACTGTTCCTCTCCTATGGGTCTGGCATGGGTCCCAGCGCTGGGGACACAGCAGAGAACAAGACAGGGACAAGACACCCTGCAGTGAGAAACCCTGCAGTCTTGGGGAGAGAGAGAGAAAATTAACACTAAAGTCAGGCACTTGCAGAGAGCAGGAGGCCTGGAAGAAGGCCCCCAGTCGATGGTGACTGGTACAGGGCCGGGGTGGACACTTTGGTCAGGATGCCCAGGGGTAGCCTTGTTAGAAAGGGACACCTCACCCCTTGGGAATCCTGAAGCCCCACTCTAGAAGTGGGGGACAGACTGTTGGTGGGTGAGCGAGTGAGGGAATTCACTGCATGTCCTAAGGAAAGGATGCACAGGGCATGGGGGGGGGGAGCCAAGGACAGGGGAGCCGGAGCCATTTCCCGGGGTGGGGTGGAGTGGGGAGAACACAGGCTCCCCAGGGAGGGCCACCCAGGGGGGCGTGTGCAGGGGCCAGCTGGGGGGATGGACTAAATGGGGTCGTACCACTGAGCTTCAAGGGAAGGGAACGTCAGGAGCTGTGGCTGGTCTGGGGGCCTTGGGAGTGTGTGTTTCCATTTCATGGCATATGGAGGAAGGCACCAGGGAGGGCACTGAGCTTGGAGGAAGGGGCCAGATTTGCACCCCGGAGGTCCAGGCCGGAGAGGAGGGGTGGGATGGGAGACACGAAGGAGATGGAGTCTGCAGAGCTTGGGGTCTGATGAGAAAGGGGGGTGGTCTGGAGAGATGGTGGCTCGTGGCATGGTCGTCGCTGGTCCTCCTGATGCCAGGGGGGCCCTCCCCGTAAGCCGGGCAGAGAGAGGAGCACACCCTCGGGCAGGAGCCCCTAAGGGGAAATGCAGGCCTTCTAAAACCAGGATGCCCGCTCATGCCCCTGGGAATGATGCAATCCCTGCCCAAGAAGAACTTCCTGCAGCCCCGGAGAGAATTGAAAAATACCAAACAGCCTTAGCTCACACTTTGGAGGAGCTCTCGGGGTGCCCCTTTTCAAAGGCCCTGGGCCCTTCCCAACACCCCAGCATGGGCAGCCGCTTTCCGGGAATAGAGTCACCAGGTCAGCTGCCAACAGGCCCTGTGGTCACCTGCAGTCGGGGCCGAGGCCGGGGTGGGTGGGCTGGGCGGGGTGCAGAGGTGAGATCAGCTTCGGGAGGCGAACCCCAGGCCCCAGGGAGGGACCGGACCAGCGAGGACACAGCCGGGGGCACCACTGACCCCAGCACCCGGGCGGGCCTCTCCCTGACGCGGGAGGTGGGAAATGAACGGACCAGGTGAACTGCACAGAGTCCACGGACCCGGCCACGGGGTGGCTGCGGCCAGCTGGGAGCGGGCATCCGGAAGTGGGCGACGTCCCGGCGGAATCAGATACCGGAAAGAGGTTGACTGTATAATATTCATCATATAGAAAGTGAACACCTCACAGGCAACCTATTTCCGGGACCACCGAGCAGCGTGGACTCCAGGGTCGAAGCTTCTTGGCAGAGCCGGCCGTCCCCGGCCTCGTGGGACAGGGCACGGCCAGCGGAGAGCTAGGTCAGCGGGGGGCGCGGGCGCTCGGCCCTCCCCGGCTGTGGAGGGGGTGCAGGGAGGCATGCAAGGCGGGATCTGACGCCCAAACGCAGTTGACCGGGTATCGTGCATCGTGGTGGATGCCCGCAGCAAGCAGAGCGCGCACACTGGGACCCATGGGACCCAAAGGTGGAGCCGTCCTGCGGGATCTGCCGGGATCTGGCATGAGGAGAGGTAGCCCAGGACACACAGCCAGGGGTGGGACACGCAAGGGGGACCCCACCCTAAAACCGAAGGGCCCCAGGCTGCCATGTGCCTTGCTTCAGATCACCCTCTTTCAGCAGCCTCCTCCACGGCGAAGCCCCAGCCCCGACCCGACCCGTGCCCTCCACCAAGCCCTCCTGGGACGTACTGGATGCTGAAGGTCACTGGCGAAGATGGCAGAGGCCGTCCCCAGAGCCCAAGCACTCACATAGCCTGCGCTGCCCGGAGCAGTCCCCCGCCGAGTCGTGGGTGGCACTGAAAACAGGCCATCTGTGTTATATTCGTCATTAATAAAGCGAACTCATCACAGACAGCCTCTCCTCAAGTACCCAGAGGGACGCAGACGCGAGGAGCACGGCCACCGCCTCACCGCGGGCACCGCCTTCCGGAAGCTGCCCTGAGGATGGACGAGATACCAAAGGTGAGAAGACGGACACGCATCCCTCGTCCCCGTCCAGCCACCCCCACCCCACCCACCCCCAAAAGGGCTGCATCTCCAAGAGGTGCTCCGAGGTGAGATTTGATACTGAGAAAAGATCAACCATGTATTATTCGAAGTCAAGAAAGCGAATATAACACAGTCGATCTTTCTTCAGGTACCAGGGGCGGCGCGGAGAGAGGAGGCCCCGCGGGCGGCGGCTGCAGTGGGCACTGACGGCTAGTGGACCAGGTGAAGTACATTCTGAACAATTACTTTCCAACTGGTCGACCATCCATCCCCGTACCCCAGAGCGGTGCTGACAGCGGCAGTCTTCCTGAGGTGCCGCCTCCTCCGAGCAGGCCTCCCTGGTGGAATCTGATACCGAAGAGGGGTTCACCGAGCAACATTCGTCGTCCAGATGCAAAGTTGCCCGGGTAACCTCCCCCCGAGTACCACGGAGAGGCGGGGACGCTCGGGCTACGGCGTCTGCTCCAGGGCACGGTGCTTCCGGAAGCCCTCCCCAGCCTTCCTCCAGGGACCCAACCGTCACACTGGACAAGGAACCTCAACCGCTGAGGTCCGCCATCCAATCACTTCTCCAGAATGAGCTGGAATGATCTAGAGAACATTCCCAGGAGTTGAGCATGAGACCCAGGTGGGATTTGATCCTGAAAAGAAGGTGCCTCTCCCTGGGTGTGTCCCCCTGCAGGAAGTCATGGACAGCTGAAGGGTCTTTTTGCCAAACTGCCCGATCAGACTCTGAAGGAACACACGTTCATTCTGAACCCCGGAGAAGGCTGACCCCGGAGCCCTCCCCAAGCCCCCTTGGAAAGAGGGTCCATGGGCTACCTCACATATGCACAGAGCTGCCACCCACCCACCATTTCACCCAACCTCCACCACCACTGCCCTGAGCCCCACATGGCCAGCGCCACCCCAGAATCTTCCAAAGGGTGACTTAAGACGGACAACCAACTGGTGGACCAGAAATTAGCCTCATAGGTAAAGCAAGCAAAACAGGAAGAGAAAGGAAAATGAATCCCAGATGATCACCCTTCAATCCAGTGCAGGGCAGCCCTAGCGGTGAGACCCCCCAAACTTCCCCAAAGCCATCATCACTTCCAGCATATGCCGCCCCCCCCCAATAATGCATTGGCCGGTGAGGGTCCGGGACCAGGTGACATACGCCACAGCAGAGTCTGGATTCTGTGCCCACCACCCATTTTGCAAACTTTGGAGTGGGACCGACAGCAGAATCCTTTCCCTGACGTTGGCTTGAGTTCAGAAAGCCTCCGAGTCTTGCCGGGACCAGGGAAAGAGGGTGGCCACGGATGCCTGTTGTAGAGAAGGAAACCCCGCCACACAAACAGCCTCTCGGCAGCGTCCACAGACACTGACCCGAAATAAAACTCTTTCCAGAGCTGGACACGGCCCTGGAGGAGTTCCTGAGAACAGACTGGACAGCAACGCCACCGGGCCAGGGGAAACGCGTCGTCAATACAGTCAGGGCGCATCCTGTGGCTACCCCGTGCACCCACCATGGTGGGGGCTCCGGCTGCTGGCCGCCTCCTGAGGGTGGCACGGCATCTGGAAATCCTCCACGTGGAGCCTGATCTGCAAAGAGATCCCCCGAGCAATGTTGGTCATAAAAAAAGCAAACCAGCTGAGGAGAACCTTTTGTTCATGTCCTGGGCAATGGCTGGACCCCAGAAGCAACCCCTGGTCCCAGGTAGCGGCACCAGCTCTGGGACAGCCTCCCAAATGAGGCTCGGCTCCGTGAGCAGGTGGCGCTCAGCTCCAGTGAGGGGCTTGGCCGTGGGGCCTGTGTGGAGTCTAGCATGGTACCGTTATCGGGGTCCAGGGGAAGATGGAAGCCTGGAATGTGTCGACCTCCCCAGAGGAGATGGCAGCCACAGCGGGGGCTCCGGGCTGGGGGACCCATCTCCAAACACACAACGTCCAGTTCACCCTGGAGCAAGCACCTCACTTGGGACCTCAGCCCGAGGACAGAGGGGGTTCCAAGAGGGATCAGACCAGGCGAAATGCCAACAGGGCACATGCCTGGTGACCCCCAGAGCCTGCCATACCAGGGTGCCACCCCAGAAGTAGCATGCCAGTCCACAAACCTTTCTGGGACGCTGCGTAAAGCACGCTGCAAGCGACCCTTGGTTCACCGACCCCTCCAACTTCACTCCAAACACACATGGATTTAAGCATTGCAGTGAGAATCGCACAACATTGATTTTCACAACAAAGTGCTTTCAAGGCGAATTCTATTAACCTAACCCAATTCCCTGTTTTGTTTTCTCTACTGTGCTGCTGAGCTGTATTCATTTCTTTTATTTCCCTTGTTATTTTCCCGAAATCATTTTCATTAGGATCAATTCTTTTCCATTTAAAAATCTGAATGAAGATTTGATTCCTGGATGTGTTTCTGTGCTCACTAAATATTACTGTTTATAGCCGCTGCCACTGTGAATTCCCTCCGGGGCTGCCGGCTGTCGCACGCTCCCTCCCCAGGTCCAGTGTTGCAGCCCAAGCGTTGTCAAGAAAATTAGATTCTCCTGCCAATTTGTAGTCAATTGAACCCATTTCATGCTGGGCCATTTCAGCTGTTTTTGGTTTTATTTTGTGTTGATTATGTTCATCATTATTATTTAATGCAAATTGAACAAAATACTGAGAGTTTCTATTTATTTCATAACCCATGAGAAAATTGAGACAGTCTTGAGGGGGAAGGGAGGACAGAAAAACAGCAAAATTGAGACAAGGAGAGACATAGGGGAGAGAGAGAGAAGGAGGAGGAGTGAGCAAGCATGTTTGTGAGGTAGACAGAGGAAGACAGTGCAGTTTCTAAAATTAATGAGTTTTAAATTAAGTTTAAAATTAAATTGTGTTTAAAATGATTAAGCTCATTATTTAACCACAAGGACAGAATATCTTCAGAGAAGAAAAAATGGTGGAACCAAAATGTCCTTGGGGGCCAAAATTATGACTTCCAGAGAGGGGCCCAGGTGAGATCAGGTGCAGGCTCAGCACAGACACCCACCTTCACGCTCCCGGGTGCAAGCACGTGTCCTCTGACCGACATCCCTTCTTGCTCACCGGCAAGGTGCAGGCTCCCACGTCGGCACCAACCGTCCCTGTTCATGGTGGAGCTGTAGGCCCTGAGCTTGCCACTGGGCCCTGGAAGCCATCCCAGGCGGGATTTGATACCCAAACAGAAGTTGCCTTTGTGTGATTCAACATAATAAAGTGAATTCCCAAAGGTAACCTCTGCTCAGGGAGCAAACATCAGCCAGAGGCCTCTTCACTGGAGGTGGCACTGCCTCTGGGATCCCCCAGTTCACTTGTCCCGACCGGTGTGTCCCCAGTCCCTCTCTCGAGGAGCAGACACTGCCTCCAGGGAGCCCCCCGAGATGTGACCAGAATACAGTTTGCCCTAAGCAAGGGGGCGGAATCGTGAACCCCAGCTCACGCAGAGCTGGCTCCCATCAGGCAGGGGTGAGCAGGCCCAAACCCGGGGTCGGCATCTGGTCACTCACCCTGGAGGGACGCTGTCGCCGAGCCCCCATCCCCAAAGCCGGTGTCTCCTCCGCCAAGTTCCTGGAAGGGATTTAACACAGAAAGGAGCGGCCGCTGTTGAGTGTCCACTCTGAGTCCGTGGGCCTCCAGCCTACGGGGCAGCCTGGTCTGGAAGCCAATGAGGCCTCCCGGGGCGGCAACCTCAGGGTGGGGGGCAGGAGGGGGTGGACCGTGTCGGAAGGAAGGCAAGGCGCGGGGCCACGCTGTCGTTCATGCTCACTTCCAGGAGGCCTCAGAGAGGGTATTTAATAAAGAGAACACGTCGACCAGCCATTTCCAATTCATTCAACAAATATTAATGCACACAGTTAGGGACACAGCAGTGGGAAAAACAGATAAAGATTCTGCCCTCAGAAAGCTTGTACTCTAATGGGCATCAAACAGTAAACAAAGATCTATGACGCAATAGCATTAATATAATAATAAGGATCAGAATAAGAACCAGCACTTACATTTTACTGTCTCCTGGACCTTGTTCTAAATGCTCAGCATGTGCACTGAGTTTCTGGATCTACCCTATGAGGTAGGTGCTGTTATCAACCCCATTTTATAGATGAAGAAACTGAGGTCCAGAGAAGTTCAAATTTAAGTAACTCACCCAAGGTCAAACCACAAGCAAACATAACACGGTAATAAATGCTATTTGTTATCATTTTACACCGGGGGTCATCAAAACATGCCGTTGACACCTCTCTTCAAATGGATCTGGAGGCTGGGTGGGCAGTATCATGGGACACACTGTGTAAATCCCTTCCCCTACAGTGAGCCTCGCACCCGAGGAGCCGGCTCGCACCCCCAAGGCTCCCTGAACGTGCTCTCCTCACCAGGAAGGCAGGGAGGTCATCAAGACCAGAAACCACGGTCTCCCCTACAAAGTCAGCCTCGCTCCCGGGAATTCCTCCTAAGGACGTCCAGGACGCGGGCCCCACGACACGCGCCGGACACGAGACGCCAACTGAGGCGTGAATCGTCCCTTTCCTCGCCCCGGAGCGGCGCCGACAGACACTCACCTTCCCTGCAGCGTTCGTGATGTTTCCCAAGAAGAATTTAGTACTGAAAGGAGATTGGCCATGTAATACTCATCGTAAATAAAATGAACACACCATGGACAACCTCCATTCGAGTACCCGACCGTGGTGCTCACTCCCGACGTGTCCCCGACTGCAGGCCGAAGGACGGATGGGACGGGAGCCTCAGGGTGCTGGCAGCCCACGCCGCCAACGACGCCCATGCACTGTGGTCCAGGCTGCCTCGGCCAAGTCATGACTCAAGGAGCAGCCCCAACGTCGCTTTCTTGAAATTAGCCTCACTCCCAGGAAGACATTCAGGGAGGGACCCAGAAAGCCAAGGGGGAGGCAGAGCATCACCTGTCACAGGTAAGGAGGGCGTGGCATGGCAGCTTCTTGACCGGCACGTAGTAGAGTCTGACAACGACCCCTGCCTCAAGGAAATCGGCATCCTGGTAGCCCACCAGTGACGCTGGAGGTGGGCGAGACCCGGGGTGGGGGAACTCAGGGCAAGCACACGTGTGAAGAGGGCACACTCGCAGGTTAACGTCCGTGCAGGTGTGTGGACACCGGTCCTGCTTCCTGAAGTTTGCGTCGCCCTAGGGTGCTCTAAGGCCAGGATTGATACTTAAAAAAAGGTCAACCATGTATGATTCGTCAAAAAATCAAGCGAATGCATCATGGAAGACCTCTCTTCAAGCACCGCAGAGTAGCTGCAGAGAGGGAAGCCCGGTGCTTTCCCCACAGCCGGTGCCACCTCCAGGGCTCTCCCCGCAGGCAGGTGACGTCCAGAGGGGGTCAGCGAGCCGGACACATGGTGCCAGGAAAGCACGTGTCCTGTGGCCAGCTGTGGTCAGTGGTCCGTCCACTTACAGGAGAGGGGCTGGGGCCAAGGGCCCGCCCTGAAGTGTGACACGCCCCAAGAAGCCCTCCGAGGCGGGATTTGGCACTGAAAAATAGGTGAACCGTGTATGATTCGTCACAAATAAAGCGAAGGCAACACGGATAACCTATCTCCAAGTACCGCAGGTGAGCACCGACAAGGCGTCGGCGCCTCTTCTCCAAGGCTGGCCTCCTCCAGAGAGTCCCCCTACGGACAGAGTGGACATCGAGGGTTAGTGAACTGGGTGTGAGCTGGTTGTGAAACGAGCACACGCTCCATGGCCAACCACCCCACCCTCGGCCCCGCAGTCCATCAGACCTCAGAGCCTTCGCCAAGGCTGACGACGCATCTGAGGAGGGCTTTGGGGGGAACGAATGGTGAAAATGGGTCAGCTGCACAATAATTCGTTATTTGGATCCCAGCACGAACATTCCCTCATGTCACAGCAGCCTCAGGGCTGACAGCACCAGCCACCGCAGGCCCTTCTGTCCAGGAAGCCATCCAAAGCCGGAGCTCATTCCAAAGAGGCGGGCTTGGCAGCGCTGGTCAAATAAAGGGACGGTGCCAAAGGCAAACACCAACCCAGAGGTGGGCACAACTTCCAGGAAGTCTCCCTAAGAAGGGATTGTACCTACTCAATCAGAGAGACAAACTCACATACCTGGCGAATGGTAAACTGTGCTGTCCCAGGAGCTGACAGTGCAGTGGGGCATCCTGGCAAGGCGGAAGGTGATACTGAGAAGAGGGTATATGGTTGGGACTCACTTTGAATATTCAAATGCACAGGGCAAATAATAATAGAGACACTTCCAGACAGAGATGGTGGGGCAAGACCAGATCACAGATCTCCAGTCTGTAACCAAACAAACCAAGCAGATCATTCAACCCAAGAAAAGACCAACTCATAGCATAGAAGTATTCATAAAAATAGTAGAAGAAAATATCCTTGGAATGAAAAACTGTATCCACTGATCAAGTAGACATAATAGGATCCAGAAAAGTTGATAAAAACAGTGACTGGGTCATATCCTGATAAAGTCACCAATATTCAAGACTAAAGAAAGATCGCAAATATCCAAGGAGAAAAAAACTTCCAGTGTCCAGGGGAACATCGGGCTGTCCCGAGGCTTACCCACAGCAACGTTTAACACCGGGAAGTCACGGAGAAATGGCTCCAAAGTCCTGAGGGAAGGAAACTGGGGACCAGGAGTGTCACACCAAGTTAACTTGAAACAAGAGCTAACCAGGAACCTTCCCCTCCAAAACACAGACAAATGGTGGATAAAATACAACAGCCAAAATAATGCATAATAAATGCCCAACTGAGGTCAAGACACACAAAGGGAAGCCCACAGGTGGCAATGCAGAGAGGATTTCATTCCGAGCATCAGCCTTGCCGCCCACCTCCGAGGGACAAAGGGGAAGCTGCCCTGGCTGGAGGCTCGAGGGTCTGCGATCAAAATGACCAAGCAGGAGCAGCAGACGCGACCTTGGGCCCAAGAGAGGTGGGGACCTGGAGCTGAAAGTGAATGTGTTTCTGCCTTGGCAGTGGGTAGAATTAGGTCTCCTCTGAGAAATCAAAGTTCCAGGCCAAAGGTGTGGTGGGAAGTGACACCCTAAGCCAACCAGTTAGCAGAAAAACTGGTCTCAAGTGGTGAAAACTTCAGGGTGCTGGGCAGAATCAAATGTAAAACCACCCCTCTGCAGAGGGAACAAAACAAAACAAAAACACTTTAATCTTCACTGGTGATAATCTCACAATGAAAAGTTACAAAACAAAGAAAAGCACCATTATGAGAGTCAGTAGACTCGAGAAAGAAATTATATTAAAAATACAGTTGAAGTCAATAAAGACATTAAAAAGAACTAGAAATCACAAAGGCCAAATAGAACAGTGTGGAGAAAAATAGGCAGATGAGAAAAAGAAACAATGGCCATTCTCAGAAATGAAACACTTCACATAATGTATCACTCCAAAGTCTTTCCAACAGTGTATGAAGAATCCACTAGATGAGGCAGTTCTGCTAAGAGTTAGGGAGAGAAGCTACTTCAAAAGAGCTAGTGAAATACTCAATGCAGAAGACAATGGATCAGTTTCTACCAAGTTCTAGGAGGAGGGGAAAGTAAGCCAAGAATTTTATATCTAGCTAAGATGACCCTGTGTATTAAAGCAAGGGATGGATATTCTCAAATATGCAAAGACTTGGGGGTAATGTCCACAAGCCATTCTTGTAGAAACAATGGGAAAATCCATCCCTTTGAGAGATGAATTAAAATTTAAAGGAATACAGAAGCCTTGGCTTAAAAAAAAAAAAAAAGACTGGTGGTCAGCAAAGAATCCATTTAAATACAGAACTATGATTAAACACCTGTGAGAATTGTGCTTACAACACATAAAATGCAAATCTTATAATGGAGAAATTAAAGTGTATAACTAAAAAAAACGGGAGGTGGAGCAAAGTATAAGAGTGCTGATTTCCTTATCTTTCAGAAATAGGAGTATATTGAAACAGTTAAAAAATATCGTGAATCCAACCACTTAATGTTTTACACCATCATTTTTTCTTAGTTTTATAGGAATATTTTGAGAGTTAATGCCTCTAGTGGAAAAGCAAGAACAATTAATTATTTCAATCTCCCTTAGATTTTTCTTTATGTTAAGTACAAGTAAAATTGTATTTAACATTTTTAATAAAATGATTAGGTATAGCGTGATCTCATTTTGTAAAATATTTTTCCCTTTCTTTGCCTATCTACCTTTCTATTTGCATATATGCCTAGACAGGTGTGCAAAATGTCTAACATCTTGATGGTAATTTCTGAGTGCACAGAGAATTGGGTAATTTTCCCTCTTTTTAATTAACATTTTCCACATCCCTTGAATTTTTATTATTATTTTATGTGTCAGTTTTATAAATATGCTAATAAGGTGAAATAATTATTCTTTTGAAAAGAAAAAACAGAAAATGCAAATAGAACTGCTTTCTGTCCTCAAATTTGGTGCGGCCTCCAGATGAATAGATGTGGTGAATCACCCATTCAGTTAGCCCAGAAAATATTGTAAAAACGATGCCCCTTCCCTGAATTTGCTGACAGGGCTAAGAAGTCCTCCAAGACAAGACTTAATATTGAAAGAAGGGAACCATCTATTACTTTTCCTTAAAAAGCAAAAACAAGAAGCATCATGGATGACCCCATTCCCCAGTCACTGCTTAGTCTTAAACCTACATGATACGTGGGCAGGGTCTTCCTCGAATAGACTGGATGAGAAGGAGCATGAGAGGCAGCAACATCCACTGGTTCTGGGTCAACCATGTGTTCAAGGACTCTAGCCTGAAAGCAACATGAGTGTGGCTTCTCTGAAATTGTCACCATCCAAGCGGATGCCTGGGTGAGACATGATACCAAAAAAAGATTGCCCGTGCACTGGGCATCACCACGGACAAACCTCCCTCCAAGGCCCAGGAGGTGGCACTGCTCTTGGCATCCCTGCACCCCTTGGCAGCCTGGGAGGCACCTCTGACGGCAGACGAGACCTGAGGATGAGCCGACAGGTGACTCACTTTCCAAGTGAAGCCCATGCTCTCCGGCCAACCCCCGGTTCACACACCTGGGATTAGTGCTGACACGAAGGCCGTTATTTGGCCGGCCGTGCAGTCAACACTTACTTAATAATGCCAAGAAGTCAGCCGGATGTGAGTCATCGCAGATTGAGCAAACAGCTCTGGAAAGACCACACGTTTGCACAAACACTTAACCACCGCCACCATGGTCAAGCTGGGCTCACCTTGCAGAAGCTCCCTGGGGACGGAGAGGCTCCTGCAGGTTAGTGAAAAACCAGGGCCACACAGGGTCTAGTACCTCCACACGGTCTCTTGGCCACTTCCACGCTCTGAAGCACTGACTCATTCAAAGATGCTTCTAGATGCCCTTCCAAGGTTGAAGTTGACAGTAATAAAAAAAAAAAAAAAAAAAAAAAAAAGACATTAACCACGTGTATTTTAATGTTAACAGAAAAAGTTAGGGCATCCCAACAGCCCCTCTGGCTTCTCCTAAAGTTGTCAGTCCCCAGGAAACCATCCTACGGCCAGCTTGTACACACGGGTTAGTGAGCCAGTGACGTGCACCCCCGGGAACGTGCACACCGTGGGCTCGGCCGTGTAGGCACCTGCCTTGACTTGGGAAAAGGCCCTGGCTCAGGAAGGCCTCCAAGGCAGAAGAGGGCACTAAAAGAGAGGAGAGCCATGTATGACTCACAGCCAGCCTCTCTTCAAGTGCCATATGTGAATTCTGGTGAGAAATCCCTTGCCTTTCCTGCGAAGCTGACAGCCCCTCGAGGACGTCCTGTTAGGAATGGGCAGGCAGCGTTGGGTAGCGGGCCTAGTGGCCTAGATCCACCCCGAGTGCACGCTCCCTGGGGACACACATACCCTCCCCGGAGCAGGGGTGGATCCAGTTAGTCCTCCTGGGCAAGAGGGGTGCCAGAGTGAAGGTGTCACGGGCAGCTCCCCAGCTTCTAGGGTGCAGTGACGCTGAGTGGAGAACCACCGCCTTTCCCAAGGCTGACCTCACCCCTCGGATGCTCCTACCGAGAGACGGGATACGCTGGGGCTGGAGGGCCAGGTGACTCTCTCCTAAAAAAAGAACGTGGTTGGCAGAGGCGTCGAGCACACACCCTGCAGAGGAGCTGGCTCGCTTCGGGGCCCTCATCCAAAGTCAACATCACACCCAAGGAACATTCCAAGGAGGCCACGAGCGTGATGAGGAGGTTCCCGAGGACAACTCATCCCATTTCAAGTAAAGACACCCCCAAGACCAGGTCTTGCCCATGTCCACTGAGCAGCCACAGCCGCAAGTCCACCGCTGTGTCCCCAAAGTTGGCAGGATCTCCGCGCCGTCTCCCGGGTGGCCACAGGGGAAGAGAGTGCAGCCCTCTGGTCAACCAGTTACCCAACCCGCATGGCGCTAGCATTGACAGCTCTTCGGAAGGGAGCCTTGGGCCAAGGAAGCGTCTCTTCAAAGTCTTGGAAAGTGATGATGGAGACAGAACTCCGGCTGCTCCCCCCGCTGGCGGCCCACAGGACCGTTTCCCGTGGACGGTGCTCCAGCCGGCAGTCCAGGTGACCCCCAGCCTAGCCGGAGCGTGCTCTCTGTGGTCCCGCATCCATTCCTGGCTTCTCTTCACAGTGATCACAAAGGGTGACCCCTGACGTTGCCGCTGGGTCCGGGAAGTCCTTAGAGGTAGCATTTGGTACTGAAAAAAGTGTTGTCCGTGAATGATTCGTCATAAGTAAAGCGAATCCACCACGAACAACTTCTCTTCAAGTACCACGGAAAAGCAGACAAGATAGACAAGGAGTCCTCTTCTGCCCCTCCCAAGGGGGCCTGGCCGCCCAGCCGCGTTCCTGGGGAAGATTGGACACGGGTGAGTGAGACGGATGGCCTGTGCCCTGAGGAAGCACATCGTTCAGCAAGCCATCTACTCACCTCTCCTGCAGGGGCGCGGACACAGCCTCCCTCCCTGGAGCTGCCATTGCATTCAGGAATTTCCACAGGAGTTTAGAAACCAGAAGAGGTAGGCTGCTTAGTGGACTTCACAACCTGTGAGAGTGTGTGGATCCGAGGGTTTCTGAGGTGGGGGCTCGGGACTCCTCAGAAGAGCGCACTTAGTCATCAGTCAAGCACACCGAGGCATCAGCTGAGCCCCTGCAGGACTGATGGGGCCACAGAGCCCAGAAGTTCTGGAGAAAGCCCCCTCTCCACCACGGACATGTGCGGGAGACCTGCAGGGCACCACAGATCCCAGAGAGGCCACCCAGCTCTGCCTCCGAGGTGCCCTCAGGAAGATTTGAGGAAGGCTCCCCAGCTCTGCACTATCCTGGGAGAATCCCACACCCTTCCGACCCCACCGCTGCACCATCCATCTCACCACAACCAACCACCCAAGAACCCAACTCCAAGAAAGACACCAGCCTTCCTTCTCCCTAACAGCCTCAGCCAGTCAAGCCCTAATCCTATTTCCCAGATTAACCAGGGAAGCTTGTCATCTCTCAGAACCCAGATTCTCCTCCCCAGACGGCTCACCCTAAGAACCCTTCTCCCACCCTTCCATGCCCCCACCCACCACCACGAACAACAGCCCTTCCTCAGCATGTTCTGGAATCAAGGCCTGTCACCAGCAAAGCCCCTCGTGTCCTCACTACTTCCCCCACACCACGTGCCTGGAATGGATGGATGGATGGCTTCTGGGCTTCACATCCCCACTCCCAGGCCATGTGTCCACCCTTCTCCTCTTAAAATCCCCGCTCATGCACAGTGCATTGTCAGACCACACTGCCCACCATCAGACAACAGCCGCCCAGACACTCCTTGAAGATGACAGCTCCTCACAGGTCCCCCTTTTTCCTGCTTGGTGATGGCAGCACACACATCAGCACCCAACCCAGCTCGCCAGCCCTGGTCCGCTGATTGGTCCCATGAAGGCCGCCCCGTGCCTCCGCCCCACCCCGCTTGGCAACACTGATATGACACTTGCACCCAAAGCTCCCCGACCACTCGCTGCTCGCTCTGGAACCCGCTCTCCTTTAATCTCCCACCTTCCACACCCCGCCTCTACCACCTCCTTTCCCAGCTGGGCCCATGCAGTCCTTCAGCAGATCCACTGCTCTGCCTTCAGGACTCACCACACGGGCCACGTCTCCACCTCCCCAGCAACCCCCAAGCCAGCTCCACCAATACCCCTCTGCATTTGTGCCTCCCACAGGGACTCCCTGCCACTGCCCTGGTGGTCGGAGCAAGCACTCCAACTTAGATGGGTGACAGCCCTCCCCTGCCTGGACCCCTCCCCAGCCCCCGGCACACTCAATAGAACCCCAAGCCCAGCAACTCCCCAGAGCTCGGTGCAGCCCCCAGGCCTTTCCACTTTCCCTTGAAGATGTCACAGGGTTTCCGCACATGCCACACCCTCTTCTTGAGAAGCCCCCAGCCCACATCTCCACGGGGCCCACTGCCCCCCACTTTGTTCCTGCCCCCATCTCCAGGCATCCTCCCCAGAAAGGCCTTTCCAGGCCCCGTATCTAACACTCTAGCACCCTAACCTGCCTCATTCTAGCACCCTAACCTGCTTCCATTTCTCCATGAAGCTTCACAGTGGACAAAACTGTGTTTATTGTCTGTCTCTCTCACCACAACAGAAAGTCCACATGAGCAAGGACGAGCTTGTTCATTAGTTTAGAGGGAACAGCTAGGGCCTAGAATCATCTGGAACACAGCATGCACCCGATAACTATTTGTTGAACGAGTGAATCATTCCTTCTTGATCAATCACTGCCTGTGCCATGTGGTCACACTAACAGTAAGAGAATGTGATACCAAGAAGAGACTCTATCTGACATCTGTTATGAAGGGAACACATTCAGGGCAACCTCTCTTCCAATTCCAACAAGGCCCTAGTTGTTGTAGAAAAAGGGTACTGCCTCATGGCCCAAGCACATACCCCACGGGCTGGATCATGCAGGATCGTGAACCGAGCAAGAGGCACCAGAAACCAAACACAGACTTGGTTCAACTAACTCCTCCCTGAGACTGGCACTGTTTCCAGAAAGCCTCCCAAGCAAGATTTGACACTCAAAAAAGGAGTCTGTCCCAAAGCAGATACAGTAAGGAAAACCAATTGCTCAAACAATAGCACTCTCAAGAAAACACCAACTCTTCTCTGCACTGGCACAGTCTCCAGGAATTCATCTTAGGAAAGGATGAGATGCACAGAACTTGGAACAGGGGACGCACATCCTGTGTGAATGGGATTCTCACAGGTGAGCCTCTGACGCCACATACGATGGTTGGGGGCAACACCAACATGCCTCCAGGAGCTGGCAGCCCCCTCTGGCATCTATCTGACCTGTACCTTCAGTCCTGATCACGCGTGGAGCAAGCAACATGCACCACCAGATCAGCATCAGCCACCCCATGCTTACCTTGGGCAGGTTCTGAAGTCAAGACCTCTTTCCCAAATGCGGAATGTTGTCCAGGAAGCCCTCCAAAGCAGTATTTGATACTGAAAAACTGGATGTCCCTGTATGATTCGTCATAAATAAAGCGAACACAGCAGGGATAACCACTCTTCAAGTACCAAAGGCTAGTGCTGACGAGCCGCATCTTCACCAGCGTCAGACTTGTCTCCAGCTGGTCCTCCTGAGGACGAATTGGGTACGAGGGTTAGGAGGATTGGGAGCTGCCCATGCTAAACCCAGCTCATGCTCTCGGACCAAACATGCACCCCTGTACCCTGCAGAGGGGCCAGGGGCCAACAGCGCTCCCCAGGAAGTTTCTCGGGCAAGATCAATACTTAAAACCACCAACCTTCCCTCTCACACAACTCAGCAAACACAGAAAACACACACGGTGAGGAGAACTTCCCTTCAAGTTCTCTTCCAACAACACTACCGCCAAGAAAAGTACCACCTTTTCTCCCGAGCTGATGTGGCCTCCGGGGGTCCATCTTAAGATGTTTCTGGATAGGTAGGGACTGTGGATCAGTTGACATACATCGTTTATAAAATGTATGTTCTCTGATCAACCATCCACTCCCCTATCATGGAGTGATTCCCAGCAGTCTGTCCGCAGGTTGGAGTCCTGTCCAGGCCTGTCTCCCAGGTGGGCTTTTGTCCTGAAAAACAGGATCTTGGATGTGACCTGCAGGAGGCACGGCGAAGGCCCAGCAGTCACATTCAACACGGCTCGTCCCTGAGGCCCGAGGTCTCGAGGGGACAGGTTGGGCGACCACATGGCCTAATCCCAGAGGAGGCTCAGGCTCTGCTGGGGATGAGTCTTGCAAGTATTTGGGGGTGTTCACAACCCTGATGTCCACTCTCTGAAGTCAGAATTATGTCCAGGAAGGATGCAATACCGCATGACCACTTAAGATTATGTTTGCAATCAAGAAAGCATCAGAGAGTGGACCCCCCCGGGAAAGCGTCACTACATGGTCTCGGGTCCAGGAATTCCTGCTTAGGGCCGACTGGAAATGGAGGGTAATGGAAATAGGTGGCCTCCGTCATCAATAATGCATAAGCCGGCTGTGGACCCTGCACCTTACAAACATCACCAGGGCCCCTCCCTGATGTTGGTCTTGATGTGGGAAGCCCTTTGGGGCACGATTTGATTTTCAAGAAGAGAACTCCTGTCATACGTTATGAATTAAGTGAGCCCATCAAGGATAATCGTGCTTCAGAAACCAAAGCACGGCCTGCTGATTCTGGGAAGTTCTCTCATGACGGATGCCATGTGGGAACGTGGGAGAGCACGTCGTCTCCACATGCTCTAGATGACAGAAATCTTACGCACCTTTTAAAGTGTGAGAAAACCAACAACCACTCCCCTACCTCCCCACCCCACCCTGAGGGTCACAGCTGACCACAATATTACACTGCTGAGGTTTGTACCATCTCAGATGAGATGGGCCCAGAAGAAGGCCCAGTCACGTATGCCAAGAACAAACAATACTGAATGGGACGCTACTCGGACGCACCATGAAATAGGAGTGAGGGACGTGTGTGTTTTCCTTAAGGTCCACGTCTCCTCCAGGAAGTCTTCCCTGCCTGGAATGGACACCAAGGATCAAGGAAGCCTGGCCAAGATGCCCCCGGCCCACCAACTACCTGCCTCGGGAGATGCCTGGCACCAAGTTCTCTTCAGTGGAGTCGGAAATACTTCAAGGAGTTCCTCATGGCTATAATTTAATAACAAGAAGAGAAAGGTGAAGGCCTGTCAATGTCTTTCAAATAAAATCGTGTGGCCCTAAGCCCCCAAACAGCAAAAAACCCAAAAGCCAGCATGAGCTCAAGGACATCCCACTGAAGGTGTGCCCTCTGGGGTCAACACATTAGTTATCACAAATCATCAATAAAGTCATGCTCCACGGCGGGGTCAGTGCCAACATCCTCTCGCCGACATCGGCATGGTGCTTGAGAAACTTCCGAAGCCAAGTTGGATACTAAAACAATGGTTGTCCGATATTAATCATCATAAATATAGAGACCATACTACGGACAGCCATTCCTTAAGTACCAAAGACTCGCGCCATCTAGCAGATCATGGCGTCTTCTCCAAAGCGGTGAGCCTTCCAGAAAGTTCTTCTCAGGTGGGCCAGGCAGTGAGGGTTAGTGGGTCAACTCTGCACATGGAGAGTCAAGCACACACTTGGGGGTCCACCATGCTCTCAGACTCAGGAGGATGGGGTGCTGGCACCAAGGATCCAACCCAGGGTGGGTCCCATGTCCCAGAAGCAGATGTAACAGCCACGTCACCCATGAAACAAACCCGTCACCCGTGCAGGCAAACTTCAGCCCCGGCAAGCCCCCTAACCCCAGCCCGACGAACGGCAGGCCCTCTCATCCACCATCCAGGCACGAGGGCGACACGCGCGTCTCCTTACGGAAGAGGTCTTGGTGTCCGGGAGGTCCGCCGAGGCAGGATTTGATACTCAAAAAGAAATTGTCCTTGTATGATTCATCACAAATAAAGCGAACACACCAAGGATAATTTCTCCTCAAGTATGAAACAGCAGTGCGGACAAGAAACTCAGCATCTCCAGGTGCTTGATCAAGGTTGGATGGTGGTGACAGCAACACAGCAAACCCAGTCACCCGCATGCACACACAGACACACACGCAACGCGTGCACCAGCGACAACTAACTCTCTTTAAGCAACAGAGAGGCGAGCTGCCACAGAAGTCAGTCTGTCGAAGCGGGGGGGATCCAGGGAATGTCCCTCTTCAGCAGAGCAAATGTTGGTGGCCCCGTTTTCACAGGCATTTGGCCTCGTGCTCTGGAAGCCACCACGAGGTCGGCTTGGCCGCTGAGCACCTCACTCACCCCCATCATAAATACGGCACAGACTGTGGGTTCCAGAATCCACCCATTCACATACCTGGGGGCAGGGTTGACTCCATGGCTCAACACGGTTCCAAAAATCCAAAGGGAGATTTTGGCAGCACCACCATAAGCACCAACGGCAGTTCCGTAGCACGTTGGAGTCATCACGGCCATTTAAGACGTGCTGGGTGCCCGACGCTGTTCTAAGACACATGTAAGTGTGAGCTCTTTCGGCCCGTGGCAGCCCCACGAGGCTGGCGCCGTCATGGCTCCCAATTGACACACAAGACAACAGGCCCAGGACAGTGAAGAACTCGCCCAGCCGCGCGTGTGGTGAGTCTGTGTCAGAAGCGGGACCCGAACGCAGCAAATGGGACTCCAGGGTCTGCGTTCCTGATACTGAAAAAGTGGATGACCCTGTACGATTCGACACGAGTAAAACGAACAGGACAGGGATAACCACTCTTCAAGTACCAAAGGTCAGCACGGGAGGGAAAGCCACTGCCTTGGCAGGACTTGGTCTCTCTTCCAGGTGAGGGCCTGAGGGTGAATCAGACGCCCAGGGTTAGTGGCCAGATCCCACTCCTCAAGCATCATGCGCGTGCCCGAGCACCAGACGGCAACGTGGGTAATAGGACCGCTGCCCGCCGTTGACCGCGCTGACCAAGGGGCCGGTGACCCGTCTGCAGGGGAAGCGGGGACCTGTCCGCACACCCGGCACGTGCCTTCAGATCCCCCCACACCAATCCTGGCCAGGCTTTGTCCCCAAGGCCACCGCCTTTCCCAAAAGCGACAGTGTGTCCATGCAGCCGTCTCCGCAGAGTGGTGACCCGTGTACGATCCGCCACACACCACACGACCCACATGGCCATGCACGCACGCACCTCATCCCCGGCAGAAGTGTGGGTGGGGTCCGTCCCGACAAGGTTTGATGCTCACAGAGAGCTTGCCCTTGTATATTCACGTCAATAAACCGAATATACAAAGGGTAACCTCGCTTTAAGTACCAAACAGTAGCACCGGGCAGGTCCTCTCTGTCATTCACGAGGCTGACCTCGTTTCCAGGGTCCAACCTAGGGAGGGTGGACAGGGAGGATCGGCGGGCCAGATGGCCGACACCCCTGGCTCTGCTCACTGGCCAGGTGTCCACCCCACACAGCCCAGAGCAGTGCGGGCATCAAGGCTCCTTCCCTGACATGGGCACTTCCAGGTTTCTCGCCAAATCAGGATTCGTTCCTGAAAAAGAGATACACCCCACAGGTGCAGACAGAGCTCAGCGTCAACTTTCTGCAGATGGTGCTGGGGCTGAAATCACTGTCTCCTCCCCAGTGTAGGCACTGCCTGCAGGAAGTTCTCTGAATGATGAATTGGGCTCGGAGGGCAAATCTTTGTAGATAAAGCCAAGGCCCTGTGGTCACCATCTGTCTGTCTGTCCTGCTGGAGTGAATAGGTTAATGTCATTCCCTGGTGCTGCCCCCACCACCAACATCCCTGAAATGGGCTCGGTGTCCAGAAAGTCATGCAAGGAAAGAGGAGTCAAACTCCAGACACCACCGAGTGGTGGAGAAAAAAGAGCACGCCAGCTCCCTACCTTCAGCTTGCCCCTGAGGGTATCCCTAAGAAGGAGCAGAAACTGAAGGTTCCAGGTAAGCAGGTGATGTGACATCATGTGGCCCTCACCTGTCCTCAACTGGACATTCCCCTTCCTTGCACATGGCTTCAGATCCAGAAGCCCCACGGCATGCACAGGGGAAAAGCAGAGAGCCACAAGGAACATCCAGGGAGATGAAACAGCGCCCAGTTCTCCCAGCAGTCGTCCTGAGGGAGAACGGAAAGTGACAGTCAGAGGACCAGGGACAAACACGGAGACGGAGGCACGTACCCTCTGCTCTTCCAACATGCACGTACCTGGCAGAGGGCCCCGCCCAGAGCTGGCTTCCTGAGTAGAAAACTGTCCCTGGCAGGATGTGAATCACAAACCACAGACAGAAACAGCCCTTACAGATTCAGCTGAGGCATCGCAAAAGGGGTGGCATCCGCCCGAGGACCCAAGAGGAGCGTTCGTGAGAAAACCTCAGTCTCTTCTGCAGAGGTTGGCGTGAGCCCTGGGATGGAGAGGTGAGGGTGCGTGGGGCGGGCTCCAAACAGCATCAATAAAGTCTGGGATCTGCAGTCACCTGCCTCTCAGTGCTACCCTTGAGGGGGCTGGGAACCCTCTAGGTACAATGGGTCCTGGGAAAGGGCAGGCTCGTGTAAGTTCTATCCTTGAAAGTGCAAACCACCGTGGGACAAAGGCCTCCCTGCCTCCCCCCAGCTCATCATGGGCCCCCGGGAGGCCTCCAGGCAGTGGGGATGGAAGGAGCACCAGGGCCAGCCCCCCAGAGAGCCCCCGAACCAGGCCGGGAAGCTGGGCACGTACCCGAGAGGGGCCGGGGTCAGTTCCTCCCTCCTGACACGGAGCTGATCCAGAGCGCCTTCCCAGACAGAGTTTGATACGCAAATAAGAGTCTCCCCCTGTATATTCGCCATTTATAAAGTGAACATACAAAGGGTATCCTCTCTTCAAGTACCAAAGAGCAGCACGGGTGAGTGTCCCAGGGGGTCCTCTCCTGCAGGGCCTGAGGACCAAGGGGGAGCGGTGGGTGACAAGCATCGTTGGGTCAGCCTGGGGCTGCCCTGCACCTGCTACTCACTGAGCCAGCTCTGAAGTTGGCTTTACTTCCTGACATCTCTCCAAGACAGGACTGTTCCCAAAAGACAGGACAACCCCGTTTGATTGGAAATATAGTGACTGTAATATGGTTGACATCCCTTCAATGCCTGCAAAACCACTCGGGGAAAGAACCCGTAACCCCAGAAGTACTGTCCCAGGAAGTCCTTCTAATGGTATACCGCCCACAGGGGGTTAGAAGTCACAGTAACGTACATGACTGAAGAAAGAAAAAAGAAAAACCAACACATTGCATGAGCCATTCACAAATTTTGCAACAGGGTAAGAGAAATGTCCTTTCTCCTAAACTGGTTGTCATGTCCAGGAGGCCATCCAAGCCATAATTTGTTACACAAAAGCACTCATCAAAGTACAGTCTCTCTTTAATTAAACAGATAATGATATCAGCAATCCCAGGGCTTTTCCGTCATGATTGGCAACAGGAGAACATTGGGGCTTAGTGGTTCTAGTGGCAAGTCCCATAAAAACCCCAGGTGCTCTGGGACCACCCTCATTTTCTTCCTCTGGGTGGGCACCAACACCCATCCTTCCCCTCAAGTGGTCACGAAGGCCCAGGAGTCGTTCCAGCATGGGCTGGGTACGCTGGGTGAGCCATATTTAAATTAGGCACTAATGCTACTGACGACCATTTCTTCACTATCCGGGAGATTCAGTGACCATGAAGTATCTCCCAGAGACGAACATCACGTCTGGGAAGACACTGCTGAAGGAGCAGCTCACAGGCGCCTTGTCATTCTACTAAATGGCTCACCAAGGAAGTCACTGCTTTCTAAACAGAAGCAGCTCTGAAAGGAAAACCGCTCCTCCAGAAAGTCCTCTGAAGGACACACGGGATCTCAAGAAGGTCCAAGGACCAGGTAACAGGCAGCAAGAAAGTGGCCCAGGCCTTCTGGTTGACCATGCGTGTGCAAACCCTGGAGTATGGGTCCTGAAGTTGGCCTGGTTTGCAAGGTTTCCCAGGCAGGATTTGCTCCTCAGAGAGAGCGTCCCCTTATACGTTCATTAAAAACAAAACAAATACAAGAAGGATAACCTTTCTTCTAGTAGTAAACAATACCTCTGCAGGAAAACCACCCTCATGCCAACCAACTTGGCGCCGGATCTAGAGGGAGCCTAAGATAAGCAGACTGGATACTCAGGGTTAGTGTGTGCCCAGTGCTCATTACATGTGAAGGATGTGCCCATGGGTGAATCACATTTCCATTCCCCTGTGTTCCCTGAAGGACCGCCCTCCCCGACCAGTGCTCTGAAACTGGCAACACAGCCAGGTTTTCTCTGCGGTGTCACTGGTTACCGAACAGGAGAGAGCTTCCGGGAAGTGCGTCATAAACATGGCAAATACAGGGAGAACAAACACTGGGAGCACAGCCTCATAACACATCAAACGCCGAATAAGCCACATAGCACATCTCATACAAAGCACATACTGTCTGCAGGTTCCGAACATCCCCGTACCCAGCAAGCGTGCGGGCACAGCTCTTCTCCGATGGCGACTTCGTATGCTGGTAGGTGTTCAGAGCGGCATTTGATACTGAAAACGTGGATTTTCCTCTATGATTAATCATAAATAATGTACTCATAGAAGGAGAATCTACCTTTTAAATACCAAAGAAGGAGTCCGTCCGGAAACACGTGAACCGATGCTTGAGTTGTCAAAAATGAGGAGGTTAACATGGGGCAGACAAGCTCCCACGGAAGAATGGAGACGATGACACAATTTCTTCGCCGAGCTGGCTTCTAAGTGAGAAACATCTCCTAAAGAGAGGTGCTCTCAGGCGTATGGTGTTGATTAAGCACAGTCTACCATCTTTTCACCTTCCCAGAGCCGGTGGGGAGAGAGGAGGGCTAGCCCCTAACAGTCGCTTCCAGAATTACTCCCAAAGTAGCATTTGATACTGAAAACATGGATTTTCCTCTATGATTAACTACAAATCATGTAAACATAGAAGGAAAATCCACCTTTTAAATACCAAAGAAGGGCGAAGCTCTGGAAAGGACACATCTGGGTGGAGTTTCTTGAACATGAAAGCGATGGGGCCGTCCCAGAAAATACCTTGCTAACATGCCACGGCCTCCTTGCCAAGGCGGCTCCTCGGCGAGAGGAGGCGCCTAAAGGTGATGGTTGGCAGACACACGGCGCAAATCGAGCACGTGTTCTGCTGTCCACCATCCTTCCTTTACCCTGGAGAGCCTCCGCCCTGCCTTGCCTTCCTGATGGCGATCAGTCCAGGAATGTTTCAAAGCAGCATTTGATACTGAAAATGTGGATTTTCCTCTATGATTAACCATAAAGCAACGTAATCATAGAAGGAAAATCTACTTTTTAAATACCAAAGAAGATTTAATGCAGGAAAGCATGAACCTAGGCACACACAATCCATTAAAAATAACAGTAACAGGGGACGAAGAGGCTGTTTAGCTGTCAGGGGTGACGGGGACGCCAGACCCCAGCCCACTGCCGAGACAGCGGTGTGGTGACAGGTGTCTCCTCACGGTGGCCCGCAGACATATGGCGGAAATCGAGCACATGTTTGGGGTCCACCATCCTTCCACTTACCCTGGAAGGGGGTAACTACCGCCCCTTCCTGGACGGTGGCTTCGGTCCAGGAATGTTTCCAAGCAGCATTTGATACTGAAAACGTGGAATTTCCTCTATGTTTAACCATAAATAACATAAACATAGAAGGAATATCCACATTTTAAATACCAAAGAAGAATTTGTCCTGGGAAGCAGGAACCTGAGTATCATCGATCAAAAATGAAGGTGACAGAGGACAAACAAGCTCTCAAAGGCCTCCTGGAGGTGGGGGGGGGGGGCAGCCTGCAAAGTCTCTGCTATGGAACTCTCTAGAAGACACGGATCCTGAGGATGTGGATCGCTAGATCCTGGGACCCGCCTTCCAGTCACACCCCCTGGAGGGGACAAACCTTTCAGTCTCGTCCCCGACAGTGATTTTGCATTCAGAAATGTTTTAAAAGCAATGCCAGATACTGAAAATGGAGATTTTCCTCCACGATTAACCATAAACCATGTCAACATAGAAGGGATATCACCTTTTAAGTACCAAAACATGAATACTACTGGAAAGCACAAACCTGAACACAACTGATCAAGAATATAAGTCATTCAGGGCAGTCAAATGTTTTTTTAAATTCCAGGAAGGAGCTGGGACGTCAGACCCTGCCTCCCCCCATCCCCCTGATGCGCCTCACTCAAGGGCTCAGGATTTGGGATCTGCCCCGACATCCCTCATCCCGGAGGGGGCTGGCTTTCGTGTCTCCTCCCAGATGGTGATCTCATAGCCAAGAGTGCTTCCAAAGCAGAATTTGATTCTAAAACAACTGGATGTTCCTAGAGAATCCACCATAAATAAAGCAAGCAGAATAGGGACATCCATCCTTTAAGTTCCCGCAATAAACTTGGATAAATAGAGAAAACTCCTGCAGCTTTCCTCAAGTCAGCACCGCCCCCATGAAGCACTCCCAAGGCACCTGGTGACAAAGGTGTACTCGGCAGTCAAGCACCCTCTCACATACCTGGGGGGGATGAAGGCATCAGAGACCCTTCCAGAGGGTGAGAACACTGTCCAGAAAGTCCCAATTGGCAGGTTTCTGTAAGTCAACATGACAGACTATTAGGAATCTATTAGGTAAATAGATCACACTCTCTCTCCAGATACTGCTGGCTGGCAGTAGAACATGATGTTCAACATCAATACCATCCCCCAGCCCCACCCCCACCCCCAAATTAGCACAGCTTCCAGAAAAGCATCTTGCAGGTGGACTGGACACAAAGGCTCATCTAAACGGGTGCTGGGCATTCTCAGCAAATCATGCCTCCATGAGCACCAGGAAAGTGACAGTAATCCCAGACTCAGGGTCTGTTCCGCAAGGTTGGCATCACCTCCAGGAAGCCTCCCCGAAAACAGAGCCAATACTGAGGACAAGGGGACCAGGGGCCATTCTTCACACATAGAGCACACACTCTGTCAGCCCTCCATTCATATGTCACAAAAGGGTGCTAACACCAGCATCTCTATTCTCAAGTTGGAACGGTCTCCAAGAGAAGTCTTTGTCCTTGAAAACCACTGCCTCATTACCGGTGGAGTTAGACGTTTCTCCTAAGGACTAATGGACCAGGGAACACCCACCGTCTGCAGAGAGCCTGCAGCTGGGGCTTGTGGACGAAGCAAAGCAGATGCCCTCAATTCAGCCAGCCACGTACACTTCATCATAAATAAAGCGAGCACGCGGGGGACACTTGGTCTTCACAAAGCATCCGGAGCCAGCCGCTGCCCTGGGCCGGGGGGGCCTCCACGAAGCCCTGGGGAACAGAGACAAGACGCTGCTGGTTAGGGGAGCTGACAGCTAGATCATAAACAAATATTCTGTGCGGCCAATCTTCATTCACGTCCCCAGGAGTGGTTCTTGCAAGAATGTCCGAGAACCAGGGTGGCATGCTCCTGAGGAATCCTCCTGGCTAGGGCTGTTTTTTTTGTTCTTTTCATTGAAATGCAGGAGGCCAGGAAAGATGTGTGGGAGACAGAGTGACCAACCGAGGAACTCTTCTCTTCGGCCCTCATGGTAGAGCAGTGTCTACCCATGCACTGCTTCTCTCAAGGAGTGGTCTCACTTCTTGAGTGTCTTGCTAAGGATAAAAAGCCCACTTGGATACCCTGGTGAACTGACATCATGAAGGGTGTGCTCACTGGGCTGTCATCCACCCCTGGGCCCCAGCTTGGGGCTAACACCCTGAGGTGGACATCTCCTCCCACTGGTTCTGCTAAGTGGGAAGTAGATATCCGGGATGAGTAGCCATGAGGGCACACAGGAATGGAGCACATGGGAACCTGGGGATCCAGCCAGCCATAAACTTGGAAGGGTTGTTTGACCACAAATGTCCCTTCTCTCGAGTTGGCATCTCCTCTGGATATTACTATGAAAAGCCTCATCACATGTAAAGTGAATGCTACACAACAACCTGTTTTCAAGGGCCTTGGGATAACAGGAACCCAGGACCACTACGCTCCTCCCAAAGCTGGCGTGTGGCTGAGAAGACCCCAAAGCAAAGACTCAGTGCTCGTGGAAACTCAGCTCGCTTGCCTCTGAGGCTGCCCACATATCCTGAGATGCCTCTTCCAAATTAGGAAAAAAATGTGTGAATAGCAGGCACGGCCTCCAGAAGACGACCAAAATACAAGTCAAAGACTATGTCCAGGTGCACACAGGAGAAAGGGACGGGACTCTATCTCCTTCCACTGAAGAGGGTCCAGAGAGCTTGTAGCCTCTCTTACCATTAGACATCAGAAAACTGTGACTTTGCCAAGAAAACAGGTATTTGGCTGTTTGTAATCACGTTATTTCATGTCTAAAACATTGGTGTGCCTGCTGTGTGTTCAGGAAACACTGTCAAGATCATCTTGTATTTGTCTTTATTTTTCAGTGTATGTCAGTGTCTCATCTATTCATTTAGAGTTTAAGCCTTGGAAAGTAGGGGACTGAACAATAAATATCTTAGGATTCTCCTTCAAATCTGAAACCTGTGTTAAATATTTACTTTTTTTTCATATTTCCCTGTTAATTCATATTTCTTTTATCTTATTCACATTTCTTTGTTATTTTTCTTAAGGAAATTGGGGTTGTAGAACATAACTTTTGATGTTTATAGATTTACCTTAGGAAATAGGATTAAATGGTGATTCATTCAATAATCCTCAATTTTCAAAATAAAAATAAATAAAGGAAAACACTTGCCATCTGGTCGACCATGTGTTCTCGTACCCCTGGAGAGGGGCACACACATTCGGCTCCTGAACTTGATACCAAGGATGGCAAGTCCTTCAAGGAGGTACTTGATGTTAGAAACAGATCCACCATCAGCCAAGTGAACCCATCATGAAGAATCTGCTTTTACCTCAGACCAAGGGCTGCTCTCTTCCAGGTGCCAGGCCATCTTCCTCCACAGGAAGTAGACGGGGCAGGTTAATGCCCAGGGAATGAACGTAAGGCTCCTTGGGGTTTGCCTTCCTGTATCTGAGGTGGTGAAGGTGACAGTGATGTTGGCAGCTGGACACAGAAGCCTTCCAAGAAGGGAGATGAGCCTCGATTCTGAAAAAGAACCACACCTTTTATGTTTCCTTGGGCATATAGAAAAGCCACCATGGGGCACCTCTTTTCCACAGGGAGACTCAGAACCGAATCCCCTCCAAGAGGACCCCGGCCGGGCTGAAGAAATGCTGAGGGTCTGTGGGCCAGGGGGTAGGTGTCATACCTGAAATGCACAGCCTGCCCTCCACCTGCACTTCAGGGCACCTGGACAGATGCTCCCAGAGTTGCACCGTCCCTGAAGTTGGCACCCCACCTAGAAGGGCAGGACTGGAATTAGTTAAAATTAGTAAAACAAGTCAACTGTGCACAATGCATCTCGGACAGCCTTTGTCGATGGGAAGCCCAGCCCTGAAAGCAGCTGCTGCTCCTCCCACGGTGTTTCTGCCTGAGGAAGACCCCCAAAGGGAGGCCAGGGCGGAGAAGACGGGTGGCGCAGGAGGCCGCCATTTTGAGGAGCTCCCTCTGAGGTCATCATGGCCCAATGGGACTGCCATCGGTGTACCTTCCCAGAAGTGTTAGCCCTCGGTGAGGGGATATGATACTCGAATAGAAGTACACCCGTATTTTTCGTCATAAACAAAGTGAAGAAACATGGACAAACTTTTCTAGAACCAAAGGGGAGCACTGAGGGAAACACCACAGCCTCTTCTCCCGGCAGGCAGAGCTCCAGGAAGTTCTCCTAAGGAAGACGGAGGCTGAGGGTGAGCAGACGGGAGATCCAGGGTTGCTAACACATGCCGTCTGGGACAACGACGACAGTACTCACCCTGGAGAGCTGCAGGTGCCACTGAAGGTCACATCTCAATCGGGCTTCCCTCCAGGCTGGGAATGGATCCTGAAAAGAAGTCGGCCAAGAATGATTCATCACAAAGAAAACAAATGCACCACAGTAGACCTCTCTTCAAGTCCCACAGAACAGCCCTGTCCGCAGAGCCACAGGGGCCTCCTCCACAATGGCCTAAGAACGGACTAAAGGCAGGGCTGGGAGAAGGGACAGCGGCGTCGCTAATAAAGCACATGTCTGGTGGCCAAATCCGCTCGCTGGTCCTGATTGGGGGCTGACACCAAGGTCCTTTCTGTGTCGATGGCATCAAGAAGCAGCTCCCTCCGAGGCGGAACTGGAATCTGGAAAGAGTTGAGCTGGATAGGATTAGCCCCAACAAAATGGCTGCTCCAGGGAAGCCCCTCTCCCAGAAACAAAGGGACCCCTGCCTCTCTCCACAGTGGGCCTCCCCCGTCAGTCCTTCTATGGATGTGTGGGTGACGTCATCGATTAAAATATGTGTACCTTGGCCAGTCATTCCACTGACAGCCCCTGGAGAGATCTGGAGGACGGTTTCCATTCACTGGCATTTATACTCAAATATTAATTTATTGATTATTGTTTGGTATTTACTAATAACATATCAAAGTATTGATTAGGTTATTAATTACTTGATTTAATTTTTATTTGATATGAGGGGCAGTAGCTGCTCTCCTCTGAAGTTTTTCTAATATTGAGGAATTCTTCATGATAGAGGCTGAAACTCTCTTTCCACAGCCTTCCTTGGAGCTGGGGAGCTAGCGTGTGACCAAGGCCTCCTCAGTGGGGCATCATCTGGGGTGACGGACTGAGGATGGCTGGACGGGGAGCGTCCCAAACCCACCGTCAGTGCAGGGGCTGCCCTCAGGTGAATCCTCTGAGTACCTACCAGAGCGGTCGTGACACCAGGGTCCCTTCCCCAAAGATCCATCGGGGCCAGGGCGCTCTTCATGGCGAGATTTGATACCAAAAAAGAAGTGCACCATGTTTGTTTCGTCACATATAAAGCGAAAATAACATGGGCAACTTCTTTTCAGATACCAGAGGTTAGCAGTGATGGGGAAGTGCCCGCACTTCCTCACCTCCAGCGGTCCTGAGAAGGGACACCGAATGTCAGGGCGTGATCGTGGGGCCGGGGCAAGCACCGTAAACCAAATGCTGCTCACCCTGGGGAAGGCGGACCGCACGCTCCTTCCCTGCTGTGGCCGCGAGTCGCGGAAGCCCCATGGGTGAGGCCGACTCGGATCAGGAGAACTGCGCCATCGTCATCACATAGAAAGCAAACTGACCCCAGGCCCCCGCTGCTTCACTATCCCAGAAGCCTTCATGGGCAGGATTCACTAATCGGGGCAGATAGGTTCCTGCATGTTTATTATCAACCTCGCAAATCCACGGAGTGCAACAGCTCAGATAAAAAGGGATGGTCTTCACCCTGAAACAGAGTCTCCTCCCTGAGTCAGCGGCTCCAGGAAATCCTCCTTTTGAGAGACAGGAAATCAACGCATCATCAGCTCTCTGTGGACCCCCAGAACCACACGACCTGCACGGTTCTGAAAGCAGGGTCCCCTCCCTAAGGCTGCTCCTGGTTCCGCTGAGATGTGGTTCGGTTCCAAACCATCTGCAGTTTGGTGTGACCTGTCACAAATACAGCAACCTCATCAAGGACAGCCAAAGAACAAGGCAGGGGAGGTGGCAGCAGCTTCTGCAAAGTCACAGCACTTCTGTGCTAGGGATGGGGACGGGCTCCAAGGGCGAGCGGCTCAGGTGACTGCTCCTGGTCCACCATACTTGAGGTCCCCTGACGAGGACCCACACCAGCGGTACTTCCCTGCGGCTGGCTTCTGTGAGGGAGGCAGAATTGGACACAAAACACAGCATCAGTCATTCATACATTAAACCACTAAGGACAGTGCTCTGGAAAGACAAACACAATGACGCAACAAGAACAGTTATCTTTCACCCAAGAATTCACATGCAGTAGGATACTGGGGGTACTTCAGTGAGGAGACAGGACCACTGACAAAGGCAAATTCTTCCAGTCACGCTGACAATGGTGTGGTATCATCTGGAATGTTTATGTCCCAAGTAAATGAACTCAACTCCAACCGGCTTAAACAATAAAGGGATTTATTGGCTTAAATAATGGAAAAGTGCAGAGGCAGGTTGAGATTCAGGACGACTGTGATCCAGGGGCTCAAACCCAGGTCCCGGCTCCTCTCTAACTCTGTAGGGTACAGGCACCCCCTCTGGGTCCACACAGCAATCCCGTCCACAGTCCCGGCTACTCTCTTCTTAGTCTTTTTTTTTTTTTCTTTTAATTTTTTCTCTTTATTAGAGAAATAGTGGGTTTATGTCCTCCTGGTCTTTAAATGGCTGTGGAAGCCGCACGGTTGACATTATCACATCACACAGCCTAAGGAGCAGAAGGTCTACTCCAGCAGCTCTCAGAGAAGAGAAGGAAATATCTCTGATCCCAGCAGGCTTTGCAAACATCTCACTGGTTCAATGGGGCCACAGTCCTATCTCTGAACCAATCACAGCGACAATGGGGTGGGATAAAGCGATTTGCTCAAATCTGGGATGACTGGGGGAGAGGGGTCAAACCAACACAAGCCACAGGGCAGGAAGAGGGGAGCCTTCACGAAGGGAATGAGGGGAAATCAGGAACGGAGAAAGGACACCAGTCAGCCCAGTCTTGACCAAAGTCCACTCCTGTGCCAACCTGCCTGCCCTGAAGTTGGCATCCAAAGAAGAAGTCTTCAAGGCAGAGAATTGGATACTGAAAAAGAAGTGCACCGCGAATGTTTCGTCACAAATAAAGCGAAAAAAACACGGGCAACTTCTCACTAAGTACCGCACATCAACTGCTGAACAGCTCCTCTTCTCCCACGGTTCCTGAGGGCGAATGGGTCCTGTCAGAGCGCCAGGCGACACACAGCAAGCACACGGCTCTCGGAGCCACCCCTTCATGTACCTGGAGAACTCGGCCTGACGTGCGCCTCCAGGCAGATGGCATCATGTCCAGGAGGGTCTCGTGGGCAGGATTCATACAATTATCATTTTAATAAGAGTCTCCTCAAGTGTCACAGACTAATCGTGGCACAGAAATATGGACTTTGCTTCCAGAAAGTTCTAAAAATACATGAGGAGCGTCTAGATGAGTCAATCACCTGCCCCATGAGAGGGTGGACAGAATAAGGAGCGCCTGGGCCAAGGAGGTCTTCAGGGAGTGGGTCCTGAAAGAGAAGAAAGAAAATGCCTTATGGAACCACCGCCTCCGATGAAAGGGAGTGACCCTGAGCCCTGACATGTGTCACCACTGCCAACCAGTGTTCCCCATGGGGGACAGGAAACTGGAGGGTGACGAGTGTCAACATGGCGGTCAATGAGACCCAAGTTCTCAGTTGGCTCATGAGGTCACTTGACCCCGTTGACTCTCAAGTCTCACCATTCCCAGCACCCTCAACCTTGCCACGGCTTCCTCATGGGGGGAAGGTACCTCCCCACCCACTGCCTTCGGCTTGGCCATTTGGCTTCCTTTGGTCAATGATACATGGGCAGAGAGATGCCTGTTAAGAGGCCTCTGTGATTCACTTACTTTCCCGTGCCTTGGCATCACCGTGAGAACTGCATGCCGGCTAGCCCAGGAGGAGGATGAGAGGCATGGGCACCACCTCTGACCCCAAACCAGGCCTCGTCTCCAGAAGTCCTCCTAGGTATGAAAGAGATACCCTGCCTTACTAGACCAGGAGACACACCCCATAAACAGAAAAAGCATGCTCTCTGGTGAAACGCCCACTCCCATACCTCCAGACAAAATGAAGCTGTTTGTTCCTTCCATGAAGTGGGTGTCACATCCGGAATGCATCTCAGGCAGGATCTGATATTGAAAAGCATACAATCTATGTAAGTCCTCATAAATCAAGCACAATTGTATGACAAACAGCTTCTCTTCAGGCACAGAGAAAGCCTCCCCAAAGTATTCAGCCTGGGCTTTAAATCCAGATTCTGAGTGGTAAGGACCCGCGAGCTCTCCAGTTCTCCATCCACTCGCTCACCAGGAGTGGTGCTGACACCAAGGGCCCTGCTTGGAATCTGGCTTCACAGTCAATCCTCCTGGGTGGGATATCCTACTAAGAAGAGATGGACTGTGCAACGTTTATCATGTGCGTGGTGAGCTCATCTGACAGCCACTCGCTAGGCACCAAAGAGCAGTAGATTCGATATCACAATCACAGATGTTCCCAATAGCAATACATGCAGCGTGCACGCTCACGTGCACACATACACGCACACACCAAACCCTCTTGAGTATCACCTGGACACCTGTCCCAGGAAACATGGACAGAAGGGGAGATTATTCACTGATGACTGCTTGTATTATTTTAAGCAGGGGAGTGGAGGAACCCAAAAAGCACAACCCTTCTTTGAAGATGCATATTCACACTGGCCCAAAGTCCTCCTATGTCTTCTTCAAAGTTTTCATGTGCTCCAAGATGTCATCCCTCAGATGGACCGGGTGCTGGTGGATAGTCATACAGGTGACCTACATCATAAATGAAGTGCACGTCACCGGTGTACCATCCCCTCAGCTACCCTGGAGAGAGGTTGGCACTACTGTCCCTTCACTGGCGTTGCCAGCAGGTCCAGGAACCATCCGAGCAGGACCTCACACCAAAGAGCCCCTCCCACCACACAGCATCACGAAACAGTGAGTGACCACCCTCCCCAGGAGGAATAGGGCCCTTCTCCAAACTTGACTTCCTTTCCAAGGAGCGTCTTGAGCCTCCGCACGTCATAGTCTGCCTTCCTCACACCTACCCAGAGTGGAGCTGGAAGCAACGTCCCTTCCCTGAAGGCCGCATCAGGAACACGAAGAGCCTCCAGGGTGGGATTTGATACTAAAAAAGAGGTTTCCCGTGTATGTTTCATCATAAATAAAGAGAAGACAACACGGACAACCTCTCCTTCGAGTATCGAAGTTTAGCTCTGATCAAAAGAAAAGCAAATGAAAAACAAAACAAAAACTGCTGAATCTTCACTGATGTTGGGGCCACCTCCAAGAAGTTTTCCTTGAATCAACATTGCACCGGGTAGACCAGATGTCATGTGTCATAACTAAGAGGGTGGACTCATTTGACTGTCCTGGAGTGGTTTCTGGAAGTCAAGATGGTGCCAGGAAACCCTTCAAGACTTATTACTGAAAGACGGTTGATCATGAAACATTTCCCACCAATACTGAGAACATTTTCTCCAAGCTTTCTCCAGCTATCAGACCTCCTCCAATGGTAGATCCAGGTTCTCCTTCCTACGGTTTGCCAGGCCTCAGGAAGTACCTCAGCAATGGTTTGTATACCAAGGTTAGAGCATTGGGAGAGAGTTCATGAATAAAGCCCTTTGCTGCAGTCAAGAATCGGGTGGCACAGTCTATAGTGAGCTGATACCCAGGCCCCGGGATTTGGCCATGGATCCAAGCAGTCTTCCCAGGCAAGGTAAGATTCTGAAAATAGGTGTACAGTATCCTATTAACTATAGCAAAAGGAGTTGTCCACTCCAACCTGCTGCCACGGTAGGCTCTGGAAAGCCGGGAGCAGCCCAGGCCCCACCCTCCAGACCAAACACTACTTAACGCCTTTTACTACCTTCCATCTAATTCAGTAGAATTAAGGAATAAAAAAACAAGTTTCCTGAAGTCAGCTCATCAAATGTTCACGCCAATTCTGGAAGTTTTTCTTCAAAACTCCTTTGACCACAAGGTTTGCATTGTGGGGGGAGATATTAATATCTCTAGACTCTTCCACACTAGCAGGGAGTTAGGCCAACCTTGACTGGAGAGGTAAGAGTCAGGAATGAAGAGAAATAAAATCCCAGGTTTCCTATATAATGGTGCCCTCCCCTGTCCCCAAGCTGGCTGTGAGAACAGAGGGCAGTGCCCCTCCCCTGAGGTTCACGTAACATCAATCATTCCTTCAGATTTAAAATCAATCAACCATGGAATGCAGGTAGAAATAAAGTGGCCCCACCCCAGGCCAATTCTCATCTTGATCTGAGAACCAGATTTTCACCCCGAAAGCGTCATTACCTCCAAAAGGCTCTTTCAGAATAAACCTGAGGGTGACAGGTAGTGATCTAGGCCGGCGACACTCTCATCAGGGCGTGGTCACCGGGAAGCGAGCCATTCACCCACCGTGCCTCAGGCTAACTCCAAGATGGCAAAGAGTGCCCGTCCCTCCGAGGCGGGGCTGGACACTGACCCGTATGACTCCTCAGAAGCAAGAGGAAGGCAACCACCAGTAACCCACCTGCCTGTTCAAAGATGTGGAGCTGTCATGGCAACCACCGTCCTCCCGCAGGTAGGCATTGCCTTGGGAAGTCCTCCTAAGAATGGGTGAGATAATGAGGGTTAGTGGAAAGGGCGACACTGGTCAGAAAGCAAGGACAGGCTGTGCGGTCAACCATTTATCCACGTGCGGTTATGAATATCCACAACATCCCTTCCTCGGAGCAGGGCTCTGGACCAGAAGGTGGGATTTGATACTGGAAAAGAGGTTAACCAGGTGTGTTTCATCCTCAATAAAGAAACAGAAACCCAGAAAACCTCTCTTCAGGTACCACAGATTAGCACTGACAAGCACACCACTGATTCTTCCCCACACTCGCCATTCAGGCCTGGAATCCTGTTAAACCTGGATTGGACACTGAGGGTTAGTACAACAGGTGACATCAGTCATCAACATGAAGCACAGGCTTTACAGTCAACCATGTATTGTCTCCACTGGATGGGAGCTGACAGTGACGCCCCTCTCCCGGAGCAGGGCTCTGGACCAGAAGGCCTCCAAGATGGGATTTGATACTGGAAAAGAGGTTAACCAGGTGTGTTTCATCCTCAATAAAGAAACAGAAACCCAGAAAACCTCTCTTCAGGTACCACAGATTAAGACTGACAAGCACACCACTGATTCTTCCCCACACTCGCCATTCAGTCCTGGAAGTCCTGTTAAACCTGGATTGGATACTGAGGGTTAGTCAATTCGGTGGGTTAAGCCACAAGTTGAACGCACGCTGCGGGTCAACCATCCATCCACATCCCCCCGTGGGACAGACCCCCACGGCACCTTCCTGAAGTTGGCATCACAGCCAGAGGGTGGAGACAGTAGAGGGGGGCTGGTCACCTGAGCTGGTACATTTATGGCAAGTCCCCAGGGCCACCTTTCCTTGTTTACCACAGAGCAGCACAGACAACCCAACCAAGGCTGGCTCCACCAAAGATCTCCCCATGGGCTCACTGGATCTTGAGGTTTCTTAAAGTGCACACACTCTGATCAGCAAATCACTCAAGCACTTTGGGGTGGTGCAGACAGCATGCCCCTTCCCCTGAATTAGAGACGCTATAGAAAATGAGTCCAACACCGCCATATTTGGCACATTTGCAGAGAATGCGTTGCAGAAGCTCTCTCTTCGTGTCTAGTGGAGCCCAACTGGCCCCCTTTCCCCAAAGTTGGCACTTCTTCCAGGAAGTCCTCCAAGGAGGGATTAGATACTGAGGGTTAGTGGACCAGGTCACAAACGTCATAAATAAAGCGTGTGCTCTCTGGTCAACCATCTCATGTACCCAGGCATGTGCTGATACACTCTCCTTGTCCGTGAGTTACCACTGCCCTAGAAGCTGCCAAGCCAGCGGGGTGAGCTGAGAAGAGGGCTACACGGAAGGGTTATTGTCACACACAGGGCACACACATTGCAAATGCCCCGGGACACACCAAGCCCAAGCCTAGCCAGCCCCCTCCTCCACCCCCTACAGAAGATGTTAGTTCCAGGGAAGCTCGCGAGGCGGGATTAGATACTGAAAAGAGGTCGACCGTGTAATGTGCGCCATGTATAAAGCGAACGCGCCACGGACCACCTCTCTCCAAGTACCAAGCAGCAGCAGGGCAGACGCCAGAACAGTGGCTCTTCCTCAAAGCTGATATCACCTCCCAGAAGTCCTCCAAGGCGAGAAGTGATATTGAGAAGAAGTAGACCATGTGTCCTACGGCATAAATAAAGCGTACACACCATGGTCAACCGCATCTTCAAATACCAGGAAGTGATGCTGACCCCCGTCTCTCTCCCCTTAATTTGATGTCACCTCCAGGAAGCCTTTGGAATGTGTGCCGGGAGTTAAGCCAATGTGGCAAGGACCAGAAACCCACGTCCAATGCTGCTAACACCTCCGGCACATCCTAAAAAGCTAGGATTGGGGGCTGAGGTGTGGTTGGCCGACCGAGTGGTCAATAGCATCAATAAAAGCACATGGCCTACAGCCAACCACCGGGTGATGTGCACTGGAAAGCACCCACCACACAGGCTCTGCTCGCAAGCAGGCTGCCCCGAGGCCGACCGATGCCGAGAATTAGCGGACCATGTTACATACGTCGTAAACGATGCGTACGCTTTATGGTCTACCATCTCTCCAAGCACTGAGCAATGGTGCCGAAGCCAGACTTGTGTGTCTCCCACGAAGTTGGCCTTGCCTCGGGGGCACGCTCTGCGACTGAATTTGATATTGAGAAGATGTGGACCGTATTACATACGACACAGAGATAGCGCATGTCCTACGGTCAACCATCTTTTCAGGTACCGTAGAGAGGGCTGATGTCAGAACCGACGTCTCTCTCCTCTCGTTAGCTTCCCCTGTAGGAAGCCCTCTGGGGCTAGATGCAGTATTGAGAAGAGGCCACTATGCAGTGTATGCTCCAGACGCAATAGACATAGCACAGAGAAATCCCTCAGGGACCCAGAGAGGAGAAGACGCCGGAGCTAGAGCTACACTTGATATTTAGCATTGCCCATGGGAAGTCCCCCAAGGTGCGTTCACTGTTATGGAAAGGCAGAGCAGATAGCATGCGTTGTAAGTAAGACACAGGAAGCATGGTCAACTTCTACCAAAGTACCACAAAGCAGTACTGGTGCCAGAGCTGAGGCCTCATCTCCTGAGGTCAACATGACCTTTCTAGAGACCTTTGAGGCTGATTTGCTACAGAAAAGAAGTAGACCATGTTACATATGCCATAAAGTACATGCAGTGCGGTCGAACCCTTTTCAGGTACCATGAGGTCAGTGCTGACTTCAGAACCCGTTCTCTGTCTCTGAGCTGGTGGGATCTTTGGGTGGTTCTCTGAGGCTGCACTGGAGAGAATGAAGAGTGGGCTATGGAACGTGCATTATCTGTGAACACACACACTGTGGTCAATCAGATCTTCATGGGAAGATTGGTGCCGAATCCAGAGCTGGGGCATTTCCCCCAGGATGACTAGACTTGGGGTACAGAACAAAGACAGACCAACAAGGATCATCAGTGAAAATCACAAGTCAGGGTTTCTTCAAGTACCCGGAGTGGCACTGTCTCGTGCACTAATGTCTGCCCCTAACCATGCCTACTTGTCCTCTGAGGATAGCTCTGAGAAGAACGAGAGGCAGACCATGCCACACACCCCGTTCACAAATGCTTGTGGCACTGAACACACTGTTTCTTCAAGTGCTCTGGAAGGAGGGTGCCAAGGCTGGGAGCAGGACCACTTCCTGAGGGTTGGCACTGTCTTCGGAAAGCCCTTCAGAGCTGCACAGGACAGTGAGGAGACATGTCGCAGGTAAAAACAGATTAAGCACACCTCGAAGGGTCTACCATCCCGTAAAGGACCACAGAGCGATGCAGATGCTGAAACCAGTGACTCTTCTCTAACTTCAGGCTCTCTCCCATGATAGTTTTGACGGCCGGGCTAGATACCAAGAAGCGGTTTACCATCACACATACATATTCAAAATGTATGTGGGACGGTAAACCATTTCTTCAAGTACCGCAGGACGCCAGGGATGCGGGGTGAGGGCTCACTCCAGGGCGTGGCCTCCAGGCACCTCTTCAAGGCTGGCTTTGATACTGAGAGGAAGCACGTTGTGGTGGACACTAGACGAGAACTGCGTAGTCAACCACATCATTGAAAGCCATCAAGCAGCACCGATCCCAGAAAGAATCAAGGTCTCTTCCCCAGACATGGCGAGATTTCCGAAAGGCAGAACTTGGTACAAGAAGAGGGAGATTACGTCATTTCGCATCATGCAGAGAAAACATGCCACCCAGAAAACCATCTCTTCAAGCATCATGGAGAGGACCTGCTCTTGGGCCTGATGGCACCTCCCTGAAGACCGTGTTGGTTCCCAGGAGCCTCGAGGATGGATTTGATACTGAGGGTTAGTGGACCGTGTTACATACGTCACAGATAAAGCGTACGCTATACGGTCTACTATCTCTCCAAGTACCACACAGGGACACCGAGGACTGAGCTTGAGGAAACGTCCAGATGGCCCTCTGGAGCTGGGTGGGAGCAGAGAGCAGGTCGAGCACGGCACACACACCATGTGCACAAACACACGCAGGAGTCGTCTCCCTCTTCAGGGTGGGAGTCGGTGGTTTTCTCATCCCAAAGCTGGTGATTCTTCCAGGAAGCCCTTCAGGGCTGCAAGTTTCACTGAGCAGAAGTGGTTGATGTCATGGATTTCATCATTCCATAAGTATTGGTGGGGTGCTCACCTTATGCCAGGCGCCATGCTGGGACCGAGGGAATGGATGGTGGGCTCAGTGGAGGGTGGGCATGGCATGTGTTGGTGCTGTATGGGGGCAGGGGGAGTAAAATCAGAAACACAAAACTGCCCAGCTGGATCCAAGAATACCTGCCTACTTATGTGCTGAGCAAGCCAAGGAAAATGTCCACAGGGCACGTGAGGTCCAGGACAAGTTTCTGTGAGTCCTGGGCTTGGGTATTAAAAATGATGCCCCAAGGAAAGGCCAACGGCCATCTCTCCCTCAAAGTCAGGGGCCTCTCCAGGAGGTCCTCTTAGGCCAGACTGGATTCTGAGCAGTAACTACCATGCCATCTTCGTAAACCAAGCAGCTGTCCTTTTGGTCAATCATCTCACACCGTCTCATCCCCAAATTTGGCACTGCCTCCAGAAAACCCCGAGACTGAATTTAATGTTGAGAAGAGGTAGACATTAGTACAAAGGATACTTCAACCTGGGGAAGCACCTCTTTAGTACCTCTTCAAGAGGGCAAAGTATGGTGAAGGTCTTGATGCAGACTGGATCAGGGGGTTCCCCTGAAGTCAGTATCAGCTCACAAAGCCTTCCAAAGCTGGCTGGCTACTGGGAAGCAGTGGACCACATCACACAGGTCTTTTCCTTGTGCATACGCCATACAACTATCTCTTCAAGTGCGATGGCTGAGGCTGGAACTGAAGTCTTTGCCATCAAGTTGTGTCACCTCCAGAAACCCCCCAGAAGAAATGGACCTTGTTGCATGACTCAGACATCAAACACAGGAGAGTGCTGAAACTAAACCCAGCGTTCTCTTCCCTGACGTTGGCAACATCTCCGGGGTGCCCTCCGAGGACGGATTGGATACTGAGAGTTAGTGGACCATGTTACATAGGTCAGAAATCACAAAGCCTACGTTCCATAGTCTACCATCTCTTCAGGAACCATGAGTGGTGCTGACCCCAGAACCGGGGCCTTGTCCCTGAGGTTGGTGTCACTTCCAGAAAGCTTCCTGATTTGGCATTGGGAAGCAGCCACACGGTGAACAAAGCCTGTCCCCGAGTGTGCGGGAGTGTTGTTGATGGAGAGGGTGTGCCTCTACCCCAAAGGAACATCTCTAGGAAGTCCATGCCAACTCAAAAGATTGAGAAAGGGCAAACCATGTAATGTGGCGTGCACTTTGGCCTTTCATTGCATAGTCAACCATCTCTTAATCAAAGTGAGGGGCAATGGTTTGCGCTGCACAGAGAGCAGGACCCTCTGAGGGTAGAGCCCGTTATGTGAAAGGGGGCCCCTCATCCTCTCGCTAACAACCTGCCCAGGCTCACTCAAGCTGTGGCAGTCCTCACCTGACACAGCATCACCCTTGCACAGTCAAAGCACAGAGCAGAGTGGACAGTGAGTCCTTGCAGTCCATGATCAATATTTCCACCTCCTCCAAGAGACCCTCCTTGATTCCTTCTATCCCCTCTCACAGCACTGCCCCATATGAATGAGATGCACAAGGAATGAGCTTGGTTAGTCTCCAGGGAAAGAGCAAGGGCAGGTTCTTAAAGGAGCCATGTGGGATGGCCCAGCTGTCTTCCAAAGTCCAGAAGGCCAGTGTTGATCTGCCACCCCTGCTCGAAACAATCTAGGTGTCAAGGTCCAAACTCCTTAGCATGGCATTCAAGGCTCCATCCTTCAACCTCGCCATCTTCCCTGCTCCCCTGCATGTGCCAGATAATCCAGGCTGGCGATCACCCTCTGCTCCCCATACACTGTCCACATGCGTTCCCCCCTCCGGGTCTTCGCTTGCACTCTTCCTTCACCTCCCAGCCCATCTCTGCTTGCACCTCTCTCGCAAGCCCAAGCAAACGCAGCTCCTACCTGGGCCCCAGTCCTGTCCCAGACACCACCGCAGCCAGCACAGCCCTCCACGCCCTGACAGCACCGTGCCTGTGCCACTTCTCCAGGCCGATCACACTTTCCACATGGTCAGTTATGGAAATAAACTCACATTTATTATGCTAGGTGCTGGCGCTAGAATGGTAAATAAGACACTCAACTGTCTCTGCCCTCCTACGTAGCTGCTGGCTCAGCAGGGGATACCCATAAGAAAATAATTATTGCAAGATATTGATATAAAATTGAAAGAGGGAAAAGTGTTGTGAAGGAGCAGGGAGTATTTAAAAAGATCTGACCAAGGGGGGGAAGTTTTTCAGAAGAAATGGTTTTCAGAATAAGAGAGGAAGGATGAAGAGATTAAGTCAGAGGGAGAGGGAGAAAGAGTGGACAATGCAAGGTGGAAGGCAAAAACCAAATGGGGCATGAGCTGAATGGAGCATGGGGCAGATGGACTATGGACAGAATGGAGCATGGACTAGACAGGGCACAGACTGGATGGAGCACGGAATGGATGGGGCATGGACTAGATGGGGCATGGACTAGATGGGGCATGGAGTGAATGGGGCATGGACTGGACGGGGCATGGAGTGGATGGGACATGGACTGGATGGGGCATGGCCTGGATGGAGCACGGAATGGATGGGGCATGGACTGGATAGCGTATGGACTGGATGGGGTGTGGGCCAAATGGAGCATAGGCCAGAAGGGGCATGGACAATGAGGGAGCGTGGGCCAAAGGGAGCGCAGTGAACAAAAGAACATTCACGGAATATGGGGAGCCCGAAACTTGCCAGAAATGAGGCTGGAGAGCTAGGCAAGGGCCAAAATACAGGACCTTACAACAAAGATTAAAGATTTTGGATTTTATCAAACTCAGGCAAGGAGAAGCCATTATTAGCCAATAAAAGACGTAGTGGCTTCACATTTTTATGAGAGTCCTATGGCGGATATGAGAAGTAAATGTTACTGGGGACAAGAATGGACACAGGGAGAAAGAGGGAGGAGCTGTAGTGTGGGAGTCCAAGAAGAGAGAATAAGCCCCCGGATGGGGAAGGGGCCATGGGAATGGGGGAAGGTGGACACATTTGAGAATATCAGGGAAAAAGAACCTCAGAGATTTGAGAGGATCCTGATGTGGGCAAGGAACGGTGAGCAATAAGAAAATGTCAAACATCCTTCCAGGTGGCTGCATGGATGATGGGGAACCCTGGGCCGGGACCAAGTGTGGGTGGGGGAGCACGGATTGAGCTTCGAATGCAGAATTTGAAGTGTCCATGAAATATCCAAGTGGAGATGCTGAGTTGGCAACTGGATGTACAGGTCTAGAGAACAGGGGAGCAACAAGCTGCACAGATGGGGAAGGTGTTGGTAAACAGATGGTAGTTGGAACTAGGAGGTCACTGGGGCAGAGTGTGTTTAACGGGGAATGGAGAAGGGCCTCAGGCCAAGCCTCAAGCTCATCAACAGTGAAAGGAGGGAAAACTAGCACATCCAACAAAGGATCCTGAACAAGAGCAACCAGCAGGCTCAGGTCACAGAAGGCGAAGGAGGCACAATTTTTCAAGGAACAGGAGCTCAACCAAGCCTGAAAGGACTTCTCAAATGGTGATGAGAAAACTTCCACTGGATTTAGCAAAACGGGAGCCATTCAGGATCTTAGTGAAAGCTGTTTCAGTTGAGTGGTAGGTCAGAAGCCAAATACAAGTGAAACCATCAGGAGGATCGTAGCTTAGCTACAGGGAAGAGGTGGATTCCTGACAGGTTTTGTTTGTTTCATTTTGTTTTAGGATGAAAAGGACAGCAGTGTGGTGAGTTCTAGGAGAGAGGGACAGGCTGAACATGGCAGTGTAAGATTCCTGTGAGGGCTGGAGGTGTGGGGCTCCAGCCCAGGGAGCAGTGGGGCGCTGTCGGCCAGGGCCGGAACGTGGGCACAGAGAAGCAACGGGGCCAGGTTGACGGTGGGCACCGGAGACTTCCCTTTTACTTGCTCTGAGTGCACGACTGGAGGAAGTCAAAGTCTCCTCTTGGTATTGCAAGTTCTCTGCATTCCCAGCGTCCAGCACAGGGCTTGCCCTAGAGTAGTGGGGACCCTAAAAATGGACTTTTCCTCCTGCATAAAACCACATCCAACTCCACTAGCCTCCTAGGGTCTCTAGAGAGATGAGCAAACCCAACAGGCAACACCCAGCTTGGGCCTGAGCAGCTCCTTCTGGCCTCAGATGGTTCCACTCAGTGCTCCCCCCGTCACCTGTCCACCTGCTCATCTCTTCTGTCCCAGGTGCCTGCATCCAAACACTCCTCTCCCTCGCAATCACTCTTCCATGTATTTATTTTCTCCTCAGCTCCCCATCCTCCCATTGACTTGTCCACATGTCCCCCGAGTTCCTCATCACCGAGCAGTCCAATGGCTCACACTGGCACCGACTTCCAGCCTTCAAGGGGCTCACAGTCTGGATGTGGGAAACCCACACTTGGATAAGTGGTCATGGAAGTAAACTGAGTCATAGAACAATGAGGTCTACACAGTCAATAGACCTGAAACAGGAGCACAGAGGAGGCCAGGACCACGGGAGGAAGAGTGGCAGCTTTCTCCACCCAAAGAAGACCGCACACGCAAGCGGGTGGGGCAGTAAGGGATGTCGAGAAGACAGTGATAAAAACCAGTAACAACATATAATTTGGAAGAGTGTAGAGGGGAGGGATGGAAGGAGACGAGGAAGTACAAAACTTCATCAATTTACGTGGGACAATTAAACACTTCTGTTCATCAAAGGACTTTGTCAGAAAAGTAAAAAGGCAGCCTACGCAATGGGAGACAATGTTTGGAAACCACATATCAGATACGGGTTTAATATCCAGAATATATAAAGACATCCTACAACTCAACAACAGAAAGACAAACAACCCAATTTAAAAATGGGCAAAAGACATGGCTAGACACCTTTCTGAGGAGGAAATACAAATGGCTCAAAAACATATGAAAAGATGCTCAACTTCACTGGCTATTAGGGAAATGCAAATCAAAACTATAATGAGATACCATCTCACACCTACTAGAATGGCCACTGTCAATAAAGCAGAAAATTGCAAGTGCTGATGAGGATGTGGAGAAAGAGGCACACTTAGTCACTGTTGGTGGGAATGTAGAATGGTGCAGCCACTCTGGAAGACAGTGTGGAGGTTCCTCAGGAAGCTAAGTATAGATTTGCCATATGACCCAGCTGTTCCATTGCTAGGTAGATACTCAGAGGAACTGAAAGCTAAGACATGAACGGACATTTGTAAACCGATGTTTATAGCATCATTATTCCCGATCACCAAGAGATGGAAACAGCCCAAATGTTCATTGACAGACAAGTGGATAAACAAACTGTGGTACATACACATGATGGACTATTACGCAGCTGTAAGACAGAACAAAGTCTAATGTGAATGAACCTTGAGGATGTTACATTAACTGAAGTTTGCCAGAAACAAAAGGACAAATACTGTATGGTCTCACTAATATAAACTAACAATAGTGAGCAAACTTTGAGAGTTAAAAGCTGATAACACAGCTACCAGGAGACAGAAAGAGGGGAGAGATTGGGCATTTGATGCTGAAGGACTACAGAATGTTCAGCTGGATTGATTGTATAGATCCAGAAATGGATAGCATAATACTGTGTGATGGTAGCACAATATTGTAAGTACACTGAACAAAGATGTCTGTGCATAAAGCTGACAGAGGAGGGCTGGGGGCTTGGGGGAGAACAAATGAATGTCAACCTTGTAAGATGTTAAAAAATGGATGGTATTGAGGAAAATATAATCAAAGCAAACTGGAGTCTATGGTTAACAGTAACATTGTAATATGCTTCCATTAAATGTAACAAATGCAATATACCAAGACTAAATGTTCATGAGATGGGGCTATAAGGGAGGGGTATGAGATTCTTGGTAGTGGTGTTGTTGTCTGACATTATGATGATGTTGTATTGAATGGTCTTGTAATTTTTTTAATCTTTTTTATTATTCTTTTTAAAAAAATTTTTTTGAAATAATATGTTCAAGTGCTGATTGTGGTGATGAATGCACAACTATATGATGATACTGTGAACAACTGATAGTACACTGTGGATGAGTGTATGGCATGTGAATATAGCTCTATAAAATTGCAGGGAAAAATATAAACAGAGGGATACAAGTGCTGGAGAAAACATGGAGAGAGGGATGTACCTATTTACTGTTGGTAGTAGAATGGTGTAGCCTTTCTGGAGGACCGTGTGGTGGTTCCACATGAAGCTAAGTATGTGGGGGCCATAAGGTCCTGCAACCTCATTATGGGGTATATACTTGGAAGATCTGGAAGCAGGGACATGAATGGACATTTGCACACTGCTGTTTATGGCAGCAGTATTCACAATCTGCGATGGAGGGAGGTGGCCTAAGGGTACATCTACTGATGAACAGAATGGTGAACTGTGGTGTGTGCATACAATAGAATAGTGAGCAGCTGCAAGAAGGAATGAAGCTATGAGACACACAACTAGGTGAATGGATCTTGAGGAGAGCATTTCAAGCGAAGCATGCCAGAAACGAAAAGACAAACATTATAATGCCTCACTAATATGGACTAACTATGATGTGTCAGCTCAGAATTGAATCTTAGAGCACAGCTTATCAGGAGAACCCTTATTGCAATGGTTCCTAGATTGTAAACTCTTACAGTGTCACATCTATTTCTGAGTTATACTGGTTATCTCCAAATTCTGAGATGCTGAGCTCCTTGTGTATAATCTGGTTGGTCTCTAGAACTTTGGGTATCTGTATGACACCTGCAACTCAGAACTAGAGCTCTGAGCAACTGTTTAAAAAAACAAAAAAGAGTTCTGACCTTAATTAGAGATATGAATGAAGCGGGTCTGGTTAGGACTAAGGCAAATCAAGCCAAAGCATAAAAGACAATATTGACTGTGTTTTTAAACGTCAATTTCTGTGTGAGACCAAGGAAAGAGATGTATATTTGGTGCAGGATCTGTACTTTCTGCAGCACACTAAATAATTTAACTTGTACGGTCAGTTAATTACATGGAACTTTGAATAGAAAGTGGTATCTGGTAGGTTTGTACAGGTTATTGTGAAATCCCGATACATCCCAAAGTAATTTGGGCAGAGAATAAAAATGTTTTGGCAGGGCTCCCTGAGGAATTGGGGGAAAATGCAGAAATGTTGGACTGCCTCACCTGGATTATTACTGATACTCGCAGATGGAGGACTGCCAAGTTAGTGGGCTGAGCCCTCAACCTTGGGCCTGCCCTTATGAAGTTTGTTGCTGCAAAGGAGAGGCTAAACCTGCTTATAATTGTGCCTAAGAGTCTCCCCCTGAGTACCTCTTTGTTGCTCAGATGTGGCCTCTCTCTGTCTAGCTAAGCCAAATCTGCAGGTGAACTCACTGCCCTCCCCTGTACGTGGGACCTGACTCCCGGGGTGTAAATCTCCCTGGCAATGCAGGATATGACTCCCAGGGATGAGCATGGAGGCAGCATGTGGGATCGAGAACATCTTCTTGACCAAAAGGGGGATGTGAAATGAAGCGAAATAAAGTTTCAATGGCTGAGAGATTTCAAATGGAGTCGAGAGGTCACTCTGGAGGGCATTCTTATGCACTATGTAGATATCACTTTTTAGTTTTTAGTGCATTGGAATAGCTAGAACGAAAAACCTGAAACTACTGAACTGTGACCCAGTAACCTTGATTTCTGAAGATGATTGCATAACTATGTAGCTTACATGGTGTGACTGTGTGATGGGGAAAACCTCTTTCTCACACTCCCTTTATGCAGTGTATGGACAGAAGAGTAGAAAAATGGGGACCAAAACTAAATGAAAAATAAAGTGGGATGGGGGGGAGGATGGAATGTTCTAGGTGTTCTTTACTTTTATTTTATTTTTTTTGGAGTAAGGAAACTGTTTAAAAAGTGATTCTGGTGATGAATATGATGGTACTGTAAATAACGGTACACTGTGGATGATTGCAGGGTATGTGACTTTATCTCAATAAAATAATATTAAAATAATATTAAAAAATTTACATGGGACAAAGTCAGGAGAATATTATTTCATTTTTCACCAAACAGAGAGAAATATACATGTAAGCATGGTTTCAAAGACTGAAATGTACGCACTAACGGAATTAACTGGTATGATTTTTTATATAACCTGTATACTTTCTAAATCACCAAAGAAAATTAAAGAAAAATGCAGTCTATATAATATAGTAGAAAATAGCCAGAAAAATGAGGGATTAAACATACAAAACAAGCATAAAATACATTTTTTAAAGACATGAAGTCCAAACAAGGAAATTAAGAAAAAAGTTTGCAGATGGGTCATATCCCCTTTAAAAAAAAAAAAAGGATTTTCAAGTTAGGTCAAAAACCCGAACTCCAAACTCTGCTGTCTATTTGAGACACACTTTAAAGAAATCAGCTCAAAAAATCCCAACCAAAGGGATGCATGGATACATGGGAAACCTCAATTTCCATGACTTTTGGGCAGCCTACACCATCAGGTCCTGGCATCTCAAAAACCACGGAATTTATACAGCAGCCGACTGCCAGTAAGTAGCCGCATATCGATGGCACCCTGGTTTTGCATGTACAGCAATTTGTTCAGTTTGTGCAATTATTTACATATTTTGTTGCAGGCATTCTCAAAGGGAACTCTAAGGGGACTATGGGGTTCCTTGAGGTACTGAGGAGAGTGCTGAAGTACCCACAGCCCAAGTAACCGCCCACCTCCCAACAGGGCAGCTCTGATTTGATCTATTTTACTTATTGGGCTTCTGAGTAATCTTTGGTTTGAAAAGGAAGTTTAGCTGCATTTGGAAACCAGTATTTAATTACATTTTGCTCTTATTGTTTTACAAAAATAAGTGGAAAATAGAAAAATAAAATTGCTGATACCTGCAGTAAAAGAACAGAGTTCATATATACTTTAGAAATTAAGACAAAGATGGAAATCATTAAGCAGACCCAACATGGTCAATTTAGCCTCCGTAATTGAATTTAAAATAGTCAACTGTATTTGCAAAGAAAAGAGTTAAAGAACACCGTGGAGTGCTAGGAGTCATGTGGGAAAGGTAAGGGATATTTAGCTCGCTAGGAGCAGAATCCCTTGTAACATGTGAGTCTACAGTTAGAATTTCAAACAACACTTTGCCTGAAATACAGGCTTGCAGAAACAATTAGACAAGAAAGTAGAGTTAGCTGACTCAGGAAACACAAAACAAAAAGAAAACAGAGGTGCTTCTGCAATTTCAAGTACCCAAGAGCAAAATTATATAACAGGTCAATGAAAACCATCTCTCAATCCACAACAGTGATATAACATTCATGAATATTTAGATTAGGAATAAAATAGCATCGCCAAATGGGAAAAAAACATAGAAACACAGAGTCCAGAACCCTCTCAGTCCCTAAAACATCAAATAGGCAAAAGGCAAATGATAAACATACCTCAAATCTAGAGCCAACATCACAGTTAACAGAAAATGAGAAATCAGGATTCGATGCCCGCTAGCATTAATGTTAGGTTATACTTTCAAGAGGCTCTAACCAATATTATAATAAAAAATAGATAAATGTTATAAACTATTAGAGTGAGAATAAAATGATGGTTAATTATATATTACACCATTCTTTGCTAGGAAAATCCAAATCAATCAACCGCAAAGCTAAAAAACTAAATGTTTTTATATCAAAATCTGTACCCTGTAAACAGGTAGTACATCTTACTTTTAAAGGACCATGAAACATTTACAAAATTGATCATATCACGTTCAATGAAAACATCAATAAGTTCTTAAAATTAGTATTTGTATGTCAACATTCTCTAGCCACAATGCAATATGACTGCAATTGAATAAAAATGTACAAGCAACAACACACAACCGAAACCAAACAAGAAATTAATTTTAAAAAATAAATTCTGCTTTTGCACATTTAATTCAGTTAATTGTTTCTTCCCAGAACAAGAAGAAATCAAAAGTATAATCATAAGATGTTTAAAAATATTGAAAAGACTACATACAAAATCTATTAAATGCAGTCAAAATTGCAACCAGAGGCAAATTCATAGCATGAAATGGTTTCATTGTTTAGGAAGAATGACAACAAGGAATAGACAGAAAGATTCATAAAACACACTTAAGGAGAGTAGAAGGAAGGAATTAATCAAGATTAAAGCAGATATTACTGAATTTGAACACACAAAAATACAGTTAAATTGTACGTTATTTCAAAAACTGATCCTTTAAAAAAAAAACTCTAAAACAGATGCTACTCTAATCTAATAAAAAAGAGATAAAGCACAAATACATAAAATCAGAAATGACAGAATAATCATAGAAATAGACACAATTATTACAAAAAATACTATTCACAACTCTATGCTAATAAATATTTAAATCTCAGAAAAATATACTACTTAACATTCACTATGTACCAAACAGAAGGTGCTTTGCCTCTTTAATCCTACCAGGGCCTTCTTCCACAGGCTCTCATTAGGCCATTTAACAAAAAAGGGAAGTGAAGACTTAGGAAGGAGACAGTTACGCCAAGGTCACACAGGAAATGTCAGAGGAAGAATCTGAACGCAACCTGTCTAATTCCTGTGCCTGCTTACTTCCACACTGAGCTACATTAGAAAAAGAAGCAAAATTTCTGCAGATATAGAAAATCAAAAGAATCCAACAAATACAGAAGGAATAGGAAAAGTGTCAAAGTATTATCCCAGGAGATTTATACAGCTGAGTTCTTTCAAATTGTCATGGAGTAGATCATTCAAATGATGCATATATGGTACAGAATATAAAAAAGGATGGAATGTTCCCTAATTCATTTTACAAAATCAGCATAATTTTGATAGCAATATCTGAAAAAATGCATATTTCACAAATACTAGTAAATCAAATCCTGTAGGATATTAAAAGAATAATACACCATAACCAGGTAGAATTTAACCCCCAAAAATGTTTCAGTTATGAAGCACTGTTATAATTTATTGTATCAACAAACCAACAGAGAAAAACAATATGAATATCTCTATAGGTATCAAAAAATACATATATTTCACAAAATTCTAAATCCATTCCTGATTTTAAAGTCTAGTATGAACCAGGAATAAATACCTCATTAGCATTATAAAGAATACCTAGACTAAAAAAAATTATTTGTTAGCATAATTAACAGTGGTCTAGAAACAGGACAAAGATTTCTTTAATAGCAATTTAATGTTTGTAAGACCTAGCAAGTGCTATAAGACAAGAGAAATAGAATGAAATGTTGAAAAAGAGACAAATTTTGCATTATACAGATATGAATAAATCTTTACCTAGAAATTCCAAAACATTCAACTATAAAACTTGTAGAACAAATCAGAGAATTCAGTGAAATAGCCAGCAGCAATAAATATATAATCACTTCCCTACATACCAATAAGAAAAAAACCGTTTAGAAAATATAAGGCAAAGGAACAAATTCACAATAGCAGCAACACATCATGCCTTGCTATACATTTAATGACAAACTGTGAAACTGTCAAGCTGAACAAACTGCAAATATAATTGAATAAGTATCAAATTGCAAAATATCATGCTAAATCTATCAACAATAGATCATTCTCTTTAAATTAATTTATAATTTGATAAAATTCCACAGAAAATTCTAAAGAATGCTTTTAACTTCACAATATCACTCTAAAGTTCATCTGCAAAAAAAAAACAAATGAGACCAACCAACGAAGAAATCTTGAAAAATAAGGTCGAAGGAAGACTACCATTACCAAATAATAACACATTAGCAGTCTGATATATTAAAACAAGGCAATACTGTTGTAAAAATAGACCGATGGAATAGTAGAAAGCCAGATCAAGAACTGAAACTATAAAAGTGTCTAGTATGTGGTAAATGTGGAAATGGGACAAATAGTTCTTTCTCACAATAATGAAACCAACAGATTCAAGATTCAAATAGAAAAGATGAAATCATAACAGAACTGGAAAAAAATTAAAGTGAGTATTTATATGAGGCTCAGAGTGGAAATGGCCTTTCTAAGAAAAAATAAAAAATTCAAATCCAGAAACTATAAGGAAAAAAGTGATAGATTTGAGAACATAATAACTTTTAAAATAAAAGGCTCCCTGGACAAAACGGAATATAAATATTTAAAATGGGAAAAAATACAAGATTATAAGATATGATAAGAGTTACTATTCTTATTTTAAAAGGTCTTACAAAATAAAAGTAAACAATGAACACAACCAGTAGAGAAAAACTGGGCAGATGACTTCCAGGTCAATATGGTGAACTGAAGGCAGGTGATCACCCTCCCTTCATCTCGAAACTGTGCCAAGAGAGAGTAAAGAGAGTTTTCATTCTGAGCCTAAGCACAGAGGAGAGGAGTGGTGCCCGATCAAGGCTTGGGTAACCAATTCAAACCTGAATCCTAAACTGGCATTGACAAAAGCTGCAATAAAACCCGGTGTACACCACAGAACCCACAGATGTCCCAGGAACTGACAGTTACAGGTGCCTTTGGATGTGGCAGGAAAAGCTGGGTCTAAATAAGACGAGTTTGACAGAAAGTCGGTTTAATAAACAGGTAGGTCCCTGTTTACTAAATTCTTCACCCACTGTGCAGAGCTCTCCCCAACCATGAGAGAAGACAGAAAACATATCATACAGAGACGGTAAGGCAGAGCTGCCTGAAGCAGAGACTCAAGACACAGTCAAAGGCAAAGGTTCTAAACTGAAAAGACGAAGAAAGAGTTTTACAAACTGGACACTGAGAATTCAGTCTTCTTTCTCCACCCAACATCCCCCTCAGCGCAACAGCAGTCAGAAATACACTCTCTAGGCCAGGGATAGAAGAGCCTTCTTTAAGGCATCTGAGTAGTCTAAAAGTAAAGACCTGAAAATGCTAATGTGTGTGTTCTCTATCCCTATCTACACTTATATCTATGTATACATGGCTCATAAGACAGCTAGGGAAAGCATCTAACATGAAAGTTAGGGACACACATGGAATAAAAAGAAAAGCTTGGAAGAGTCTGAATCTCTGTGGGGAGAAAAAAAGTTTCAGGAAAAAAAAACTGCAGTTAATATTCTTAGGGATATAAAGAAGGCTCCATGAAACAACATATTATAAAAAATTATAGTTAGAGGATAATTTAAAATCCTGAAAATTAGAGATATGAAAGAAGAAATGAAAATCCATTAAAGGATTAAGACAGGGAAATCTCTCAGAGAGCAAAAAAATTAAGAGTTGAAAGATCTGAGGAAAACATGAGGATATCATAGAACTGGTCAAGGTGGTTCAAAACCCAAACAATAGACATTACAGGAAGAGATAACAGATGGAAGAAAAGTATCTAAGAAACTATTCAAGAAAAATTTCCAGAACTGAAGGACACAGGCTTCCAGATCAAAAAGATGTGGCGCAAAGGGATAAACCAGACCCAAACTAAGACATGGAATCTTAGAACACTGGAAGACAATAAGAAAATCCTATAAGATCTAAAAGGGAGGAAAAAAAGATCACATCTGAGGGATGGGCAATCAGAAAGGCTTAAGACTTCCCATCAACAATCCTGGAAGCTAGAAGATAATGATATATACTTTCAAAACTGAAAAAATAATGGTTTCCAACTCAGAATTCTATACCCTACCATACTATTGACGCCAGAGTGCAATAGACGTTTCCTTTTCAGACATGAAAGGGCTTAAAAAATTTACCTCCTATGTAACCTTTCTCACAAAACTAATGTATTGCACTCCAGCAAAACAGGGTAGTGAACCAAAAGGGGGAAACATGGGCCTATGAAATTGGGGATCCAACCAAGGGAAGAGGATCAAGGGAATCTTCAGAAAAAGAATAAGGGTGAGATTCCAAGATGGCGGCAGAAGCCTAAAAAGTAACCAATCTATAACAGAACAGGCAACATGGTGCCAGGAAGAGATTTCTTCAAAAAGAAAAAAGTGATGGGGGAGTGGGGGACTTGACATATTTGAATGTACTGAGAGGCTTGGGATACATTTCTGATACGTTCCTAAAAAACTAACCAACCAACAAAAGAAATAAACAGAAAACAAGATAATTACTAACTCCAGAGGAAACAAAAAGTTGTGAAGGAGAGATAGGTAATCTTAGTGCTACACTTCTCAGCTGTCAAAAGTGTTTACACTGTCATAATCTAAACACTGAATATTGATCAAATCAAAATTATGAAACGAATATATTGAGAGGATAATATACAGGAAGCATGCGTATATGTGGCAAAGTCCAGGGCAAGCGTGAAAGAGAGAGAAATCCACATCTTCTATGATTGAAATAGTAAGATAATGAACCAACTCAAAAAAAAAAAAAATCAAGATACAGAAAAACAAGCATGCTTCTTAGAAATATGAAGGTAAATATCAGGGGAATCAGTGAAAGGAGTCAAAAGCTGTTACTGTGGAGGTGGAAATCAGGACGGGGTAGAGAGGCTTAGAGGACTGATCTTATGAAACAAATAATGTACGTGCATGACTGACAAATCAAAAAATGAAAAATGCAAGAACCTGAGCTGGCAATTCCAATACCAATAATTAACAAAGATACAGGGAAATGTTCTTCACCACAGATAATTGCAAATGAAAACAGGATACCATGGTTTGAGAAACTAGCAAGGACAGCAAAGCACGATGCTTCTCAGAGAAACAGGCACTTCTTAAAACTCATTCCGACAACGTAAGTTGGAACAAATTTTAAGAAGAGCAATTTGGCCACAAATGCTTAAGCCTTTTGACGCAGCCATCCCACTTCTAGAATGAACTGCAGGAAACAAATCAGAGACATGGGTGAAGGTCAAGAAACAGAGACGCCCACTCCAACTTTCAGAATCCAACTTTTACATGTATCTCAATATCCAATAAGAAGAAACCAATTAAATCAATTATGATATAGTCATTTGCTAGAATACTATGTAACCATTAAAAATCACAAGACAGGAAATTATGCAAATGGCATGGAAAAATGTTCAGAGTATATAGTTAGGTGGAAAAAATAGGGCATAAACAATGAATGTAATATAAAATACGCTTATATTTTACATCTACTTAAGCACACATTATATATATGTAAATTATCGGTAAAAAGTTATGAACCAAAACAAAGAAGCAGAGAGGCTGGTCACCAAAGCGCTGACAGTGGCTAACTCTGAGTGGTGGGGGCTGGACTGGAAGCGATGCCTAGTCTTCCTTTTTTTCCCAGCATTTTACAAAGCTTTTACGATAAACGTGTATTTATTTTTCAATGAGAAAAAATGGTTTTTAAAAAGTATTATATGCAATAAATTTCAGTTATTAGCTTAGTGTCTTTTCTGGGCAAAACACATGTCTCTTGCTGATTGCATTCTCCATTAACAGTGTTCCTTTAACAAAATGCAAGTATCTGTGTCATTTTAGAGAGACGTGGGCAGGGATGTGAAGGTAACCCCTGAGCCCACCTCGAACCACCAGAAACGACTCTGGCATCTGGTCAACGACAACGTAAGATGGGTGGGGCCAGGGCCAAGGAGGCGGTCTGGGGTGGGCCCCACTGACCTCCGGCCACGTGCCTGCGTCTCCCTGGTGGCACGTCCACCACTTGGGCGGCCCTCCACTCAGACGCAGCTGCCAGCCAGGGGTCCCAGCCTTTGCTTGCAAACCTCCAAGGGCACCCAAGCCCCGTCTTTCATTCCCCGTAATCTTCCTAGTCTCCAGACAACGGTTTGGCCCTGAACCACAAGTACAGAAACATTTTGAATTGTAACCAGGAAAAGCTGAACTCACCCAGCAAAGCAAGCTCGGGGCCCATCGGAGGCAATTTCCCGGGAATCCTGTGTCCAAGCCACCGCACTTCCACGGATTCCTTGCAGAACCACCTTCACGGACAAGAGGACACAGTCACAAAACAAGGCCCAGCGGCGCGAGCACGGGAGTGCCCCAGGGTGGGAGGGAGTCTGTGGACACTCGCCGAGCGCCTCCTTCAGGAAGGGCTGGCACCAGCAACGGGCACAGGGAGTTGAATCAGCGGCAGCGCTGCCCTCGGGATACTCTAATCCAGTGACACTCGGACCACCATGGAGTGAACCCCAGGAGCCGTGTAGGGGGCACTCACGCAGGGCTGGGTGGGGTTCGGGGTGTCAGGGAGACCGAGCAGAGTGACCCAAGTCTGCACTGGGGCCTCCAAGTAACTCAGGAAGGCTGGAGCAAGAGTCCCCAGAAAAGGGGGAGGGGGCCGGACACGGCAGGCCCAGAGGCAGCAGAAGGAGCTGCAGACGGTGATCAGATTCCAGTTTGGGAAGCATCACTGCGGCAGCCACGGGGTGGAGAACAGAACCAAATGGGGGCATCTGGGGACCAGAGAGCAAGTAGGAGGCCATCAGTGAGGCTGGGGAGGGATGAGGGGCTCTGAATGCAGGCAGGGGCAGCTGGGAGGATGTGGAGGAGGAAGGGACGGAGAGGGGTTCCGGATAGAGACGGAGGGGCCTTGGGCTCAGGCTGCATGCAGGGCGGGGAAGAGCGCTTCGGGACTGGTGGGGCCGTCCACGGAGGTGAACCACCAAACCAGGCGGGTAGAGGGTTTGGCCAAGTGGGTCCTGGCCTCGGACTCAGATCAGGTAAGTTTTACCTGCAAACTTAGACATCCATAGAAGTGGACCGATCACCAGTCAACATTGGCCCATGAATGGCGACTTTTATTTCACTCATTTAATTTTTTAAGATCTCAAAGCCCATCCATAAACCCGGCCTCCCTCCCAGAACTAAGACATTAACTGTAACTTACATACACCGGGGCCACCTCCCCGTGTTCCCTCTAAAGCACGTGGTCCTGGGAACCCACAGGCAGGGCCCCCCACGGGCCCGGCCAGTGACCACAGCTCAGCCAAGCCCCCCTTGCTGCAGGAGACATTGGCTGGCATCACCGACAGCCAAGCACCCAGCAGAGCCTCCCTCCCAGAGGGCAAGGGGGTTTGTTGGGCAGGTGGGTAGCCAAGGAGAGGCTCTGACGAAGCGGGTAAGCCCGGGCAAGCTGAGGCTGGCCCTGGACCCCACTCTAAGAAAAGGAGGAAAGAACCCCGGTGGGCTGGGCCAGGCCTAAGGCCCTCAATTCTGCAGCTTTTGAGTTCTTGTGAATTTTGCAAAATGCTGTTTGGGGGTAACTGTCAGAAGCAGAAAGGGAGGGTCCCAGATCCTTTGCTGCAGAGCTTTTAGGAAAAGTCACCCAGCTGGGAAGCTGGGCCAGGAAACTCTGTTGAGTTCTTTTGTCCTGATGAGCAAACCATAAACATGTGCTGCAGCGTTTTCAAGACCAAAACCTCTCTCAGGAAAGGGGGCTTCACCTCCAGGCTCTTGGACGGAAAACAACACACAGGCAGGCTCTGCTCCTAAGGCACCTCCTTCTGTTTCAGACCCGCCACCCACCCATCCATCCTGGGCAGAGGGCTGGGGGCGTCTGTGGGGGTGGGATGCACCCTGGGCCTGGGGACAGAGCAGAATCATCTGAGCCTTGGTTTCCTTCTCTATAAGGGAGATGGTGACACCCACTCCTGCAACCCTGGGGGCCTCTAGTGAGGTGGCAAACATGGCAGCACCCCCGACTCTGGGTAGCCAGCTTGCTGTGGGATTGGGGGGTGTGCAGGGGTGACACCTCCCTTCCTCCTTTCCCTAGCATCCATCCGGCACTTTCTAGCTCACAAACTACTTTCCTTTGCACCCAGCTGCGCCCCAGAGAAGTGCCTCCATCTAGGGGAGCCACATTATCCTGCCCTCTCCAGCCCCTCTCAGGGACCCCACAATGCCTCCTCTTCCTCGCGATAAAAATCTAAACTGGCCCAGACAGCCACAGCCCCTGAGAAGGGGCAGCTCGGAGAAATAGCCCAGGGGGGAAACTAGGAGACAGCTGCCTGGTCCGGCAGCCAAGGCCATCCCTGCCTGCCAAGTGGAGAGAGACCCACTGGGTGCAGGCAGCCGCTCACTCTCTGCTGTCTGGGTCTTCAAGGGGATGGAATGCTGTTACCTTCGGGATCCTCCCCTCACTTTAAATTCAGCGGTGCAGGTTCCCAGGCACCTGTCAGCTGAGCAAACAGCTGCAATATTTAGCTATGTGGCCTGCAGAGCACTGGGGTTTAGGGGGGGGAAGGAATTGGAGGGACAGTGCAAAGAAAATGTATGGAAAGGTTGGGCACAAATGACAGGGATCAGGGGTCCCGAGTTGCAGGGAAGCAGCAGGTGGGCCCCAGGGCCAGAAAGCTGGGGTCACTCCAGCCCTTTAAGAAGCCTACACTGACCCAGGGTTCCCCAGAGAACCACTCCAGGAGCCCAGCAGTGCCCGGGACAGCAGGGGTGAGGGGGCACATGCGCCCGGCTCGCCTTCGTCCCTCTGGGCAACCGCCAGCAGCCCTGGCTGGTGGGGGATCACCAGCTCGTGCTGACACCTGGGACGTCTGCCGGGGACAGATGGTGCGCCCCTGCCAAGCCAGCAGGGTTGTCTTTTATTTTATCGTGTTGAGAAAACACGTGCCGGTAGGAGAAGCCTTGGCTCCAAGGGAAATGAAAATAGCACCGAATGGCCCTGAAATGATGCGTGAGGCTTCAGGGCCTGGAAGGACAGGGAGGAGGTGAGGAGGGTCAGGAATTTTTGCTGTCTCCCCTACAGCCAAGATGGGGAGATGGCAGGGATGGGTGTCGTAATTCCATTTCCCTTTTTACAGATGGGGAAACTGAGGCTAAGCTGGGCAGAGTCACTGGCTCTGAATCAAGGCTCAGACGGAGGGAAGGAGGTGGCATCACCTTTTTGGAAGGTCACCCAAGGACACGGGGGCCCCTGCCTGGGGAGGGGGAAGACAGAGAGGCAAGTGTGGCTAGCTCAGACTGGAGGAGGAAGATTCCTCACGCGGGGGCAAACAGGAGGCCGTGTGTTTAGGAGCCTAAAGCCCTCCACGGGGAAGACCCCACACACCATACTCACCGTTGGTGCTTGGCTCATAGCAAGGTTTTTGCAGAACAAATGAATGAAATTTACTTCTATTTTATTGATGAGGACACAATGTTGGAGGGTCCTGGTGACTTCTCCAAAGGCACAAACCAGGGTACTTCCTGGAAGAGAAGAGAAAAATGACATCAGAATAGAAGAGAGGCCCAGGGGCTCTCCCCACCCTCAGAGCTGGTCCGCGGCCAGTGTCCACTCACCAAGGCCAGTGGGGCACAGATGCTGAGAAGTGGGCCTCCAGCTGGTTCGAACCCTTTCCTGCTTTGCCCCTCCAGCCCGCCACATCATTGCTCCGCACAGCAAGGGCCCAGTGAGGCTGTAAAGAGAATTGGACATTGAGTCAGAGCGGCCTGGCCCTCGACCGAGGCCCTGCTGGGATCTGGGGCACAGCTCTGCCTTCCCAGGCCTCAGTTTCCTTATCGGGGCAGTGAGACACTGATTTCATGTTCTCTTTCACCTCCACAGCAGGGCCCACCGAGCTCCGGTTCTCAGCCCTGCCTGGTGGCCCCTGTCCTCCGTGGGGGTGGCCTGGACAGCTCCCTGGCCTGCCCCTGGGCTCCCTTTCCCTCCAAGCCCCGGGGGCCGAAGCTCCAGCACCATCTAGCTCACAGCTCACACACTGTCCCATCAATTTCAGGACCAAATCAAACTCCCTCTGGCTTCGGGAGCTTCCAGGCTTCAGCCAAAAGCTTGAAAGGAGAGCTAATGAGGACGACCGAGCTCACTCAAGTTTCATCAGAAAAGCAAAACCAAACCGTGGAATTCTGTCTCGCAAACCTTCCGCCTGCTCACTGACGGCCCAAGGTTTGTTTTCAATCTTCCCTTCCCTTGTCTGAGAGGAGGCCCTGGCGACCCCCGCAAGCCAGACTCAGCCCTGGCCAGTGGCCACTGGGTTTCAAATTTTGAAATAGGCCTTTCGCAAAATGTTCAGTTTTGAGCCCTGGTCCGACTGCCCACATCCTGTCCAAACTTCCTGGGGGAGTGAGATTTATTTAAGAAAGGAATAAAATCCCCGCGTTCATGCCACTGAGTGAAAACATGCTCCATCCCAGGCAATTTCAAGGATTAAGGTTACATATTTCCTAATGAGGCCCAGGCCGTGGCACACTGGAGATGCTTGGAGGAACAGGCCAGTGACAGGGAGGGGCTCGTCTCCATCCAAGGACCCCAGTTCTCTGCCAGGGATGGAATCTGACCCCCAGAACGGCCTTACAATCATTCTTTTGTTCATTCCTTCATTCCTTCACTCCAGCAGCATTTTTACTGAGCAGCTGCTCTGCACCCAGGTTCTGGGGAGCGGGGCCCCCAAAGCATCCAACACTGAACACCCAATCTGGTTGGGAAGGGGAACCCCTAAGCAGATCATGGCCAGCCAACAGGAGAGGTTTCTGAATAGAGGTCAAGCTCACGTAGCAGATCCGAGTGTGGGGTGACTCATCCCACCTGGAGAAGCAGGACAAGCCCTGCAACCACTGGGCAGTGTGAGGGGAGGGCTGAGACACAGGTGCCTGTGGACTCGGGGAGGCCATGCTGGGTGGAGCCCAAGGCCGGGGGGGGGGGGGGGAAGCGTGGCTGGGGGCCAAGCAGCAAAGAGCCTTGAGCATGAGGCCAAGGGAACCAGACTTTGTCCTGGGGCCTCCTGGACCTACAAAAGGGTTTTCAGAGCCTGGGACTCTTTGGTGGGCACTCTGGAATGTTCATGCTGACCACAGTGAGAAGAACAGATTGGAGGCAGGGCAGAAAGACCAGTTCAGAGGCTCATGCCAACCCAGACCTGAGGAGGTGGCAGGGGAGACGAGGAAGGGGGCCCAGGACCTCACCGGAGAGACGTAAAGGGACAGAAAGGGGGCTGAGGTGGGGACTGAAAGTCTGAGGCAATGGGAGACTGAAAACTAGAACAGAGCACGCCCAACTGCCAGGTCTGCTGGAGAACACAAAGTGATGCTTGGGATAGGACTGTACTCAGGCAGCACGTCAGGAACCAGAATGAAATGTGGCAAAGGAGGAAGAAGAGGACAAATCGTATTCCCCAGTTTACCCTTAGACTGTCATGTGGAAAAACATCGAAGAAAAACAATTGATAGCTGACCAGGAGAGATCAAATAGTGACACTCAGCAGACTCATCTCTAACACGCTTGGTGGTGAGTGGGGTGCAATGTTTCACAGTCATACCTACCCAGGTAAGAACCAAGTAATAGCTTCAGAAACCCCCAAATCTACCCATCTCTTACTGTTCCACAGACCCAAAGACCCCCTGACTCAACCCCAGGAAGCCAAAGCCGCTGGCCAGCACTCACCACAGCTTTGGACTTATTCTACTTAAAGTTTCCCTCCAAAATAAGAGGGAGAAGCAATGGGAGCTTATTTTTGGGATCAAGCAGTGACCACCAAACAAGACCAACCCAGTGGGCTGGGTCACTAGTGCCCCAGCAACTTGTCTTCATATAGCACGTATCAGGATTATTTGTTTAAAAGCTCTTTCCCATGCAAGACATGGGCTCCACGAGTGCATATTTACTGCACAGCCCTGTCACATAAAACGGCCAAATACTTTTTGAATAAATGAAAGCACAAATGAATGATTAATTCACCAACATTTCCTAATGCCTACACCTTCTGGTTGGCCGTAACACCAAAGAAAGACTTGTCCTTAAGAAGTGCATAGCCCATTAGAAGAAATTAGCAGCTCATAATTAACAATGTAATATGGGATCTGTTGGAGGCACATAAGAAGGATGAATAAGAAAGAGCAAACCTGAACAAAGGGATGTGAGACGCCAAGGAAGAGGGCAAGGGTTTGAGAAGGTGTGAAGGGGAGGAGACGTCTGTGTTAGGCTTAGCACAAGGCTGAGTAATCGGTGGGAAGCACCAGAAAACAAAAATTGGAAGTTGTTGAATGCTGTGAGGTTGTATAGCTCATTTATCCGAGAAATTCTGGGGAATGAATGAGAGCCTAATTTCTGTCTCCTGTGCCTAAACACATATGCCAAGTGACCTTAGATTTCGGCCCAAAGACTTGAATATTGACCCTGCTGCCCAGTGTCAGCCTTCAGAGGTCCCCCCTGCAACCCACGTGGCCTGAATTCCGAGGAACTGGAGCTTGCCCAGGTGGGAAGAAGCCAACCTAGGGGGGTCAAAATTAGGGTCCCAAATGTCCAATATTAAGAAGGGGAGGTTATTTTATTCAGTTGGAAGTAAGACCGATAGTTGAGTCTTCCATTCAAATCCACAGGAAGAAGAGGCCTGCGTTCCAAGATAGGTGGTCCAGCACCAAGACCAAGTTCCAAGGAAGGATACAAGGCTAGGAGTGAGAAACAGAACCCAGGGTCGGGAGCCAGCAAAGACAAGAGAGGAAGCTGAGGCGTCACAGTGAGGCACATCGCAGGTGCTAGACATACATTTAGTGAAAAAGGAAGTGAGGGAGGGATCCAGGGAAGGAGGATGGTTGGGCCTTAGGTGACTGCCCCATGGAGAGATCCAAGGTGTTGAGAACTTACTTTTCTTGTTGCACATCTCTCGTAGAAGGGTGTGCTAGGCTGCCTTAAAGGTATGTGGTCTGGGCTGGCCTATTCCATCCAAACTGGCATTTTTCCCAGAACTTAGATGAAACTTCCGTTCTTCTGAAGAGAGGGAATTTTGGTATCACATCCATTCAGGCGCTCTTAAATAAGTACCATAGAAATAATCAATTGCAGCCACGTGGTGTGGGGATGGCAATAACTGGCAAATATTTTTGAGGCATCTGTTCCCTCCCAGGGACCACCTTATATACATGGCATGTATTATATCATTTAATGGATAACTGTATTTGACCGTTCTTGTTAAAACAAGCTCACAACATCTCAGGAGGGATCTATCATTACCCTCAAGGGATGGCCTCACAGATGAAGAAGCTGAGGCAGATGGTCCAGATGTGCTTCACATCTGACCCACAGATGTGGTTCCAAAACTAGGACAAGGAGGAACTTGGTTTGCTTGGAAAGGTAAGGAGTGGGGCAAGGTAGTTGGGCCCACTGCTTGGAGGTATAAACACAAAATAACTGAGTTATTTTTGATCTCCTGCCTTGGCAGAGCCCCAGGCAGCTTTCGGGAAGGCCCAGGGCTTCCATTCCACCATGCCAAGCCAATGTTGCCCAAGGATGGGCCAATGTCCAGGCAGGTCAGAACTGCCAGTATCATTGCTCACTGTCTGGCACTGGACACAGGAAGCTGGACTCAAGGGAGAACGTGCACTTGCGTGGGAGGATGCCACAGACACAACACAGAATGGCTCCCAGGCCACTGGGAGAAAGGCCACCCTGGTTCCACAAAAGCACATGTATTTTTAGTTATTCATTCATTCAGCAGTAACTCACTGGGCACCTACGAGACTCAGGGCTGGGCAGGCACTGGGGAAACAGAGGAATCTGACCCAGTTCCTCGCCCTCAAAGCACATCAGTTTCGTGATGACACCTAAACAAACGCCCGTGATAGAGTGGGATGGTCAAGGTGTTTATAATGTGCTCTGAGTTTGGGGCATGGCTAACTCTCTCCAGAGCAGCCAGGGTGAGCGTGTGATTCATTCACTCATTTCTTGACTCATTCACTCATCTACTTCTTTACAAAGAAGTTAATTTATTCCTCAATTAAATAACACTCATTGACTCATTTACTAACTCATGACTTTATTCATTCACTCATACATATTCATTTATTCATCCATTTACCTATTCATTTACTGATTAATTTATTGTCTCAACCATTGATTTATTTACTGATTCATAAATTTATTTGATTTATCCTCATTGATTGATTGATTCATTTATTCACTCATTCATCTCTTGACTTGTTAAATGATTCATTGGTTCACTTAGTTGTTTATTCATTGACTCATTCGTTGCTTGATTCATACAGACTCATTCATCCCTCATCACTAATTAACTTTTATTTATCCATTACTTCATACACTCACTCAGAGCTTCATTAACTCATTCATTCACTTTCATTTCAGTACTCATCTTTCATTTATCGACTCAATGAAATTCAGTCTTTCATTCATTTTCTGATTTATTTATGTACACACTGACCCATCCATTATTCATGCATTTATTCACTTATGATTTAGTCACTCATTAATTCATTCTTCATTCATTCACTTATCTGCACACGCATTAACTTCATTCATTCAGTCATCCCTTTGTTTACTCAAAGATCTCCCATTCACTAACTCATGGCTTCATTCATTCTTTATTTCTTTCAATCATCATTTATTCAATTGCTCATTCAACAGATGTTTATCACTTCTGCTTTCTGGGCTAGGAACAAGGGGCAGAGCAAGGTATGTTATGAGTATGGCCTCTAACTTGTCACTGGATCATAAAGCACCTGAAATTTGAGATTGAGCTAAGGACACACCCTCTGTGCTTATGCAACACCCATCTACATGCCCTATCCTATTGAATGTTTACACTCATATAAATACAAATTTACATTTATAATAAAATATTCTATTTTTATCTTATAATGCCAAAGAGCTCCTTGACAACTGGAACTAGATTTGGTTCATGTATGAACACCATACCCAACACCGGGCCGAGCACAGATTAAGGACAGTATACACTTTTGAGCTGAAATTAATACCTCAATTTCAGTTATCTGCGCACTCTCTCAGATACTGAGCACCAGAAAATTTTTTAAATGGGGTACAGGGGTCTCCTGCCAGCACCTCCAAATAAGTTGAGTGACCTGAATTTATACCTGAGAGTGACATGCAACCCTCCACAGGACATTTCAGTACTACATTCAGAATAGTAAGACGTATTATACACTATTAAAACAAAGACATAAAAGATTAATATTTTATTTCATAGACGTCAGTGGAGCAGAATTTGAATAATCATAATCCTTGCTCCAAAGCACATTTTCAGTACTGGTCCCTGATCTTCCCTCTTCTAATTTACTTTTTGATAAATTTATCTACTAAATAACAATAAGACCGTGAACTCCATGAACTCACCAAAACACAAGAACAAAACCACTAAATATTTTAACATCTGTCTCTGTCCTCATTTCACACAGAGGTCACAGATTAAATCTTTTTTGGTTAATGGACTTCAGAGAAGCATGATTGGATTGAGAGTAATTCTTGTTTCATGAAATTTTATCATTAGAATACTCTTGGCCAATTTAATTGTCTTTATCTATGTATGTTTTCCTTATTTATTATCATTTTCAAAAAATTAAAATCAACAACAAGGGATCTACTGTCCAACAGGAAAAAATGGACTCTTAAATAAGAGTCCATTAAATAATCCGTCTAATTGAACAGAGTAAAACGGTGGACCCAAGTCAAACAATTCCTCGTTTCAGGACATAATCTCATCATGAGCCATGAGTGGCCACTATAATTTGACCAGAGCATTTACTTTTTATTTGTTTAATCATTTATTATTTTTAGCAAAATAATAAAACCAAGGAATTTGTTAGGCCATACCTTGTGACCGTTTTTCGCTGTATATATGGACTAGCGTAGAGTGAAATGTCTAGCGATAGGTATGAGTATTGACTTCAGTGTGTGATCCTTCATTGTTTAGCTATGAAATTAAAACTGTATTTAATTGGCAATAAAAAAATAAAAATAAAAATAAAAAATAAAACCAAGGAAAACACAACCCAAGAGCAAGAACTTTGACTTATACTAAAATCTATCCATAATCCAAGAGGGAGTAGCCAAATCCTATTTTTAACGGACCTCAGGTTTGCAAAATTAATTAGCCATGACCGTAATGAGAACACATTATCACTGGTCCTTGAATGATCTTCTTTGATTTTATGATTGCAAGAAACCATTTATTCTTTTCAAATAATACAGTCATCATCCATAAACAAAATGCCTAAACCAAAAATAAGAACTTAATCATTTACTTACCCTGATCTATACTCTCCTTAGCCACACAGGTAACAGTCTTGATCTACATCATTAAATAATAATCGAAACTGCCAAGGAGCATCCATTATGTGGGATACAAAAACAGATGTAAAAAAGAATAAAATACACATGTCATTGGTTCATACTTAGACCTCATCTTGGTGGGCAAGTTAAGTAACTCTTTTACAGTGCTTTGGGAGGTCCCCTTTCCACAAGCCTACTGTAAACATTTTCTCATTTATGTAGTTGTCCATTATTTAATGATTTGTTTAATCAGATTTTTTCCTTCGTGAATCAAACACCCAGGAATCCACTTAAAACTAGATGCAGAATATTAACTATTAAATGCCTCTCTCCATCTGCTTCTTACACAAAGTGGTAAAAACCTTGATCTACTTTTTTTAACGGACCAAAGTATTTCAGAACTGAATAATGTTCTTTGTTTTAACATATCCTTGAAATTGGTCCAGGTTTTGACATTTTTCTTTATTCATGAATGTATTTCTTTAATGTTTCATTGATTTATTCACTAATAATATGAAATACCCAATAACTTTCTCAAACCCCAGTGACATTCTTGAACTTTCCTGGGATCATTCTCTTTTGCAAAGGACCTCAGTGGTACAAAAAATGATTGATCATGATTTTAATTCAGATGCATTCCATTCGCATCATTGGCCCAGCCATGCTCCTCTGCATTTAATTTGGACAATTTTTGAGACATGAACCCGTCGATCTAATCAACCTCTGAACACATCCTCAATGAGTATCAGTCTAGATTGTTATCAAGTGGGGGGATTTAAATAATCAATAGGACAAACATAAAATGGACATTTAAGTTCTGAAAATGCAGGCATCTCATTTTTACTAAACTGGATTAGTCATAAACTTTGGTTCATAACACATTCTGATCATATGTCTATGCATGCCCTTTTTAAATTTAAATACATTTATTCCTCTTTAATGAAAAACCCATAAAATCACCACCCAACCTAGGACTCTGAGTATTACTCATATGTTCCTTACCCATATTGGAAATCTTCATGATTGAAGAATAATTCAATTAGCTCAGGTGCATCCATCCTGTGGAATGTAAAGAGGATGTTAACAAATAAAAAGGTTTTAATTTAGTGAGCATGGGGTGAACAAGACAGAAATTAATCATAAACAATGTTTTCTACTACGTTCTTATCTCAGGCTCATAAGGGAAACTCCTTGGTATTTATCAATTTATTTATCATTTTACTGATAATATTTTCAGTAAAATAATTTTCATAATACAAGCACCGTTGAGTGCACAACCCAACATAAGAACTGAGTATTACCGATATCTGACTCCCTGTTCCTTACCATCAGAGCTAACAGATTAGAGATCCTTTGTCAAAGGGCTTCTGTTGTGCGGAATTGGATTAATCATGAACCTTGGTTTATAAGACAATCTCATCATCGATCTACAAGTGACTCTCTTTGATGACACACCATACCTTTTGATAATATAGTGAATACCTTCAACAGGCCACCCCAACAAGACAAGAACTTCAGCTATCACTCGCCGTGAATGCTATGCTTCTAACACGGAGAGGCAGCCATAAAGTCTGATCACTACAGCCCAAGGACTTCCATTCTGTGGAGTCAAGAGCAGATGGTAAAGATAATGGGAAATGAATATGCATTTTATGGTCAATTTTTTTTTAAATTAAAAAAATATCCAAGAGCATCTTTTGTAAAATAAAAGGGGGGAATGATGTGAAATTCTATCCATCAAATGCTCCTTCCCTTTGATTGACTTAGCTTTTGGAAGTTAATGAATTCAAGAAATTGTTAATTTCTGTTTTCTTAATAAAATAACAAACTGGAAAGCACCATGGACCCCGAGCAAGTACATTGACTATGGCTGTTCTCTGTCTATATGACCTTTACCCAAAGAGGTGACACCCCTGATTTATTTATATCCTACCTCAATTTTCCAGAATGGTATTAAAAATAATATAATTACACTATTGTACTGTTCAGACGTATACTAAACCTTGGTTTGAAACACATTCTAGCCTTTGGTTTTCTTTAATTTTGTGTATGGATGTAGCAATTTATTCATTTTTAATAACACAGTGAACACTCATGAACAAACAGCCCTCAAGGACAAGAACCCTGTATTACTTGCACGAGTCTTCAGGCTCCCTTCCCAGAGACATGGCAAGCCAAGACCTTCCTCAATGAGCACCAATTCTGGGGAAGAGAAAGTACAAGTTAGAAAGAATGAACCATCCTAGATCTTGATTTTGCTCTGATACTCTGACAGATGTAAAGTGAGCATGCTTAGATTAATCTTAAACGTTGGGCCGTGTCCCTTAATACAACCTCCCCCCTGCCCCAAACACATACACACACACACCCTACCTCTTTTTTATTAAATTAACTCAATTACTGATTTTACATTTAAAAAATTAACACCCTTAATGCCACCACCTGAATCAAGAATAAAATTTGACTATGAAACTTACCAGTTTCAATGCCTCCACCCATATATGTGATCATACATGTAAATATCAGGTTGCCCAGAGGGAGAAAACATTCCTAATTCTAATAAAATAAACTTTTATTTTGTTATTCAAAAAAAAAAAAAACAAACCCACTTAAATCTTCTGTATAAGTGGGCCACACTTGGATAGAATTAAATTCATCCCAATTTGTGTTTCAAAAAATTTTTTCAGCAATGAACAAGGCTTGACCCTACTTTATTTATTACTCATTCATAAATTAATTTGACCAATAATTCATTCTTCTGAACAAAACTGAACAATATTTAAATTCCCAGAAACCTAGAATGGAAATGCTATTGTCCACATTTGTCTACATCTTCCTTACCCAAACTTGTAAAAGCCATTTTTTTTCCCAAGAGGGACATCAGCCGAGCAGAAAAGATTAAATCATAACCATTATTTCAACACATGTGCATCACTGGCCTATACGTTGTCCCTTCCAGCAATTAATTACTATTAACTTGTTACTTTACTCAGCTGTAATGATAAAATCAATATTTTTGCATGCACTCAAGAAAATGGCACCGAATAACAGTGTTATTTAGCTGCTCATTGCCAAAGTAATAACAGACTATGTATCTTTGTAATGGAACTTAGTGAACTCAATAGCTCTTGTAATAATAAAAGATATTCACCAATGGTCCATACTTGGCCGTCATTAATTTACAGAGCTGTTTGGTCACTTACTTAATTATATAAACTATTTTCCTATTTAGCAATTAACCAACCAACCAGAAAACCACAGATGAGTGCTCGGCTTGTTATATTTTGTTACATTTCATGTGCTTAAGTCATCACGGCTTGGCCACATTTTCCTTCACCTATTCATATTCCCAACTATGGCGGAACGCCCAAACGGGCTAGAGTGCACCCATTCTGAGGAGCACGAAGCAGCGGGGATGATAGCAAATTGAGACGTTATCTCCACTGTCTGCATCCCACCTTTCATTCACTCGTAATAAAGCAAAAGCGGACCTGTACCTGATGCAGAGCAGGAACAGTGACGATGCTTCTCAAGGTCTATATGACTGTTAAAGAGGTAACACCCTTAATAACTTAGTGTTCATTCCAAATCATATTAATAGTATTTCTCTCCTTATAATATATCATAATAATTGGAACATACCTCACCCTTTTAATCTTTATTCAGTTCAATATTGGTTTATGGGTTCTTCCATTGATTCTTAGATGAAAATAGCATCAAAATCCATGAACACTAAGAGTAGAGGCACAAAGTTCTTGAGGAACTCTACCATCTGTCTATAGGATTACTTGCAAAAGAGGAAATAGACTAGGTTGCACTTTGGGTTGGACCTCAAGTTCCAGACATGTGTTATTCATCATCCATGGTCCATATGCTACAAGGCATCATGCCTGGTCCAGGGTTTACCTGCTTTTCTTATTTCATTCTAAATTTGTTTATTTACTATTAATAATAAAAAACCTATAATTCTCAAAAACCTGAGAATCAAGTACTTAATATACCTAATATCAGGCTATAGAATAACGTGTCATATCAATAGATCCCTTTCATTAATAGTCCTCAGTATTTCATATATGGATTACTCAATACAATGCTTCATATAAATTCCATTTTATCATTGGGCCAGGGTTTTACGTCTTTCACTATATTTCACACCTTTAATAGCACAGTGAACACCCTTTAACAAACCCCCCAGACAGGAACTTTGAATATCACTCACGTTGGTCTCCGTGCTCCCAACCCATCAAGGACACCATCACGCCCGTGACCACAAACAGATGCATAAGCGAGCACGCGTGCTTCCTCTCTGACAAGAACAGGGCAGAGAACTTGATAAAGGGATGGACACCTTCTATCCATTGCTCCTTGTTTTCCACATTTCATTTACTCATTTAGATATTTATTGTTAATATTAATATCTTTTCTCTTAACAAAATGAACCACCTTAAACTTGAGACCAACCAAGGGCAATAGAATCGACTATTACTTATCAGTGTCATTTTGATCCATAACCACATTGGTATCCTTTTTTTTTATTGGGTGGTAATTATAGTTTCTATTAATAGCTTTTCCTTCCTCACCATGTATGTTCATAGTTGGGCAATGCCTCATCCTACTCCTTATATATTTATTTAATGTTCTAGCCATTGAATCAATTATCATAATAGAATTATTATCAATGGACCCAAAGTAAAATAGCAAGATGCTTGCATATTCCTAAACTCTGCCTATAGGATCAATTCCAACAGAGGGAGTAGACTAGATTATTTTTGTGTGGGACCTCAGACTTCCAGACACATATTATTCATCTTCCACGACTCATACACTGCCGGTGGCCTAGGATTGGCTCAATTTTCCCTATTATCTGCATATTTTTATTGATTAATTCCTCTATTCCCTAATAACAAAAATTTAAATACCTGAGAAACATAATATCAAGAATATCTCTCACATCTGTCTAGGGACTCATTTCCCCAAACACTAGATTAAATTGACCTCAATGTCTAATTAATAGGTAAAGCAGTTAAAATGTTTCATCTCAATCCCATATTTCCCATTGGGCCATGGTGACCTTCTTGGATAAGATTTCACACTCACTAGTAATACAGCAAATGCCCTTAAACAAACCTCCCATACCAAGATAAGAACTTAAACTACCACTCACCTTGGCCTCCAACCCTCTATACATGAAGCAAACTCTGAGCTCCACACCACGGCAGAGCGCTTACCCTAGCTTGGGTGGGCCATTCTGAGGAGTACAAAACCGAGGGGATGCTAAAAAGAGACCTTATCTCCATTGGTCTCTGCGCTCCACATTTCATTAATTTAAACATTTAGGTGAAGGATATGGGACATTATTTCAATTTCACTTATGTCAACAAACACACTCTACCTCCCACTAACCAAATAAAAGAACACCATTATTTATACCATCTATGTCATCCTTCACCAAAGAGAGAGCACCCTTGAGCCCTTTACCTCATTGTAATTCAACCTTTTCTCTATAAAAATAATGGTATTTCTTGCCTCAGAACATATTTTCACAGATGAACAATGCTTCATACTTTGTCTTCATGGTTCAGTCATTGATCCATTTATAATAGTACAATCAAAATATATGAATACAAGCAAAAAATAAGATCCCTGCCTATTCCAAACATCTCTCTATACAGTCACTGCCAAATAGGGAAGGGACTAGACTTTTTTGTGTTGAGCCCCAGGGATCCAGACACATCGTGTTCGTCATCTATGACTCACACGCCACCAGTGGTCATCAGTGGTCCAGAATTGATCCCCTTTTCTTTTTTCATTTCTACATTTTGTCGATTAATTCATCAATTTACTCCTACTAATCAAAAAGATCTATAATTCTCAAAAACCCAAGAGAGATTGAAAAATTGGAATAACTTGTCCTATCAATAGATCCCTTTTATTAATCATCCTGTGTTTCATATATGGATTAGTCAATAAAATGCTTCAAATCAATTCTGTTTTAACACTGGGCCAGGGTTGGACATCTTTGATTATATATCATATTTTTTAATAACATGGTGAATACCCTTAAACAAACCTCCCAAAGCAAAACAAGAAATTTAGCTATTACTCATTCTGTTTTCTCTGCTGCTAACTCACAGAGCCAGCCTTAGAGCACATGCCCAAAAATGCCTAAATCAGCTGTTAAGTCTATTATCAAGAGTACAAAGCAGAGCAGATGATAAAAAGATTGAGACATTTCTCCATTGATGCTTGTTTTCTGCACTTAGTCAGTCACTTAGATATCTAATCAGTCACTTAGATATTAATGATCTGGTCACTTCATTTTCTCTTCAAGAAATGAACATAGCACTTGCCAGTGAAAAGAATATTGACTATTAATTACATTGTCTCTCTCATCTTTAGCCAAAGAGACCACACCCTAGAATCATCTATTTCTTAATAGAATTCAAAGTTTAGTTATATTCATATTAATTTGATTTCATGCATAATTTCATGAATGGACAACGCTCCCCCCCTTCCTCTTATTTATTTAAATATTTGTTTGATTCTTTCATTGATCAGTTAATAATAGAATCAAAATCCACTACACAAAGAATAAGAAGATCCTTGAGTATTCCTGACATCTGTCTTCCTTGGTGTTTGTATGTGGTCTGGTCAATATAATGCTACGTACCAATTCTATTTGAACATCGGTCCATGGTTATCCTTTTTGATTATATTTATAGTTTAATTTCACAATGGATGCCATTTAAATACCACTCAACCCAAGACAAGAACTTTATTATTCACACTAGTCTCTACACTCCTAAGGCACAGAAGTAACTGTAGAGCAGGTGAGCATGCATCATGAGTAAATCAACTGGGTGAGTCCATTAGGAGGAGAAGCAGAGCAGATGATGCAGAGATTGAGACCATCTACTCACTGGCCCTTGCTTTCCCCATTTAACATAGTCAATCAATTAGGGATTAGTAAGTACAATAAGTAATAAGTCATACTAACATCATTATCTCTTAAGAATATGAACATCCAACTTGCCGCTGACAAGGAACCAGAATATTGATTCTTAATTATATGATCTCTATCATCTTTACCCACAGAGGGAATATTCTGTAAACATTCATTCCTTCATTAAATTCAGTATTAAAAAGATAAATTATATATATAAATGATATTTCTTCCTTCACTCACTTTTTCATGAATGGAAAATGCATCCCTCTCTGCATTTTTATTTTTTAAAAATGTTCACTTGATTATTTCATTGATCCATTTATAATAATAGAATCAAAATCCGTAACTGCAAATAACAAGAAAAGGATCCCTGTATATGGGGACATCACTCCATAGGATCATTACCAACAGAGGGATCGACTCGATTCCGTTTCGGGTTGGATCACGGAGTTCCAGATGTGTCATTCGTCATCAACAACTGCTATGTCACCAGTCGTCACCATCGGTCCAGGGTCGGTCCGCTTTCTCTTCATTCATATCTACAAATTTATTGATTGATTCATCAATCTAGTAATAATAATAAAATAAACTAGAGATACAAAGAACTTAAGAACAAGATCCTTGAATGCGCCATATGTCTATAAAATAATTTTGCAAATACACTAAATCTCTCTTGAATCATTCCCTGTGTTTTATCTATGGATTAATCAACATAACGCTTCATATCAATCTCATTTTATCATTGGGCCACATTGCCGTTCTTTAATTTTATTTCACACTTTTTTAACTAATAGAGGGAATACCCTTTAAAAAGTAACACACAAATACCAGAACTCCATTACTCACCGTGGTCTCTACGCCCCTAGCACACAGAGGCAGGACCACGGCAGAAGGCCGAATCCAATCAGCTCAATCCATCTTATGAGTACACAACAGAGTAGAAAATTCAAAGGATTGAAGCAAGTATCTCTATTGATTCTTGCTGTCTGAATTTCATTTACTCAGTATTTAGTTATTTGTCAGGATTCATAATGATTATACATTTTTCTTAACAAAATGAACAACCTCAAACAGACCCACCAACAAAACTATTACTTGCCAGCATTTGTATGGTCCTTGGCCAAAGAGATAACACCCTCAAACATTTTATTTCTTAAAGGAACCAGTGTTTTCAATTTATATTTATAGCAATTCTTGCTATACCACATATGCTCCTACTTGGGCAATGCTTCAATAACTAGAGAAACAAGTAAAAGGAAAAACCTATGAATCTCTAACATCTGTCTGTGGAATCATTTTCCCCTCAGGACACTGACTTCTTTCTTTACTTGGCCGCAGTGTTTGCTCTATGGATTGATCAACATAGTGCTTTAAATCAATCCCATATTTTCCACTGGGCCACAAGTGGCTTTCTTTGATTGTATTTGACACTTGTTAGTAATATGGTGAACACCCTTAAACAACCCCAAACCAAGGCAAGGACCGGGGCAGTTACTCAACTTGATCTCTCTGCTCCTAATGCTTAGAGGCGCCCAATCAGCTCAGGAACAAGGAGGAAGCTCAAGTCAGCTGGTGGGTCCATCTGAGAAGAACAAAGAGGAGCAGAAGCATATTATCTCCAGCAACGCTCGCTTTCTGCATTCCGTTTACACGGTGTTTAGGCATATATTCATTGCCACAATATTTATATACTTTTCTCTTGAAAAAATGAATAATCTCTAACTTGAAACAGATCCAGACCAATAAAATTGACTCTAACATATAAGGGTCTAAATGATCCTTGGCCAAAGGACACCATATATATATGAATTTCTTAAGGGGCGTCAGTATTTACAATTTAATTAGCAGCATTTCCTGCCTCACCACACGTATTGTCATCTAGGCAGTTCTTCACCCCTTCTGTCTTATTTATTCATGTATTTGTTTAGTGGTACTGTCATTGATCAATTATAATAATAGAATCAATATCCATGAGCCCAAAGTAAAAGAGCTAGACCCTTGTATGTTCCTGAATCCCATATAGGATCATTTTCAATAGAGAAAACAGACTAGACTTCTTTTTGTGTGTGGCCTCAGACTTCCAGACACATATTTATCATCCATGACCTGTACGTCACCAGTTGTCATCACTGGTTCCAGGATGGGCCTTATTTTTTTCACTCATACATTATTCACTCATACTTTATTGATTAACTCATCAATTCACTGACAATAATAAGATAAATACCTGTCACAAAACTTCAAGAATAAGCTCCTTAAACATACCTAACATCTGTCTAAAGAATCATTCCTCAAAACACTCAATCTCCTTCTTTACTTGACCTCAGTGTTTCATTTGTGGAATAAGCAACACAATGCTCCATGTCAACACCATATTTTCCAGTGGGATACAGAGGCCTTCCTTGATTATTAGTCATACTCTTTGATAATATAATGGTCCCCCTTAAACTAAACCCCCAAACCAAGGCAAAACTTTTGACGATTACTCACACTGGTCTATATTCCTAACAGAGGCAACCATAGGTCCCATTACCACGGCAGAAAAGACGACACAAGTCTGAGATGCCAGCTCCTGGTTCCTATATTCCCCCTTCCCCTAAATTACTGCTTTGGGTATCTATTAATTGGTACTAATACAACTTCATTTTCTCTGACCCAGAATAAGGACCCTGACTATTAATTACACTGTTGGTATCCCCCTTAGGTAAAGAGGTAACACCTTTGAACCATTTGTTTCCTAAAGGAATTGAGTGTCTGTAAGATATATTAATAGTAGTTCTTTCCTCACCACATATTTTCATAATTTGGATGGTGCTTCACCTCTTCGTCACTGTTGATTGATATATTCATTTGATTATTCCATTGATCCAGATATAACACTAGAATGACAATCTATGAATACAAAGACCAAGAAGAAGATCCTTCTCTGTTCCCAACATCCGCCTATAGAATCACTCCATCGTGGGGAAGAGTCTAGATTTCACTTGGCGTGACACGTCAGAGCTCCAGACACCTATATTCATCAGCCATCATGAAAATGCCACTAGTCGTCATTCCTGGGACAGATGGACCTTCCTTTCCTTCATTAATTTCTATATTTGTTTACTGACTAATTCTTCAATTCAATAATAGCCTAGTTTTTAAAAACCCATATTTCTCAAAACTCAAGGACAAGGGCTTAATATACCTAAAATCTGCCTCTAGACTAATTGACACATAAATAGCTCTTGATCAAGAACTACACTGTATCTTACATGGATCACTCAGCCCAATGTTTCGTATCAATCCCATTTTAACACTGGGCCACTGTTGGCCTTCTTTGAGCAGATGTCTACATCCTATAATACAGTGAATACATAATACAGTGACTACCCTTTACAAAATGACTCACACCAAGACAAGGACTTTGATTTTGACTCACATCGTCTCCATCCTCCAAACACAGAGGCGACCACGAAGGAATGTAAATCAGCTCGAGGCTCCCACTCTAAGAAGTATGAAGCAGAGCAGATAGTAGAAAAATTGAGACGCTCTATCCCTTGTTCCTTGCTTTCCTCATTATTTTACTCAGTATTTCAGCATTTATTTTCATAATATTTATATATGATCCTTAACAAAATGAACAACAATAAAATCTAAACAGACTCAGAGCACTGAAGTTGACATTACATTTCTCTGTCTATAGTTCCTTAGCTGAAGAGGTAACATGCTAGATCTATTGGTTTTTTAATGGGCTTCAGTGTTTCCAAATTATATCACTAGTGTGCCTTGCAGACCAAAAATGTTCTTTCTTGGGGAACTCTTCACACTCTTCTTCTTTATTTATTAGTATATTTATTTAACCATTTTGTCATTGATTATTTTATAATAATAGCATCAAAGTCCAGGGACCCAGAGTAAAACATCAATTTTCAGGGGAAAATGGTATTCCACAAAAAAAATCATCTAGTTCAACTCACAAATGAGAAATTCTCACAAGTGATTGTTGGTTTGTTTTTTTAAAATCTTGTTTGTATTTGCTTTTTTCCCTGGAGACATCCTATATGCAGCACAAGTGTTTTTGCCTACTCAGCCACAAAATCACTAAGATGGGAACCTAAGGGTTCCCAGTCTTGATAAAATTAATAATTTACTGCCTTTTCAAGGACATTGTTGAGTTAAAATAAACAAACAAACCAAAAGGAACAAGATCCTTGTATATTCCCGACATCTGTTTATTGGATCATATTCAACTGAGAGAATAGACTCGATTACTCTCTTTATGGACCTCAGTGTTCCAGACACGTATTCATCATCCATGACTCATACGCCACCGGTGGTCATCATAGATCCATCACTGGCCCTCTCTTTCTTCAATTCCATCTATACATTTTCATTGATCAATTCATCAATTCACTAATAATAATAATAAGATAAATACCCAAGAGACAAAAACATAGGAACAAGATACCTGAATATCTAAATGATTCTATAGACTCATTTCCTAATGACACTAGACCTTTTCCTTTAATAAAGTCAGCGTATCACATATGGATTAGTCAACGTCATGCTCCATGTCAATCCCATGGAACCATTGGGTGACCCTGCCTTCTTTGATTATACCTCAGATTTATTAGACGTACAGTGACTATCTTTAAAGAAACCACCCCAAACCAAGAAGAGAACTTGACAATCACTGACCTAAGACAACAACCTTAGAGCTTGTGACTGTGACACAGTGCTTGTCAGCTCGAGGGCATCCATTCTATGGCGTACAAAGCAGAGCAGATGATGAAAATCTTGAGACCTTATCTCCAGAGTTCCTTACATTCACCATACATTAGGTAGTCATGTAGGTATTAATGAACTGAGTACTATCTATTTCGTTTTCCTTTAGGAAGAAAAACAACCTTGAACTTGCCACCTACCCAGAATAAGACCATTGATTATTATGTCTATTGTGTCTATCGTCCTTGATCAAGAGGTAACACTCTTGAACAATTTGGCATTTGATATATGACATGTGTATTCATCATCCATGACTCATATGCCACCAGTCAATATCATTGGTCTGGGATTGACCCTCATTTTTTTAATTCATTCCTACAAGTGTTTACTAATTAAATCATCAGTTCACCAATAATATTTTTTCTAACTATGAGTCTCAAAATCTCATGGACAGGAGCCTTGCTCTACCCAGCACCATCTATAGGGTAATTGTTGCCATCATAAATCATCCTCAGTGTTTCGTATTGGATTAATCAATACAATGCTTCTTGTCAATCCCATCATATCACTGGGACAAAGTCATCCTCTTTTGACTACATTTCACACTTTTAATTACACAGTAAATACCCTTCAAATATCCACCCAAACCAATATAAGAACTTTAGCCATTACTCACTCACCTTGGTCTCTCTCCTTGCACAAATAGAGGTGTCCACAGAGCTCCTAACGATGGCTGAAGCTTAATTCAGCTGGGTGAGCCCATTCTAGGTACAAATCAGAACAGAAGACAAAAACAGTGAGACGTTATCTCAATTAAGCCTTGCTTTCTATGTTTAAATAGTCAGTCATTTAATTATTAATGATTTGGGGTAATACTTATTTCTTTTTCATTTAAGAAAATGAACATTGTAATCGCCACTGACCACATACAAGAACAGTGACTATGAATTATAATGCCTCTATCATCTTTAGCCAAAAATCTTAAGCCATTTATTTCTTAATGGATTTCATAAATGGACAATGTTTTACTTTCTTCATCTTGATTTATTTAAATATTTGCTATACTATTTCATTGCTCAATTTATAATAATAAAATAAAAACAAGAGCAAGATCTTTCTGTATTCCTAAAATCAGGGTATAGAATCAGTTCCAACTTGGGGAACAGATGAGACTTCTTTCTGTGTGGGTCCTCAGAGTTCCCGACACGTGTATTCATTGTCGGTGTCTCATACGCCACAGTCATCGTCACTGGCCCGGGATCAAGCCCCTTCTTCTCACATTTCTACATTTGTTTATTGATTAATTCATTAATTATCTAGTATTAACATAACCTATATTTACAAACCCAAGAACAAAAGCCTTAAAACCTAACCACTGTCTACAGAATAATTTGTCAAAATAATAGGTCTCTTCATTAATCACTGTCAGTGTTTCATACATGGATTAGTCCATAAAACGCTTCATATCAACCCGATTTTATTATCTGGCCACAGTCCATCTTCTTTGATTATAATTCACACTTTTTAATAATAATTATCCTTATAAAATCTACTCAAATCAAAACAAGAAGATTGACTATTACTTTGACATTGGTCTCTACCCTCTTTACTCAAAGAGGGACACGTACAGGCAGGGACAAGACCGAAAGCTGAAATCAGCTCAGGCGTTTCCTTTCTGGGGAGCACAAAGCAGGGAGAATGAGAGAAAGACTGTGACATCATCTCCATCAATTCTTCTTTCGGCACTTAATTCACTCAGGATTTATTTTTCAATTTTCATGACAATCAGATATTTGTCTCTAAAAAAAAGAGCAACTTCCAACTTGACACAAGCTCAGCAACAAAACTGACTATTACCTATCAGTGTCTATAGGATCCTTAGCTACAGAGTTAACATTTATTTCTTAACGATTATTTCTTAATCAGCATTGGTATTTTCAATTTAGATTAATGGCATTTCTTGCCAAACCACATATGTTCTTGGGTGGGCAATTCTTCACCCTCTTATCCTTTTTGATTTAAATGTTTCTTTACTGACTCTGATAATAATTATTAATAAATTGATAATAATTTAATCAATATCCAGGAACACAACGACAAGCACAAAAAACCGCATATTCGGTCTATAGGATCATATCCAATGAGGGAATTAGACTGCATTTCTCTTTGTGTTGGGCCTCAGAGTCGCTGGCATGATTTGTTTATCATGCATGACTCATACAGCACCTGTGGCATCACAGGAGGGGGACTGACCCTTTGTTTCTTCATTCGTAGCTACATAAATTTATAAATTCATCAATTGGTTAAAAATAATAAAGTAAATACCTAGAGGCACAAAAGGCAAAGAAAAGACCTTCAATTATCACTAACTAGTGTCTGCAGGCACATTACCCCACTACCCTGGATCTCCTTTTTAACTAACCTCAGTGCTTAATATTAATTAATCAATATAATGCTTCCTATCAATCCCTTATTTTCAATTGCACATATCTGCCTATTTTGATTATATTCCACACTTATTAATAATGCAGTGAATATCCCTAAATAAACCCCACACCAAAACAAGAACTTTAACGATTACTCATGTGGATCTCTGAGCCCCTGAACAAGGCAGACTGCAGAAATCAGCTGTGGGCATCCAATCTGAGGGGCATAAAACAGAGCGTGTGATAAAACGATTGAGACACTTTCCATTGATCACAGCTTCTGGCCTTGTATTTACTCAGGGTTTTGTTATTTTTCAATTGTCATAATATTTTGTATTTTATAATATTTTATATTTCATTTAACAAAATGAACCACCTCAAACTTGAGACAGCAGATTGCCTCTTCCTTACAAATATCTCAACTATCCCTAGCTTCAGAGGCAACATCTTTGCACCTTTTATTTCTAAATGGGTATCATGTTTACCATTTAATTAATAGCATTTCTTGCCTCAAAACAGATATTCTTATTTGGGCAAAGCTTCACTCTCATCTTTCTTATTTATTTTATTTATTTACATATTTGGAGGTTCTGACGTTGATTCAATTATAATAATAGAACCAATATCCAGAAACCCAAAGTAAAAGGACAAGATCCTTCTACATCCCTTAAATCTGTACAGGATCATTTTCAGCAGAGAGAATAGACTAGATTTCTCTTTGTGTCAGACCTCAGACTTCCAGACATGTATTATTCATCCTAAATGACTCATATGCCACCAGATACCATCATTCGTCTATAGCAGGCCCCACTGTTCTTCATTCACATCTAATTATTACTGGTTAATTCGTTGGTACACTAACAATAATAAAATAAATAGCCAAGACAGAAAATCCAATAATAAGATCCTTTCATCTACCTAACATTTATCTCTACAATCATTCCCAGGACACTAGATCTCTTTCCTATGTGGATCCATAAACCCCATTATCACCACCGAGCCATGGTGGCCTTCTTGATTATAATTTACACTCTTTAATAACCCCCATAAAAAGAACTTCCATTATTACTCACACGGGTCTCTGTGCTGCTAACACAGAGGTGACTTGAGCTCATGATCAAGGTGCATCATTTAAAGCAGCTGGCTGAGTCCCTACTGAGGAGGACAAAGCACACCAGATGACACAAAACTGGGACTTTGATCTCAATTGGCCGTTATAGTGCATTTAGTAAGTCTTTGAGTCTTTACTAATCTGGGGGAATAATATTTCATCTTAAAAAAATGAACAACATTGAACTTACCACTGACCCAGAATAAGAACATTGACTGTTACCTGTACTGTTTGCGTCATCTTAGGCAAAGAGGTAACAACCTTGAAACTAGTTTACAATGAAATTCAGCGTTTTCAATATGTGTTAATGGTAGTTCATAAATGGATCATGTTTCACTGCTTCCTCTTTAATTATTCATATATTTCTTTGATATTTTTATTGATCCATTTATAATAATAGGATGAAAATATATGAACACAAAGACCAAGAAGATCCTTGTATTTTCCTGATATCCGTCTATAGGATCATGTCCACCAGAGGAAATACACTAGATTTCTCTTTGTGTGGGACCTCAGAGAGTCGGACACGAATTATTCATCGCCCATGGTTCATACATACAATATTATTGATCAAGATTGACCCTCTTTTCCTTCATTAATTTCTACCTGTGTTTATTCTTTAATTCATCAGTTTAATAAGAACAATTTTCTAAAAACCTATAACTCTCAAAACTCAGGAACAAGAGTGTTCTACCCCTAAAATGTCTATGGAATAATTTTCACATCAATAGCTCTCTATCAGTCTCTGAAAATAAATGGATTAGTCAATATAATGCTTTGTATCAATCCCATTTTATCCTTGGGCCATGGCTGGCCCTCTGTGAGTATATTCACAATTTCCATAAAACAGTGAATGCCCTTTAATAAACCACCCAAACATAAACAAGAACCTTAGCTTCTACTCACACTCGTCTCCATACCCCAACACAGAGGCAATCGCACAGCCCATACAATGGAAGAATGCTTAAATTGGCTGGGGTGAATCCTTTCTGAGGAGAACAAAGCACAGCAGATGATGAACAGATTGAGACCTTCTATCCACCGATCCTTGCTTTCCTCATTTCATTTACTCAGTGATTAGGTACATATATTTCCAAACTAGACAGGCTCAGATCAATGAAATTGCCTATTACCTATCTCTGTATATAGGTTCCTTAGCAAAAGAGGTACCACCCGAGATCCAGAGATTTCTTAATGGGCGTACATTTTCCCAAATTCTTTAATAGTATGCCTTGCCTACCACAAATGTTCTTTATTAGGAAATGCTTGACTCTCTATGTTCTTGTTCATTCAAAGATTTGCTTAATAGTTATAAGATTGATTCATTTATAATAAGAGAACCAAAGTCAAGATTGATTCATTTATAATAAGAGAACCAAAGTCCATGGACCCAAAATAAGAAAACAAGGTCCTTGCATATAGCGGATATCTGTCTCTAGGATCATTCACAACAGAGAAAAGACCTAGATTTCTCTTTGCATGGGACCCCAGACTCCCAGACACGTATTATTCATCATCTATGACTCCTATGCCACCGGTTGTCATCATTGGTCCAGGATTAACCCTCTTTTCTTCATTAATTTACATTTGTTTACTGATTAATTCATCAATTCACTAAGAGTAATTTTAAAAATGTAAAATTCTCAAAACCCAAGAACAGGAGCTTGATATACCTAGTGTCTCTCTAAAGAACAACTTGTCACATCAATAGCTTTCTGTCATGAATTATCCTCTTGTCTTTCATATATGAATTAATCAATGTCATATATCAGTTTATTTTATCATTGGGACACCGTTGGCCATCTTGGAATATACTTCACAAATTTAATTATACGGTCAATACCCATAAGTAAACCAACCAGACCAAGACAAGGATTTTAATTATTACTCACATTGGCCTCCATGCAACCACAGAGTTCAGGACCATTAAAGGAAAGCTAATCTCAGCTTGTTGTTTCCACTCTGAGGACCACAAAGCAGAACAGAGGATAAAAAGAGTGAGACATCTATCACTTGATCTCTGCTTTCTGCATTCCTTTTACCAGTTATCTGTGCATTTACTAATTTCTTATAATTACATATTTTCTCTTAACAAAATGAACAACCACAAACTTGGGACAGGACCAGATTTTAAAAAGTGATTATTAATTAGTATTGTCTCTATGCCCCTTAGCAAAAGACGAAACAATCCAGATCCATTGATTTCTTAATGGTGGTCATGTTTCCCAATAGTCATGTTTCTTGACTCACTGCAAATATTCCCAGCCATGCAATTCTTCAACCTGTTTTTCTTTATTTATTCATATATTTGTTAAAAGACTGTGACGTTGATTCAATAATAAGAGTAGAATCAAAGTCTTTGAACCCACAATGAAAGAACAAGATCTTAGTATATTTCTAGCACCTGTCCACAAGACGTTTTCCTACAAAGGATTAGCGTTGATTACTGTTTGTGATAGACCTCAGCGTTCCAGACACATAGTCATCATTCACGACTCGTAAGCCACCAGTGGTCATTATCGATCCACTATTGGCTCTCCCTAATTTCACAGCTTAATTCACCAATCCACTAATAAGAATAAAATAAACACCTGAGAGACACAAAACACAGACTGTCACTAATAGCTCTTGATAGAACTATTCCCTTAACACTGAATGTTTCTCTTTAATTGGCCACAGTGCATCACAATGGATTCACCAACAAAATGCTATATTAATGCTAAAGGAACCGCTGGCTCATGACAGCCGTCTTGGACTATACCTCACGCTTTTTCCTAAAACAGAGAATACATTAAACAAACCAACAAAACAGAGAGGAAACCTTTGGGTTTTACTCACTTTGTTCTTTTGCTCCTATCACAGGGGTGCAAATAGAGCTCGTGACTGCAACAAATCGCTTAAATCAACTTGAGGGGATCTACCCAAAGGCGTACAAAGCAGAGAAGGTAAAAATATTGAGATAATCTCTGCATTGGATCCTATATTCCACCATTAATTAAGTCAGTCATTTAGGTAGTAATGAATTGAGTACTATTTGCTTTATTTACTCTGAATAAAACAAACAATACCAAACTTGCCAATTACACAGAACAAGAATATTAACTATTGCTTATATTCTCTATGAAATCCTAATGAGCCAAAAAGGTAACACCTCTGAGCCATTTATTTTTTAATGGATTTTGGTGTTTTTTGGTCTCTCCCTCCCCCCTTGCCCTCTCTCTATATAGCTGACATTTATATATAACTGTTATATTTTGCATCTCTGCATAGATTCATAATTTAATAATTTTCACCCACTTCCTCTTTATTTATTCATTTATTTGAGTCTTACATTGACTCATTTATTAGAACGAAATCCATGAACAAAAAGACCAAGAGGAAGATCCCTGCGTTTTCCTAGGGGATCATTTCAAACAGAGGGCAGAGACTACCCTTCAGATTGCAGGCACGTGCTATCATCAGCTGTGACTTATTTGACAAGCTCCTTCATCATTCCCGGCTTCAGATTGATTCTTCTTTCTGTCATTCATTTCTACAATTGCTTACTGATTAATACACTTACAGTAATTTTTACAACCATGATTCTAAAAAAATCTAAGAAGAGTCCTGATACCTAACACCTTCTATATATTAATTTATTGTATCCAAAGATCTCTTTCATTGATTATCCACAGTGTTTCATACAGGCATTGGTCAGTATAACGCTTCATATCAATTACATTGAATAAGGGGCCATGGTTGTTTTTTTTAACTATATTGTATATTATTAAATACTCAGTCAACATCCTCAGATTATTCACTCAAACCCCAAGAACTCTATTACATCAGTCTCTATCTTCTAACTCATACAGGGAACCATAGAGCACATCGCAATGGCTTATTGCCTAAATCAGCTCTCATGAGTCAATTCTGAGGAGGACAAAGGAGAGCAGAACAAGAAAACACTGACATATCTTCAATGATCCTTGCTTTCTACATTTTATTCACTCAAACATTTAGTCAAAACATTAATGATTTGGGGGTGTACAAATAATTATTTCATTTTCTCAAGAAGATATAACATTGAACTTCTCACTCACCCAGAACTGGAATATTGACAATTAATTGTACTGTCTCTGTTATCTTTAGCCAAAAAGGTTACATGCTAAGCACTAATTTCTGAATGGAACCCAGTGTCATGTAAGATGAAGAGGGTGTAGCAACAGCTGTTTTTAAAAATATGAAAAATATGTGGCAGGGCAAGAAATGCCAAATGGACATTGCTATGCCATCTTCATCTTTATTATACATTTATTTATATATATTTATATATTTATTATAATAGTTAAACATTTGATTCTTTCATTGGTCCATTTATAATAATAGACTCAAAATTCATAAAGAAGATCCTTGTATATTCCTGACACCCATCCATAGAACTTAAAACAGACTGAATAGACTCAATGTCTCTTTGTGTGTGACTCAGACTTCCAGCCATGTACTATTCTTCATAAATGACTCGTATGCCACCAGTCATTCTCATTGGCCCAGGATTGGCCCTCCTTTCCTTCCTTCATTTCTACATTTATTAATTTCTGTTATTAATTGATTAATCTATTTACTACTAATAATAAAAAATAAACCTATCTTCTCAAACCCCAAAGGACAGGAGCTTTATATACCTATAATCTACCTACACAATAATACATCACAATGATAGATCTGCTCCATCGAACATCCTCAGCATTTCATATTTGGAATAGTCACCACCATGGTGTGTATAGCAATCCCACTTTATCACTGGACCGTGGTCCTCCATTTTTAATTCTATTCCATATTTTTAATTATACAGTGAGCATCCTTAAAATATCCACACAAAACGAGGCAAGAACTTCAAACAGTACTCACGTGGGCATCCGTGCTTCCAGAGAGGCAGCCATAGCACTTGTGAACATAGCAAAATGCTCAAGGCAAATGTGTACGTCCAATCTGAGGAGTGCAGAGCAGAGCACAATATAGAAGACTAAGGCCTTCTGTCCATTGATCCCAGCTTTGCACATTTCATTAACTCAGTTTGTAAGTATTTATTACTTTCTCTTAAAAAATGAACAATCTCAAACTTCAGACAGACCCAGATCAGTAAAATTAATTCTTATGTACCAGTGTCTATCGCCACACAGATAACACCGTGGGCAACTTTTATTTCCTAACTGGCATCAGAGTTTATAATTAAATATAAACAGAACTTATACCACCACATATGTTCTTAGTTGGGCAATGTTTTTGCCTCTCCTAACTTACTGAATTATGTATTCGTTTATTGTCTTTGATATTGATTCCATTATTATAAACTCCATAAACACAAGATGAAGATAAATCTTGTCTACTTGTGACATTTGCCCACAGGATCACTTTCAAAAGAGTGAATAGACAAAACTGCTCTCGTTGTTGGACCTCAGACTTCCAGACACATATTATTCATCATCCATGTCTCATGCGCCACCAGTTCTCATCATTGGTCCAGAATTGACATCCTTTTTCTGCATTAATTTGTTTTTGTTTATTGATTAATTCATTAATTCACTCATAGTAATTTCTAAACCCTAAATGCTCAAAGTCCAAGAATATGTGGTCGATAACCCGAAACCCCTCTATGGAACAATTCTTCACATCGAAACCTCTCTATCATTAATTACCCTGTGTAATTAATGACTAGCCAATGTAATGTGTCATATCATTCCCGTTTTATCTTTGGGCCACTGCTGGCCATCTTTGAATATACTGCAAAATTTTAATTATACACTCAATACACTCAATCAAACTCCCAAACAAGGACAAGAACTTTGATCATGACTCACATTGGTCTCCATGCTCCTAACACATCAGGGCCATGGCAGAAAGCTGAGCTCAGCTTCGTGTTTCCTTTCTGAGGAGTACAAAACCAGAGCAGATGAGAACAAGATGAGATGTATATCACTTGATCCTTGCTTTCTGCATTTCATTTACTGGATACTAGGTATTCATTAATTTTCACAGTATTTATACATTTTATCTCAGGAAAATGAACAACCACAAATTTGAGACTGAACCAGAGCAATAAAATTAACTATTATTATTAGTGTCTCTATGTTCCATAGACAACGAGGTGACACCCAAGATCCATCTATGTCTTTGGGGGCATCAGGTTTACAAATTGTATGAATAGTATTTCTTGCCTCGCCACAAAGATTCACAGTTGGGCAATTCTTGACCCTCTTATTTATGCATTCAAATATTTAATTATTGTATCATTGGTCCAATTACAATAACACAATCAAATTCCGTGAACCTCAAGGGAAAGAACAAGATCCTTGTATAATCCTACATCTGTCTAGAGGATCATTCCTAACAGAAGGATTAGTCGAGATTCCTCTCTGTGTGGGACCTCAGCGTTCCAGACACGTATTCATCATCCACAACTCATACGCCACCAGTGGTCATCATCGATCCCAGATGGCCATCGTTTTAGTTGCTCGTATCTACATAATTTCATTGATTAATATAGCAAAACACTACTAATAAAACACAATAATTTAAAAAAACCCAAGAAGAGCCTTCTCATTCTTAATATCTACCTATAGAATAATTTGTGACATCAATAAGTCTCCTTTATTAGTCATCCAATATGGATTAGTATATATAATGCATTATGTCAATTATGTTTAACACTGGGCCATGGTTGTTCTTTTTAAATTGTATTTCAAGTTTTTAAATACACAATAAAAATGCTTAGAATATCCACTCAAAACATGACAAGAAATTTAACTGTAACTCACCGTGGTCCCTATCTTCCTAAATCATGGATGCAATTACGGACCTCACCGCAGTGTCTGAAGTCTTCAATAACCTGGGTAAGTTTACCAGGAGAAGCACAAAGCAAAATAGAAGAGAAAATAATTGAGGCATTCTCTGCATTGATCCTCAGTTCCAACATGTAATTTAGGCAGGTATTTAGATATTGATGATTTGGAGTTAATAGTTATTTCATTTTCTCAAGAAAATAACTTCAAACTTGCCACTGGCACAGAAATATATCGACTACTAAATAGACTGTTAATATCATTTTAGTCAAAGAGGTAACATCATGGCCATTTACTTCTTAGCGGAATTCAGTGAGGTACACATATTTCCACATATTGCTCTAAGATCCTACCACCGAGACAAACAGGTGAGGAACCATAGCACAAGGCCATGATCAGCTCAGGTGTGCCCCTTTTGAGGCGTACAAAGCATTTCACTTACTCAATTATTAGCTATTAATTTTCCTAGTAATCAGATATTTTTCTCTAAACAAAATGAACAACCTCAAAATTGAGACAGACTCAGCAACAAAAACATTCCTTATCCATGTCTGCATAATCTATAGTCAAAGAATTAACACCCTTGACCTTTTTATTTCTTAATGGGAAAAAGGGTTTTCAACTGAGGGTCATGCATTTTTGCCATACCATGCTGGGTCTTAGTTGGGCTAATCATAATAAGCCTCTTCATTTCTTACATATATACAGTATTTGCTTAGGAATCTGGTCATTGAGTCAATTACAATTAAATCAATAATGATTAAAACATCTGTGAACTAATAAAAAATAAGAAACTTGCATATCCTGAAATCTGTCTACAGGATCATATCCAACAAAAGGTATAGACTAGATTTCTCTGTGTTCAACCTCAAAGTTCCAGACACATATTTATTATTCAACATCTATGATGCTAAAATGTCACCAGACATCACCCTGCTGCAGAGTTGATCTTTCACTCTTCATTCTTATTTACATATTTTATCAATTCATTCATCAAATTGCTGCTAATAATAAAATAAATACCCTAGGAAGACAAAAAGATAGAAGTCTTTTAACTATCTCTACCTTCTGTCTAAAGAATCATTTCCCCCAGGCACTTGGTCCCTTTCTCTAATTAACCTCAGTGTTTCATATATTGGTTAATCAACATATAAAGCGTCATATTAACCCCAAATTTCCCACTGGGGCAAGGTGGCCTTCTCTGAAAACATTTCACCTTATTAGTAACACAGTGGATACCTTAAACAAACCGTATCCCCAAACAGGACAAGTGGCTTAGCTATTACTCACATTCACCTCCAAGTTACCATCAGAGAGGCAATCGCTGAGCCCAGCGCCATGCCCAGTGGTCCTGTCGGCTTTGATGGGCGTCTGCAGAGCACAAGGCAGAGGAGATACGAAGACTGAGACAGTTCCTCCAGGGACCTCCATTTCCCCTTCACTAAGACACTCATTTACAGGAAGGATTTGGGATAATAATTATTTCACATTCACTTATGAAAACAAACAACACTTAATTTGCACTAACCAGAACACTGACTACTGCTAATTTTGTGTCGGTCACCCGTGGTCAAAGAGGGCACACCCTGCAACCATTTATTTCTTACTGGAATTAAGTCTTTTCTCTCTATAGTAATGGTATATCTTGCCTCACTGCATATTTTCATAATGGGACAATGATTCATTCTCTTCTTCTTTATTTACTTATGCATTTATATTTGTTCACAGGTATTGCAGCAGATTTCTTTTCTTCTGGACCTCAGAGTTCCAGACCCATGTTATCATCACAGTGCCTCATAAGCCACCAGTCATCATCATTGGTCCATGGCTGACCCTCCTATCTTCATTTATTTCTATAGTTATTGATCGATTAATTCATTGTTTACTATTAATAATAAAAACACCTATATACTCTCAGACTCCCCTATAATCTCACTGTAGAATAATTTTCACAATAGATCATGTTCATTAAATAGCCTCAGGGTGAATCATGGGTTATTCACATAATGCTCCCCCTCAATCTTATTTTATCATTGAATCCTGGCTGTCCTTTAGGATTATATTTCACGCTTTGAATTACATGGTCATTATCCTCTTGAAAATCCACTCAAAGAACTGTAACCGTGACTCACAAGGATCTCTGCTCCTGATTCAGAGAAAACTGTAGAACTGTGAGCGAGGCAGGAAGCTTCATCAATGAGAGAAGCCCACTCTAAGGAGGACAAAAGAAAGCAAATGATAAGAAGAATAAGATATTATCTCCATTGGCCTTTGCTTTCCACATTCCATTAACTTATTATTTAGATATTTATATGTAATATATTTATATTTTTGTCTTTAAAAAAAACAATTTCAAACTTAAGACAGACCCAGATCAATAAAATTAAATCTTACATATCAGTGTCTATATGATCTCAGAAGTAACATCACAATACCTCATATTTTCTGATATCTGTCTATAGGATCATTTCAACAGAGAGAATTGACTCGATTTCCCTTTGTGTGGGACCTCGGACTTCCAGACATGTATTATTTATCTTCCATGACTCATATGCCACCAGTCATCATCACTGGTCCAGAATTGACCCTCTTTTTCCTCATTAATTTACATTTGCTTATTGAGTAAGTCATAAATTCAGTAATAGTAATTTGTAAAAACTTAATATTCTGAAGCCCAAGACCAAGCCCTTGATATCCCTGGCATCTATCTAAAAAACCACTTGTCCCAGCAATTCCTCTTTTTCATGGAAAACCAGCATAATGCCTCATGCCAATCCCATTTCAACATTGGGCCACTGTCCACCATCCTGAATATATTTCACAATTTTAATTACATAGCCAATACCCTTCAATAAGCCACCCAAACCAAATAAGAACTTTAGCTCTTACTCACACTGGTCGCCACGCTCCTGATACATCAAGGCCACCACAGAGCTCGTGACCATGAAAGGAAGCTTCTCCATTTGGTGCTTCCTGTCTGAGAGGTATGAAGCACAGAAGACGATAAAAAGATAGAGACATCTATCAACTGATCCTTCACTCTTCCGTGTTTATTAATTTTCAAAATATTTATGTATTTTCTCATAACAATATAAACAACCACAAACTTGAGGACTACCCAGAGCGAAAGAACTGACATTAAATATCAGTGCCCCAATGTTCCTTAGGCAAAGTGGTAACATCCTTCCTAGATCCACTGATCTCTAAATGGACTCTTAAGTGTCTCCAAATTACATTGACAGTATTTCTTGCCTCATCACATATGTTCAGAGTTGAGCAATTCTTTACAATCTTCTTATTTAAGTAGTCATATGTTTGTCTCAGGGTTGTGGCAGTGATTCAATTATAATAATAGAATCAAAGTCCATGAACCCCAAGTGAAAGAACAGGATCCTGACATATTCTGAATCTGTTTGCAGGATCATTTCTATTGGGAATAGACTAGATTACTCTTTGTGTGGGACCTCAGCGTTCCAGACACGTATTCATCATCCATGACTCATACGCCACCAGTGGTCATCATCGATCCCAGATGGCCATCCTTTTATCACTTGTATCTACCTAATTTCATTGGTTAATTCATTAATTCACTAACAATAAATAAATGAGAGACCCAAATACAGCAATAAGATATCTGATTCTCTAATTCTCTATAGAACTATTTCCCAAGCATTAGAGCTTTTCTTTGACCTCAGTGTTTCAAAATGAACTACTCAGCATAATGCTTCATATTAATGATGTAGTGATGACTGGGTCACATTGGCTGTCTTGGAATATATTTCAGACTTTTTAAAAATGCAGTGAATACTCTTAAACAAACCCACAAAACCAAGAAAAGACCTTTGAGTATAACTCACATTATTATCTTTGCTTTGAACTCACGAGGCAACTACAGAACACAAATCGCTTAAATCGGCTCAAGGGATTCCATTCTGAGGAGCACAAGAGAACAGAAGATAAAAGGAAGGAGACATTATCTCCAACTGTCCCTCAGTTACACTATTCACTAAGTCAGTCATTTAAGTATTAACAAACTGAGTAATATCCACTTTGTTTTCCCTCAAGAAAATGAACATCAAACTTTTTACCTATCCAAACAAGAATATCCACTAGTATTTTTACTGTCTAGATTGTCCTTACTCATAAAATCCATCTTAATGGATGCCAGTGTTATATACATACAAATGCTGTTTCTTGCATCACCAAATATTTTCATAATATTACAATGTTTCACTCTCTTTATTATTCATATATTTGTTTGATTCCTATATAGATCCATTTATTAGAATGAAAATCTATGAGCATAAATTATCAAAGAAGAGATCAATGCATTTTCCCAACATCTATCTAGAGGAATATTTCCAATGGAGGGTATAGGCTAGATTTTTTGTGTGTTCAAATTAATCCAAGTTGACTTCCTTTTCATTATTATTTTCTACAACTGTTTATTGATTAATACAGCAAAAATAAATAATAATTTTAAAACTTTGATTCTCAGCAAAACAAGAACAAGAGTCTTGATTTACCTAACATCTGACTATAATCTCTTTCATGAATTATCCTCATTGTTTCATATACTGATTGGTCAATATAATATTTCATATCAATCCACATTTATCATTGGACCATAGTTGTCTTTTTTTATTACATGTCACACTTTTAATTACACAGTGAGTACCCTTTAAAAATCCATTCAAACTAAAGCAAGAACATTATTACACACGTGGGTCCCTTGCTCCTGATACACGAGGCCATCATAGAGCTCGTGATGACGGCACAACTGTTAGCTTGGTGTTTTCTTTCTGTGGAGTACAAAGCAGAGCAGAGGATAAAAAGAGTGGGACATCTGTCCACTGATCCTTCTTTTCTGCATTTCATTTATCATTGTTTAGGTATTTATGAATTTTCATAATGTTGATATATTTCCTCAGCAAAACAACCAACCACAAACTCAAGACTGACCCAAAGAAATAAAATTAACTATTATTATCAATGTCTGTATGTTCCTTAGGCAAAACGGTAACACCTTAAATCCACTGATATCACATTGGGTCATATGTGTACAAATTATATTTATATTATTTCTTGCCTCACCACAAATGCTAATGGTTGGGCAATTCTTCAACCTGCCACCTTTCTTCACATATTCATATATTTGTTTCATGGTTGGGTCATTGCTTTAATTACAGCAATGGAAGCAAATTCCATGAACCCGAAGTGAAAGAACAAGATCCCTGTATATTCCTCACGTCGACCTACAGGATCATTTCTAACAGGATTAGACCAGGTTACCCTTTGTGTGGGACCTCAGCGTTCCAGACACGTATTCATCATCCATGACTCATACGCCACCAGTGGTCATCATCGATCCCAGATTACCTTATCTTCATTCATTCAAATCTAGGTAATTTCATTGATTAATCCATCAGTTCACTAAATATAATTTCCAAAAATATAATTTTCCAATCCCAAGAACAAGAGCCTTGGTATGACTAATATCTGTCTATAGAATAATTTGTACATCATCAGATCTCTTTCCCTTCATCAACTACAACTTTTTATATACAGATGAGTCAATGTAATGCTTCCTATCAACTACATTTAACAATGGGCCATGATTGTCCTTTTTAAATTATATTTTACATTATTAAATACATTTGAGAATATCCACTCAAACCAAGACAAGAATTTTAACTATTACTCACATTTGTCTCCATCCTCCTAACTCCGCAGCAACCACAGATCTGACTGACAAGGGCTAACTGCTTCATTCAGCTCTCAAGAGTCCATTCTGAGGAGGACAAAGCAGAGCAGAAGATAAAAATAATTAGGCCTTATTCTCACTGATCCTTTTTCTGCACAATTAACCTAATCAAGCATTTAGGTGCATTTATGATTTGAGGGTAAGGATGATTTCATTTTCCCAAGAATATAAAATTGAACTTGCCCCTGAACCAGGAAAAGCATATTGACTTACTTATATTTTCCATATCATTTTAGTTCAAACCATTAATGCCCTATTTAATTCTTAACGACATTTGTTGTCATGTATATAAATATGTTAATGGTATTCCTTGCCTCGTCAAGTATTTTCATAAATGGACATTGCTTCATCTTCTTCATCTTTATATATTTAAATACTAGTTTGATTTTTTCTTGACCCATCTATAACAGAATCAAAATGTATAACACAAGACCAAAACCCTAGCCTGGAAGTGACACCTGGCTATGGGATAGTTCCCTACATAGGGAAGAAACTGGCCATCTCCCATTTCTCCCATGTGGGACCTCAGGGCTCTAGACACGCATTTTCATCATCCATGACTCATCCACAGCCAGCTGCCATATTGCCACAGGACTGAACCTCTCTCTCTTCCTTCATTTCAGCATCTGTTTATTGATTAATCCATTAACCAATAACAAAAGAAATATTTATGTTTGCCCCCCAAAAAAAACAAGAATAACAGCTTTCATATTTGTAACATCCATTTAGAGAATAATTTTCCTCAACAGTAGATCTTTCTCAAGAATCAACCTCAGTGTTTCTTTATGGATTACTCATATACAATGTTTCTTATAACCCTATTTTAACATAAGACCATGGTTGTTCTTCTTTGAATATGTTCCACATTTTCTAATGATAAAGACCCTTAAAAAGCCACTGAAATGGAGAGAAAAGCTTTTATCTATTGCTCACTTTGGTCTCTGATGCTAACGCACAGACAGGCAGTACCAGGGAGGACATCCAGGCCAGCTCCAGTGTGTCCTTCCTGGGGAGGGCAAACACAGAAGAGGTTAAAGTAAACGGAGACATTATCGCCAACTATTCTCACCTTCTGCATTTCCTTATTCAATGTTTACTGATTCATTAATTTTCTTTATGTTTCTTAATATTTTTCACTTAAAAAAAATGAACAATCCCAATCTTGAGACAGACTCGGCAACATAATTCACTATTATTTATCAGTGTCTATAGGATCTTCCTTTTAATTATTAATAGGCAACACTGTTTTCAATTTACGTTAGCATCATTTTTTTCCACACCACATATGTCTTAGTCAGGCAAAGTTTTAACCTCTTCTTCCTTTATTATTTATATATTTGTTTAGGGTTTCCATCATCGATTCAATTGTAATAACAGAATCATAAGAAAGAAAGAAAAAGAAAGAAAGAAAGAAAGAAAGAAAGAAAGAAAGGGAAGACCTGTATATCCCTGAAATCTCCCTCTAGGACCATATCCAAGAGAAGGTATGGAACATTGGACCTCAGAGTCCCAGAAGTACTCATCAGCCATGACTCAAACGCACCACTCTTCATCATTGGTCCAAGACTGACTTGCTTTTACTTCCTTCTCATCCACCTATTTTTATTGATTCATTCATCAAATTACTACTAATAATAATAAAATAAATACCCTAAACACATAAAAACAGAAGAAAAAAAAAAAGAAGTCCTTTGCATATCTCCAATTTCTATTGAGCATCTCTCCAAACACTTGGTCCCTTTCTTTAATTGACCTCAGAGTTTCATATATGGGTTAATCAACTTAACGGTTCATTTCAACACCATATTGCCCACTGGACCATGGTGGCCTTCTGACAATATTTCACACTTATTAGTAATACAGTGAATACATTAAACAAACTTCGCATAAGCGAGACAAGAACTGGATGATTACTCACTTTGGTGTCCACCACTCATCCCATGGAGGCAACCAGCAAGCTCCTTACTGGCGGCAGATGGCATAAATCACCAGGGGTAGGACCACTATGAGAAGGAAAAAGCAGAGAAGATAAAAATATTGAGATATTATCTACACTGTCCCTGAATTCCACTGTTTATTAAGTTGGTATTTAGGTTAGGGATTTGGGGTTATGTTTATATCAACTTCGCTATGGAAATGACAAATATTCAACTTCTACTAAACAAATACAAATCATTGACTATGACTTATATTGTCTATATTATCTTTAGACTAAGATATAATAGCCTTGAACCACTTTTTTTGTAATAGAATTCAGACTTTTCTATATATATTAATGGTATTTCTCGCTTCACTTCATGTATTCATAATTGGACAATGGTTCAACTTCTTCATCTTTATTGATTTTCATACTTGTTTAATGGCTCCGTGACTGATCCATTTATAATAAGAAAATCAAAATGCATGACTCTAGATAAAAAGGTCAAGATCCTTGTATATCCCTACATTCTATCTTCATGGTCATTTACAACAAAGGGAAGAGTCTAGATTTCTTTGATGTAGGACCTCAGAGTTCCAGACACGTATTGTTCATCACCCATGACTCATACATTACTAGTCATCATCGATCCAGCACTAACCCTCTTTTCTTCGTTCATTTCTACATTTGTATATTGATTTCTTTACCAATTTATTAAAAATAACAACCTGTAATTCTTAAAAACCCAAGGACAAGACCCTTAATATACCTAATATCTATCAATAGAATAATTTGTCACAGCAATACATCCCTTTCACTAATGATCCTCAGTGTTCCATATATGGATTACTTGATATAAGGCTTCACATCAATCTCATTTATCATTTGACCATCGATGTCCTTTTCTGATTATATTTCACACTTTCAATTATATACTTGAATTAGGACAATAGCTTCAACTATTACTCACATTGGTCTCTGCTCCTAACAGACAGAGGCAATCTTAGAGCTTGTGAACAAGGCAGATAACTCCATTCTGGGGAGTAGAAAGCAGATCAGATGATTGAAAGATTGACACATTGTATCCATGGAAGATTGCTTTGGGCATTAAATTGACTCAGGGCTTAGGTATTTACTAAATGTCATAATAGTTACATATTTTTCTCATGAAAAAATGAACAACCTCAATTCTGAGACAACCTAGAGCAATAAATTGACTCTTATTGAGGACTATGCAATCCGTACTGACACCTTATATTTTTTAAGGGGCATCAGTGTTTAAAATGCACAGCATTAGAATTTCTTTCTTCACCACATATCTTCTCAGTTGGAAAATGCTTCTATTTTTCCTTTTCAATTTATATAACTGGTTAATGATTGTCTCATTGATTCAGTTATAATAGTAGACTCAAAATCCATGAGCCCAAAGTAAAAGAATAGGATTCCTGACATCTTATCAATAAGATTACTTCCAACAGACTGAATAGACTCAATCTCTGTGTGTGTGACCTCAGGCTTCCAGGCACATATTATTCATCATCCATGACTCAAATGCCACCAGTTTGTCATCGTTGGTCCAGAATTGATCCTCTTTTTCTCCATTAATTTACATTTGTTTACTGATTAATTCATCAATTCACAAATCACAATTTTTTAAACCTGAAATTCTCAAAAGCCGAAGAACAATAGCCTGATATACCTAAAATCTCTCTTTAGAAGCCTGTTGCATCAATACTTCTCTGTCATTAATCCTTCTCTGTGTTTCCATATGTGAATTAGTCCATGTAATGCATCATATCAATCCCATTTTACCATCGGGTCACTGCTGGCCATCTCTGGATGTATTTCACAATACCCTTAAACAAACCAGCCAAACCAAGATAAAAACTTGGACTATTACTCACGTTGTCCTCCATGCTCCTAACACATCAAGGCCACAGGGCGCCAGTGACGATGGCAGAAAGCTTATCTCAACTCGGTATTTCCTTTCTGAGGAGTACAAAGCAGAGCAGATGAAAAAAGAGTGAGACATTTATCACCTGGTCCTTGCTTTCAGTCATGTAAGTACTCATTAATTTTCAAGCAACCTTGAGAAGGACCAAGAGCAATAAAACTGACTATATAATCAGCATCTTTATGGTCCTCAGCGACCATGGTAACGCCCTTGATCCTTTTAAGAGGTAGTGTTTTCAATATCTGTTAATCACATTTCCTTCCTCACCACTTATGCTCAGAGTTAGGCAATGCTTCACTTTTTTCCTCTTTATTTACTTGCGTTTTTGTCTGATGATTCTGTCATTGATTCAATTATGATAAAAGAATCAATATGTGTGAACCCAATGTTAAAGCATAAGATCCTCATGCTTTCCTGACACCTGTCGACAGGATCATTTCAACAGAGAATAGACTCGATTTCCCTCCGTGTGTGACCTCAGACTTCCAGACACGTATTATTCATCATTCATGACTCATACGCCACCAGTTGTCATCATTGGTCCAGGATTGGCCCTCTTTTTCTTCTTTCATTTCTAAAATGGGTTACTAATTAGTTCACCAATTCACAAATACTAGTAAAAATAATAACCCATAATTCTCAAAAACCCAAGAACGAGAACTTGATGTATCTCCTATCTCTCTATAGATGGATTTGTCACAATAGAGCTCTACCGTGAGTCATCCTCTGTGTGCCTCCGTGAATTAGTCAATGTAACACTTCATACTGATCCCATTTTATAATCCGGCCACAATTATCCTTCTCAAGTTACATTTCACACTTTTACATATACACTGACTACCCTTTAAAAGGGACTCCAACAAAGACAGGGACTCTCACTCACCATGTTCTCTATGTTCCTAACACATGGCGGCAACCACGGAGCTCAGGAGCATGGAAGAAACTTTCAATCAGCTCGTGGGCTTCTGACCTAAGAAATACAAAGCAGAGCAGACAGTAAAAGGATTTAGACATCCTGTCAATTGACCCTTGCCTTCCATGTTTCCTTTACTCATGATTGAGGTAGTCATTAATTTCATAATATTTATATATTTTCTCTTAACAAAATGAACAACTACAAACCTGAAAAAGGTGCAGATCAATAAAACTGACTAACACTTATCAGTATCTATACGTTTTAGCCAAAGAAGTAACACCCTATAGCCACGGTTTGCTTAATGAGCATCAGTGAATCCAAATATAGTAATAGGATTCCTTGCCTTGCAATATATGTCCTTAGTTTTCACAGCCTTACCCTTCTCTTTGATCATTTATATATTTGTTTAATGTTCTCATTTTTTTATTAATCATAACAGAATCTAAATCTATGACACCCCCCCCCAAACAGGAACAAGACCCTTGTATATTCCTGAGTTTGGTCTGTAGGATCATTTACAATGGAGGGAACTGACGAGATTTCTTTGTGCCTGGGTCCTCAGCATTCATTCATCATCAACGACTCATATACCTCCGGCTGTCATCATTGGTCCAGGACTGGCCTTCTTTTTCCTCATTTAATTTACACATTTGTTCTTAAATATTTCTTAAATTGCGTAATAGTAATAAAATGACTCACAGAACTCCTAGTACAAGACCCTTAAGTATTCCTGACATCCAACTATACAGTCATTGCCCACAGACTTTATCTCTTTCATTAATCAACCTTAGAGGTACACATATCCGTTAATCAACATAAGTTTCATATTGATCCCATAATTGGGCCATGGTTAACATCTTTGTTTCTATTTAACACTATTTTAAAATAACCCAGTGAATATTAGTAAATAAAACACCCAAACCACAAGAGCTCCAACTATTACTTACATCACCTCCGTGCTCCTAAAACACAGGGTTCCAGTATGACCGAAGTTTCAATCAGTTCAGGTGTGTCCGTTCTAGGGAGTAACAGGAAATGCAGAATGAAATGTGGAGGCCTTCTTTCTATCATTACACGTCTCCATGTCATGTTTCTGGTCACTTAGGCATCGGTAGTATTATTTATTTCTATTTCTCGTATATAAATGAACCACTCGAACTCACCACTGACTAACGGAAGAAGATCGACTATTACTTATCACTGCCTAGACCATTCTTACCCCAAAACGTAACTTTTGATTCAGTTAATGAACTTCAGAGGTTCCAAGTTTTATTTATAATAATTCTTGCCTCATATTTTCATAATTGGATGTGCTCCCCCTTCATTATCTTTATATATTTGCATATTCGTTTAGGCTTCCATTTATTCACTTATAATTTAAAAAAAAAAAAAATTCTGGAAGCGCCAAAGCCTGAGAACGTCTTCCTTGAGTATTAACGAAATTTAGCTGTAGGCTCACGCCCACAGATGTGACACTTATGTCCTTTTTGCAATGGACCTCAGTAGTCAAAAAAGTCTTGATCATGAAAGAGATTTCAGAATGCATTCCATCCCCATCACTGGTCAATGTTGACCCTCTTTCATATACTTTATATATTCTTCCTATAAATAAAAGGAACTCAGAGAAAATAAACCACAACTAAAACAGCAACTAGTACTTACCTCTCCCAGGCACTCCTTCCTCACCACGTGGATAACCTGCAGCTTCATCAATTTCCGACTGTTCATAGAACACCTGAAATACAAATTTAAGGAGCTATAAAAACAGGTCACATGGGCTTGGTCTGTTTTCAAGTCACCCCAAGTCATACTGAACCAAATTAATCGTAAACTTCGGTATCTCATCACTAGTTCAGGCCTGGCCTTGTTTGATCTTATTCATGTGTGTAACCAGGTAAGAAAAATTAGATGAATCTTAAACCTTTATTCATGTCACAATGTATTATTGAGGCTTTTTTACTTGTTTATTTGTTCTCTCATTAACTTTAATAATATTATAAACATCCTTGAATCTACCACCCTTACATCAACGCCACCAGTGGTGTTGCAAACATCTTCATGCTCCCTATCCTGCAGTGAAAAGGCTAGATCTTCTTTATAAAGGGTCCACAACTGAAGAACTGGATTCATTTAAATACTGGTTTTAAGTCACGTTCTTATCACAGGACCAGGCCTCACCCTCCTGTATTTATTAATAAATTTATTTATGTATTATTATGCCCATCTATTAATTTTTTTAAAAACCCAAAAACTATTTAAATAATTTTAAATTAAAAACTGTATGAACATTAAATGTAAAGAGTTTGTAAAATCCACACACTTGGAATCAAAGATGTAAATAAGTTGAAATTAAAAGGATGGGAGAATATATATATACAAACATCAAACATTAGCAGCTGGGGTGGAGTGATAATGCAAATATCAGAAAAGTCACCATGAAAACAAAAAATGCAAACAGAGAGAAAGAGGGATACTTTATAATGATAAAATCCAACAAGAAGATAAAAAATATAAAAAATTATAAACATATATGTACCTAAATAACAGAGACCCAAAATACATGAAGCAACAACTGACAAAGTTGAAGGGAGGAATAAACAATTAAAAAATAATTGTTGGAGACTTCAGTACCCCAGTTTCAACAACGGAGAGAACAACCAGGCAAAAGATCAGTAAGAGAATATGAGATTTGAACCACACGACAAACCAACTAGGTCTCTATCAAAAACTCAACCCAACAGAAGAAACATTCTTCTTAAGTGCATAATAGACCACACACTAGGCCATAAAGTAAATCACAATAAATTTAAAAGTGAATTTGCTGAACACAAGGGGGTGAAATCAGAAATAAAAGAAACTTAGGACATTCATAAATATGTGGAAAATAACTCCTAAATAACCAACAAGTTAAAGAATAAATCACAAGGAAAATTAGAAAATACTTTGAGATGAATGAAAATGAAGACACAACATATAAAAACATCAGGAATGCAAAAAAAAATGTATACGTACCTTTTAGTGTGCTATTTACTCAGATCGGAAAAGGATAAAAGCCACGAATTTTTTAAATATGACCATCAATTGTACAGAAGAAGAGGACTCGCAAACCTTATTTCAATCACATGCTCCTCACTGTCCTGTATGTCCTCAATTAACTAATTAATTTTAACAAATATTTAGATGTTTTAATGAATTATGAGCAAGATTATATTAATCTTTACCATGGGCCATGCCATTTCCTGTCATTGGCCTAAGGATTAAACTCATTTATTTATTAAATTAATTCAATTAATAAACTTTAATTAAGATAATGAACACCTGTGACTCCCTGAACAGAATAAAAGCTGGCTACTACCCAGGCAGTTAATAACCCAGAATTTTTCCTCAAGTGAACCTTGACAGAGAAGAATTAGATTTACATAAATCCTTTTCTTCATATTATATTCTCATCAATTTCCCTGTGCTTGGACTTATTTTAATTTTCATTCATTCATTAATGCATTAATGAGTTTAATTAACTATTCAGTTTTTATTCAAAATGAATAAATTTAACCATCCAGAAAAACAGAAGGGAAATGCTGTTGTGTGTATCTGCTTCTTATTCAAACTGATAAAAATCAAGATTTTTTTCTTAAAAGGGGCATCAGTTGAGTCAAACTGGATGAATCATGCCCAGTTTGCTCATCTTACATATTAATCTCACATATTAAGTTATTAACTTATTCATTCTTTCATTTGTAATGAGAAGATCAATATGTTTGTACAGAAACTCAAGACAATAGCACTGAGTAACTCGTAACTGTGTCCAGTTGGTCATTAACATACCTGACAACTGATTCTAAACTTTCTTAATGGAACTCGGTGAAGACAATTGGACTGTCTCATTATACAACCCTTTTTTTTGCCACTGGTTCATATTGGATCTCTTCAATGTAGTTAGTTAATTGAAATTATCAAAGATTTTTATCCTATTTCTTAATTCAAAAAAAAGAAAAACCTTACCAATCAGAAATAGCACAGAACGTGAACATCAAAAATCACAAACAGCCCTCCCCATATTCTTAAGTCTAAGGGTCAAAAGTCTCGGGAGTGGATCGATAATGATCCTTGTTTCATTACATAAGCTATAGTTTATTCCAAATTTGGTCCTGATTTTCTTCATTTATTCATACATTTGTTCTGTTGGCCATGCATTTATTAGCTGATAATATGCATTCAATATGAATGGAACTCAGAAATCCAAGAAAAAGATCCTTGGGTATCCCTAACATCTATTCATAGGATCATCTCCAACAGGGGACAATATACATGATTCCTCTGTGTTGGGCCTCAGAGTAATTGTTACTATTCATTATCCTTGACTCAAACACCACCAGTCCGCGTTATTGGTCCAGATTTCCCCCTTTTTCTTTATTTCACTAATAATAATAAAATATATACCCATGAACCAAAAAAAAAAAAAAAATCCAAATAGCTTTAACATTTCAATATAAAATCATTTTCCAAAGAGCTAAAGGGCTAGCATTCTTTCGTTAATTGACATCATTGCAGAATATACAGATTACTCAGTATACTTGCTTCACATCAATTCCATATTTATCATCAGTCCATGGTTGACATTCTATAACAAGAATTTTGACTCTTACGTACAGTCAGCTATATGCCCATAGACCACAAACTTCCTGATCACGGCATCTATGCTGTAGAATATGGAGCAGAATATTAAAGAGCATGAGATCCATTCCATCGAACCCATGCTCTCCCCCTTTAATTTTCTTAGACATTAGCATGTTTATTATATCAATCAATTCCTTTCTCTTCATAAAATGTACAACCTGGAATGCACCATTGATGCAGAGCAAGAACGTTGGCTGTCACATACATCCGACTATACAAGCCTTTCACAAAAATGTAACATCTGTGATCTATTCCAATAGGCAAAGGTGTAAACTCACAACCAACCTATAGCAAAGCCATTGACCATATATCTGCATGTGTGCTTACTTCTGACAAGTGTCCTATTATTTTTAATGAAACTCAGTGTTGTGTTTTAAATGTGGGATAATAATAATCCTTGTGCCATTGCATGTGTTCATAATGAGGCCATATTCTGACCAATGTCTCTTATTATTCATAGATAATGTGAATGTACATATACACACATACATATATAGTACAGTAAAATAATATCCATGAACCCACTGAAGATCAAGAACAAGTTACTTGAATACTCCTAACATCTCTCTCAGAGGTAACAGATTAGGTACTTTTTTCTAATGGACCTGAGCATTACACAAATATCCTAATCATAAGCCTTGGTCAAGATTGCATTCCATCACATCATGATTGGCTTTTTCATTTGAGTCTTTGCATATTCTTATGCTGCAATAATGAATAACCAGGAATGCACCACGTGATTCAAGAACTAGAATATTAAAAATTATTTCCAACTTCATACGTGCTCTTTTCTCCTCTAGTTAACAGACTGGATTGTTACTAAAACATTGAATTTACATGAACCATGGTGCAAACCTGAAGTAGGAAATTAAACAGCCACAAAACAAACTGAAATGGTCTCAAACTTTGTTTTTAATTATCCACATCTGCACTGAATGGGACTAATTTTATTCCTTGGTCCATAACATTTTCTCATCCTTGGTCTTCCTAAATTTTGTTTATGGATGTAGCCATTTATTCAATTTTAAAACAGAATTAGCACCCGTGAACAAATAACTCAAACACAGAACAGGGACCTTGGGTGTGACTTACTTTGAACTGCATGCTCCTCACCGACCAAGGTAGACTCCAAATCTTCATCACTACAGAACATCCAACGACCTATATACCAATTATGGGGAGAATAAAGCAAATGTTCAAATGAATGAAACAATGTAGATTTAGATTTTGTTTTAATGGATGTGAGATAAGAGGGATTAGATTAATAGTAAGCATAGATTCATGTCCCTTTCGGTCACCGAGCCAAGAATCGACCTCCTTTTATTCAAATAATTCAATAATTAATGTTTTATAAAATAATGAACAAACACCCTTGAATCCACCATATACAAAGAATAAGAGCTGAGCCACACACACACACGTCTCAATGCCTCCACCCATTCAGACTATAGCTCTGATCTGCTCTACCACTGACCCTTACCTATGCAAAAATGAATTCATGGAAATATGTGTTGCATGGCACATGCTCACCAAATGTCAATGTTCAATGCTATTTTTATTCATTCAGTCAGTCATTATTTAATTCACAAATTAGCTTGACTAGATATCAATTATTATTTTTTTAATTGACAGTATGTAATCTCCCAGAAACCCAGCAAAATTCTTTCTGCATATCTGTCTACATGCTCTTTATGCAGTCTGGTAAAGCCAAGATTGTTTAACAAATTGATAAGTCATTAAATTATTTATTCACTTACAGGCTAAAATCAAAATCTTTGTACACAACTCAAAACAGCATCACTAAATAACAGTAATATATGAACTCCTTATAAGAGCTAACAGACTCTATATTTTTGTAATGCAACTCAGTGAACACAATCAGGTCATTCTTGCTTGGCCATACTTGGCACTCTAAGTTACTTATGTACTATTTAATGAACCAACCCACCAGGAACCTAAGACAACCCAGAACACTGAGCACCGACAATCCATACATTCACCTTTAAATGTCTTCTCCTAAGGTATAAAATTTTGAAACATCTTTCATGGATATTGGGAATGGTGCTGGCTTCATTGTTTATGTTAATCAATGCTTGTCTGTTTTCCTTCCTTTCATACATTTATTTAATTATTCATGCACTGATCTCCTTATAATAATACAATCACTATCCATGAAATCTAAAAGTCCCCCCCCAGAAAATCCTTTCATATTACTAAAATCTCTAATAGCAGTAACAGACTAGATTTCTTTTTGTGTTGGGTTGCAAAATTCCAGACATATTATTCATCATCTATATTGTTTTATGGATTAATCCATTAATTTACTGATCATAACAAAATATATTTCCATAAATCAAAAAGCTCATAAACAAGATTCTTGAATATTCTTAACATCTGTCTATAGAATCTTTTCCCACAGAGCTAACAGACTAGATCTCTTTCTTTAATCTATCTCAGTGCTGAATATATGAATTAATCGTTCATTAGTCCATGCTTGGCATTCTATCATTATATTTCAGACCTTTAAATAATAGTGTCAATACCCTTCAGTAAACCATGCGAACAAGTAAGAACTTTGCCGACTACTTACATTGGTCTATACTCACAAAACAGAGTTCATCAGGAACACCTGGTCATGAAATCCATCTGTGGATGATAAGGAACAGGCATCATTCATTTCATTGATCATATGCTCTCTTACTTTAGTTTTCTTAGACCTAGATAGATATATCTATTTATTTTAATGGAAACCAACTTTCAAAACTACATTAACAAAATATCTGTTTCACAAGATATTTTGATAATTAGTCCATTTTGGTACTTTTCCTTTATTTATGTACATCTTCGTCTATTGATACTTTCACTGATTCATTATTCCATTCACATCACTGGTCCATGTTTGGCAATTTTTCTTTAATTTGTACATTTGTTTAAGATGCAACAATGAACAATCATCAGCTGCTCTTCCCACTCAACATCTAAAACACTAGCAATAACATATCTCAATGTGAAAGCTTTAAATATAAGTCTTAAATCTAATCCACAGATCTTTATCAATTAAGGAACGTTGTAAAAACTAGAGTGAAACTGAAAATGGAATAATGTGCAGCTATGGAAATGAATGGTAAAGCCTTGATCTCTTTTTAAATTGTTCTCCATTGTACTATATTGGTCTAATTAATATATAATCCCTGCTTCATAACACATCCTCATTATTGGCCCATGCTTGGCCTACTTTCCTTTCCTTAGCTTTTCCTCAATTTATTTATTTATACAACTTTACTGGTTTTCTAAAGGAGGAAACCACTAAAATTGACAAGCACCTGAAATAAAGACACTGACTACTCTCACATCTGTGTCTATGTTGGTTATGGACATGGTGACAGCCTTGTTCAATTTTTAATGGCCCACAGTATTTCAGACAGAGAATAATGATAATTATTGTTCTAATACATGAATTCATAATGAGACAGGACTTTAATAGATTGATCTATATTCATTTACATTGATATTTATATTTATTGATTCATTTATAATAAAATTGATATCCATGAACAACCTATCAAAGTCCAACAACAAGTTCCTTGACTATTCCTAACATCTGTCAATAGGCTTATTTTCAAGAGAGGAAACAGACAGGGTCTCTTTTTATAATGGACTTCCATGGAATATAAATATAATAATTAAACCTTAGTTTAGATTTTATTCCATTCATATCAGTGGTCCATACTTGATCCATTTTATCTAATTAGACATTCTATTAACAGTGAACATGAAGAATGTGCCACTTGATCTTAATATTGACTATTACTCTCAATTCATATGTGCTCCTTCCTCAAGGAGTTATCAGGCTAAATAAACAATTTATCAATACAAGGAAGTTTAAATGAACTATGAAAAAGCTAAAAAGCTCTGAAAATAAGGAAATTGGCATCAATCTTTATCTTTTTAAAGCTGTCCACCATTGTGCCAAATGGGATTAATTCTAATTCTTGGTTCATAACAGATTCTCATCCTTTGCCATTTTTTATTTTATTTATACCTGTAGCCATTTGACCATTTTCAATAGCACAGTGAATATCAATGAACACCCAACCAACAGCAAGAATGTGAGCATGACTTCTGTACCCACTTTCCACGCTCCTTACCCACCAAGGAAACAGCAAATACCACCATGCTCAGAGAAGAATTAATCAGCCAAGTGCATCAACTCTGGGAAGTACACAGCAGATACTAAAAAATTTGAAACAATCAAGATTCAGATTTTGTTTCCATAAATGTGAGAAATGATCAGATTAAAGAAATCTCAAACACTGGTTCACTACCCTCTCTATCACTGGCACAAGAAAGAACTTCCTTTTGTTTACGAATTACTTCAATTATTTATTTTATATAAACACTCTTAAATCCATCAACCAAATCAAAGAAAACAGCTAACTCTTAGACACAGCGGCCTCATGTATCCACTCAAACATATGATATCCTTGACATCTCTACAAGCACACGTTACCTTACCGAATTGGATTCATCTAATTCCTTGCTTTGTGGCACATTATTAAGAATGGTCAGTTCTTGACCATTTGTTAGTTGTTTGGTTAGTTATTCACATCAGTGCATAAAATAGCCTGTCCAACCATCTATTCTTTTTTAGGAAACCAAACAATATTTAATTTCCAAGTTACCCAGAACATAGATACTATTTGAATTCCTGCCTATATAGTTATTAACAAAACTGGTACAATCCAAGAATTCTTCCTTGAGAGGGACAAAATATGTATGGTATAGTCTAGGCTTGGCCCTTCTTTTCTAAATTTATACACAAAATTGTTTAGTTTTTAATAATTAATTAAATCATAAAATTACAAGCAATATCCCTGAAAGACAATAAGCTCCTGGAATAATGCTAACATTTTCCTATGGGATCATTTCCAAGAGAGTAAACAATCTAGATTTCTTTTAGTATTCAACCACGGAGTTCTAGACATGGGCTATTCATCATCTAGGAGCCACAGGCCAACAACCATCATCATTGGACCAGAATGGACACTTTTCTTCTTCATGAATATCTACATATTTTATTGACTAATCAATCAATTCACTGATAAGAATAAAAGAAATGTCTAAGAGCCATAAAAAAACAAGAAAAAGTCTTGAATAGCTCTAAAATCTGTTTAGAGAATCATATCATATAGACACTGATGTCTTTCTTTAATTACCCTTAATGATGCATATATGGATTACTCAACATATCCAAACTGTAATAATCACTAGAACAAATTGAATATACTCCTTGATATTCTTCACACTTGTAAATAATATAGCGAACACATTTAAAGCAGCCTCCAAACCAAGACAAGAACTTTGACCGTCACTCACATTGGGTGTCCATTCTCAGAACACAGTGGCACCCACAGAGCTCACGACCATGAGGATGTGTGCATCATCTTGGGTTCACCAATTCTGAAGAGTACAAAACCGAAAAGATTGATTAAAAGATTGAGATATTAAGTCCATCAGCCCCAGCATTCCACCATTCAATCAGTCATTTGGGCATTTACTAATTTGGGACAATATTTAATTATTTTTCTCTTAAGGAAAAAAAACACAGTCGAACTGGCACTGACACAGATGAACACATTGACTATTACTAATACTGTCTGTATCACCCTTAGGCAGAGAGGGTTGAACCACTGAACCATTCGGACGTCAGCATATTCAATATGCAAGTAATATTTCTTCCCTCACCACATATTTTCACAAATGGACAATGCTCCACCTTCTTCATTTATATTTGTATATTGATTATCTGATTGATCAGTTTATACCAACAAAATTCATAAACATGAAAACCAGGAACAAGGTCTTTATATATTCCTAACATCTGTCTATAGGATTCCTCTGTGTGGGACCTCAGTGTTCCAGACATGTATATTCATCAGCTGTGACTCATACACAACCAGCTGTCACCATTGACCTAGGGCTGACCCTCTTTTTCTGCCTACATTTTTACACTTGTTTACTGATTTATTCATCAGTTCACTAATAATAAAATAAATACCTCTGAATCATTACATACATTTATTTATTGCTTAATTCAACAAATCACTAATAATAATAAAATAAATTTCTATGAACCACAAAAAAACAAAACAAGACCCTTAAATATCTCTATTATCTGTCTATAGAATCATTTGCCACATTGAATATATCTCTATCATTCATCATCCGCAGTGTTGTGATATCAATAAATAAATATGTTATATGTCAATACCATATTTACAATTATGCCAAGGTTGGCCTTCTTTGATCATATTTAGAACCTTCTGAATATTACAATGAAAACCTGAAAACCACCCAAGTCAACACAAGAACTTTGACCATGACTCACATTGGCCTCCATTGGCCTCTCACATGGAGGCAACCGCAGAGGCGGTGAACACGGCAGGATGCTTGGATCGGCTGTGCTGTATCACCTCTGAGGAGAAGAGTACAAAGCAGAGCAGAGGATTGAAAAAGTGGAGACTTATCTCCATTGAAACTTGCATGCAACTTGACACTTCGTCAGTCATTTAGGCATTTCTTAATTAGGGGTATTATGAATATTTTCCTCTTAAGAAAAGGAGCATCATCAAACTTTCCACTGACCTCACCTACAATAAGAACACTGACTATTATAACTATATTTATCTACATCATCCTTGGCCAAAGAGGTAGCAATTTTGAATCATGTATTTCTTAACAGAAGTCAGTGGTCTCCATTTATATAAATGTTTTTTCTTGTCACTAACACATAATTTCATAATTAGCAGTGCTTTAACATCTTCAATTTAAATTTATTTATTTATATTTATTTTGATTCTTACATTGATGCGTTTATAATAGAATCAAATTCCATGAACACAAAGACAAGGGTAATAATCCTCACATCTGCCCAAAGGATCATGCCCTGCAGAAGCAACAGAAGTCCTTTCTCTTTGGACCTCAGACTTCCAGACATGTATATTCATCATCCCTGATTCATACGCCACCTGTGCTCATCATTGGTTCAGGCTTGACCCTCATGTTCATCATGCATTTCCATGTTGTTTAATTCATCAGTTCATCAACTCACTAATAATGAACTAAATACCTATGAATCACAACACCCCAGGAAAAATATCCATAACAAGCCCTCATATCAGCCTATAGAATCATTTGCCTCAGTGAATATATCTATTTCATTTTTCATCCACATTATTGAAAACGTCAGAAATCAACATGTCAATCCCATATTTATTACTAGGCCAAGGTTGGCCTTTTTCTTATATTTAATGCTTATTAAATATTACACTGAGTACCTTTAAAAAACTATCACCCAAACCAAGACAAGAACTTTGGTGATTACACACATTGGTCTCCGTGCTCCTAACATGGAGGCGACCACAAAGCTCATTACCGTGGCAGAACCCTTAAACCAGCCTGGGGATGTCCATCTGGGAAACACAAAGCAGAGGAGATGATGAAAAGATTGACATGTTGTGTCCAAGGTCCCCGCACTCCACTGTTCATTTAGTCAGTCACGTAAGCGTTTACTAACTTGGGGTACTAGATTTAATTTTCTCTTAGAAAATGAGCATTATTCTCTTAGAAAATGAACATTATCTACTGATTGAGAGCCATAAAACTGATTATTACTTATCATTACCAAGAACAAGAATATGGTTGATTACCTATAGTTGTCTATATCATCCTTAGTCAAAGAAATAACACCCTTAAACCATTTATTTCTTAATGAACTTTAGTATTTTCAATGTATACTAATGCACATATTTTCATACTTGGTCAATACTTAACCCTATCCAAATTTATGCATTTATATTTACTGATTGATTCCTTCACTTATGTATTTATAGTAATGGAACCAAAATCCATGGCACAAATATAAGAGTAAGATCCTTAAATGTTCATAATATCTTGCTACAGGATAGTTTTCAATAAGGCTTTCACATTGGACCTCTGACTTCCAGACACTTGTTATTCAGCATCCTTGACTCATATGCCAGAATCATCACCACTGGTCCAGGATTTGCCCTTTTTCTTTATTCAAATCTACCTTTGTTTGCTTATTAATTCATCAATTCACTGATAAAATACCTATGAATCTCAAAAACCTAGAACAAGAGCCGTGACTAATACTTCATTTCAATCCCATATTTATCACTGGGCAATGGTTGGTTTCTCTCAGTATTTCACACATTTGACAATCCAGTGCATACCCATTTTTTTTAAAAAAAGACCAAAGCTCTGATTATTACTTACATTGGTCTCTACGGTTCTAACATGTGGTGGTGACCACAGGGCTCGTGGCCGTGGAACAGGGTTTATCTCAGCTTGAAGGCATCCGTCCTAACGAGTTATAAGCAGAGAAGATAAAAATAGTCACAACTTCTCTCTTTACATTCTTGGTCTTTCCATTAAATTTACTCAATCATTCAGGTATTAATGTTTCATTATATATAGTATATATCCACAAAATATATATAATTGTATATATAAGAATATATTCACACAATATATGTATATATATAACAAAATGAACTACCTCAAATTTCTATTGATCAAGAGCCATAAAACTGATTATTATTTATCAGGATCTCTAAGATCCTTAGCCAAAGAAGTAACACCCGTGGATCCCTTTATTTCTTAAGAGACGGCAGCATTTATATTAATAGTGTGATAAAACACTTTACCTTCCTCGTAGTTATTGATTTATAGTATGTATCTGTTTAGTAGTTCTATCATTAAAACATTACAAAATAAAACAAAAATCCATGACTCCAGATAAAAAGACTTCTTTATATTCCTGTATTTGTCCATAACATCATTTCTGACACAAGGAAGAGATTAGATTTCTCCTTGTGTGGGACCTCAGAGCTTCACACACGTACATTTATCATCCTTGACTCATCCGTCACCAGTTGTCACCACTGGTCCAAGGCTGACCCTCTTCTTCATTCACATCCATACTTGTTCATTGATTAATATCAGTTCACTGATAATAATGATCAAATACCTATGAACCACAAAGCTCCAACAAAAGATCTTCCAAAATCCTTACAACTGTTTATAGAATAATTTACCACATCTAGAGATTGCTTTCATTAATCACCCTCAAAGTTTCATATAGGGATTAATCAATAACATACTTCATTGCCATTCCATGTTTGTTACTGGGCCAGGGTTGCCTTATTTGATTAGAGTTCACACTTTTAATAATACAATGAATATCCTTAAAAAAATCAAGCCTAGACCTTTGTACTCACGTAGGTCTCCATCCTCCTAAACACAGAGGCAAACTTAGGGCCCCTGAAATTAGCTTGGGTACTTCCCACCTGAGGAATAAAAATCAGAGCAGACAATTTCAAAAATCAGATATTGTCAACTAGATGCTTGCTTTCTGCATTTTAGTTATTCAATCATTTTGGCATTAGTTCCCTTTATATATATAAAATATATATTTCTCTTAACAAAACTTTTATATATATGCATTTCTCTTAACAAAACAACCTGAAATTTCAGGCTAACGCAGAGCTGTAACCTGGCCCTGACTACTGCTTCTCAGGAGCCCTGTAATCCTTAGCCAAAGAGGCAAAATTCTTAATGCATTTATTTCTCAATGGGAATCAGGGTTTTTAGTTTTTACTAATAATATTTATTTCAACACATAGATTCACGTTTGGAAAAGCTTTGCCTCCTTTGTGTTTTTTGACTTATATATTTGTTTAATGATTCTATAATTGAACTAATTATAATCATAAAATGGAAATCCACATTCCTAACATCTCCCCATAACATCTTTTCCAATAGAAGAACTAGGCTAGAATTTCTTTTGGACCTCTGACTTCCAGACACACACTATTCATCATAAATGACTCATACGTCACCAGTCCCCATCACTGGTCCACGCTCGCCTTCTTTTTCTTCATTCATTGCTATATCTGTTTATTGGTTAATTTACAAATAAACTGATCATACTAAAATATCTACTAATCACAAAAATCCCAAAACAATGCTTTGTATATCCACATATCTGTCTAAAGAATCATCTCCCACATGGATATATCACTTTCATTAATCAAGTTGGTATGTGCATGAATCAATAGAATGTTTCATATCAATTCTAGATTTATCACTGGGCCAAGATGGCCTTCTTTGATTATACCACTCACTTTAACTAATACAATAAATACCCTTGAAAAGAGAGAAGCATTCAATCTAAGATAAGAACTTCTGACTGTAACTCACAGCAGCCAGTCCACACCTGCTAACACCCGGGAGGCAGCCGCAGGGCTCAGGCCCGGGTGGAGTGATTTTGTTCAGCTCGGCTGGGTCCATTCTGCAGCTACAGAGCAGAGCAGATGGTAAAAGGATCAGACATTATCTCCACAGACCCCTGCTTTCCACATTCAATCCACTCAATCGTTTGGGCATTAATTAATGTTCCATTATATACGTGTGCATGTGGGGGTGTGTATGCATATATATCTTTACAAAATGAAAAGTCTCAAACTCAAGACAGATTCAGAGCAATAAAATTGATCATTACTTATCACTGTCTATATGACACTTGTCACCCTCTTCGTAGTTACTGATTTATACATTTGTGTAATGTTCCATACTACATTGATCCATTGATCCATTTATAATGATAAATCAAAACCCATGATCCAAATTAACTATCTTTCCATAGGATTATATCCAATAGAGAGAAGAGACTAGATCTCTCTTTGTGTGGGGCTCAGAGTTCCAGACACATATGTGCATCATCCACGACTCAAACACCACCATTCCTCATCACTGATCCGGGATGGGTGCTCTCTTACTGTATTTGTATCATACTGGTTTACTGATTAGTTCATGAATTCACTAATCACAGAAGAAATCAATACCTATGAATCACAAATAGCCAAGACCAAGGTCCTTGAATATAGATAATTTGTCTATAGATTAATTTCCCACAGAGCTTCAATTTCTTTCATTAATTGATGTCAGTATTTTATGTTTGGATTGATCAACATGTTTATATATCAATACCATGTTTATTACTGAGCTATAGTTGACCTTCATTGATTATGCAATAACACAGTGTTTACTCTTAAAAAACCACCCAACCAATACAATAACTTTGACCATGGCTCACATACATGTTTCTCCATGCTCCTAACATGAATAAACAGAGCTGTCAATCACGGCAGAAGGCTTTCTTCACCTGGCTGTGTCCATTCTGAGGAATACAAAGGAGAACAGATGACTCGAGGATTGCATTTAATCCATCCATCCCTACTTTCTGCATTTAATTTACTTAGTTGTTCAAGAAATTCATTTATTTATGGTAATATTTGTTTAACTCTTAATCAAATGAACAATGTTGAATTTGCCAATGACTCATAGCAAGAAAACAGGGTATTATTAAAACTTTATATCATCCTTTGCCAAAGGAATTATACTCTTGATCCATTTATCTTAACAGACTTCTGAATTTTCAATTTCTATTAATAGTACTTATTGCCTCAACACATAATCTGTTCAACTGGACAATGCTTTACTCTCTTAATTTCTTTTCAATTACAGATTTTTATCATGCCATTGATTCATAACTACACAATTAAAATTCAGGAACCACAAAAATCCCAAAAGCAAGATCCTTGGATATCATTAACATTTTCTAAAAATGATTATCAATTGGGCAGAATTACATTAATCATGATCCATGTTTCCTAACATGAGTTTTGCCCACTTTTAAGTAATTGGGTGAGTTATGAACACACACACGCATGCAGTCACTTCTATTACTATAATCAATGTCACTTTACTCACCCAAACTCAACCAGAACCCTGATGGCTCTAACATCTGTCCAGTGCCCCACAACATACCAGTTTCTTTATGGCTTATTATTTTTTAAGGAAACCAGTGAACAGAATTGCATTAATCAATCATAAATCTCATCATGTGAAATGTTCTCACCATTAGTCTAAGCACAGCCCTCTCTCATCTAGTTAACTGCTTGTTAATTTATTTAATTATGTAAATATTTTCCTTTTTAATTATAAAACTAACCACCGACTTGAAACAAGAACACTGATTATAATGTACACCTGCTGAGACGTTCCTTAACCAAAGGGATAAGAACCTTGATCTCTTTTAAGCGGTCTTTAATGCTTAGATGTAGTCACTGGCTGCTTCATAAAATGGCTCTAAATGAGCCCCACTCCCTGCAATTCACAGCCTTATTAAAATCTCCTTCCCCTGAGATTGGGCTTGTCCTGGGGATGCTTAAAAAGAATGGGATATGGCAAAAGTGATGGCAGGCCACTTATAAATGGCTGTGACTTCTGCCCATCCTGTTTGCCCTCTTGCTCACTGTGATGAAGCCAGCGGCCGGGCTGTGATGTGCCCCACGCGAAAGTGCAGAGGGCAGCCTCCAGCAGCCCTCAGGGAACTGCATCTTGCCACTAACCACTGAGGGAGCCTGAGCCAACTACAGCCTCAACCAACGAGTTAACTGCAACCTGCAGATGACCTTAAGCCAGGGTAGCCAGCTAAACCTCACCCAGATCCTGACCCAGGTAAAGGGTGTGGTAATTTGTGGCCCAGCAACAGATAACTAATACAGATACGGATTAATAATAATCATCGTTTTCATTAAAAATTCTCACAATTGGCCCATGCTTTTTCTTCATTTATATACCTATTTATTTTCTTATTGATTGATTCACTACCCATGAATCACAAATCCCAAAAAACAAGATTCTTGAATATTCCTAACATCTGGGGTTCATATCCCAAGATATGATGCGTATCTGGATTAAACATCATCCTTGGTTCATAACAGCACAAACTGATCATTAGGGCATGGTTAACATTCTTTTTCTTCATTAGTTTATACATTGGTTTATACTTTCATTGATTCACTACTGATAATAGAATCAATACTTAGGAATTATCAAAGCCCAAGAACAAAAGTCTGAACTCTCCTAACATCTGTCCCCAGATGAAATCAATGGCTCCCTGTGGGTAACAGAATCAGTTTTTTGTAGATTATTGGGTTAAACACTGTCCTCACCTCAAATCAATCCCATATTCTTCATTGATCAATGATTGATTTTCTTTCATTTACTTCACCCATATTTTAAAGATGTGACAATAAACAATTAACCCACCATTTTACTCCACATTTAAAACCCTGACAAGATTTTATATCTTTGAATGTGATCCTCCCACAGTGACTAAACAGAATGTATCTTTCTAAATAGCCTTTAAATCAACTGTGACTGAAAAATAAAATTGGATAATTAAGCAACTGTGAAAATGAACAAAAGTGGTCTCCTCGTTTCTTAATTGGCCACAAGTGTGCGAAATTGGTCCATGCATGACTTCCATTCCTTTCATTTGTTAAGTAGCAAATTATTCCTTTTCAATAATAGAGTCAACACCATGACAAATCACCAAACCAGAAGCAATTAGTTTGACTATCGCTTACAGAGGTTTCTACCCTCCTTATTCAACAAGATAACAGTCAATATCTTCCTCATTAGGGAATGACTGAATTAGCTATGGTGTGACCATTTTATGGAATGCAAAGCAAATGTAAGAAGAGGTAGATATATAGATAGATAATAGATAGATGGTCGTTATACAGATAGATGATAGACAGGTAGAAATAGATAAATAGAAATAGAGAGATAATAGAGATAGATGAGAGAGAAAAGAGAGAGATGAGTGAGTGAATGGATGGATATATGATAGATAGATAGATAGACAGATAGATAGACAGACAACCTAGATTCAAATTTTTTTAAAAACTTGAATTCAAGACCACAGTGATTAAGAACAAGCCTTGGTGCTTGTAATATCTTATATTTAATCCTTAAACGGCATACCTATAGATTGGTTGGTTGATTCAAAAATCGAATGCAATTACTATTAATAAACACCTTTGGAATCGACACTAGACAAAAGAGTAACCACCATGACTATTACCCGTATCTGTTTACGGGCCCTGAACCCAGTCAAGTAACAGCTAGATCTTCTTCCTAAATGAATATTGCTTTGGAACAATCAGAATACTTTGAATCCTGGATTCAAGCACATTCTCAAAATTCTCCATGCTTGTGCTGCCTGTATTTATGTAGGTATGTAGTTACACATGGAGGGATTTAATTACCTATAATACGTTTAAGAAACCGGCAGTGACAAAAGCACTAAAACCCAGAAAGGGAAAATATAAAATATAAATATATTCACATTCAAAAAATGGTAAGACCCTACATTGAGTTTCTCTATCTGGAGAGCAGCTGGGCAGAACAGGACCAGTCACTTTCCTTGTCCCCCTCCATGCCCATCACTGGTCCAGGCTTGGCTTTCTTTTAAGTAATTAACTGACATAGGAACTTATCCTTTGATTTAGTTATTATAATATCCTTAATATATGTGAACCCACAGAAACTGGACAATATCAATGCCTTCCATATGCTCATTAGGCACAGAAAACAGACAACCATTTTTTCTTGCTTTCTATTAAAACTTAGTGAAGATCACTGGACCGATCGTAACTGGTCGTGTGACGCATTCTCAACACAAGTCCATGTATAAGCCCCCTCTCAATTAGGTCGTTAACAAATAATTAATTTAGGAAAACTTCTTTACCCTTTTCTTAATAAAACAAAGTACAACAATCTCCACCACCACCACCCCAGGACAACATAAGCTTGAACATCCATTTCTCTAAACGCTCTTCCCCCAAAAAGGTCAGCTTTGATCAACTGACTTCACTGGAAGCCAGGACTTCAGAAGCGTACTAATAATGATTCTTGTTGCATCACATATTTGGACTGGGAATAGCCCATTTCTCTCTATTCATTTATACATTTATTTATTTATCTGTGGTCCGATTTACTGACAATGATACAATCCATACAGAAACCCAAAAATAAACTCCTGAATATTTTAGACTCCTGGACAAGCTTACTTACCATAGAGAAAATAAAACGGAATATTTCTGTATGGGACCTCAGAGTTATAGAGTTTAATCAAAGTCTTTGATTCAGACACCCCAGGGTACTCATCACTGATCCAGGCTAAACAGTCTTTTTTTCATTTATGCCTTTCTTATTGATTCATTCATTAATTCATGAATAGTAAAAAAGTCAATATCCATGAATCTAAAAAAAAAAAGATCCTTGACTATGACCAAGGTCTGTTTTTAAGCTGTTTTCCTATAGCGCTAATAGACGAGATCTCCTCTTGCCACGGCCCTCAGTGAGACACCTGCAGATCAATCAACATCCCCACTTCATATCCATACCCTATTTACTGCTGATTCAAGCTTATTCCTCTTTCATTTAGTTTGTCCATATTATCAGATGGTAAATAAACAACCAGAAACCCAACACCTTTCTTCACAACTATCTTCCATCCCTCAATGAGGAGCTGTCCAATTGAACTTTGTGTGAGGATGGAAATGTTCTGTGGTCACGTGCAGCTACTAAATACTTGAAATGTGGCTAGTGCAACTAGGAACTGAACGTTTATTTAATTCTAATTAATTTAAATTTAAATAGCCACCAGTGGTAACCACATGGTACAGCGCAGTCTTAAGTTTTATTATTTCTTATTACCGGAGCAATGTGTCAATCAAATGCAGTGCAAAAATAAGATGGATTATTAATTAGCTCTGTAAATGAAAAAAAAAAACTGTCCTTCACCTTTTTTTAACCACAATTGCACTGCAGTGGATTAATCACAATTCAATGTCATAATGCATTCGTACCCTTGGTCTATGCATAGCTTAACTTTAATAATTCGGTAAAAAAAATCAGTAAACACTAATGAAAAATTCACCCAAATTGAGAGTAACTTTAGACAGTTCTTCCTTCAGTATTAAGGATCCTTACCAACAGAAGCCAACGCTAGCATCTTCCTCTGCAGACTGGTCAGGTCAGCCGTGGTTTCCTTCTGTGGAGTCAAAAGGACAAACAACCCAGATTTAATTTATTTAAAGAATATTAGTTGTGTTGTGTCAAGTAGAACCATAAAATTAATTCAAGTCCTATTTCATCATTGACCCAAAAATAGCACTCCTTTTTTAGGTAGTGGCTTATTCAACTATCAATGTTAAATAATATCAGGTACACCATTGAATCAATCACTCAAAAATAAGAACTACGACAATTGCAAACATCTGTGTGCAGCTCCCAACCAACCTGGCAAGAAATTAGATAATCTTTTTTTTTTAAGGGCCCCGTCTTTGGTTGAAATGGTTGAATTTCAATTTCTGATCCATGGCATATTCTCACCATTTGTCTGCACTTGACCCTGATTATATATTAATTAAATCATTCATCCTTTTATTCTTTTGTGAAATGACTCATGGGATAATTTGATCATATATTAACATATACTAAAAAAATTGACACACACACACAAAACAACAGTAAACCCATGAATAACGAGAATGAAAACTCTCTTCTCATGTCCATATGCCCAGATCCAAACTGGGAGAGAACATCAGAAAGGTGGACAAAATTGAATCCTTATTCTAACGTCAAAACACATGCTTCAACAGACCATGCTTTGCTCTCTTTTCAAAGAACTGACTGCAAATAAGGATTTATTTGTCCACATGTGACAATTCATTAATATCTGGGAGTTAACTAACACTGGTCAAAAACCTTGGATAATAATATGTCTCCATATGTCCATTACACTACCCACAGGGAATAAAAATCTAGATACTTTTTCTATTTGTTAATAAAAGTCAGTGAACAAGACTGAATTAATAACTCTTTTCATAAGGCACATTCTTAAGATCAACAAGGCTCACTCTATTTTCCAATTTAATAACTATTTAATCAATGACTTATTTATGTAAAGGTTTTCCCTTCTCTAAATAAAAATAACCACAAACAAACAACCACCTGTATCAAACAATAATACTGAGTTTTACATATGTCTCTCCACAAGCTCTTTCCACAAAGGGCTAACAGTCTTTATCAATACAATTTACTTTCATTACATACTCTCATAACTGGTCCCTGACCAGCCCTCTTTTTATATTCACCCACTTACACATTTCTTTATTTATTCATGTATTGAGTCACTTACAACAATTCAGTCTACATTCATAAACTGTGAGAGAACATGAATGACATACCTGAACGTTCTCAACTTCTTCTATCACCTCATTTCCATAGAGGCAAGAGGCAGATGTCTTTTTATAAGGGACCTCAGAGTTCCAGACAGGGTTTAATCAAAATATTTGATTCAGACACCCTCCAATCTCATCATTGGTCCAAGCCTAGCTCTCTTATTCTTCATTCATTTATACCTTCATAATTCCTTCAATCACAACTCCCCAAAACCTCCTTCCCATGACCCAGAGCTCACACTTTCAGACACGGAAGCTTCCCGCGCTTTCAGTGCTGCTCGTGTGGAAAAATCCACAAACCCTTCCTCCTCTCTGTGCCATCAGCACGCACGGTCTATGATGGTGCTGCTTGCATTTAATTTGTCCACTTTGAAACATGGTATAATGCACAACAAAAACACCACAACAGTATCCCACAGCTAGAGCACAAACAATCTGTACCACCTTCCAAGAGCCTCCCCTAACAGTTAACAGCCTGGATCTCTACCAATACAGGAATATTTAACTCAACAGCAGTTCAGAAATAAGATAGAACATCAAACTGTTCTGGAAAAGAGTCCAATTCTTCTCATCTTTTTAAAAAATGACTCTCAGTTGTGTTGGAGTGGGTTATTCCTACTTCTTGTTTGATAGCCCAGTCCCGTTACTTGTCTATCCTTAACGCACTTGGATTTTATCTCGGTGCATACAGCCTTTCATTCCACTGAAATCCTTCAGCGGCCACACCTGCACAAACCTGTGCACAGGAACAGGAATTCTGACTGTTACATTGGTCTCCGTGCTCCGTATCCACAGAAGAAACAGCCACGATCTTCATCACTGAAAGCGTGTTCATTCTGGAGGAAAACGCAGATTTTTAAAAGAATCGACAGTGTAATTGTAGATTTGTTAATGAAAGTTAGCTCTGCATATTAGATTAATCATGAATATTGGTTTGTGTCTCATCGTCATCATCAGTATCCCATTCATGTACTGACCTGCTCAATTTTTAGTGTGAAATAATGCAATGAACACCTTTTAATCTATCACCCAACACAAAAAGAGCTAGATACAGCTATTACTATCACCTGTTTACGTAACTTTACCAAAGAGCAAAAACTTATGCAAAATTGGGATGAATTTTAATCCTGTTTCATGATCCTATCTAACCAGTGGGCCACACTGAACTTTAATCCATGTATTTATTGATAAAAATTGATAATAAAGTATTGATTCATTTATTTAAATGAATTAATTATAATAAAGTATTGGTTCATTTATTCATTTATCTATATGAATTAATTATAAATTATTGATCCATTGATTTAATGACCCTTAAAATAATTTATTCCTTTTTTCTAAAGAAACACAAAATAGTAAAGCCACTTGCTACCCAAAACTAAATACTATGGCCTGAAACCGTCTGTTTCAGCCCTGTGTGTGATGATGGAACTTTCTGCAATGACGGAAACATTCTCCATCAGCACTGCCCAACATGCCCGGCACCGGCTACGTGTGGCTCATGAGCACATCTGTGGAACTGAATTTTTCTTTTTAACTAATTTTAACTTCAATGCTAATGGCTAGATGTGGCAAGAAAGCGGGGGCTGTGTGATCCTTACCTGAAGGAGGACACTAGGTCTTTGTCTTTAATGAGCCTCAGTGGGGTAGAACAGTAAACAGTGCCAACTACGCCCCCCGGTACACCACATATGCAACTCACTGGCCCATGGCTCGCCATCTTTTCAACAGCGGATTGAGACAGGAAATTACTTTTTCACTCACATGCATAATAGCACTGATATCCATGAACCCCAAGGACACTGGAAAAGAACCCTGGCAAACATCTACCCATTCACTTATTTACTCACAGAACTCATCAACTAACTGCATTTACCTTTTTCTTCTTAAATAAAAATCAGTGTTAGATTAACATCCTCAATGTTTGGTTATTCATTGGCATTTTCCGAGTTTCTAATTATCTAATATTAGTACTTTATTTATTATTAATTATATTAAATTGTTTATATAATAAGTTATATTAATGTGTTTATTGTATTGATTTATGACATTAAGTTATTGTTGAATATATATTTATAGAATGGATTATTATTGATTATATTAAATATTATTATGTAAAATGCATTATGTAATTACGTAAGAGTCTCGTCCCTCTTAAAAATGAAACAAGCCACCAGCAACTCACCACCAACCCAGAACGATAACATTAATGCCCATATATAGCTGTCTATTCCTTCCCCAAAGGGGGAGCAGTATTAATCGATTTATTCATTTGAACATAAGATTTCAGAAATGTATTGACAATAATCCTCGATTCATTAGCTTCTCCCATAATTTGATGAGGTGCAGCCCACTTTGTTTTTGCTTACTCATACTTTATTTACTCATGCATTGATTGATTTATAAGACAATCTAGACCCAGGAAAAACAAAAGACCAAGATCACAATCCCTGAATATTTCTGATTTCCTCTTTATGCCCATTTTCCATACATGCAATCACTACGTCACTCCTGCAAAGGACCTCAGAGTTACAGGCAGGGTTTAATCAAAATAGTTTATTCAGATGCCCCACAAGGACTCATCGTTGATCCATACCTGGCATTCTACGCCTTCATCCAATTATATTGTTCTTGATTAGTCACTGACTCACTAATTATAGTAGAATCAATGGCCATGAATTAGAGAAGAAAAAAAAGATCCTTGAAGGTCTGAATATTCCTGTAAAAGCCCACTTTCCACAGAGATAGAGGACTAGAGCTCTTTGTGTAATGCACCTCAGTCCTCAGGTATAAATGAATCCATTTCCTTCCATATCATCAATCATTGCTCTATGCTTGGGCCTCATCTACCCAAGTGGGCCACATGTGAGATGTGGTACAATGGACAACCAGGAACAGCCATCCCATGTGCAACTAAGGCAAAGACAAGTTCTGCCATTTTCTTTGAATCCCTCTCCCTTAATGGGTTAGCTGTCTACAATATCAATAGGTTGGTGTTTAAATCCACTGCAGTGAAAAAATAAAATCCAATATTAAACCATTCTGGAAATGCCTTCCATTTTTTTTTGTCCTAATGAATTCAGTTGTGCTTAACTGGATTAATCATACTTACTTCATAACATAGTTCCACCGTGGGTCAATGCATGGCGATCTCTGAATTGTTCATGTAGGTGGGCATTTATTCTTTCTCTATAATTCAGTGAATACCCATGAACAAAACCCAAAGCATGAACTTTGATTATACCTTACATTGACCTGGTCTCTCCTTACCCCCAGAGGTAACAGGCAATATCTTCATTGTGAGATGATAATGGTGTGCTCATTCTAAGAAATAAAAAGCAAATTTTAAAAAGAATCAGCTTACATTTAACTTCTTCCAAATGAAACATTCTTGTGCAGTAATCAGTTTAACCATAAATCTTGGTTCATGTCATATTCTCAACATTTGGGAAGAGAGAAAACTACTTTTAACTGTATCAACTAAGGTAATTTTCTGTTTTAAATAATATAATGAACACCTTGAACCCAACAGTAAACACAAGAAAAAGAACTATTATTAGGAACATCTGTCTATACTTGCTATCCACATAGGTGAGGCCATAGTCATCTTTCTTATTAGACTTTGTGCAGAATTGGATGCATCAGATTCAATACATGCAACAATCTCACCAATGGGGAAAGCCTGACTCTTCCTAATATATTTACTCACTAACTAACTTATTTACTCCTGTAATGAGACTATCCCGTCATTTTTCGAAAAGAAATTCAAAATGGTGGAAGGCTAAACAACCCCGTAAAACAGAACTGAAATACTATTACTCATAAATGTCTTTATGCACTACCAGAAAGGTCTAGAGCTCTTTGTCTTCTTAGGGACGTAAGTTGTGCAAAGCACATATGTCCACTGCATGCTTCAAATGGGTGCATTATTTGCTGACTTTAAAAGAAAACTGACTGAGATATAAATTCACGTATTTCTTCACTTTCAATTACACTTCAGTTATCTGTGAGCCCACAGACACCAGATAAATTCCCCTGAATAATAGTTAACATTTGTCCTTAGGCCATTACTCAAAAGAAAAGCCAACTGTCTCCTTTTATGTTTGTTTGCTTATAAAATTCCATTTTAAAGGACTCCTTTAATCATAAGTGTGGTCGACTAAAAGTCTGATCATTGCTTCATGTTTGCCTTCCTCTCAGTTACACTGTCATTCAATCAACTATTGACCTATCCTTAATAAAACGATCTATCAGCAACCCACAGACAACACAGAACACAGTGACTCTTGTATGCAAATGACCACATGCTCCAAGAGCCATGAGTATTGATTTATTGCAACTGAGAATCTCAGAATTGTTTGAATAGTAATTCACATCTCATTACATGCCTTAAAAACCAGTGTATGGCCTTCATTCATTGACACATTTCTTTATGCACAGACTGATTTATCATTCATAAACCACAAAAGCCTAAGAACAAGGAGTTGGAGTCTTGTTTTCCCACAAAGAGAATAACTAGGTGTCTGTTCATAATGGACCTCAGAGTTTCAGATGGGTTTAATCAAGGTCTTTGTTTCAGAAACCCCATGACGCTCATCACTGGTCCATGCTAGGCATGGTTGGGTTTTTCTTTTCCCCATTTATTGATGAATTTGTCTATTCACAAACAATAATACAGTCATAAAATTCCAAAACCAAAATCCTTGAATTTTAGGCTTTTGTCCCATAGAGCTAATAGACGACATTTTTTTTTGCCATGGCCCTCAAAGTTTCACCCATGCAGCAGTCAATGCCCCTGCTTCGCACCCTAGCTGCATTCAGCCTTGTTCTTCTGTGGCCTCTTGTATTTTACTCTGCCACTTGTTAAGGAGCACTCAACGAAAAGTGATAAAACCACCATCTCTACCACTTCTGAAGCACTCACAGCTTCCATATTCTTACGGGCTGACCCAAAAAGAGCCAACAACCGAGATCTCTACCCATTTGGGAATGCTTCAAGTGAGTTTGCTACCAAATAAAAAAGAATATTAAGCTGCTCCAAAAATAAAAGAAATAGCTTCTATCTTCTTGTAAAACCACCTCAGTTGTGCTTGTGTAGATTAAACACAATTTTTTGTTCATAACAGATTTACATCATGGATCCATACTTGGAGTTTTTAATTTATTTTATGTAGGAAGACATCCATTATTTTGAAAGACCTCAGTGAACACCCACGGGAGAAACATCCAAAGAACATGAACTAAGTGACTTACTTGGATTAGTCTCGGTGCTCCTTGCTCACGACGGTATTTCTGTTTAAGAAAATGATTAAATTGGCTGTCCTGCGTTTTATGTCCTGTGGGGAGGAAAAAGCAGATTTACAATGGATTCAGATTTTTTGATGGATATTAGTCAGGCAGAACTAGATAACAATAAACCTTGGCCCAAGAATGCAATATTTTTATCATTACTAATTAATTCAATATTGAAGGTTTAATTTTAAATAATATGAAAAACACTGTCAAGCCCAGCCTCCAGCACAAGCATAAGTTCTACAGTAATTAAAAATATCTGCCTACATATTTCCTGCACATAGAGGTAAGAAACTACTTTTTCATGGCTCTTACTCAGAAAGAATTAGATAAATTTAAATCCTTATTTCACAGCATAGTCTCAACACGGTCTAAAAACGGCCCTACTGTATATATTCACATAATATTTGATCAACTAGTCACATAATTTGAAAACTGCAACCCAGACCTCAAATACTTTTTGTGTGCTCCTGACCACAGTGCCTCATCCAGGAGATAATTCCTAATTTCTACAGAGAATATAGGCTGGCTCTGTTTTTTAATGGACCTCAGAATGACAAACTGAGGGCTTAATCAAATATAGTGATTCAGACACCTCCACAGAACTCATCATTGATCCTGGTTTGGCTTTCAAGTTTCCTTCATTTATAGCTTCTTTAACTGGTGAATTCATTCACAGAACAATAATAATATAAACAACCTTTAATGACAAAACCAAGAAGAAAAGCTCTGCCTATTGCTCCCTTTTGCACAGAACAGATAAACTAGATTACTTTCTACAATGAGCCTCTGTTTTGCATATATGGGTTAGTGAGTAGCCCAACTTCACATTGATTCCATAGTCTATCCTTCTTTCCTTTAATTGGTCCATCTGTGAACACTGGTGTAATCAATACCCCGGGACCTCCCATCTTAGCCCGCAATTGAGAAAACTGACATCTGCTCTGTTCCCAGAGTTGGAAAATGAGTTCCCACCTCAAAGAGAAAGCAAATCAGATCCTTGTCAGGGAGGGCATGGATGAAGCAACTGTGGCCAAAGCACGAGATGGAAAGCTGAAGCACTCTGAACATACGTGAAATGCCCTCAACTCTTCAGTAATGACCCTCACCTTTGCTAAGCTGGATTAACTTTTAGTTCATGATGCATTCATCACGGGTCCATGACTGACACTCCCAAAGTTTACGCGTGGTTTAACCATTTATTTTATTGAAGTAATTTGGTGGGCTCCCACGGCTGACCCCCGCCCAAGAGCGGACATCCACTCGGACACTTACATGGGTCTTTCTGCTCCGTGGCCACTGATTCATCAGCCAAAGTCTTCATGACTGGAGCTTGAGTAAATCAGCTGTGCGGTTTTCATTCCATCGACAAAAAAAGCATATTTTAAAAAACAATGAACACAGAGTTAGTTTTTTTTTAAGTAACGTTTGTCAGGATGATGAGATTAATCATAACCCCTACTCGAGGTCATGTTCTCATCATTTTACCAACAAGCGCACACTTTTTTATTTATTCACTTATGTAAATTTCACTATTAAATAATATGGATATTGTTGAATCCAACCCTCAACCAAAAATAGGAACAATTAGAGATATCTAACTTAGCTTACTACCCACACAGGGAAAGCAAAGAACTTTGATTGGACTTTGTATATGAAGAATTGAATATATTTAATCTGTGGTTCATGGCACAATCTCATCAATAATCCACTGTATATATTTACGGATTCATTCACTTGGTTGCTAATTTTATTATTCAGGGAATAATAAAATTTATTTTAGAAAACTGAGAGTGGATAAACTAACAACCTAGAACTGAAATACCTTGACTTGTAAAGTTCTACAGGTACTTTTCATAAAATGGAAAGAGCCTAGAATTTTCCACAGACTATTTGTGGTGCAAAACAAGATCAATCAGCATTCTCATATCATAACATATACTCCTAATTGGTGCGTGGTTTGCTGACTTTAACAAAATTGAGATATAAAATTATGCATTCTTTCTCTTATAAAAAGACATCAGTGCCTGTGAGCTCACAGGCATGAAGAAGACCCTAAACAATGCGTATATTTGTTACTTTAAAAAAAAAAAAATGTTTTAAGAAAAATAAGTTAAAAGATTGGATTAATTACAAGTGTTTTCATATAAAATATTCTCATTACTGGTCTCTGCTTGGCTCTCAATTATGTGGCTATTTAGCCAACTATTTATTTATGCAAATGTTTTTCCAATTCCTTCATAAAACAATCAGCAACCCACCAGCAACACAGAAGAGAAACATTGACTCTTATGTACAAATGACCACATGTTCTTTACATGGCGGTAAGAGGCTTGCCTATTAATTTATTGGGTGTCAAAGTCTCAAAAAGATTTTAACAATAATCCATGTTGCATTACATATATTCCTAATAGGTACATGGCTTGACCTCTTGTTTTTTTATTCATTGAGAGATTTCTTTATTACTGGGCTCATTTTATAATAAAAATACAATCCATCCCCAAGAACCACGAAAGCCAAGGACAAGGCTCATTTCTCACAGAGAGAATAACTATGTGCCCCTTTATAATGGACCTCAGAGTTACAGATGGGTGTAATCAAAATACTTATTTCAGATACCCCATGGTACTCATCATTGATCCACGTGATAACTACACGATCACAAAATTCCAGGAGTAAGATTTCCCACATAGCTTTTTCCACCTCGAGCTAAGAGACAAGACCTCCTTTTGCAATGGTCCTTAGAGACCACGTGTGGATCACCTAACGTGCCTGCATCACACTACATCCACACTCATCGTTGGTCCTTCTGCGGGCCTCTTTTCTTTATTGGCCCATGTTTTAAAGGTGGTTCAAGAAAAAGCAGTAAAACCACCATCTTCCACCACCTCTGAAACCCTCACAATATCTTCCATATGCTTACAGAGAGATCAGGCGGGCCTATACCAATATAAGAATGTTTAAATTACTTATGGTGAAAAAGAAAATAAAATCTTAAACAGTTCTGAATAGGAATGAAATGCCTACTAATAGGTACATGGCTGGACCGCAACTCAGCTGTGCCAAATTAAACATAACTTTCGGTTCCTAAAACATTCCCATCACTGATAAATGCTTGTGCGTGTGTTTTATTTTTTAATTTCTTTTATGTATGTAGACATTTATTTCTCTGAAATACTTCACTGAACAAAGCATCCCAACCAAGGACATGAACTTTGGCCCTTACTTACATTTGCCTCTTTGTTCTTAACCATGGGGCTGACTGCCAAGATTTCCTTTCTCAGGAAATGAATAAATCAACTGTCCTGTGAGCATTCTGTGGAGGAAAAAGCAGATTTAGCCTAGAGTTTTTGAATGGACATTAGCTATGTAGATCCAGATAACAAACTTTGGCCCAATAATATAATTTTTTAATTAATCCAATATTTTATATTTAATATTAAATAATGTAATAACCACTGTGGAATCAACCATCCAACACAGAGTAAGATCTATGGCTGTAACAGCTATCTACATATATGAACATCCTACCCATATAGGTGAGAGGCTACTCTTTAACGGGCCTGACTGATACAGAAGTAGGTATCATAGAGCCTATTTGCCGGCACGTTCTCCCCCTGGTCCAGGACGTGCCCTGCTGCGCATGCTTTGATGTGTCCTTACATTATTCTCTATGCTGTATGCCCTGCACTCCTTAGACACAGAACTTACAACCAAGTGCTTCATCAGAGATGGATTAAATCAGCCATGAGGTGTTCACCTTATTTTTTAAAAATTGAAAATACAATGAAGCAGTAGAGATTTGGATTATTTTTCATTGACATTTGTCAAGACTAGATTAATCATAAACCCTAGTTCATGTCAGTCTCCTCATTGTCCCAAGAATGACGCACCATTTATTTATTCACTCTTTCAACTTTATTTTTAAATAATACAGTGAACACCACCAAATCCACCAAGAACAAGGTCTATTACAAATACCTTTATAATTTACCAGATTTAACAGAATAAATGATCATTTTAATGGATGTTACTTTTGCTTTGTGGCACATTCTCCGTGATGACCCACGCTTGATTCTACTTTATGTGCTCATTTATTCATTCACTTAATCATTTACTTAATTACTCATAGAATGATCTACCCATGTTTATTATGTAAAGAAAAGCAAAATGGTAAACCAGCCAATAATCCAGAACTGAAATATTATGTGCAACAATCTGCATGCACTTTATCAAAAATGGGATGAACCCAGGTATAGTCTTTTTTTACGATCAGAAATAATAAAAAAACTAAACAATTATCATTGTCCCTTACGACATGTTCATCATTGATCTGTGCTTTGTCTTCTTTTAAATAATTGAATAAAATAGGACTCCAATCATTCAATTATAATACATCAATATCAGTGAATTTAAAGATGCTAAAAATAAATCCTGAATAATATTAACATGTCTATATATTCATCAGTCACAGAAATAGCTACTAGATCACTAACATAAATGTTAGTGAACACAATCTGATCAATCATAGCTTTTTTCAAATAATACATTGTCAACGTTTGTCCATAATTGTTCCTTATTCAGTTAGATATACACTAATTCAATTATCCATTTATGTAAATTTTTTCTCTTCTGCTAAAAATGAACAAACAAGCAAACAAAAAACTCCAGCTATTCACCAACAACATTGCCTCCTACATACAGTGACCTTCCCATATTCCTTACTCAAAGTGTAAAGGCGTTTATTTATTTCAGTGGAACTCAGAACTTCCTAACTACAAGAACCCCAATCCTTCTTTCACTGCACAGTCTCATGATTGGTGTGAGCACGGCCCTCGACTCTTCATTCATTTCCATATTTTGTTCTTATATTCATGCAATGATTTATTATAAAAATACAGTCCAGAGTCAAGAACGGCAACAGACCAAGAACAAGCCCTGGCTCTTTCTACCACGTGCTGTGAGCTCATGTCCCACCGAGGTAACAGGCTGGTTTTCTTTTTTGAGCAGACCTCAGAGCCAAACTTCTTGATCCTCACACCCTGGGATAGCTGCTCATCAACTGATGCTGGCCTGGGGCTCTTTTTCTTCATTTATTTACACCTTCACTTATTGATTCATTCATTGATTCACTAACAAAAATAAAATCCACTCACAGGAACCACCAAATCCCCAAATAAACCTGAAAACGCTAGGATCCACAGAGCACACAGACCACGTCTGCCTTTACAATGACTCTCAAGGACATGCCAGGGCTTAAGCAGCCTCCTTGCTCCTCAGAAACCCGTCACTGCCCATGCTTGCTCCTTTCCCCTGAATTCGCCCACATTTTACATATGGTGTGAGGAATGGCTGTGAGCCCACCATCTTATCCCACAAGAATACAAGCATTTCCCATCTTTTTATGTGTTCCCCACACAGAGGCAACAACCCAGCTCACTTGAGGGAATTTAAATTAACTGTGGCCCCAAAATAAAATGCAATAGTTATCAGCCCTGAAAGTGACTGAAATGCCCTCCACTTTTTTTCTTAAATGGACTCAATAGTATTGAATTAGAATAATCTAATTCTGTTGTTGTTCATAACATTTCCTACCAGTGGTCAGTGCACAGGGCTTTTTTAATTTATCTAAATATGTGGCCAGTTATTTCTCTGAAATAATATATAAACAATGCTTAAAACAAAACAACCCAGAATCAAGAAAATGAACTTCAGTTTATTAATTAGAAAACTTGGTTCATTTCCATCATCGGCCCATCTGGCATCTTTGGGTTTTATTGGTGTATTTAGCCATTGAGTTTTTTGACATAATTTAGTAATGAAGAAGCCATCAAAACCGAAGACGTGAATTTTGACTAACCGCAGCAGACTCTAGGCCAAAACCATTATCTTTATTATTATTGAATGATTGAACCAGCTTTGGTGTTTTCATTCTGTGATGTAAAATGCACATGTTATAAAGAATGGAACCGTGTAGATTCAATTTTTTTTAATGAACTTGAGTCGTGAGAAACTAGATTAATCATGACCGCCCTTGATTCCCACCATATTCTCATTACTGACCCAAGGATGACACTTCCTTTTATGTATTGACTTACGTTCTATCTAATTGTTAATAATATAATGAGCACAGCCAACACAAGAGTAACAAATGTAACTGTTACAAGTATCCACTTGTATCCTCCTTAGCCACATAGTTCACAGCATCATTAATCTTTGTTAATGGTCCATATTTGTGCCTTACTGAGAATCTGGCATGAAGCTATGATCTAATATTTACCCTAACTTATGTATTTACTGACACACTCATGTTTTCCTTTTATTTAATTACTTAAAGAGTGAATTGATCATCTATTCATTTTACAAAGAAAAACAGTAAACTCACCACTAATGCAGAATTGAAATTCCCTTTCATATAAGGGCTGATATGTACTTTTCCAAACTGGGAGAAGCCTGCATTTCTTTTCCCTTATCTGTAAAACTGGACTAAGCATGCACTAATTAAAGATGGCGGCATAGAGAGGAGTGGAAGCTAAGTAGTCCCCCTGGAACAACTACAAAAAAACAGAAACAACTAGTAAATGATCCAGAATAACTGCAGAGGGACAAACGAGACCATCCACTCATCATGCACCGACCTGAATTGGGAGGAATGCCCGAGAACACAGCATAAAATCTGTGAGTAAAACCTGCAGATCCAAGTCGTGAGACCCCCTCCCTCATGGCCCGAGCTGCAAAGCCTCGTGGTGCCAGAGACGGCTCTCTCCCAGCAAGTGAATATAGCTCAGCTGAGCTCCAACTGGGGTTTTAAGTAGCGAGTGTGAACTGCTCACTACAGGTACGCAGCCCCAAAAAACAGAGGCTTTGGGTGACAACTGACCTTGGAGAGCCGGAGGGTCGCCTTGGACTGGGTCTGGGGGGGACTGTCTGTTTCTTTTTCAGCTCAGTGGAGAAAGCCCCAGTCATTTCAGTTTCCAGGGCTGTGACTCAGAGAAGGGTGGAGACAGCACAAGCAGAGAGAGAGACCATTGAAATGCTAATGACCTCCACCTGAGGGGTCTGTCTTCTCTAGGAGGAAAGGGGTGGGGCCCTTTCCATTCAGAACCAGACCCCAGAGCCTGGGGGAACACGGACACACCTCTTCACACCAGTCAAGAATTATAGGCTAACAGGCATCACCTGCTGGGCAGAAAAGCACAGTGACCTGAGGCATCAAAGGCTGGAGAAATTTTCTAAGACATACCCGCAGGGAAACCAGATACTGAATATTTCTTCCCTCTGGGACCTGAGCCTGTTCTGGTCTGGGAAACCCTGATTTGGATAACCAAGGAAACCATGCCTAGACAACAGAAAATTACAACCTACACTAACAAAAACAAAGTTATGGCCCTGTCAAAGGAACAAATGTACACTTCAACTGAGATACAGGAATTTAAACTAATGCTAAATCAAATCAAAAAGTTTAGAGAAGATATTGCAAAAGAGATAGAGGCTGTAAAGGAAGCACTGGGCATGTATACGGCAGAAATCAAAAGTTCAAAAAAACAACCAGTAGAATATATGGAAATGAAAGGCACAAAACAAGAGATGAAAGACACAATGGAAACATACAACAGCAGATCTCAAGAGGCAGAAGAAAACACTCAGGAACTGGAGAACAAAATACCTGAAAGCCAACATGCAAAGGAGCAGATGGAGAAAAGAATGAAAAAATATGAGCAACGTCTCTGGGAACTCAAGGATGAAACAAAGTACAATAATGTACGTATCATTGGTGTCCCAGAAGGAGAAGAGAAGGGGAACGGGGCAGAAGCAATAACAGAGGAAATAATTAATGAAAATTTCCCATCTCTTATGAAAGACATAAAATTACAGATCCAAGAAGCGCAGCGTACTCCAAACAGAAGAGATGTGAATAGGCCTACGCCAAGACACTTAATAATCAGATTATCAAATGTCAAAGACAAAGAGAGAATCCTGAAAGCAGCAAGAGAAAAGCGATCCATTACATACAAAGGAAGCTTAATAAGACTATGTGCGGATCTCTCAGCAGAAACCATGGAGGCAAGAAGGAAGTGGTGTGATATATTTAAGATACTGAAAGAGAAAAACCGCCAACCAAGAATTCTGTATCCAGCAAAGCTGTCCTTCAAATATGAGGGAGAGCTCAAAATATTTTCTGACAAACAGAAAATGAGAGACTTTGTGAACAAGACACCCGCCCTACAGGAAATACTAAAGGGAGCACTACAGGGTGATAGAAGACAGGAGTGCGTGGTTTGGAACACAATTTTGGGAGATGGTAGCACAGCAATGTAAGTACACTGAACAAAGGTAACTATGAATACGGTTGAGAAAGGAAGATGGGGAGCATGTGAGACACCACAAGAAAGGAGGAAAGATAAAGACTGGGACTGTGTAACTTGGTGAAATCTAGAGTATTCAACAATTGTGATAAAATGTACAAATATGTTCTTTTACGAGGGAGAACAAGCAAATGTCAACCTTGCAAGGTGTTGAAAATGGGGAGGCATTGGGGGAGGGATGCAATCAGCATAAACTAGAGACTGTAACTAATAGAATCATTGTATTATGCTTCCTTTAATGTAACAAAGGTGATATACCAAGGTGAATGCAGATAAGAGGGGGGGATAGGGGAGGCATGTTAGACACTTGACATTGGTGGTACTGTCTGACTCTTTATTCTACTTTGATTTAAGGTTATTTTTCGTTTTGCTACTTCCTAGCTGTCATTTTTTTTTCCTCTTTCTTTTGCCTCTCTACCTTCTTTGACTCTCCCTCCTGCCTTGTGGAAGAAATGTAGATGCCCTTATATAGATAGTGGTGAAGATGGTGAACACACAAATGTATGACCATGCAGAGAACCATCGATTATTTACTTGGGATGGAATGTATGGTGAGTGCACAAAACCATATTAAAAAAAAAAATGGGTTGATGACAAAACCTCGAGGGCAATATACTGAGTGAAATAAGCCAGATACATAAGGACAATTATGGCAGGGTCTCACTGATAGGAATTAATTATAATATGTAAACTCATAGACATGAAATATAAGGTGCCAAGATATAGGACGAGGTTTAAGAATAGGGAGTGGTTGCTTAGTATGAGCAGAATGTTCAGCTAGGATGAACTTAAATGTTTGGAAATGAACAGGGGTGTTAGTAGCAAGATGTGAGAATAACTAACAGTGCCGAATGGTGCATGAGTGAGGTGGAAAGGGGAAGCTCAGAGTCATATATGTTACCAGAAGGAAAGTTGGAGGTCAAAAGATGGGAATGTATAAAACTGAATCCTATGGTGGGCAATGTCCATGATCAACTGTACAAATATCAGAAATCGCTTCCATGAACCAGAACAAATGTATGACAATACAATTAGAAGTTAATAATAGAGGGGCATATAGGGAAGAACTATATACCTATTACAAACTATATACTACAGTTAGTAGTATTTCAACATTTTTTCATAAACAGTAACAAATGTACTATAGCAATACTAGGAGTCAACAATTGAGGGGGGTTGGTTAGGGATATGGGAGGATTAGAGTTTCCTTTTCTTTTTTTCTTTTTTCATCTTTCACTTTATTTCTTGTCTGGAGTAATGAAAAGTTTTTAAAAATTGAACAAAAATTAAGTGTGATGGATGCACAGCTGTATGAGGGTACCCAGGGGCAAGTGATTGTACACTTTGGATCTTTGGATAATTGTATGGTATCTGAACAATCTCAATAAAAATGAAAGAAAAAAAAAAACTGGACTAAGCATCTCCCTTGTCTCAGGACACATGGTTTTCACAGGCCATGCTCTGCCTTCTTTTAAATAATTGACTGAGGCAGGAACTCATTCATTCATTCATTTTTAACAATATTTCAAAATAAGTGAAAGCCAAAGCACTGGTCAAGAATGTTGACAGACACTAGTATCTGTCCATATGTCACTGCCCACAGATATATCTGACTAGATCCTTTTTTAAAAATAAAATTCAGTGAACAGAATAGTATTAATCATAGTGACTACCACATTCCCAATACCAGTCCATGCTTGGCCTTCTTTCAGTTTTGCAACTATTTAAACAATTATTTTTTCTTTTCCAAATTAAAACCAACAACTAGCTATCCACCACCAAGCCAAAACAACCACAGGGGCTCTCATGGGCTGGCTATGTCCCTTATGGAAAAGGGTAGAGCTTTGATCTATTTATGTTATGGAACTCAGTGCTACTGAAAACAATAATGATTAATAATAATCCTTGTTTCATTGCACACTTGCATGATTAGTCCACGTATGGGAATCTGTCTTGATTCATTAGCATGTCTTCATTTATTCATGCACTGACTTATACAATTCATATACATGAAGAACTAAATATCAAAAACCGAAGAACCAGATCATGACTATTCCTGAATTTTGCCATAATCTCCTCTCCCAAAGGAAATAACTAGATCTCTTTTTTCTGATGGACTTTAAAGTTGAATCACAATCTTTGATTTATACATTTCAGAATATCCATCATTGATCTATGCTTGGCCAATTGTTTATTGCTTTATTTATTGATACACTAATATTAATGAAATCACTAGTAAAATCTAATCCATTCTCATGAATTCTCATGAATCAAAAAACCCAAAACTAACAGCCTTCAATACTACCAAGAGCTGTTTACATGCCCTTTTCCCACAGAGCTAATAGATGAAGTCACTTTTTGCAGCGGACCTCAGTGTTGCACATATAAATTAATCAACATCCTTGCTGCATATCGATTCTACATTAGTCCCTGGTCCATGTTTGGCCCTTTTTCATTAAAAATTGTACAATGAATTACCAGAGAACCATAATCTTACTCCACAAATAGAAGTCTGACAATATCGTCCACCCAAGACTCATTTGTCCAGTCTTTGCACTCTTTTCTTCAGTCTTTATCCCTTTTTTATTGATACATTTACTAATCCAATAATAACATAATCAATATATATATATATTGCAAAATCCAAGAAAAAGGTCCTTGAATATTATTAACCTATAACCATGTGCTTATTTCACCGAGAACTAATACACCAGATCTCCTTTTGCAGTAGCCCACATTCCTTCTTCCTTTCAATCCCCTATTCATCACTGGTCCATACAAGACCCCTCCTTCATTTAATCTGTACATACTATAAAGTCAGTGCAATGAGCAACCATGAAACCATCATCTTACCCTAAACCCAAGTGACTGACAATATCTTCCCATGTGCTCCTTCTCAACTAAACCTTTTAAAGGCCGAAATCTTGAAATCAACTGCAGTGTAAATATAAAAGAAAGTAAACAGCTCTGAAAATGTACAAAACACCCTCTATCTATTTTTAGGGACCTCAGTTGTGCAAAACAGAATCCTCATTATCCTGGGTACAGAAAATGTTGCTGTCATTGGTAACGTACATCACTTTTTAAATTTTATAATTGTATGTAGCTATTTGTTACTTTGAAATACTGCAGTGAGCACACACATGAACAACTTCTAACCAAGAAGAAATTCAGCGAAGACCTTCATTGTTAGCTATGTATTAAATCAGCGACAGTGCACTAATTCTGAGGGGAAGAGCACATTTTCAAAATAATGAAAAAGCAGAAAGATAGGTATTTTTAAGGGGAATCTATTGTGCAGTTGCAGATGAGACACCTGCAAGTGTAGATGAACTTGCTTCTTTTCATTGATCCAAGAATGTCACTACTTTCTATTTCCTTAGTGATTTAATATTACTTATTAACAATATAATGAAAACCATAGAACCCTAAGACCTATGACTATTACAAATACCTGTCTCTATTCTTTGCACATGTAAAGTCTAGCTTGCTATTTTTAATGGATTTTCTTGTGCAGATTTTGGATAAATTTAAATCCTTGTTTCAGGGCCTCTCCTTAACAGTGTGGTCCATGCTTGATTCTACTTTATACATCCATTCATTCATTCATTCACTCATTCACTCATTCATTTACTCGTGGAATAGTTCCATATTTTTAAAATATGGACATCAGTTGAGTAAAACTTATTGCCTAACAAGTCTCCGCATTTGCCATTTTTTAAATAATATATGAACATATTCATTCATTCATTTGTGTTTATATAAAATTATAGATCATTATAATGCAATGATTACAATTACATTAGCATATAATTATAATATAATTCACTGGACAAAATACTTGCACAATATTAACTTTTGATCACATGCTCCCTGCTCACAGTAAACTAGATTAAATTCATCATAAGTCCTGTCAAAGTACATATTCTCATCCTTGGTCCCTGATTGCTACTTTTTTTTTAACTAGTTAACTATTTATTTACTTTGCTCTTTTCTAAATAAAATAAATGATCGACAATCCCCCCTCAATCCATTATGACATTTACTCTCTATTCATCTGTCTGTTTGCTCCCTGCTGAAAGGGGTAAACGTCTTGACCTGCTGATTTTACTAGACCTCAGTATTTCAGAAATGCATGAATAATAGCCTTACTTCAACGCATACTCTCATAACTGAGCAATGCATGGTTTTCCTTGTTTTCATTCATTCTCTCATTTATTTATCCACGCATTGATTCATTGATTTAAAAAAAAAAAAAAAAAGCATACCCAAGAAACACAAAGGACCAAGAACAAGATCTCAAATTTTCCCTTCTGTTTCCAGAAGCATCTTTACATAGAGGGAATAACCAAATCCCTTCTTGCAACAGACCTCGGAGTTAGAGGGTTTAAGTAAAAGCCATGATTTGGTTCCCCCGGGATGTGTGTCCAAAATAGGCACTTTCTCCCTTCCTCATTCATTTCTTCCTCTCCGGATTCATTCTTAGATGCATAAATTGTGATAGTCAATATCCATAAGTCAGGGATGCCTGCAACCAGAGGCCCGATCGTCACTAAGGCGAGTCCAGTTGCACTTTCCCCAGAGTGGCAGTGGACGCGATCTCTTTAATCAGCGTCCTCAGTGCACTCAGCCCTGCATGTGCGGATTAATCAATGCTTCACAGTGATGCCATATTGATCAGTGGCCTTTGCTTGCCTCCCTTTTGTTTAATGTGTCTAGGTGTTCAAGATGACAGAACGAACAACTCTGAACCAACATCTTCCCTCTCAACTAGAACAACCTCTTTTTTTCCATCTTTCTATGTTTTCCAGCCTCAAAAAGTTAAAAAACCTTGATCTTTATCAAGAGAAGAATATCTAAATATACATTTTTGCTGAAATAAAATGGAATATTATACAGCCCAGAAAATGACTGATCATAAACCTTTGTTTTTAACATATTCTTACCTTCGGTCTATGCATGGCGTTCTTTGATTTTGTTTATTTTCTTAAAATTCCTTGAATACCCACAAACTTCCCAAACCGCAAACATGGACTTGGAAAATTACTTACGTTGGTCTCCATGTCCCTCACCCACAGAAGTAACCGCCAAGGTCTTCCTCATTGGAAAATGACCATGTCGGCTGTGGTGTGTTCATTCTGGAGAGAAAAAGGCTGAGTGCATAGTTCATGGTCTATATTAGATATTTTTAAATGAATGTTAGCTTTGCATGGCCAGATTGATCATAGAGCTTTGCACGGCCGTATCATATTCTCATTAGTGGTGTAAAAACTGCTCTCCTTTTTATTTATCAACTCATTTTATTTTTAATTTTAAACAGTGTAGTAAACTCTGTTGAATCCAACCCCCAACCAAAGAACAAGAATTCCAACCATTAAGGTGCATGCCCATATATTCTCTACTTTCAGTTAATAGCCTAATGATCACTTTTAATAAAATTTATGCATAATTCATAGATGGATTTACATCCTGGTCATGGCATATTTGCACTAATAATCCTCACCTTAACCTACTTTATGACTTCATGAATCCTTCCATTTACTAGTTTAATTGCCCATAGACTAATCTGATTATTCACAACCAAGAACCATAAAGTCTGAGAACCAGATCCTTGAGTGTTCTGAGCTTCTGCCCTGAACTCCTTTCCCTCGGAGGGAAAAATTAGGTCACTTTTGCTAGTGGACCTCAGAGTTTAGGGTTTAATCAAAATTCTTGATTCATATACCCCAGAACTACTCATCATTGATCCATGCTTAACACTCTTTATCTTTATTTACTTTTTCATTCATTCTTGGCTTGTTTAAGCATTGTTTATTGATTCCTTCATTCATTATTCTAATAATTAAAATAAAATAATTTTCAAGCATCACAAAAACCCAGGACTAAGATCTCTGAATCTTGCAAAGAGCAGCTGTTTATAGGCTCATTTCCCACCAAGCTAATTGGTAAGATCTCTTTTTAATGGGCCTTCGGCACAGCACATACTGATTAATCGACAACCTTGTTCCATACCCACCCCCAAGTGTCTCACCACCTTCCTTCTGCTTATCCATCTTTCTTTTACTTTCTTCAGATTTCATAACTGATAAAATGAATGACCATGAGCCTACCATCTTAGCCCCAAATAGAACACTGGTCTTTCCCACCTCCTAGGTCTCCTCCTCAACGATTTTTTATGTGGTAAAAATAAAATGGATTATTAAGCAGCTGTAAAAATGAATGCAACTCTACTTTAGTGGACCTCAACTGCCCTAAAATGGATTTATCTTAATCCTTGGCTCATTACACAACCCCCAGTACTGGCCCATGCATTGGTGTTCTTTGATTTTATTTATGTTCACAGCCACTTCTCCCTTTGAAATAATCCCATGGACCCCTCCAAACCAAGAAGGTAAACTCTGCTACTTACATGAGTCCTTCTACTCCGTGTGTACTGGGGTGGCAACCACCGTCTTCCTCACTGCACAAGGGATGCGTTGGATTTGGTGTATTGAATCTCTGGAACAAAAGGCAGACTTTTAAAAAGTGAAGAGGCGGTGCAGGGTTAGATTTTTCTAAAAGTCCTGAGTCCTGCTGAAACCTTGGTTTTCATCTTGTTCCCACCATGGGCTCAAGAATGACCCTCTTTCTATTTATTGACTCATTTAACTACTGACTTGTAGTGTCAGCTGATCCCTAGCAGAAGACTAAGAGCCATGCCTGTTCCAAATGCTATTTCTTAAACCTTACCCACATAGTTACCTCCCTAATGTTCTATGGGCCTTGCTCGTTTGGAATTAGATAAGTACACATCCTTATTTCCTGACACATTCTTGCCAATGGCGAGAATTCATTCATCTACTAGTTTATATGTGTATTCTTTGATTTATTTACTTACGGAATGAGCCATAAGCCATGCCCCACCAAGGCAGTAAATTATGTCTGTGTCTATAAAGGTCCAGCTATATAGGGTGTAATCAAAATCCTTGACTCAGATATCCCAGGGTACTCATCACTGGTCCAGGCCTTAGACTTTTTTCTTTATTGATTGATATTTTTTTTTATTGATTCATTCATTCTCTGACTAATGATTCTAGAAAATCACAAAAAAAAAAAAAAAAAAAAAAAAAAAAAAGCAAAGGATCTACGAATATTACTGATTTCTGTCTTTAGGCTTAGTCTTCCCCAGAGCTAATCCACTAGTGTCTCTTTCTTCAGTGGACCTCTCAGTTCACATGTGCACTGGTCCTCTTTCTTTCTGCAATTCCCCACTCAGCATTGGCCCTGCTTGGTCCTCTTATTTCTCTTTCAATAATTTGTCCAAATTTTAAATATGTGATAAAGAACATCCAGGAACCTCTTGCTCTACTTTACAAATAGAACACTGATAATATTTTCTATTTTTCCTTGAGTTTTTCTCTCAACAGGTTAGAAATCTAAAATATTTGTCAATGATGAGATACTTAGACAGTGATGAAAAAATTAAATAAAATATTAAACAACTGTGAAATGAATGAAGCACCTCCTTCCATCTTTTTTTATAAAATGGACCCAATTTATTTAGAATTGGATCAATATAAAATTGTTTCATGGTACATTTTCACTAATGCTCTATTCTTCATCCTCTATGTATATATCTATTTACTTATTTATTATTTATTATTTAATTAGTCATAGGTGAATTTAATCCTGTGTCTATTTTTTAAAAGATAATTAATTAAGAAGGGTAAATTCAACAACAGCCCAAACTGAAATAACATGAGTCTATCTGTAAACTTTAAACAAACAAATGAGAGCCTAGACTTTATATCCTTTATGGGGACATTAGCAATGTAAATCTGAATTAATCCTAATACTTTTTATAACCTATGTTCATCACTGGTTCATAATTTGCCCTCTTTTGACTAATTGATGGTGACATGAAGGTATTCATTCATTCCCTTACAATCAATAACTGAGGGAAAAAAAAAAAACCTCTGAATAAAACTAACATCTTTGAAGAAAAAAAAACAAAGTTGGACGATTCACACTTCCTGATTTCAAACTTACTACAAAGCTGTAGTAATCAAAGAAGTGTGGTCCTACTACAAGGACCAAAGGAATAGAATTGAGAGCACACACCAATGGCCAGTTATTTCCGACAAGGGAGCCAAGTCCACTCAATTGAGGGAAAGAACAGGCTCTTCAGCAAATACTACTGGAAAAACTGGATGTCCACATGGAAAAGAATGAAAGTGGACCCCTACCTCACACCATATACAAAAATTAACTGAAAATGTATCCAAGATCTACATATAAGATCTAAAACTATAAACCTCTTAGAAGAAAACATATATCTTAGGACCTGATATTAGGCAATAGCTACTTAGACTTTACACCAAAAGCACAAGCAACAGAAGACAAAAGCAATAAATTGGACTTCATCAAATTTAAAACTTTTGTCCATCTAAGGAGATTATCAAGAAAGTGAAAAGACAAGCAACAGCATGGGAGAAATACTTGGAAACATCTTTCTGATAAGGGTTTAATATCCAGAATATATGAAGAACTTCTACAACTCAACAAGACAAGCAACCCCGTTAAAAGGGGGCATAGTGACATCATCCACATGGTGAGGCACACATCCCTTGACAAAGCCTTCCCAGAGATTCAGTGAATCAAAGAACAAATTCCACTTGCTTTGAACTCTGAAGGGCAGTAGAGACTGGAGAAGGACACCACAAAATGCTGAATCAAAGAAACGGAAAAACCTCAGGTCGGAGAAGTCCATCCGAGACCGCGAGTCGGTCCCTGCTTCCCCTCGCCCTCACTCAGTCCCCCCAGCTCAGGAGGCCCCAGAGGCCCCGGGACCCTCTCCCTGCAGACAGAGGCTGAGGACCGAGTCACAGCAGTGAGTCAGAACTCCACGCATGTCCAGGCACAGGGACCCAAGTCCCAGAGGCCCAGAGCAGAACACGAGCTGCTGAGGAGAGCTGCATACAAAAGGGCCAAGGGGAGGGATTAAAAAAAGGGGGGGGGGCTTGGAAGAACCGGCGGCAGGAACCGTTGTGACCAATCGAGTTGACCACCTAGTGACAAAACGGGCTCTTCTGGAGTGACGCACCTTTCTGGACTGACCCCATCTGGCCACCTGGGGCAGGATACCCTAATGGAGCAGAAACCAGAGGCAAGAAAGCCTGGCAGAGAAAAAAAAAGTGGAGGGGAGAGGGTTGGAGGAGGGTTTAAACTGAACTGCTATAAGATAGGATGGGTCCCAGAGCTGCAAAGTGTAAGGAAGATGGGGCGCTGAATGATGCAGAGAATTTAAACAAATCGTAGGAGCTGGGGAGAAAAATCTGCACAAAAACAAACAGAACAGATCAAGATTCCTGGAGAAAGAAAAGAGAAGAGGGAGGTCTCTCCTGGATGCAAAACAATTGCCAAAAAAAGTGCAATCTTAAAGGCTGATTACAAGTTTAAGAGAGTCATTCCCCCTGCTTAAAACCCGGCAGTGGCTTTTTGTCTGCAACTCATCAAAAAAAAATAGGAGGCGACTACCAGGCTGATTTGGTCAGTCAACTGCAAATATAGGAAAGGCTGCTCCCCTTGGCTATGAATTTATTGGGTTTGCTTTAAAACATGGAATAAGCTGTTTCTTAAGGTATTACTGTAGACAGGCTAGAGACGGCTCCTCAAACATCATCAACCCTGAAAGTGGGAACTAGCTCAAGATGATTCCTTTCTAACTAGGGTTGTTTTCCATAACCAAGACTCCCAGATTCCAATGAAAAGATGCCATAAAGAAGATAGTAGAGAGTGACAAAAGGCGATTAAAGCTATTAAAACAACAGAATAACAAGAAGCTGAATTATTAATCAAAATACTTTCCACAAGGAAAGCCTGGGCCCTGCTGGCTTCACTCACGGATTCTTTGAAGAATTAACACCAATCCTTCACAAGCTACCAAAAAATAGAAGAGGAGGGGACACTTACCAACTCATTTTATTAACCAGTATTATCCTGATACCAAAACCAAAGACACTCTAAGACAATTATAGAACAATAACCTTTATCAATATAGATGTAAAAATCCTCAACAAAACATCAGTGTAACAAACCCAGCAACTTCTAAAAAGGATTATATATTATGACCAAGTGGGATTTATCCCAAAAATGCAAAATCGATTTAACATATTTAAATTAATCAGAGTAATACATACTAAAACTGTATGATCATATCAATACAAAAAGCATTTGACCAAATCCTACACCCGTTCATGATTTAACAAGCTCCCAACAAACTAGAAATAGAAGAGAACTTCATCAAGCTGGCTAAAGCCATTTATGAAAAACCCACAGTTAGCATCATGGGTAATGGTGAAAGACTAAAAACTTTCCTCTTAAGATATGGATGTCTGCTCTGGCCACTTTTACTCAACATTGTATGGGGAGGTTCTAGCAAGTAAAATTAGGTAACAAAAGGAAATAGAAGGCATCCAGATGGGAAAGGAAGAAATAAAACTGTATTTGTACATACCATGACCTTACTTATATATAGTTTTTTAATTCTAAAAAATCTGCCTTAGTTTGCCAGGGCTGCTATAACAGATACCACAGACTAATAGGCTTAAACGTCAGGAATTTATGAACTCATGGTTTGGGAGGCTACAAGTTCAAAAATCAAGGTGTTGGCAAGATCACTCTTTCTCTGAAGTCTGTAGCATGCTGCTGGTGACGTCTCACAATCCATAATTCACTCTGTACCTCTAGCACATGGCCATCTGTATACTCTGTCTCCATCTACCATGTCCAAATTTCCTCTACTTAAAAGGACTCTGGTCATGTTGGGTTAAGGCCCACTCTGATTCAGTTTGGCCTCACCTAAATTAATAACATCTTCAAAGACCTTATTTACAAATGGGTTCAAGTCCACAGGATGAGGATTAGGACTTTAACATGTCTTTGTAGGGGACACGATTCAGTCATAATAATAAACTCTAACAAGAGCTGGTAAACAAGTTCAGCAAGGTTGCAGGATAAAAGATCAATACACAAAAATCAGTCTTAAACTAAAAATGAAATTAAGAAAATAATTCCACTTAGTATCAAAATTAATTGGATGGAATAAACTTAGGAACAAATTTAACAATAGGTATGTACAACTTATACACTGAAAACTACAAATCATCACTGAAAGAAATTAAATACTTAAATGAATAAAAGACATCCCATGTTCATGGATTGAAAGATCTAATATTGTGAAGATGTCAATACTGACCAAATTTATCTATAGGTTCAACACAATACCTATCAAAATTCTGGCAGGTTTTTTGCAGTAATTGACTGTCTGATCCTAAAGTTCTTATGGAAATGCAAGAGACCTGGAAGAAACAAAATAATCTTGAAAAAGAACAAAGTTGGAAGACTCTCACTTCCTAATTTCAATAAGGAGAGACATATAGATAAATGGAATAAAATTGAGTGCCAAGAAATAAACCCATATACTGATTTTCAACAAGGATGCTAAGATAATTCATTGGGGGTGTGCTGGTTTGAATGTATTATGTTCCCCAGAAAAAGCCATATTCTAATCTTGTGGGGCAGACATATTAGTGGGGATTAAGTTGGAATGTTTGGATTAGGTTGTTTGCATGCAAATGTGCCCCACCCAACTGTAGGTGATAACTCTGATGAGATAGTTCCGTGAAGGCGTGGCCCCACCATTCAGGGTGGGCCTTGATCAGTGGAGCCATATAAATGAGCTGACGGGCAGAGGGAACTCAGTGCAGCTGTGAGTGACATTTTGAAGAGGAGCTACAGCCAAGAGGGACACTTTGAAGAAAGCACAAGAGCTACAGATGGGAGACAGTTTGAAGACGGCCCTTGAAAGCAGACTCTGGCTCCGGAGAAGTTAAGAGAGGACAAATACCCCAAGTGCAACTACGAGTGACATTTTTGAGGAACTTCAGCCTAGAGAGGAATGTCCTGGGAGAAAGCCATTTTGAAACCAGAACTTTGGAGCAGATGCCAGCCACGTGCCTTCCCAGCTAACAGAGATTTTCCAGACACCATTGGCCATCCTCCAGTGAAGGTACCCGATTGCTGATGTGTTTACCTTGCACACTTTATGGCCTTAAGACTGTAACCATATAACCAAATAAACCCCCTTTTATAAAAGCCAATCCGTCTCTGGTATTTTGCATTCCAGCAGCATTAGCAAACTAGAACAGGGGGGAAGAATGGTCTTTTCAACAAATGCTTCAAAAACAACTGGATGCAAAGGAGTGAACTTAGACCCTTACCTCACACCATACACAAAAATTAACTTAGCATGGATCATAGATCTACATGTAAGAGCCAAAACCATAAAATGCTTGGAAGAAACATACAAGTAAATCTTTATGACCCTGAATTAGGCAATGGTTTTTTACATACAATACCAAAAGTATAAGTGTCACAAGAAAGAAATAGACAAACTGGACTCCATCAAAATTAAAAACCTTTGCACTTCAAATAATACCATCAAGAAAGTGAAAAGACAACCCACAAAATGGGAGAAAATATTTGCAAATCATGTTTCTGTTAAGGGACTTGTCTCTTGAATGTATAAGGAACTAATACAACTCAATAATGAAAAGACAGATAACTCAATTTAAAAGTGGGCAAATGAACCAAATAGCTATTTCTCCAAAGAAGACGTATAAGTGGTCAATAAGTACATGAAAAGTCACTCAACATCATTAGTCATTAGGGAAACTCATGAAAGTCATGAGATACCACTTCATACACACTAGGATGACTATCAACAAAAGAAAAATAAAATCAAGTGTTGATGAGACAGGGAGAAATGAACCTTCATACATTGCTGGTGGTAATATAAATTGGTGCATCCACTTTGGAAAACAGTTTAGCATCTGCTTTGGAAAACTCAAAAGTTAAACACAGAGTGCCATATGACTCATAATTCTACTCCTAGGTATATATCCAATAGGAATGGAAACCTATGTACACAATATTCACAGCAGCTTTAGCCAGAGAGTGGAAAAAATCCAGATGTCCCTAACTGATATACGGATAAACAAAATGTGATCTATACATATAATAAAATTATCATTTGTGGAATGATAATTCCACTGTGGAAGACAGTTTGACAGTTCCTCAGGAACCTAAGTATAAAATTACTCTATGACCCAGCCATCCACTACTAAGTATATACCCAGAAGAATTGAAAGCGGGGACTCAAACGGATACTTGCACACTGATGTTCATAGTGGTATTATTTACAATTGCCAAAAGATGGAAGCAACCCAAGTGTCCATCAACCGATGAACGGATAAATGAAATGTGGTCTATACATACGATGGAATATTATTCAGTGATAAGAGGAATGAAGTCCTGATGCACGTGACAACATGGATGAACCTTGAGGACGTTATGCTGTGTGAAATACGCCAGGCACAAAAGTACAAATATTGTATGATCTCACTGACGTGAACTAATTATAATAAGCATAGAGTTAGAATCCAGAATATAGGGTACCAGGGGATTGACTGGAGTAGAAAATGGGGAGCTGATGCTTAATTTGTACAGACTTTCCATTTAGGTTGATTGTAAAGGTTTGTAAATGGATGATGGAGATGGTAGCATATTATTGTGAGTGTAATTAGCAGTGCTGAGCTATGTATATGAATGTGGTTGAAAGGGGAAGTTTGGGGTCATGTATGTTACTAGAATGAAAGTTAGAAGATAATCATGGGATTGTAATACACAGTGAACCCTGCTGTGGACGATGCACTGGGGTTAATAGTACAAGTATAAGAATGTTCTTTCATGAATTACAACAAATGTATGACACTATTATAAGATGTTACTAATAGGGTGGTGCATAGGAAAAAAGTACACCTAATGTAAACTATGACTACAGCTAATAGTACTATTTCAATATTCTTTCATCAATTGTAACAAAGGAACCACAGTAATGCAAAGTGTCAACAATGTGGGGAGGTATATGGGAACATTGTATTTTTTACATGGTTTTTCTATAAACCTACAACTTCACTAACTAAAAATGACAACAATTTTTCTAGATAAGTTTCTGCTAAGCAAAAGAAACCAGACACAAAGTACTAAATATTGTATGATTCCCTTTATATAAACTATAAATATAAATATAAATACATCTATAGAGACAGAAATAAATACGTGGTTATACAGGACTGGAGAAGGACAGAGATTGAGAGTGACTGCTAAGGGGTATGGGGTTTTCTTTATGAGTAATGAAAATGTTCTAAGATTGACTGTGGTGATGCATGCACAGCTCTGTGATTATAATAAAAGCCACTGATTGACGCTTTGGATGGATTGTATGGTATGTGAATATTTCAATAAAACTGCTCTTTAAAAAAGTGGGAATAGGACTTGAACAGACATTTCTCCATGGAAGATATACAAATGGCCAATGAGCATATAAAAAGATGCTCAAAATCATTAGCCATTAAGGAAATACAAACCAAAACCACAATGAGATACCACTTCACACCCAATAGAATGCCTGCTGGTAAAAATACAAAAAAAAAAAAAAAAAATTTCGAGTGCTGATGAGGATGTGATGAAATAGGAATTCTCATGCATTGTTGGTGTGAACACAAAATGAACAGTTTGGTGGTGTCTCAAAAAATTAAACAGGTATATACCACATGGCTGGCAATTTCACTTCCAGGTATTTACCCTAAAGAACTGAAAGCAGGGACTTGAACAGATATTTGTACACCAATGTTCATAGCAGCATTCATTATTCACAGGAGCCAAAAGATGCAAGAAACCCAAATGCCCATCAGCAAATGAATGGATAACACAATGCGGTGTTTTTATATATATAATGCAATGTTTCTCAGCCTTACAAAAGGAATGAAGCTTTGATACTTGCCACCACATGGGTAAACCTTGAAGACATCGTGGGAGTGAAATGAGCTAGACACACAGGAACAGATACTGTACAAGCCACCTTCTGTGAAATAGCTAGAATATGCAAACTTACAGAGACAGAAAGTCAAGTACAGGTGATCAGGGCGAGGGCTGAAGGGGGAGTAAACGCACGATGGGCGTAGGGCCTCTGGGGAGATGGAGGAGTTGAGGTAATGGAAGGTGGTGAAGGCAGCACAAGATCGTGAATGTGAGGAACCCAACCGAAGGGTGTGCTTGGGATTGGGAGAGAAGGGAAAGTTTACGTAGTGCACACGTTTCCACGTTTAAAAAAAAGAGCCAAAAACGGACAATGACAATTAAGTGCAAGACCTGATAATGGACAGGATCTAACAATGGAGGAGAAAAGGCTCAAGAGAACATTACCGGGATGGGAAAAAGTAGAATATAGAATTTAGTAAACTCTATATAAATGCGAAATTTCTTGAACTTGATAACTGTACTTAAGGTGGTTGCGTACAAGAATAATCTTGTTCTCAGGAAATGTACATGGAAGTGTTACGTGTTCAAGGAGTGTATGTATACAACCTACTCTCAAATGTTCAGAAAATAGAAAAATATATAGTCAGATGGTGGATGATAGACAGATATAGACAGATGATTAGATAGATTATAGATACATGTAGAGATAGAAGTAGAGACGGATAGATGGATAGACAGACAGACATGATAGATGGATAGATAGAATGATATGGTAAATGTGGCAAAATGTTAAAATTGGTGGATGGGGTATCAGGAGAGGGATATGCTGGCATTCTCTGCATGCAGTTTATATGATTTTTGCAACTCTCTTGTAAGTTTCAAATTAGTTCAAAATAAAAAGATTAACCATCGACTCTCATCAGTGTGTATACGTGTGTGGTGTGTGTGTGTTTAAAGGAATTCTGTGCTTCAAAAATATATTAATAATAACCCTTGTTTCATTACACATACTCATCACGAGCCCATGGTTGGCCTTCTTTTTCTTCATTAGTTGTACATTTGTTTAGTGAGTCATCATAATACAAGGCCTCTGAGCCACAGACGCCTAAGATCAAGACTCTTTGATCCTCCTTACCCCTGACCCTGGGCTCATTTCCCAAGGCTGGATTCACCGACTTCTTTGCACTCACTGCAGACTTGCAGCTTGACTCACTTTCATTTAGTTAGCTATTTAATCAGCTATTTGTTAATGAAAATCATTTTCTTTTCTTTAAAGAAATAATAACAATAAACAGCAACACACCACTAACTCACTATAACAACACGGATTGTTACACACATCTCTTCAGATGCTCCTTACCCAAAGGAATAACCACCTTAAATTATTTTTATGGGCTATGGCGCTTCATAAAAAGATTAAAAATAATTCTTGTTTCAGCGCACACTATCAAAATTAGTGCAGGTTTTTTCCTCTTTCTGCATCATTTATGTACTTTTCATTCATTGATTGGTTGGTTGACCAATAATATTACAGTCCACACTCATGTATCAGAAAAAAGAAAACAAAGGAAAATTTCCTTACATATTCCTATCATTGGTCTATAGCAGTGCTGTCCAATAAAAATTAATACAGGCCACATACATAATTTTTTTTTCTTTTCTAGAAGCTACTTTTTAAAAAAGTAAACAGAAACAGGTGACATAAATTGTAATAATCTGTTTTATTTAACCCAATATATCTAACCCAATATATCTAAAAATCTAATATTTAACCCAAAACTATCATTTCAACATGTAATTCATATAAATAAAGAATGAAACACTTTACCTTTTTTTTTGTTACTGAGTCTACAAAAAGCTGCACATATTTTACATGTACACCCCATCTCAACTCAGACTAGTGACATTCCAAGTTCTCAGAAGCCAACTGTGGCCAGTGGCCACTCCCCTGGACAATCTGTATGTCTCTAGGCTACTTTCCCATAGGGATAAACTAGATTTCTTTCTATAAAGAATCTCAGTATGGCGTGGATAGACCAATCAACTCCTTGCTTCATAGGAAAACCACACACATCCTTGGCCACCCTTGGCCCTCTCTTCGGTAATTTGTCTATATTTCAAAAAGGACACAATGAACCCACCATATATTCTTCCAGCAAAAGAACACTGATAATATCTTTCCATCTTCCTATGTGCTATTACCCCATCAAGTTAATCACATGGGTCTTTATCAATGGGGGAACGCTTCAGTCAGCAGTGGTATAAAATACATACGGAATATTAAAATGCCAACAAAACAAATAAAGTGGTCTCAATCTATTTTTAATGGAAGCGAGTTATGTTGAATCAGATTCATATCACAATGTCATTAGTCCATGTGTGGCTTTCTGTGATATCACTAGCAGACAAAGTCAATTATTTGTTTTAAATAATACAGTCAACATCCATGATGAGCAAACCATCCGACCAAGAACAAGACAAGAGCTACGACCGTCACTTACACTAGGCTCCATGCTCCTCACCCACCGAGTGGGGAGTCAAGCCCTTCCTCATCCCCAAACAGCTCAATTGCTCTCATGTGTTCATTCTGTAGAGCAGAAAGCAGGTGTGAAAAGGGGTGATTCCAACTTCTAAAACGAAGTCAGCTGTAAAGTCCTGGACTAGCCACAATCCTTGGTTTGTGCCACCTTCTCAACACTGGTCTGTGCTTAGCTCCCTTTCTCACCACCGGCCCACTGACAGCGCTGAATTTTAAAACGTGGTGTCTGTTTGGAAAGTAAAACTCTTGGCCCAACTTTCTATTACAAGAATTAGCCGAGATGGTGTGGCTCCCGGAAGGCATATTCTCCAAGCCTTCCCCAACGTGTCCAAGGAGGAGGAGGAGAAGTTCCCAGAAGGTGGCACCAAAGCCTCAGAGAACAGAGGCTGGACAGCTGCTCCAGGGAGGAGACATGAGGCCCAAACAAGGGACTGGGCGATCCCCATTAGGGAGATCCCACATCATCTGCCCAGCAGGATTTCAGAGAGGGGACGGCTCCGTGCTTCTCATTCTTTCTCCTTCCAGATGGGAGTGGTTATTACAGTCATCCTGCCCTGGTTCCAACATGCTAGGTTCACCATGAGGGGGACAGACAACCTGTCTCCTTAGTTTATAGGTCTCCAGGTAAAGAGGAGCCATCCGAGCTATCATGCTCTGGATGTTGAGCTGGAGCACTGGTTTTACAGGACTTCTGGGGGGCTGGGAGTAGGAGTTGGCTGTCTTTCATGTGTGGGCAGGAAGTGCGTATTTCTCACCAATGGGAGATCACAGTTCACAAATATTCCCTCTCTGTTTGCCCCACAGAAAGAATGTTCTTTCCACCAGTGAAGCTGTGCTTGGTCAGGTGATCTGCGTCGCCAGTGGGGTGGGGGTGGATGTCCCAGAAGCCAGGTCCAAACAGAGATTTTATGTGTACTTGGGTAGTTCTGCTCAGCCTCATGAACTTCAGCCCTTCATCCTGAGAAGAGCATGTTCCAGACAACAATAGCTCATTTATGCAAGGACCCCGAATTAGAAGGCAAGTGGGGCAGACCTGAGCCCACCCCACAGACTGGAGCACAAATGCTGCAAGAGATGTTCAGTCCCATATGTGAGAAATAACTATTGTTTTTGTTATTGTTATTTTGTAAATAAATAAAATTTGGGGTTAGTTGTACAGCACTGTTGCAGCAAAGACTAATTCATAAATTTTCCCTCTTTATTTTAAGGAATTTTTATTCATTTATTGATTTTTTTATAACATAATCCATGAAATCACCACGAATCTTCCATCAAACCCAATAAAAACAATTACATATGAAATATCTTATATAGACAAATATCAATAGTTAATAAATATAGGTAGAGAAAGATGACAACCAGAGATAGATGGAAAAACAAAGACCTTTATATGATGGGCTTCAGTCATGCAGGAATGGGTTAATCTAAACATCTGGTTCTTGACACATTTTCCTAATTGGTCCATGCTTAGCTCTCTTTATGGATAGTGACAATTAGGTACAGCTGTCTGCCTATATGGGCCTTAACAATAAATGCAACAGGAGAGACCATTTATTTATAGACCAGAGTTGTGCTGACTTGAACTAATCACAAACCTTGGTCCATGCCATATTATCATCCTTGGACCTGTATGGAACCTCTATTCTTTATTGTTCATTTTTTGAAGCAAATAATATAATAATATAATAAATATTCACAAACCCACTATTCAACCCAGCAACTAAAACTTTGCCAATAACTTCTTGGTCCTCTCCCACCAAGATACACAGCTCTTCCACATTGAGAAATGTTCTTGTAAATGATTGGACATGCATGCAAGGTGATAATAAATGGTTGATAAAATAAACAAATAACCATATGTCTTTTTTTATCATGAACCAAAGACTTTGCATTGCATCCGAGTTCTATAGAACTGAATTAATCACAACTTTTGTTACCTGGTATACTCTCATCACTGGCCTATAATTGGCCCTCTTTTATTTAATTGTATGTATGGATTTATTTATTCTTATTTAATAGTCAGCAAACTTTCATGAACCAACCACCTGCTCCAACTGTCTGAGTAGCCACTAGCCACATATGAGTATTTAAATTTAAATTAAGTGAAATCAAAAATTCCTCATAAAAAGTTCCTCATGCAACAAACTAGCCACATTTCTTTCAAGTGCTCAGTACTCACACATGGCTAGTGGCTGCCATATTGGACAGAACAGACTACGGAACATTTCCATCGTTGCAGAACGTTCTCCTGGACAGTGCTGGTCTAGGCTCCTTAGGTAATAGTCTAGAACTCTTTTAACAAAGCTAAATTAGATTAATCACAATCCTTAATTCACAAAACGTTATCATCATTGGTTCATGCTCAGCCCTCTTTGATTTGATTTGACCATTCATAAGGAAGTTCTAAGAAGCAACCATCAACCCAACGTCCTACTCCATGAGTAAAACACTGACTTTACCTTTTATCTCCCTTTGTGCTCCTTGCTCAAAGAGTTAAGAACCCAGATCTGTAGGGAGGAATGTTTCAATGAGCTCTGAAACATATGCACAATGAAACACAAACAGCTGGTGAAAGGAATGAAACAGCCTAGACTATCCTCATGGGGGTCAAGAGCACGGAACTGAATTAATTGCCATCCACTTACTCCTTGGGCTATTCTCCTCACTCGTCCATGTCTTGGCCTTTCTTTCATCTTAAACATTTATGGGATTAGTTAGTTCTAGTACTAAAATCAATATCCAATGCACCACCATGCAAGGAAAGCATACTGACTACTCCATAACCAACACATTTTTAAATGGACCTTGACTGCACTGAATTGGAATATTAATTCTGGGATTATGAGATACCATCATTGGTCCATGGTTGGCCCTTTCTTGTTTTATTCATTAATTTGTTCATTCGTTCATTTATGTAGTTACTGATTTTCCATGGGAAAAAAGTGGATATATTCTAGGCAAAGATTAAGAAAGACACTTACATTTTCTCTATTTACCTTACCCACCCAAGTAAGAGACAAATCCTCATAAATACTACATGATTAAAGAAACTACAGTGTGTCCATTCTGTGCAACAAAAAGTAAATATCAAGAAAAATGAACAACCTGGATCATTTTTAGTGGATCTTACTTGTGTAGAATTAAATGCATCTGCCTTAGTTTATAGCACATTATCCTCATTGGTCTATTCTGGTCTTTTAAATTTTTATTTATCCTTTTATTTTTTTAAGTCATAAAAGAACACCCATGAACTCACATCCTACCCAACAAATAGAAAACTACCAATACCTTACATCCCTATGGGCACCTCTCTCATTGAGTTAGTTGAAATTTTCATCAATAGTGAAAAGTTTACATAAACTATGGTATATAATTTAACAGTAAAAACCTATTAAGATAAATGAAATTACATAGATCTGGCTTTTAATGTCCCTAAAATCTGCAGAATTGTTTTAATGACAAATCTTGGGTCATGGCCCACTGTCTTTTCTAGTCCATACTTGACCCTCTTTCATTTATTAAAATTTAATAAATCAACAAATGCATGAACCCAACCCAAGAACAAGAAAAGAGACAATGACATATGTTCGTCTACATGCTCATCTCCCAGACAGAGAACCACCGAGCCATCATGTTTAAATTTGTTGACATTTAGGCAGCATGGGATTGATCACACTCAGTTCACGATCCAGTCTCGTTCTTGGTCTACGCTTGACCATCTTTGATTTTATTTATGAGTTCATTCATGTTTAATAGTGCAATAGACCCCATCAGTCAACCACCCAACCTCAAAACACCACCACTAGCCATCACTTACATGGGTTGGTCCACAGCTCATTTACCACAGAGCACTCGGCCAAGATCTTCACCAAGAGAGTGCCACTGGCTCAACCCAAGGCCTCCATTCTGCAGAACACAAGGCAGATAGTAAAAAGGATGAAACAGCTGAGATATTTTTAATGGCCATTGTGTCGGCAGCACTGGGCTCATTATAACCCATGGCCTATCACTGTTAAACATAGCTCCCATTTCATGTATTTATTCAATTATTAATGCTTATTATTTCAATATAGATGCATGAATTTACCATCCAAATCAAGGACAAGAATAATGACTATGGAGAGCATCCATCCGTCTATCCTTCCTGCCCAGATCTTCTTCCTAATGTTCTCAGAAACACTGAGCTGGAGTAATAATCACCTCTGAGTCCAGACACTGTCTCATCATTATTTCCTACGTGTCCTTTAAATTGTTTTATTTTTTTTTAATGCAATGAATACCAAGAGTCAAGCACTAACCCACAACAAAAATACTGATTAGCTCTTAAGTCTGGTTAAATGCTTCTTATCCACAAAGATAAGAGACTTAAAAAAAAAAAAAATACTCTGTAATTATACATAACTGTACTCCTTCTTTCAGAAAACATTACATTTCCTGGCCCTTTCTTCACCCTCTTTCATCTTGTCACTTATTTATTTACTCATCTGTTTTACCTAATTCACTCATCTAATTTTTAAGCATACAGCAAATACACTGGAACCACCACTCAGCCCAAAACCATGGGCTGTTCCCTGTGCCTCAAAGCCTGCTCCTACACATACCCCAGAAGCCTAGAAACGGCTTTTTATTTTAATAATCACAGCTAGGTAAAATAGGACTATTCAAAACACATCCTCTATGGGTGTGACTGTGGCCGAAAGGGGAAGTCTAGGGCCGTGTATGTCACTAGAAGGAGAGCCAGAGGACGAAACACGGGGCTGTGTAACACAGTGAACCCCGTGGCGGACACCATCTGTGGTAAACTGAACAAATAGAAGAATGCTCTTCCATGAAAAAAAAAAATGCATTTTCATCCTTTTCCCACGCTTGGCTTGCTTTAGTTTATGTTTGCATTCTTTTGTTTTTAACCGCGCAGGGATGAGAGCTCTGATCTTCCTTCGGCAGAGAAACCCCAAAGCCCCATTAAAGGCAGCAAGGGGTGTGGGTTTGGGTCGTTATCTGCTAGTGTCAGTTCCAACAACCTGGATTCATCACGATGCTTTGTCCAGACCACAGTCTCACAACTGCCCCATTCCAGGCCTTTATTATGTTGTGACCCTATTCTTTTGTTATTTTCAATAATAACATTAACAGCCCCAAATGGCTCCATGTCTAGATGCCCTCAGCTGTGGAGCATTTGTCACACTCCGAGGTCCTCTGCCCACCCCACACCCCTGCTGATCTCTCCGACTGTGAAAACTGCAGCATCCACTCCTGCCAGGCCCCCTCTGCCTGCCCCCACCTTAGCTACTCCTGAATCTCCTGGGTGGGCTTCCCTTTTTATATACACCACATTTGATCACACGTATGTATTCTTAAAAACTACTTTGTTTTGACTTGTTTTGATTTATAAGCTGGGCATCACGCTCCCCACTCTACCCCAGCTGCCCGGGGAAACTCAGGTAGCAGGACCCCAAGTGAGCTGGCAGAGCCAGGTAAAACCCACCAGCATAACCGGGGGCATGGACAGAACAGAAACGAGGGCTCTGGCTCGTCCTGCAGCCGCTCCGCCTTCCCAGGACCCGAGGCAATGGCTGCTGCCCTCCCTCACTGCCCACCGCTGGCCACAGGGTCCCCAACTGATCAGAGAAACAAATCACCTCCACACTCAGGCCACGCCCAGGATGTCAGGAAGGATGGGCCTCGGGGCAGGAAACTGTTGGGATCTGTTCCTTTTTGGACGTGGCATCAAAGCTTCCACAGGTGCCCTGCAAAAGAGGAAACCAACTAAGGGAAGCACCTTGGAAAACTGAAATTCCCTTCATGAGCTAGGGCCACAAGATTCTAGATGTTCAAACTCTTTCCCCAAAGCCAAAAAGGGCACTGTCGTGACCCTCAGAGGGGCACCAGATCATGGGAAGCAACACGAGACACTCGGGGTCTACACACGAAGATCTCCCCAAATGGCCACCGTACCTGAGGACACATACAGGGGCACCGGGTGCTCAGCCAGGCCAGGGGGCCGGCGTGGCCCCCACCCTTGCGTTATCACCCAGTGACAACTTGGGGAAGACCCTGCCCCGCTCTGAGCCCCAGGTAACAATAATCCCACCTGCCAGGAGGCAGGAGGGTAAAAAGCATTCAGCTGGAGCACAAGCTCCTCCACGCAGCAAAGGACAGGTAACATTAGACTTCTGGTGCCCAGCACGTAGGGCCCAAAGCATGCTCTAGCATACATTAGCCCACCCGAACCTCACGACAGGCCTGCAAATTAGACACAATCATCATAATTAGCCAATATTTATTGAATGCCACTCACCACGGTGAGTGCCTTGCATGCATTTACATCTGGGATGCACGCATGCACAATTTAAGATTTTCCCCCCACCCAAAATAAAGGTTTTGAGTGTGCGCTTTGTGCCAGGCACTGGTCTAGGTGCTGAGGATACAGCAGTGAACGAAACAGGCAAAATCCCCACCCTCGGAGGCATAATGCCTGGTGGGTGGAGGCAGAACAAACAGTATTCAAAAGCAGCAGTGCACAGGATATGAGATGGTGGTAAGAACTATGGAGAAAAGCGAAGGGGGGCAGGTGGCGGGGAGCAGGAAGCTCACCGAGGAGGTGTTATTTGAGCAAGCATAGCATTATTCCCATTTCGCTCATAAGGAGACTGAGTCCTGGAGAAGTTAAGCAACTTGCAAGTGATCACACAGCTGGAAGATGCAGAGCTAAGAGGCAAAGGCGGGCAGGCTGGCTCACCCATTAACCCCAGTGCCTCACTGTTACAACTGGGGTCCCCCTCTGACACCCCACTGTCGGCCTTCAGTGTAGGTGTGCGAGAGTGCAGTGGGGGGAGGAGCGGGTTACTGTCTTCCCTCCCTCACGGGAAGCCCCGGGAGCACAGGACACCCCCAGGGTGCACCAACCGCCCGGAGTGAACAAACAGCTGCCTGTCTTGGAGGAGCTGCAGTGCAGGCAGATGCCACAGGTTCTGTGCCCAGTCTGGTGCCAGGCCATGCTGGGATCACAGCTTACCCCCGACATAGACTGGAAATGCAGCACAGATGCTAAACCCGTCTCCCGCCCCCCGGCTCTTAGGGCACCCAACTGTACCCCTCCCCAGCGCTCCAGCACCCACCTCCCCACAGTCACAGGCCAATCAAGCTCAAGGTGCTCCCCAGGAATGGATGGTCACCCAGGCCGCATGCCCCATGGTGTGAGACTCAGGACTGTTCTGACTCGCCTCCCTTGAAGAAGCGAACAGAGACACATTTTCTAGAGTGGCAATTTCCTACCCCGGAAAACAGGGAAGGAGAGAATTTTGGTGAGAACATCTTGGAGAACTCAGGAACCTCACCCACTGCTTCCAGAAGCTGTGAAGCTGAATCCAGAGAACTGCAATTGTTTGTTTTGCCCTTCTGCTACTCGGCTTCTCCCAGCTCCCCTCTGCCTCCTCTGTACCTCAAGGAAATTCTTTCTGGGAAGCATTACCTATGACAGGACTGATCCTCCCTCAGAGGATGCATGGCCATTTGGAGTCAATAACTCTTGTATCCACAACAAGATCTAGCAACTTCTAGTCTTTAAGTTTGCATTTATGTTTCCATTTTCCTGACTCACTCTCCAAGGTCAATTCACACATCCTCTGATCACCTGTTCAGGCATCTGCAAAATGTGGAGAATGATTCTTACCAGTGTGAGATATTAAACGGCATCTCAATGAGAATAAACAATGATTACAATTGTAAAATGGTGAAATACACCTTGAGCACTCACCATACAGGAAGGTCTGTTCTAAGCAGTTTGAGTCATTTAATCTTCAAGGGCCCGTTTATAAGGCACTGTTGGTATCCCCATATTACAACAGAGGAAACTGAGGCACAGGGATACTACCTCACCCACCTAGTAAGAGGCCGGGCTGGGATGTGTGTAACAGGGTCAGCCCATAAGCAGGGGCTCAAAACGTGCTGAATTGAGGCAAACGCTACAGGCAGGTCTGCAGACGCTCGCAGGTGTGCCTCTCCACCCTCTGTCTGACCCCCACCCCCTTACCCACACCTCCCTTCAGGTTCTGAACTCATTGCAGAACGTTGGCCCCCAGAAACCTCGTCTAAATGGACCCAACAAAACTGCAGGAGGACAGTGGCAAAGGGGACCCTGGTAAGTGTGATCGCTACAAACAGGACAGACCAAAGAAGCTGTTCCTTGAGAACTACACTGAGAGTAACTTGGATGAGTGATGGAGCAGGAGGCTGCGGCCCACCGGGGCAGACCCCCAGGTGTGCAGATTTTAACAAGCAAGGTCACAGAGAGAGGGAAATGGGGGAAGGGCACGGGCCTGGAAGAAAAGCAGACAAGGGTCCAAATCTTGTGATTTTGGACAAGTCACTGACCTAAACCTCAGGTTCCTTTTCTCTTAACTGAGGACTTGCTCAATTGCTCCTGGGGAGGACGGCTGTGATGATTTCAAGGAGCAAACATTATGCCAGCTGATGAGCAAAGCGTGAAGCATGGTGGGGGCTTGGGGCTTAGTCATCCAGGAGAGCCCGTGGGGAGGCTAGGCTGCCTGCTGTCCCCAAGTGCTCAGCAGACGCAGCTGGGGCAGAGCACGACCACTGAGCAGCTCCAGCACCACAGCTGGGACGCAGTGCCTGTGAGCTGGCAGCCCACCTGTTGTCCCAGAGCCTCCTGAGCCAGGCAGTACGCCCTGAGGCAAGACAGAAGGCAGGAGCCTCACCAGCAAGCTACACTCCAAGGAAACTCCTCTGCACTGATCTTGGTGAGAGATTGTCAATTCTCTCTCATTCATCCAACCTTCCACCGTCTGTATTTCACCCAGACAGCCAGCCCTCTCTTCATACACTGATGCACCTTGAGGCAAGCATCCATCCATCCTTCCATCAGTCCAAACATCCATCCATCCAACCTTCCATCAATCCATCCATCCATCCATCAGTCCATCCATTCATCCATCAGTCCACACTCCATGTTACAGAGGAATCAGACAAACCTGGGGTGGAATCCTGGGTCCTGCTTCCTAGCAACCTCATCTGTAAAATAGAGGGAAACCAGTTACAGCTTTAATGAGGGAGGATTTAATAAGACAGTGGACATCCCAGTGGCCGGCCTGAGCATATGGTCATTACATGTCATTCCCTCCACTTCACCAAGCAGGCAGGTGTTTACACAGGGAGAAAACAGCTGCGTCTCGCATGCCGTGTTGAGCAGTGCTTTTTAGAAATCATCTGCAATGCTTTAGCGATGTGCCTTCTCCTGCAGTACCCAGGGCTGGGCAGTGGCCAGTACCTGGGCTAATGGACCGTCCTGGAGCACAGCAGCGGGTGCCATCTAGTGGATCGGCACCCAGCGGGGTCCCCGGGAGGTCCCGGGCAGCGAGCAGGGAGGTTGAGGTGGAGCACAGGCTGTCCTTGCTGAGATGTGGGCCACACTCTGTCTTAATCGCTCAGGGGCCAGGGCTGCCAGGAGCCTTTTGTTTTGTGGATGACAGCCAGCTCTGTTTTGCCTACCCCAGCCGAACTTCCCTTCAGAGATTTCTGGAAAAAAAAAAATTCTTTTTTTCTTCTAATTCTAGCAGCTACTGTTCTCTGTGTGTCTATAATATAAGAGACAAGGGGTCGGAGACTTTGCATGCATTATCTTGACCCCTCTCAATGGCCCTGGGAAAGACCCAGAATTTGCCCCATTTTTCTGGGGGAAAACAGCTTTGCTGAGGTTGGGTTTCCCACTTAAGTTCGGGGCAGCTATTGAAACCCACAAATCCGTAGCTGCACTTACCTTCTAAACCCCAGAGCCCTCTCAAAAGTGCGGGAGACAGTTTGGACACTGCTGTGAACACGCCAACTGTCAAAGAAATTTATGAGTCCATCGGGAACATTTCAATGCTGAAGGGATATGGGATGACGTTAAGGAAGCGCCGTTACTCTTTCAACTATGATATTAGTCTTGTGGTTATGTTTTTAAAAACACACACATGTACCCTGAAAAATGCACAGAGAGAGCGACATGGTGTCTGGAATTTGCTTCAAAATAATCCTCTGGAGGGGGCGGGGTTTGGTCTGGAAGGAACGAGGGGGGCAGAAGCTGACGGCTGCTATCTGGGTGACTGCAAAATGAAGCTTGATGTGCTATTTTCTCTACTTTGGTGTTGTTTGGAATTTCCCATAAGACAAGTTTTTAAAATCAGTAAGAAAAAATAAAGTTTGGAGGTGAGGGTTGAAAGGGAGGCAAAGAGACACCACGTAGAACAAGGGGCCCAGGGGGGTTGCCAGGGGCTGGTCCACAGGGGACAAGTGGGAAGGCAACCCGAAACGGATCAGATCCGGTAGGAAAAAGCTGCCCTCCGGCGGGTGGGCTGGGGGTGGCGTGTCAGGGTGCAGACGCTGCCAGGCAGGTGCGTCCCAGCTCCCCCAGAAGCCCTCCTCTCCCCGTCTGCCACCCCCAGCCCTCCTGGCCGCCGCACCCTCTCCCCGGCTCTGATGGCAGAGCAGGCTGCCTGGGGAGTCCTTCCCTGGGACCCCAGGACCAGTTCGGGTGCTGGGACAACATGTCTCCCCACCGAACCCTCTCACTTCCAAGGGAGACCTGGGTGGGATCCGGCTGCCTGGCTTTGCCTTTCCACTGCCTTTTTTAACTTCCATTTTTTTTTTCTTGTATTTGTTTTTCCGAGAAGACGGCCACGCCCGCCCCCTCCACCTTTGCCCTCTTGGGGCCCCTCCACCCTGCCCCCTTCACCGGCCAGCCCCCCGGGCGCCACCCCACGGCCCCCGCCGGGAAGCGCTGCCTCCTCCGCCCTCCAGCCCGCGCGGACCCCGCTCCAGCCGCTCCGCCGCCGCCGCAGTCTGCTGCATTGCAGCCCGCCCTCCCCCGGGAGGGGGGCGCACGGCCTGCAGCGACCCCCGGGCCCCCGCCCCCTCCCCACACGCGCAGGCGCGGCCCAGGCAGCCCCCTGGTGGCACTCGGGGGCGCCACAGATGCCTGGGACGAAGCGTCCCACCCCAGCGCAGCGTGAGTTGGCACAAATCTCCAGCGGCCCAACTCCTGCCCGTCACAGAGCTGCGAACGGGGGCACCCCGCCCCCACCCACACCCTTTCACTCCCCGGGACCCGGGACTCCCTGCTGAATGCGGCCCTCACGGCCCACAGGTGTTTGGAGACCCTCCAGGCACCGGAGCAGGTGGGGTCGACGGGGGCTTAACTTGCAAAGAGGTTTGGTCTCTAACCCCAGCTCCAAGTGGGGGAAATGGAGGTGCCGGGAAGCTCAGAGCCTCTGTCCTCATCACAGTAAGGGTTGGGGGACACCTCCCCCCCAAAAAAGCAGGTCAGCTTGGGGCATTTTCCCCAGGGTAAGGGCGCTGCCCTTAGGACGCAGGCCCTCCAGCCCCGATGCCTAACAGTCCCCTGCAAGGCGGGCTCACCCACCAGGATGCCTCAGTGGACCCATGGACACGGCCGGGCGCTGGCACCCACGTCCCTGCAAACGAACCCCAGCCCCCCGCTGCCTCCATCTGCGATCCCCTGGCAGCCAGGCCTGGCCCTCCCCACAGCACGTTAATAATCCCATTTTCCTAAGCCTCTGCCCATAGGTGCTACCACCTAATTCTGAATCTGCCCTTCAAACGGATTGGGCCACAGAGGAGCTGGGAGCCCAGGCCCCACTGGGAGGTGCTTATAACTGATCAATCCACCCCTGCCCACCCACACCCCTGGCACTCAGCACGGCCTCGCTGAGCGGGCTCCAGCCACAGGGCGTGGTGGGGGGGCCTCACATAGCCTGGGGGTCCGCCCGGCCCGGCCTCGCACCACTGAGGGACGGTGAGTTCGGGACTCGCCTCTCTGTGCCTCAGTTTCTTCACCAATCAAATGGGGGATCATGAGCCTAGTGCAACGGTGAGGCCGGGGTGGGCTGCCCGGCTCAGGCTCAGCTCCCAAGGGACTCCCTAAATCCCAACTGCTCTCCTCTCCCCTCAGTCACCTTGGTTGACGCTGATTTATTGCCTGTTTGCCCCACCAGACTGAACGTCGGGGACAGGAGACAGGCCACTCCGCAGGTCCTCGGCCCCAGGGACAGCCCGGCCCAGGGAAGGTAGGTGCCCTGCGGTTGTCTGGAGAGCGAGGGCGTGAATGGTGGCTGTGTCCCACCCGCTGCAGGCTGCCCAGAGCTCTCCCTGTGTATGCTGGCCCTTCCAGGAAGCTGTGGGGAAAGGTCCCTTCCTTCCGTACCCTGGGTCTCCTCCTCGGGTGCTGGGAGATACATTGCAAATTCTGGGTCCACTAGACGCACGTGTGGGCTCGGCGCCTCGCTTTGGAGGCTGCATCTACTGTAAGCCCGGCAGGCCGGGGGCTGCCTCTGGCCAACCTGATTGCCACCATGCAGCCGCCAAGCTCCCCGGGGTCTCCGGAGGCCACACTTGTCACCGTCCCTCCCTCCTTCCCTCCCTCCGTGGGTCCCGCCACCTACTCCACCAACATCTCTGAGTGCCTGAGTGTGCAAAGCCAGTCTTATCTCATTCACTCTCACACCCAGCTGGGGAGGCGGCCACCCTCGTCTCCATTTCACAGAGGAAAACCCGAGGCTGGGAAAGTAAAGGACAATGCCGTGCTCCGGCGGCCAGGGAGCGGGAGGCACATCCGGTCGGTCTGGCTGCAAGGTCGGTCCTGCGTCCCCTCCCGGGGGCCGGCTCCCCTGCCCGCTCGGGAGGGAGCCCCCCGCCCCGCCGGCTGCAGGCTGACCAGGGCCGGCCGGCAGCCAGCTGCCCCTGCGGAGAGAGGCAGGGGGATCTGTAGAGAGCGTGTTCTCCCTGGCAACGGGCAAAGGGGCCATAAAACCCGGGAGAGGGCTCACCAGCCGCCGAGCGGAGAGCACGGCACGGCCGGCCCCGCAGGAGAGCACCGCGCCCTCCCCGGGCTCTCCGGGGAATGGCAGGGCCAAGGGCTCTGTCCGGGGTGCTCAGGGGGCAAGGGGCAGGGGTGGGGGGCCCCCAAGCCCGAGCCCATGGCTGCTAGGGGGCTGCTGTTCGGCACGGAGAAGCAAGGACCAAGAGGGAGCTGGCTGGCTGCAAGGCTGCGAGGGCAGAGGGGTGAGGGGGCTGCCCGGAGCCGCAGAGCAGCCGCGGAGACGGGGAGAGTCCAGCCCAGGCGGCCCGGGGAGGGAAGGAGCTCCCTGTCACGGGAGGCATCCGAGCAGGGAGAGGCAGGCCGGTACTTGGCCGGGGAGCCTGTGGCCCGGCTCCCTGCCCGGGCTGGCAGCCCACACGTCCAGGCCTCTGAGAAGCTCCCGCAGCAGAGTCCCGAGTGGGGCTGGCTCGGATGGAGCAGGCTGGGGTCAGTGCAGAGCTGCACAGACTTTCCCACGTCCCCTGCCCTGCACTGAATGGCAAAGGCACTGAGAAGGCTGCAAGTGGCGTGCTTCTGTCGCAGTGAGGCAGTGAGGGAAAGGCGCGGAGAATGGGGGTGAGTGCTCGGGGGCCGGCAGGGGGAGTGGGGGGCTGTCCCGCAGCCGCCCCCCGCCCCCATCTCCAGGGCTGGGCCACCTCAAGTGGCCAAGTGCCCGCCCGGGCTCCCAGGGCCAGGAAAGCTGGGCTGTGGCCTCTCTGGGGCAACAGGCTGGTGCAGCGGGGGACAGGAGGGGGCAGTGCACGGAGTGGGGCTCTGGTGAGTGGAGGGGCCAGCCCGGCCATGGGGAAAGCGGGGCCCTTTGCTGGAGGCTGGGCTGCAGCCATGCTCCGGCTGCTGGGCCGTGGCTGGGACACTCCGGGGACTCGTGAAAGCCACCCTGCCCGGCGCCGGGACACAGAAGCCTGCACACTGACGAACGGGCCAGTGCCGCGTCCGCGCAGCTCCCCAGCGCCCATTCATGGGAGCTCAGTTCCCAGGAACTCCGGGGGATGGGGCCTTTATCTGGGGAGCTCTGGTAGATGAGGCTCTGTTCTGCCGTTTCTAAAGGGGTTTTCTCCTCTTGTTCCCTGTGCAGCTCTAGTGTGTAGGGGGCGAAAGGGGGAGCAGCATGCGGGCCAGGGAGCGAGCCGGGGTTTCTCATTGGCGACGTGCCCAGGGCCAGCCTGGCTGACTCTCAGGGGTCCAAGGGTGCAGCTCCACAGGGCAGGAAAATTTTAGGGAGGGCAGACTCACTCAGCGACAAGGCCCTGTCGCCGTCCCTGACTGTCCCACTGAGGACAATGCAATCTGCCTGCCGAGCACTGTCAGGCTGGGGTCGGGACAGCTGCAGCAACCCGCCGTGGGGGGGCAGCATCGTGTCACAGGTGGAGAGAGCGGGCCGGCCTCGCTGTCTTCCCAGGCGGACAGACAGACTGCCTCCCCACCCTTGCACTCCCCTACTTAGGAGCTGCAAGCACTTTGGGAAATGCTTGCTTTCTGGGAGCCTCGGGGTTTTATGCTGTTTTTTTGTTGTCACCGTTGCTTTAATCTATTAAAGGATTGATTGGAAACTGTCAACTTGCCAGTGTCTGGGAAAGTGATATTTACACCTGTGTTGCTGTCCCTGTGGCATGACAGGGGCAGGGGGTGAGGGGAGGGACAAGAAGGCAGCCACACTTGAAATTCTGTGAATAAAGGTTTCTGGTCTGGGGGTAGCTGGTGGTGCAAAAAAAGAAAAAAAGGGGGGGGTGGGTGTGTGGAGTGGGGGCTCTGAAGAGTTTTGGTGTGGTTTTATAAAGTCACCTACCCCCTCCCAAAACAGGGGCTGAGAACACAGAGCAACCAACACTTTAGCTCCTGCCCGGCAGGCCAGCAAGAGGGGTCTCGCTAAGGAAAACCCACTCCCCTCTCCTCCCACAACAGCTCCTTCTGCCCCAGGCGCAGAAAGCTGGGGCCCCTCACCCACACATGTGGAAGTTAGGACACAGAGTTTCGGCACGAAGCCCGAGGCCCGCTAGCTAACACGTCTGCAGTGGCATGAGAGCCCCACAAACAGCTGCAGAGAAACCTCATTGCCGTAGGACACATCTGCAACCAGGCTCCACGCTCCAGGATAAACAAACGGAGAATTCAGGAGACAGGGGACTTTGTGTGTGGTGGCCAGGGAAGTTCACTTTTGTGTAAAAGGCAGCGTGCAAATCAGAATTCCACTAGGCATGGCTGCACCGACACACAGAAACCCACGTAGGCTGGACCCAGCTCAGGCAGCGTTTTTGTTTTTTGTTTTTTTTTTTTTCCCCTGTGAAATTTAGGAGAAATCAGGTTTAGCCAGAAGTTTTTCCAGGAATCATTAGCCTCTGGAGATTGTCACCACTGTTCCTTCCGAGCTGCCTTTGCCAAGGTCTATAAAACGTGAGCCTAAAAAATCTGCCTGAAGAGCAGCCTGACTTTTTCTATATATTTCTAAAAAGATAAAATAAACGATCGCCAAACTTTTCGGGAGAGGCCAATTAAAAAGCGGCGGAGGCAGCACCTTTCCCCCACCCCAGGGGTTCGGGAAAAGGCACACGTTTCCCTTCGGGGTGAGGGGCCCAGGGGGACGGGAGCAGAAGCTCCAACTGGATCTTCCCACTCACGTCTCTTGTGGCCGGATTGTTTGGACTTGCTGCCCTGAAACCGTCTGTCTCACGGAGGGAAGGTTAAGCATCTTGGGAGGGAAGGAGATGGCAAATGTATTCCTGACCGTGTCTGTGGGGCTGGAGGCCGGCCCCGTGCTGGTGATCACCTTGTGTTTGTATCTCACCGAGCCCCCCCATAACCCTGTGGGGGGGAGACCAGGATTCCTCTTTTGTTAAGATCAGGAAATCAAGGCAGAGAAATGCCTGGGGATCTGCCAAGGACACGCAGCCAGCCTGGTTCTGCCACGTGCCAGCCTTGTGGAATCCCCCCACGACGGGGAAAAGAAACGGGGTTGAAAGTTTGAGCCTCTCCCCGCCCCCCCCCCCGCCCCCCCAAAAAATAAAACAGCAGTGCGGACAGATCACACTCTCGGCCTCGCAGCCTCTGCTCTTCCTGCACATGACCCTGCCCTAAAGGCAGAGGCCACCATCCTCAACCCCATCCCAGCCCCCAACCCTCACATCTCCCAGCTCCCAGCTCCCAGCTCCTTTCTGCGTTCTGGGACCAGACATGTTTGCCTCTGGCAAAGAGCCGACCAGGAAAGGCACCATGCACCTTTTCCTGGAGCTGGCAGCCCCGATCAGTGGAACCCGCGACACTGGATTCTGGGCCCTGCACACGGCTTCGGCAAGCACGGGGGCCCCTGGTGTGCGTGCCCAAGGGCTGGAGAGGACAGAGCCCTTGAGGGCCTGGGTTTGCTGTTTTACAGCGTTGTCAAGACTCACCTGTCGCCCAGGCACAGACGATGCCATCCTCCGATACTGCCCGTCGGCCCGAGAGGGAAGATAAGGTGGTTTCCAGTTAGGGCAAGACAATCGAAGCTTCGTGGGGGTCTGCTGGAGGTCAGAGGAGCCCAGGGCTGCTGGGAAGTGAAGGAGAGGGGGTGCTTAACATTTGGTCAGTGTCACGTGTTCTAGAAAAATGCAAAACGCTCCCTTGGACAAGGTCAAAGTTGTCAGTACAGCATCCCAATGCTGGAGGTGCATTAGTAGTGGACTCCGAACAAGGCGTTTACCACAGGGGCTCCCCACGGAGGGTGCTTCAGGCCTGGGGCTGAAGGCTGAGAGAAGCTGCCGGAACAGCACAGACGAAGCCTTAATGTATAAAAAGGGCAGGCGACTGTCGCGAGGAGCAGGTAGCTCGGTGTGGCTGTGGTGTATTGGGGGGTGGAGAATGAGGCTGGCAGGTTTCCAGGCAGACCCTAAGAGTCTTACAAGCCAGGCTAAGGGTTTTGGACCACATCCTGGAAGCCCCGAGAAGTCATTTGGAGGATTTAAAAAACAGGGACAAGGGCAAACAGCATTCTAGAAAGACCACTCGAATGAAATAAACTTCTGCAAAACGTCGAACTCAGCCATCTCGCCTCTCAGAAGCGGTGGCGAAGGGAGGTGTTCACAGCGTCAGCTGCCAGGAAGCTCACTGCCGCACGGGTGACGATAACAAGTGGAAACAGCCCGGCCCTTTCTCAGCGGACGTCACTTGAGCGGAATTGTATTACTCACAACCTCGCTTCGCCACAGACCCTCATCACAGATCTGCACAAGGCCCACTTGTACTCTGTGTATTCATTTTTGTTTATTTCTTTTAAATAATCTAATAAGCACCCATGAACCCGTGACCCACCCCGACTGCTAGAGCTTCTTCTGCACACGTGTGTGCACCCCCAGCAAGCTCCCAGCTGGGGTTCCAAAAATAGAGAATAGGGTAACAGACAGCGGCGCACAGATACCCAGGAATATCAAGCGGCTCTTAAAAGGAACCAAATAGCCGACACACATTGTCTCTTGATGGACCTCAGCATTTTGTGCAGAACTGAGTTAGTCGCGATCCTTTGTTCATAAAAACTGTCTCAGCATTAGTCGCAGGCCGGCCCCTCTCTTATCTCTCTAATTTATGCCTTCATAAATTAATCCGTAATAACATAACAAATACTCAGGAGCCCACTGCCTCCAGCGCCTCTATTAGCAATTACTTGCAGCTGCCTCCACAGTCTCCCCAGGTAAAGACCCAGCCATCGCCTCCGAGGGTGAAGTGGCTGCATTAAGTCTGGTGGGTGCAGACTGTGAAGCACAAAGCTCCTGTTAGAAACTGCTGTCAATCTTCATTGTCTCCCAGCATTTTCTTGAGTGAAGAAAGACATGCAGCAGCAAAAGTAAACACACACTATGATGGAGTCTAGTAAAAAATAACCAAACTCGTATTTTTAGAGGTATATATTTTTATGTATTTGCAAATGCAAAGAAAAGATACTGAAACCACTGGCGGCGGTGGTTGAGTTTGGGGAGGGGGCCCGGGATCGAGGAAAGGGTTAAAGATGGTTTTAGCTCTCTCTGAAACGTCTGGTGGTTGGTAATGAAAGTGAGCATATTAATTATCAATGCATTTCTTGTCTAATGAAAATAAACATTTCGCCTGGGTTTTTAATTTCCCTTTTGTTTTTTAGTTTCTGTTTTGACAAAAACAAAGATGATGGATGTGGTTGATGGGTTGTGAGGGGGGCACGTACGCCCCAAGCAGGTTCTGCAGACACGGAGAATTTACTTTATCCCAAAGATCATTGTTTTTTTAATTTTATGTGCTGTAAAGCTGGAGCCCAGGGTCTCCAAGGTGGCCTGTCTGTGACATGAGGCCAGCAGGTGTGCGCCTGCCGGCAACTATTTCAACACCCCCAAACCCCCAAATCCCTCCTGCGCCACCAGCGGTGTCTGCAAAGCACCACTGGGGAGATGCTTTCCTCTTTGGGCTTCAAGAGGCCCTGCCAGCTAACGTGTTCCCAGGGATTAGCTGACTAGAACGAGAACTCCAGGGGCCTGTGACATGAGATGGGGCCCAGCAAAGGGGACAGGGGCTAAAGGCCTGGCTGGCAAAGACCCGTGCCTGGCTGTACCCCCCACCCAAAACAGCACTATTCCTTTGCTGAACTCACAAGGGGTCTCGGTGCCATGTTTCCTCCCCGAAACAAGCCCGGAACAGGGTGTGGCTACATGAGCACGAGCAACTCCGACCAGTCTTTGTCCAGGCCTCCCTACTATGTCCAGGGTAGCACACAGCACCCCGATACCCTGCTACAGCCCCCAAATCCTGCTTGCATGCTACCCCAGGCCCCCTTGCGCCGTCGGGAGGCTTTGGCATCCCCAGACTATAAGGACCAGCGGCGCCAACTACACACTCACCTTGGCACAGACACCGAGGCCCCCAGGGACCCAGTGACCCAAGAACACGAAACGAGCCCCCTGCACACCCAGCGCAGCCGGAAACCCCCATCCCTGCTTTGTCCTCTCCTCCCTCTGCAGAAATCAACTAATCGGTGTTCATGTGGACGGGCCCTTCTCGAGCTTTCTCTCCCTCTCTTTGGTCAGTGTTTTCACCCGTGACTTGGTGAGCACCAGTTCATCAGTCCGTGGCCCACGTGTCTGCAGGTTAAGGCTATACCATTTCTTACGTGCAGTTTTATTTGGGGCTGGGTTTGGGACTGGTGAATGTTTGGGGGGTTTTGTCGCAGTTTGGCAGATACAAAATATTCTTATGATAAATAAGAATAAAACACAGTGCCCAGGTTTAGATATGAGCATCACCGAAGGGTGGGGGTAATTTAAAGGGGGAATGTGGATTCCTTCGAAAGCCCGCAAGGCGGCACTCGGACCCCAAGGCTGGCCCACCCCAATGCCAATTCCTTTCATTTCCCTCTGAATCCAACACAAACGAGACAGGCTTTCCCAAGGGCCGGGGGGCAAAAGAGCCACCCAAAGTAAGAGCCGCTGTTTACATGTGCTGGCTTCCACCATCTACCAGATACTGGATATTTTACCCGTTTAGGGCATCAAGGCAACACCTCAAAACTGCTGTCCCTGATTTACAGTCACTGGTGCAAGGTGCAGCCTCTCCTCCAAGATGGCACCTGCCTCTCTGCCCCCAGGGCCCCGTTGCAGGTGTCCCAGTGGCCAGAGCCCCTTTGCCTGCCGGGGACAGACACTGACACTTCCCCTCATTACATGAAACAGGTAGAGGAGAGTAACGGGGTTGTTCTGAATTTTCAGTGATATTAGTATATTAAAGTCATCCCCCCACCTCGGTCAAGGCTGCTCGATGACCCACTCCACACAAGCACACGCATGTGCTCGCACACACACACACGCACACACACCAATACTGAACGCAGCCATGCCTGCAGCTGAGAAGCCAGACCTTGGCCAGGTGGAGGAGGTGGGGCACACGTACCTGGAGGGACCACGGGGGTCTGGGGTGCTGGTCAGCCCCAAGAGCAGCCTGAGAGGACCCCACACTCTCGGGCGGACACGCCATCCTTGGGGGCTGGGGTGCATCCACCGACCCACTGCCCAGCGGGGGCAGTGAGCCTCGGCTGTGAAGGAAAGGGCTCGGGTTAGTTCCATCCTAAGGACTTGCATGCATACATTTAATAAATCAGAAAAAAATATATATATATATATAATTTTTCAGACCTCCTTCTCAATCCTGGGCCAGGCATCTGCTCCCTTCCCGTGACAAAGCGGCCACCGCACCTCCACGCACCTATGGGGCGGGGGGGGGCGACACCAGACCACGTGTGTCCTGAGCTGCTGCCAGGAAAACACACGACAAGAGGGCAGGGGGGAGGCAGAGGAGACGGCAGTGGCCGTGAGGCCTCCCGACTCCCGGCCTTGCTCTGACATTCATGATTAAAGACGCGTCTCCTCACTTTCTAGAGAGAAGCGAGGCTCCAGTGGCGACAGGAGTTGATCGCCAGGACACTTGCAGTAAAGGTAAGACTTGGGGCGGGGGTCCCAGCTGACCCCCCCCCGGGGCGCGTCTGGTGGGGGGGTGGTCTGGGTACTTAATGGGCCGGCGCTCGGGAGAAAAGGTTAAAGGGGGAGTTTGTCTTGCAAGAATAAAACCCCGACATGGAGCAGGGTGGGGGGGACACATACCTCTGTTCAAATACTTGAGGGGCTATAATTGGTAGTTTCTGGGGCCAGCTGCCCTGTCCCTCCACTAAAACCAAATTAGCCAAAGTGGGAAAGACAGCAGGAGCTTTTCGGGGAAATGGAGGCAGATGCCAAATCCCCACTCCTCGAGGCTGACCGCATGACCACCAGGCAATGGAGGTGGCCTCTCAAGGTCTCCAACCGGCCACCGCCCTCTCCACCCGCCAGGAGCCCAGATTTGAACCCTGCCCCTGCCAGGCCCTTCCTGGGGGCCTCTGGCCAACACTGAGCCCTGCAAGCCTCAGTTTCCCCTGTGAAAGGGGAAACACCCCCTCCCTCATGGCTCCTGTGCAGTTACGGGGCCACATGGCTGGGAGTGCGGGTCACAGAGCAGCTGCTCGGGAAGCATTTCTTTTAATAAATAAATCCCAGTTACCCTGCTGGGGCGACGCGGCTTCTTCTGTCATCTCCCCCACCCCCCACCAGCTCCGGAGATCAGCTCAGTGCAGAGGGAAGCACTAGGGCCCGGGTGGCGTCAGAGTCCTGTCCAAAACAGGACGGTCCCTCCCGTGGGGTTGCTGAGAGAAGAGTGGGGGTGACACCGAGTGAGTCACAAACACAAGAGGGTGCCTGAATCGTGACCATTACGGTTATAGCGGATGTTCTAGAAGGGAGCGTCCTGAGAGTCCTGATGAAACCACAGTCCCTTACTGGTCCGCAGCATTCTCTGGCTCTTGAAGGGCTGGCCACCCCCATCTCCCCTGGGGAGCAGGTGCTCTGTCCAGTTTGGAAATGGGGAACACAAGGCCCCGCAGGGCCACACCCTCGCCAGCCGCTGCGGACCCCGGCTGCCATGCCAGCCCGGCCTGCCTCGTTTGCCTTGACATCCCCATGTCCTACCCTTCACCCCCCACCTCCTGGGCCTGCAGCCACTTGGGCCCTTCCATGCAACAGGGCAGGGGCAACAGCGGGGTGCCCACCGGGGACACGGACACCCCCACTGCGAGAGCCCTCCCTCCCCTGGTGGCAAAGTCAAGACAAGAACCAGGAAAACACCACATTGTCGGTGCTTCCAACCATTGCGTGAATGTGGGGACCTCGGTTTAAATGAAATAATGTGAGGACCCCAATTTACAGGAGCTGAGGCAGGGTGGGGAGTCCCTGAGCTGCTCTCTCACAGCTGCTCCCCAGAGTCCCACCTTGGGGCTCTCTAAGGAACCCTGAGCTTCAGGAGCAAAGTGAGAAGACCACCGCCCAGCCTCTCACTGCAGTCAGGGGGAAACTGAGGCCCATGTGCAGGCCACTCCTGAAGTCAGCACAGTCCAGGCCCAGAAGCCGCCCAGGGCTCCTCCCCCCGCCCGCCGACCTTGGACGGCAAAGGGCAGCCTCAGGAAGGGGCTGACCGGCTCGGCCCACGTGGGGTGGCACAAGGGGGCAGGACGGGCTCCTCCATGACCCCCAGCCCCGGCCCCTCCCGCAGGAGGCACCCTCCCCTTCACCAGGTTATTCTGGGTGCAGTGGCCCAGCTGCCCCCCAGAGCTGCTGGTGAAGTATGTGGGTGGGTGGGGGGGGCAGGACCTCAGCTGCAGGCACCAGGCAGCCAATGGGGAGCCCCAGACTGGCCTCCTGGGGTCATGGCACCACAGCTGAGCCAGGGGTGCAGCCCCTCGCTTCCATGGACCTCAGGGGCCTGGGGAAGTGAGGGGCTGGGGAACCCTCTCCAGGAGGTGATGGGACCAGGAGGCCAGGAGGCCCCTACACGGGCAGCCCAGAGAGAAACCTGGTTTGGGATTAGAGAAGAAGCCTCAGGCACGTCAATCTCCCTTCCAAAGACTCAGTGTCCCCTTTCCTACCACGATGTCTGCAGCCCATCAGGCCCTGACATTCAAGGACCACTGTCCAGGCCTCCAGGGGAGGAGGGACCCCAACGCCAGCTGAGCCGGCCCAGCAGCACTCGGCTTCCTCTCAGGACGGGAGGGGCCCACTGGGCCCTACAAGCTCCCTGGTCCCCCAAGACCCAACCCCGGCTCCACACAGGGTCCTGAAGAGGCTACCTGCAGCGCGCTGCACCCACAGCCTCCTGATGAGAAGGGCATCCTGTCCACGCCACCTATCCACTTGGGAAACCCCAGTAAGGTCCCAGCCTCACCTGCCAAGGGCCATCTCGACTTGATATTGGTTTCAAAGTACCCTCCAGTCTCGGGGTATGCCTGCACCCTTCCACTGATCCCACCAGCAGGACCAGGGCAGGCGGAGGGGGACATGGGAAATACTCATTTCGAGGTCACTTGGCCCCGAACCCGAGTGGCTTTGAGTATCGACCAGAAGGAGGCCCAGGAGGCCCGGGCTTTTCCCTCTGATGTCAGCCCCGACACCCTTCCCAGCAGCCCCCAAGCCGGGGAGCTCCTGCCAGCTGTCGTCCAGGCAGTGAGGGGCAGGGACTCCAGCACCCTGCAGGAAACCCCCAGTTCACCCGAGGCCTCCCAGTTCTCTCTCTCTCGATCCTCCTCCTCAGCTCATCAGGCCTCCCGCCCCCCACCCTGTCCATACCTCCCCTCTAATTCCTCCCCCCAGCCCCCACCCCAGGCTCAGCTCTGCTCCTTAATAGCCTCTCACCTCCTCTTACAAAGCTCTATTTTTAAAATCAGATTTCCTTTACCATATGGGCGAGCTGACAGGGAGGTACTCGCTGAGGGATTTGCCCCCCACCCTCTCCCACGGCCAGCCCTCCCCAGCCCACATGGGCAGCCCGGCCCTGCTGGGCCGCTCCTGCCAGGCAAGGGGGGAGCTGACCCAACCGGGGCAAGAGGCTGGGTCATTAGATCTGCCCGTCGGGGGAAGAGGGTTGACTCCCAGACCAAGTGCACTAAATCCCAATTTTGGGGTCAGGTGAGCCTTTCCGAATTGGTAGACATTTCTCAATGCATCTGTCATAAGGTGCGAGACACCCCCATCCACTGAGCCTCCTTCAGAGGACTGAGGACATTAGACATTGCTTCTGGGGCTCCCGGGGGAGAGGCAGAGGCACACCCCCTTCGCTGTATGTGGGGGCAAGGGTGGGCAGGTGGGGGCGCAAGTCAGACAGAAAGCCCCTAAGGACTGCCTAATGTGACCAGGAAAATGGGGCCCCCAGGGAGGGCTGGGGAGCTGGCACCCTATCTTTACAGATGACTATCCCCAACAATGCCCACAGTCTCTGCAGAGGGTCAGCAGAAGGGGACACTCACAAGTGCAGAGAGAAAGCCCCTGGCCTCGGCGCACAGTCACCACACTCACCCCCAGCATGGCACACATCTGTCTTGGGTGGGCTTACCGGGTGGGCCCCCATCCCGGCGACTGGTTCTGTCCCACAGGGCGGGGTTGCCTCCATCTCGTCACACTGGGTAAGAGCGCTGCACCTGGTCCAGAAAAAGAATCAGGACACGCTGCTGAATGAATTAATGAATCATGGGCAGAGAGACTCGCTTAAAGAAATAAAAAGGCATGGGGACAATAAAGTCAAAATGTGTTTAGGGGCTGGTGCCAAGTGTGAGGAGGGGTGAGGAACTGAAACCAGAAATTGTAGGTAGCTAAACATTTTGGCTTCATGCAAAGGAATTTAGACCTGACATTATAAGCAACAAGGAGCAATCAAAAGATTTTCAACATGAGAAATTCTGGGTCCAATTCTCAGTTCCAGCTAAGGTACCTGGATTTTATGTGGTGGACGTGAACCTGACAAGTTTTAAGCTGAGAATAGCATGATTAGATGTGGGTGCCATGCTAAGAAGTTGAGACATTTTGTTAGTGATGAAAATGCATTAAAAGACCTTACGCAGGGGGTTCATGAATAGATTTGGGTTTTACAGGAAAAAATCTGGAATTTCTTTTGAGGAGTTACAGGATCAAATTTTTATATGATGCTAAGGAATCTGATGCCAAAGGGTTTTAGAAAATGTGATGGTGAGATTTTTGCTAGTGGGAGACAAATCTGCAGAGAAACAATTCAGTGAAATGTATTTTCACGCTAACAGCTTTGGACTTGATGGTACAGGCAGAGAAGAAACAAGGAAGACTTGTAAATAGAAAAACAACAGCCAAAAATTTAAGTATCACCCTGAAATATATGAACTTTCTATGTTGGGGGGGGGGTTGCCAAAGTCAGACCTTTGGGAATGCATCAAGGAGATCTGATTGATATAGAAGGCATAAAAGTTGAAAGATTTTAATCAGAGAAGTTACATGTCCAAGCTGAATATGCAAAGAAATTTGGGATTTATTTTGAGGCTCTGACATGAGTAGATTCCTGCACACGCCTAGGAACCTGACTGTAGTCAATCAAAAGTTTTGAGGGAGGGACCTGGTGAGTTTTTGTGTTTGATGGAACAATATGCAGAGAAATTACAAAATAAATTCACATTTTATCCTAAGGTAGTTGGACTTTTACTTCATTAAAAGACATTGTAAGGCTTTAAGGTGGGGTTATAAGACCAAATTTTGTATGTTGTGCTTGGAAGTGTGAATTTTATTGTAAACGATGACGTGATCAAATTTTTATTTCATGCTAATATGTTCAGATTTACGCCAACAAAGGGTTTAAAGGCATAACATGGTAAGATTTGGGGTGTTTCTATAGATCAGTCTGAAGATAAATTTCATGGTTTTATATTAAGTAGTTGGGCTTTACATTACAGGCAATGAAGAATCTGAAAACTTTGATCAAATTTTCACATTGCAGTATAGCACAAAGAGTGGATTTTTACGGTAAAGATAATCTGATCAGATTTTTATCACATGCCAAGGAGATGTGAGTGGCACTGGCAGCATTTCATTTGAAGGAAGGATGGGAGCTCACTTTTGAGACCTCATGCAGAGGCACTTGGGTTTTGGCCAATAAAGGGTTTTAAGGCTTGAGCTGCGGAGCATTGCTTTACAGAAGAATTAGAGGGTAAAACCTCTTTTCTACTGAAGCATCCGGGTTTGACGAACCTACAGTGACTAAGCATCAGGGGGCCCCAGCCGAGGCTCCCCTGGCCCCACCCCACCCCACCTGAACTTTAGGCCGGGGAGTTTGACCTTTTGTTGCAACATGGAGACAGCGGCACATCTTCTGCAGAAAAGTTACCTGATTGCATTTACCTGTCCTGCTAAGACATCTTGGCTTGAGCCCAGAGAGCCCAGAGACAGCTCACATTTTTGTGCCATTGCTAAGGGATCTGGATTTCAGCCATCAAGGAATTTTATGGGAGTGACATGGTGAAATTTTTCTGTTTGACTGAAGTGTCTGCAGAGAAGTCAGGTCATAAAATGTGCATTTCACACTGATGAGTTTGGCCATTGTGCCGCAGGTAAAGAGACATTATAAGACTTTAAGCAGAAGTTAGGAGACCAAACTGTGTCTTGTAAGGAACTGTGACCTTTTTATTTTATTTTGATGATCAAATGTCTATATCAAATTTTTATTATCATGGTAAGAAGTTTGGATACATGCCAATAAAGGAGTGGCCCAGTGGGATTTTGGGTTTCATATCGATCAGAATGCAAGTAAATTATATGAAATTTTTTTTTACTTTATACTAAGTGATTGGAACTTCATATTATAAGCTATGAAGAACTTTTTTTAAGTTTCAAATAGAGAAGTTACGGGCTAACTTATGCATCTTGTTAAGAATTTGAACTTTCATGATAAGGAGCATTAAGATCAGGTTTTTATAATATGCCAAGGACATCAGATTTTAGGTTGAAGATCAAAAAGTTGAAGGGTTTAATCATATACACAATCAAATTTGTAAATATCCTAAGAAGTATAGACTTCATGTTAAAGAGAGATACACTCTAGTATTTAAATCGTCCTGCTAAGGATTTTAGTTTTTGCCAATAGAGTTTGAAGGAAGACTTGGTGCAATTTTTATTTCTAATAGATAAGCCTGCAGATAAATTACTTTTATGAGTCAAAATTTTATATTTCATGCTAAAACATTTGGACTTACAGATATTAGAAACTTGGAAGTTTACCAGAATAATAGTGAAGAGAAAATGACTTAGTATATACAGTGTGCTATGTATATGTTGTTGTGATGATGATGATGATGATGATGATGATGATGATGGTGATGATGATGGTGATGCATGTTTACCTGATGTACCATCCTGCCAAAAATTTCAGTCTTTAAATTGAGGAGTGGCATGGCATCAGAATTTTGCATCACGCTAAGGCCTTTAACTTTTAGCCAGAGAATGGTTTTAAGTAAGTTACATGTCAGATACTTTTTATGCTAAAAGTTTGGATGTAACATTGTAGACAGAAAATAAACAGTGAAAGGTTTTAATCAGAGGGGCTGCATGATCGAATTTAAACGTCATGCCAACAAGGGTGTTCTTAATTTTGAGAAATAGCAGATCAGAATTTTGTATCTGGCTGGAGGGCGGGGGTTTTAGCAATGAAGAGTTTTACATAAGGGAAGGCATTCTTTTTTTAATATACAGATTGGTCTGCTAGTTAAGGAGAGAATGCAGAGTTAACGAAAGGTATTACATTTAGCAACAGCAGTAACTAGGAAGATGATCGATTGTGTAGTCAGAGCTCAATTCCCTCTGCCCCAGCAGAGAAAAACACATACCAATAACCCCAGCCAAGACATCCCCTTAAATTAGCTCCCAGCCCATTAAAACCACCCATCACTGGACATTTAAAAGTCATTCCCAGGACAGGTATCAAATGTATCTCACGCCCTCCTCCACCCCTCAAGACCCCAGCCCACCTCTGCCCCAGAGCCCCCGTGCAGAAGGAAAACTAATCGGTGACAGAGAGAAGGGGTGCTGCTAAAGAGTGAGAAGGCAGACCCAGAAGGGGCCTGGGGAGGTGAGGCAGAAGCATGGAAATAGGGTCGTATCTGTGGGTCTGAGGCCAAATGTTTGAGGTGCCCGAATCCCCACAGGTTTAGAGGGCAACCCAGGGAAAGTGGAGATTGCGAGGAGTTGGGGGGGGGGTTGTTATCTGAAGATCTCTTCAACAGCTCACAGCCAGGGAGAACACAGCATCAAAGATGAAAGAAATGGTGAAAAAATCAGTGGAATTTCCAAGTTAGAATCCGGTAACAAGTATCCGGCACATAGTAGGGACTTTATAAACATTTATGGAAAATAAATAAACCTTAAAAACCAGACCGCTACACCCACCCCTCACCCTGAATCTCTACTCTGAGTTTGGGGAAGGAAATAAGAGCTACTGGGGGCCATGGACTCGTGTGCCCCGTCCTCCCCTCCCACTGAACTTGTCGAACGGTGGGCATCTCGGCTGGAGACTCCTGCCTCTGGGCTCGTGCCAGTGTGCCCAGCCTGCCAGGGAGGCTTCGGGGGGCACTGAGATGTGGCCTCTGTGGCCTCTCGGGTGCCCAAAGCGGGAAGGAGGACTCAGCAGGCAACGCCGCCAGTGTGAGACGGAGCCACCCACGCCTCCTGCCAGCTGCCCGCCGGCCAGTCACTCCACAAACTTTACGGGCTGTGACTTCTCAGGTGCACCGGGGGAAGCAGGCAGGCCAGGTTGACAGACAGTTAGGGTGTCCGCTGGGTGCACCCTGAGTGGCCGGCATGGAGGCCGGCTTGGGCAGGGGGAATGCTCCCAGGTTCTCTCTGTCCGGTTAGTTAGGCTTCTGAATCCTTCTTGACAAGAGACCCTAAACAAACAGTTGCTTTCCTTCCCGCCCACCCCGCCCCAGGTTCTGATCTTCGCCGTCCCCGTCGGTGACTGGGTGCATCCCAACCTCACCCGTCTTCAGAAAACACAACTCTCCATCCGAAGAAATGATAGAACCCTCTGAAGACTCATTTGAGACGATGATGGAGCGTAAGAATCCATCATCAAAACAAATGGAGTCCTCCGAGGGCTCGTTCGACCGCAGCGCGGGGACCTCCGGCGGCCCAGCCCAGGGGACAGAGGAGCCGCCCAGTGGCTCCCTCCAGGAGACAGAAGAGTTGCCCAGTGATCTACTCCAAGACATGGAGAAGACATCCAGTGGCCCGCATCACAACATAGAGGATCCACCCAATGACCTACTCCAAGACACGGAGGAGTCATGTGATGGTGCACACGCGGAGACGGACGAGGATGAGGCCGACGAGGACGAGGCTCCGTGCAGCCCACCCGGAGCCCAGGGAGGGGGCGAGTGCAGCACTGACCTGATCCCATTCAGGGTGCAGCAGCTCCCCGAGGACCAGGAGGTGGAGGCCAGCATGCGCGCCCTGGTGTCTCTGTACATCCGCGTGCAGGGCCTCAGAGAACAGCAAAGGGCCGCGGCAGAGCCCCCCAGGAACGGCTTCAGCCTGTACCCTCTGTCCTTCCCGGCGCCCTTCTCCGGCAACCGCCGGGAGTACCGCGAGTTCATCTTGCTCTGCCAGCTGGTCCTACAGAGCCATCCCCGGCTGTTCTCTGACAACCGGCTGCATGTTGGGTACATCGTCAGTCACCTCTTGGGCCTGGCCTTGGAGTGGATCAAAGCCCTGCTGCAGTGTACCCGCTCCCTCATGGGAGTCTTCCCAGGCTTCCTGGACGCCGTGTCGAACACGTTCGAGCACCGCCAGGCAGTGCGTCTGGCTGAGGAGGCCATGTTCGCCATCAGGCAGCGGAACCGGCCAGCCCTCGCCTACATCACCGAGTTCCAGAGCCTGGTACCCACCTTGGGCTGGCCAGACGAAGTCCTGCAGGCCCACCTGTGCCAGGGCCTCAACGAGGACATCAGGCATTACCTGTTCCGGGTCCCCCAGCCGGACTCTCTGGAGAGCCTGATCACGGTCATCCTGCAGATAGAAGAGAAGCTGGCCGAGCGGAGGGCGCTGCTCCGCCTGCCCCCCGAGTCCCGCCCGCGCAACTGGACCAGATTCGACTCACCTTCTCCGGAGAGGTGGACGGTGAGCAGCTGGCCAACCGGCGACGTCCACCCTGACATCGATCGGGCCCACATCTTCCTGCTGGTCATGATCAGGGTCAACCCCTACCACAGCATCGCGGTGCGGGCGCTGGTGGACTCGGGCGCCAGCGGCAACTTCATGGACGAGAGGTTTGCCCAAGAGCACTACGTGGCGCTCTACCGGAGGCCCTACCCCCAGGCGGCATGGACCGTGGACGGCTCGCTCATCGGCAGCGGGCCCGTCTGGCTGTACACCGAGCCCCTGGTGTGCATCCATCAGAACCACCAGGAGTCCCTCGAGTTCAACATTGTGCCGTCCCCCAACTTCTCTGTGATCTTAGGCACCGACTGGCTCCGGGTCCACACCCCCGAAGTGGACTGGGTCAAAGGCCGCTGCTCCTTCCACTCTCCCTACTGCCTGCAGAACTGCCTGCGCCCGCCCCCACCCTGCATTGCGCTGGAGAGACACGGCCTGAGCCTGCTGCCCGGACTGCCGCCCCCTTACTCCGACCTGGCCGACGTGTTCAACCCGAGAGCAGCAGATGAGGAGACTTCCGACCAGCCAAGCTCAGACGGATCCGATGATCTTTCTGAATCAGAGCCCTCTGAGCTTCAGCAGGCTGGAGACAGTGATCACGGCGAGACGTTCTACGAGTGTCCCTCCACCGCGCCCTGGGGACCTGTGGGTGCTGGGATGCAAGACAGAGCCAGGCTGCAGGATGAATGCTGGGACCCGCGAGACATGCTGACCAACAGACAGGACTACGTACAGATGATTCCGGAACTGTTTGACCAGCTGCACGGAGCCGCATGGTTCACGAAGCTGGAGCTGCGTGGGACCGTCGTGAGGGAAAGCACGAACATACACCGCGCGGAGGACGTATGGAGAGCAGCGTTCGGTTTCAAGCCCCAGGAGATGGAGAGCTACCGGCCTTTCAAGCTATCCCCAGACCCCGTCATCCCTCAGCGCGTGATTCACTTTATCCTCAAGGACATGCTGGGTTTCTTTGTGCTTTCCTACGGGCAGGACGTCCTGATCTACTCCATGAGCCGGGAGCAGCACCCCCAGCACGTCCGCGAGGTCCTGGTGCGCCTCCGGCACCACCACGTCTACTGTGCCCTGGACAGGAGCCAGTTCCACCAGCAGGCCATGGAGTTCCTGGGCTTCGTCATCACCCCCGAGGGGGTGAAGCTCAGCAAGAGCACCGTGGCCGCTGTCACGGGGTACCCCACCCCCAGCTCCAGGGGGGCCCTGCGGCACCTGATCGACTTCACCTTCCCCTACCGGCACTTCGTGGCGCTGTTTATGGGCATCATCGAGCCCCTGCTGCGGCAGCTGCTGGGCAGCCAGGGCTTCTCTTGGGGGGCGGAGGAGCAGGAGGCCTTCAAGTGCCTGAAGCGGGCTTTCCGCAAGGCACCCCTCCTGCGCCACCCGAGGCCCCAGGACCCCTTCTACCTGGAAGCCGACGTCACCAGGTCGGCCCTGCACGCCTCCCTGATCCAAATAGACAGGCGCACGGGCAAGATGGTCCCGTGCGCCTTCTACTCGCGCCCCCTGGCCCCGACCGAGCTGACCGAGTCCTCCCGCCTGCAGCGGAGGGTCCTCCCCATCTGGGCTGCCTTCACGGTGTGGCGTCGCTACCTGGAGAATACCGAGGAGCCCATCATGATCCGTCTCAAAACAGAGGATCTGGCCTCTCTGAATAATGACAGGCTCACCGTACTTCTCCCCGGCCATTGGGTCGTCTTCTTCTCCCACTTCCACTTCGACGTCGCGGAGCGGCCCGAGCGAGAGGGTGGCCGGCCCCAGCTGCCCACAGGAAGCCTCAACCCGGGCGCTCTCCGGCACGTCACTGACCCACGGGTGCAGGTGATCTTAGCCACTGGGGGCTCCCTCCCCGAATCCGAGGAGGAGGAGGACAACGACGAAGGCATCCTGCCGCAGGGCGAGCCGCACGGGCCCAACGCCCAGCTGCAGCAACTGGCACGGCTACCGATCCACCAGATATTGGACAGCTTCCTCTCACGCTTCAACCCCGAGCAGATCAGGGATGCCCCCCTGAGCTGCGCCCAAGACCTGCTGACCTGCAGGGACGCCCTGGCCCTGGCCACCTTCCTCCTGCTGCTGAAGCTGCAGCGGCACCTGCCCCTGCTGCTGCCCCCTGAGCCCAGAGCAGAGAGGACCCCGCCTCGACGCCCTCAGCGGCTCACCCTGGACACAGCGGGCATCGCCAGGGGTGACTTCGCCGCAGCCATCGCCCGGCTCCTTGCCCAGATGCCCCCGCTCACGGGCACCACCGCCGCCCTGGCCGAGGAGATAGCCGAGCTGCTCCTGGGCCCCAGCTGCTGGCGGCAGAGCGCCCTGCTCCCCGGGACCCGCCAGGGCCTGCAGCTCACCCCCAGGTTCTGGCTGATGCTGCGCGAGCTCTGGGGTGTGGGCGTCACCCTCCGAGAAGGAGGCCGCTGGGCGCCGCCCGTGCCCCACCACCCGGCCCTGCACGGCGTTGGCGACGAGGACGTCGTCTCGCGGGAAGCCCTGCAAGACGACCTGCAACGTTACCATCACTGTGGCCTGCATGACGGCCTGCAAGACACCCCGCAGGACGCGCAGGACAACGGCGTGCCAGGGGCGCTGCCCGCCGATGCCACCCGTGCCCTCCAACCCCGACGCCCCCGCGCCAGCCCCCAAATCCTCGCCATCGTCAATGACCTCCTGCTCTACGTCCATGGGGCCGATGGGCAGCTGGACCTGCTCAACAGGGGGCGGGCAGCCAGGGCCACGGCTGACTTCCTGGGGGCGCTCCAGGCCCAGGCCACGCCAGGCTTTGTCTGGATGCTGCAGCCTGGGCAGATGGCGGATGGAGCCAGCCCGGGAGAACGGCCCAACGACGACAATGACAGCAGCAGAGACGCAGACCTCAACTGAAAGCTCCCACTTCTCGGGGAGCGGCCCCTGGACCCCTCCGCCCCCAAGCACCCCAGAACCGCGCTTCCACCTGCTTGGCTCGGACCCAGAGACCCCTTCCTGCTGCACCTGACCAAGGAGCCCCCTCCTGAAGGGCTACAATTTCTCCAACTCATCGTCCATCCAGCAATGTCATCAGCACCAATGGACCCTCGTTAATCGGAGACCAGAGCAGCCTCAGTCTGCAGGCCCCAGGCCTCCGATGGGGACCAAGACAATGAGCAGAAAGCAGCGATGAGCAGATGGGACCCGCGACCCAGGCCAGGAGAGAAGCAGGAGGAAGGACGCAGCCAGGCAAGCAGGTGTGGTGGACGCCGCCACCCAGCGTCATCTGGGACACTGACCTCGGGGGCTCCACTGACTCCTACCTCCGTCTCCGGTGCTCCTGGACACCCGAGCTGCTGGGTCCCGACCCCCTGCACCCCTCCCCCACCATCTCATGGTGTGCTGTGCGCCCCCCACCCAGCCCCCACCCGCCAGGCAAGCCCACTCCCCAGCCGTCTAGTTCCAAGCACCTGCTCCACTGACCCTGAGTTCTAGCCCTTACCTGGACACTGCCGCACTGCAGAACCATCCCATGTCCCAGGACTCTTACCGGATTTGCCACAGCTGACGTGTCCAGGACATCCGGGAAACCGGGGTCGCAGGGCACTGAATGGGGCCTTCTCCTGGGGGCTTCCCGCTCCCTCCCGGTACTGACAGCTGGACATGGGGAGGGGAGCTCCAGGGAGACACCGGCCCTGGACTGTGCTGAGGAGGTGACAGCCGTCCTCTGGACCTCAGCTCTGTGCCACGGGGAGAAGACCCTGCCCCTTCCCCTGTGCTCCCACCTCTTCAACCTTTTCCTACCCCCATAATAAAGCAGAATAAAAGATTACCTGGCTTTGTGGTTTGTTCTTTAAAGGTGGGGTGGGGGCAGGTGAGGGAGAGAAGAGTGAAGGGCAGTAAGGGGGAGGAGCGAGAGGGAAGGAAGAGTGGGGGGGCAAATGGGGAGGAGGGAGAGGGGAGGAAAAGTGGGGGCAGGCCGGGGGGAGGAGGGCCAGGAGGGGCTGGGCAGAAAGGCTTGGTTTTCTGAGGCCAGACTTGGGGTCTCCCTTGAAACAGCCCCACGTGGGGCCTGGCCTTGCCTCCACCTTGGTGAAGGTGACCCGTGGCCCCAGAGCTGCCACTCCGCCTTGGGAGTCACCCCAACCTGCTGCGTGACGGCCGATGCCCTGCCCTCCCAGGCTCATCCCCAGAGCCCCTGGGGGGTTTGGGAGCTGCCCTCCTGGGACTCCGGGACAGGGAGCCCAGAAATCCAAGCCCCCATATGAAGCATGAGGGGATGGCAGGCTGTAGTCTGTGCCCCCCAAGTTGGAGAGTTGGGGAGCCAAGGAGCCGTGACCTGGAGGTGCCCCCCAGCCAGGGGAGAAGGCCTGGTCCCACGTCAGAGGGTCACCACGCTCCGGAAGTGGCAAAACAGCCGTCGTGAGTGCCGTGGGCCAGCGAGGCAGGTTCTCGGACGCTCACTCGGGCTCCCGCATCCCACCACCCAGCACCCACTGACCAAGCACGCCTCAGAGCCAGGGCACTGCCCCTGCCCAGCCCCTCGCCACCCCGACGAGCCTGTGCACCCCGGGATGGGCAGAGGGGAGGCCCACTGGCCTCCCAGGCGGGCAGGGCCTTGAACCTTGATGCCCACAATAGTCCATCTCCACCCTGGGGTCTGCCCCTGACGGTGGCACCATGAGACCACTGAACAGGCCCCCTGGTTCAAAGGTCAGGGGCTCGGCCAGAGCCCGCCCAGCCTGAACAAACCATCGGAGTGCTGGAGAACCCGCCATGGGGTTCCTGGGTAACCGTGGGGTGAGCCGGGGCCAGAGTCGGGGACAGAGCCCTTCTCCAACCATGCTGTGCCCACCCTGCACAGCTACAGCCATGGGGGCCCAGGGAAAGGCCCCCCCATAGAGCCAGTGTTGTAGCGGCCCCAGGAGCCCCCAGGCACCATGTCTGTCTGTCTGTCCACCTCCCCACTCTGCCCAGGATGCAGCGCCAGGAGATCCCTGGCAGGCCCCCTGATTACAGGTCGGGGCTTAGTGGCAGGAACCCCTGCACCCCCCTTAAGGAGCAGTCACGGAAGGCCCTGTCCCCGGAGGCCAGCTGCCTGCCCTGCTGTCCCATCAACTGGGGCACGTGTGAGGGGCGGGGAGGCCCGAGGACACAGGACACCCCCAGAGGCCCTGGCTCTAAAATGCCCTCTGCCCCCAGGTAAGCTCCTCTGGGGGATGCCAAAGCCCCTAAGCGAAACACCTGGGGCAGGTAAGGGCCCCACACACACACAGTCACAGTCACACACACTCAAACGTGTACTTGCACACACACACCTGGTCATTCACACTCACCCCTATAGTCACACGCACGATTACACACATGCACACACACACGTGTGCTTGCACACATGCACCTGGTCATTCACACTCACCCCTATAGTCACACACACGATTACACACATGCACACACGATCACTCACCATGCACTTGCACACATGCACCTGGTCATTCACACTCAAACCTATGATCACACACGATTACACACACGCAAGCATATCCATGCTCACTCATACATGCGTTTGCACACACACCTGGTCATTCACAGTCACCACCATGGTCTCATGATTGCACACACACACACAAACTGAGAGTCACTAACATTAACACATGAAATTGCACACATACACCTGGTCATTCACACTCAAACCTATGGTCAAACATGATTACACACACATGCACACACATTCACAGTCACACTCACATGTGGGCTTGCACACATACCTGGTCATTCACACTCACCTTTATGGTCACACACACAATTACACACACTCACACAGGCACTTGCACACCCACACACTTGGTCATTCACACTCAAACCTATGATCACACACGATTACACACACATGCAAGCGTATCCATGCTCACTCATACATGCGCTTGCACACACACCTGGTCATTCACACTCACCGCCATGGTCTCATGATTGCACACATACAAACTCACAATCACTAACATTAACACATGCAATTGCACACACACCTGGTCATCCACACTCACCCCTATAATCACACAATTAACACACATGCATGCAAACACACTCATGATCACACACATGCACTTGTGCACACTGACACCACACTAGTGGGGCTATCACACAAAGCAGAGTCCTTGTCCCCTGGGACCCCTGGCCAAAGCCAGAGCTCCACCCCCACCTGGCAGCCCCAGAGCCGAGAAACACCCACAAGGTGAAGCTTCGAGTTGCGATGCTGCCACCTGTAAGGAAAAGCAGTTAAACACAAAACAAACCTTTTCTCTCCTGAAATAATAAAGGAAGTTAGTGCTAAGTGACATGCTGGGTTCTGCCTACACAGTCATGCAAAAGAGGTGAAATCAACACAGCCCCTGGTTACCCCACCTCAGGCTGGCACACCCCAACAAGCTCACAGGCCCCAAGGGGACCTTCTGTGCACCCGCTGCCCCCCTGACCCCATCCTCCCCCAGCTCACAGCTCAGCCGGCATGGGGGAGCCTGAGCTCTGCCCCTGGGGAGCCGAGTGGCCAGCCCTCCAGCCACCTCCCTTCCCGCTCCCAGTCCACGCCACACAGACAGCCCAGGGCGGCCCAGCCCCTGGGACCCCCTGGGACGTGCAAGCACCCACACTGCACAGGCAGCTACTCACCATTCGGGTCCGGGTATGGCCGCCGCCTCCAGGCAGCCAGCTCCTGTGGTCTGGCCAGAGCCGCGGCTCTGGGGCTCCGCTGCACTCCCTGGACGGCCCTAGCCCGCTCCCGAGGGCGAGAAAGAGCGAGTCAGGCCAGGCCCCTGGGTACACTCCAGCCCCAGCTCGCCCTGGGCCCTGCTGCTGGGCCGAGGGTCACTCGCTGACACCCCAAGCCCAAGAGGGAAGCGTGAACACAAACCACCTAACCCTGACCTCTGCCCGGCGTCCTACAGAACCAAAAGCGCAGCTACCTTCCTAAGGTCTCAAACTGTGCACAAAACCCTCGGCCACCAAACCCCGGCCCTCCACATAAGGGGGGGCTTGAGCAGACCAGAGCAGGGAAAGCAGCCCCAGAAAACCAGAGGCCAGGGAGGGAGGGGCAGGCCACAAGGCCTCTTTCTCCAGCAGAGGCCGGAGCCGGGGACGGAGAGGGTTTCTCAAAGAGCGTCCCTCAGGCACCCACACGGACACACAGGCAGCAGGTTTGGCACGGGGGTCCCAAGGCCCCCACCCCAGTAGCCGGGAAGTGGAGAGCCCCATGCGTTAGACACTGTCCACACTTGACATGTGGAGCTCAGGGGGCCTGAAACCCAGGGGAGAGGAGAAGAGGGGGCTGCTCGGAATCTGATCCGACAGCTGAGGAAACTGCATCCCAGTTTCCTTTCCGCTCCTGGCTCCAGAAGCCCACCTGCTCGGCCTCAGGCTTCCTCTCACCTCACTTACCCCAGGAAACAAGGGCAGAGGGGCCCCCTTCATTGTCCTGAACATCCTAGAACAGCCCCATCAGGGTCCTCTCTCCCGGGACAGGTCAGCACCCTCATCGCCCCATCTCCCCACATCCTCACCACACGTGGCCACCCCACCTTTGTCCTGCTCCCCCGCCCCGTGCCCCCAATCCCACCAGCACTGGCTCCCAGCTCTTTTTCTCACCACCCAGGGGAAGCACCTCTTTCGGGCCCTGGTGGTACAGGACCCGGAGGGCCCGTGCAGGACACCCCAACCACCTTCCTTCCCTCACTGTCCCGGCCCCGGGGACTGAGCCCACCTCCCATCGGACACCTGTGGTGGCTCCCACCTGCCCTCCCTGCCGCCAGCCTTCCCCCCACTCCACCCCTGCCCCCATCAGCCGGCCAGCTCTCTCCAAGATGTCACTGGGACCACCGGTTCCCCTGCCTGGGCGTCCCATGGCACCTGTCGCCCACGGCTGGACTTTCCCTGCGCCACGGCGAGGGTACAAGCCCAGGGATGCCTGACCAGCCCCATCCCCAAGGGACAAGACCATGTGTGCCACTTCCATCATTACATGGACGTTACGCCCCACGGTCCTCATATCACGTGCACGCCGTTATCCAGTCACAAGCAGTGGCAGGTGAGGACATGCAGATCCACCTCACGAGCCCGTCGGTGCCAACGCTGCCTTCCCAGGCCTGACGGTGAGACCTCCGGGACAGGGCCTCCCCACTCCCGGGCTCGTGTCTCACCCGACCCCAAGCTCTGCTCAGCGCAGTCCTCCATCCCCAGCTTTGGCTCAAACTGTCCCCTCACCAGGAACCTTCCTCGACGCCACAAGGACCAACACATCCACCTGACACCACCACAGGTAAAAAGGTGGGCAGAGGGAGGGGGGGCTGGGGAGGGAAGAGGGAGGGAAGGGGGAGGAGGGAAGGAGGGAGGGACAAGGGGGTGGGAGAGCCAGGGAGGGCGCAGGGCCTGCGACGGGGCCCTCCATGACCCTGACGGCCTGGTGGTGCGGGCAAGTCCCCCCCCGCCCACCCTGACCCTCGGGCCTGCGTGCCTGGGCTGGCTGCCATGACTCGTTAATAGAGTTAGTGAGATTCCCGGAGCTGGGGGCTCGCTGCAGGCCCCCCTGCCATGCACGGGTTAGTGGGGGATCAAAGGACAATGGTCCTCGGACCAGAGGGCCACCCCCGTGCCAGCTGCTGATGTTCCTTGGGCTCCTGGCTCGGGCAGGGCTGGCACGAGGTGAAGAGTGGGGGCACCTGCTGAAAGCGGGGTGCCCCTGGGAAGACGGGGAGCTCTCTGCAGACCGGCTTAGGGAGCGCCTCAGAGGCCGCCTGTGAGGGGCCTTCGCCTCCTGGTCATTTAAGAGCCCTGCATAGAGGCGAAGGCCCCTTGAGGAGACCCCCTCCTCCCGGGGCAGGGGCGGGGTCCGCGCAGCTCTGTCCAGGCGCCCCTCCCAGGCCTGGGAACAAGGCACCCTCTCTCCCCCCTCCGCCCCATCCCGCGAGCCGGGTCCTCTCAGAGGGCTCCCAAGGGGAGCCACGAGGCTGCCCCAGCGGCGGGGACGCCCCAGGGTGGGCTGAGGCGGACCCCGAGCCCAGCCCCAGGAGCGGCCCCCCGGGGGTGACCTGCCCCCTCCAAGGAGGGGTCTCGGAGACGGCCCAGCCCCAGGCCCTCCCCTCAAGGGACTCAAGAGCTGAGGAAGAGAGAGAAAAGAGCCCGCGGAGCGTGCCAGGAGAGCCTGGCAGGGGCGCGTGTGGAGGACACGCCCCAGTGCAGCCAAGAGCGTGCAGAGGAGGGTCCGGGCTGCTGCGCGTGGTCGAAGGGGATGAAGAAAGGCATCATATAGGAGCTGGACAACTGGACACCAACTCCTGTATGAAGCCGTTCCCACCCCCCACCTACTGCCTACGGGCCGCGGCCCTCCTCCTGGAAGCCAGCGCCAGCGCCCAGTGGTTAGAGCAGCGACAGCAAGAGACGGCCAGCCCAGGCGGCACTGCCCACTGCCGGGTCCCTGCGGCACCTGCCCGCACCTGCCGTATAACTGCAACACCTACTGCACCTGCCCACACCTGCCATGTACCTGTGACACCTACAGCACCTGCCCACACCTGCTGTGTCCCTGTGATACCTGCAGCACCTGCCCCCACCTGCCATATACCGGTGGTACCTGCAGCACCTGCCCCCACCTGCTGTGTACCTGTGATACCTGCAGCACCTGTCCACACCTGCCATACACCTGCAATACCTATTGTACCTGCCAACACTTCCCACGTACCTGTGGTACCTGTGATACTTGCAGCACCTGCCATATACCTGTGATACCTGCAGCACCTGCTCCCACCTGCCTGCACCTGTAATAATACCTGCAATATCTACTGCACCTAGCCCACAGCTGCCATGTACCTGTGAAACCTGCAGTACCTGCCCACACCTGCCGTGTACCTATGATACCTGCAGTACCTGCCCACACCTGCCGTGTACCTGCCGCACCTGCCACACCTGCCACACCTGCTACATCTTGCTCTGTCCTTGCCTCCTCATGCCTCCTGGGTCTCTCCCAGTTATGGCTGGGGCCTGGGTTTCCCTAGACTGGAGCTCCCAGAGAGCCCCCAGGGGATGGGATGGGGGGTGTATGTGCCCCCACCTCTGGGGCCGTCACGAGAATTCACTGAGCCCAGCAGGAACTCCAGGGGTTTCCCTCGTCCCGGTGCTGCTTTCTCGGCCACCTCGGCCGCTCTCCCTGACAGTGCACCTCACCGTAAGCCACCACCACCAACGCCATCAACACAATCTCACAGACACGCGAGCCTGCACGTGGCAGGGGGTTGAAAATATTTGCTGAACAAATGACCTAAAGGTGTGAAATTCCCTGAAGGAGCGCGTGGAGGGAAACCGAGTCCTCATAAGGAGAACCGGGAGGTGGGGGTGGGAGGTGCGAGGGGCACAGTGTGTGACACACGTGGGAGGGTTTGTCCTCACCAACGTCCAGCCAGGAGCAGCCCCCGCTACAGGGAGCAGCAGGCGTCCTGGGGTGGGACCCAGGGGCCCCCACCTCAGCAGACCCCACACACTCACCAATCCGGACTCAGAATTCAACCCAAATGTGCACTGAGCAGTCCCGACCCTTACAGGGGCCAAGCCACCCAAGGGAGACTTTCCAGGCAGCAAAGTCGTCCACCTCCTGGAGCCCACCATGGTCCCTGGAGGCCGAGCCATGCCCAGCTCCGAAAGGCCAAGGTGCCCGAGGCTTGGCCAACTCTCCCCGCCCGCAGGCCGCGCCTAGAAATCCAGAATCTTCACAGACAATCGGGACCCTCCCCAGCCGTCACCTCACACAGTGGGTGCTGAGCACCCATGCTTGGCCCAGCAAGGCTGCTCCACTCAGCAACCAGGACAGTCACCCTCCTCTCCATCCCTCACCATGCTCCCACCATCCCACACCTGTCACCAAACCTTTGCCCTCTGACCCCGTGGTGAAGGGGGTCTCCTCTCCTTCCTCGGCCCCTCCCTTCTCCTGGGTGGAAACTTGAACCCCCAGGGGCCTGGTAGCATCAGGGCAGTGGGGGACCCCCTCTGCCACCTGCCATGGTGCTGGGTGGAGTGTAAGGGGCTCGACACACCCCCCTTTCCATCCACCACCTCCATCCACAGCTCCGCCACCCTGGGTGGCTACCCCCGTGGCCCTGTCTCCCCTCCCTCCCATGGGCCTCTCTCCTGACTCCACTGTCAACCTGGACAGCAATTCGGCCACTGCCCAAGGCTGGCTGCGCCACGCCCGGGTCCTGGAGCCCCTCCTCTTTGCCTTGTGCCTGGCCCTCCTGCGTCCCCTCACCTCTGCCGAACCCACAGACGCCTGCCCTGAGCTGCTCTGGTCCCCAAATCTAGGGCACTGTCAACATCTGTGTCCCTGGCTAGACACGACCTCCTTGCAGGCAGGAGCCTTCTGTGTCTTTATCAAACCGCCACACCCACTGCCCGGCACCAACTCATCAGCATCCTGACGTTAATTGTGATAATGAACGGCCACCACTCACTAAGCACCTGCTGAGTAACCAGCATGCCTAGGAACACCTGCTGGTCCCAGGGGCACCTGAGGCTCAGCAAGGTCAAGTCACCTGCCCATGAACACACAGCCAGTGAGTGCAGAGCCCACATCCTCTTCACACCTTTCACATCACACCAGACCACCACTCTGCCCTCAGAGAACCTCAGCTGGATGGATGGACGGATGGGTGGATGGAACGAAGGAAGGATGGATGGATGGATGGATGGATGCCCTTAAAGATTTGACAGATGCCCCCCAGGGAGACCCAGGAGCTGGAGAGCCAGGACTGAAACAATTGCTGCCACTGCAACTCCTCTGCTCGGCCTTATCCCCCCACTCCTTGCTGGGATCTCCTCCCTCCATGCCTAGGCAGTGCCTCATAAAGGACCTCAGAGATTATGTGCCCAAAGAGGTGCCCTGTCTCCCAGGAAGAAAGACATCCTGGCTCGGAAATGCTGCTCTGGAGAGACTTGGTGCGGGTTCAAGCAGGCAAGGCACGACACAGTTGCATGAACTGTTACAAAAAGGTCTGCCCTGACACAGATCTTGAAACAAGAAATCTAACCACGGGAAGCCATATTCTCAACTCCACAAGCAGGAGGCCCCAGAAGCTGGCTGCGTCCGGAGCCCACCAGCTGACAACCGAATGCTCTCCCAGCCTGGGCGGTCATGGTGGAGGGCAAAGATGGGGGGGGCGGGGCGATGGCCTGTGGATCGGGGGGCAACAAGGGTCCCGAGGACAAACCATTTTTCATAACACTGCCAAAGGTCTCCAGAAGCTACTTTGCTTAGAATGTCATTCATTCATTCACTCACTCATTCATTCAGCTTTGGCAGAGGCGGCATAAAATTTGGCCGTGGGACACCCGGGAACCTCTCTGTGCATCGGTTTCACCATCTGAAAGAGTGAAGGCTGCGACCACATCAGAGGATTTGAGTCAGAAGAGATGGTCTCCATGGAGTGGACAACAGGAAGCAGACCCAGAAAACCGCAGCCCCCTCGGGGCCTCGGAGCAAGGACCCCAGGACCCAGCCGGGGAAGCCTGAGCAACTGGTGCCTTTTCTGGGATGCTGGCTGGCCTGGGGGAGGGGAGACCCACCCGGCCTCTGTGCCCAGGTGCCACACGACGAGGCCACAGCCTCCCCAAGCCCCTTCCCTCGCAGGGTCAGCCTCGCCCCTCTCCGGCCCCCATGCTCCGGGCAGTCCTCGCCCAGGCTCTAGAGCCATCCGCACGTCTCCCCGAAGCGTGGGCTCCCGAGGGCAACGTCCATCTACTTGAAGCCTGGCGCAGGGCCTGGTACACAATAGACCTTCACCGACTGTGCAACGAAGGGGTGAAAGCCTACCATGTACAAGGCCCTGGAGGCCAGAGAGCCCGTTGCGAAGATGATGGAGGTGAGGCGGATGACGGAGGCCAGCTGGCCGGGTCTGCAGTGACAGAGGTGAGATGCTGTGTACGGATGGCAGAGGTCAAGTGGGGGTGATGGCAGGCCGGGACCACCCGGCCCATGCTGAAGGATGGGCTGCAGGTGACAGGGACGCAGCCCTGGGCGATGGGAGCTGGGATGACGGAGTCCATGGTTGACGGGCATGCATGAGATGGAGCCCCCGCCCCCAGGAAAACCCCAGGGCCCCGGATCTGAGCCTGGAAACTTCCGAGGCTGAGGTCTAGGTACAACGTGGGAGGGCCCCTGGGCAGCTGCAGCCCAGCCCAGCACCCAGGCCATCCGCGCCCACCCACTCACCTCAACAGAACACCAGCCACGTCTGCAGCAGGGAGGACAATTGCTGAGGCTGAGAACCCGGTCAGCCAGGGCCCATCACGTCCAGAGCAGGGCTCAGCAAGCAAAAGAACTTCCAAACACCAGGCGTCTCGGGCTCCCCCAGCCCACGTTTTAATTGGCAACCCAACTTTTTCACACCAAGATTAAAGAGTTGCAACAGGTGCAACCTCTGACATACAATATAAAACAAATCCGATTTACATATAGACACCTGGCAAAAACCTCAGAGGTGTAGATTTAGCACATTTCAATTTGTGGGAAGGTGTGCTCTCAACCTCACAGTGAACTAAACCCATCCACCAGGCCAGAAAAAGCCTATGGCCGGTTTTTGTCACTTTTCCATTCTAATAAAGGTGTAACGTGCATCAGGAAGACAAACGCCTCACCTCTGAATTCTGAGATCAGGTGAAGATGTCACCTGAGATAAGTGGGGACGGGGCAGGAACTGACCTGGGGGCCAGCAGTCCCAGAGAGTCCGAGGTCCACGGTGGGCATGGTGCGATGGTCTGGAAGGTTCTGTCCCATCCTGGGGTCCCTGGTCCCATCTGGTCCTGGGGTCCCTGGCTGCAATCCTGGCTGGTGCCAGCAGGTGGGACGCCAAGGCCCCGGGCGGCAGCTGGGGAGGCCGCAGCAGGACACAGGCCACTCCTGGCTCAACCCACGCTGTCTCACCGTCCAGGCAAGGGGGTACAATTGGGGTGAGGCAGAGATGGCAGAAGCTCACAGTGTAGGAGGGCGTGGGGGCGAGGGGGCAGCTGCAGAGTCAAGGAGAAGCGATGGGGGAGGGGAAAGGAGGGAGGGTCCGGGTGGAGGGGAAGGGGCTGGGGGCTGAGGCTGCCCTCCTCTGCCTGCCTTGGCAGAACTGGGCACAGGCAGGCTGGGGGTGCCAAGCCCGGGGGCCCCGAGGCCCAGGTGCCTCCAGGAAGCAGGGCTGGGTGGGGCGTGGACGCGGAATCCGCGTCAGGACGTCGGGGGATGAGGACACCCGCTCTGCCGCTCGCTCTCAGGCGCTCCCCACCAGCCATCACACGCACCCACGCGTACCCACAAGCGCAGAGCCGCACACGTACATGCACGCTCACCCGCACCCGGCCACACGCCCAGACAAGCTCACTCACGTGGGCACGCGCCCACCCCCGGGCCCAGGCAGGGGACACCTGCGTGCTGAGCCTAGCCCAGGCTACACGGGCTTCAGAGCCCGGTCACCAAACACCCGCGGGGCAGCCGATGAGGGCTGGGTGCTGTGCAGGGAGCGGGGAGCAGGCCTGGGGAGCACCCCGTGGCCAAGGCTCCAACTCGCAGAGCAGGGTCCTCGGGCCTCTGCAGAGCCCCAGAAAGCGGCCTGCGTGCAGGTGTCATGAGTACAGGGCAGCGTGGGGTGGGGGCCTTTTGGGGTCACAGTCAAATTCTCAGTGGAAGAGAGGCCAGTCCCAGCCTGGGTGATTAATTGCAGTCCCCAGAAAGTCAGGTCTGGGGTGCATCAGGGGTCTTTCCTCTAAGCAGTGGGCTCCCCCAATTCCTGAAACCACCCTGTGCTCCCTGCCCAAGACCAAGTCGGATGGGGGGGGCCCCACAGCGGGTCCTGGGCATCCCACACCCTCTGCAGCTGTGCCCAGTCAAGGCACCACTGCAAGGCCCCTCCTGGCTCCGGGTCCCCTGTAGACTCAGTAGCCCCGGAACAGCCTTGGCCACTCTGTGAGCCCCAGCTTCTCGGCCTCTGAAATGGGGGTGCTACCTGCAACCCAGCCCACTGCCATGCACACTTGCACACACTCCTTCCACCAGCAACCAAGACCAAGCAGACAGATAAAGTGCTTTGTAAAGTGCAGGTATATAGGCAATGTTCCAAAACACCCTGCCAGCTCCCACCCCCACCCTTTCCCCAGCCCGGCGATCAGCACTGGCTCTGAAACGCAGGGGCCCCAGGGTCACCCTGTGACGCCACATCTGCGGAGCTGTCTCGCTGCCCACCTTACCCAGCTGTAGGTTCTCCCTGGGATGCCCAGCTCAGCACCCGCCTGGCACCCAGGAGGAACCGAGAAATGTCTGTTGAGCTGAACTAAGCTGACGCCAAGAACCCACCTCACCTGGGGCAATTAGGGGTCCAGGGACCCCTTGGCTGCAGGAAGGTAGTTCTGAGCTGCAGGCTGTCTGGGTAACTCAGAGCTAGCAAATTAGCCTCATGAACGTCTCCATGGGGAGACAGTGGGCACCCCATCCTTTGCTGATGAATTGTGTAACATCTGGCTTGAATTTGACCCCACTGTCCCTGCCAGCTGGCTGCTGTCCTAGCACCCCGCTGCCTTCTCCACCTCATCCTCCCGACACATCTCCACCCATCCCACCAGTTAACGGGGTCCAGCCTGGCGCCCCGGAGGCCCTCGTGGCCCGGGTTGGAGTCCCATTTCAACCTAATAAAATGCTCTACCTGCAGCACTGGGGGTGGGGGTGGGAGTGGGGGGAGTCCAAAGCATTCTCTGAGAAGTATGGGGGGGTGGAATTAGGGGCTTGCACACGTGAGTGTAGCCCTCAGTGGAAGTGCAACTTGGAGGCAGTTTTGCCCGCCCCTTCCTCACCGCAGCCCCCAGCTCCAAAATGGCAGCCACTGGCGAGGATAAGAGCGGAAAATTAGTCATCCAGGAGAAAATTGCAGCCTAAGGCATCTCCATGGCCTGATCCTCTAAGAGCAGAGCTGAGCGTGTCAGTGAAAAGTGAGGCCTGGCCTGGCCCTTCCTGGGAAGGAAGAAGGCTGTGCTTTTCCTCTCCCTCGTTAATCGCCCACCTCTGGCACCAATTCATTTTGCCAAGTGGCCCCATTCAGGAAGCACATCACGATGCCCCGGGGTTGCTCACCCGGAGACCGGGCCTGGCCTACGGACAGTGGAAGTCAAGCAGGTGAGCCCCACTGAGGGTGACTCTACCCAGAGAACATTCCTCTAATGGGCAGAAGGACAAAGTGAGTGATGGGGAAACTGAGGCTCCGGGGAAGTGGGGGAGGGGGTCAGAGGCAATACTGTGGCTGAGCCTGGCTCTCCAGACACCCAGAAGGGGCTGCTCCTCCTGCGCCATCACCCACACACCTGGATCTTCACCTCCTTCCATAGCAGCAGCCCAGGCTTCTGGTCAACCAGCACCACCACAGTCAACCTGCCCAAAGAGGTGGGACCCCTGGCCCAAGCCTTCCCACCTCTGATCTATTGCTGGGTGACCACGGGCGAACCGCTTAGCTCTTCTGGGCTCCTGCTGAGTCTCAGTAGAAATGGGGCCAGCCTTTCGCATGGGCTCAGTGTCTTCATCTGTAAAATGGGGAAGTGACTGGAAAGCCAAACAGCTCTGGCCAAAGGGAAAGCCCGCTGTGCCATGACCACGAGGAGACAACCTAAAATCTGCTCTTTCCCACTTTGCAGACAGGAGCTCTAACTTCTCCTTCTCTAACCCCACCACCCACGAGTCCCGGAGCAATGCCTAGTGTACAGTGGACCTTCCAGAAATATCTTGGGAACTCAAACTCAATCTCTGATCTATCTTAAGCCAAGGAGCCTGGTCTGATGATCTAGAAAGTTCCATCCTGTGTTATTTCCACTACTTAAGTTTGACTTTTAAAGCCCAGCTCCCTGAGGCTGATGATTTTATAGAACAAGCTTCACGTTTTCTTCACCAGTGTTGAAAGTCCAGCTCACCCGTTTTGCATTTGGCTTCAGAATTTGTTGTGGGGACTTCTAGGAAATCAGCAATGAGTGCTTTTAATAACTGAACATTCCTGGAAATCTCCTAAAGTAACTTGGCCAAATCAAGGAGGCACGGGCAGTTCTCTAAGACGATGTTTCTCCTTCACTTCATCCCAAGTCTCAAGTTCCAATTACTCATAAAAGAAATTGCTGTGTACACAGTTCCAAATTCTAATCAATTTCCAGAAATGACTGCCTGAAGGACGGTGGCATCTAATTTAGGACATCAGTACATGTTTTTCAAGAATTCTTGCTAGCTGTTTCCTTTCCCCCAGATTCCAACCACATATAAGTCATTATCCAGGATAGATCACTGCGGTTGTGTCCGAAAGGCAGAGCTGATAATATCGGATTCTTAGCATTGTCCCATCTGGAGAATTCAGTCAGCTTGTCCAGGGCAACAACCCTCAGCCCCCCACCTCCTGAAGTCCATGCTTCAACTCACTTCAACTCTCTCCACCTGTGACGTTCTGACAGTTTCTGAGCAAGTCAATTATTTTTGGTCTAATTTCTTCCCTTGTCATCCTCTCTCTCCGGCTTCTTGGACAGTCGGTGGCTCCCATCAAGATGCATGGCTCCAGCCCCAGGTGCAGTGCCCTCTGGGGGCAGCTGTCCAGGGCCCCGTGTACTGGGGGTCGATGTTCCCATTTATGCTGTCTTCACCCCCTCTCCGACGGCCTGGCCCCATCCCAGTCCTCTCCTCAGTTAATTTCTGTTGCTGGAAGGAGGCAGCCAGATCCAAGCAGCCCCAAGGAAGCCACTACTCACCAGGCTGGCGAGTGGGCATTTAGCACCTTCCGCTCCAAGAGGAGCTAATCTGCGGAAACAGGCTTGGGTTACGTTCCAGGGTCTGGCCACATTGGCAGCCCATGGGTCAAGACGGGTCTGCGGCCAGCCCCAAGTCCAGCACAGCAAAAGGGCATAAAATGGCTCCTCGCTGTACCATGTCAGTCTCCTGGGCGGGCTGGCGCAATCCCCGAGCTCCCACGGCCAGGCCTCCCCTCTCCACCTCTCGCCTGTGCACCTGGAACCCATATTCCTCACGGGTTCAAATGTTACTTCTGGTGCTGCTTGGGAGGAATGCTGCAGGCCACGAGGCGGACAGCACAGTCTCCTGTCTGTCTCCAGTCTCAAACTCAGCCACACCCAGCCCTGCCCAGGCAAACCCATGGGCACGATGCTGTCCCATCGGTCCTGGACACTCGGACTTCACTGGAGGCTGGAGCTCAGCTCACCAGGTCTGGAACATCGAGGCAGGGAGCAGGCATTCCAGATGCTTCAGCATTGTCAGAGGTTGGAGCCGAGGTCCCCGGCTCTGGAACATCAAGGGGGAACCCCATTGTCAATGTTTGAGTGCTGTCGGAGGCTAGAGCTGAGTCCCCAGCTCTGGACATCAAGGGGGACCACTCATTCCAGATGCTGGAACTTCTTCAGAGGCTGAGACTCAGCTCATCGGCTCTGGAACATCGAGGGGGTCCCTCATTCCAGATGCTTGAGCTTCATCGGAGGCTGGGGCCAAAGTCCCCAGCTCTGGAACACTGAGGAGGAGCACTCATTCTGGATGCTTGAGCATTGTCGGAGGCTGGAGCTGAGGTCCCCAAATCTGGACATCAAGGAAGAACTCATTCCAGATGCTTGGGCTTCATCAGAGGCTGGAGCTGATGCAGCCGGCTCTGGGACATCAAGGGGTTCCCTCATTCTGGATGCTGGAACTTCATCGGAGGCCGGGGCTCAGCTCACCAGTGTGGACATCCATGAGGGAGCACTCATTCCGGATGCTTGAGTTACATCGGAGGCTGGAGCCGAGGTCGCCAGCTCTGGAACGTCGAGGGGGGTCCCTCATTCCGGATGCTTGAGCTTCATCGTTGGCTGAAGCTGAGGTCACCAGCTCTGGTACATCGAGGGGGAACCCCTCATTCCAGACGCTTGAGCGCTGTCGGAGTCGGGCTGCTGCACACACCACACCAGAATTCTCGGCCTCCAGCTCCCCCTGGGGTGGGCCCAGGCTTGCCTCGGTGGGACACACTCAAGGCTGTCTCTCCCCCAGCCCACTGCTGCATCGATGTCACAGTCTCGGTAGGGGCTGGGGTCAGGTCCCCTCAGCTGAGCTGTAGCCACAGTCCCCCGAGACGGCTCTTGCTGTCAGCAAAGGGGCCACGCTCCACCCAGTACATGCTCCGCTGGACACACCTGCAGCTCTTTTGAGGCACCTCCCTGTGACGAGGAGGAGGAGGAGGAGGAGGAGGTAGAAGAGGTGGGTGGGGTGCCCAGCCTCTCTGGTGCCCACTGGGGACGTTTCCATCTCATCTGCTCCTGCAAAGCTGGCTGTGCTGACTACAAGGCCTCATCTACACTCAGTCCAAGGTACCCCTACCCCCTTGCTCCCCACTGCCCCCTGGCTAGACACTGCTTACTGACAGCCCGACCTCCCTCCGCCACCTCACGTGGACAGAAACACTGAAACAGGGGTGCAAGGCTCGCTGAGGTCCCTCTGATCCATCACGGAAGAGGCACTCAAACATTCTGCTGGACCACCTCAGCCATCCGCTCATGGCCAGGTCTAGAAGACCAGTGGTCCTGGGGAATGTGGGGTGTGGGGGGCAGTCACAGACCTGGGGGAGCATCCCCTCCTGGGTTCCAGGGCCAGGACAGCGAGCTCTGCTCAGAGCCTCTCCTGCCCCCCAAGTCAGACCCCCTCCACCTCCTGTCTTACTTTCCTTTCTTGAAATAAACCATGAGAAGAAGGGACCCGGGTTAGTTTAAGACACCCTTCAACCTCAGGCCCACCCCCCCTCCCGCATCACAGCCAGGTGAGGGGGCGCCAGGGAGACAGGGCGGGTTAGTAGTCACAGCCATCGCCGCTCTCGGTAAGGCAACAAACACATTTATTGAGGGAGGCCGTGCCAAGCCCGGAGTGGGCGACTGCATGCCCCGTCACGGTGACCCCACAACAACCCTGTGGGGTAGGTGTCCGAGCCGTCTCACAGGTCCACAGGTGAAGGCCCAGTGCTCCCCCAAGTCTCCAGGTGAGTGGTGGGGGGAGCAGGGGCAGGCCCGACCGCCCGAGCCCTGGTTCGGCCCAGTCCATCCTTCCAGAGGCTGTGTCTCTCCTCGGGGACAGGCCAGGGCCGGGGCGCCCCTCCTCGCCTGGGGGTGGCCCTGCTTCCGGAGCTGAGGGTCTCTGGGTCCAGCCTGTCCCGTGGGAACATGAGGGCATCCCCGAGGCTGTGGAGGCTGAGAGACACACAGGTGCAGGTGAGGTACCTGCTCCAGGTCCCCTGGCAGGCAAGAGCTCAATGCAGACCACAGCCCTGGGCCCTGGGGTGAGGTGGGGGGCAGCACCCAGCCAGCCCCTGCCCCAGCTACCACCCCCTCAACAGCTGGTGTCCCAAACATCACCCCCAGCCTCCACTCCACCTGCAGGCTTCCAGAAGCATAACACTAGCCTGGGGACCCTCCCACAGCCCAGGAACCTCCAGCTACTCATCTCACCCATTAACCCCGAATCCAGAACCCTGGGCTTTTCTAAAACTCACCCCCAGCTCTCCCACCCAACCATTTTAGAAAAACTTTGGTTTCTCTAAAAAGTCCTCCTCGGGTTTTCCCAAAGGTTGATGCGGCCCTCCCTCCCCTGCCCCATCCCCTGCCCCGCAGACCCGCTGAATTTCTGGGTGAGGAAACAGATGCCTCCCTCACAGCCTCCCCGAGCTGGCTGGGTGCCCCCCGAGGCCCTCACGGGGGTTTCTTTAACTGACCCCCCGGGCTGGAGCAGGTGTGGGCCACCCTGTACCTGCCAGGCCTCTGCAGGGGCCCCCGGACAGCTGGGGACGGGGGGGACAAAGCATTTCTTTTCACATAAACAGCCCTGATTCTCACAGTGGCGAGGCCAGGTAAGCGTGACTATTTCAAGGTTACAGGTGAGCAAACACCCAGGCTGCAGAGCCGGGGGCGGGGGGCTACGGCGGCTGTGGACCCAGACCTTGACTCTCACGAGCTGGCTGCTGGCTCCAGGGGGCCTGGGTGAGCAGGGGATCGGGAGCCAGCATCTTGGCCCCCACGAGCTGCCCGAGTGGGGTGTGTCAGAATGGCTCCCATTTTACAGATAGGAAGACCAAGGGGGAAAGTGAGGACATTAGGACCAGAGGCCAAGATGACAGGGCCCCCAAAACCCCAAGTTGACCTGTGCCTGGTCTCTACAGGCAAGAGTGTGACGTGAAAGGACTCAAGGTCTGGGGTCCAATCCCCCAACCCATTTGCTCCATGCCCAAGGTGGCACCCCAGACCCTGGCACATGCCTCACGGCCAACACCGATGACCCCAGACAGTGGGCCACAGACTCTCCAGGGGGGCAGGCCCCCTTCCCCGGACACCGGGCTTCCAGCCTCAGAGGGGCCCGGGGCTTCACCAGGACGTACCCCCGATTTTGGAATTGCCAAATGCAGCCGGGCGATCGTGGCTTGGGCTAAACTGCAAATGGGGACATTTGAACACAGACGACGTTTCATTCTAGATGTATGTATTTACAAAACTCTGTACAGACAAATGTTTTCGTGGGGGGGGGGCTCCAGATGCCGCCGTCGGAGCTGCTGATGTCTGGGTGGACCCAGCACCATGAGCACAGGCAGAGAGAGAGACCCTCGGAATATTCCCGTAAAGAGCCTCTGCCCAGAAAACACACCCTTTCCGGGGAGAGAAAAGCACGTGGCGTCAGTGTAAACACAGCCCCTCACATCTGCTGAAGACCCCATCCTGCTCAGCCAGGGGCTGCCTGGAACGCGGGTCCCAGAGCTGGGGAAGTGGGTTCAGGTGTGGCTTAGCCCTGACCTCAGTGAGCCTCGACTGCCCCCTGGCCCTGCCCACCCCACGGGGAAGACGGACACCCCAGACGGGCCCCGTACCTGGGCACCCCCAGGCTGGCCCATGAGGAGTCCACAGCTACAGGGGATCAGAGTTTCAATCCCTGTCAAGGGCCCCCCAGGGAAGCCTGAGGGAGGGGAGCAGTGGGGGGCCTACGTTGTCTGGGGGTCCTGGCCGAGGTGCTGAGGACCACCAGCCTGGGGGGAAGAAGTCAGGAGGGCAGGAGCCCCGGGGCCGGCCCCTGAGGCTACAACAGCCAGTGGCGTCCTACAGCCGGGAGGAGCCGGTGAGGCAGGGGCAAGGCTGAGGAGCCAGAACGGACCCCGACTCAGCCCTCACAGCCTCGTGCGTGCCCTCCTGGGCCGCCTCGGATGGAGGTTGTGGGGCTAGAGCAGAAGGCTGCTCCCCCATATGCACGAGACGCAGGTGGGGAAGGACTTTGGGTATTCAGCAAGGGGTTGATAATTACAGGAGACCCCCATTCCAAAGTCGCCAGAGACTTCTGCCAGAGCAGAAAGTTCCGTCTAACGGGGCCAAGTGTCCACGACTGTCCGAGACCCCAGGGCGGTCTGGAGGGAGTGACCTTCTGGCTCATCCCGGCAGCACCCCCTGCCCAGGGCACATGGCGGGGACTCGGGGCATCTGATCTGCCAAGGGTTTGGCAGAGGGAAGCCCAAGTCACCAGGAGGCCTTGCCGCAGGACCCGACTGTCCCTGACCCTCCCTCTACTCATCTGTAAAATGGGCCCCAACACTCCCCCGACACCCCCAGCCAGAGCATTTGGGGGTCAAAGCCCCGAAATGGGTGCCAGACCCAAAATGGGGGCTGAGGACCAATTTCTTTACCTTCCAGTAAGGGAAAGAAGGAGCAGGGTTGGGAGGGAATTAGGAACTCAGATCTTTCTGCTAGAGGGTCAGAGACGTTCAGCCCCCCCCCCCCAAAATCCCCAAAATGCTACTCACCCTCTCTCTAAGTCAACCCCGAGCATTCTGACCTAACGAACCAAACCTTGGGGGCAAGTGAAGGTAACTGGGGCCCCACCCTCACCCCCCAGGTAGACGGTCCTCTCATGGGGCTGGAATGTACGGCAAACCCAAAGCACACCCCACACCAGCCGAGACGCTGCCGCACGCGGTCGGAAGGAGACGGAGAGGGGAGCTCCAAAAGAAGCCTCACTCGTTAACCAATATTTACCCTGGGCCCACAGCGCTGAACACTTCCAGACGGCCCCACCCCTGAGCATCCTTATCGGAAACACAAGCTTAGAATAAGGCCAAAGCCGACTCTTCCTTCACTTAGAACCCGAAAAGGCATCACTGGGGCTTTCAGCCACTGGCCTCTGGCTGTTCGCAGTTAGAACCACATCTGCACGGCACTGGTACAGTTCACCCAGCCCCGGCCCTCACAACAACCATGAGGGGGGCTTCCTGCTCACCCGCAGCTTTGAGAAAAGGAGACTGAGGGTCAGAGGGGCTAGAGTTTGCCCAACACGGCACAGTTAGCTAAGTGCCCCCCTGGACCTGCCGGATTCTGAAGCCCAGGTTCTTTCTAACAAAAAACACTGACTCTGATCAGATAACCAAAGTTCATCATGACACCCGACACAAGAATCCTGGCTTTAAAACCGCACATTTCACATGCAAGTCCATAAAATACGATACAACGATCGTTAACAGGTTAATTGTGAGCAAAATACAATCTCCTAGGAAACGTTATAAACGCCCGCCATGTGCATTGGTTCCAGCTTCATCGCTGAGGCACCTGTCCATCCCCGTTGGACAGGAATGGCAGGTGGGCACCCGCCCCTGGCTGGGCCCTGGGTCAGGCACCCGGCTGTGGCATTCCATGTCCAGATGTTGTCGTGGGAAGAGGGGGCACTGGGAAGGGGGCCTGCAGGTTCTCTGATGCCCAGTATTTGGGGGAGGGGGACACCACTGGGAGGGGCGTTTGGTGGAGGGACGTGTGGAAGTGCCGCCCATGGGCAAACAACGCCAGGTGTTTCTATGTTTTTAACCACTGAGAAGCATCACCTGACATTTCCAATCGTTTACAGAGAAGCGCATGAACGTGTACCCCAGGGACATCCCGGGGCATTACCCGAAGAGCCCCCTCATCCCCTAGCATGAAAGACCAAACCCCAATTACTCCTGTTTCATCTTAAAATATGCAAACTTAGCCTTCTATCCCACCATATACCCCTGCTCACTTAGGAAGAGGTTTTCCTGCTGAGCTGCCTGCATCAGCTGTTCCCACCCCACCGCCTCTCGCACCCAGAACTCTCCCCCACTCCCCCGAGGCACACACCCGGGCCTTCAGGAGGTCCCCGCATCCAGTCCCACCAAGCCTCATACCAGCCCTGTGAGGTGGGTGCCACCCCTCCACCCCCCAGGAGACAGACTCCAGCCCTCACAGCAAGTACAAACAGCTCCAGGGTCCTGGCTTCTGCCCCCCTCCCCCTCCTATCCCATGCAGCGAATAATACTCAGAATTCCAGGTAGAGTCCCCAAGACCTATTCCATCTGCCCTGCAGGGAGCCGAAGGAGGCCTGTCCTCAACTGGGACCTGCGAGAAGGCCGCTGGTTGCACCTAGGATTTGCAAAGTGCTATGTGCCTGGGTGCGCCGGTGTACTGTGCCCCATGGGGGACAGGGTCTTCGTCACCCACACGAGCAACCAGCTCCTGATTTCCCTTAAATAGAGCTGGAAAACGACAGGCACTAAACAAGCTGGAAGGGGACGGGAACGGCTCTAAGAACGTGTGAACGGCCAGGGAGTTCCGGGACTGGCAAGCTTATTCACAGCCAGCACCAGCCAACCATACCACTAGGGCTCCCTCCCCCCGTGGCCTCATGAGGAGACAGGCTGTGGTTGCTGAGCACCCAGGAAGCACAGTTTGCTGATTACTAATCAGCCTCGTTTCGGGACGATTGGAGAGGGCCATCAAACTTTCAGCAGAAATCAGCTCTGCAAGTTTGCGCTGAGTCAAGAATGTCTCTTGGTCACTGACACGCAAACACAGTCTTCCCTTTTCCAAAGGAGATGGAGGGATGAGGCCTTGGGCTCTGACTCTAATAAAGCACCAGCTAATTCCTAAAAATGTTGGTTGTGAGTGAATGAACGATGGAAGGAAGGAATGAGTTACAACCCCCACGGTCTGGCGGAGGAGGCGAAAAGGCGGAAGGCAAAGCTCAGGGCAGAGCCCCTATGCCAGCCGGGGTGAGGCCTGGGCACGTCATCTGCCTTCACATATGAGCGGGTTCAGCCCCGGGCCACCCCTGGCCAGTCGCAGCCCGGGAGTCACGGACAAGCGCAGCGGGCAAGGCGGTGTGTGGTAACAGTGCCCGTGGACCGCAGCCGGGGCGCCAGGGCAGCAACCCAAGGAGGAAGCCGTCAGTGAGGGTGTTTGCTTTGTGACCACAGCCCGTGGCACCCGCAGCCTTGCCCCAAAGGGAAAGCTTGCTTTCAGCAACAGGGAAGGACTGAAGTACCAGGTCAACAGATGTTTGCCAAACGCATGAGTGGGTGAAAGGATTAAATTACTGTGGGAAATAGCCAGCGGCCTCCCAAGCTATTGGCAAGCATGTGGCTGAGACAGGCAAACAGCTCAGAGCCATAGGACGGGGCTCGGACAGGAGGAGGACACTCTCTGCCGAGAGAGATGGAGGTTCTGGAAAGCAGAGATGAGCCCTCCACAGGTAATGCCCCCTTCCCAGAAAGCTGTGATGGACCTTTGAACCCGGGCAAGCTTTGGGGTGGGGCACAAGGGGACGCCCAAGAACAGTGTGGGTCAGTGTGTTCCTGGGAAGATTGAAGTTAATTGCCCCAACTGAAGAAAAACTGAAGGACAATGCTTCATCAGTCCTGATCCGGAATGTTCCACTCATCAATTAGACTCAAAAGATGACCGTCAAGGCGAGACATCCAGGCTGGGGCTCAGGGATGTCTGCTCACAGATCACAGACCCCCAGAAATGCAAAGGGCCGGGGGGTTGCCTCACCCAAGTCCCCTGAAAGGTGGGGAAATGGGGGCCCAGGAGGACCGGCCTCCTGCAGGTCTCTAGGGGTGGGAGGTGGAGCTAGCGTGGAGCCCACCAGCTAACCTCCCCCAGAGCTGGGCAGGTGTCCCACAAAGGAGTTGCAGTGGGGTGGGCTTAGAGTGCTTCAGATCAAGAGCACACAAGCACACTCAGTTGACACAAATTTTAACATGCCTGGGCTGCAAAACAGGAGGTGTTCTGACAACCCACACCCATTTCCCAGGGAGCAACAAAGTCCTAAAGTCAGACAGACCTTAAAGGTCATTGAGGTCAACCCTACAACCACTATCTGAATCCCCTTAAAAATATCCTCACCAAGCTGCTGCCCTGCCTGCCCTTGAATGCCTCCAGTGACGGAGAGCTCACTATGTCCCAAGGACACTAGCTCTGTCCTTGGACAGTCTCTTCAGAAAGCCATGACCTGACGGAGATGGACAAACAGTTTACAGAAAGTAAAATACAATTTGTAAACAAACATGCGAAAGTGATCAACTTTTGTTAATAATCAAAGCAATGCCAGTTAAAATTATGGAAATGCACTTTTTAACAGAGGTAAATTAGCAGTATCTTACTAAAATGCTAATACATCGCTGGACACTGTAAAATGCTATAAGCCTTCTGAAATTAGTGAATATTCATGAAAAAAAAAAGCCCCGATCTTTTATTTAAGTACAGCCTTAGGAATTTCATCCATCCCTTCCCCATCCATTTATTCATCCATCCGTCCATCCTGGCAACCACCAGCCACCCACCTGCTCGCTCAGTGACCCTGTGATCTAGCCCGGCATCCACTCGCTCAGCAAACACCTACTCAAAGCCCACGGGGTGCTAACACAAACACCAGCTCAACAAGCTCCATGCCCTTTAGGGGCTCACACCCTAGCGGCAGAATCTTACATGTAAAGAAGCAGTTATAATTTTTTGATGTAAAAGAGTAACTCATAAGAATGAAAAAAAAAGTGGGTGTGCTAAGCTGTTAGCTGTGGCATAATTTATAGTGTCAAAAAAAAGAGAATTTATGCAGAATGAAAGCAGAATGATTTTGAGAACGATGGCAGAGCTGCCCAACGGGACACGACACAGCCAGAAGAGGGGAAAAACCATGGGGGGAAAGATGTTGAAGGCAGAACGTTAGACGGGAGAGGCAGATGCCAACTATGTATGCAGAAATTGACAACAAGTTTAAAGACATGGTGCCCATTAAAGAAATAAAAATGTGTGCCCAGAGACAGGACTTTGAAGGGGGAGAAGGAACACGGGTCAGAGCTGTGGTTGGGGGTGCATTTCCCCTGCTCCGGGCCATTGGTCACCACCAGGCACCCAGGGCTCTGGCCCATCTGTCCTGGAGGCCCGTCCTCGGGGGAGGCCCTGAGGCCAAGCTTCCCGGGCGAGAACTGGTGGGGTTCAGAGAGAGGTGCAGATCCTGGAGTGACCAGGAAAAGGGGAGCAGGTTTGCGTGGGGGGTGCATGTAAATGTCAAAGTCAACAGATGAAATCTGTCTTTTCAAGAAAAACTGAAAGAAAAAAGGAAAAGCACACTTTAGATAGCCCCGATGAGGGAGCAGGGCTGGCCCTGCAAAACAGACCTCGTGGGCCGGGCACAGAAAGGACCAGGAACTGCACCCCCGGATCCTTGAGCTGTCAGGAGCCCTGACCCGAGAACCCCAGAACCCCAGATCTAAAAGCCATGGAGTCCCAGATCCAAAGACCCTCACAGCCTCAGCATTTCCAGGGAAACAACTGGAATCCATCCCACCCAAACCCACCTAGGGCCTCAGTGGGTCTCTCTGGGCTTCTCCCCTTGGCCCATGAGACCCCTTGGGACCCCCTAGAATAGTCCCTCACCAGTCCCTCGGATGCTGGGAGAAGGCCCCTGTTCCCACAACATTTCCACTCGGAGCCCAGCTGGGACCCCCTCCTTCTCCCCATTCCACCCAGAAGCCTGCCTGAGCCTGGGCTGAGGTTTTCAACTACCCCATCACCCGAGAAGTGGGAAAGACCCTCTCACCTTCTTCCTGGCCTGGGCCCCTCCCTTGCCCACCCACATCCACAAGGTGATGCTTGGACTTGTCAGTGAGGCTCTTAGGGGTCCCTGCATACCCCCTGGAGACACAGAAGCTGTGTCCCCCATCTCCGGAAATGCTGCTGCTGTCCCAGAACCAGCCCCCAGCCCACCCCCTCCCTCCCTCCCACCCTGTCTATAAACCCTACAGCTGTGACCCCCACCCCACCCCCACCCCAACTCTGGGCCCCAGCTCAGGCCTGGGACTAGAGCAACTGGCCCACCCAGTGCCTGTGCACCCTGCCCCCTCCAACTCGGGGCCCGTGAGGATCCCCCCCACCACTGCCATCACAAACCTGCCAGAGAGCCCCCCCTGCCCACTGGGGCCATCAGGCAGGACGCAAACCCACCTCCACCAGCCGGCCTCCCTGGTCTCCCACGGGCTCCCGGCCTCGCATCCGGGCTCAGGGCTCTCGGTGATGGAGAATCCAATTGTTTCCAGTGTCCCAAACAGGAACCAGGCAGGTGCCAGGGGATTTGGTCCTCGTTTTCACAGACACACACTGGCACACAACACACAACTGCACAATCCTGTCTGCCAGAAAGAGGGGCCCCGGGCAGACCCAGCGACCCTTGGGGGTGACCGTCGGCACAAACAGCCCTCCCCTGTCTGCCCACCAGACCCCCAGAGTTGGAGCTGGGAAGAGAAGAGACAAACCCAACACAGAGCAAAAACGGATATTCACCCAAATACAGAACACAACGTCAGACAGTCAAGAAGAAAGAGAGGCCTTGAAACAGGCTCTGGGGGCGGCAGGTCAAGGGGGCCAGGAGCTCCCGGAACTGGGACTGAGCAGCACCTGCTCTGAGGCCACCATGCCCTGCAAGGGCCAGCCTGGGGCACAGTTCAGAAGTTTGCAAGCACCGTCTCCCCTGGGCTCCTGGGGGCCCCTGGGCCACCTTGCCCAGGACTGGGTCACCTTCTCTCTCGGGCACACCTGGCTCCACCCAGTGCCTCCTGCTCCCTTACCCTCTGCTGCCCCCTGGCGGGCAAAGCTGCCCTCGCAGGGAGCTCACGGGAGACCCAGGCCCGGGGAGGGGCCGCAAGACGCCCACCTGGCCTAACACCCCACGTCCCTGCAACCTTCTGCAGGGCCCCAGACCCGAGCCCTGCCCTCCTGTCCAAGGGTACAGGTAGGGCACTGCCAGCAGGGATGAGAACATTTGCCCCACCATCAACCCAAGCAGGGAGCTAAGCAGATGGGGAGACTGAGGCTGGGGGAGATGGAGTGAAACGGCCCTCCCTCCCTGGGTACCACTTCACTTGCTGGCTAGAACTGCCTTCCTCCAGTCACCCACTCACCCACTAAGATTGGAGTCTTTTATTTATGGACTTCAGTGACACAGAATTAGATTAACTATACCCCTCATGTCATGAGAACCTCCCTTTACTTCTTTATTTATCCATATATTATTATCCCTTATTCCTTTCCATCTTTCTCCCTTCCACTCACTTTCTTACGTTCACTCATTATTATCAACAAGGGTGCAAAGAATTGGACGAATTAGAATCCCACATGCAACACCTTCGTCGCTGATCCATGCAGCTCCGTTTTGCAGCATTCATTCATTCACTCGTTCACTCTCGCTCACACTTATTTTGGGGCATTCTTTTACTTATTGGTCTCCCGTGCTCTTAATGGTATAATCAAAACCCCACAATGTACAAAACAAACATCATCCGTCCTTATACTTGCATTTGCAATCTTCTTCCCTGACGTTAATTGCCTTTTACACCCAGGTATTTATTCTTTAATTTAGGGCTCTCAGTTGGACCTATTTTTACAACAATGGCGGCAGAGGCCGTCCTGTTTATAGATGAGGTGTGGCCCTGTATTTCTCATTTATTTTGGAAAGAGGTAAGGCATTTATTTATCTAAGGAGCATGGACACGAGCTCATGGTAGTTCTTGCTGATCTTTTAACTCTGCTGAAGACTCATCGACCACTTAGGTTGTTTGGTTATTATCTTTCCTTTTTCCTTGCTGCTTATTTTTTTCATCCTCTCCAAGCTTCCCTCCCCTAGGAACATGGCTGTGGATTATCTCATCAATCTTTCACATTAATGATGTCTGCCATCACTAATCCTCGCAGAACCCCCTCTTCCAGATACACCCACATATCGGCTACCTATTTATTGCTTTTTTCTTTCTCTTTCATCTCATTGCATCTTAGCCTCTTGTCTCTCTTTCTTTTCCTCCCTGATGCCTTCTCTCTTGCATCTTTCACTCTCACCGCCCTCAGGTGCCCTCGTGGGATGAGTGAAAATCCCAGGAGCAACACTCTCCAGGCTTCTCTACTTCTAATTCAGTTGTTCACGTGTCTGTTCATTCTTTCTGGCACTCTGTTACTTCAATCCTGAGCCTTTTATTTATGGCCCTCAAGTGCACAGAATTGCATTACCCATCACCTGTGGCTCACCGAGCCTTCCCCATACCAGCCCACATGGGGCTCCCTATTGTTCCTTAATTTGCTATACTGGTGATTTGGTTTAGGATTTGTTTAACGATCTCCAGAGCCCAGTTTTGAACTAGACATAATTCTTGGCTCCTAATGCCTTCTCATTTTTTTGTCCTAGCGTGACCTGCATGCTCTCTGTTTATCTGTGTATGCTTTCATTCATTCCACAGATTTTTACTGCCTATATCCATCTTGTCATCATTTTCTATGGTTCACCCCCTTCCTTCTCATTTTTTGGACTCTTACTCTCAAGAGCTTCGGGTGCAGAAGAGAATTATTTAACTCACCATTTCTCACTCATTCATTCACACAGCCATGCCTCTAGTCTTTCCTTCTTTTCTCTTTTTTATTTTTTCTTCCTTTCAGGTATTTGTTCTTTTATCTATGGACCTCAAAACATTTCTAATTCACTGTATTTAACAAATAAGAGTCACTCATTATATTTAAGCATTTACCCAGTAAGTGCCCTTTCTTCCATGTCTATTTTAATTTCTTTTCCTCCATCTTTCCTTCTCTCATTCTCTCCTCCACTCTCTCAACCTCCTTTTCTTGCCTTCTTCTGGCATTCATGCATTTATTCTTTCATTTGGTCTTTTGCTTGTAGTATTTCTGAAACTATTTATAAACTCCAGGACCAGGGATTTGGGTTGCTCACACCCTGTGCTGCATCAGCCCTCTCTTGGCCTCTGTCCAATTTGCTTGTTTTGTATTTTTTTTATTCCTTTTTTTTTTCTTTTGGCTTTTTCCTTTCATTTTTTTTTTCCTTTATTTATTCCTTCTACTACTTTCACTCTCTCTCTCTTATGTTGTTCATTCTTTTGGAGATCAGGCACCTGGGATGAACGAACCCAAACTCTCTGCAACTGCTTCCTCATCAGCAAATGCACAGCTTTACTCTCATTCATTCATTCACACATGCACTTAAGTCTTTCTTCTTTCTATTTGAAATTTATTTGTACATTTCTAGACCACATGTGGCCCCTCTTGTGTGGTCCACTGAGGCCCTTCCTTATGAATTTCTGCTTCCGACTGCTTTTTGGTTGGTGGTTGTTTCCCCATCTCGGGAGCACAGATGTGAATTAACTGTGTGCTTGGGTTTCCGCTTATTTCTAATTTTGCATGGTTCTCTTTTGTAAACATATATATTTGTTTGTTAATACATTACCTTTCTTCTTTTCTTCGCTTTGTCCCCCTCACTTTCATTTGCTCCTTCACTCACATTCTTTCTCTCCTGCATTCTTTTGTTCTTTGGAGATCAGTGATCATGGATGATGCATCTAAAATGCTACCCGCAAACACCCATCCCTGGTCCAGGCAGCTCCAAGTCTCATTCACTCATTCTTTCCCTCATTCATTCATACCATTCTTCTTTCTTGCTTTCTTTCTCTTCATGAGTTTTTTATTCCCTGACTAATGGAATTAGGTGCCCAGAATTTGTGATGACCAATTAGTATCAACTCTAGCCTAGCCCTGTGTCTTGTGGAGCTACTCATTTTCCATTTCGTTAGCTGTTTTCATTTTGATTGATCATTTCTTTCCTTTGTTACAGCTTTCCCTAATTCCTCCTTTCCCCGCACTCCTTCTCACTTGCCTTCTTTCAGCTCAGGGACAGGCGCCCAGAGGGGATTAATCACAACGCCCCCCAAAAAAGCCCTCATCAAGAGCACCCAGGAGCCACCTCCCCCGTGCCCCACTCGGGCGTCCATCCCTGCTTTGTTTAGACACTTATCCTACTGGTGGAATGTGGATTTAGGATGGGACTAGCCATAACCCCTGATTGGCGATGCCCTTGCACCATCACTCCTAGCACCGCCTTTTTTTAACAAATATTTTTTGTTCACCATTAATTACTTCCGTACTTATGTGTTACTTTTTCTTTCATTCTTCTCTCTTCTTTCATTCTCCCTTGCATTCTTTCATCTGACAGACCTCAACTCCCAGGACTGGATCACTCAAAACCCCCTCACCTCATCCATCCACACAACCAGCCTTTCTTTTTTATTTTCTTTCTTTTCTTACAGAATTTATTCATTTACGTGGTGATTTCAGGTACCCAGAATTAGATAACCTTTGGGTAAATTACGCTGTCATCTTTGGTCTGCTGGACCCTCTTTCTCTTTTAACTCATCCTCTGAACTCTGTTGCTTACTTTTCTATGCCAAGAGCACATACTCACATTAGACCTAAAGCTTGGCTTATAATAGCCTGACACGGCCCTCCTGTATTCACTCATCCCCTCATTTTTTTTTTTTTTTGATTACTGCAAGAAAAATTGATTTTTTTTGGCAATAAGAAAAAAATGATAAAAAGAAAAATAACGTCATACAATACAATACCCTCACTTTTTTTAAATCATCTTTCTTCCTTTTATTTTTTGTTTGTTTCCATTTTCCTTCTTTCTTCCCATTACTTATTTCCTCTTTCGTGCATCTTTTCCTCCTCATTGCTTTACACATCCCCATTCTTACCCATTCTTTCTTGTATTCAGGTTTTATCCTTTTATTGACAAACCTCAGATGTACCTGCTCCTCGGTCCATGGTGACCTGAAATGGGTTTGTGAGTGGCCCTCTCTTATTTTCTATCTACTAATTGATTCAATGTTTTATTGATTTATTCCTTGACATCAAAACGGATGAACCATAGTCTCATTCGATGCGTGCTCTCATTGTTGGTCTACGTGATACCCTTTTTCCCCGGCTTATGGACTTCTCCACTTATTAATTTGTTTATTCACTCCATGCATTCATTCATTCATTCATTCATTCCCTTATTTTCACAGTGTAATAGATTCTAGTGTCCTGTCCAACAAGGAAAAGGACAATCACGATATCGTAGGTCTTCCTGCTTCCTCCCACCAGGTCAACCACTAAGGTGTGCCCAGGCCAGGTGTGCCCAGGCCAGGTAAGCAGAGACAGGTACAAACGGCAGCCATATCGCCCCAAGGCTCAGGGCCTAGGCAAGCGGGGGGCAGGTTGGAGACTAGAGCCCGATTCCCCAGACACGCCCCACCCCCCGCCCTGACACTCCCCGCCCTGCCCCTCTGGACCCCCGTGAATGGCCAACCCCATGAGAAACCTGTTTCAAGACCCTCGGATCCACAGAGACACACACATTGTACGTGCTCTTCCCAGCGGGAAACGAAGGACACGGAGTTCAGTTTAAATAGATGGCTTTGTCTGTAGCAATATAAAAATATTTTGGCCTTTCAAAGCAAATACAAAAGGAACTACCCATTACCATTGCTGAGTGTCTCAGTCCCAAACAATAAAGAACTTGAAGAGGTTTAGCCGGAAACTTTGAAGACAGAAAATCTGCCCATTATGTTTTCCAGACATTTCAAGGGGGTGAGCACAGGTCACTGGAGCCCGAAGCCCATGGAGAGGCCCGTCCCTGGGCCCCCAGCTCACAGGGGCACTTTCCTCCTAGCCTGCCCTGCAGCACAAGAGCCAAAGGGAGGCTCAGAAATGAAAGGCCCATTCATTTAGAGGAGTGAAAAAGAAGAAATTCTTTTTGGGCACACCACTCGAAGCTGCCTATAGAATTCTCTGCCACAGAGACAGCACCAGAAGACTGGGGGCTCCCGTCTCGGAACACGAGCCCCCAGGATCAGGGCATGGACCCGCCTTGGCTCACTGGACACCAACTCCCCACCGCGGTGTGCTCTGGGGGGCAGCCCCCAACCCGTGGCGGCATGGCCAATGGCAGGCACCCCACAACTCGGTGACTTACGATTTAAAGGTGGTGGCAGGTGCTGGGGTGCAGTGTCCAGATGTCCCTTCCCATGGAGGATTCCAGGGTGATGGCCTCGGCTGCAATGAGAAAGCCATGGGTCAGCGAGGAGGACAGTGATGGTGGATCAGGGACAGTTATGCAGGGGACCAGGGGGGACTGAAGCAGGGGCTCCCCACTTCTGACAGGTGTGGAAGTGGCAAAACCCAAGCATTTCCCTTTTCAAATTCACGCGTTCACTTGCTCACACACCCATGGGCTCCTACCCCAGTTTTAGCTACATACAGAGGGGCTGAGGCCAATGCGGAGGATTGGAATATGGCTCTCCCAGCCCCCCTGCCTTGGGTCTGAGCTCCAATCCCAGCAGCAGGTGCTATCCAGAAGAACCTGAAGGTCAAGGGCAACTGCAGAAGTGAGAACGGAGCTGGGTGCCGAGAGCACAGCCCGTGATCTGGAGAGCATTCCCCATGGACGGAAGTGCCCAGGCGTGGCCCATCAGGACCAGCATGTGCTGAGGGAGAAGCTACGGGCCCCACGTGGTGTGAGGGTTGGGGATCTGGGGCAGCTGGCCTCGCGAGGGACTGAAGAGCTGTGCAGAGCCAGGGGCCCAGAGCCTTGCGGTTCTTGGCGGGGGCAGCTAGTGCTTCGTAAGAGCACGGTACCACATCACCTGTTAATAGGATGCACAACAACTTTGGTGCCATCTGGACAGACCTCTTTACTTTGATGATTATGTACAAATGTGAATGGGCTCTCAAAAAAATCATAACCGGGCACATCAAGCCTCCAATTTCACATACTTGGCTTAAATTGTGTGATTAAAAAATAAAGTGAGTGGATTTTACAAAAACCTATCAAGTAAATTCTAGTAAGGGTGAGCAGGTGTGGCCGGAAAGGTGGTGTGGAGTGGCTGAGGTAGGTAAAGGGGGAGCCAGAGGCGGGAGAGCGAGAGGGCCAGTGTGTTATAAGACACCCTCTCCGAACACTCTTCTCTGGTGAGGACAGATGGGGGGAACGTGGGGGTGCCGGACAGGGCAGCCAGTGACTGAGGGGCAGCTGACTACCCTTTGGGGGACCCCAGGGCCCCCCCGTTACATGCTGGACACCACCAAGCAATTGCTTCTCACCATCGCCAGGGTCCTAAGATGATAAAGGAGGACCCACTGGGAAAGTACAGGAAAGCACTTTGGCACGGGGTTTCGTTTAGTCCCACTTTGCCTTGTTAACAGGAGCAGAGAAGCCAGAAGGGGTGCAGAGGGCATCTAGATTTCTTCCATGGTTTTGCTCCAGAGAACCCAGGAGCTCTCGGAGCTCCGACGGTCCTTAATTAACACTGCCCTGCCAGCACGCAAAACTGGGCCTCTGCTCCGGGGCCGCGGGTCCCAGCTCCGGGTTTGCCGTGATGTGTTAACAATGTGGGTGCAGGGTTGGAACTGTAACACATGTCAGAGAAACTGCAGGGATGAGTCACGGGCTGGAGTGAGAGAAAAACACAAGGCCTCCCTGCAGGATCCAGAGGAAGAGGTGCCCCAAGCAGAAACCTCAGGCCCACGAGAGCTGAGTGCCCACCCGGGAAGCCTGCGCCAGTGGGCACACCAGAGGCACCCCCACGGGCTGACGGAAAAGCCCGGCCCTGCATCTTGAGTTGAAAAGTTACTCTCTTCTGGAAATAGTCAGTCTGGCGTGTCTCAGGTGCAAATAACTTATGGATGTTTAGAACCGAGAAAGGCATAAAAGGATTACGGTGGCTAAAATGCTGTGTTTCTAGAAATAGACCCCAAGGCTTGTGCAAATAATAAGCCTTGTCTCAGATCCCATCCTTCCTACCTGTTGAGTAAAGACCGTCCCGCTGCTTCCCCTCCACATGCGAGCTCTTTGCAGAGCTCATTTCCTGTGGCTTTATGAGGGCCGGGACCCCGGATGTTACGGGGCCATTTATGAAAACGGGAGAGATAATTGGGACATCTTTTGAAATCCCAGCCCCTCTCTCCCACCGGTCCCCGCCGGGTTACGGAGGCTGTTTACACATGTGCGTCTTCCTGGAATTTCACCTCTTTGCTTCAGGAGTGGGTGATTAGAGGGAATTAGGCCCTATTTGGTGTGTGTTTATGGTTAATGAGTAGAGTGGCTGAGGCAGCCTTGGAAAGGCAGGCTGCCGGTCTAATTGAAGCTGGCAATCTCTCGATTTCTCATTTCAGCTCACAGGTACTGTAGCAACCAAGGTCAGAAAACAAAAGCTCCAGCCCAGTGCCACAAGGGCTGGGTCCAGGCCTCGGCGAGGTTCTGGGAGCTATTTATTACCACGCTCCAAAGCACACAGAGAGAGCCGGCGATGTTTTCCAAGCCGCCGGCCCGGACCCAGGCCAGGTAACAGATCGCTTTCCCGAAAGCTGCCACCCGATGGCTTTCTCAGAAAGTTATGAGCTGACTGGGCTGGTAGACAGGGTTGTGAAACCAGGCCCCACCCTCCCGGGGCCAAGGCCACAGGTCCAGTTTCCAGCGCAGGGGCCGCTGTACGGCCCCGTTCCATGAGACACAACCCCGGCACCACGACAGCGAGCAGCGCCTTGGAGCTTGCTTAGGAAGCGACCCCAGAGAGGCCTTGGCCCCACTCTGACCTCTGGTCTCCTCACTCTGAAATGGGAGGCAGGGATGGGCTGGTGACGGCCAGAGCCTCTGTCACCTTAGAGACGCAGCACACTAACCCAGAGCCCTCCAAGGACCCAGGCCCCACACTCCTCAATTCATAGAGGGGAAAACTGAATCCCAGGGGGCTGGAGAAAGGGTCACACCAACAGTTGAGTTGAACAGGGGCAGGAGGAGGGCTCCAAAAGCCCACTCCATGTTGCTGCTGACCCTGTGCCCAGGGGACCCACTTAGGACTCTCTCCTTGAGCCCCAACGAGTTCCAGTAGCCCCTGAGGCCAGCAGGCTAGACAGGGCCCAGCATGGACACCTGGGCCTTCCGCCCTTCTGTTGACCCAGGGACCATGCACTGACATCCCACACCTCTTTGACTTTTGGAAAACGTAGAATTGACAGGCAACTGCCTCCTTTCACAGATGGGGAAACCGAGGCCCAAAGGAAGCAGCGATAGTGCAAGACCTTGGCCAAGACAGGGTCCTGCACACCTTCCTCTTGGGGCGGGGGCTTGGCCCCTGGTGCCTCCAGAGTGGCCCAAGCCCTCGGGGCAGTTTAGGGGCAAAGAGGTGCAAACTGCACCCCCATCAAACCGAAGAGTGCCCTCGCTCAGGGCTGCCCCACCAGCTAACCCCTTGGGCCGCGCCACCTCCCCCACCTCTGAAATGTCACAGACACCAGCACCGTGGACGTCCAAGCCCCCTTCCACCCACCCACAAACTTTCTTTGGAGAGGGGCGGCAAGGCCTCTACCTCCACCCACAGGACAGCCCAAAGAAAGCTGGGAAGGCAGAAGGGGCGGCCCAGCTGCCGTCACAAACGGCCAGCGCAGACGTGCGCTCAGATCTCCGGCCCCTCGCTCTGCATTCTGGAATCCTGTCCCCTCAACCCCCATTCTGTCTGCTTGGCGTCCTTTGGGCATCGAACCCAGTTTGAAGAGATTTCTGTCTACAGGCTCAGCTACCCTGATTCTTCTCCATAATAAACTTTCACAAACAGAGGTCCAGGGCCTCGGCGTGTGCCCGTCTCCAGTGTCATGCCAACGGGGCGGCTGACTGTGTCATTATGCAGCCTGGTCCCTGCACACAGCAGTTCGTGGGGAGGCCCCACGCCTTCCCCAGGAGGGAACGAACACACACACACACACACACACACACACACACACACACACACACACACACACACACACACACACACACACTGTGTTTCAGAGGAAGGTAATTGAGGTTTTCTTCTTTTCAACTGAAGAAAAGGCACCTTCCATTGAAAGAGAGTATTCAAAGAACCTGGGAAAACTCATCTGCACTCAACCCTCCCAATTAATCGTCCCCAGGTGCCTGATCTCGCTGGGGGGCTCCCCCACATTCCTCGCGGCCGGGCCTTTGTCTCCGTCTGAAACAGCCCTGGGAGCCGCGGGCTGAGTGTCGCCGCCTCAGGCCCCTGCAAAGACCCTATTCACGGGGCAAAGGAAGCAAAGCCCAGGGTGGCAGGCAGCCTCCTTTCTGCCACATCCCGGGAAGGGGACTTAGGCCGCCCCATCTGGGTTTTTTTTTAAGCCCAAAGAAACTGGAGAGCAATTAAAAGAGTTATGACCACAGCCTCGCCGTCCTCTTTGCCCCTAATTAATTTCTCTCTCACACAAGTCCTCCCTCAAACCGGGGCCTCGCCCAGCCTCGGGGACGCTGCTTTGCCCTCAGGTCTTTACGGAGGATCTTGGGGTGAACAGAGCTGAGAAGACAAACGTGAACCTCCCCAGAGCCCCCCTCACGCGTCATCTTAGTGCCCAGAAGCCAGGCTAAGGTGACCATAGTTTTCCAAAGTGAGAGCTGGGACAGGGGACGCAGGTCCTGGCCGCAGGACCGGAAGGCACCAGAAATTCCAGAGCCGTATGGCTGCCCCTGAGACAGGCCAGATAAGGTGCTCCGTCCACAACTGCAGGGTCACGCTGGACTCGGGCAGTGCCTGGCAGGGGGCACTGTCCAGAGAGGCCTCCCGGCTACAGGGTCAGTGCAGCAGGCCGGAGACTGGCCCCGTGGAAGGTCACGGTGTCTCCCAGCAGGAAACAGACACGGATCCCGAGGGGAGCTGGCGGTGCTGGTCCCCAAGCCCTGCTCTTCCTTCCATCCCTGGCTCGGAACACCAAGAGGAGACAAGCCTGCCTCTGCCACTCTCTCCTCTGTCTTTCCCAAAGGGTGAAGCAAGAAGACCCACCTCGGGGGCCACCTGGGCCCCCCGAGAGCCTCCACTGCCGGGGACCCGCCTCTCCCTCTCGAACCGGGAACCCCAGACCTGAGACGGCCTGAGAAAGGCTAACCAGCTCTTCTCCAGAATCTTCCACTGGCTGAAACCAGGGCTGGCGGCCATGGCTATCGCTCCCTTATTGCTCCTTTGGGGGAAGGAAGCAGGGCCACACCTCGAGGTGAAGGGGCACTGCTTCTTGCAACCCACTCAGAAGTTGTTAAATTCCAGGCTCCAAAAATGAAACGCTCCCCACACCCCAGGCCTTTTCCAGCTCAGCACAGAAGCCAGTCCCTACACTGTCCGCTGCCCTTTAACCCTTGGGGACCTCGGTCCACCTCCCTCCAGGGCCCCTTCTGTGGCTTAAAGCTGCCTTCCTCCTTTCAAGGAAAAATTCATTAGCAAGCTCATTAAAGACAGAAGACTTTTTTTTTTCCTAGAAGTCAGATTGCTCATCAAAAAGACATTTAAGTTACTTCATGTACATGAATGTATAATGAACACACGAATCCTGCTGCCTTAAGTCTTGCCAGGTTTCGACATATTTGGAGGAATGTGCCTGGAGATACATTTGGGGTTTGAATCCCACACAGGAAGCCTGAGGTCAGGGGCCCGGAAGCTCCAGGCACCCCCATCAGGCAACTTGGGGTGACAAATGGGGGTTCCTGCTCCTCCAGGAGCCCAGGGCAGCCTTTCCCCAATACCCAGAGGAGGCAGGCGGGAGGGGGCTCCGGTAATCCCCCCTCATGTCCGGGGCTGCCCAGCAGCACCCCCTAGCCAGAGTCCCCGGGGGGAACGGCTCAGCCCAATGACCCCCCTCCTCCCACCGGGGTGACAGGGTCCCCAAGCCCTGCTGCTGGGCCCTCGGGGTCTCACCTCTGCCCCTTACTGGTCAGGGACTGGCCAGTCAATCAAAAGAGCATCTTTCTGAAAATGATCGTTTCCGTCAACTCTCTAATGACAGCTTTTCTTCAATTTCTGGGATGATGATCTGCAAGGCTGACTTATTATCTTCCGTTTCAGCGTCTTTAATTGAGAATTTGATTTATCTTTATATGTTTTCTGCCTAATGACACGCAAAACCCAAAATATGTGTTTGCCTGAGACTTAACCTTCACGGTGCCCCTGAATCCCAGCCGCCATTCTGACCCCCAGACCACCGAGGGCGGGCAGATGAGGTCGCAGATGGGCAGGGAGAGTGGGCAGCGCTACCCTCACCTCGGACCCTGCCCCTTGGCTCAGCCCACCCTGAGGGTCCCAAGAAGCCCCTCGGGAACAAGGCCAGACACTGTGGGCACTTGATTCAAACCGACTTTGAATCAGACGCTGCTTTCTCCTGCCCCACTGGGGGGCGAGTCTCTGCCCTGTGCTGAGCCCCCTCCTCACCCCGCCTCAATGTCACCGTGTTTGCAGGTGGCTCAGCAAATGCCAGCTGTGGAGTAAATGTCACAGGGCACAGCCTCCCCTCTCCCCTCCCCGGCGCTCTCCAGCCGGTCGCAGACGCTCCCCGGAGATGGAAAGCAAGCAGACGGAGGCAGGGGCCCCCCTCTACCTACACTGACATGTTTTGTTTAAAGATAACACCCTCATCCCATTTCGATTTCGAGGGAGAAGAGCAGGGCCACACCAGAGCTGCCATGGGAACCCTGCTTGATGAATGGGCATTATCAAAGCTGTGTGGGAGATGGGGGTCTCTGTGGCCAGGGCAGGGGGTCCAGGCCGCCATGCCTGCAGACTCTGGGCTTCGGGAGTGACTCGAACCCCCAGATAGAAGCACTTGGGTGGCTAGAGGCAGGGGCCCAGCCCTGGCATGGAGAAAGCACTCCATTCACCAATTTCTCTCTCCCAGAGACCCCCATGGGGGCACCAAGTGTCGGGAGGAGGCCGCCAGGGCCGAGCCCAGGCCTGAGACCCATTCCAGGCTCCCTCAGGGTCACCCCCAGTCTCCAGGCCTTTCTCACCTCCCAGGGCTGCTGGCCCCACGGTGACCTGCTGTGGACCACAGAGAGAGAGGCACCCCCAGAGAAGCCCCCCAGCCTCCAGCCTCTGAGACTGTGCCCGGGACGGGGCCATGGGGGCCATTCCAGATGCAGGCAGACAGGAGCCCCTGCCCCTGTGGGACCACCCACAACACCCCACAACACCTTTGGTTCTTACGGCCAAGCCGGTCTTGGGAACCCACAGCAGCCCCAGACCCGAGCCTTCCCAGCCCCTCACGCATCCTGGATCCGGGAACCACAGGCAAGTGGACGCCGAGTCCTGCAGCGGTGAGCAGCCCCCTTCCCACCATCATGGATTTCCTTTAGTCAAAATGGTTCCCCTCTCAACTCAGTTTCGGGGTGAACAGGCCACAGAGGAACTCGCTGCAAGGCCACCATTTGGCTAAAGAACATCCACAGTCACAGCCTCGTGGATGAGAAACCAGGACTCCCCACAGCAGGCACGAGGCCCAGGCTGGCGGGGAGCGGTGTTTTCCTGGCGGCAGCGCACGCACGCACTCCCGCTGACGTGGAATTCACGGGATTCACCGACGTGAGATGCCGTGGCCTCGTCTCCCAAACTGGTTCAGCAAAGCCCTACGGACCCCCTAACGTGTGCCCGGCCCAAGGCGGTCCTCAAGGTCGAGGCCGAGCGGGACACGCTCACTGACCGTCCCAGGCCCGGGCAGACCCCTCACGTGCTGGCTCAGCACCGGGCAGCTTCCCATCCCCAGGCGCCGTGGTTGGCAGTGGGCAGCACACCCCCCTGACAGGACAACCCCCCCACCCATTTTACATGTTTACACTTTTGAACAAGCAGGAGAGACGCGGCCCCAGTGAAGTCCTGGTGACGAGAAACTCACCCCAGATCAGGAAGGAGTCAGAGAGCCACGGAACTCGGCGTGAGACGCTTTGGGGGTCTCGGTCCAGGGCGGTGGGCCTTGGGGGGCTCTCCTGCCCCTCCCGTCCCCAACTCTTCAGCCAACCCAGCCAGGTCGAGGCCAACCCTGGGGAGGGGCAGAAAGTTAGAATTCCTGGAAGACAAACATCCAGAAAAGCCTCAAAAATTATAAGACACAGAGCACGAGCTCACCTGCAGTTTGCTTTTCGGTGGAGAGGTGTTAGCTAACGTGGGATGGGCTAGGAAAAGAGGCGTGGAGAGAAACAAGTATCCTAGGCAGCAGCCCCTAAGGGCCACAGCAGCATGAGCCATCAGCAAGGGGCAGGAGGAGCAGGGCGGTGGGCACTGCCCACCAGGGACAAGGAGTGCCTCTGGGTCCAGCAGGACAGGGCATGCGTCGGGCTGGTCGCCTGACCCTGGGAAGCCAGGCCCTTGGGAGAAGGCATCTGGGGATGGTTCCTGGGCGAGGGAGACGCCCCATGGGCACTGGGGAGCTGCTCAAGGGCTCAGACAAATGCTGAGGGGGAGTGCTGTTTGGTCACAGGTAGGTGGGAGGTGGATGAGGCAGCAGGCAGGGTGGGGAAGCCCAGGTGTGGGCTCCATGTGCACTGGCCAAGGAAAGCCGACCTGAGTGGCAGAGGGCAGGGAGCTGAGCCCTGCAGGGAGGGGCCATCCAGGGGCACAACTGTAGCAAGCAGAGCACCAAGTGAGTAAAGAACTGGGGGCGGAGCCACCAGGTAGAGCAGAGCAGGTAGGCAGCCAGGTGGAGGTGGAGTCCACAGCTGCTCCCTGGAGGTCCCCAACCATCTGCCCTTTCTTTGCACTAGACACCGACTCCAGTCAGGGGGCAAAGGAAGCTACACTGAGCCCCTGGGGGGGGAGGAATCTTCTAGAAGGAGATGTCCATACAAGGACCCCACCTCAAGAGGGAGACCCGAATGGCTGAAGCCTAGGGGGGTGCACACCCCAGCTGTTCTGTGCTCCCACCTCTGCCCTGAGAGCATCAGGGCCAGGAAGCATCCAGAGCAGCAGCCAGCCATGGGGCGGGGTGGGAGAGGCAGAGGAGGGGGCTCCAGCTGGCTCTGGGATGGGCAGCATGGGGAGCCCCTCTGGGGTTCAAATTAAAGGCCGGGGTGACCAACTCGCCCAAGGGAGGAGGACAGCCAGGAGGCCCCCCGGCTCTCAGCGCCTGTCCCCGGTCCTGGCATGCATGGACACCCCTGAGGCGGACCCCCGCGGGGGCAACCCCTGCACCCCCAGTCCCCCTCCCAGGGAAAGAGGCTGTCAAGGGGCGATATGGGGGGCGGGTGCCCGGCCCAGGCCTGGCGTGGAAAGGCTCAGTGAGGATCAACTGTTGGATGAGGGGATGGTGGGCGGGCGAGTGGGGGGCGCGGGCAGCAGGCTCGGGAGGGGACGGTGCCTGTGCTCCACGACGGGCCCCCCACCTCCAACCTCCTGACCTAGAGCTCCTGGCTCCCCAGACGCCCGGCCCTGGCTGCGTGCGGGGGCAGCTGCCGAGCCCTCCACTGGCTCGCCGTCCAAACACACATCCCACATACTCTCAAAGAGCCCCACTTTGTGCCAAGACTGGGGCTGGGGTCACCCGGAGGAGAGAGGGGCGGCCTAGGGGCACCCGGGGAGGGCCAGGCAGGAGATGGTAAAGGAGGGAGGGGAGAACCTGGGGGGGAAGCGGGAGGAGACAGAGAGACAGAAAATGGAGAGAAAGGGCTGAAACACAGGGAGGAGGGTGGGCCAGGGAGAGCAAAAGCAGAACAGAACGAGGGTGGCCTCGGGGACTGACTTGAGCTCTGGGGGTCCCAGGGCCAACACAGGAAGCCAGTTGAGAGCATGGGAAAGAGTTCAACCCCGGGCTAGAAAAATGGGGTGCACAGGAATGCTCATTTCCAGGCCTCCTAACTTCTGGAGACACCCAGGGTCTTGGGGTGCCACGAAGACCCACAAATGAGCACAAATCCCAAGATCCTGGAACCCAGGGCTGTTTCCCACTCCCCAGCACCCCCTGCAACCCCCCAGATTCTCAAATGCCCACAGGCGCTATTATCAAACAGCAGTGTGGGGGCCTGTTTTTAAATATTGGTTTGTATTTTTTGAGGGAGTGGGGAGGGCCTCCTGTGAATTTTTTTCACCGTTTCATTATTTAGTGAAATCCTAAGGAAACACTCCACTACTTTATTCTCTACTAACTCCGGGATGGGGAGGGGGAGGTTAGGGGGTCCTGGTCCCAGTCCCCTAATCTCAACAGCCTCCTGGAAGACATCCAAGGGCACAGACGGCCACCTCACGCTTTCACCCCAGCCTGCCAATCGGGCATCTCTGTCTCCATCGGGGCGCTGGGCTCATGATGGTTTTGCTAACTTGGAAAGAGCATTGAGTGCCTATCAATGACGACAGAGCAACTCTGGCCAACATATACATCAAGGGAAGAAGGTCCCCTCCATTTTCAAATCTTAAAATTTGCCTTCTCCTATCAAAGTCCCTTCTCCCTTAATTTTTTTTCAATTTGGCAGAAGGTCTGGCTGGAGCTTGAAACCTAAATTGGAGTGATCTAATCTTGATTGATCTACCTTGAGGGGATAAATGTCCAGAACTCAGGACAAATAACGTGATGTCTCACAAGTGACTCGGGAAACCTGCTCTAAGGACGCCAGCGATCTCCGGAGAATTCAAGCATCAGCGCCCTCGGCTGACAACCACCCAGGAGGGGAGGGGTGGGGGTCTTCCAGCACACCGTGGGGATGGACCATTAAGGCTGATACCAGAGCTAAGCTGCAATCTCCACTCAGGCACCTGACTTGCTCTGATCGATTCTGGCAAAACACGTGCCCTCTCTGAGCCTGTTTCACCTACCTTGGGGTCTGTATACCACCAAGAGGGGGTGTGATGCCTCTAGATCAGACCCCTCCCCAGTGACCAGACAACACCCGAAAGCCAAGCCCCGGGCTGCCCACTTCCTACACGATATTTAATTCCACCAACCCAGTGTTCGGCTGAGGAAACCGGTGCAGGTGAAGTAACTAAGCCCAGCACCAGTGTGCTGGAGCCAACTCGGAACCCCCAACCTTGCCCTCTCGTTGGAGGGGACCTCTGGGATGTTAATACCCATCTGATTTCTGGACCCAGATGTGGCATGAACGTGGGTTCACGCTGGTATCCCCAAGGGTTGTGCATCTGGGACCCGGCACTTCTCTACCCTTCATTCGTCTTGAGTAAGGCTGGTTCTTAGGGTCCCGGGGGTTCCTGAACCAAGGCAGGTTCTGAGTTGCTCAAAGTTGGACCCCAGTTCCTCCCTCTTGGAGGGCTGGGACAGCAACGTCCCGGCCAGCTGCGCTGCATGTGGGGCACACAAAAGCCTCTTTTCCAAAGCAGCCCTAGCGGCCGCCCCCTCCCCAAAGCTGCCTTCTCTCTCAACCCCACTCAATGGACCGTGCGCTGCAGCTGAGGCAGGACTTGAAGGGGGAGCAAAGGAAACGGCAGCCCCGGCCCCCAAATCAGGAGTGTGGCTCCAGAGCCCCAAGGCCCTGCCCCGGGGTCGCCGGTTCACCTCCTTATGGTCATCAGCGTGTTTTCCCAACGCAGACAAAGAGGGCTCCTCCCGAGAGGACCACTGGATTCCAGTGGCCGCCTCATTAAGGCCGCTGCCTCTTCCCTCCACAAGGCCCAAGATTAGCCCTGTGTTCATTAGGGAAAAGGGCGGAAAGTGGAATAAAACTGAAAAACACAGCCGGGGAAGGGAGAGGGCTCTTTTCTGCCGGCCATTCATTCACCGAGACACTCCACGGTCCTCAGGATTTAATCACCAACGGGGGGCAGCGGGGCCGGGGGGGGGCAGGGTTTACCAGGACTCAGGAAGTGAAAAAAGAAACATTGAGGGAAAGAGTTAAAAAAAACTCAAAACGGGGACCTTTGATAACAAAAGCTTCCTGGGATCTGTCATTGAGATAATCAATTTAAAACCTTCTTCCTGTTCAGTTTCTTTCAGCTAAGCTGACATGAGAGGGGGGGAAAAATGGAAGCATTTTTGTCGATTTTAATATTTTATAAGTCTGGTCTGCCTTTCCAACTTTCATTTTTTACCTTCAATACATTTTTCTCCCACGTTTTCCCCACCCCCTCCTCCACCTTCTTTCTTCTTGCTTTGGCCCTCCCAGTGGGAACCTAAGAAAACCTAGCTGTGCCTCCACTGTCAATTTTTCAAGACCGCTTTATTTGCAGTCTCAGGCCCCTCGAGTAGCACCTGATGGTACCCATGGGTTCTCCCATCTGACCTGCCAGCTAAAGATTAGCAACTCTATTTTGCGATGGAGAAAAAGGTGGTTTGAAAAAGTTAACCTACACCAGGCCGGCCCAACTCCCGAGTGCTTAATTCAGCAAGGGGAGCGGGCAAGAGGCAAGTTCCAGAAGTTAGGAGGCCTGGGAATGAGCATTCCTAGGGGCAGCTAAGGAGCTGAACCAGGGAAGCCGGGAGTGGGGGGGGCGGCGTACAGCCGATGGGGGTGGCGGGGGGGGGGGGGCGTTCATGAACAGAAGTGAGCAGGAGCCCAAAAGCCACATGAGAGAAAGAACGGAAACGTGTGCATGTGTCCACGAGCCGGAAATGTGTCAAGAGACGATCGAGCCACAAAAAAGACATTACCTTCGCAAGAGCCGATCGGTGGAGCAGAGAAGTCGGGAAGCAGTGGGTTGAAGAGGAAATTGGAGGTGGTGAAGAAGACAGGAAGTGTAGCCAGGCCTTTGGAGAAGATTGGCTGTGAACGGAAAGAGAGGTGGTAGTGGCCTGGAAGGGACAGGCTGAGGACAGGACCATCCTGCCAGGCTCAAGCTGAGCAGGGCTGGAGGAAGGAGCACAGTGAGAAGTTCAGAAGAAGTGATGGCGGGAGGCCCAGGCCAGAGACAGAAGGGGGTCCAGCTCAGGGGACCCTCACCTCCTAAAATTTAAGCGCCAAAGTGGGGTGCAAATGTTGGTGGGATCCCAACCTGAAGAGCCACTTGACTGCCTGCTTCCCTGGGATGCCAGGGCCCCCCTCCCGTCCCCCACGGTGCCAACAGGGAGTTGTGAGCTTCAAATGAACTGATGGTCGCAAAAGGGCTTTGCAAATTGCAAAAGGAAAAAACCTGAACAGTAGCAGGACGTTCAATTTTACAGCCCATTCCAATCCTACTGGGGCCTGGATTTTCATTGACCATAAATTATCTGCCCTGAACATTAAAGATGTAAAAACCAGTGGTAAAAGCTCCCACCAGGGTCTGGAAGACGAAAGGTTCCCCCCTAATAGCCTGGATTAACTCAAAGCAGATCCCCGCCCATTCCATTTGTCACCTTCCACCTTAATTTGCCACATAATCCAATCAGCCCCTTTCAGACACCCGGGAGCTATTGTCCCCAATGAGCTTGCTTCTCAAAAGCCGGGCCCCAGTTGTTTTTGTCTTGTCCGGACAAAACTGGTTGGCTTAAAAAGGGGAGGAAAGAAAGTGCTGGTCAATTGAGGACCCCAATTAGCTTCCAAGAGACTGTTTTCATCAACTTTGTATCACACACCTAGCCTGGTGGGCTGGGCATATTGTCAGTGGTCCGGAAAATGTTTGTTGAATTAATCCCGTTCTTATTCATTCTGGACTTGATCTATTGACCACATACGCCCACAGCACCTACTGGGTGCTGGCTATTACTGCCGAGGGAGAATAAGGCTGGACACGAGAACGAGGGGCAGCCGGGGGAGGCTCTTAGTTATCTAGCAATTTCCACAGCAACTGACAAAGCACTTTCATAGGAGTTAAGGTAATTTGGTCTTCAAAAGCATCCTGTGGGGTAACTAAATGTGGGTGGTGGTATTTTTTTTTTAATCCCCATTTAGACCAGGAAAGGAACTGAAACTTGGAAAAGCTAAGCAACTTGTTTAAGGTCCCGAGGCTATGAGGAGGTAAAACAAGCACATGCTGCAGCACCAGGGCCAGCCACAATCCTGGCCCCCCTCCAAGACCAGCCTGGGGAGCTAGGACTTCAAACCCAGTGTCCCATTGTCACATGTCTGACTTGAAATAAAAGCACTCTCGGTATAACTGCCAGGGTGGGGCAGCAGGGGGGTAAGGGGCAGCTGCGGTGGCACCGGGGCTAAATGTGAACCCCTCCTCTCGGCAGCAACATACAAAATGCTCGCACACCCCTCTGGTGTCAGCTCCAGGGACAAAACTTACCCTGTGGAGTGGGGTGCTCAATTCTCATTGGTCCTCTCCCCCACCCCACCCAACTTCTTAAAACTCGTGCAGATCAATACCGAATTCATCTGTGTTGGGCAAGACGGCTGCCTCCCGAGAGAGTGTTCTGGAACCTACCATGCATCATTCCTTTTCCTACTTAAATCAGCCCGACGCCCATCTTGGCGGAGCCCCTAGCTGGTGCAAGGAAGCCCCTGTGCACGGGGGTGTCTCCAGTGCTGTTGGAGAATAAACAAGAGGAGTAAGACAAGTGCGAGGACGGGAGGAGACTGACCTGCCAAACCTGGTCAACAAACATGTGCGGACCACTTCCACTACGCCCAGCTCAGCCTGAGGCTGCTCCATCTCATTTAATTCTCACAACTCCCCTGGGAAGGTGCTCGGCTCATCCACGCCCCCCTCCCCATTCCCCCCTCCCCCCATTCCCCAGGTAAGGACAGGGACAGAGGTGAGGTTGCCCTTAACATGGCATCAGGGCTCATGCTCGTTCCAGAAGCTTCCCTCCCTTCCCCAGCGCCTGGGAACTGCCAGTGAGACGCTGGCCATGCTCTCAGCCAGGCGCCCCTCCTGAGAGGCTCCCCAAATCCTTCCTTTTCCGGACATCATAAGGGCAACACCCTGGGGGTGGGAAACACTCCAGATCGCTGGCGAGTTAGCACAAGCAGAGACTTCAAGGCATAAGCAGAGCCAAGGCCGGGGGTCAACCGCCAATGCCCCCTCACTAAGGCATTGGGTTAGGCCTTTAGCCAAGAGGGAGTGCTGCCCAGTGGGTTCCGGTCCTCTTCGTCCTCTGCCCGTCCTGGTCCTGGGGGTCTTCCGGGGGCTGCCTGGTATCCTGGTGGGATCCTGCAATCGGTGCTCCCGGTGCCTTCTGCAATTGATCAAAGGTTAGAAGACCTGCGTAAAAGCCCAAGCCCAGATAGTCATGGCAATTTAAATGAATTAATTACAATTAAGACTAATTAGTTGAAATTGAAGATTGTCTTCTAATTGCTAGTGGGCGAGGGGGTGGTGCAAGGAGGGTGGGGGGACTCTGCCGGCCGTGTTGCAAATGAAGTGCCATGGTGTGGGGTGGAGGGACCATGGTGGGGACGGGCAGCAACGTGGCATTCCAGAGGGACAGTCCTTGGAGATAAGGAGGTGAGAGCTTGACGTCATCCCCGAAGAGGGGCCGGATGCCAGGGGAGGGGGCTGGCTAGAAGCTATCTTGATGACCTCTAACGGCGGGCCCAGGAACAGCAGAGAGAGGGAGGAGGCTGTCAGAGGGGAAGGGTGGGGGGAGTGGGAGAGGGGAGGGGGGAAGGAGTGAGGAAAGGAGGGCCTAGGAAAATAAAAGAGGGAGGAGGGATAGGAGAGACGGAAGGGGGCGGAGGGAGATAAGTGGGAGGGGGTAAGGATGACTTGATTGACAGGACACAAGTGTTCGGCTGTGTGCGCATGCGTAACGCAAAGCCCGGCTGAGCGCGCGGGAGTCGCTGGCAGGCGCAGACCGCTAGGGGGCGCGCGGCCCGCACCCAGCACCCGACAGCGCCGCCACCTGCCGCGCGCTCCCAGCGCCTCCCGCGCCCGCGCGCCCGCCAGGCCCGCAGCTGCCCCGCGCGCAGCTGACCAAGGGCGGACGGGGGTCGCCCAACAGGTCTGAGGCTTAGGGGGCCACCGCCCGCCCCAGCCCGTCGCACAGGGCCGCTGTGTCCCCCAGAAGCCACGCCAGCCGCCTTCAGCCAGGGCCCACCTGTGGTCACGGGCAGTGCCCCCGCGCACACCACGGTGTTCTTCTGCGCCCCTCCAACCGCGGGAGCCACCCCGCGTCAGAGACCTGAGATCAGGGGTCTTCCCGCAGCGCGATCTCACTTTAGCTAAGGAAACACACGAAACCTTGGCTCAGACCTTGGATAAAGCCAGTCAAACATAAATTAGTTGATTACAAATTACAAGGCCCAGTTCTCACTACTTTGTTTTCACTCATGTTTGTGGTCTCGGGACCCCTGGTGTAAAATATGGTATCCCTAGAAAACATAGACCGCCCGAACCCCTAAAATTCTCTGGACCACTCGCCCCTCTCCTCCTTTGCCCCAGTCATGGAGCTTTCCCACATCCCCCCTTCCCCTTTTGCTTGCAGCAAGAATTTCGACCCTGCGCCTCTTTAACCTCTCCGGCCTGCTCCAACGAGCCGCACCTTCCTACGACCCCAGAAACCGGAGCCGTCTGCAAGAACTATTCCACGACACCCCAAGGCGCGCAACCAGCGCCGACCGCGGCGTCTCCGCCCAGCGCAAACCCTGCGGGCCGCCCCCCGGCCAACCCGGGCATCCGAACACCTCTCCCCCTGAGGTCAGTGAATCCAGGATCCACCGGTAAAACCCCGCGCCGACCCCCTCCAGCAGGAGAACAAAGGCCACCTCCCCTCCCACCCCGCCCCCCCCCAAATTCCGCAGTGCCGCCAGCGCCCTCTGGCGGCCAGCGGGGAAACCTTCCAGAAACCTGCCACGTAGCAACCCGCTGCCCCCCCACCCCCAGCCCGCCGGCCCAGAGTGAGGAGGGGGCAGCGTGGGGGGGCTTGGCAGGGACAAAGGAGCGGCAAAAGGCGACTTTGCCAAAAGTCAAAAGCTCACAACGTGTCAGAATCTTCCCGCGACCACCATGCAATGCTGTGAAGGTCCTCGGGCCCCCAGTTCCAAGCTCCCCGTTCCCAGCCACCACCACCCCCAACACGCCCCCTTTTCTGCACTTCTCTCTTGCCACTTGATTAGCCTCTCCCAGACCCAAGGACGCGGCCTTCTCTTCACCCGAACCCACCCCCTGCTTCTATTCTGCCTGCACCCCTCAGCCCCACTGTCCCTTCTCTACGGAAGTGACCCTAGGGGACTCGGGCAGGTTTGCACTGGGGCGCCATATCTTCCCACTATTACAGCGGTTGATCCAGGTGGAACCAGATGCCACAGGTCAGAATATTGACTCTCCAAATTTTGACCGGAATCTGCTCTTCAATAAGCCTGTGTTTTTTTGGCTTTGGAATCCCTCCCCGAAAGGCACCTCCACAGCTCACGGCCACTGGCCACGAATTAGGGGGAAAATACATCCGGGAGACCCTTCTTTTCTGGTGTTTTTCTCCCTAATTCACGGGAAAGCAGAATGCATCCGCCGCCATATCTTCCACTATTAACGTGATTCCAAAGGCAGGGCTTCCAACACAAAATCTGGTGTTTGAACCCAAGTTTCCGCGGTGCACTGGGTTCCAAGAGGGGTTTCGTCTGATTCCTTGTACTCCTCTTAATTTAAGCCCCTACCACCCAGCCTGTCCTCGAAGACTGGACAAGAAGGGCCCTGATCTCCCCACCACTACCACCACCCCCCCAGAAAAATGTGCCTGGAGATCCCCCTTCCTAGCAGGATTTGGGTTGTGGCGCTCTGGGGCAGGCGAACTGCCGCCTTCCAGGAGAAGGTCCCAGGCGTCTTCTTGCGTGTCCAGGAGGACAGGACGCCACCCAGAAGGGAGTGTAGTCTTCCTTTCGCACATCCTTTCGGAGAAGGAAGGCCACCCACTCACCAGGTAGGGATTCTCCCGCGGGCGCCCCGACTCTCCGGTCTCTCCCGAGGAGCTGCGGCCAGGGCCGGCGGGGCCCGAGCGCGCTCCATCCAGCTCTCCGCCGTCTGCGCTAGGGGCTGACTGGGTGGGGTTTATATGGAGGCGCAGAAGGGGTGGTCTCTGACGTCAGCGCATTCTGCTGCAATGCGCTCATTTCTCTAAAAGTGATTGGCCGGAAAAATGAGCCCCCCAGATTCTATGACAAATTGCTCTAGCCGCACCCAGATTGCAGCAAAGAAGGGAGGAAAAAATTCTGCCGCAGTGCCCCTCGCCGCCATGACCAACACCCTCTGGTCGCCGGTGCGTCTTCCCTCCAGGCGCCCTGCTCGGGAGGCGGGCCCGTTTGTGTCCACAATTTGCGGGGAGAACCGGGTAGAGCATGGTTCTTCCTAGGCGGGCGGAGGGTAGAGCTGGGGAGCTGGGAGCAGCAAATCACACACCTGGTTATTGCCGAGCATCTATCGGAGGACGTGGGCTTAGGGGGAGAAAACGATGCTTTCTACTCACGGTCCTGGAAAATAAAATACCCCAGGTGAATTAGTCTGTCCAAACTATACTGTGTGCCGACTGCCGTCACCCCCTTCTAGCCCACCCATCCATTTCTGATTGGTTTTCTTTGACCTGGGAGACTTGGCACAGCATCTCAAAATAAAAAAAAAATAAAATAAAATAAAATAATAAAAACGTTTTTTTAAAAAACCCTAGTTTTAGAGATTCCCCACTAGGTCGCTTACAATCTGCACAGTCTCTTCCTTGGCCGCGGCTGGGGTGGGAGTGTTGTTTCCCGCACGTTAGCAAGGGGGCACCCTAACGGGAGTTGTAATGAGTATGTAGACGTGAGCTGTGTCCCTCTCGGGAAAGTACTTGCAAAGGAAGACTGTACCATTTGGAGAGGACTGGCGTACCCCCCAAAATTGGGGTGATTCCCCCCATACTCTTTGAATGAGCCCCCCTCCCACGGCCTCGGGAAACAGGCAGCGACACATGGTGCTGCGCCCCTCGTGCTCGCAGACTTGGCACATGAGCCCTAATCCCTAACAGGTGGCGCCCCCGGAGGCGCTGCCCGGCCCCGAGCGGCGAGAGCCGGCAGGGCCGTCAATCAAATGTCCTCCGTAAAGGTCAAGACGCTGTTGAAAAGCACTAAGGATCTATCTTAGGGTGACAGGTGGGTGGCAGCCGGGAGGGCCAGGGTGGAGCGCCCGGTGACAGAAAAGGGGTGCAAATGAGTGATGGTCCCCACCGCGAGGAGCGAGAGGAGGCCGCGAAGGGACGCCGGGCTGGAACAGCCACCGCGCACGTCGGGGGCGCCTCGGCGCCGCTTCGGGGTTCCTCCCGCATGGACGGCAGATTCCGGGCCCTGAAGGCGGACAGAAGTTGTGTGTCCAAGCCCGCGGGCAGAAAACAGGGGCGGGGACCACTGGCCGTGGGAGGGGGACACCCAGCCTGGGGGGCACCTCGGGGAGCTAAGCCAACGTGTGAAACGACGTCATGGAGGAAGAATTGCACAGCCTGCGGAGTGCGCGGGGGACCCCAGGGACCGCAGCCCCGCAGGCAGGACTGAGAGGCAGAAGGGCCCGCAGCAGGCCCTGACGTCGAGAAAGCCTCCAAAGCCCGGGGCCCGGAGCAGCGCGGTCCTGGGCAGAAGGCTTATTAGCTCCGGTATTAATAACTAGGAAACAGCCCGAGCAGGCCGGGACCAATCAGCGGCCAGGAGCCCCTGTCGTCAGGCCCCTGCGGCCAATCAGACGCCGGCAGCCCTGGTTGCTAGCCTCTGGGGGCAGAAGCGAGGGGCGCGCGTTGTGTGCTGCGCTCCCGCTGGTCCCCCGCGCGTGGGAAACCCGCGTGGGAGCCGAGGCCGGGCCCCAGGCGTCGGTGTTCGCGCGCTTGGGGGGCCCTGGAGGCTGGAGACAGTGCCTCTGGCCTCAGCCCTGAACCCCAAAAGCTCCTGAGTTGATACTCTGTGCGAGCCCCAGGAGTTGGGTGGGGGACTCCTGGGGGGCCCTGGAAGGAGAGACCCCCCAGACACCCATCCTCGGTCTCTCTCTCTTCCCAAGTCCTGGTTTCCCTGAGGAAGGTGGGCCTCCCGGACAAAGTCGGCCTCTTGGCCTTATTTCTGGGGTTCCCTGGCTCTCAAGCCTGCCCCTCCGAGTTTAGCAGTAAGCCCCAACCCTCTTTCTCTGGGCCTTCCCGACGGGCCAAGATAAAAGACCCCGGAAATTATGTGTTTCCTACGAAGTCCGCGGGTTTGCTGGCTCCTGGCTGGGAGGCTGAGCCCAGGCCTGTCCCCTCTCGGGGCCTCTATTTCCTCATCTGGAAAAGGAAACAGTTGGACAAAAGTCCCCACGGAGCCCTCCAGTCCTGCTTTGCTTGATTTGAATGTATACATCAGGCGAGTCAAATGTCTTCCAGAACATTCTGCGTGACAGTAATTAGTATCAGGTGTACCCTGCCGCGTCCATGTGGTTACTTCATCAGGCAGCTTTTCTTTCCATTGTATTTTATTTTAAACTGAATTCCATGGCAACATGTTTATCCTTCTGGCTTCTGAGAGAGAGAGAGAGAGAGAGAGAGAGAGAGAGAGAGAGAGAGAAAGAGAAGTAAAGGAAAGAGAAAAAAAGATAGGGGAAAAAAGAAAAAAAGAACGTTGTAAACTAATCTCCACTGAGCATGGTTTAACCACAATAAAATAAAATATCCATACGTTTAAATGTTTTTGTTGGCTTTCCCAGAGCTCAGAACCTAAATTTTTAAATATTTATTGGTCCAAAGCGACGGGAGAACTGTGTGAAGGAGCCAAACCTATGGCGCTATTTGGATCGAGCTGCTCTCACTACAAGCCACACCACACATGCTTTACTTGCTCCAAAAGGACGTTTGAAGACCCAAATTCGTATCTATAGGGGAAAACAGACGCGGAGATCTTGGTTGGAGACATGGAGCCCTTTATCTCTCTGCACGCTGACACGCAACTGTTCTGAAGAATCCTGGAGGAAAGCCAGTGTCCCAGGCCCACGGCGTAGCCTGCTGCTGCTGCTGCTGATGATTTTTCACATAGATCTAACTCAAAGCACACATTTTTCTTCTTTTTTTAATTCATACTTGGGAACCCTCAAAAGCCGTGTGAGCTCTCTCCTCCCCACATGTACATACTTGTGGGTAAGTGTACAAACATCCTAAGATTCAGCCAGGAAATGAAGGCAAGTTCTGACTATATGCACCTCCCAGGCGTGGGTAAATGCCCTCTCTTCTCAAAAGCCATCCTGATGGCTTTGACGAAACAACGATGCCTGTGTGCTGCCCCTCTACTCAGGCCTTCCAAGCCTCCCAGGTCCCCCTAAAATGTTAGAGCTCCCCAGAGTTTTCTTTGGCCCTCTTCCACACTGCCCAGGAGGGATGCATTGGTAGCTGACATTGCTTCAGCTACCCCGTGCGTGCCATCACCTGCCCCACTTATGATTCCAACAGCAGCCTCTCATCGCTCAAGCGCCCCAAAATTTGCAATCCTCAGCCTCCTCCCACTTCCCCCATACACCTCAGCCAAAGGCCAAGAGACAGCAGAGCATCTGGAGGGTCTTCCCAAAAGGCTGTTTGGAAGTGGGGAGCCTGTGCCTCCTGTAAGGTCCAATTCTGGGCATCCAAGGATTTAGGGAAAACAAATAATCAAACAAGAGCCCCACCTTTTGACATCCCAGAACCGACAGTGGCTCTTCTAGAATATACATGGGCAGGTCTCTTCCCTACAAACAGTACCTCAGGAACTAGATTTTGCCTTCAAAATAGTCTAACCTCTTTAGTTTGGCCTCTGAGGACTGGTACAAGGGTCTTGTTTTCTATTTTGGGTCACTTATCCAATCATCTGGTAGCCACAATCCCTTATAAGTCGGGTACTGGGGTTCCCTGCCTGCGCCGTCCCGAATCTCCCCTGCCTAGGACCCAGCCTCTGGAGTGCTCTGTCCTGGGTATAGCCCCAACCCTTGCATAGAGGAGTTTGCCAGATTGTAGATACTGAAAGGCAAATAAAATTCAGTACCTTTCACAGAAAGCCAAGGGTAAACTTTACTTCCCAGTAGACCCTGGGCTTCAAGGCGGCACAGATACGTGTTTGAGCTCACTAAACTCCTGGCTGTCACCACTGGCCAACAGCAACCCAACAGTAAATGTCCAACAGTAAATAGCTACCTTGTTCCTCATCGGATGCTGGGGGTCGACGGTATCGGGGAGAGGGGGTGGGCATTGCTCATAAGCAAGACTTTTCATGACTAGAGCCAATGAGAAGAACCAGAAGGTAATACACCAAAATGCTAACATGAGTTGCTCTGGGTGCATAGATTCTGGGTGATTTTTTTTTCTTTCGATTTCTATGAATGCTCTCTTTTGATAAGTTTTACCTTTATAATTTGCAATTTTTTATGCAGTAGCCCAAGAGAACTGGTCATTTGGCCTCTTCTTTAGGAACCTCAAATGTAAAATTATTTTCCGATAAGTAAATAGAAGTCTAGAGGCTGAGGCCTCCTGTCCTGCTTGGCGCCAGGCCGTTCTGGGACGGAGGTGTTCACGCACAGGCGGTGGGCATGGAGGGTGCTGGGGGCAGCCACACAGCCATGCCAGACTTCTCGAAGCTGCCACAGGGGCAAACAAAGTCCAGGCTGCTAAGAGAAGAGAAAAGTGAACGTCAATGGTTTCGTTCCTCCAGGAGGGACCTAGAGAAATCCATTTACTGAAGGACAAGGCAGGCCACGAACGGGGTCTTTGCAAAGCAGGCCACTGCCATAGGTTGGGTTTTCAGCGGCACATCTTGACATCAGAAAGAGGTGGCTGCGTTGCCCCATTTCACCCCCATCCAGGCCCCTGGGCTTTGGGCACGGGCCAAGCGCCAGATTCAAGCAAGGGGTTTTCTTGGCCTAATTCCATGGAAATATTTCCTTCGGTAGAGCAAAGAACTGCTTCATTCAACCGCCGGCGGCTAGGGAGGGGGGCAGCTTTCACCCTGTTGACAGAGAACTGCCGAGGCCCAGGGAGGGACCCAGAGAGGAGAAAATGTATTCCAGGTAGAACAGAACTGGCAAGTTTGCTTTTTTTTTTTTTTAAACTGAAAGATTGCTGACAGTTAAAAAAAAATTGCCACCCCACCCAAGAGGCTCCCAGAGAAGACATTTGTACTAGATTTCGGAGACGACTTGCACGAGGACCCGCCTTCTAGTGTCACAGGGAGGGGGCCCCTTCTGGGCACGCTTTCAGTTGAAACAGTCAAGCTCTGGATCTTTCTGGAGCCCACAGTCTGCCTCCCTGAGCCAAGCCGGGTGATCTATATGTCTCCACACTAACCCAGAAGCCATAAGCGTGCAAGTGGAAAGCCCAGCGCCTGTGACGAACGTCCTCATGCACAAAGGGGCTGAGGGCTGGGCTTCCTGGGGACACACGGTCCTCCCGCATTGACCCTACCTTTGCTGATGTCCAGGCCACAGCTCGTATGGACTGGGGGCACCAATAGACCCAGGAGCTCCCAACCCCTTAGCTTTCACCAAAACAGCAGAAGCATCCAGATGCTGATGACTTACCCTCAAGAGAACTGCACAGAAGCTCACCCATAAACGAGAGGGAAAATGTCTTCACCTGTGAGATGCAACTGATGTCTCTTACTGTCCTGGGAGTGCAAGACATTGAGAAAGGAACCGATGGTAGCACATGGCAACGCAAGGCAAGGGCCCTCTCTGGGCAGCAGCCCTTGCTGCAAAGAGCTGGGGACCAGCTATATGTGGGATCCTCAATCAAAAGGGTGCAAATGCTGACCGACCACTGGCTTTCACTTTCCCAGCTCCGGGTCGACCAGCAGTCTCACCTGGAAGTTGAAGGCTCAGGCTCTGGGATCAGATTCCTGGATACTGCAAGTCCACTTGCTATTTGTGTGGTCCTGGAATTGCTTGAATCTCTCTAAACCTCATTTCCTTTATCTATAAAACAGGGATAGTGTGCCTCCTTCAATTGAGAAAATTAAATGGAGGGAGGTAGGGGTGAGCATTGCATTCACTCCCATGTCCCTGGTTGTATGAGATGGCGGTGGGTGCAGTGACTTTCTTGTTGCTTGCATTTATTTTATAAGAAGTATAAATTTATTTTGCAATTAAAAAAAATAATCCAAGATAACATTCGGCCAGTGGGCAAAGGCCTACTGCTCTGCCGGCTCTCTTCCCTTCTCATGGAGACATGAACCCCTTCCTGGGGATACCAGGGCAGGGCCGGTGGCAAAGCTCCCGAACGTGCTCCAGGCACCCTCAGCACCCGCCCCGGATGCATGCCCCTTCTAGAGCCGTGTGGACACTTCTTGAAGCCTCAGACTGCCCCAAAGCTTAATTGCATCCCACCCCTGGTCACTGAGGGTCATCTCAGAACACCGCAGGTCACCGTGGGTCTCAGAGCTTCACCCCGTCTGCCGGGTCCCAGGCTCAGGCTGTGCAAACGCTGTGCCCTCCGAGAGCCAGGCTCAAATGTTCAACATACCCTTTAAGGTGTTTGCAGAAAGGATGAGCTTAAAGGCGCCTGCCATTAGGTAAACGGAGCTGCCCTCGCACATCTGATGATAAAGAAAAGCAAACAGAGGCTGCCTTGCAAAGGCCTGCCTGGTTCCACCAGTTCCTGACTTAAAGATGCCTTTGCAAAGGGGGTCCTAGAGAAGGAGGGGGATGGTGGCAGCCTCTGGGACCCCTGACCCTTTGCAGAGGGTCCTGCCCATGTCAGCCCACCAAGCCTCTGGGAAAAATGCATACTCCTGCCACAGGCTTGCTCTAAACCCAGAATAACACTTAAAAATAGCAGCAGCCTCCTGCTTTGTTGGATTGAACTAGGGACCCCAAGGGCCAAAATCCACAGCTGGGAAGGTGGGAGCTCTCTCTGAGTAGTTAACAGCCACATTACTCCCTTCCCAGGACTTGGGTGGGCTCGGAAGCCAGGCTGGGCACACCTGGGGCTGGCTGCCCCCACATACACCTGCTGAGGGGTCTGCTTCTTTAGCCTGAGTCTGCCAACTTTTTTTTTAAAGAAAAATTCCAGGTAGTTTGATTCACAGATTCATTCATTCCTTTCAAGAAGCAGTTACTGGGTGCCTATGACTGGCTGTTTTAGGCCGAGGAAATGAAGACAGATGCTGGGACAAGACCCCTGCCTTACAGAGCTCAGAGTGAACAGGGGGACTGGCGGGCCCTGCGCCAGTGTCGGGGGGCAGCTCGCTGAGCCCGAGGCCCTTACCCTCTCCCAGGAGGATGGCTCAAGAAGCGGCAAGCTGTCATTCAGCAAGAAGGGAGAGCTGAGTGGGCGGCCGGGATGCCGGTGGAGAGCTGGCACCTCTCTCCCGGGTAGGAGTAGCAGGAATCCTGCTTTCCCGAAAGTCTGGCCTTACGTATATTTCCCAGAAATTCTCACTGTTTATGCTGAGGGGCCTCTCTGGAGCAGAAGTAATTCAAATGCTGTTCTCTGCTCTAAGTCAGTCTCTGGCTGGCTCAGGCACAGCCCTCTCGGAACGTATGGCACGTGGCTGCCCCCAGATCCAAGCAAACCTGGCCGGCCAGAGCAGTCCCTGAAAGGCTTCGGTGCCAATCCAGAGCCCGGCTTTGGGGCTCCCCAAGGGCCCTCGCAAGTCGCCTGTGGGCCAGCGCAGACCCAGGCCCAGATTTCTGGCTGCAGGGGACCTGAGGCCAAGGTCCTACATTGGGGAGGTCAGGAAGCATCCAGGGGGGATTTCTAGAAGCTGCCTTCTCACAGACACGGAAGAAGACCAGAGCGCAAGCAGGGGCAGGAGAGGGAGAGAAGAATAAGAGGGTGGGGGGCGAGGAGCCAAGTGATGGCCGATGAGACTGCTGCTCCGAGCAAACCCCGTGTGCCCTCTGGGCCTGACTTCTCCAGGGTGGGTCCAGACGGAACCCGGAAGGCCCTCCCAGCGCCCTCCTAGGACCTCAGGGTGAGAATGCCCTGCTTCCAGGCCTGGCCCGGGAACGGCTGTGGGCAAGAAGGCAGGCTCTAACTCCCAGGAGAAAGCCTTTCCACTGCCCGCACCGTGGTCTCAGCTCATAAAACATATCATTATTGGATTTGTTTCATACATAAAGCAGGGCTTACTGGAAAGCACAGACTCCAAGCACACATCTCCAAACGAATGAGGCAGAAGGGACAAGGGGTGTAGAAGAAGCTGGTGAACACGCCGACCCTGTGTGGCCACACGTCCCACCCAGTGTGTGAAGGGGCTGGGAGAAATGGGGATCCTGTGTGTGAAGGGCAGAGGGGACTCCCTGGCCCAGGGTCCCCTCAGCCCCCCACCCTGGTCCCAGGCCAGTGGCTTGTACACCCCCTTCCCTGGGCAGCTGGAGGAACCTGGGGGCACAGGGGCAGCCCCTGGCCACTCCTGGCCTCCAACTATGAATTATGAGCCTGATTTGAGGCCCAGGAAGGCAGCCCAAGGAGGGGGGTTCTGCCCGTCCCGCCCAAGAATGTGAGGGTCTGTGTTTGACCAGGAGGCAGGAAGCAGCTTACACTGCAGCCTTTCAGAAAGAGCCCCCCGTCTGGGCCGGCCCCCAGCTTTGCTGCCGAGCTGGGGTCTGGGGGTGAGAGGAGGGTGGGCACTGGGGCGCTTGGCAGAAGGCACCACGTCATCCCCACATGTTGACGGCTCCTCTGTGCCTCTGTCCAGAACCCTGACGAAAGAAGACGGAAGACAGAAAGCAAGATGGCAGTCAGGTTCACATCTGCTCAGGGAGTCCCTTGGACCGAGTCAGGGTGGCCTCACCCCAAAGACCGCATTCCTGGCAGGCTGGGACTGGGATCTCTGAACTTCAGGGCACTGTGGGAGGCCCTGCAACCGGAAGCCTTTGCTGAATGGAGCACAGAAGCAGAGCTGCATTTCTGCAGATCAGGATTTCCACACTTGGACTCATGCTCTCTCTAAAGTGAAAATCCCAGGCCCTCCTGTTCCAGCAAGACCATGTCCTGAGGCTAACTTTTGGGACCACCCAGCACCCCTTACCCCTAATCTGCAGCCAGGGTTGATGGCAAGGGGGGCACTGGGTCCCAGAGGTTGCTGTCGAATGGGAATCTGCACAAAGCTTGATTTTGACCAGGTCAAAAGGTTCCCACTTGTTCTGTTTCCTAAGACGTACATTCTTACCAAACCGTTTCCCAAGCTATTAGAAGACTCACCACAAAATGCCTCCCCACCCCAACCCCCAACCCCGGTTATCTTGTCAACTCTATGTCGGCAGTGGTGGAAATGTGTACACCCTCTGGAGGGCATTTTGGCAGTAGAGACCCCAAACTTAAAGGCATTTGAATCTCAGCCCAGCCATCTACACTCTAGAAATGTTTCCTGCAGAAATGCTTGCACGAGTGCATCGAGGTTCAGAACAACCAGGGAATCGGGCACAGGGCTGGCACCTGCAAAATCAAAACACTGGACCCTGCGGGCCGGGCAGGGTTCCGTGGGCCCTTTACTCTTCACCCAGAGGTGTGTCCTTGGTCATCCCTGCTTTACACTGGAGGAAGCGGAGGCACAGGGCTGCGGCTAGTGAGAAGCAGAGCCGGGAGGGAACCTCCGCGGTCTGGCTCAGCACTCGCTGTGGGTGCACAGTGCGCTGGTTAAGGAGTTGGTGGGTGGCTGTGGCAGATTCCAGACAGTTGACAGGCTGCGCTCACCAATGACTGGCCCATCTTTTCTGTCCTCCACCCCTTCTCGGAGGGCCCAGGGCCGTGACGTCCAGCTGGGATGGAGTAGCAACGAGGCTGCTCCACTCTTGGGTTCTCCTTCCCGCCTGGAACTCCATCATCCCTGCCCCTAGGAAGGTCCCCGGGGCTGCAGCTCTGGCTAATTCCCTGGCAACCTTGGACTTGGAGGGTGGGGACAGGCGTCGGATTTAATTCCCTCTGGAGTAAAGGCCTTGGCTCCGTTGGATTTCCTTCTGCCTGCTCTGGGTGTGGGGTTTAAGAATCAATCCCACTCTCCCAACCTCACTCCCTGAAGCCCACCATCTGCAAAGGTCTCTGGGATAAGAGGAGCACAAGCGATGGGAGCACATCATGCAGGAATCTCGGGTTCAGGGGTTGGAGGGGAGGAGACTGGGGGGCTCCGGTCGGTGCCAAACAGGGCCGGAGGTTATACTGGTGGGTATTTGTGCTTCATCTGGGATAGACCCAGGAATTGAGCAGGCTGACTCTTTATCTGGTCTTTTTACAAATGCAGAAACTGAGGCACTGAGCTGGGAGCATCCTATGAAAGTTCAGTGCACCCCGGTCTTTCTTAGGGGAAGTTTGGCCTTTGGGGCCATAGAAGCTGGTCACAGCAACTCTCATCAGAGCCCCCAGCACTCTACAGAGTCAGGACCCAAAGATTGTCGCTGGACTGCACAGCTGGAGGCTAGGACCCCCGGGAAGGTGGTCCCCCGCTGCAGGCAGGGGGTGCACAGTGCCCAGTGCCACAGAAAGGAGACCACCAGAAGGCTGTCCCCCGTGCCCCTCGCCCACTGGGGCAGGGGATGCACAGAGGGTCAGGATGCTGAGTTGCGCTCGTTCCCTGAGAGGTGGCAGAGAGCCCCAAAGGGAGCTGGAGGTTATCTTTCCCCTCCAGAGGTGATCAGCCTCCCAGACACGGCAGGGGGAAGGGGCATCTCTGCACACGGCCTGGCCTACAGAGCCCCACACGCAAATCCAGGTCCGTCGGCCCTCCGCGAGGAGCTGGGTCTCTGGGCGTCTCGGATGATTTCTCTAACTTGGGAGAAAGGCCTGAAGCAGCTTCCACTCCTCCCTCCAGCAGGTGCCCAGGAGGGGCGTGCCATTGCTACCAGAGCCGCGCAGGGGATCACGGGAGGTGCGGTGTGGACCCCGGCGACCCCCGATGCTGCAGGGCCAGCAATCCGCCGAGGTGACCCAGCACCTCGACTCCTCGTGACCCCCCAGCCGCGGGACTCGCAGGTTCACACCTAGAGGGGAAACCGTCCGAAGGAGCATTCACTCGGTGCCTACAAGGCTTTGGGGCTGGGCAGGAGGAAGAGGGGGGTGGGCTGGCCTCCAGCCTCCCCCTCCCCCACTGCAGACAGAGTCATTTACAAACTAGCTAGACCAGGCCGGGGTGGTCCTCTGGAACTCTGTCGTCTTCCCCTCCTTACAGGAACAGAGCATCCCCCGCAGGGGCAGCCCTGGGACCTGAGACCACCTGCCCCTGGGGAAACTTCCATCCTCTTCCCCTAGGGTTGGAGCTGGGGCCTGGGGAGGGGCTGGAAGGTTCTCCCAACACCAGTCAGGAAAGGGCTCTTGGCGGGTCCCCAGGGAGCCAGTTCAGGCCGCCTCGTACAATTCATTGTCATTTCCGGGATTGTAAGATGGCCTTGTGTGTTCCAACCACCAAACTCCAACTCCAGGGAGCTCCCGTTCTCCACTTTCACTGGTGCCCCAGCTCAGCTGGGAGAGGCCGAGTGACTTCCCAAATGCCCAGCTCTGGTTTGGCAGCGGTAAGACAAGACAGCCCTGAGGGGAGGAGGTGTGGGGAGACGGGGGACCCCCCAGCAGCAGGGGCCTGGGAGTTGAGAGAGTGGCCGGGGACCTCCTGCCAAGTAATGGCTCCCGGCATCATGGGCAACAGGTCAAATGTCAGCAGTCAAAGTTCAAAAGGAAAAGGGCCTCGCCTGGGTTCATGCATAAAGTGGGAGGCCTGCTCTGGTCCATCCCTGAGACCCCGGAGAGCCCAGGAAGGCAGGCCAGGGCAGGGGCCACTCTCCACGCCGTGTGTCTGCCCACCAGACAGGACACCACTGTCAGGAAAACCTCCTCCCAGGGGGAGAGGCAGGTCAGGGGGCACAGGGCAGAGGGGCTGCCGTCTCACCTCTTCCATCTCCTGGCAGTCTTGATGCTCTTCTTTCTGGAAAAGCAGGACCAAGGGCGCGGCTCAGTGCTGGGAAAAGGGAATCGATCTTCCCCAGAATTACACGGGACTTGAGTCCCTACAACATCGGGTCTCGGAAATGCTCCAGGTTCTGCCTCTCCTCCGGGGATGGAGCTGCCCAGGCAGGTGTGTGTGTGTGTGTGTGTGTGTGTGTGCGCACGCACGTGCATAAGGGTGAGTGTGCGTGCATTTGTTGCAGTGAGAGTGGGGCTGGGGCTGCAACACGCGGTGCTGCTCGGCACAAGCCTGCAGGGGGCGGCCCCCCAGCCCCCCACCACCACCTCGGCTCAGGCAGCCCTGAGGGCTGAGGTCTGCCTGGGAAAGGGAGGTGAGCCTGTGCTCCCCTTCCCCCTGCTGCCCCCCACCCCCACCTGCAGGCCTCCAGCCGAGATTTCCCAGGCTGAGCATTGAGCTAATTCAATGGCAAACAAGAGCCTTGGGGGAGGGTGGGGCAAGTGTGGAGATTCAGTTCCTCTCCAAATGTAGAGCTTTGGTGGGGGGAGAGGCAAGCGAAGGCCTGGGGCCTTTCCCGTCTGTGTGGCCAGTGAGAGGCTGCACTGATAACCGGAGGGTCCCTTCCCCAGGGAACCACAGCATATGCACCGGGCCAAGGGTTCAGAGCAAACGCGCTGCAGCCAGTGACAGTGCTGCGGGATCCAGCGCTGCGGACCACGGGCCATCGGCGAACCCCGGCCGGCCCGGCAGTCCCTGCTCGCAGACCCCTGCCTCTATGCACCCCTGATGGGGCGCGGAGCCCAAAAACCCCCCTGGCTGCCAAGTTGCCCAGCAGCCAGCACTACACCTGGGCCAGCGCAGCTATGCCGGGCTCTCTTGGCCCAAGAGGTGTCTTGGGGTAAAGCTGCAAGTTTCATTGTTGCTCCAACCCAGACATGCAAGTACTCCACCAGCCGCTTTGCTCGGCCCTCGGTGAGAGAGCAATTTGCAAAACAGTGAGGAGGGCTGACCCCCTGAGTCTTTCTCCTCTTAAAGGAACATCCCCAGGAGGCTTCAAGGAGGGGCTCTCGGGATGAAATTTAACTACTCACCCCAGGGAGGAGCTACAATTGCTGCTAGTCATACCCCTCACCCCAGGCGGGAGATCCACAAGGGCAGACCCCGGACATTTTGGAGAGCTGTTTAAAAGTCTTTCTGGTGAATCCATTTCCCCCAGACCTGGGGGCAGTCATGCGCCACTCCAAGGATCAGAGATTTGCGTGAACCCTGGTGCATCCTGCTAAATCATGGTGAAGTGTGGGACACAGAATGCCGGGGTCTGAAAGAGTGGGGCAGGGAGACCAAAGGAACCGTGGCACCCATGGCAAATACTGCAGATTACAGTGTTGTGAGCGCGGGCCACGGGCGATCCACTGGTGATCTACGGGCCACGGGAGATCCACGGGCCACCTGCGATCCATGGGCCAAGGGTGAACCACGGACCGCGGGCGAACCGTGGGCGAACCGTGGGCGAACCACGGGCTATGGGCGAACCGTGGCCCCAGGGAAGCCACTTCTCACAGACCTGCAAACCTGAATTAGGACCTAGGGCATGAAAATCCACCTCACTTCCTAGCAGCACGAACTTGTACCTGTGCATCAGCACACTTGGAGGTCTCAGGGAACCCTGCAGGTGACAGAGCTCATCAGGGACCCCAAAGTGCAATTCTAGAGTCCCCAAGGCTGACAGAGGGAGAAGGTGGGTCTGGTCTCATCCTTTGGAGCACTTTGCGGGTCCCAGAGCTCAGGCTGACTGAGCTGCAGGTAAAGCAGCAGGGGATGGATCCTCCGATTTGGTCTCCCATCCTTAAAAGGGCAGACTAACTCCAGGCAGGCTGTCAGGAGTTCAGCCTGGGGTGAGGGGCGTGCATATTAATGGCCCCCATATGGGAAGTGCGAACTCAAGGATTTGGGAGCCGACACTGAGTAAGTCCTGGCTAAGACACCTTCCCCAGAACTGGGGGTGGGGGCAGTGGGGTCACTTTTCCTCACCCACACCCCACTCTGTGTATCAAGAGATTTCAGAGACCCTAAGGGGGCTGGCTCCAGCATGTTCTTACAACAACATATAGTGCTTCCACTGACCATCACACTTAGTCAATCCCCCAGGCTCAGGAAACGTGTCTTCTAGTCTCCAGTTTTGAAGACCTCAAACTGTGTCCCACAACAGTAAGGCTAGGACCACACAAACCATCCAGGAAAAAACCCTCAGGGGCCTGCCCCGGGCATGCAGGTTTTCTCTAACTTGGGACCACAGCCTGCAGCAATTTCTGCTCCAGCCATTTAGCCAATGCCGCCGGCACTGGTAGCTGATCGCCGGGGTCGGGCGCGGGACCCAACTGCACAGAGAATCACGAAACATGAAACACGCAGGGCCCTGGGGTGCTGCGGGCCACACGTGGGAACCTGGGTGAGGCCAGTGATGGGGAGCCAGGCGGTGGCGGGAGAATCTGCACCAAACCGCGAGCGCCCCCCAGGTCCGCGCGGACCACTACCCCCAGCGCACCGCGGCCCGGGTACAGGCGAACCAGATTGAGTCCCTTCTCACAAGCTCCCAAAAGACTTGAAAGTGCTGATGTGGGGGGCTGGGGCCTTCGACAGGCAGCACCCCCCACACACACACACACACACACACACACATGCATTGGGCAAAGAGGTCCCAAGTCCCCCTTCTTTGCCGGTGGTACTGGCCATCTTGGGGCGGACCCTGAACGTACCAGGTTTCCCCTAAAACCCAATCCTCTGGGCGGCACAGGAGGAGGGGAGGGCAAGCCCCCAGCCCTGGGTCCCAATTGCCCCCACCAACCTCAGACAGGGCCATTAACGAACCTGCCAGACATAGCAGGGGGTCCCTGCAAGTCCTTGGAAATTCTTCCTCTTAAAGAAGTAGCTGGGAGCAGCTCCTTGGACCAAAAAACACCTCCCCCTGGGGCAGTTTGCTTCCGTCCACTTCCCCTACTGAGCAGGCACCACCGCTCGCCCCAGGCTGGGAGAGGGGGCCTGCTGATCCCTTGGTTGGGAGCTGGGGGGTTCAAGGCTGCCTCCTGGGGCTCCCGGGTGGAAGGGGGTTCTGGAGTGGCTGGGAGTGGAGTGCTCTTCGGGGGTCCCCAGGCTATGCGGTCACTGCCTACTCTTGAATGTACTGTGATCCCAGGGGCCATTCAGTGGCGTTTATTTCATTGGGTCCCCACAACAGTCCCTGGAGGGGTGTTTTTATTCTCCAATTTCATGGATGCCTAAACCACAGAAGTGAAGACATCCACTTCCTCGATGGTCAGCGCTAAGGCTGCCACATGGTCCCGTGACCGTCCCGAGCCTCTCGTTCTGCTGAGCAGGTGATGTTGGGGCACAGGACTCCCCGCTCCCCCCACCGCAGCACAGGGGCCTGGAGGCAAAGACTAGGGAGGGCATAGTCCAAGGAATGATGTTGGGGGGCAGGGGGTACAAACCTTATTTGAGAACGGGTCCTGGGAGCCAGGGGGATGGCAGGGCTAAAGAGGGCGAATATTCTAATAAGAATTGCACCCCTAACCACTAAAAGTTCTTTGCAACTGAAGACTGCACTCTTCGGACTGAAGTGGTGCCAGCCAGGGAAGGAAGCCGGGCTCCCCCAGACGCAGTGAGAGAACCCTCCATCTGGAGAAGCTGGGTCTTTGGGAGCCGGGGACTGACACAGAGCTCCCCGAGATGCTAGAGAGCCTGGCAGCAGCAACCACACCCCACACAGCCTGGAACTTCCCTCAGTTAATTCTCCCACAGCCCAGTCGGGGAACTGTCATAATATTTTAACCTTTAAAACAAGTACAGGAATAGTTCTTGTTGGAAAAAAAAAAAAAGGACAAGAATAAAAACCAAAAGGCAGAGATGTGTGATTGCAAAGTAAAAACTGCTTTCTCACCTCTTTCCAGTCTCCCTCCTGACCCTCCCCCTGGGGCAACACTGATCCTAGGGGCTTTCCGGAATTCCAGGGTTGGTGGGGGTGGGAAAACTCCACAGAGCTCAGTGGAGGGTCAGAAGACACGGTCAGTTTTAGGGTCCCCCCACCCCCCACTTCACAGGTCCAGAGATCTCCTTGTGGCCTGAGGGGAGGACAGGCAGGTTTTTTTCCCCTCCCAGATCCCCTTTGGAAGGAGGGGGGCCTGGAGGTTGAACCCCGAAAAGGAGCCTGCGCTGGCCTGGGGAGCTGCAGTCCCCCTCCCCCCAGTGGGCCCTCCCCTCTCCCATCCTCTCCTGCAACCTCCTTCCTCTTGATATGCAAAGAGAATGGGCGAATGGTCGGTGGGCCCCCCTGGGTCTGGGAGAGAGGAAAATGCCGGGCTCCCTGGGGTGTCCAGCAAGTGGCTCTGCAGGTCCCCCCACCACCCCCACCCCGGGAGATGAAAGGCAGCTGTCAAGTGGAAACCACGTGGCTGAGCAAAGGGTCCTGTCCTGGGGTCTGGCCCAGCTCTGTCCCCTGGAATGGGCCTGGAGGGTGGGAGGGGACTCTTCCCCCCAGCCCACTTCTCACCTCTTCTCCCTCCCAGCCTCCGCCTTCCCTTCTCCCCACCACCCTCCTTCTGCTCTCGGGCTCTGCCCTTGGGGGCAAGCCTCCCGCGGAAGTTGCAAAATGGTGCCCTGTTAGCTCTGCTTAGGACCCTCGGGGGGCCCTGGAGCCCTTCAGGGAACACAGTGGCAGCAGATCCCCACGGCTCCCCGGGGTCTCGGGGGAAGCCACGGGTGACCTCTACCCTGGGAAGGCCCGCAAGCCCCTCACTTCCCCAGGAGGGCGTTCCTGCCAGGCCTAGAGGGCCGCAGGTGGGGGCGGGCAGAGATCTGTCCAGTCCCAGCGGCCCCTGGGGCTGCACCCCAACAGGCGGGTTTGGGGAGAGTGGGGCAGCAGGGGAGGGAGAAGCCCTGGTGCTCGCTGGCTCTGAGCAAGGCCCTGGGTCAAGAGCCACCAGCGCGAGCTGCCGCGAAGGGCCCAGAACCACCGAGCACCAGAACTTTTGACCGCGGAGGCAGCAGGGCTCAGTCTAATTTTTGCCACCCTAATAGGTGTGTCGTGGTACCGCCTCGGTTTTCAAATGGGCATTTTCCCAATAAATAACAATGTTGAACAGGTTTTCAGGAGCTGATTGGCTTATTTGGTGAAGTATATGCGTCCATCTTTTGCCCATTTTTCAACTGAGTAGCTTGTTTTCTTTTTATTAAGTTTCAAGAGTCTTTATATAGTCTAAATACAAGCTCTTTTTCAAATATATCCTTTGCAAATACCGCTCCCCCACCAGGATGTGGCTTGTCTTCTCATTCTCTTGAAAGTGTCTTTTGAAGAGAAGTTTCTAATTTTGATGAAGTCCAAGTTATCAAGTTGTTCTTTTATGGTGCTGTAACTAAGAAATTTTAACCAGGGTCACAGAGATTTTCTCCCATGTGTTCTTCTAGAAGTTTTACAGTTTTAGGTTTAACGTTTGGATCTATGAGGCATTTCGAGGTAACCTTTGGATCTATGAGGCATTCGGTGGATTAGTGTTCTTTATTTTTTGCTTATGGCTATCCAATTGTTCCAGTACCATTTGACAAGAAGACTGTCCTTCACTCATATGGTTTTGCATTTTTGTCAAAAATAAGCTTATATACACTTGGGTCTTTTTCTGAACTCTTCTCTTCGTTGATCTATTTCATCTCTCTTTTGCCAATGCCACACTGTTGATGACTGTAGCTTTATAATAAGTCTTGAATTGGGGTGGTGTTACCTATCAGATTTATTCTTTTCAGAGTTGCTTTGGCTATTCGAGGTCCTTTGCATTTCCACATGAATTTTAGAATCAGCTTAGACTAGTTTATTAATTTCTCTTTTAAAATCCTACTGGGATTTTAATTGGGATTGTGTTGAGTCTAGAGATTAATTTGGAGAGAGCTGATGTCTTGCAGCCCACAAACAGGGCCTCTCTCTCCGTTTTCTTGGGTCTTTCACATCTTTTGTCAGCTTCGTCCCTTAAGTATTTCATCTATTTTTGGTGTTCTTATAAATGGCATTTTATTTCAGTGGCTGATTATTTGTCGATTTTTTTTTCTAATAATCTTGTATTTATATTAATCTTGTATTTGCAACCTTGCTAAACTCATTTATAGTTCATTATGTGGCTTGTCTTCTCATTCTCTTAAAAGTGTCTTTTGGTGTAGATTCTCTTGGATTCCCTATGTGGATGATCATCCCCTCTCCAAATAAAGACAGTTTGTTTTCTTTCTCTCCAATCTCAATGCCTTTTATTTCTTTTTCCTGCTTCACACTCTGGTTGAACCTCCATTACAACATTCAACATAAATGGTGAGAACGGACATCCTTGGCTCATCACTGTTCTAGGGGCTAAGCATTCGGTCTTTCACCCTAAGTATGAAGCTAGCTGTAGTTTTTTTGGAAGATGTTCTTTATCACATTGAGGACGTTCCCTTCTATTCGTAATTTTTATCAGGAATGTTGACTTTGATCAAATTGCTTTTTCTGTATCTATTAAGATTTGATAATATGGTAATATGCTGAATTACACTGATTGATTTTCAACTGTTAAACCAACCCTGCACTCCTGGAATAAACCCCATTTGGTCATGAATATTTTCCTTTTTCTATGATTGAACTTGCTAAAATTTTGTTAAGAATATTTGCATCTCTGTACATAAAGGATATCAATCTATAGTTTTCTTATAATATCTTTTTCTGCTTTTTCTATCAGGGTTTTGTTGGCCCCATAGAATAAGTTAGGATGTTTTCCCGTCTCTTGAATTTTCTGAGAGTTTGTGAAGAATTGGTATTATTTCCTTCTTGAATGTTGGGTAGAATTCTTGGGCAAATCCTTTTGGGCCTGGAGATTTCTCTGTGGGAAGGTTTCTAAGTATAGATTCAATTTCCTTAATAGATATGGGGCATTTAGGTTATCTATTTCTAAGTGAGTATGCTTTCATAGTTTGTTTCTTGCAAGGTGTTTTTCCATGTCATCTAAGTTGTAGGTCTTACAGGCATGGAGTTGTTCATAAAATTCCTTTACTTTTGTAATATCTGTGGTTATATAATGACGTCACCTCTCTCATTCCTGATATTGGTGATTTGAATCCCCCCCCCCTCTCTCTCTCTCTCTCTTTCTCTCTCTCTCTCTCTCTCTCTCTCTCTCTCTCGCTCTCGCTCTCGCTCTCTCGCTCTCTTTCCTAATCAGTTGCGCTTGAAGTTTATCAATTTTATGGCTCTTCCAAAGAATTAGCTTTTGGTTTCATTGTATTTCTGTATTGTATTTCTATTTTATAGTTCAGAGATTTCTGTTTTGATCTTATTTCCTTTCTAATGCTTACTTTGAGTTTAATTTTCTACTTTTCTAGTTTCTTAATTTGGAAGCTGAGGTCATTGATTCGAGACCTTCCTTTCCTTTGAAAAAAGGCATTTAGTTCCATAAATTTCCTTCTTACTACAGCTCAAGAGGCATCCCACACATTCTGATATGTTGCATTTTAATTTTCATTCAGTTTGAAATACTTTCTACTTTCTCTTTCTATTTCTCTTTATCTCACGTGTTCTTTAGAAATGTGTTAGTTTCCAGGTATTGGGGAATTCCCCAGATACCTCTCTGCTATTGATATCAAATTTAAACCCAGTGCAGTCAGAGAATATACTTTATATGACTTGCATCCTTTTAAATTGGCCCAGCATATGGTCTATCTTTATAAATATTCCATGTACACTTGGAAGGAATGTGTGCTCTGCAGTTGTTGGCAGGAGTGTTCTATAAATGTCAATTATGTCAACGTCGCTGATAGTGTTGTTTGCATTCACTCTGTCCTTACTGGTCCGCTGCTTGCTTGTTCTATCAATTATTGAAAAAGAGGGATTGAAATATCTTACTGTAATTGTGCCATCGGCTTGTTCTCCTTGCAGTTCTATCAGTTTGTGTTTCATGGACTTTGAATCTCTGTTGTTAGAGGTGTATAAGCGTTTGGGATTATTATGTCCTCTTGACTCACGACCCTTTATCATTATAAAATGAATCCTTTAGCCCTGATAATATTCTTTGTTCTGAAATCTACTTTGTCCAGTATTAATAAAGCCACTCCAGCTTTCTTTTGATTAGTGTTAGCATGATATGTATTTTTCCATTCTTTTACTTTGAACCACTTTGTATCTTTTGTTGTTGTTGTTGTTGAACTTCATCAAAAGATTAAAAAAATAATAACACTTTGTATCTTTATATTTGAGATGCATTTCTTGTAGGCAACATTGGGTCTTGCTTTTTTTATCCAATATGTTTCTTTTTGGTTTTTCATGTAATGTGATTATTGACTTAGTTTTAAGTCCACCATCTTACTGTTTCTTTTCTATTTGTCCCACCTACTCTTTGTTCTCTTTTTTCCACATTCTTAGGAGTAATTGTTGTTTTTTATTATTCCACTTTATCTCCTTTGTAGGTTTATTAGCTATAATTGTTTTGTTAGTGATTGCTTGAGGGTTTGTAGTGTACATCAACTTTTATTATGTTTGTTTAAACAGTCACTTATCTTTTAAAGAAACTTATGTAATAAAAAAACAATCTTATAAAAATGTGCTTTCATCAGTTGTAACAAATGTTCCACACCAATGCAAAGTGTTAATAATAGGTTGGTATATGGGAATCCTGCATTTTATGCATGCTTGGTCTGTAAATCCAAAACTCTAATTAAAAAAAAACAAACACTGAAGCATTTACCCATATAGTTACCATTTTTGGTGGGTTTTGTGTGTGTGTGTGTGTGTGTGTGTGTAGATCCATATTTCAGTCTAGTGCCACTTTTCTTCTACCTGAAGGACTTCTTTAATATTTCTTGAGGGGCCGGTCTGCTGGTAATGAACCCTTCAGCTTTTGTATGTCTGGAAAAAAAAATCTTTATTTCATCTTTGTGTTTGCAAGATATTTTCATTAGGTATAGATTCTAAGTTGACAATGTTTACTTTTCTTTCAGTAAAGATGTCACCCATTGTCTTCTCACTTGCATCATTTCCAACGAGAAATCTGCATTCACCCTTACCTTTTATTCCTTTGGTTTAAAATGATTTTTCTTTATTACTGGTTTTGAGCAATTTGGTTATGATGCTCCTTGGTGTGGTATTGTTTTTTCTCATTCTTGGGCTGAAGGTTCATTGAGTTGCTTGGCTGTTTATAGTTTAGGTTTATAGTTTCCATTGAATTTGGAAATTTGGGGGCCATTATTTATCCAAATATATTTTCTGTTCCCCTCTCTCCCCTGTCTTTCAGGTTCTTCAATCACCCATGTATTATTAGGCTGCTTGAAATTGTCCACATTTGGGGGAGATTTTTTTTCCCTGTGTTTCATTTTGAATAGTTTGTATTGCTAAGACTTCAGGTTCACTATTTCTTTTTTTCCGCAATATTTAATCTGCCGTTAATCTCACTCAGTGTACATTTCCTCTCACACATTGCTGTTTTCATTTCCAGAAGTTCAATTTAGTTCTTCTTTTAAAATATCTTCTATGTTTCTACTTTACTTTTTGAACATATGGGATACAGTTATAATAACCGTTTTAATGTCATTTTCTGCTGACTCTAACATCTGTGTGAGTTCTGGGTTGCTGTCGACTAATTATTCTCTTAACTGTGGCTTGTGCTCTCTTGAATACCTGGTAACCTTTGATTGGAAGCCAGACTTGGTGAGTTTTACCTTGTCTTTGAGCTGGGTGTTTTTGCATTCCTGTGAAATATTCTTGAGCTTTGTTTTAAAAAGGATAAAGTTACTGACTTGGAAACACTTTGATCCTTCTGGGCCTTATTTTTATAACTTGTTAGGCAGGTGCAAAGCAATTTTCCACCTAATTTCTACCTGAGGATTCTACCCTATGCCCTGTTAATATGCATTTTTCCAGTCTTGTTGGAGGGAACAGAGACACTGTTCCCAGCCCCACCTGAGCCTGGGGCGCTGTCCCCTCTGACCCATCTGCTGACCCTTTCCATAGCCTCTGTCTGCTGCTTCCTCCCTCGAGCTGTCAGGAACCTGCGCGATCCGGAAGGGGGACCCTCAGAAGACCCCCAAGCTTTCTCTCTGCAGCTCACTCCTCTCGGGACCCTGACCCTGGTCCCCCCGGGCTCTCAGCTCGGGAGCCTTACAGGTGCTGCCTACGTCTCCCCATCCCGTGCTGCAGCCTGGAAACCCTCCTGAAAAAGCAAGCTGGGCCCATCGAGGCTACCCGCGCTCCTCTCCCACCTGTCTTCAAAACCGCTGGCTCACACATTTTGTCTGGTGTTTTGGCGGTTTTAGGTGGGAGGGCATATCCACTCCCCACAGCCCACCCTGACCGGAAGCGGAAGTCACCCGCAGCATTTTGATGTCCCCCACCTCCTGGGCGCCCACGTAGCCCAATGTCCCCAAGGCTAACCCTGGAGCCCCCTGTCCAGCCTGACAAGGGGGGTTGAGACCCTCCAGTGAGACTCTATTTTTTTAAAAAGACCCCTTAGCTTCTCTAGAAAGCCAGAAACTGATCGGGCAAAGGTTCTGGAGTTATTTTCAGGGAAGCTCCAGCACACGAGCCCCAGCTCAGCATCACTGCCAAGAAGTCAGCAAGTAGCAATTGTGGCCGGATGGATGAAAGAAGTGTCAGAATTGTGACAGCATTGGGAAAAAGGTCAATATGAGCCCCCCACCCCCAAGGGCTTAGCACAGCAGAAAAGGCAGCGGCTCTCCAGGTTGGGGACTGGCAGCGAGATTGGCAGAGATGTGAGGGTGCCACGTAGCATGAAGGTGTGCCCCAACTGCTCTTTTCCTCCGACCGGGAAGGCCAGTGCTGGCACCAGCTCTGCATGATACGAAGACTGGGGTCGGGCTTCCCCAGCAGAATTCTTCCTGCTGTTCTCTTCCTGCTGGGCCTCAATGAGGCCAGGAGCCCCTCACCCTAACTCCGCAGGACCTGATGAGGGCAGGTCTGAAGCAGGGGTTGCTTGGGCCCCACCTGTCCTGGAGCCCGTCTCAGGCCACGCACCGCCTGAGCCCTGGAGCTGCCAAGGGATCAGCTAATCCCCACAAGAGGCCCACGAGGTTGTGTTCCTGGCCCCATTGTACAGGTCGGGAGCCAGAGGTCCAAAGTGCCCGGATGACAGATGGAAGGAAACAGAAGGGCCAGACTGATGCTGGTCCGGACTCCATCCACCCTCCTCCTCCTCATTGCCCTGGAGATCCAGAAATCTCTGCTCCCCAAATTCCCTATCCCAGTGGCCTCTGGGGACGTCTTGAACCCCAGCCCCTAACTTCTGGTCTGTTTCAGTGTGTGTGTTCAGAGTGGGGAAATCAACACACTTTCGCACTTCCTCCAGGCCTCTTAAGCTAAATAAAGCCACCCGTCCTTCACGGCACCCGAGGTGGTAAATGATAGATTGTGGGGGTGCCGGTGGGGCTGTGGGGTGGGAGTTTATCCTAAGTGGATCATGTGAGTGCCCCCGCGGAATATCGCTGTGGCCTGGAGCTGGTGAAGCGTGAGGCTAAAATTGGAAGCGGACAGGAGGTGCCTCGGCTTGTTCCAGCCATGGATCACGCACACCCCGTCGAGGGGCCGGGAAGGAGCTGACAGGTGGTCCGGCCCCTGGCCTCACGCACCCGCGTTCCTGTGCCGTCAGCAGAGGCCCTAAAATAGACCGGGACATTGGAGCCCGGGTCCACCCCACCTACCTCTCCGTGAGGAGCTGTGGGGTTTCCCTGCAGAATCCCAAGGGCTCATTCCACCGGGTCCCGGGGCTGTGGCGGGTTGGGGAAGCTTAGGAGCCGGGCAGGCCTGGCCATGTATTTCTGCTCCCCGTGTGTTTAGGGCAATTTACTTACGTTCTCAAGACTCACGTTTCTGGTTTGTTCACCTCTTCGCTGGCCTGCACTGGGGAGGGGACGGGCTGCAGAAGGGCCTGCTCCTGAGTGCCTTAATTTGCCTTCTTTCTCCCACCAAACACCCTTGCAGGCCTCACTTATTCCTCCGATGCACCCAAAACACCCCAAATTCCGCCACGTCCAAATTCACCTTGTGCTCCGCAATTGGCTTCTTTCTGCCTAATGCCTCAGCCTGGGTTGGATTTGAACTGTCCCCGGCTGGAGGCATAACTGGAGCCACCTGTGTTTCCCAGTGGGGCTCACGATTCCTCACTTGAGACTTGGGATGCTGGAGGGAGGCAGGTGATCATTATGGACTTCAGAAGGGTGGCAGGCTGTGCCTGGTTCTTACAAGAACTGTACAAGATAGCCCTCTTCTTACAGTTGAGGAAACTGAGGCAGGGAGCTGGGAAGGGGCGTGCTCCAGCTCACACAGCCAACGTGGATTGGGTCTGACCCCTGTGCCCGGATCCGTCTCAACCCACACCACCTGCCCTCCTCTTCAGGCCATGGAAACTGCTACTCATGGATTCTTTCTCCCCGGCCCCGAAGCCACCAGCTGCCGAGATGTTGAACAGGAGCTCCCTGGCGCCACGTCCCATGTCCCGGGCTATTTTCGTTGTCAAGAATTCCTGCTCATTTAGCACGTGGCCAGGACCACTGGACACTCCCTGCAGCCCTGAATGCACTCCTCAGCCCACCCTGAACCCTTGAGCCCCTCTTCTGTGCCCTGATGGGCTGGGGGGTTCACAGGAAAATGGGGTCTTTGCCCGATAACCCCTGGACAAATCTCAGGTGGCTTGGAGCCCGGGCCCTGCGGACAGCGTCTGACCTTCCACCCGTAGCCTGTGACCTCCGGACCACTCCGGAAAGTTACTCTAAAGTAGTGGCCTCCTTTAAGCCACAGACGCCAGCCAAGTCGCTGCTCCTCTGCCTGGGACACTTGACGAGTAGAGCTCTGCCCTGATGTGACATCTTTGGGGCAAACACCCTCAATCTACACTTTCTTGACAGGACCTTTTGTCCTTGTTTTCAGGCCAGGACAGTAGGGGCCGGAGGATGGGGTCTTTGTCTGTGGACCCCGGGATTGGCAGGTGTGACTGTGCAGCCAGCTTCACGTCCATCATCCCTCACGCTGTCAACAGTCTGCAAGGATGGCCTCCCGGCCCCCACCCCCTCACAGAGGACCCCCTCGCCCGGTGGAGAGGGGACGCGCCCACGGTGATTGAATCTGGGTCTGTCCCCATCTAGAATCCATAGCTCATCCCCTCTGGGTCCAGAAACACCTGCCTCTCAAATCCTCCGTGGGGGCTGGCACCTCCCTTCCAGATGGCTGAGGGCAGCTCCAACGTGTGCGCCATGTCCTGAGCTATTTTCGGGCCCTGCTTGGGTTACAGGCATCCGAGCCCTTCCGACAGGTGGCGGGACCACCCAGATGTCCCCCCACCACGCGCGGGAGCGGGTGTGGCGAGGGCAGGGGCCGGCGTACGTGCCTGGAGTCTGGTTTCAGCTCTGCCCTTCCTGGTGGAACCCACATTTCTTTGGCCTTTTATTAATAACCGGCCGGCACTAGGCGCGACAAAAACCCTAGTTATTCCAGGCTCTTCCCAACCCTCCCACCAGAGGATGTAGGGGGAGCAAGCAGGAGTTTGGGGGGGTGGGGTCTTCCAGGCCCAGTGGTTTCTGGAAGTTTCCATTTCATGCAGAAAGCCTTTGAAGCTTGTAAAATTCTCTTTGGGGGCGGCGGGTCTTGGGGTAGAAGCATTTCAAAGATTCGCGGCCAAGGGTTGAGGAGAAGGCCACCTGCCCCTCCTGACCTTGCGCCCAGCCCCTTGCTCCGTTTGGGGGTGAGGGGGAGACTTGCCCTGGGTGTGGCTTGTGGAAGGGTCTGCCATGTCCCTGTGGAGGGGCCTCCCCAGGCCTGACTGTGAGACGCACAGCTCTAGATGTCCCTGAGTCTTCCGGTTGCCACCGTCTGCAGCCCAGGGGACAGCCAGGGAAGTGGGACGATGGGTCGCCTCGGCCAGTGGGGCACGCCTGGCTGGGTTCACGCTGCCCATCCTGGCCGGAGACTCACACTGTGATTATGACCCTTGGGCAAAGGAGCCCCGTGGGTGGGGGGACATTTCCGCCATGGGCCCTGCGCAGGAGGCCTCCCCAAATGCCTTCTCTCGCTTGCCACCCTCTCCCAGCCCCAGCCCCAGCCCCAGGAGTGCCCCTGACACCTTCAAGGCTGCTTCAAAGAGGGGGTTTGCAGAGAATTTCCATTTGTTTGTCTTCCCATGGAGGGAACTTGATAAGATCTGCTTCCTCCTCTGGGAACTGGAGAGCCCCAGAAGGGGGCTTGGGGGCCCCCACAGCTGGCTGATTCAGCCGCTCCCCAAGGACAAGAAGGACGGATGGAAATGGGGACACACGGCGCCCAGGGCGTGATTGGCCGCGGCCTTCAGGCCATATGGAGGCCCCGCCCCCGGACGTGCCTGGCTTGGGTTCCTGGCCTTGGGCGCTGGAAGGCCACACAAAGATGGCATTCATGTGCAGGGGCCCTAAATTCTCTCAGGAATGAGGCAGGGTTTAAATAAATACATAGGAAAGTTGGAATCTGGGGCCCCACCGGGCAGGCCTGGGGCAGGGGGTGCTGGTAGACAGCTCCGAGGCGGAGAGGCTGCCCCCCACCAGCAGGATTAGAAGCATTTCTTCTCTGTCAATTCAGGGGGGACTTCCACGCATGCACCCCTTTAAGCCACTGCCACGGCTGCCTTGATGGACAGGGCCGGTGACCCCGATGGTGGCTGCTTGGTTTCCGCGGGCCAGACCCACTCCAGAGGTGGCCTGAGGTGGTCTGAGCTTCACCACAAGCCCTTGGGCAGGGCTGGGGGGAACTGGGGTCCTGTTTTCCTTCCTTTTCCAAGTGTGATTGAGCTGAACAGTATTAGTGTTGGGGTGCAGAGGGAGACCCAAGAGACACACGCTCTTTGTGCTCGTTCAGGTCAAGGAACTGATCAGCAATTAGGAAATGGGCCGAGTCGCTGGCTCCAGAGCCCGGACGCTGACATTATGCCCCAGGCCCACCCACCCTGGGCCAGGTGAGGAAACTGAGGCAGGGAATGTAAGGGATGCAATACTACTCCCAGAAGAAGGCAGTTTGTGGGGCGTCCGTTGGCATACACGGTCTCAGGCCCACCCAGCTCACCAGCGGGAAACGAGTGGGATAGGTGTCCGCTTGACCTTTGACCTCTTAGGGAGTGGTCAAGGCGGAGGCGCTGGAGAGCCTGTGCTGGAAGCAGAGCCCCTAGCCTTAGAGTGCTGCAGATGGCCAGACGGCCACACCCTGCGTCACCACGGGTCTGGGGGGAGCGTGTCTCTCTCCCACTCCCCAAGATGCTTTGTGAAGGGGTCTGGCAAGCAGAGGGTAGTAGACTCTGCTCCCTGCCCCCCAAAGTGCTGGAAGAGCTGCCTCGGGTGGGGGCAACCCAGGGGAAGACACGTGGGGGAGTTGGGTCTCTGTTGGGACAGGTTAGCAGGGATCCCTTTGGAAATGGGATTTTGTTAGAGGCCCCACCTCCCAAGACCTCAGGCTCTGGACCTCACTTGAAAAGAGTCTTTTAAGAAATTCAGTAAACCACCTAAGGGGCTTTGCCCAGTGGGTTGATGAAACAAGAAGCCAGATGTGATGCACGGGGACCCCCAACATTTGCTGATGGGTGACCCCAGCCACCCCAGACTTATTACACCACCAAGCAGGGTTCAGCTCCCCAAAGAACCTCCGGGGCCGAAAGAGAAGGAAAGAGGCAAAGAGAGTGGAGATTGGTATAACCCTTTTAGAAGAACATTATTTGAAATGCCCTTTTGAGATGTTTTGCTGAAATGGAGGCACAAGTGGGTTGGGTTTTCTTTCCAGCACCATTTGTAATGATAAACAGTTGAAGCCACCTCTTTCTCCCCCATTAGAGAAAACTCTGGGTGAAGCTGGGTGACACCTATTTAAGGAAGATTCCCAGTCCATGGACAGACAGAGAGAAGCAGAGCTACGTGGTCGGACACGAGAAGGTTCTGAGCCCGTTCTCAAGGGCACAGGCAGGTTGAAGAACTGTGAGTGTTGGATGATCCCATTTGCTAAAAAAGAAAAAACAAGGTGCATGTGTATGTACACATTTAGTTAAATGACTGTATATGTCTAAAAATATCCAGAAGGATCCACAGCAAACAGTGTTGTTGCTCTGGGGGAGTGTACATTCTTCTGCATTTGAATTTGTTACAACAAGCCAATACCACTTCTGTCCTATAAAAATAAAGATTAAAAACAAATGACTTCCCACTGGATAAAATCGTGGCTCCGGGAAAATGTACCACCATCTCCCCTCCAGGTTCTGGCCGTGTGCCCACAGCCTCCTCCCTCCCCCAGGCACCCACGTGGAGAAGCACACCCCTGGCGTGTGGCCTGGCTCCGTGGACACCCCCCACCCCCGCGGAGCTGGTGGTAGATGCGGGGGCTCAGGGGCTCCACGCCGGGCCTGGCACCAGGGCGGATGTTGCCCGGGACAGTGGCTCCTTTTCAGTTTGGCTGAGCCCCTCCCTTCCTTCTTGAAGTGGGTAGAGGGCAGGGCCAGAGGCCTCTGAGGGCCCCCCAGAGAGTGAGACGGCCCCCTACTGTCTGTGTACACGAGTCTGCCCATCCTTTCCCACTCAGCAGGGCATCGGATCATGCAAAAGGTACACGGCCAATGGCAGACTCACTTTCCTTGTTCTCTGGGCCATCCTCCCACCATCGTAAGAAAAGTCACATGTGAGAACCTCTGATTTTTGCCCCAAAAGCCAGGGGAAATTGCACTGACATGCGGCACGGGCAGCACCAAGGGCAGGAGGAGGGGCCAGGCCCGATGGAGGATGGCCACCTCGGGCCCCGGTTGACTCCAAGACAGAAGGCACCTCGGCCCCCGGTGGCTGGAAAGGACACGAAGTCTGTGCAGCTTCCAAGATTGAGACTGGCAAAGCCCCTAGTTTAACGTACAGGGTGCCCCGGCACCTGGGACCCTGGGGCTACTGGAGAATGTGCTGGAAGGGAAGGCAAGGAGGGGGGAAAGTGAGAGGGCTGGATTTGCAGGAGGTTCACCCCGAGCCCTGTACCGAGGCAGCACCTGCAGTGGCTGAGGAGGGGCCTGGGAGCTGCCCACCAAGGAGGCCCGGGGGTCACTCTCACTCGCAGCCTTCCCACCCCTCAGCCACATCAGGGCCTGTCATCTGGTCTCCCACCACCACCACCCACCACGCCCTGCATCCTGTGGCCTCTTTTTAACTTGGTCCACTTAGAAGGGCACAGGACACTGCCTTCCGCTTACCCCAAACGGTCCCATTTTTCAGAGGGAAAAGAATGTGGTTACAACAAAGAACAGGCAAGAAACAAAATAAACTACAGTGGTGGCCAGGCCAGTGGGTCACCTGCTCATCAGTCAGGATTCCCCAGAGAAACAGAGCCAATAGCAGAGAGCGGGAGAGAGAGAAAGAGAGAGGGGGAGGGATTTGAAGGAATTTGTTCACGTGTTTTTGGGGGCTGGCAAGACCAAAATCTGCAGAGCAGCCCAGCAAGCTGGAAACTGAGGCAGGAGCTGATGCTGGGTCTTCTCTGGAAACCTCAGTGCTTGCTCGTAAGGTAGCAATCGACTGGAAGAGGCCCACGGCATCCTCGAGGGCAGTCTCTACCCTCCAATGACCGTAGACGCCAACCCCAGGCACCAGAGACCTTCCCAGCATCCCCTGGACTGGCCCTCGGTGGAGTACTGGGGACGTCAGCCTGGGCAGGTGGACACGGCAGATGGAGCCTCTCACCTTCAGGACGGAAACCCAGGCATTTGCAGAAGTGGCAGCAGGAAGGGCCAGGAGACTCGGACACGGTCAGGAAGGAGGAGGCTTCGAGGAGGCGAGAGGGGCTGCAGCACCCAAGGCCTGTGGGAACCCTGAGGGGTCGGTGTGGTGGGACTGGGTGGGGGGGGCAGCAGAAGGCAGAGGGCAAGGGAATTTGGTGGGAAAGGGTACCAGGGCGGGGAAGGACAGCAGCTGGATTTGCCTAGACTCACAGGGTGTTTGCACGGAGGGGCGGGAGGGTCTCAGGCCAAGGGAGCGGGGCTCCAGAGGGGCCGGGGTGGGGAGGGGGCAGCCAGGTTCGGCAGGTACGACGAGAAACACAGGACCCTGCAGACGGCGCCCCGTGCTTGACAGTGGCCATGTGGGGAGCCAGCAGGGCACAGGTGGGTGTGGCAATTTGGGGTTTCCAGGTGGCGGTTGCACCCCGAGGTGTGGCTCTGGACCTCGCAAGGTGCTGAGTGCAATCACACGATGGGGCCCCCCGACAACGGCCCCCGCGAAGGTACCCAGGCAATCCAACCTGACAGACAAGGACACAGGCTCAGCCAGGTTAGCGCTCGTCCCAGGTCTCAGAACTCAGCATCGGTGGAGGCGGGATTTGAACCCAGGCATGGAATGGAACGTAACTGGCGGTCAGGAGCCCGAGGCCAAGCACCTTTCACCTTCCCAGACCCCAGGCAGCTTGCTTGGGTCCACATCCAGTGCCCAGCTCTTCGCAGACCCCCGCCTTGGCATGGGGTCCACCCGAGGTTTCCTACAAGAATAGAGAAGTCAAGTCAGCCTTAATTAAGCCGTGCACGGGGACCGGGGGTCCGCAGGGGCCATGCCACCCACCCCTGGCCCTCTTTGTGCATGGCTAATCCTGTACAGGTGCCTGCTGGCCGCCCCTGATCAATTAGTCGCTGCGATGGAAGCCGAGTACAATCAATTATTCAATTTTGAGCCCTTCCAGCTTACTGCGTCTGAAATGACATCATGCAGCTGGGGCATTCTGCAGGTGGGGGACAAAAGGCAAGCAGGTCCCAACAAAGCCCCCGTGCACCTGACGTGTTTGGAATTGCGCTAATCCTCAGCCACCCAGAGCGAACCCGCTCACCTGCACACCACCGTGGAGACCCACTCGGGGGCCGGTGACCACCGTCACACGTGGAGGCCACTCTGGGAGCCAGAGCCCCGGGTCGATGGGCCCGACAGGCCCATGTGCTGTCACCACCACGGCGCACCCTTCTCAACCCCGCCAGTGAGGGGCCCTGCCGTCCCCACCCCCGGGCCTGAAGTCTCAGCTCTGCCCTGACTTGGGGGACCCCCTCAGGCCTTTCTGCCAGTTGCCACTCCCCTGCCCCAACACAGAGCATGGAGGGAAGTGGGGGGCCCCGCGGCCCTCAGAGGAGATGGACAAGACCATGCAGAGGCTGCCCCATGTCGGACCCCCTCTCCTGTATGGGCCTGCACCTCGGAGGTGCAGGCAGGGGCTGTGAGTGGGCAGCAGGCCACCTCGGCCCGTCTCCTAAGGGGAGATGGTGGGAGTGACCGGTCATTTGACAAGCCGGGGCTGTGTGATGGGGCCCAGACAGCTCCAAGGGAGAACCCCCTAACCTGAGGACCCCGGTGCAGGCATCTACCCAAAGTGGCAACACTATCCCTTGAACAGTCCATGGCTCCCTATCACCTCGGTCGATTTCACACCCCTCAGCCTAGCTCACAAGGGCCCAGGATGCAGACCTGACCCTTGTCGCCCTCCCTCCCCCTCAAGTGCCCCCACCTCTGCCCCCCCAATCTTCCATCTCTTTCCTTGGAAACATGCTTGTCCCATCCCACAGCTCCAGGCGTGTCCCCTGGAGGCGCCTCTCACCTGGATGAGTTTACAAGGCGCCAACCCTCCAGGAGGCAGCGGCCTGTCCCTGGGCTCTGTCCACCGGTACCCAGTGCCTAGTGGCCCCTCCAGGAAGGTTTGTCAACGTCACAAAGGAAGAAATGATTAAATTGGCCGACCTAACTCATTGCCTCCCCGGCCCTGGGGTGAGGGGGTCCCCGTCAGCCTCTCGCCGGCCCAGCTGCCGTCAGGCCAGTTCCGACCCTCCTCTCTCCATTGCCGCCCACAACCCACGGCCATCGGGGCTCACTCGGAGAGACACCCCGAGCTCGTGCGGCCCCCGCCTAGTGCAGGCCTCCTTGTCCTCACCAGGTCTCTGCCCACCGCCCACCCCGTGCCCACCTGGGGGCTCTGCCCACCCCCAGGACGGCCCCCCAGCTTTCTGAAATGCAAACCTGGGCTTGAACTTCTCCACTTCAAAGTGCCCCGGGTGGCCCCAAAGTCCCTCCGAGCTGAGCCCCCTGCCCAGGTCTGCCTGCCTGGGGTCCACCTTCACCCCAATTCTGATCCAGTCCCCCGACTCCGCCCTCCCCTCTGGGTGCCAGGGTCCCCCGCCGCTGCCCAGGGAGCACCCTGTCTCTGAGAATCCGCCGCCCCACCCGAGGCGCCTGCCCAGCGCCTTCTCCAGAAGCTCAGGGGGGCCCGCGCCGGGTCTGGCTCCTCTGCGTCCCCGACAGGCCGCGCCACACGGGACCAGACCACACTCGGGGCATGTCTGCTGAATTAACGAAGGGAGGGAGGAATGCGTGGGTGTCTTCTTGCACCCTGACCCGTGTGGTCCTTTCTGTTTGTGTTGCTTCCAGCTCCCCAGAACTTGCGGCCCCCAGCCCACTGAGTCCCCGGGGGAAAGAGGAGGGGAGGGGGGGGAGAAGCGGGGAGAAAAGGGTAAAGAACGCCCAGGCAAGCAAACCCCAGCCCGCCGGGGAGGCTCTGGCCGAGTGAGGGGCAGGGAGGCCTGTCGTGGAGGGGATGTTGCCCCTAAGCGGGAGGACAGGCCGAGAAGGGCTTAGCCGTGAGGGCAGCCCTGAAAACTCTCCCACAGCCTTCCCCAGAGCAGCGCCTCCTCGCCAGGAGCACCCCACCCACAAAGCGGGTGCTTGTTCAGCCCCGAGTCTCCACCTCCAAAAGAAGGCAGAGAGGAGAAGTCGGGGGCCTGGGGCAGGGTCACCTGGGGGCTCCGTTTGAGGGGCAGAATCAGACACAGCCTGCCGTGGCGCCTGTGGCCAGGGTGGAATATTCCAGAATCTCCAGCTGTGGCGTGGGCCTGGGGTGTGGCAGTGCCAAGGGAGGTCTCCGTGAGCAGTGGCCAAGGCCAGGGACAAGGAAGGCCAAGGTGCAAAACCCAGGGGTCCATCCCCTGCCCCAGGCTCCAGGCTCCCGGGGCAGAGGCGTTTGGGAAACAAGCCTCCTTCCCTCCATCAGCGGCAAAGTGGGTCCTTGGGCTGGGAGGTGGGAGCAGGGGTCAGTGGTTCCCTGGGGTGCGGATTCCATTACTCAGCGGGTCCCACCCATCTGGGAGTGCCAGGTGCCCAGGGAACCCGTTCCGGGCGGCCCACTCGGAATGGCCTAGTGCCCCTGCAGCCATCGCGGCGAGCAAGCACCAGCAGCCTCGGGAAGGGAGGCCCTTGGAGTGCCAGGAATTAAGCCGAGACTTTGCAAGTTCCTGCCCCTGCCTGTCCCAGCTAGCAGCACAGATACCCGTGGGCAGAATCCGGCCTGATCCAAACTTGGCTCCCATGCGCCCATCTGTTGATGAAAGGGGTAATCCAGAGGCAACATCCCCTTCGCCTTGGCTCCCGTGCCAGCCATTCCCCCTGGGACCCCCAGGCCCTGTCTCCCCCAGAAGCAGCTTGGAAGGGGGTGGCGCTGTCCTGTGCTGGGCAGGGCCAAGACTTCTGGGGGGAGGACGGAGGACCGAGCTGGGGCTGTCTAAGAAAGGACACTGGCCAAGGCCTGTGGCAACGGCATGACCGCATGGCTTGGCCACCACCGAGGCTGTCTGTGTGGTTCTCCAGGAATCATTTGTCTCGGAGGATGTGGTCAGACATGAGGGCTGCAGCAGAAGGCCCGATTCCAGTGTTCAGGGATTGCGGCCGAGGCTGATGGACCCCAGAGGAACCGGGGATGCACTTGCAGGGCCAACTTGTTATTATTCTGTTTTTTACTTTTATATTAGGAAAGATGTCCGAGGTACCAAAGAGAGAGAAGACGGCGTGAACCTCCATTTACCCTTCTCCCAGATTCGACGGTGACCAAGAAGCCCCACCCGAGGCCCCATTTTAAAACCAGAGCCAGGGACAAGAGACCCCTCCCATACCCACTCCACCCTCACACTCTGGACCCAACCACAGTCTTTCCCGTCCTGGCCAGGTCTTTTCTAGGAGCTTTCCCCATACTCCAGGCCCTTGCCCTCGGACAGTCCTCTGTTCGGATAAGACCCCCCACGCACACCCTCCCAGAGCTCTCTGGAAAGTCCCTCCAAGTTTTTCTGGAGGTAGTCGCTGAGCAGGTGGCTTGAAAGGGAGCACAAGCTACTTTGGGCACCGGCAGAAGGCCACCGGCCACCTGCCGCTGTCAGAGCCCCAGCACCCTGTGATAAATGGGCCCACCTCCGAAACGGGCTTCAAAACCCGAGCCAAGGGCACCTCCAAGGCTGGGCTCCGGGGGCTATTGGGTTTCAGGGCCCCTGCAGCCTTGGTTACGGGTTCCTGAGGATCTTCTCCCCCCGCAGTCACAGTTGTGGCATTCGAAAAGCACACCGACACCTCTCCCCCTCCGCTGGCATCCGGCCCTCGTTCCCCCCACTCCCAAAGGCTCCGCGAGCCGGAGATAATCCCTGGGCCATGTGGGGCCGTCCCTGTCCCCTCCCTGCACGCTCACCGGCCCGGGCCCGCCGCCCGCCTTACAAGGCCACGCAGCCCGCCGCAGGATGCTGCTTGGGCACAGCTAAGAGGATGGAAGGTCAGAGTCTGCATCACATGCTCAGCTCAGTCATCTTGGAGGCCACAGAGACGAGCTTTAACATAGCACTCGCTTCCTGGGGGGCGGGAGGTGGAAAAAATAAGCCCATGGCCGCCTTGGCTCGAGTCGGATGGAGCAAATTAAAGTATTCGGGAATTTTCCTCTTCCAACTGCGGATCTGTTTTAGGTCTGATGTCTGTCGACCAAATTAAAATAGATGAACACCAGCCTCAACTATGTCTCTGGATGGAGAAGAGAGGCCCTGGCTTCCCGATGGAGAAGGGGGTCCTCGTTCTGGGCTCCTTCCCCAATGGATGGCATCTCCGGGGCGGAAAATTGATGCAAAGTCCAATCCTCCCACGTGTCCCCACTCCCCTGCCCACATGGCAGGAAAACTAGAGGGAGACAAAGGAAAAATTAAGGCGGGGAGGAAGACCCAAGCCTGAAAGAGCAGAGTGGGCCCCACAGGTTTCTGGTGGCTTCAGCAAACCTAGTAGGGGTCCCACGTGCTGCCTGGCCCTGGGCTGCGGGGAAGTGGCACAGTGGCTCAAACAAGGGAGGCACAGACCTCCAGCCCCTCACCCTGGTCAGTGGACCCCCCAGTCGTAAGAGGGGAATTGACAAGTCACACTTGGGTGGGAGATGGAGGGGAGCAGGTCACGCGAAGGAGAGTGGAGGCAGCCAGGACCCCTTCTCCTGGGAGAAAAGATGCTGCCGGACACACAGCACAGGTGTGGGTGAGGGCACGGAGGGGACCCCACCCCAGGGCCCCACCACCCACCACCCACCACCACAGCACGTGCCCTTCCCTGATCTCCCACCTCCTCTCTGCACCACACCGAGGACCCTCCCAGCTTTGCACCCTCCCCAGGGGGCCTCCTCCGGGACCCCCGAACCCTGGCACGGTCCCCTGGCATAGGGCTGGGCATGGCCGGGTCGGGTCGGGCCTACTCAGAACTGGTTCCTTTTGAAAGAGGATAAAAGGTTGGGAACGTCGAGTGTGAGGTGAGAGCAAGTCGAGTCAAAGACAAATACGGCGGAGGCAGGCAGTTGAGCAGACAGGTGGAGGGGGGCTAAGGGAGCACCCCAGGAGCAGAGGGCCTGGGGTGGGGAGAGAGCTTCCCACCTCCGTGCACTCATCTTGGGCCCCTGCATATGCCAGTAGGGCTTTGGGAGTCTTATAACCCCTCCCCAAATGAGCAAACATTCATTTCTTCCTCTCTGGCACCCCAGGGCCTTGAGACATCCCTGGTTTTACCCAAGAAGAAGCAGGGGGGGGGTGAAGCCTGGCATCCAGCTGGCAAGTGGGGAGACATGCACCAGCACCCCTTGGAAATGCTGAAGGAGAGGGTCTACCCCCTTCTCCTTCCGCCCCGCACCCCAAGCCCCTGGCAGCCAGCCATCTGGGGGTCCTTCTGAGGCTGCCCGTGACTCTGGTCTCTGGGTGGAGGGGCTCAGCTCAAAGTGAAGTTACTGAGTAGCTCCAAAGAGCTCAGATTTTCCCCCACCAGTTGCCACCCGCTCCCCCCACCGCCTCCCACCCTGTCCCGAGCCCGAGCGAGACTGGGCCGCCTGCACGTAGGGCAGGAAGCCCCCGCCACCCCCCCGCTGGATCGCAGCCCAGGAATGGTGGCCTTGGCTGTCCCCACACATAGCTGCAACCAGATCGGCCAAGAGCCCCCTGCCCTCCTCCTGCCTCTTTAGGGCTATTTTAGGCACCCTAAAATAGTCTGATAGATGGAAGGCATCTTCTGGAACAGCGTCCACCTGATTGTTTAAAAGGACCTGGCAGCGTTTCTGCGCCTGGCAGCTGCCAATAAGGCGGGTGAAGCTCTGGGGTCTCGCTCCTGTGGGGGGTCCCTGCTAACAGAGCCTGCATCTCCCGTGCTGGGGGCTGAGGCCAGGGCCCGCGCGGCCTTGGGGTTGAGCAACGGCCTCCACTGGGTGACATCCATATCCCAGGCAGGGCCTCGGGGCCGGCAGGGGCCCGACTCCTTTTACAGAGGAGGAAACTGAGCCCAGAGAGGTTGTAGTCACTGCCCGGGGCAGTCCAGGGAGCTGGGGATCCAGGAGCCCACACGGAGGGGGAAGGAAACTTGTTCCCTGCACAGGCCCCACGGGGGAGCAGGGCCTCTGGGTTCCTGAGAGAGCCCTGAGGCTCGGGGAGGCCCCAGGACTGAGTTGCTGTGGGGCTGCCACTCCCTCCTGCTGCTGGGAAGCCTGGGACTCTCCTCTCTGGGCCTCAGTTTCCAGATCTGTAGATCGGGGACCCCTCCACGGCCATCTAGACACTGTGAGCCAGGTCATTCTGCCCTGTGCACTGGGGGAGGTGGGAAAGAATCCCTAGCCCCTGCCCACTCGGAAGCCAGGAGCACCCCACCCTGCAGGCGTGAAACCCAAACCTCCAGACACTGCCCCGGGTGCTGGGGTGAGGGGGAATTGCCCCTGATTGGGGACCCTGCTGGGGTCTGTGCTTGCTGGTTCCTGCAGCTGCTCTCACCCCCCTCCCTGCTCTCACCGTCCTGCCACCGCCCTGCCACCCCCAGCCCCAAGCCGGGGCCACCTTAAGTGACCCCATCTGCCCTTCCCTGAACCCAGGACAGGCCCTGAGGCCATGGTTTCCCCTCCCAGGGAGACCGAGCAGTCCCCCCGCGGCAGGTGCCTCAGCCACCGAAGGTTCTGGGCCTGGCCATGGGCCCCGAGCAGATGGTCGCCAGGCGAGAAGAGGGCAGAAGGGATTTCAGGTGAAAAGAACATATAGGAGGGCGCAGTGAGGGCACGTGATTGTCGAGGACACCAGGAGATGTGGACATGGCAGGAAGCAAGGAGGGCAGAGGGGCGGGAGCAGCAGTTGGGCAGGACAGCCGCACCTGCCTGGGGGCCGGGCCCTTTCCTGGAGCCCCGGGGAGCCCAGCAGGTGGTTCGGGCCCTTTTCCTGGGCTGCACCCCCTTCCCCACATGCCCCTTCAGTGCCCCTCAGGGAAACACCCATCCCCTGGGCAGCCCCAGCCAGTGTCCTCGGGCCCCCAGCCTGGCCTCAGGAGGGGCAGAGGGGACAAGCACTGTGCCAGGCCCCAGTGGCCCCTGCTTGCCTGCGCACGCCCCTGCCCATCCGGACCCCACCTCGCAGAGGGATGCGAGGATCTCCCAGGCAGCCCCTGGGAAGCCGCCCGGAAAGCGGGGAGCAGGGCCCCAGAGCCCAGCACAGCCCATGTTGGGCCCAGCTGGCCCGGCCACCCCCGTGGTTTTGGTGCGAGCATGCTGCCATCGTGTGGAGGCCCGGCCGGCCCAGAGCCACGGGGCACCCCAGCACCCCCCACCCCCCACTGGGCCCCTCTCCTGGCCAGGACACCCCTGGCCTCAGGCCGTAGCCCGAGTGGGCCCAGGTCCCAGGTGCCCTTGGCAGAGCAGCCCAACAGGGCCCGGCAAGGGGGGCCATGGCTTCCACAGACAGCTGGACCCCAAGGCCTTTCAGGGGAGGCTGACAGCCCAGGAAGGGGGGGCACCGGCCACTCCCCGCTCTGCCCTCCCAGCAGGGCCGGCCCCGGGGACCCTCCCTCCCTCATCCTGGAGCAAGCAGCCCGGACCGAGGCTCTCCCTGGTGGACTCGGGGGCCCCTGGCCACGTCACCCCCCTTCTCGGCTGCCCTCCCAGCACCTGGGGGTACGGGGAAACCAGAAAGGGCCAGAGAGGAGAGGACCCTCGTCTGTGCCCAGGCCCCCCTTCCACCTGCAGCCGCCCCTCCTCCTTCAACCACCCCCGGCTTGGTGGGGGCAGAGAGGTCCCCTCCTAGCCCCCCGACCAGAGAGCACCCCCTCCCCTCCCACCCGCAGTTCCTGCCCCCCCCAGCTCCCGCCTCCTCTTTGAAGGCGGAAATGAACGCGGCATTACGCTTCATCGGAGCCCACAGGCTGCACGGCCGAGGACGTCTCGGGTGAGCCATGGGCCTTAGTCACGAAAAGTACAGCGAGATTGGTTCACCAGTTGTCCCCCGCCGGCCTCGCCGACGCGGAGGGGGGGGACAGAGGCTGGTGCGGCAGGGGGGTGGCTAGAGCCCGCCGCTCTAGCCTTTCCACACAATTTTTCTGTAAATCGTTGAAATGGCTCTAAAACATCAAGTCTATTTTTTTTTTTTAAAGAAAAGACAAAAACCCCAGTAGTTGATCAGTTAGGGCCCTGCAGGAAGAGAGCACAGCACACTCGAATTGGATATTTTTTCCTGCCCATCTCTCTTTTGTCACCCCTAATTGGATATTAAGGGGACTGTTTATAAGGTGTCGGAGGGGGCAGGGGACCCAGGGGGACCGTGCAGTTCCTGGGGCCAGTTACGGGGAGTGCCCCCACCCCCAGGTCTGCAGGGAGGGCCAGAGTGTGCCGAGAGGACAGCCTGGAGGAGGCATCCCCTGACCCCCCACACCTCTGTAACCAGCCCCCTGCTGGGACACAGAGCAGGTGCGCAGGCCGCGGGAAGTCCAGGGCTGCTCAAAGGTGGGGCTAGTGCAGAGAGCTGTCACTGCACCCCAAGGTTCCTGCAGTGGGGGGCTCATGGGGAACGAAGGGGCATATCATTGTGCAGCCTGGCTGCAGCTCTTCACCCTGGCTCCGAGAGGTGCTTGGGAGAGCTGAGCTAGAGAGAACCAGGGGGAGCAGCAGGGCCCTCGTCCTTCAGCTGGAGGAGCCACCCTGCCGGTCCGTCCTGCCCACTCGGAGCCCTGGGCCCGGGTCCCCGCAGCTCCCATCCTCAGCTGCGGCTGGGTGCCGCCAGCAGAAGGCAGCTGTGGGGCCGGCAGGGCAGGGGACAGGGAGGTGGGGAGTGTCTTCCCTGTACCCCTCGGTTGGGGCACCCTGGTCCCCGCCCCCTCTGTGGCCTCAGTGGGGAGAGGCGGTGACAGCTCCCCGCTGTTGCAACACCCCTGGGTGTCTATCCTGACCGTGCACCCATCTCTTGGAGTCGTTCTTGGGTCAGCAGCTCCCTCTGAACCATTTGAGTGGGATCCTGCTTCCTGCTGGCAGCCCTGGGACCCCTCCCTCTCACAGAGCTATTCGTCACCCCCAAATTTCCATTCTGGGTCCTGCTATTAGGTTCAACCTCATGGAATTGCTGCCAGTTTCGTGGGGTTCAGTCAAACAGTTCTCCAACCCATGCCATCGCCTCCATGTGCCTGAAGCCCCCAGGCCTTGCCCCGGACCCCTGACCCAGCCCCAGGGGTTCCCCTGCTTCCTCTGGCTCCCTCCAGCCACCAGAGCGGCCACTCGCCTGCTAAGACCCAGCTGCGGTCCCAGCTGCGGCTTCTGACTCTATCTCACCCTCCCTCCCTCACCTCCACTGCACAGACACGATTTTTGGTTGCACTTGTCGGGGCTTTCACAGGTGGCCTTGCCAACACCCAGAGCCACCTTCCCCGACACTGAATCTGCTCTTAGAGCCTCCTGCTCCTTTCTGTGGGAGCTTCTGGAATGTTCCCCCCTCTTTCATCCCTCAGCCCCCTCCTGAGCCCCTCAGCTGCTCTTTTCCTTCTCTCTCCCAGCGCTGGGAAGCAAATCATCCCCAGTGGGGCCAAGGCAGCCTCGGGGTGGAGGGTCTCTGAAGGACCTGGAACCCCCACCTGTGGGGCTGTGAGGGGAATGGAAATTTCCTCCTCACTGGAGAATCTGGTGGACTTCCGGAGAAGGTTCTGGATGAGCTCTCTAAAGCGGCTGATTGAGAATTCAGTGAAATCTCTCCAGTGTCTCCTGGCAAACCCAGCCGTGGGTGATTGAAATAAAATGACTTAATGAACACCCCCAGAAGCCTTTGCACAGACGTCCTTACAGAAATGCTTAAGAAAATTAAGGGCTGAAGTGATTTTTTTCCCCAGCAAGAAAGATCGGGCCACTTAATTAAGAGCTATCCTTTAACTTGGACAAACCAGGTCTAATTTCTTCAAATTATTCCACATTTCTCTAATTTTCCCCCTTTTACGCAAGGGTGTCTGAGCAGGAGTGCCGAGCCCTTTAAAAAGCTGGGATTTAAAGACTGCCTCATTTTCTTCTGACGTGAACAGGGCAACTGAGCCCTTGTTATTTTCAGCAGGGAGAAAAACTCTGGCAAGAGAGGCTGAAGCGAGCGCCCGGGGGGCCGGCTCCCCACACTTGAGCTCACGGTGGGAGGCTCATTAGCTCCGATTGCCACCAGCCTTGTCATCCAGAAGGAAAGACACCGCATCCTGCCTGACTGACACAGCTTGACGTGGAGACGGGTGCGTCAGGCAGAAAGCACTTGTGGGCCCTGGAAGAGGAGGAAACAGCATGGGCCCCACATCCCTCTCGCCCCCCAGTAATTCATTTGGAAAGTTCACTTGTGCTCTGCTTTTTTGTTCTCTTCAAAAAAACAAAACTCTTGAAAGGAAGAAGGAAAGGGACAGAGTGTGACTAAGCACCCGCTGAATGCAGGGCAGAGGATTCAGCACTTTCCCCCTCGATATCTCAGCTTATTCTGCCACAGTCCATGTGACAGTTGGGGAAACTGAGGCTCGGGGAGCTCATGCCCAGTAAGTGGCGGAGCTGAGATGAAATGTGGGTTTGTCCCGTTCTGTCACATTTCTGTCCCCGGGAGACGTTGGTCTTCGAGCTGTGTTGTGTGTGCTGTGTCTTTCTACGGTTTGGCCCTCGGCGGGTGGGATAAATGTTTGCTGAATGACTTCGTGAATGAGTGAGGGAACCGGTGAGCGTTCAGGCTAGAAGCATCCGTGGTGGCCATCGGTGGGTTTGCCTACTTGCCCACTGTGCTGGTTTGAATGTGTTATGTCCCCCAGAAAAAGCCATATTCTTCGATGCAGTCTTGTGTGGGCAGACGTATTAGGGTTTATTAGACTGTAAATCTTTGATTGAGTGTTTCCATGGAGGTGTGGGCCTTGATTAGTTCGCTGGGGCACTATATAAGCTCAGACAAACGCAGCGAGCTCGCTACAGCCAAGAGGGACACTCTGAAGAACACAATGACAGTGACATTCTGAAGAGGAGCCGCAGCCTAGAGAGGAACGTCCTGGAGAAAGTCATTTTGAAACCAGATCTTTGGAGCAGACACCAGCCACGTGCCTTCCCAGCTAACAGAGGCTTTCCGGACACCACTGGCCATCCTCCAGTGAAGGTACCCATTTGCTGATGTGTTACCTTGGACACTTTATGGCCTTAAGACTGTAACTGTGTAACCAAATAAACCCCCTTTTATAAAAGCCGATCCATTTCTGGTGTTTTGCATCCCGGCAGCATTAGCAAACTAGAACACCCGCCATCCACCCCCTTTCTCTGGTCAGCAGCACTTCCACTCTCCCCTGACTCCCCATCCTGGAGGTGTGAGCAGCAGAGTCCCACCCCCAGTTTCAGGGTTCCAGCCCCCCAGAGGATGCCTCTTCCCCAGGCCAATGTGAGAGGTTCGGGGACACTCTGGGGACCCCAGCCAAGCTAACGACTTTCAGTGCTTGGACTTGCGTTCTGCCCCCTGGGAATCGGACATGGTCTCCCCTGAACCTGAAGCTGGAAGGACACGAGCCCAGCGCTGCTGAGGTCAAATGCGTGGCGCCTCAGAGAGCACAGGGCCCGCCCACAGCCGAGCTTGGCACTGGGGCAGATGGGTCCCGGTTTCTTTTCCCTTTAGCCAGTTGGGCTGGGTTTCTTTCATCAGCAAATGGAAGAGTCCTCACTGTTGGAAACCTGGCACAGGAAGCCCCCCACGCCTGCCTTGATGAAGATCCCAGTGCAAGTTTCCGTGGGGAGGGCTTCCCAGAGGCACCTGCCGGACACAGGGCCGTTGCCGGGGCCTGGGAGGAGGCGAGGCAGGGAGGCTCCACCACGAGCAGTTTCTACAGCAGGCACTTGGGGTGTGATCTCTCTGGGGACCTCTGGGGGACCTCGGGGCACACACCTCAGAGCTGCCCCACTCGAGGGGCAAGGAGGGCCGATCTGCCCCGAGGGCCGAGCATTCTCTGAGGCCAGCAGGGGCGGCCCCGGGACAGGCCTGGCCTCAGCCACTCCGCTCAGCGAGAATGATTTCCCTGAACCCCCGGTGGGCCCCTGACTCTGGCGCATGGGAAACCCCCGCCCTGCCTCCGAAGAGCACCCAGTGCCACTCTCCCAGGCATCTTGAGCGAGATGTTCTGTTTTGCAGGTGACATCAGTGATGTTCCTTCTGTAGCAATAAAAAGTCCCGTGTGAACAGTCCTTTCAGCTGACAATGCACTTTCTCACTCACCAGTTTAAAACTCTCCAAAGGATGAACCCAAGGCTTCTCTGCGTGTAAATCTTCATCTCAGGGCCGAACGCCGGGGAACCCAACCTGCAAAAGGTGGTGCCAGGAGTGACCCAAGAATCTCTGAAAGGGGATTTTGGCGTAGGCTCACCCACCAGCCCTGGGGCCCTGGGGTGGCCTAACGGTGGCAGGGAATACACAGGACAGTGCAATGTTTCAGGCTTTTGGAAGAATGAGGGAAAGCGCTATGGAATTGCATCCTCGTTCTCATTTACAGTTGACCCCCATCCCACCCCCAATGCCTGGCAGCCACTAGTCTTTCTGTTCCTATAGATTTACCTTTTCAGAACATTTCATAATGTTAAATTATATAATATGTGGTCTTTCAGGTCTGGCTTCTTTTACTTAGAATAATGTTTTTGAGGTTCATCCATGTCGTAGCATGTTTCAGTACTTCATTCCTTATTACTGCAGAATAGTATCCCATCATTTGGATAGAGCACATTTCATATCCATTCACCAAAGGATGGATATTTGGATTTTCTTCACTCTTTAGCTTTTAGAAATAAAGCTGCTATGAACTTGCACATGCAAGCTTTGTGTGGACATGTGTTTTCATTTCTACTTTGGAGTAGAATTGTCGGATCATATTGTGAACTTATGTTGAACTTTTTTTGGGTGGGGAGATGGTACCAAATGGCTTTATATGAAGGAATGGTACAAATGAAAGGGTTAGTGAATGCTGCTATAACTTATAGACCCATTTTGCACACACTGCCGTGCCGGCCCCGGAGGTCAGCCCTGTGGCGCAGGAGAAACCAGCTGAGGCTGAGCTCCGTCCTCACCACATCCTGGGGGTTACTTGTCAAGGAGACACTCTGCCAAGCCACATTCCGGGGGCCCCATCTTCAGCAAGTTGGTTACACAATCCCCCGATTCTTTGACGGGTTACACCTGCTCATTCAGTTAACGTGCCTCAGAGAAGTCACATGGGTGGGGGTCGTTTTTGTCAGTGTCCAGTTTGTGAGTCCAGCAGTGACCGATTTCCTCTTTTTTCAGACTGTCACAAGTGGATTCAGCCCACTCGCCTGGGTGTCATGGTCTGGTTTCTTGATATCCCAAAAGAAGATCCAGCCACCTTGTTGGTTCTGCAGCCTCCTTTCTCAGCATGTTTCTGCCTTCATGAGACTGGTGAAGGAAATATCTGGCAAAGTTTTTCAAAGCCGCTTTATCATGGTCAAAGTAGAAAGACATCTCAGTAGGCCTAAGAAGGTAGAGCTCCAGGTTGATCTGGAGACTGACGGTGGCCTTGGAGTCTGGCTGTTGTTTGGCACACCCGTGAGGGGACCCGGTGTAATGGTGGGCAGGCTGAGAACAGGTTGGTGGGGGCGGCTAGGAGCAGTCCAGGGTTGCCCTGAGGGGGTGGTGGAGGGCTGGCTCGGAGCCCCCGGCCAAGGGGGTGAGCGCCGGGTTCTGTTCGAGCACTGTTGACGCAGGTAACCATGGTGACTTTCTGCAAAGACATCTGGCCTGTGCTTAATTTTTAAAGCAACTTTCCTTTAAACCATTTTTCAAAAGCAGCTGTGTCATTTTACACTCCAACCAGCCATGTATACAAGAGCCTATTTCTCCACATCCTAACTAACATTAGTTTTTGTCTGTCTTTTCCGTTAGAGCCATTCTAGTGTGTGGGAAGTATCTTATTGTGGTTTTACTTTGTTTTTCCCTAATGACTAATGATATTCAGCATCTATTCAAGGGCATATTAGCCATTTTTTTTCTCTTCTTTGGTTAAAAGTCTATTCAAATCTTTTGTCCAGTTTTCTAGTTATTTGTCTTCTTATTGAGTTCTTTATATATTCTGCATTCAAGTACTTTTATTTTTTTAATTTTTTTTTTTTTCCACACAAGAAGTTATGGGTTTACAGAACAATCAGGCAGAAAGCACAGGATTTCCATGTACTACCTGTGCTGGTTTGAATATATTATGTCCCCCAAAACACCATCATCTTTGATGTAATCTTGTGTGGGCAGACATATCAGTGTCGATTAGATTGTGATTCTTTGAGTGTTTCCATGGAGATGTGCCCCACCCAACTGTGGGTGATGACTCTGACTGGATAATTTCCATGGAGGTGTGCCCCACCCATTCAGCATGGGCCTTGATGAGTTTACTGGAGCACTATATAACCTCAGACACAAGGAGTGAGCTTGCTATAGCCAAAAGCGACAATTTGAAAAACGCCCAGGAGCTGAGACAGTAGCTGCAGATGAGAGGCAGTTTGAAGATGGCCGTTGAAAGCAGATTCTTGCTCCGGAGAAGCTAAGAGAGGACAAACACCCCAAGAGCAACCAAGAGTGGCATTTTTGAGGAACTGCAGCCTAGAGAGGAACGTCCTGGGAGAAAGCCATTTTGAAACCAGAACTTTGGAGCAGATGCCAGCCACGTGCCTTCCCAGCTAGCAGAGGTTTTCCGGACACCATTGGCCATCCTCCAGTGAAGGTACCCAATTGCTGATGTGTTACCTTAGACACTTTATGGCCTTAAGACTGTAACTGTGTAACCAAGTAAATCCCCTTTTATAAGAGCCAATCCATCTCTGGTGTTTTGCATTCTGGCAGCATTAGCAAACTAGAACACTACCCTATTATTAACACCTTGCATTGGTGTGGTACATGGATACAAGCCCTTTATCAGATACATGATTTGCAAATATTTTCTCTCAGTCTATGGTTTGTCTCTTCATTTGCTTAACAATGTCTTTTGAAGTGCAAAAGTTTTTAATTTTTATGAAGTCCAACTTATCAATTTTTTTTCTTTTTTTGATCATGCTTTTGTATCTCATCTAAGAAAGCTTCATCTAACCCAAGTTTATGAAGATTTTTTTCTATGTTTTCTTCCAAACGTGTTATAGCTTTAGCTCTTACATTTGGGTCCATGGTCCATTTTGATTTAATTTTTCTGTACAGTGTGAACTACATATCTGAGTTCATCTCTTTGTACGTGGATATTCAGTTGTCCCAGCACCACTTGTTGAAAAACCTGTCCTTTCCCCACTGAGATGGACTTAGTAGCTTTTAACAAAATCAACTGATCATAAATTAGGGACTTATCACTGGGCTCTCAATTCCATTCCAACGATTTGCCAGCAGGCACTCGTGACTGCTGATGCTTTATAGTAAGTTTTGCAACAGTGAAGTCAAAATCTTCCCACTTTGTTCTTTTCAAAATTCTTTTGACTATTCTTGGTCTTTGAATTTCCATATAAATTTTTAAGATCAACCTCAATCTGTAAAATTCTGTCAATCTCTGTGGAAAAGCTCCTGTGGGATTTTGAAAGGGATCATGTTGACTCGACACATCCATTTGAGGACAACTGCCATCTTCACATCGAGTCTTCTAATTTGTGAACAGGGACCATCTCTCCATTTATTTAGGCATTCTTTAATTTCCCTCAGCAATATTCTGTAGTGAAAGTGCACAAATCTCACATTTCTTTTATTAAATTTATTCCTTAGTATGTCATTCTTATTGATGTTACCGAATGGAATTGTTGCTTTAATTTAATTTTCAGATTGTTCGTTGCTAGTACCTAGAAATGCAATTGATTTTTGTATCTTGATCCTGTATTCTATGAACTGGTAGAATTTATTAGCCATAAGGGAATTCTTGTGGATTTCCTAGGATTTTCTACATATGAGATCATGTCATATGGAAGACAGACAGTTTTACTTCCTCCTTTCCAATCTAGAGGTCTTTTACTTCTTCCTCTTTTCCGGTTGTACCATCTAACCTCCAGGATAACGTTTAGTACAAGTAGCAAGAACCAAAATCTCCACCTTGTTCCCAGTCTTAGGGGAGCATGTTTAGTCTTTCATCAGCATAATGTTAGTTGATTTTTTATAGACACTTTTTACCAGGTTGGGGAAGTTCCCTTCTATTCTGGGTTTGTTGAAAGTTTTTATTGTGTTGAATGCCATTAAAGGCTTTTTCTGTGTCTATTGAGATGATCATGGGGTTATTGTCCTTTATTCTATTAATTGATTTTTGATGTTAAACCAACCTTGTTTTTCCGGGAATAAATCCCACTTGGTCATGGTGTATAATCCTCTTTATATGCAGCCGAATTCAGTTGGCTAATATTTTGCTGAGGATTTTGCATCCACACTCATGGAGGTGCTGCTCTAAGATTTTATGTTCTCATGATGTCTTTGCTGGCTTTGGGATCAGGATAACATGGGACGGGCAAAATGAGCTGGGAAGGTTCCTTCCTCCCCTCGTTTATGCAAGCCTTTGTGGACCACTGAATTCATCCTCTCTTTAAACATTCGATAGAATTCGCCACTGAAGCCATGAGTCTGGGCTCTTCTTTGTGAGAGAACTTTTAATTACTAAACCATTTTTTTCTTATTAGAGATGTTTTCAGATTTTCTATTTCTTCTAGACTATTTGGTGAATTTATTCATTTCATCACCTGCTTAATTTGTTGGCATCAGTTGTTCAGAGGATTCCTTCAGAATCTTTTTTAAGTTCTGCAGGCTTGGGAGCGATGCACTTCTTTCATTCCTGATTTTGATGATCTGTGTATTTTTCTCTTTTTTCCTTGATCAGATTAGCTAAAGGTTTGTTGAATTTGTTGACCTTTTCGAAGAACCAACATTTGGCTTCATGAATTTTTCCATTTTTTTTTAAATCTGTATTCTGCTTCCTTGATTTTCACTCTATTATTTCCTTTTTTCTGCTTGCTTTGGGTCTAGCTTGCTCTTCTTTTTCCAGATTCTTAAGATGAAAGTTTAGATCACTATTTGAGATTTTTCTTCTTTTCTAAAATATGCATTTAAAGCTGTAAGTCCTCCCTCCCCTTTAAGCAGTGTTTCAGCTGCATCCAATAAATTTGAAATGTTGTGCTTTCATTTCCACTGAGTTGAAAATACTTTGGATTTCCCAAACTCCCTTCAGTTATTGATTTCTAATTTACTTGTTTTTATGATTGGAGAACATATTTTTTCTCCAATTGTATTATTGCAATACCTTGAACTTTATTAAGACATGTTTTATAGCCTAGCGTATGGTCTATCCTGGAGAATTTTCCAGAATGTGTATTGTGATTGTCAGGTGGAGTGTTCTATAGATACCAGTTAGGTCAAGTTGACTGATGGTGTTGTTCAAGTCTTCTACATCTTTGATGATTTTCTGCCTACTTGTCTTATTAATTATTGAAAGAGAAGTACTGAAATCCCTTATACGTGGAAATGTGTCAGTTTCTCTTTGCGTTTCTGTCTGTCCTGCAAGGCAGGGCCACCTGGCTGGCACCATAACCGAGCCTTCAAAAGCTAGCTGCTTCAGGATGATGAAAAACATGACAAGACCAGGGAATTCCATTCCCAAGGACCCATCCCACACTATTTGCTGCAGAACGAGTTCTTTCATCGGAATCGATGCCGTGTTGAATGCCATAATGCGCATAAGGAATTCTACAAACCCACAGATGTTCGTTTTGGCAGAAGCATTGAGAAAGGGAAGACAAATCCATGTCCAGAGCAAATGTCTATTCCAGTAGGAACCAAGTGCCATCCTCGTCCACAATGGTAGGGTCCAATGTAATCGACCTGCTACTGGGTGCCAGGCCGATGCCCCTGGGGAGTGGTGCCATATCAGGGCTCAGTCCTGGGCTCTGCTTCTGTCCCACAGTGGTGGCTGGAGCCAACCGGCCATGGTGAGTGCAAGTCCCCATTGCTGAAACCAAGCATACTCTCCATCCCTGCCAACGTGGCCTCTGTGTTCATTGCCACTGGGGCAGGGACAGGAGCGGCTGGGAAAGAAGGTACTGGCAGCTTCAGAACAGGCCGTCCTTTCCACCTGGTTAATAAAATCTTCCTCTGCTGAGGCCGCCCTTGGGTGACCACACGGAACGCAAATACCTTCACACTCAGTACCGATTTGGAGAGGTCTCACCATGCAAATCTTCTCCAGACCTTCTTGTCAACACTTTTTCTGATCGCATTCCTTCCAATTCCCTGACCACCCAGCCAAATGTTAGCCATAGCCGATACAGCAACACAGACCTGGGTCTCTGGCATTCTCTCCTTCTGGACAAAATGAACAACCAAATTCTGCCCCCGGGAGGATTTACCTTCACCACTGGCCTTCAGAGCCCCAGGGGAGAGCTGTAGGACTGCAGCTGTCCATTTTGGGTAGTGCCTGTATATCATGTGAACCCTCCATAAATCAGGATAAGAAATGTTCTTCCTCAGTCGGATGACCATAAAGAATCCCCCACGAGGTCATAGACATTGACTGGTAGAGAGAAAGTGACACAGCATAGATTAGGAGCAGGGGCATCTGGGCCACCTCTTCATGCAACTTACTTCTGCATGATTTTCTTGACACTGAGCTTAACTATACTGTGTCCGTTTGCTGATGGAGTACTGCTACCCTTGCCCAACTTTAGAGCTTTATGGGTAAGAACACCTACTCCCCAATGGGCGGGTTAGATCACTTGGTAACTTGGTGGCCCATGTCAAGAGTTTAGCCTCTACTAAAGCCCAGAAGCAGGCCAAAAGCTGTTTCTCAAAAAGGCAACAGTTTATCTGCAGAGGATTGCAGAGCTATGCTTCAAAATCCTAAGGGTCTGGGCAGTGAATCACCTATGGGGCCTGCCAAAGGCTCCAAACAACATCACTATTTGCCATGGACACATCAAGCACCCTTGGATTTGCTGCATCATGTGGCCCAAGGGACAGAGCAGCTTGCACAGTATCCTGGACCCATTGCAGAGCCTTCTCTTGCTCCAGGCTCCACTCAAAATAGGCAGATTTCCCTGCCACGCAGTAAATGGTCAGAAAAGCATGCCCAATGGAGGTAAATGTTGCCTCCAAAACCCAGAGAGGTCTACTAGAAGCTGTGCCTCTTTCATATGGATTGGAAAGAGTATTTCAGCATGCGCCAAACTACTGGACTCTAAGGATTTTCACTGGAGTGGAAGGGCCACTGAATTTTTGAGGGATTTCTTTCCCACCCTCTGGCATGCAGGTGTCCTGCCAATATGTCCTGCTCGCCAGGTCCATCAGTAGAACCCCGCTGACATAAGGACCGAGCATGATGCCCTGTGTAAGAGAGAGCTCATCAAAGTCCCCAGGGAGTAGACAATAGCATAAAGCTGGAGAGATGATGTATCCAAGTATATTGCCAGCCTTTCCAACAGAAAGCAAACTGATACGGAGAAGAGAGCAAAATACCAGGTGCCAAGTGATGTATTGAATTGCTCCAGCAATGAAACCACAGCTGGGCAGCAGCTGCAATTGGAGACACCACCTGATTTAAGTTTATAATAATCCCCTGTCACTCTCAAGATGCAGTCTTCTTCACAGTCCAGATAGGGGAGTGGAACGGGGATACCACAGGAATCAGCACCATCCTTCCAGTCCCTTATGGTGGCACGAATCTATGCAGTCTCTCTGGGATGCGGTATTACTTATGGTGTACTATTTTCTTAGGTATAGATCTAGTTCTAGTGGCTTCCTCTTGGCCTTTCCTACCATAATCACCCCCACTTCATGGGTCAGAGCATCAGGGTGGGGATTCTGACAGCCGTTGGGTGTGTCTATTCCAATTAGGCATTCCAGAACTGAGGGGAAAACTTCAGGGACCCGCTGGGAACATTATGAGGCAGGTCTGAGTAAAGATTCCTTGATCACCTGACCTCTTAAGCCCCTACTCTGACCGGTGGGCCACAGTGATGCTGTGGGTCTCTAGGAGTTAGTGTCAATTCCAGTAATTCTTGAAAAATCTAATAGGATAAAAATAAAGTACCAGCTACAGTCTTTTTTGCATGAGAAAAAGAGTAAGTATTGTCATGGCAATTCCTAGAATGATTGCAGTAGAGGGTCTTGAACCATCCTTGGCTAAAACTTGGCAAGATGTCATCTTTACTCCACTAGACAAGGTGGGAGGTGGAAGGGGAAGCCTTCAAGGTGTAGTGATAAGGTGAGTTCTTCCACGGTGGGCGGGTGGATTGAACTAGAAGTGAGCAGAGAGCCTCCATCTGACACGACAAATGGTGGAACTGCAGTCTACTCAGTATTCTTGCTGATGACCTGCAAGATTATCCCAGAAAGTCCCAGTAAAGCAGTTACTAATACTAAGAAAGTTGGGAATAAACAAGTTTTTAAACTCAGAAGGCAAAATTAGGTAGTGGAAAGAAACTTGGCACAAACATTTGGATGTTTGGATACTAAAAAAGTTGGAAATAAATAAGTTTTTAAATTCAGAAGGCAAAATTAGGTAGTGGAAAGAAACTTGGCCCAAACATTTGGATGTCTGGATGTTGGACTTTAGTGCCTCCACTTTCTAGCCAGGTGATCTTCTTTTTTCTTAATAGTTTTATTCACACACCATGGTTCCGGTTTGCTAAAGCTGCCATTAGGCAAAATACCAGAAATGGACTGGCTTTTATAAAGGGGATTTATTAGGTTACAAATTTACAGTTCTAAGGTCATAAAAGTCTCCACACTAAGGCATCAACAAGAGGATACCTTCACTGAGGGAAGGCCAGTAGCAGCCGGAAAACCTGTATCAGCTGGGAAGGCACGTGGCTGGTGTCTGCTGGGCCTTTGTGCCTAGATTCTAGTTTCAAAATGGCTTTCTCCAAAATGCCTCTGGGCGTCTGTCTCTCTCAGCTTCTCTCTCTCAGCCACTGTGCATCCTTGCTGGTTCTCCTAGGGCACTTCTCTCTAAGCATCTGGGGGTCTTCTCTTAGCTTTCCCAGGGTGAACTCTTGGCTTCACCTCTTAGCTTAGCATCTCCAAACATCCTTCTGTCTGAATCTTCCAGCGTCTCCAAGCATCTGGGTCTGTGTTGGCTCTTAGCTTCTCCGGGACAAACTCTGGATTACATATCTTAGCTTCTCTCCAAAATCTCTCTCTCAGCTTCTCTCAACTCTCTGCTCTCCATGAGCTCTGTTAAAGGACTCCAGTGATCTAATTAAGATTCACCTGGAATGGGAAGGGTCACATCTCAATGGAAATAATCTAATCAAAGGTCTCACCCACAGTTGGGCGGGTCACATCTCCATGGAAACAATCAAAATGTCCCAACCACAAGATTGGACTAAAGCTCATGGCTCTTCTGGGGTCCAGAACAATTTTGAACCAACACATTCCACCTCCCGGACTCCAGAAAGACACGTTCTTTCCAAATGCAAAAATACATTCATTCCATCACAATACAGATAAATACAAAGTCTTATCAAAATCAGTTTCAAGCATGGTTTGTCCCAAGCAAAATTCCCCTCTGGCTGTGAACCTGGGAAACTCAGAACAAGTCATCTGCTTCCACAATACAAAGGAGGGACAGTCACAAGATAAACATTCTCATTGCCATAGGAAGGCAAATGGGGGTCACTGGACCTAAACAATTCCAGAAACCTTAAGAGCAAACTCCATTAAGTTTGAAGTCTGAGAGTCATTTATCGAAAGACATTTTATCCTTGGGGCTTGAGAGAGCGGCAGTCCCACCCTTTCCAAAGGCTTATGCAGAGGACTTGCTCTCTTCAAACGCTGGGGTGGTTGCTCCAGCATATCCACACACCGGGGAGACCACCTTGTTCTCAGCCCTACCTCCTCAAACATCGGAGTAGCACCCAGACTCTGCATCTCCATGGCAAGGGCTCTCCCCTTTCTGAACAGTGGGGTGGTGGCCAGGCTCCGCCCAGTCTCTGAGAATGTGCTCCACCCTCTCTGTGGTCTAGGGCAGCAGCACTCCTCCTGAGCATCGAGATGGAAGGCCCACCGTCCGCCTCTGGGACAAACTCACCCTTTCCGTGTGCATGGCTAGGTCCACTCTCCCGGTGGGAGATTTCTTGGCTCCAGATCTTGGCTTCCTTGGTTCTGCCTTTGAAGTCATCCTTCTCTCAATTTGCCCTTTCTCCATCCCCTCCAGTCCAGACTGGCAGTGGTTTCATTTATATAGATCTTGCAAAAAATTTTGTTAGCTTAGCATGCAGCATACAGGGGTCAGACCATAGGACTTTCCACAAACACCTCCTGGATAACTCCATCTCCAATCCTGGCCTATACTGAAATGGCTGGCTGGTTCCAGGTTCCGTTAAATCCTCATATGGCACACTATCCTCTGGGGTCTCACTTTCTAGAAGTCCAGAATTTTCCAGACCATCAATTTCTGGTTTCCATGTACCCAAGAGTTCAGTTCTCAGCTTATCTCTTTCCTCTCATATTTCACTATAATCTGCAAGGAGAAGCCGAGCTGCATTTTCCACATTTAGTTTGCAGATCTCTTCAGCTAAGTGTCTCCGCTCGTTGCTTTCAAATTCTGCCTTCCATCCGATGCCAAGACTCAGTTTTGCCAAATTCTCTGCTACTTTAAAACAAGGATTTCCTTTCTTCCAATGACACATTCATCATTCCTGTTTAAGGCCTCATTGGAAGTATCTTTTTTTCTTTGATTTTTTTATTATTATTTTAATAATTCAAGTTTATTGAGATATAGTCACATACCATGCAGTCATACAAAGTGTACAATCAATCTCAAAATTAATTTTTGAACACTTTCATTACTAAACACACAAAAGTAATAAGAAAAAAATTAAAGTGAAAAAGAACAATTAAAGTAAAAAAGAACACTGGGTGCTTTTTTTTTTTTTTTTTTTTTTTTTTTTGTCCCCATTTTTCTACTCATCCATCCATACACAGGACAGTGTGATCCACATGGCTTTCCCAAACACATTGTCACCCCTCATAAGCTACATTATTATACAAGCATCTTCAAGATTCAAGGGTTCTGGGTTGTAGTTTGATAGTTTCAGCTATTTACTGCTAGCTATTCCAATTCATTAGAACCTAAAAAGGGTTATCTATATTGTACGTATAGTGCCCATCAGAGTGACCTCTCAGCTCCTTTTGGAATCTCTCAGCCACTGAAACTTATTTCATTTCATTTCACATCCCCCTTTTGGTCAAAAAGATGTTCTCATGGGTATCTCTGAGACACCTGAAACTCAGAGCTAGAGCTTGGCAGATATGAATGTCAGCATTAGAGCATACAGCAACTGCTAAAAAAAAAATTGCTGAAAAGAGCCCAGACTTCAATTAGTCATATGAGTGAAGAAGATCTGGTTAAGACTAGGGCAAAGCAGGCCAAAGGGTAAAGGTCAAAACTGACTGTGTTTTAAAACATCAACTTTCATGTGAGACCAAAGGAAGAGATGTCTATTTGGTGCAGGATCTGTATTTTCTAAACAGTATAACTCTACATTCGGTTTGTTCAAACATCACAATTACATGGAACTTTGAATAGGAGGTGAGATACAGTAGGTTAGTATAGGTCAGAGCGAAACAGTGACACATCCAAAAGTAATTTGGGCAGAGAATAAAAATATATTTACAGCCCCTCCCCCCACCCCCCGAGAAGCTGGGGGGAAAGTGCAGAGGTGTTGGACTTCCTTACGTGGACTGATGTTGTTGAAGTCACAAACATCAGGACTGGCAGTTTGATGTGCCGAGCCCTTTATCATGGGATTCGCCCTTATGAAGCTCATTACTGCAAAGGAGAGGCTAAACTCGCATATAATAGTGCCTAAGAGTCTCACCCTGAGTACCTCTTTGTTGCTCAGATGTGGCCCTCTCTCTCTCTCTGACTAAGCCACCTCAGCAGGTGAACTCACTGCCCTCCCCTCTACGTGGGACCCAACTCCCAGGGGTGTAAACCTTCCTGGCAATGCAGGATATGACTCCCGGGGATGAATCTGGACCCGACATCATGGGATTGAGAATATCTTCTTGATGAAAAGGGGGATGCAAAATGAGACGAAATAGTTTCAGTGGCTGAGAGATTTCAAATGGAGTCAAGAGGTCACTCTGGCAGACATTCTTATGCACTATATAGATAACACCTCTTAGGTTTTAATGTATTGGAATAGCTAGAAGTAAATACCTGAGACTACCAAACTCCAACCCAGCAGTCTGGACGCCTGAAGGCAATTGTATAACAATGTAGACTTTGTTCACAGTGTGATTGTGAAAACCTTGTGGATCACACTTCCTTTATCTAGTGTATGGATGGATGAATAGAAAAATGGGGACAAAAACTAAACGGAAAATAGGGTGGGATGGCAGGAATGGTTTGGGTGATCTTTTTTACTTTTATTTTTTATTCTTATTCTGATTCTTTCTGATGTAAGGAAAATGTTCAGAAAGAGATTGTGGTGATGAATGTATAACTATATGATCATACTGTGAACAGTTGATTGTACACCATGGATGATTGTATGGTATGTGAATATATTTCAATAAAACTGAATTTAATTTAAAAAAAAAACCTAAGAATTTAATAAACTGTTGCAAATGTGCCAAAAAAAAACACACAAAAGTAGACTAAAGAGTCAGACAACATCTCCAAAGCCGGGAGTCCCATACACTTCCCCCATGTCCCCCCTACCCAGTGCATTTGGCTTTGGTATATTGCATTTGCTGTATTGAAGAAAGCATAATACAATGTTTTTGTTAATTATTTAAAAAAAAAAAAAAAGATGTTCTCTATCGCACGATGCCAGGTCCAGATTCCACGTTGCCATGGGTATTTACACCCCTGGGTGTTGGAAGTATCTTTAGAGTTCATATTTCCACAGTCTCTTCAAAGCAGTCTAGGCCTTTTCTATCAAGCTCCTCACAATTCCTCCAGAATCTTCCCCCTACCCACTTGAAAAGCCATTCCAACACATTTGGCATTTGCAAATTCAGCAGCACCCCACTACTCTAGTCCAAAATCTGTTCCAGTTTGCTAAAGCTGCTGTTATGCAAAATACCAGAAATGGATTGGCTTTTTTTAAATTCAATGTTATTTGATATATATTCACATACCATACAGTCATCCAAAGTGTACAATCAATTGTTCACAGCACCATCATATAGTTGTGCATTCATCACCCCAATCTATTTTTTGAACATTTTTCTTGAACCAGAAAAAGTAAAAATAAGAATAAAAAATAAAAGTAAAAAAGAACACCCAAATCATCCCTCCCACCCTATTTTTCATGTAGTTTTTTGTTCCCATTCTTCTCATCCATTCTTCTACTCACACATCCATAAAGGGAGTGTGATCCACAACACTTTCACAATCACACTGTCACCCCCTAGTAAGCTGTATTGCTATACAATCATCTTCAAGAGTCAAGGCTACTGGGTTGCAGTTTGATAGCTTCAGGTATTTACTTCTAGCTATTCTAGTGCATTAATACCTAAGAAGGGTTATCTATATAGCGCATAAGAATGCCCATCAGAGTGACCTCTCGAGTCCATTTGGAATCTCTCAGCCACTGAAATTTTATTTCATTTCGCATCCCCCTTTTGGTCAAGAAGATGTTCTCAATCCCACAACGTCGGGTCCAGATTCCATCCCCGGGAGTCATATCTCATGTTGCCAGGGAGATTTACATCTCTGGGAGTCAGATCCCCTGTAGGGGGGAGGGCAGTGAGCTCACCTGCCGAGGTGGCTTAGCTAGAGAGAGAGGACACATCTGAGCAACAAAGAGGTACTCAGGGGAAGACTCTTAAGCACAATTATAAGCAGGTTTAGCCTCTCCTTTGCAGTAATGAGCTTCATAAGGGCGAGTCCCATGATAGAGGGCTCTGCACACCAAACCGCCAGTCCTCAATGTTTGTGAGAACATCAGCAACAATCCAGGTGAGGAAGCCCAACACCTCTGCATTTTCCCCCAGCTCCTCAGGGCGGGTTGGGGGGGGGGCTGCATATATATTTTTATTCTCTGTCCAAATTACTTTGGAATGTGTCACTATTTCACACTAAACTATGCAAACTACCATGTCTCACGTCCTATTAAAAGTTCCATGTAATTATGGTATTTGAATAGACAGTACGAGTTAAATTGTGGATTGGCTTTTAATAGATTACAAATTTACAGTTCTAAGGCCATAAAAGTGTCCAAACTAAGGTATCAACAACAGAATGCGTTCACTGAAGAAGGGCCAGTGGTGTCTGGAATACCTCTGTCAGCTGGGAAGGCACGTGGCTGGCGTCTGCTGGTCCTTTGCTCCAGGGTTCTAGTTTCAAAATTGCTTTCTCCAAAATGTCTCTTGGCTTTTGTCTCACTTAGCTTCTTTCAGCTCTCTGCTTGGTTCTCCCAGGGCATTTCTCTCTAAGCATCTGGGGGTCCTCTCTTAGCTTCTCCAGGGCGAACTCTGGGCTTCTTCTCTTAGCTTAGCATCTCCAAACATCCTTCTGTCTGCATCTCCCAGTGTCTCCAAGTGTCCGGGTCTGTGTCAGCTCTTAGCTTTCCTGGGGCAAACTCTGGATTACATATCTTACCTTATCTTCAAAATGTCTCTCTCAGCTTCTCTCAGCTCTCTGCTTTTCCTTGAGCTCTCTTAAAGGACTCCAGTGATCCAGTAAGGCCCACCTGGAATGGGCAGGGTCCACATCTCTATGGAAATAATTTAATCAAAAGGTCTCACCCACAGTTGGGTGGGTCACATCTCCATGGAAACATTCAATCAAAAGTTTCCACCCAACAAGATTGGATTAAAAGCTCATGGCTCTTCTGGGGTCCTTAACAATTTCAAACCAGCACACCATACAGTCCATCCAAAGTGTACAATCAATGGCTCTTGGCTCTTGGTATAATCACAGTTATGCATTCACCACCACAATCAATTTGAGAACATTCTCATTGTTTAATATACATACACACACACACGCACGCACACATACACACACGCACACACACGCCATATCCATTGTACCCCCTATTATTGATGCTTAGCTTTGGTATTATAGTGCCTTAGTTACAAATGATGAAAGAATGTTACAATGTTACTGTTAACTACAGTCCTTAGTTTGCATTAATTGTATTTTTCCCCTATAGCACCCTATTATTAACACCTTGTAATAGTGACGTACATTTGTTCTACTTCACGTAGGAATTTTCTTATTTGTGCGATTACCCACAGCCATCATCCACAATAGGTTTCACTATGTTAAACAGTCCCATGCTTTATCCTCTAGCTTTCCTTCTAGTAACATACACGACCATAAACTTCCCCTGTCAATCACAGTCACAATCAGCACTGTTAATTACACTTACAGTATTGTACTACCATCACCTCCGTCGATTTTCCAACACTCACTATCAAACCTATTAAAATTCTGTACAAAACCAGGTGATCTTGGGCACATTTCTTTGCTTCTCTGAGCCTCAATTTCACCACCTGTAACGTCAGAAACAAATATTCCCCCCTCAGTGGTTGGCAGGTGCATCGTATGGGATTATGAACTGAAAGCTCAGTGCCTGACACATACTTGTGCAGTATTCTCAGCAATCCCAGCCCTGCCTGGTCCCCTCCGGCCAAGCTGTCCCAACCTGGACAGCAATGACATTTGGGGCCAAATAACTCTTGGTTGTGGGGCTGCCCTGTGTTTTGTAGGATGTTTAGCAGCATTCCTAGTCTCCACCTATCAGATGCCAGTAACACGCCCCCCCTCCATTTTGACACCCCAAAATTTGACAATCCAGACATTGCCAGATTTCCCCAGTTGAGAAATCTTTTGATGCCAGTTTCCACATTTGTAAGTAAGTAGGTGAAGCTGGGGATCTGGATTCCTTCTAGTGCCACATCCTTTCATTCCTTCACTCATTTATTTCTCCATTCAGAAAACCAAGCATCTGCTCTGGGCCAGACTTAACACACTACTTTTATATTTGTAGATTTCCATTTTAATTATTTGATGGTCAAGTTTCCCCTTCTTTATTTTTTCCCTTGGTTATTCTCCCCACTTCATATTTCCAGATAAACTTTAGAATCATGTTGTACAGTGATCTGATGCAAATTAATTGCATTAAACTTATAAATTAATTTTGGGGAAAATTATCATCTTCATAGTATTGCATCTTCATACAGGTTTTCATTGGTATGTAGGTTTTGTTTGTGCAGAGTATATGTGCTATCTTACTGACTTCTCATGTTAGTTCTTCAGGTCATTCTCCTGAGTTTTTTGGTGGGAGGATAAGATCAAGTTTTAATAATCATTTAATCTCTAATAGTTGTACCTTGTATTTTGTTTTTTCTTGTCTTATTACATTGGCTAGAAATTCCAGGACGATGGCAGTATGAATTGTCCTCCTTACCTGCTCCTTTGCAAATGAGGAAGCAGACAAGATGTTAGGTGGCCCAAGGGACAGAGCCCCATGTCAGACCAGGCCTCGTGGCTCTAAAGCCAGTGTCCTCAACAGCTGCATACTACTTCCCTTTAGTTTTATTGATTCGCATGTTACCAAACAATCATTTAAGATAGAAGTATTTAAGGAGATATTACTTTCCCCTAGTTTGCTAAGATGTTTTTACAACTCAGGAAGGTGTGCTAATTTTCATCACGTCCCTTCTGGCAGCTACTGAATGGATATTACAGAAATTCATACATTCATATATATTTCTTCTTTTGGGGTTAACATTTGCTCAGCTCTTCTGGGTGCAAGTTCATGGTGGTCAAACATACTTCTCAGCAGGGCTGAGCAATTGGCGGAGCTGAATTAGCTGGGTTTTCACTCCTCCTCTCCAGCAGTGACTTGGAGCTGGGCTTTCCCCTCCCCTCTCCTGTGGGAAAGGGTTTAACTAAGTGAGGGTGGGGTTCTTGGGGGGGAGGAGCTGAAATGGAGAGTAAATGCTTTCCTCCACTGAAGCAGTAGGAGTCACCAGAGAAAACAAAGCCTCAGGGTCTAAGATGATAACCGCATCACCTGTAGAGCAGCCCAGCAGGAACCCTGGACCCAGGCACCCTAACAGCTTCAGCACTGGCTTCAAGCTTCTACCTTATGCACACAGGAGCCCAGACTGGGCCCCAACCACACGTCCACCTTCTCCTCTATTCCCTGGCCCAGCTGGCTCCTCCATGCTCCCCTCTTCTGGAAACTTCCATCCATAGACGCCATGCACTGCTCAGTGCTTCCTCCTCCACTTGGAGCTCACTGGGTGTTTTCCCTCAGCTGGTTCCTCCAGCTCACCTGTAAGGGTCCCTCAAGGCCACAGAATCCATTCCCCCAGACCCCCCACTCTCCCCACCCCTCACCAGGTGCTCCGAGCAGACCCCCACTCTCACACCAGCACAGCCCCGCCTGGCCCCACGGCCCCCCAGTTCCCAGCTGGGCTCCCACCTCCAGCCTCCCCGTGCCCCTACCGGCCCAGCCCCGTCTGACTGAGCCTCCAGGGGCCCCGTTGTGGTCTCCCCTCCCGCAGCGGTCCCAGCCGACCGCCTAGGAATACATTTACGAATCCTGAGTTATGCTCCCTTTCCTGGAAATGTGCTACTTGATCAGGATGCCTTTTTCACATTTGGCTGGTTTTGTTTTGTTATTACTTTGTTGAGAAATTTTGTTTTGCTGTTCGGGAGTGAGGAGGTGGTTTTCCTTTGTTTTTGTTAGCTTGGTCGGGTTTTAGCACTGGAGCTATCCTAGCTTTGAAAAATGAATGGGGAGCTGCGGGTCTGTTGTTTTTCCTGTACTCCAGAACCGATTTTCTGCTTGGCCATCCTCAGCCCCTTCAGACTGAGAAAACGCTCCCAAAGTGCTGGCCCCCGAGCCAGGGGACCCCTGGCCAGCTTGGGGGTCTCCTCCTGGGTTATTGCTCTACTCCCGCTGACCCTGGTAAGGAATTTGGGTAATTAATACTCCCCTTTCACAGGCGTTCGAGCAGTTACGAACACACCCTGGTTGCATCTTTTCCTCGTTTGCCCCCACCTTGCCCCCCTCCTGTCACTGCACCGCCGATGCCGCCCGCAGCTAAGTGGGGGTGGGAGGGCTGGGGAGCCCCGAGCAGCACATAGGAGAGGTGGGCCTGGCCCAGCAGAGGTGGCCAAGGGATGGGGGAGAAGGGCAGGAGGAGGATGGGGGGACGGACACCTTGCCCGGGCCTGACTGGGCACTGGGACGGTGGGGTGGGTGCTGGCTCATGGAGTGGGGGGGCAGGCCTGGGGGACTGGACAGAAGGTGCTTCACCCTGGGGGTGGCAGTGGGTGGGGAGGGGGGCACTCTGGCCTGCCCCTGGGGGTGGACACGGCTGTGGCAGGTATTCCGTGGGGACTCAAAAGCGTGGCCTTCCTGAGCGCTCAGGCTCGTGGCCGGGGCCCCAGGGCTGGGGGAAGGGAGGGCCCGAGTGAGGACAATAAACGGGGCCCATGTACCTCCATTTCTAGATGTTTTAAGGGTTGTATGTCAGCACAACTAAAAATCAAGCAAAACATGTTCTATCCTCTCCCCTTGACAAATCCACCTTCCCCAGGGCCGGGTGGGCCCAATGCCTACGTGGAAATTCTCAGACTCCTCCGAGTTCTGTGCAGAAACATGGCTCTGCCCAGAGCCCTCGTGTGCAGCCCCTCACCCATCTCCCCCGTCTCCCCATCCCTCCAACCACACCACCTGCAAACGGCCATCCTTTGCCACCCCAAGAGGAGATCTGAGCAGGGACCACTGGGGCGGGAAGTTCCAGTGTCCTGACTCCCCAGAAGGTGGGCTGGGGTGGGAGGTAGGGGGCCCTGGCCCCTGCAGCCTCGTTCCCCATTGGAAGAGCCAGATTCGGGCCAGACCAGGGCCCCCAAAAACACGGGCCCTGGAACATCCCAGAAGCAGTTGAGTCTAGCCCGGCACACAAGAAATCAGAGTCAGACCCGAAATCAGCCCTTGTTTGTTTATTTTTCAATAAACAAGGTTTTTTGCACGTCTGGGAGTAAACGGAAAAGCTAAAAAGAGCGTCAATGACATTTTTTAATGTTTTGGTTACAGAAACATCATCACTCCTCCTCCTTCCTCGACTTTTGGGACCGAATTAGTGACCGCGTTTAAGACCGCTGTCTTTGAGCTTCTCCGTTTGTTTCGTAAACAACGCGCTGCACGAAGTGCACCGAGGTGCGGACGTGCAGCCAAGAAGTCCGACACTCTCAGCAGAACGTGGGGTCCCTGAGCCATGGTTTAGGGGTTCCTGCTCGGCGGGAAGTCGCTGCCTGTGTGGCACGAGGGGTGCGTGTGGGTGAGCGCTGCTGGATTTGGGGGTTCGGTGGCCTGATGGTGCTGGGGAGAGAGAATTTGTCACAGGAGGTGGTGAGGCGTCTGCTCTCAGAGGGTCTGCACGGGACCCGGAATTCTCAGCTCCCATGGCACTTCACCTGCACCCCGCCCAGTTCCTGGGGACGCGGGGTCCGCTCCCCTCCCTCGCAGGGCATGCAGCAGTGCCTGGAAATGCTTTCTGGTCAGATGAGTGGTGGGTGAGCAGATGGATTCATGAGAAATCAGGCAAGGGTGATTAAGGATAACTGGATTTTTTTTCCCCCACTGTCGCAGGGGAATGTGGCTTCTCTCTCCAGCGTTGAGATTGGAATTGAGCACAGAATTTGGTCATTTTGTCCAATCCAAGAATTTGGCATTTGGGGAAACCGAGGATCACAACGGTTAGCTAATCCGGCCAAGGTCGCACGCTGAGAGAGGTCGGGCTGGGGGCACACAACCCCCACCCAACACATCCAGTTCATTTTTTTTTTGGCTTTTTTAAATTTTTGTTTCTAAAACAAACTCCACATGAGATGAGATGGTGATTGGAGTGACTGAGGAGGGAGAAGGAAGAGGGCCTTGGGGTGAGGGACACCAGGGTGGGGGAGCCAAGGGTCCGGGGAGGGCCGGGGAGGGGCTGGGGGCTGGAGCCAGGAGCCTGGGGGCGGCGAGGGACCTGGCAGTGGTGGCACTGGTGGGGGGGGCGGTTTTGGGGATAAATCAGGGGAGGGACTTCGGGGCAAGGCCGGAGGGGGCCTCAGGAAGGGCGACGAAGGACTCGGGTGGGGGTGGGCGCCATGGTGGGGAGGAAGGGCTCGGCAGTCGGGGTGGCAGGGCCGCGGGGTGCAGGTGAGCGGGGGCCTGGCAACAGGGGTGGAGAGGGGCTCGGGGCTCGGTGCCAAAGGACTGGGAGCTCGGGTGGGGACATGGGCCGGGATGACGTGACACCTGGGTGGGGGGGTTCCAGGGGTCAAGGGATGATGAAGTCAGTGACAGTGTTTTGACGGTGACGCAGATGGCTGACGGATGGGGTGTGTGTGGGCGAATGTGATTCGAACGACTGAGATGATGATGATGATGATGATGGGTTGGAAATCAATGTCTGCAGCAAGGTAAACACGGCAGGTAATACTCAATAAGGCTAAGGGTACAGATTCCTATCCAAAAAATTTAAGAAGCAAAATACTAACTGGTACCCAAGGGCTGTTTAGCTGCCCAACCCAAGAGCTGGAAAGCTAAACAGAGCTCTGTCCCATTTCTTTCTATTTTTGCAAAAAAGATAGAAGCTCTTTTTTAAAAAAAAAAGGCAAGTTCATAATTCAGAAGCTGGCTAGGTCTTTCAAGATCTGAGCATCATTAACTCAGCAACACAAACACAGTCTGTGGCTGTGTAGGCCAAATCTGGTACCACTTTCACCACAGAACCGGGAAGCCCCCCCAAGTGACAATTTCCACTAATCCGTGTGAAAACCTTGGTGAGGGTGTTGCTGCTACTCAGATTTTTTCGCCAGGGGCACTTGCGGTTCAAAGTGCATTTAAATTTCGGGGGACATCTCTCATCTAAAGGGCAGGAGGCGGGAAAGCGTGGGGCTCTGAGGGAGTGGGGAGGTGCTACATAGCAACTCCGAATCGCACATTGTGACTCCAAGGGGACATTTTTTTTTTTTCTCCAAATGGGAGGTGGGCCAGAAGGCCCCCCCATTTGGAGAAACGCAGTTAGGGTTTCATTTCAATATGTCAAGTGTGCATCCAGGATAGGCCAAAACCTTTCGGACCTCAGGATGAGACTAGGTCTTCATCAGATCCTAATTTTTAGAGTCAGGAACTACTTTGGTTTGTACTCCTCGTTCCAGATTCAAAGTTTTAGAGCTAGAGAGGACCGTGATGACAACTGCAGTTCAAGCCCCTCGGTGGAGAGGGGAGAACAGCGGGCCTGGGAAGGAAGGGCTCTCGCCAAGGGTCACACAGCGAGCTTGTGGCAGGGCGGGAACGGGGTCCCAGCCCCCCAGCAGCCAACCCAGGGCTCTCTCTGCCTGACACGCCGCGCACTCTGCGAAATCGCAAATCAATCAGAAAGATCTAGAAGGTTGCGGTGTTGGAGAATTTGATGTGAGTGCGAGTTGGATGTGGCGCGTGAGAATTAACGAACGAAAGAGATTTTAGCCTTTTCACAGTGATCGGTCGTGCACAGCACGCGTAATGGTTTCACGAGGGCTCCGTGGGCGAGACCCCTCGGAGAGGGGCCGCGGCACCGAGCCCTGGTTCTGTTGCCATGTTTTTTTTTGGTATTTTTTGATATTTTGCTATTTGAATTTAGAATAACATGCTTAATTTCTTTTACTTTTTGAAAGACAAAATTCTTATTATTTTTGCGTCATGCATTAATAGAGCGAGGGGCGGGGCGGGGTTCCCTTGGCATCAGTGTTTATCACGCAGCGACAGATAGACAGTAGGCGTAAGCATAGCGTTCACCAGATACGACACAAAATGGAGTGAATTCCACCACAAAGAGGAGCACAGACCACATATAATGAGCTCTGCGGAACCCCGAAAACAGAGAGGGGCTGGCGGGAGGGGTGCTGCTTAGATCTCCTCGTCGCCAGCCTCCTTGCTGAACGTGGCCATGCCGATCTTCTCGGGGAAGATGATGTTGACGGCCAGGTCCTCCCCGCTGTTGTACTGCAGCAGGAGGTCTTTCTTCTTGCGCAGCATGTGCTTGTAGCGCAGGTTGGACACCCAGGCCTCGCACTTGTTGAGGAAGATGATGCCCACGGTGGCCAGCACCACGAGACCGGTGAGCACGCCCAGGATGGTGAAGCAGAGGGCCTGGCCCTCGCTGAGCAGCGGGGTGCTCCGGTTGAGCTCCTTCATGGACACCTTCAGGATGCGGTGCTCGGGCTGCGGCACGGGCACCTCGTGCACCCCGGGCGTCAGGCGGTAGGTCAGCCCGTAGCCGCTGGGCAGCCGGACGACCTGTGGGGCCCCGGGCGCCCGCTTCTTGGCGCAGGTGAGACCTGTGAACTCGAGCTTGCACAGACACTCATAGCTCACCTGGGAGTGCTGCAGGCAGGTGCCCCCGTTCTGGCAGGGGTTGCTGGCGCAGATGGTCACGGGGCGGCTGCAGGTTTTGTCAATGAAGCCAGCCGGGCAGCGGCAGCGGAAGTCGCCCCCGATGTCGGTGCAGATGCCCTTGTTCTCGCACGGGTTTGGGGTGCAGCTGTTGGCCACGATCTCGCAGAAATTGCCCGAGAAGCCGGGGGGGCACAGGCAGGTGGCATGGGAAGCCTGGCCCTCGTCATCCACGCAGGTGCCTCCGTGCTGGCAGGGGGAGCTGCAACACAGTGGGGGCACGGTCAAGGGCCCTCAGGGCTCTGGGTGAGGACGGCGGGCGGATGTGCAGCTCCTCTTGTGCCACTGTGGCACAGGCTTGTGCAGGTGTGCAAGTGGGCCAGGTACACGGGGAGGCCTGCAAGGGGCCCCCATTCTGCACCGGAATGGGGTGCACACCCTGCACCCCTCACACCACCAACCTGCAACACCCCTGACCTCCTTTCCTTATCTCATTTCATCCTTCCAGCGGGAAGACTGGCGACTAGCCGCTGGACAGGCGGGGAAACTGAGGCTGGGAGAGGTAAAGCCATGATCACCAGCCCTCAGTCTCCCTCCCCAGATGCAAAGGGAGAACCAGGCAGGGGCGGGGGGCACTGCTAGTTCCCCACGTCCCAGGCTCTGCTACCCTCGCTCCTGCCATTTCCACCACCCCTACCCCCGGCCCCTTATTATTACTTTTATTTTTATTTTTGGCAGCACGGGCCTGACGGCTATTGTGCGGGAAAGCCCCGGGGACCTCCAAATGAAAGCAATACTTGGTCTGTCCACGCTGGCACAAGCCGGCATCCGCTCCGGGCAGCTCTTTAATAGTGGGTCCATTCACCCAAGTGCAGCTTGCGGACCGAAGCCGTTTGCTCAAAGTGGAACACAGAGCATTTAATGTAACTGCTTTTAAACGAGCAGGCCCTTTGTCATCTGATAAATGCCAAAACTCCAGGGAAGAAGGGGGCGATAAACACAAGAAAACAGCCTGGCTGCTGCAGGGCCAGGGCCCGGCTTGGAAGGCAGCTCAAGGGCCGTGGGCTCTGTTTTGACAGACCGATTCAAGTCTGTTAGGAAGAAAAGCAAAATATTGTAAAGGTCTCGCTCTGTTTTCTTTCTTCTTGCTAATAAGTAGAAACGCTGTTCAGTGTCACCCACCCCCCGCCCCCTCTGCATACTGATCGTCGGCAGCCGCCTTCCTGCAGGCACAGCGCGTGCCAACCCCCGGGCCCCCGCCGCCCTGGAAGGCTGGGTGAGGATGAGCTCGCTTTGCATTTGAGCTTCGGGGTCTGCCGAGGGAAGGGGCTCCCCCCACCTCCCCGCCCTGGCTCTGGGCCCGGAACTGGCTTCTAGTTTGGATTCAGACCCTGCCTCTGTCGCCACCTCTCCTGGCCCTGGCTTAAGTCCCATCAAGAGCAGAAATGGCTCGGTGCAGCCGGGGAGATAAGGGATGTGAGAAGCGCCGCAAGAGAGGAAAGGGGCCGTCTGTCTGTCTGTCTGTCGGCTGTGCCCACTGCCCAGAGCTCCCAGAGCCCCCGTCTGATCCCATCCTCCACCCTGACCTCCCCCCACCCATCCAGCCCCCTCTCCAGACATCACAGAAAACCCTAGGGCTCCCCAGTGCCACCAAAGCACCCTGAGACGATGGTAAGTGGGTTTCACACACAGACCCCCAAGCTCTGTCTTCCTATTGCATTGCCTTTAGAAGATCAGGCAGTTCCCTGCTTCGCTCGTCCGCCCCAATCTCCTGCCATCGACGTGCACCGGGACACGGGGACGTCACAGGTGCCTGAAATCACCTGCCAGAGCCTGGGAGAGAGACGGGACTGTGTGCCCCCCCCCGTGGGAGCCCTAATCCAGGATGGGCCCCCACGGGGTGGCCGCGACAAGCACACACTTCCCTCTTTCATCAGGGACTGGTCCAATGGGGCAAGGCTGAGAGGGTCGTCAGGGGACGGGCAGCAGCGTGGGCCACGCCACACGGAGTCACAGAAGCACTCACCCGTTGACCAGGCAGGGGCCAGCCTTCTTCTCACAGAGCCGCCCCGCGAAACCGGGGGCGCAGGAGCACTCGTGGCGGCCCCCCTCGAGGTTCACACAGGTCCCGTTGTTGGCACAGGGGGTGGAGGTGCAAGGCCGGATATCTGGGGGGGGGGGGCAGAGAAAACCCAACCTGATCAGCCCCTCCCGAGAGGCAGGAGGAGAGCTTCTGGGATGGAGGGGTGGGGAGGGGGGTAAGGGGCGACACGCCTGGGACAGGGACCCCCAGTGAGTGCCCAGATGGCTCTGGCCAGGGCCACTGCCGATGACCACCAAGGGGCTCCTGAGGAGGAAGATGGAGCAACCCCATGTCCCCAAAATGCCAAACTGAGTAAACTGAGTCTCAGAGCACTGAAGGGTCTCCCTGAAGAAGGTGGCAGGGTCAGAGACCAGGAAAGCATGTACACTTTTCCAGGCATGGGGTCACCCCAGAAGCCAAGCACCAGCCAGGTGCATGACCTTCACCACAGACCCCCCAACCCCTCCCCCAAACCAGTCAGTGGTGCTGAGATTCCCCGTTGCCACACTCGTACGGGGAAGTGGGGGACAGAAAGGAGACAAGCCACCCCTTTCCACCTCAGCCCCCACCACTCGGTGGACCGGTCCAGCCCAGCCCTTGGGAAAATCGCCTGCAGATCCCAATTTTTCATCAAAGACGGGAAAGGGGAAAGGAGATGAAAAGATCCCTGCCAGGAATCCAGAAGCCTGAGCTGTCCCCAGCTCTGCGACCATCCCGGGACCTCTTCCTTTCTCTAAGGGTCTAAATGAAGAGGGCTCATGATTTAAAAGAAAAAAAATAGCAGCCTCTTTTGAAGGCAGCAAAATCAGAACCACTGAGTGCTCTCCTGTTACACGGGCATCCATGGAGGCTGGGACACTTCCCCTGCCTTTTTGCACCTCCTGTCGTGCCCACTTCATTATCCGGGGCTTGGGGCTCGAGGAACAAAGGGGCCCAGGTCAGGGGCTCTCCGACGGTGGAGACCCCAGCTCCCCGGCAGGGCCAGCAGGGACCTTGTCTTGCCCTGTCTCCAGCCTGCTGCTGCGTGGCAGCGGAGCTCAGCAACTCCCCATCCCGTGCCTCAGTCTCCCCACTTGTAAAAGGAGGGGGGCTCAATGGCTGATTTCTTTAGGGAGCTTTTAGCTCTGGTTTTCTATAATTTGAGCTGCTGCACCTGCCAAATTGAAAGCCAGGGCTGGCCAGAGATGCAACAAGTAAAGTGGGGAGGCAGAGGGGCAGATCCCCCAGTGCTGCGGCCACTTGTGCAGATTTTGTCCTCTCCTTTAGAGAGAACTGCACTCTCACGGGGGGGGAGGTGACAATCAGTCAACAAGGGAAAGAACTGATCACCACCTGACGACTCTCCTGTGCCCATGAGGTTCTCTTTCGGAACCCGGCGTGGTGCAAGGAATCATAAAGAGGATTTATTCCTCTGATTCCGGGACGGCAGGCAAGGCTTTAGCACACAGTGCCTCCCCACCACTGCCTCCTCAGTCTCGGCTTCTGGCTCTCCGGTCACTCAGAATCTTAAATTAAAGCTAAAGAGCTGGCCACCACCCCCAGCCTGCTCCCTGCTCCTCTCCCCACAATGCCAAGCCTTCTGGGCTGAGGATCAGGCCATCTTGCCCCTCCTGGACCCCTAAACCAGAAGTAGGGGTGAATTCATCTGCTGTGAGGCAAAGGCCGCCTGGGGTCCCTGCAGGGGACAGCAGCTGTGGCCACAGGAATGCCTCAAAAACGGGGAAGGGAGAGGGCAGTGGATTTTCCAGGGGGCTATTCTCTCGGAACCCCAGATTTTCCACCTATCCCCAAGCCAGAAAGCCCTTTGTCAACCTACAGGGAAGGGACGTGCCATGCGGAGGGGGCTTTTGTTTGGAAAATTCCAGCAGAGGGGAGTCCTGGGCTTAGATATCAAAGGGGTTGGGGCTGCAGGTGAAAAGCCTCTCTGTGGCCCCGATGGTGGCTTTTCTGGGACCCCCAGGATGGAGCACTGAGCCGCGGCTGCTGCCAGGGTGCGGCTGTGAGGGGCAGCTGAGCTGCTGGCCGAGCATGAGTCAGCTGCTGGCAAAATGCTGCGCCACATCGGAAGGGGGGCCTTTGGAGGCCGTGAGACAATTGGGGGGAGGGGGCGGCTCCAGGACTGAGAGTCAGCCTTGGCCGGGGTGAAAACAGGTTCTTAGGTGTCCCTTAAGGGAGGACCTTAGGGGCTGTCAGGGAGAAGAATTCCATTTCTGGGGCCAGGAGGGGTCCTTTTTTTTTTTTAGCCTGGCTAAAACCCTCCAGCAGGTCCTTTGCCTCAGTTTCCCTGGTACCACAAATGCCCTGGTTAGCGCTCGTGAAGGGCACTCTCATTTCATGCGACACAATCACAAGAGGGGCAAGCTGCCTTGTGGGGTCCCCAAGGGGCATCCTTGTGCCCACCCTGTGAGCAACACCAGGGAGTCGCCACACGGGCTCTGGTCACGTTGAGGGCCAAGGACAGAGGCCCCCGGCGGCTGCCTAGGCAGCTGGGAGGTTTTTCCCAGAACTTTATTTCACCCGGGCTTCAAGACTGCTTTTGCCAAAGGATGGTCCCGAAAATGCAGGGGCAGCCAATTCTCAATTGCCCGGGATAGGGGAGGTCAGGGGTGGCATCCATTCGCGAGGCCAGCAGGTAACGCCAATCTGCAACCTCACCACCTCCCAGACCCCCCCAGACCTCCCCTACCCCCAACCTCTTCTGTCAAGGCCCCCAACCCCACCCTGGTGCTCCCAATTGAGTTGCTGTCCCCCTCCACTTATGCTCCCAACCTCCCCACCTTGCATTTGTTTATTTGTTAGTTCGCTTTTTGCTGCCTCCTGTGGTTTTGGGGGTGATTATCTTAGAGCCTTAGCTCTGCACACCCCTGCATCCTTTACCCTCTGTGAGGCCCAGGGACCTACACAGGTTGCCCAACCCCATGGCCCCCACCCTCTCAGCTCTGTGTGTGTGCTGGTGTTGTGACTCTTTATTCAACAAGCAGCCCCCCACCCCATCCCACCCCAGTGCCTTCCCTGGAGGCTGGGTGCTGGTGGTAGAGGTGAGCAAAATTAAGTCCCTACCTTTGAGGAGCTCTCGGCACCAGACAATTAAGAGTTTGGGGCGCCAGGTGTGCAGACTTTGGGGGAGAAGGAGGGCAGGGATGTTGGGAGGTGGGTGCTGGGTGAAGGCAGCGACACAGGCTCACCTATGTCGCAGAGTTCCCCGTCCCAGCCATCTTTGCAAACGCACTTTCCAGGTTCGTCAGAGCAGATCCCATTGACACAACCAGGAAGGGGCACGCAGTCATTACACAGGGGACCACTCCAGCCAGACTGGCACCTGCGTGGGGAGGAAAGATGGGGATGTATGACTGGGGCGGGGTGGAGGGGGGCACAGAGGTGGACAGGGAGCCCAGGACAGCTTCCTAGGGAGCCAAGAGCCCTGGGGGTCTTTGCACAGTGCCAGCCAGGGGGTACTGGGAAGCAACTGTCAGTCACCTGAATGGAAAAGCTCAAAAAGACGTCACATGGAGGAGCAGACAAGCAGGGGTCCCTGAGAGCCCCTGAAGCTGCTGCGTGTTGCCACAGTGGCCCGCAGTGGTCTCACCCTGCAGGGGCTGCTCCAGCCTCCCCAATTCTGGAAAAACAGGTCCTAGCTGTGGCAGATCCTCAGCCCCTGCCCTTTTCTCTCCACTGGGTTCCCCTAACACTCTCTGCCTGGGCAGAGACCACCGCAGTCCAGGGACCCCCCCCTCCTTTTTTTTTTTTTTTTTGCCTGACTCTGTGACTCCCCAGGATTCTGCCCTGGTCCCCCACAAACTGCCTCTTGGGAGCCACTCCGTTACCTGCAAACATTGTCATCTGCGCAGAATCCATTTAGGGGGTGGCAAGGCGGGTGGCATTCAGCTCCTGAGGCATAAGAAAGACGACACAATTCACCCCGTGACACCCCTGAGATCCAAGGCAAAGCTGCTTTTTTCCCCAACAGCCTACTGCTGCCCTTGAGGATGCCAAGGAGCCCCCAGGGTCTCCCAGCCCCACACACAGTGAGCACACAGTAGGCTCACAGAGAGTGCTTCATATCTGTGGCTGGACAGTGTCTCAGCCCACTCGGGAAAATATCTTTACCACGTTGCTGGGTTGGGGTGACCACATCGCATCCCCTGGTTCTTACCAGCAGCTCAGACACCATTTTCCCCCCAAGAAACAAACACGCACGCACACACGCAAGACCAAACCAAACCTCAAATCCTCCTCAAAGTGGGGTTGGGGAGCCAGTAGACAGAGAGATTTGACCCCCGGGCTTTTGGTCAAATCTTCACTTTTTGCAAAGTGAGCTCAAAGGGGAAGGGCACATTTGGAGGTATTGAACTCTGGGAAGCCCAGACAGGTTCACCTGGCAGGCTCACAGGTATGGCGTCTGGATTTTTTTTAAGGCTGTCCCAGTTAAGCCAGGCATACGGGTCAAATTTCCCCAAAGGCCCCTACCTCAGGCTCTTCGCATTAAGGCTGGCAAGGATTTGGCACAGCGGGCAAAGGTTGTGACGCTGTTTAATAGGCACCTACTGTGTGCATTTAGTCAACTCACCCTCCAGCTTTCCAGACGCCCCCCCCCCACAATAACCACTGGTGCAGTAAGGGGGGGCACTGCGGGGAGGGGGCACCCCTCCCGCTGTCAGAGACAGATGGCCGCTGCAGACAGAAGTGTCGCAGCCCCTCACCTAGAGAAACGCCACGGGGAGGGGCTCGGGCTGGGCTCTTGGTTGGGGATTTGGGGCTACCACAGCCAAGTCACCCCCCACTTCTCCCCAGAGACCTGTTTCCGGAACGGGGCACACAGGGACACCCCAAAGTTGCACCCAGAGCATTTTTACAGAGGCTCCTCCAGCATCACCTCGTTTCTCCATGCCTCCTCTCCCAGCGCACCGGCACCCTCCGAGCACACTTCTGCGGGGCGGGAAGGGGCTGGGGGGGGGGTCCCACACCTCCTCCCTGCTCCCCCGTCCCCGGGACCCCAGAGCCGGGCTGGGCATGCGAGGGCGGCGAGAGGGCGAGGCAGGCACAGCGCAGGGCTTAGGGTTAGGCGGGACCGGCGGGAGTTGGGGCGCGCCGGACGGGGCGCGCGGGGCACCGGCAGCCGCGGGGGGCGTCGCAGGCTTCGCCGGCGGGGTCGGGGGGCGCTCACCATGGGCGCTGGGGCCGAAGGCCAGCAGGAGCAAGAGGACGTGCAGGAGGGCTCCGGTCGCGGTCATCGCGGGGCGGCCGGGGTCGCGGTCCCGGGAGCGGGGCGGGCGCGGGTCCGGCTCCGGGCGCCGCGCTGGGCTTCTGGTTGCGGACGCGGAAGGGGGCGCGGGCGCGCAGCGAGGGGAAAGCCAGGGCTGCACCGGGCTGCGCGCTGCGCTCTCCGCCGCCGCCGCCGAGATGCCGCCGCCGCCGCGCGCGCCGCCCTTTTCTTACCGCCTCCCCCCCCCCGGCCCCCGCCCCCCGCCCCCGCCACCGCGCGCACGGGGCCGGCGCCGGCCAGTCCCGGTGACCCCCCGCCTCTCGCGGGGCCGCCCCCCACCCACTGCGGCGGCCCGGGCAGGCGCCCACACGCGTGGGGGCACACACCACGGGCCCAGGTACCCTGCGCACGTTGAGCACACGCTGCTCACACGGGACGGCACACGGGCCCGCCGAGGACAAGTCGCCGGGACCGAAGAGGGGCCGGGCCGCAGACCCCCGAGAAGGGCTCAGGGGCTCCCTTAGAATACAAAAGCGAGGGCAGGGACGCCAAAACACTATTGCAAAGTGCCCGGGCCCGCATGTCGTGGGACGTATAGCCAGAAAAATCACGAATGCACACTCCGAAGAGGTAGAATTTGCACGGAATCACACACACCCCGGGAAATACACTTCAGAAAAGCCTTAGGGGCCCAAGCCCCCGAGCCATAAAGACACAGGAGAATACATACGCACTTGTAGCAACACACACACCACCACGCAAACACACACTGCAACACAAACGCACGTCACAGAAACAGCCGGGAGAGCCCCAGGCTCACTCACGGATAGCGGGGATGTGAAGTGACCGACACTAATGAAACCCGAGCACGGCCCAGTGTGAGCCTGCCCGTCCACCAAGACACACTTCAGAGCCACGCACACACCTAAACATGCAAATACACAGGTGCACACACAGACCCCCAGGTCTGTGTCTCGTCATGCATCCACACACCTACGCATGCACGATCAGGGGCCTTAGTCATGCCGAAACACACGGCCTCTCCTGCACACACACACAGCCACACGCCGGATGGGCCCAAGCACTCACATCTGATTGTGCAGTCACAGAGCCTGGGCTCTCGGTTACACACTCACAAACATGCGTAGACAAACGACTGCTCAGAGCACAGATTACCCCCAATACACGCACACACACACGATTGCATTCATCTTCATCCACACTGACTCCTGCGTTCTCTGAGCAGCTGCCCCACAGCTCCCCCAGTTCTGGAGAAGGGGACCACGATGTCGTGTCCTGTGGATGGGTCATTTGTGCATACTTAATCAACATAGCCTAATTTACACACAGATCCTGGGTCCAGAGAGTGAGTGCCCACCCAGTTCATGGCCTCCCCCTCCCCACGGTGGTGGTGGGGGGCCTCTGCTCCTCTGCCCCTGTGGGTGGGGGGATCTTTGATCTCTGGGCCATCTAACCTGGCCCTTGTGGGCTTTGAGGATACACTGACAGTCCTGGGCAGAAGGGGTGTGGAGAGGCGGCCAGTGGGGGCTCCCGGGATGGCAGCTGGGGCGAGACTCAGAGCTGCCCCAGAGGCTGCAGGGAAGCCACTGCCCCGAGTGGTATCTGCCTCTTCCTTGGTGTTCTCTGCAGAGAAACCAGACAGGTGGGGGCCATCGAGAAAGCTTCAGAGAATGGCCAGAGGTTACCCCGCTCCCTTCCTCAAGTGAAGAAACTGAGTTTAGAGGCAGACAATCTTTGCCCACAGCCCCTGGGCTAGAACGAGAGTGGTGGACAGGCCCGAGCCTGGAGGTCCAGCTGTCCATGTGACAGTCACCAAGTCCTCCCTGACCACCGTCTTCTCTTCCCTGACCTCAGCCTCCAAAATTATCATGCCCAGTGGACAGCCCTGACAGCCCTGGGTTCTCAGCCGGCAGCCGGGGATGAGCAGGGGAGCTGGGGACTGAGCCGTTCCTGGGTGGGTGGGGGCGGGCCCTACCCGGTTCTGCCAACACCATGGAGAGAGCCGCCACTGCATGGGGAGCAAAGGAGGGGGAACATTGAGTGTGTCCCACCCAGACCCCTTGCATCTGCTGCCCTCCCTGACCACCCGCCACCCTACCACCAGTTTTGGAAACAGTGGGAGGTGGGGAGGGGGCATTCTCACCCAAGGGAGTCAGTGTCCAAATGTCACAGGCTTAAGCCCAGCTCCATCCTGCCTGCAGAGGGCCCTGGGCCAGTCCCACCCGTCTCCAGCCCGGCTAGCCCAGCTCCCATGTCCTTAAGCTGGGATGCTGCACCTGCCCCAGAGAACTCCAGCTTCCTCAAGAAAACCAGTGTGTCCCAGACCTGGCCATGGCCCCTCCCTGCCCCTCCTCCAGCCCCTGCCCCAGCCAGGGCGATCCCTGGGGGCTGCCAACTTCAAGAAGCCCCTGAGGGGGGCGGGGGGCTTTCCTGTCTGACGGGACCTGCCACCAGCGAGGGTTCCATTAGTCTGCTCTGGTCTCAAGGAGGCATTTGTACATTCCGGAGGCAGATTTCTTTTCAGCCGGCAGACCGGAGAAAGGGGAGTTTAGGACCCGTGAGGGCTGGCGGGGGCGGGGGGTGCTGACTGTCACAGGCTTCAGAGCTGCACAGAAAGCACGAAGATGCCACCCTGACCCCTCGGGGAGAAGCCGGCCCCCTGCTGCTGGCGAGCAGACCCTGCGGGGGTGGGAGTGCAGGGCGCCCCCTCCTCCGTCCGTCCGTGCCACCCTCCATCCTCGGAGCGCCCGGTGCTGTGGCCGGCACCCCGGGGGGACCACAGAGAGCAGGCAGTCGCCCCCGTCCTCAGCCCCCCAGTCAGCACAGCATGCGTGGCTCGGCGGCTGGGTCGGACGGAATGCGGGGTCTTGGCCTTGAAGCCGGGCTCCTTCCGTCTTGACGAGCCAGAGCAGCTCGGCCTGGAGCGGGAAAGCGGGGGCAGCCCCGGGGCTGGCAATGGGAGAAAGTTTTCCAGGGAACCAAAGAAAGGGTGCCCTCTCCCCACCCTCCCTCCCCCTCCCCTCCCTCCTCCTCCCCTCCCTTCCTCTCCCCCATCCCTCTCCCCACTCCTCCTCCCCCTCCCTTCCTCTCCTCTCCATCCCATTCCCCTCTCCCTCTATCCCTCGCCCTTCCCCCTCCGTCCCTCTTCCCCCTCCTCCCCCTCCCCCTCCCTCTCTCAACACTGCCCCAGACCCCTTCACCCTTGATTAAAGACACAGAATCCCTGATCAGGGGCTCAGAGACCAGCCAGTGCTGGGTGCACAGGGGTGGGGGCAGGGCAGATGCTCCAGGGGCTTCCTCCCATCTTGACATTCTGCTCTGCCCCCACCTCCAGCCCCCAGCCCTATTGAGAATCTCTCCACCCTGAAGCTCTGTTTCTGCCCAGGCTGGATACTGCGTGTGTGTGTGTGTGTGTGTGTGTGTGTGTGTGTGTGTGTGTGTGTTCCAGTCCTAGTGGGACATGTACCATTGTGCAGATGGGAGAACTGAGGCCCAGCGAGGACTCATGTTTAGGCCAGGCCCCGCTGCCCCGGCGCCTCCGCCCCTCGCCCCTCCTGGCCCCTGCCCTTCCGTCCTCCCTCCTGGAGTCGGGCCGTTCCCCAACACACGGTGGCTGGTTTAACAAGGGGAGGGCTGGTGCCCGGTGTCTCGGGGCAGCCAGGGAGCATGTCCCCCCTCCCCCATGACCCGATCCCCGGGTTAGGGGGTCGATAGGCCAGTGGCGGGGTGGGGAGGCTACTTTTCCGCCTCTCCCCAAATCCTACTTCCAGTTGAGAGCCTGGTTTATCCCCATGGGGCTGGGGCTTGGCAGAGGCCACCTCACTGCGTCCCAGGCTGTCTGGGGATCGCAAGTCTCCTTCGGGAGAGGAGGGCACTGAGGCCAGAGACCCCAGACGCTGCCGTGGAGCCAGGATTCGAACCCAGGACTGCTCCGAATCCAAGTGCCAAGCGAGCTGGGCAGGGAGGCAGGTGGGAGGCCCCCGGGGCCATGGGCTGGGGAGAAGCTCAGCAGACACCAAAGAGGCACACAGCTGCCACGACTCAGGTTATTTTTCCAAGCCCAGAGTTCATCTTTGGCGAGAGACATTCTCCTTTTTTCTGCCTAAGAGAGGGAAGCCGGGGGTGGAGGAGAGAGGAAAATGCAAGGCTCACTGGGTACATTCAGGTTCCAGAACATGGTGGTTTCAAGTTCAATCAGAGAGAAGCCTCTTCAGCCTGAAGTGGCTTTGCGATCAGCTGAACCCCGGAGAACGTGGCCACGGAGGGGCGCAAACCACGGCCACGTGCGTGGGGCCTGGGGAGGTGCGTGACAGCCCAGGCCCACTCCAGGTCTCTCCAGGGCTGCTGGGACGACAGGGGGCGCGGAGCCCCGCGCGTGTACCCGAGGACCCCTCACAGACCTGCACGTGCCACCGGGTAGGGGAGTGGGGAGGGAGAGAAAGAGCACAGCTCCCCCAGGCCCCGCCGCTGGCTCTCGGGAGTGGAAACTACCAGAAAAACAAGGGGAGGGGAAGGTGCGTCAGTCTGGGTCCATATTTTGTTTTGGCTCCTGCGGGGGTCGTACTTCTCCCCCAAACAGAACCGATTTCTCGTCATCAATAGGATTCAAAAATAGATTTTCTCGCTTCCGTCCTCGCTGTTGGATGTGACATGGATATCAGGCTCGCGGGTCTAATCGTCCACATAAGCAACCAAATTACCCTCTTTAAGGGTGCCACTGAGTCATACAGCGCGTGGGGAGCTCTGGGGATCTCAGGAGGGCGTCAAACGGGAGGGTAAATTCATCCCCACCTGGGGGGAGGAAATCAGGACCAGAGCAAGTGACAGTCTCTTTCTTAATCGCTCGGCCTGTCAACACAGGCTTTGCAAAAAGTACAGCAATTTTCAATCATCAGAAATTCCCAGAGGTTGATTTTCCATCCCACAGAGGCTCACCTCTAGAAATGTGGTCTTGGGCTAAGCTCCTCCTGTGTGCCTGGGGTGCACCAGGGGCTGGTGTGCAGTGGCCATCAGAGTGGTCACTCGCCTCGAAATGGGGAGACCTAATACACAGATGACACTGAGATTCGGGGGTGGGGGTGAGTGCCGGGAGAGAGGGGGGCAGAGGGTACGAGTGGGGCTTGAGGGAGAAGTGGAGGGTTGAGCTCCCCTGGGAGGACCCGGCCAGGACGCCCAGGAGGTCTCCAGAGTGACGCGAGGTCATGCGTGCATATCTTTGGGTGTGCAGCGCTCACACATGAGGTGCTGCAAAAGGTGGTTGTTCAGATGCCCGGGACAGAGTTTGTGTGGCAAAGAATGAGGCTGGAGAACTTGACAAAACTTTCAACATTTTAGACCTAAATCCCTCTTGAAAAACTGAACTCTTCCACAGCCTTCCCTGGGCTTTGTAAACAGTCAGTGCTCTGGACACGAATCCCCTTTCCTCGTGCCAGAGTCAAACCAGGAGAACATCAGCTCCAAACTCGATGCCGAGTCTTGGGAAACTGGACAGAGCCGCCTGCACCCCAGCCCTTGGGGAGCCCCCCACCGCCTTCCGAGCTGTCGGACTCTCCTAAAGCACAAGCAGGAGGCCCCTCCATCAAGAAGAAACAAGAGACCCCCTTTAGCCACAGCTGGAATTATCTTCTGCAGTGCTGGCTCCCCGGAAGGCAGGCTGCCCCCCACCCCGGCCCCAGCTTCAGAGTTTTGTTTTGGGTGACGGTGGCAAATCCCGCCGCGTCTGCATCTCGGCATCTGTGTCTATAAAAAGGAGGATGTGAATGTGGTTTGGCCGCACCTGTCGGCGGGAGGCTCTGTCGAGTTTAGGGAAGTGAAAACGTACAGCTCTCGAGGAATTTAAGATGTTCCTGTACTATATTTAGTTTCATATTTGTAAGGAAGCATTAGCATTTTCATCCCAATTATATTTTTTAGAGTATTTCTGGTGTGCTACTATGCTCCGGGCGTCGGGACTCTCCGGCGAAGGCAGACCCCCCCACCCCACCCAAGGTGGGTCCTGAGGCAGGTAGGAGGTGAGAGCTCCTCTCTCTGCCTCTTCTCGGGTGCCTGTCCGTCCTCCCAGCTCTGCCCGCCTCATTGCCCTGCCCCCTGGGTCCCGCCCGGGCCTGGGACGAGGGAGCCTGTGGCTCGCTCCCAGCCGGGCGTGACCGTGCTCTCGGAACACATCTTTCTGCCTGGTGTTAATGGCTTTTGCACGCGTGTCTGACCCCGACCGGGCCAGGCGCATCCTGCTCGGCCCTGTGCCCTGCAGCCGGCGGCCAGTGGCGCTGCCCATGAGATGTTTGTGGATTTAGTGAATTGATGAATAAATGAATGAGGCACCAAGTGTTCTCGGAGGGTTACCATGGGCCCCTCGGAAAGATCTGGTGTCCTAGCAACTGGCCACGGCTGCGTGGCCCTCTCCGGCCAGCTGCCCTTTCCCCACCTCTGTTCTCTGGCTCCAGGACTTGCACCCCGTCCCCACGTTTGGGGCTTCCGGGTGGGAAGACCCCAAGGTTGCGGCATCTGCTCCAGTTTGTTCTCCTCCCACCTGGGTTCCCCCAGTTCTGTGGCTAGGAATGTGGGGAGCAGCTGCTTTGGGGCCTCAGCACCCCCCACACACACACTTCCCCACCTCCCCCGGCGCCTGGCTCCTCCTTCCTCTGCACGAGCTTGTTCCTATGGCGACGCTCAGTGCCTCCAGAGGCCCTACCTCACTGTCTGCAGCCAAGCTCCAGCTGGGGCCGGGGCAGGGGACACCTGGCCTGAGCTGACCCCAACTCCCCCACCCCAACACGCATGGGGTTGCTCGGTACCCAAACTCAAGTCTGACCATTTGTAATGAGCCCTCATTTGATGCCTGTGCAATGCCTCATTCCTCCCCACCTCCACCTGTGGGGTATCCCTGTCATCTGCAGAGCTTGATGCTAAGGCCCAGAGAGGCTGAGTGAATCTCTGTAGGTCACACAGCAAGGAAGTGGCAAAGCAGGAAAAAAGTGTTGGGGCCTGGAGCCTCCACCAGGATGACTTTAAAAGTTCACTGTAACAAGTTCCTAATGGAACCCCCAGATTCCCTTGTTCAAGTGGGTCCCTCTGAGCTCTGACCCCAAAGCCCCCTGACTCAAAACAGAGAAGAAATCATGTCCCAAGGATAGGATTCTAGGTTGGGATTGGGAAGGTGTCCCTGGCCTCCCCACCGTGAGCCCGTCTCCCTGATGCCTTCTCTTCACCGCTACGGAGCCTGGGAATTTGGGAAAAGAGGTGCGCTTCCAGGCCTGGAGATACTCTCTCCCCCACCTTCTTTTCCTTCTTCCTCCTTCCTTCCTCCACTAGCCTCTGGCCTGGCCACCCTTCTGCAAGCCTGCCTTTATTTCTCCAAAACTGGTGCCCAGGGGTGAGCCCAGCTGCCTTCTGGGCACCTCCCCTGGAGTCCTCTCTGAGACTGTCATCTCTTTCCCCTCACACAAAACTTGTCTCTGCACAGCACGCAGCTGTGGGCACCAGGTCCTGGAGGTCCCAGCTCCCAGATCACTCTTGGATCTGCTCCCTCATCTCCACTGGGTCCTGCCGTCGCGGTCCAAGCCCTGGGCTCTCTCACAGATGACCACAGCGGCTGCCCAGCTGCCCACGGTCTGCAGAACAGGACTCAGAGAGGGTTTCCAAATCCAAGTCAGTCCAGAGCACGTTCTGCTAAAACCCTTCGTGGAAATCAGGGAGGAGCGGGGAGCGGGGAGGGAAGGAAGGGAGGAAGGAAGGGGCCCTGGTCTTACCAGGTCAGTGTCGGCACTCCCAGGCCTCCAAGCCCAGGATTAGCTCACGGCAGATTCTCATTAAGTATTTGTGGAATTGAATTGTACCATCTTATCAAGGCATCGATAAGGTGATAAGGCAGGTTTGGCAGGGACAGGGGTGCCTCAGACAGATACAGGGTCTCTTAAAGCCTGGGGGGCCGTTCCTACCTGCAAAGATTTGCCTTCGGCTTTTAGACTGTTTCTTTTCTGTCTTTTTCCTACCACTCTCCAATGGGCCAATTATTTCAGATTGTATTTGACTTAACTCAGCTTCCTTCCGTAAGCAGCCGGGCAGCAGCCTGGCCGTCCCAGCCAGTGCCGGAGCCCCTATTGATCCAGACGTGTCATAGAGGGGACCCCGCTGACACATTCTCACCGTGGTTTGATTTCTTTCCCCCCTGCTAACTACAGAAGATGGAGGAAAAATCATGCATTTGTTGTTTTCGCAGTATTTTCTGAGCCCTCCGCACGAGGCAAGGCGGCAGGAGGGAAAGGGGCTGAGCCGGAGGCCCTCCGGGCTGCCGTTTGTTCCCCTGGAAAATGGGGGTGGCGACCCCCACGTGGAAGAGTCATGCTCTGGAGGGAAAGCACCTGCCCAGCGGGGCCCTCGGGACCTGCCCAGGGCTGGGGCCGCCTCCTCGCCCCTCTCGAATGAGGGTGCAGTGATGCTGGCTGGACGGAAAGGCCATGCAGACCACAGAGGGGCACAAGTCTGCCAGCAGCCGGCCCCCCAAGCCAGCGCCTACAGCCCAGGCTGTCTCCGTGGGCCGGGGCCCCACTCCGGGAGCTGTGTCCCCAGCCACCTCCTGCCCCCCTGACAGCTTGAGTTAGCAAGGAGACGGTGAGCAGCCAGGCTGGGAGGCCCGTGTGATTCAGGCAGGGCCCCGGCAGGGAACAGATGGTACGCACAGGATGGTTAATTCCAGGAGCATTTAATAAAGGGGTTCTTTACAGAGATGTGGGTGAGATGTGAGGAAAGGGGGGGTTGTGGTGGGCCCAGTTACCACCTAGGTGTGAGGGACACAGGTTCACAGTGACCCAGGGCTGGAGGGGGGTCAGGGGGGCACCTGGCCTGGCGCTCCTGCCTCCCTCCAGCCTGCTGGGGCGCCTGTGGTCACCCCCAGCTGGAAGCAGGAGGGGTGCCTGGTGCGCAGAGCAGACGGAGGGTGGAGGGTGGCCCTGGAAGGAGAGAAAGGAAAGAGCTTGTCACAACGCAGAGCATTGTCACGTCTACTCCCTCCTCAGTTGGGGACGCTTCTTAGTGACAGAGCTGGGTTTGAGCCCAGGTCTCAGGCCCCTGGCCCTCGCTGCTTTCAGGGGGTACCATAGGAGCAGACCCAGGGGAACAGGGCCTCGAGCCTCTGCCTTCATGCCGGCTGGGCCCAGCGGTCTTCACACCTCGGTAGGCAGCCGAGAGAGCTGTGCTGATGAGCTCACTAGCCAGGAGGCTGCCAATCCTGTAAGGGAGGACACCCCACTGGGGCGTGAATGCGGGGGAGCCCTCCTCATGCCACACCAGCTGAACACAACGCTGGGTGGGCTGGCTGAAGTCTACAAGGCTAAAAATCTGCAGAAGAGCTGCTGGGGGGCTGGGGCAGGGGTAGGGGGGAGTCAGGATCTGGGCTAAGCCTTTCCCCTCTGCAGACCTCAGTTTCCCCACCCACACCGTGGGGGCCTTCCGTGATCTTCCCGGGTTCTGGGTTCTCACCGGTGGCCTGTGCCCATAGAGGTGGGTCTGGGGCTTGGCGGGTCTTAGACAAAAGCCTCCTGTCCATCAGTGCCACTACCAGCCCCTTCCCGAAGCCCTGACTCCGGGCGGAGGATGCTGGGGGCGGCCTTGGGGCAGATGAGCGCGGACACCCTGCAAATTCACTGCGTGCCCTTCGCAGTGCCAGTTGCCCTGAGGCACCATCCCAGCAACCCTCGGAGGGCTATCATTCCCATGGTACAGATGAAGAAACTGAGGCACGGAAGATGGGGCAGGCAGGTGCCCCCGCCCTGTGTCCGTGTCCCCATCCTGGAATCTGTGACCATGTTGCTTACATGGCAAAAGGGACCTCGCGGGTGGGACTGAGGCCACAGACTCAGTACAGGGAGATGATTCTCGATCATCGCCCCGAGGCTGTAAAAGCCAGGAACGTTCTCCATCGGGGGTCAGAGAGACGCAGCTGAGGGGACAGTCAGAGAAAGCAGAGGGTGAGAGGGGCCCAAGCCGCTGTTTCTAGAGGGAGCTCCATGGAAAGCACCAGAAGGAAGCGGACGCCAAAGACCCCAGACCGAGTCCTGCACGGGAGACTAACCCCGTGGAGGTGAGGAGCTTCCCTGGGACGAGGCGCTGGTCAGTGGCAGAGCCAGGCCTCGGAGCCGGGAGGTGGAATTCGAGAGCACTTGGGGCGTTTGTGTGGGGAGTGGGGTGGGCACCCAGGGCCTAGGGAAGGGACAGAAAGAGGAGTTCACAAAAGCAACAGAAGGAGCTGCCAAAAAAAAACCCACAACTCGGGGCGGGGGGCAGCCAGAGGCCAAGGCCAGGTGCCCGAGGGTCTTCTCAGCCCCCCTCACCCCGCTGGCTCCTTCCTGGATCCCCAACTCTTTCTGAGAACAGACACGGACCCCAGATGCCAAAACAAAGAGAGAGACAAAGGGGTAGCCTCGGAGACAAAGACTGAGAAGTAGCCATCAGGTCCTGCTCCACGGGTGCCCCTGGGTGTCCGATGGGGGCCGGGGCCGGAGGTGGGCTGCGAGGGGCTGGGGGTGGGGGGGCGGAGGCGATCAAACGGGAGGCGAGTTAGAGTTAGCTAGGAAGACGCCTCCGCTTGCTGGAGGCTGTGTGTGTGCGTGCGTGTATGCATGCGTGCGTGCATGTCCGTCTGTCTGCCTGTCCGTCTTCATTTAAAGATGGGAGAGGCCCGAGGGCGTCCGCAGATGGGGAGGCTGCAGATGCTGAGCGAGGGCGTAATTGGTTAATTGAACGGGGAGCGGCGGCCCCTGGCCTCCCGCTTCCGCTGATCCCGGCCTGGGGGGAGAGGAGGATGCCAACTGGCCGGGGTCTGGGGCGTGGGTGATTCTCTGTGGCTTCCCCTCCCGGGCCCCTACCCGCCCCCCTCCCCGGGGCAGAGAGAAAGGCGCTGCACGGCTTGTGGGAGGCACTCAGCAAACTGTCCTTGCGGAAGCTCACGCGTTAATTGCACTTGAGACTTTCAAAGTGGTTTCACGCTGACTTTATTTGCTCCAGCATTTGTCACGCTCCCCCTTGGACGCCAGTGAGCCGCCTCCTCCCGGTGATATGGGGGTGGGCCCTGGCAGGCTCCACGTGTTAAGTGTTTGTTGAATGAATACGTGAACAAGCAGATGGGCATAGGGAAACCTCTCCCCCCAGTTTACAGATGGGCAAACCCAGGCCCCTGGTGCGGTGCTGTGTCCCACGGGCTAAACTGGGGTGGTGGGTGGAGGCACCACTTCCTGTCTTTGAGGACGGACGACTCAGTTTCTAGAAACTACCCATGGGGCTTCTCGTGCAGCCCTCCCCTTCACTCCTTCCCAGGAAGGCAGTTGAGCTCTGTGGCCTCCCCTGTCCTGTTAACTCTGGAACCTTCTTGGAGACCCAGGTGAGCCAAGTTAGAAGGGCAGAGTCCTGGGAAAGCACTGAGGCTTCCTGCACAAGGCACGTGCTCCGACACCTTCACTGGCTCCCTCCTGCCTGGGGCACCAGAGCCGAAGCTTCACCTGGTCTCCGAGGCCCAAGCGACCTTTTGGTGATCAGGACACCACCCAGGATGCATCTCGGCTTTCCCACCCCAGGCCTTTGCGTGTCCTGCAGCTTCACTTGAAACGTCCTCCCCCATCTGCGACCCATAGCAAGCCAGGGCGACTCCTCCTGGGGGGTCCCCTGGACCCCTGCAGCCAGGGGGCTGCCCCATCCGGCAGCTTGCCCTGACCCTCAGGGCACTCCCCGGGACTGGAGGCTGGCTGATTGCTGGTGCAGCCCCCACCCCGTCCCATCGTCTAGAAGCCCCCGGAGGGGTGTGTGGGGGGGGACTCTGCCCCTCTCAGCACCCAGCGCGGCCTGGTGTTGGCCGGTGCTGGGCTCGGGTGTAGCCGGGCAGGCTGGCACAGCTGCGAGTGTCCGCCCGGCTCCCTGCGCGCGGTGGTGGGGGCTCTGCCAGCTGGGCGAGGGACGGGACGTGGGCAGGGAATCCCCGGGAGGAGCCGCGGCTTCCTCCCTGCGGTTGCTCGCCGGCCGCGCGGTTGGGGAGCCGGGCTCGGCGCTCCCCCCTGCCGCCTGTATTTTTAACTTGGCCCAGCTTTTAATAAACCCTCCGTGTGTGGGGAGCAGTAAACAATGATTTGAGGACTTGCCTAATTAAAACAGGACTCTGAGGTTGCAGGGAAAAACCCTCAGCAGCTGGTTCCCTCCCAGCCAGGCCCCTTCCCTCGCGGGGCCGTCCACAGGCTCACAGGGCAAAGGCCACTCCCGGGAAACCGAGGCAAGGGGCCCACGACGGCCACCCCGGCCCCATGTCAGACCTGCCACCTCCTATGGGCAGGGCCCGTGGGGCAGGCGGGGTGCCTGTTCCCGTGACCCCCAGGGACAGACGTCTGAGGCCCTTCTTTGGCGCTGCGACCCCATCTCGCCCCATGTCCCTTTGCTCTGTCTTCTGCCTTGTGGCCCCACGAGGCCCCCAGATTCGCTCTCTCCCTCTTCCCTGGCTCCTTTGCCCATGGCCCTCCCTCCCTCCTCGTCGGTGTTGGGGGAGCAGGTGCTCTCTCTCTCTGCCCCTCTCGCTGCCTCTCCGTGTCCTCTGCCTTCTCTCCCCGCAGAAGGGCTCTCCCTGCTCCCTGCTGAACACGGCCCATTTCGGTGGCCCCCAGCAGGTCATGGGGAGCGGGGCGTGTGGAAAGCAGATTGTCTCCCCAGCTTCCCTCTCCAGGTCTTGCTTCTCCCACCTTCGCCCAGCCCCCCCGGCTCCCTGTAGCCTCTTCGGGCCTCCAAAAAAGGGCCCCGTCCTCCCCGCCCGCCACCTGCCCCCGTATGCACGCTGGGGGTGGGAGGCATGTGGTTCCTCCCTCACCCAAGACGGGGAGTCTGTGGGGAGCAACCCCTCAGCAAGCTACAGACTGTCCCACAGAGGCAAACAGTAGGCACTCAATAAAAGTCAGAAAACCACCCACCCTCCAACACACACACAAAGAGTGGGGGTGGCCGGGCCTCCTGGGGCAGGGCTGGCTTTGCCAGGAAGCCAGAGGAGGTGGTCACCCTCCACGTGAGCCCTCAGGACCTCCAACCCTAAAAACACCCACTCCTGCCCCCACTGACGCCCCAAACCAAGCTTGGGCTCCAAAGTGGGGAGTCAGGAAAACTGGCACCCAGGCCTGCCCACCGCTGCCCACAGGTGACTTTGAACGGGCACCCGAGACTCCACCCAACCTCAGTGTCCGTGTCGGGAAGGTGGGCTCCGGACCCCTGCCCGTGTGCCCCCCTCTCAGGGGCTCTGGTGAGGCTGTGGGGGGTGGGGGCAGGGGGTGGAGGAGAGTCTGGAAGGACCCAGGGTTATCACCACCCAGCTAATTGTTGTCATTACAGTAATTAGGAATGTGCCCACTGACCTTTCAAGTAAGGGAGCCTCACTCGGGGGCGGCCCTGGGGTGCTGGGCCACCTGCTCGGGGGAGGCCGGGCGAGAATGGGCCGAGGGGCTGGCCTGTGGGCATTCCAAGAGCCCCCGATCGTCAGGGGGCTCCCCTACTCCTCCACGCTTAGTTCCGCTCGCGACAGGAAACACGGTCTTGATGTGCACACCTGCCAGCCTCCCCGCCTCGGCTTGTCAAGACAGACGCTGGCAGGGAGCATTTGCAAATACGAAGCGTGGCATTTATTCCTATGTTCCCACGCCCTGGTTTGGTACCAACATCTGCGGGGGGCTCTTCCTTGCGAGAAGGGAGGCTGCTGGGCGTTTTCCTCTGAGCGTTGCTGGGAAGGAGGCGACCCTGAGCGCTGGAGAGCCGGCCGTGTGATCGGGGCAGGCACGTTTCTCTGGTGTGTAGTGACCGACTAATTAGCAAGTCTGCAGACCGCGACTGCCCGGCGAAGACCCTGCGGGCCCGGCATAGCTGCGTCCTTCACCTCACCCTGCAGCCAAGGGGCAGGGGCCTCCGGGAGCGGACAGTCCCGAGCTGGACACACCACACTCGGGCCGGCTCCAGCCTCAGTTTCCCTCTGTGTGCAGTGGGGGTGGTTATGACCAAACCTAAAGGCCATTTTGATCCTGTCGTCCACTCCCCTCCTGCTACTCCGTTCTAAAATAGTCAGCAGCTCTCTCCCTGCCCTTCCCACACCGCCTTCCTCCCCCAAATGCTGCGGGGCCGAGCCCACGAGTCCCCCGAAGGGTCTTTCCTGAGCCCCGTGGCTTGTCAAGCATGAGCCCTTGCTCAGGGTGCCAGCCTGGCCAGGAGGCTCACAGACAGCGCCAGGCCCACCCTTTCAGCACGGTCCTCTGAGGAAGGGGAGGACCCTCGCCTGTTCACGCAGCAAAGCGGCAACTTGGCACCCAGAAAGACAATTGCCAGAGCTCTGAGATGTCTCCTGGGCCATGGAGTGGCTGAATCTGGGCCCCAGCACCCAGGGAGCAAGATTTCAGCTCAGTGCCAGGGGGTGAGTTTCCCGACACTGGAGGCATGCACAGAACAGGAAGCTGGGGTTTGGGGAAGGCAGGGTAGTGTTCAGGAAAAGGGAGCGAGCAGACAGACGGGCTGCCCCTCACAGAGTCTGAGTCCGGCCCGTGAGATGAGGGGGATGTTAGGCCCAGCTGCCCGGGCCCGGGGCGTCCAGGGAGGGTGGGCTGCTGGTGAGCAGCAGGGCCAGGGGCAGAGGTCTTGTCTGTGTCCGGCGATGGACAAGGTGCCCGGGGGTGGGGTGGGCTGGGGTCCTCTCCCCACAGCCGAGTTGCAGGAGCTGCGAGGCCCCCGGCGGGCCTTGAAGCCTCTGGAAGACTTTCCAGCGGAGTTGACCTTGGGGATGGGCCTCGAAGGGCATGAGGAAGTTTGCCAGATGAGGGGAGGGGCGGCCTTCCCGGCAGCAGACGGCCCGAGCCAGGGAGGCCCGGGGTGCTGCAGTGCCCGGCTATTTTGGGACCCAGTAGAGTGAGGGGAGCAGCTGTCACTGAGCTGAAGGTTGGAGGGGCTGCCCAGCCCGGGGTCTCGCAGGCCGGGCCGCTGGCCATGTTGGGGGATGGGGGGTGGGGGCTCAGACAGTTTCTGAGAAGGAGAAAGACAAGGTCAGAGCTTTAAAAAGCTTGTGCAGTCGCTCTGGTGGCCATGGGGGCGGAAGGGAGCGGGGACAGCGGAGAGAGCAGAGGGGCCCCACGGGGGCTGGGCGAGGGGCCAGGGACCTGGCGAAGGGGCAGAAGCATGGAATGAGGTGTTGGGGGCCACCAGCCCCCCTCCATGTGGGCACCTGCTCCCCCTTCCCCGCTCTCAGGCTTGCATTTGGCTGATGCTCAAGCGTGGGTGAGGGGCCGGGAGATTTCAGGGGGCTCCGCTCCCCCTCCCAGCACGCATGGCCGGCCCCTGCCCTGGCCCCAGCATCCTCCTGAAGGACAGGCCAACTGCCCGGTGATGGCCGCACCCCGGCTCTTGGCACACCCATTGCGCCCCCTGCCGGCGGGCATGGAGGAGGAGGGGGGGGAGGAGGGGAGGAGGGGGAGGGGAGGGGGAGGAGGAGGAGGAAGAGGCGGAGGGGAGGAGGGGAAAGAAGAGGTGGGGAGGAGGAAGAGGAAGAGTGGGGGGGGGAGGAGGAAGCGGGAAGAGGAAGAGTGGGGGGGAGGAGGAAGAAGAGGAGGAGGGAGAGGAGGAGGAGGGGGGGGAGGACACCGTGCCCCCCTCAGGGTCACCCCCGTTTCTCTCCCCGGTATGTGTATATTTCTTAAAAGAACTGTACGTGCATGCAGCCAGAGGACAACAGGGGAGCCGTTATTAAGGCGCACAGACGAGGAGGGCACATTCATTAGCGTGTCCAGCCTAGCGAAGCCTGTCGCAGGCTCTCCGGGGTGATAAACTCCCCCCAGGCCGGAGCTCTCGGCCGTGGAGCTGCCAGCCTGTCATAACTCATGTCACAGCAATCAGGCTGTTTCCCCCAAATTTCCTCAACGCAGCCCGCTCAGGACGACGGCAGCACGTCTCATAACAAATGTGGGGAACGCAGAATTTCACACCTCATTGGGGAGGCATTAGGGCGATCGCATGACTTCCTCCCTCTCACCCACTTGCCCGTTCCTGGGTCAGCCTTGGACGGAGGCCGGGCAGGAAGGACGCGGGGCGGCCCCTTGGGGCCCCAGGGACAGGGCTGCGGATGAGGGGGGAGCTGGGGGGAGACTCCAGGGCCGGGGGCCCCTCCCTGTTAACTGCCCTCCACCCAGGTCCAGAAGATGAGACAGCGGCCCTGAGTCCCTGGAGGGGGACGATGAGCTCGGGGGGCTTTGCCCACCAATCACAGGGTCTGGCCATTGTCAGGAGCAGGAAGGAGCTGGGGGCCCCTGCCAGGCCCACACGGCGCCCCCCGCCCCCACGCGGCCTTCCAGTCACTGCCCCTGACGTCCGTTCCCAGCAATCCTGGCCAGGTGGCTGGGTGTTCTCACCCCTCCGGGGAGCTGCGTGAGACAAAATCCAGACTGCAGGGAGGGCCTGGTCGATAAAACCTCCCATCAGGCCGCGGAGAGCCGGCCAAGCAGCTCCCCTGGCGTCACGGCGCCCAAGGCCTGGCCACCCGGCTGGAGGGGGCCCTGGCCGGCCTCTAGCGGCGCCAGATGTGGGGGAAGAGGGGGGAGGAAGAAAGGAACCCACCCCCAGCCCCTGCCACATGCAACCTTCCCACCCCAGCGCCTGCAGGATGTTCCCCGACTTTGCCCAGCCGCCCTGGGGACACGTGTCCAGTTCTCCAACGTTCTCTGCACAAGGGTGAGCGTGCCTCCAACACACCTCTTGGTTACACGTGCACAGATTTGGGGTCTAGAGGGGACTTTATCTGCCCCGAGGTAACCGTGAGTCAGAGGGAGACAATGGGGCCAGGAGAGGGACGTGGGGGGGCCCTTCCGGCCCCATTGCCTGAACCCTCAGTGGCCGGCTTGGGACGAGGACGTGCAGGGAGCAGCCGGGAGGGGCCTGTGGCCACAGGGACAGCCTCCCAGCCTAGGGCAGGTGGAGCCACCCAGAGGCCATGGCCGGTAACTGACACCAGCCCGCGCCCCGGCCAGGTGACCCAGGTGAGGACGCTGCCCAGGCTCCGCCCTGCCCCGTCGCCTTCCCTCAGGTTCACAGCCCCTGCCACACCCTCCTGGGGACTCCGGGTGCACCCTGGGCCCTGCAGCATTCCCTGGGATCCCTCTGGCTGCCTCTGGGGACCCTGAGCTCCCCAAGGGCAGGGACGATGGACGCCAGACACCTGCCAACTCCCCGCGGTGGATGCAGATCCCTGCGGAGGCAGCTTTTGGGGTTCTGGGAGCTCCCCACCTTCGTGGGGCACCTGTGGGTGGTGGTGGGGGGCCTGGGGGTGTCCCACTGGCGAGCTCACCTTTAAAATGGGCTTCAAAGAATGGGTTCACTTCTTAAAAATGAACATAATTGGAGTTCATTTTCTTTCGGAAAATAATACATGGTCTTTAAAGGAAGCTTGGAAAAGGCTGAAAATTAAGAAGGAACACAGCATCCGTAGTCCCTCTGCAGGGAAAGCGCTGACAGTTACATCGAGATGTGCTTCCTTCCAGTCTTTTTTCTGTTTGCTTTCTTTGGGTTTTGTTTCTCTTGCTGGTGATCATACTTTTTCAGTAATCTCACTTCTTGTTGACTCTCATGTGGAAGTATTTGCCTGTTTATATAAATTCAAAAGGGATAAATTATCAGCAGTTGCACAATAGTTCCTTGGATGGTTTGTACCACAGATGGCTGGGAAGTTTTTATGTGGGGACATTTAGGATTTAAAATTTGACTTTTGATTACTGTAAGCAGATCTGTCATGGGAATCATCACATCTAACAATTTTCTCGTATTTCGGATTGATTCCTTTCTCAAAAGTCGACGCTCTGTATGTAAGCCTATAGGGAAAAAAGAAGGTTATTGTGGGATTGTTGTTCTGAGTTGATACAAGGAATATGTATTTGTTTTAGAAAATTTAGAAAATAGAGACAAGTATAAAGGAAAGACAAAAATCACCAATAACTTCATGAATATTCATAGATTTACAATTCAAATGTAAGCATGCATGTGTGTGTACATCTTTATGGAGAGAGGGGAGCGTGTCCCGAGCTTCATCAGCCAACATCCCATGTGTGACGTGCCCCACATCTTTTCTTCTTTTTTAATTTATTAGAGATGTTTACAGAAAAATCATGTAGAAAATACCAAGTTCCCATATATTCCCCTTTTATCAACACCTTGCATTAGTGTGACACATTTGTTACAATTGATGAAAGAACATTGTTATAATTGTACTAACTATAGTCCTTCATTTTGTATAGTCCTACTGGGTTTTTTTTTAATTTTTATTCTAGTAACAGATATGCTATCTAAAATTTCCCTTTTTAACCACATTGAAATCTAGAATCCACTGCTGTTAATTTCATGCCCAATGTAGTGCCACCATCACCACCAGCCATTAGCAAAACTTCTCCATCATCTCAAACAGAAACTGTACAATTTAAGCATTAACTCCCCTTACCCAATTCCCTTCCCAGCCCCTGGTGACCTAGATTCTAGTTTATGACTCTATGAATTTGGTTGTTCTAATTATTTCACATCAGTGAGATCCTGTATTATCTGTCCTTTTGTGTCTGGCTTATTTCACACAGCACAATGTCGTCAAGGTTCATCCATGTTGTTCCATGTATCAGAACTTCATTGCTTTTAGCAGCTGGATAATTTTCCCTTGTGTGTATATACCACATTTTGTATATCTGTTTGTCAATTGATGGGACTTGGGCTGCTTCCATCTTTTGGCAATTGTGAATAATGCTGCTGTGAACATTGGTGTGCAAATATCTGTTCGAGTCCCTGCTTTCAGTTCTTTGGGGGTATATATCTAGAAGAGGAAATTCCAGACTTGACTTTCTGAGGAACCACCAAACCGTCTCGCACAGCGGCTGCACCGTTTTACAACCCCACCAGCAACGAATGAGTGTTCCCATTTCTCCACACCCTCTCCAGCATTTGTGATTTTCTATTTTTTCAAGTAGTCGTCATTCTAGTGTGTGTGAAATGATCTCTCATCGTGGTTTTGATTGGTGTTTCCCTGATGGCTATCGGTGTTGAGCGCCTTCTCATGTGTTTTGACCATTCGTATATCTTCTTTGCAGAAACATCTGTTCAGGTCTTTTGACCATTTCTAAATTGGGTTGTTTGTCTTCTTGCTATTTAGCAGTAGGAGTTCTTTATATATTCTGGATATTAAACCCTTATTGGATATGTAGTTTCCAAATATTTTCTCCCCACATCTTTCCTGGTTCCAGAAGTTTGGCTCTTTCAGAAGCCTGGGCTCCTGGGCTGCACCCCGTGTGTCCCCGGGGCCTGTCCTCCCTTGGTGTGGGTTCAGAGCCTTCTCCCCCCTCCCCAGCCTGACCCTCCCTTCCAGGGGAGCTGTGAACTCCGGCCATGCGAGCCGCCATTGCCCAGGTTGGTGGAATTGCACCTGGCCACCCCCTAGCTGCCTCCATGGGCGTGCAAAGTGGGCACCCCTCCAAGCTTCTGTCTCTCAGGCCAGAGTGGGGCACCTACCCTCACACCCTACACCCAACCCAACAGCAAGTCCCACTGGTTTTAATTTCAAACACGGCTGGCACCCAGCCCTTCCCCACTGCCGCTAGTCCCGCCCGATCTCCGCCGTCTCTGGCTTCGGTCACTCCCAGAGCACCACCTTGGGCCCTGCCAACCTCAGGCTCCTGTGGCCCCGGAAGGCCTGGTGCCCCCTGCTCCCCACTGTTACCTGACCGCCCCCTTCTCCGCCACACTCCCCTTGTCCTCACTGCTCAAACATGGCTCGGGCACACCTGGGCTCCGGGTGGGACATGTGCTCGGTGCCCTGGCTCCCTTTGCCCCTTGGAACGGCACAGGTGGGTCAATACCCACCTGATGGCATCAAAGAGGGTCCCCAGTGGGGGGGGGAGTGGCAAATGGGACAGGAGCAGCAAGACTGGCCCTCAGCTCTGCAATGGGCTTTAGAACATCCACCCTGACCCTCGTCCCCAAGCACAGCCCCCTGGTCCCCCCTCCCGGGTGGGGTTTGCTCTCTCTTCTTGGCTTGACAACACCCCAGCCTCCCTTCGGCCTTCTGGTCAACTCCACAGCAGGCCCCACCCTTGATGTCAGATCCCGTGGCTCCTCCCTCCACCAGCGAACATTTGTTGCCCACCTACCTGGTGCCAGGTGTCGTGCTCAGGGCTTTACTCTCCTTATCTCATATCATCTTACAAGCACACTAAATTATAGTAATATCCCCATTTGTCCAATGAGGAAAAGGCTCAGAGAGGTTAAGGAACTTGCTCAAGGACACACAGGCCAGTCATGGGGGTTCCTGGGCTGAGGCCCACTGCTGAGGGGGACAACCTGTCCTTCACCGACCCCTCCCTTCAAAGCCGTTCTGCCAGGGAGCAGGACCACCGACCCCCACCAAAATCCTGCCCGAGAGGTCAGCTCTCCCCGGGGCCGGTGCAGGGCCACCAGCCACCCCTTTCCAGCCCCAGCAGCCCGCTCCCACTGCCCCCCAGCTCTGCCCTGGGCCACTCTCCCCGTCCTCTCTGGTAGAAATCCGAGGGCTGGGCTGCATCGGGAGAGCTGGGCCTGAGTTCTGGGGTCCCGCACACTCGGCCTTGCCCTCTCTAAGCTCCAGGCTGTTTCCTGCCCTCCTTGCCCCATCCCTGGCCCCTGTGAGAAGTCGGGGTACTGGTGGGGGTGGTGAGAAACTGCAGACCACATCGTTTTTTTATTATTGGAGACTAGGCCCCTTCTCCCAGGGCCTCTGAAGATCCCGCTGTGATCAACACAGGCCCCAGCAGACAGACAGACAGACGGCCTTTGTCAAGCGCCACCAGGAGAGAGGGGTCTGAAAAGGCCAGCCTTGCCCCCTTCGATGGCCGCACCCAGCTGCCCTCTGTCCCGGCCCGGGGGCTTTGGAGCTGCACTGGTCTTGGGCGCACAGGGGCTCAGGCGTTCTGTGGCCGCTTGATGGAGGTTATTTTATGGTCCGTGTACGTGTCGGACAACTCCCATCCTGCAAATACCTCCAGGTTAAAAATACTGTGTTCACGCGTGGCTGTGGAGAACTGGGGGGCCCCGGGGTCACGGCGCCGGTCTCGAGGCCTGCGAGAAGGAGAACTTGGCCTCCCTGCCCCTGGACATCCTGGACGTCACGGGTGATTCAGTGCCCCTAACAGCACGGCTGCACCCCGAGGCTGGAGAGCTTCTGCGAGGGATGATGGAGTGAGCCGTTGCCGAGGTGCATCCAGCCCTTGGCTGATATCTTACAGCCCCCCCAATATCCATTCCTGGCTCGCCTGCCTCTGAGTCCCTCCGCCTTTGCATATGAACCCCAAAAACTGATCATGAAACTCTAAAGTCAAGAATTTACTTCTTTCTTCTCTGTTTCCTACAGATTCTTCCCATTTCAGAACATGGAGGTACAACTTCCTGGGGTGCTGGTTCTCCACCAGGGGTGCCCTTGCTTCCCCACCCCAGGGGGGCTTTGGGCGACACCGAGAAGCATTTTGGGTGGTCATGACCGGCGCCAGGTGGGTGGAGGCCACGGGACACCCACTGAGAGCTGGGCAGCCCCCTCACCCTGAATTATCAGTGGAAACAAGGTCGAGAAACCTTCCCCTGGGGGAGAGCCAAGGATAACATAAAAAAGAATTCTTCAGAAGTATCTAGATGACCTCTTTCTCTGGGTCCTGGTGAACAAACAAAGTATTTTGTGTGGAGGGAGATCTTATCTGTGCACCCGCTGACCTCTCCTGGTCTGACTCAGGGGCGGGGTGGGGGTGCCTGTGTTCTCGGGGGGTCTTGGTTGACCCTTGTCCAGTGGACTGTGAGCTCCAAGCATCAGCACCCATCTGTCTCATCCCCCACTGTAAACCCCTCCCCAAAACACACGCCCGCAGCACAGGGCCCGCCGGGGACCCTTGGCAGGTGCCGATTGCCTGAAGGGACGGTAGGAGTACAGCCCACCTGCACCCCATTACCCCCTGAGCAAGGCCACCTGAGGAGGCCAGATCCCAGGTCAGGGAGCACAGCTGGGCCCCACCGCAACCCAGAGGCCACCAAAGGCACAACCGAGAGAAGCAGGCCTGAGCAGCGGCCTGAGTGTCCCCCACATCCTCCTAGTATCTGAGATTTGTGTGAGCCCCAGTCTCTCCTGCAACAGACTCGCTCAAGGGCTTTGTTGGGGCTTTTATGGATGCTGAGCCGAAAGGAAGTTGTCAGGTATGGCTGGAACCAGGGAGGGAGGAAGTCTCAGGGCTCTCTCTTTGACCACATTTCATTCCTGCTCAGCCTGGCTTTCGTTAGCCCCTGGCTTCAGATGGTCACCTCTACGATGTCTTGGAGGTGGGGCAGCCCCTACCCACTTACACTGCCCCATGCTCACCATCCCCAAGCATGCCAGCTCGTCGCCATTCCCTAAAGGAGACTCGGGTCTCCTCCTCACCCCAGTGGGCAGTCTACCCACCAGAGACTCATGGAGACAGGGAGTGTTTCCCCAAAGGAAAAGATGCAAATAGCACCCTCATGTCCCCTGAGGCCAGATTCAGCCAGTCCAGAAGAGAGAGAGGGCCCCACCCGGGGAATTCTGTCCCTTCTCAAGTTGTTCCTGCCAAACAGTGCTTTGACTGTACCCCCTTGTCCTGCCTCAAGGTCTGCTCCAAGACCCAGTCCCCCAAGCCCTCATTCTGTGTGTATCTCACACTGCCCATGACCCCCTTTTCCCTCTGGCTGCTAGGGAGCTCAGTACCCCACTGCAGCTGGCCCCTGATGGGTCTGCACAGCTTCACACTGGCCTCTTACCCCTGTCCTCGGTTTTCCTTCTCTCCGCTTCCTTGCCACCTTTTAAGTTAACTTGCTGTGTGGGGTGTCCCTTCGTGAGCCTCACTAAAGCCTTTCTGGAATGGAGGGGGGGAGGAATTAAATCAAGGCAGTCGACAGTGACATGGTGGAACAGCTGGGTTCTCCCTCAATTCTTAGGGTATTATCCAGAGAAAAACCTGAAAGTCCCTGGGATTTCAGGGCTGACAGCTGGAGGGGAACCACGGGGCATGTGGGCTGACGGCCCGACTGTGGGGTGCCCTGTCGGAGCCGAGGACCAGCCTGAGGGGCAAGTGTGGTCCATGACCCGTGACCCGGAGCCACCACAGCGTCTTCAGATCTGCAGGATGTCGCGTGCACAACCTCAGCTTTCCCACCTGGGCCCAGCCTGGACCCCCGTTTCCTGTCTCTCACAGGACCTGGCATCACTCTGGTCGCTTAAACACAGAAACAGCTTCTCTCCCAGTCCTGGGGCCCAGACGTCTGAATCAGGGTGTCAGCAGGGCCCTGAGACCCCAGGGGCTCGAGGCGAGATGCAGCCTGGCCTCGTCCAGCTCCTGGCAGCCCCAGCGCTCCTTGTGCTGTGGCCACACAGCTCCAACCCCTCAGCCGGCGCCGTCCCCCTTCTCCTCGGAGCCCCACTCTGCGTGTCTTTTATAAGGACTTGTCACTGGGTTTTAGGGCCCATCTGGGAAATCCAGGATGCGCTCACATCTGCAAAGACCCTTTTCCCGAAGAAAGTCACGTTCACAGTTTCCGGGGGTTCATAAGGGACCTGACTTTTGGGGGCCGCCATTCGATTCCCTACAGCAAGTGACTCGGCCACTTCCCCCTCCACTTCCTCGGCCGTGGAAGGCAGCCGTCCTTGGAAAGCCCTGGGTCGGGTCTGGAGGGAGATGAGGGCCCCACAGAGATTCATTATACTCAGAGTGGGGAGCGGAGCCCCGGTAGTGAAGACATGCACACACACACACACAAAAAAAAAAAAAAAAAAATAGGAGGGCACGGGGTTTCCTTCTGGGGTGATGGAAACGTTCAAAGATTAGGTCGTGGTGATGGTTGCCCAACTCTGTAAATACACCAAACTCTACTGAATCACACATTTAAAATGGGTGGTTTTACGGCATGTACATTTTATCTTAATAAAGCTCTTTCTTAAAAAAAAAGAATTAAAGTTGCAGAGCTTCTCTGCATGCTCCAGGTGCCCTGGACTTCCCGCAGTGGGCAGCTGAGACTTCCTGCCAGCTACCAGCAGGGCAGGCGGGCAGGGCCCCAGGCTGTGTCTTCTGGAAACACAGTCACGCCAAGGCTCATGCAGAGAGAGGCTGTGAGATGGTGGAGACGGTGCACTTGTAGGCGGCTGAGCCACAGGGACCTCACGTGCCAAACGGGCACCATCTTGCTTTGCAGCCAGGCAAGGGCTCCGAGAACCCAGGGGATGAGGTTCTAGGCCCTTCTGCGGCATGGGGGACCCCGTAGTCAGTGCCAGGGGGTGAAAGGTGGCCCCAGCAGCAGGGAGGGCAGCTTCTGGCTGTGCTGCAGTGCCAGTGAGCCGGCCGGGTCCCGTTGTACCCAAGGGCACCTCCCATCACTTCTTTCAAAAACATGATTTCTTTTTACTAGAGAAGTTGTAGGTTTACAGAAGAATCGTGCAGAAAATACCAATTTCCCATATACCTGCCCCCATTATCAACACCTTGCATTAGTGTGCTACTTTTGCTTCAATTGATGAAAGAATATTATTATTATTGTACTATCAACTATAGTCTGTGGTTTACATTATGTTCCTTATTTGTGTTGTACAATCTTAAGGTTTTGTTGAAAATATGTTATTCTGGTAACATGTATGCAACTGAAATTTTCCCCTTTTAATCACATTCAACTATCTAATCCCATGCTGTTTATCCCGTTCACCACCATCCATTGCTAAACCTTTTCCATCATCTCAAATAGAAATTTTAAGCATTAACTCCCCATTCCCTACCCCCTCCCTGGCCCCTGGTGAGCTGTATTCTGGTTTCTGACTATGAATTTTCTTGTTCTCATCATTTCACATCAATGAGATCATCCAACATTTGTCCATCCGTGTCTGGCTTATTTCACTCAACACGATGTCTCCGAGTTCATCCATGGTGTGGCGTGGATCAGGACTTGATTCCTTTGTACGTCACACAGCTTTCTAATGACATGTGTCATCTCGTAAACCGGTGCATCTTGGATTTGGGGTGACCTCAGAGCCCCCGGCTTCCGCAAGCCCCGCCGCCCCCACCCCCGGCGTGCCACACAGCAGCTGGGCACCTTGGCAGGGTGGTGTCCCCTGGGATTCCTCCTCGCCAACTGGCAAACGAGGACAATGTCGAAACCCTCCATCCCAGCCCCTCGCTCCTGTCCTGCCATCTCCATGTCCTCCCGCCACGTTCCCCCTTTGGGGTGCTTTGCTTCCAACGGCCAGCTCTAGCAGCACTTTCTCCAAGGACCACTGCCTGGAATGTATGCACATCTGTCCCCCCAAAACCCCATCACCGGCGGGTTGGGGATAAGAAAGTTCAGCTCCCTGAGCTCCAGCGGGGATGGGCGCACACTGGGCCCCAGGCCAGCTGGGGCCAGCCCCTCGCTTGGCTCCCACCCTGTTCTCCTTCCCTGGGAGCCTTCTTATCACTCGTGCGCAAAGATCCCCACCCAAGGGCCTGCTTGCGGGAGCCTAGGGCCCTCAGGGGGATTGGGTGAGCTCATCCGTGTAAACCACCCAGATAGGGCCTGGCACTTGCCAAATCCGCCAGGCACAGTCTCGGCCTGGATGTCCCGTCCACTCTTTGGCACGTAGATGCACTCCCCAGAGACAAGAGGGGTTGGGAGAGTCTGCCAGCATTCCTCGTTTACCTTTTAGGGTGCACTAAGTTGTAGATGGGGTTTCCACTGGGGAAATGAAAGGATCATGGATTAAAAGCAGGGGATTTGCAGCAAGAGGTTGAGACCAGGGAAAAAAGATGCTGGGCAAGAGGCATTCAGAGCCCCCTGGGGTCGTGGCAGGGGTCCCTGAGGCCCTCTCTCTCTCTCTCTCTCTCTTTCTCTCTTTCTCTGCTGTGACCCGATAGCCACAGGCTCCAGTCCCACCCAAGCAGGACACGTCCCCAACCCTTGGCTTCAGTATCATCTGTGGACTGGGGGTGGTAAAAAGTAGCCGTCAAACAAACACTTGTCCACACACTTCACAGCAGCACAAGAGGCCAACGTGGGAACGGTCGAGACATCTATCGACCGATGAGAGGCTAAACGCACTGTTGTCCGTCCAAAGGAGGGAAAAGTGCTCAGTGTAAAAAGAAACCAAGTACCGAAGCATGCCACAGCGTGGGTGGACCTTGAGAACTCAATGATCAGCCTAAGAAGCCACATACTATATGATTCCATGTAAGGGAAATGTCCGGAAAAGGCAAATCCATAGAGCCAGAAAGCAGATTGCCGGTTCCCAGGGGCTGAGGGAAGGGGAGGGGGAGTGACGGCTTAGTGGGGACAGGGTTTTCTTTGGGGGGCTGATGGCAACGTTTCTGGACTTGATGGAGGTGGTGTCACACAGCATCGCAGATGTCCTAAATGCCACTGCACTGTTCACTTTAAAACGGTCAGTTTTATGTTATGTGAGTTTCGCCTCAATAAAAAAAAAGCTCGTCACCGCCTCATGGGAGCCTGTGGGAACTGGATGAGTTGTCCGTCCCTGCCTGGCTCCTGGCACACGGGTGGGGCTGCAAAACCCAGCTCTTATCGCAGCTGTCACCCCAAGTGCACCCAACAAGTCAGTCGTTAGCCACGGCTGCCGGAGAAGTGGAAGCTGTTGCTCGAACCTGGTTAAAATGTGGATTGCCTCCTTACAAAATGAGTCCAGCACCTGGCAAAGCCCGGGTGGGTTCCCAAGCGAGAAAACCCCAAGCAGCCAATGTGGAACCCGAGCCCCCTCCGTGGATCGGTGCAGCGGGAAGCACGAGCCGGCTCCATTACCCGGCAGATCCCAGGCCACTGCTTTCCAGGTGGTTGCCACCATCTCCAGGGAAGAGCCCAGAGCTCAGATATGGCTGCACATGTGGACGGCCACGAGCGGTGGCCGAGCGGGCCCCGAGCCAACTCCACCCATCTTTTATTTTACTGAATTGAAATTCACATAACATAAAATCAACCACTTTAAAACAGACGATTCAGTGGCATTTAGTACGTCACAATGTTGTGCAACTCGCCCCTCTGTCTATTCCAAAACCTTGTCATCACCCCCAAAAGAAACCCCATTCAGCAGTCACTCCCCGGTCCCCTAGCCCACAGCCCCCGGCAACCTCCAGTCCACTTTCCGTGGTTTGCCTCTTCCACGCACTCCCTATAAATGGAATCACACACTGTGTGTCCCTTGTGCCTGGCTTGTTTCACTCAGCATCGTGTTTTCTGAGCACATCCATGTTGTCGCGTGGCTCAGAACTCATTCCTCTTCACAGCTGAGTAATATTCCACTGCGTGGTCAGACCACATCGTGGTTATGCGTTAACCTCCTGGGTTCTCATGTCGGATGAAGCAGAGACGTTGGTGATTTGGGCCCTTTGTTGCCGTGTTCCCTGCCGTGTGGGGGTCAGTGTCTATGGAGACCTCTCGACTTGAGAGACACCTGATGGCATAATGTTCAGGGAGGGGATTTTCAATAGAGGTAGCTTTTTACAGGACTGTGGATGGTATAGAGGGTAAAAATATGGGGTCCTCACCCGTCCTGCTCCCCAGAATCCACCGGCTAACGCACTGCCGTCCCTGAGACCCCTCGCCCAGAGCCCCTGCCCCCTCCTGTGCTTTGGGAGGGGTGATGGGCTCTGCAGATCATCAGAGTTTCGAGACCTCGCCTTTTAGGCAGATCTGCTGTGAAATGGGAAATGGCGTTGAACATTGCTCTGCTCTCCAGATGTGAGCTGGGGAGGCTAGCAGGGGTGGGAAGGGGCCCTGGTTTTCTAACTCAGGGTCAATCAGCTATTTTTATTCAGAGAGAGCGGTGGGAAAGGGGGATGCTTTAGATCAAAGGACAAAAATCTGGATAAGATGAACAAATACACTTTTCATCTCCATGATGGAGTGACTCGCAGCACCGGCTTTCTTGGAAGCCTTCCAGGTGGAACCCTCGCACTCAACCATTTCTGGGGGACACCCTCCCCTCCCCACTCAGACACACATTTTTTATTTTTTTTTTATTTTTTGCATTTGGTTTGGAGAACTTTGGGGGACAGGGCAGGGGAGGTGTGGATGGGGGCCCAGTTCCAGCCTTGGAGACTACCAGCCATAATAGAAAAATCAAGTCTCAGAACAATTAAATCCTCAAACGGTTTCTGGCCATCTTGTGGGCAGACGCCCGCGGGAGTGAGGGCAGATCTGTCTGTCCCGTGTCCCTGCTGACGGCATGTGTGTTCTGTATCCCTGTCTCGTACCACAGAGGCTTTAGGAGGGCGTAGCGAGGGACACCAGGGGCAGCCAGATAAATTAGAAGCAGGCGAGGGAGGGGAGACGAGGAAAGCAAGGCAGGGCAAGTCTGGGACGTCTGTCAGGGTTCAGCGGCCCCCACTGCAATCCCCACTGCCCCCCACTGCCCCCCGAGATTTAGCACTGAGTATCCCAGACAGAACCAAAAGAAACGTGTCTTATTTCCCTGCCCACATCGTCCTCGCCCACAGGGCCCGTGGGGACTGCTCTCGCCACTCCGCTTTGCTTCTTGTGAAGCTGCACCTGTACATCTTCCTGCCAACCCGGTGGAAACACGTGTGAGGACAGGAGCCATGTCTACGTCCCCAAATCCCCAAGGCCTGAGTGTTCAGTTAGCCTTTGATGGATGAATCAATGAATGGATGAGTGGATGAACAAGTGAATGAGCACAGACGCCGGGGGGCTTGGTTTTGTCTGTCATCAGACCAAGGGGACAGCTGGGAAGAGGAGAGTCACCGTCCCTGTCCCCCACACGGCTGGCCCGAGCCCGACTCTGTCACCCGCCCCCTTGCCAGAAGCGTGTGGTGACAGTCATGGCCTGTGCGTTCACTCACCAGCACTGCAGATACGGTGGGCAGCTCACCCATGGTGGGACCCTGCTCTGCTGCTCACTGCTGTGTGACCCTGGCCAGGTTACAAAACCTCTCTGTGCCTTCATTTCCTGACCTGCAAAATGCAGACAATTGCAGCGCCTTCTTCAGAGGGTCCCCGGCAGCACGGGGCATTTAGATCCATGCAACGGGCCTGCCTCAGTGCCTGGCATGTGCGAGCAGTGGGAGCTTTATCCCAGCTCTGAGCCAGGCCCCTCCTAGGGACCTGGAGAGGAAGGGGACACAGTCCCTCCCTCCAGGGGCTCCAAGAGCCTGTCCAGTATAAGGCCCAGATCCGGAGGCCACTTCGGGGTCAGCCACTGGCATCCACGTGCGTGTCCCCAGCCTCACCTCCCATGGCCTGAGGCAGGCTGGGCACAGTGGGCGGCTGCTGGCCGACAGCATGGGCACCGGTGGACATGGCCTCCCGAGCCCGGCACTGCTCCCTGCCCCGCCTCTGCGCCTCAGCCCAGGAGGGTCCCCTCGGCCTGATGGCCTCTTCCCAGGGCTGGTGGCAGGACCACGGCAAAGGGACACTGAGGAAGCCGCCATCTCCTCCTCTGCCCCTCCCTCCCTCCAAGGCGGGTGGGCAGTGGGCGGTGGGGCCCGGAGCCGGGAGTGGACACTTGGGGGTGTGCATTTGAGTAGCAGCTGATGCCAGGGCCGAGGGGGGATGCTGAGGGTCCGAGGGGGGATGCTGAGGGTCTCTGGGAAGCCCCCTGGAAGGGGCTGGGGAGGGGGAGGGAGGGGCGGGAGGGGCAGAACCGAAGGGGCCTCAGGGCCTAGCCCGACTCTGCGTGCAGCACAGCCTCATCTGGGTTAACATTTGTTAAGTGGATCAAACTGAATTACATCCATAGAGAGTGTAGAACACACAGCCTGGAAGCTTCCGGGCTTCCACCTGGAGGCCCTGGGCTGGACGTCCTGATGGGGGCCGTCGCATGCATGAGTGACATCTCACAACCCCAACGTTAGCACCCACTGTGCCACACACAGCAGCAGCCGCCTGGGCCACCGCGGCCAAGGCCCATTTGCTCACCCGTTGATTCATTCGTGCATGCACTTGGCGTGTGTTCCTGTGTGCCCACCGGGCCAGACCACAGGGACGGACGCCCCCACCCCGTGGCTCTTCCTGCCCCTGGCGTGAGTATAGCGGTGTGTTAGGAAGTGGAGACGCTAAGGGCATGGTGCAATTCGGGCAAGGTGGCTGGAGAAGCCCTTCCGAGAAGGTGACTTCTGGGTACAGACTGAGGCCGTCAGGAGGCTGGGGTCCAGGCTGGGGGCTGGCAGACGCCAAGGCCTGAGGCAGGAGCCGGGCCTGGGAGTTGTGGCGCAAACAGGAGGCCTGCGTGGTAGGACGAGTTTCACAGGAGACGAGGCAGGAGGCAAAGAAGCTCGAGGTGCCCGGGCTTTCTGTGTCTCTGTAGGGACCTGGATTCCTCCGGCTTTGGGGTTGGGATGGGGCATGGGGAGGGGCACAGGGGGAAGCACCCAGAACCGGTGGAAGTAGCCACCGCCTCCAGGAGCCAGTAACGGTGGCTGTGAGATGAGACGGGATCCTGGCCAGCCCTGGGAGGTTGAAGACCCCTGGGGGTGGATGTGGGGTGTGTGAGACGGAGGGGAGTCAAAGAGGACCCCCATGTGTCTAGCTTGAACCCCTGGAAGAATCTGAGATGGGCCGGCTGCAGGGAAGAAGGGTTGCTGGGGAAGGTGAGGGTCTCCATCCTGCACGTGGTAGCTTTCAGATGTCCATGAGATGCCCACCTGGAGTGTGGCATTGGGGTCTGGGTTTGGGGGAGGATCAGGCCACAGACGTGAAATCAGGATTCTTCAGCGAGTCGGCGGAATTTACAGCCACGTGCAGGATGGGCTTTCTCTTGGAGACCCTTGTCCTGCCTCTCCACACTTCGTCACAGCTCCGTGAGAGCAGAAACTGAGTCTTGGTTTCTCTTGGCCCCGTCTGGCGCCTGGGGTTGACCAGTTCCCCGGCGTAACTCAAGAGACAAGCGCATCCGCAAGTCACTGGGCCCCGAGCTCGCTGGGGAGCTGGACTCCCGGCCTCATGCCCTCTCCCGCCGCCCCTTCGGGCCACGCGGCCCTCCCCGTCGGACCCAAACAGCCCTTATTAGCTTCTGCAACACTAAGGGAGCGATCCCGTTTGGGAAGCTTGATTATAGCGTTCAAGAAATTGATTGCCTCTTCTGGTGGAGTCGCCCAAGCTAATGAATTTTAAGCAGGTCTATTTTTGAAAGGATGCATTTGACTCCATTCCTATGGCGACTGCATTTCCCGAACCCGGGGCCAGAGACCCCATTGCCCCGCGGGCTGATGGGAGGCCGAGGGCCGCGACAGGATCTCTGCAGTCGGCGCTGGCTCACCGCCGTCCCTCATGCATTCCCCCCACGTACCAGGCAGGATATTAAGAACTCACAGGCCTCTGTTATCTCCACGCGTGTCTGCACTTGTAATGCGTTGACTTCGGTAAACCTATTTGGGAGGACGTTATCTCAGGCTGTGTTTCCGCAGTGGGGAGAGACAGGTGTGCTCCGAGAAACCAATACACTAGTTTGAGTAAGTTTTTCAATTTTCTGCCCATCATTTGGCTGCCAGAGGGGAACGGATTCCAGGGGAAGGGGAGCTGGTTGCAGAGGAGGCAAGGCTGGGAGGCGGGTGGGCAGGCAGGGAGCCTGTCCGAGCCAGGTGCCGGCGCCAGTGCGGCCACTTCATGGTCATCACAGCAAGCACTGATGGAGCCCTTCGGCAGTGCCAGGCCCCGCGCCGGGCATCTCACGGGCACTACTTCGTCACGGCCTCGCAAATCCTCCGGAAGCAGGGACCATCATTGCTACCACTCTGCGGACGAAAAAGCTGCGTCTCAGAGAGGCAGAGCCATTTGCCCGCAGACACTCAGTGAGCAAGAAACCAGAAGTGCCCCTGCCAACCTTTCAAGCCCTTCCTCCGGGCCTGTCCTAAGGAAGTATTAGCCCATTTGTTTGGAGGAACCCATTTATTCAAAGAGGTAGCTTACTGGGGACACCAAAGAGCGGTATATGCAGAGTAAGAGCTGCATGTGTATCAGCTATTGTTAGGATTTCCACTTGCAGATGAGGAAACTGAGTCCCAGAATATCTAAATGGTTTTCCCAAAGTTACACAGCCCAGCAAGGGCCTTGATTGCCGCAGCCTGAGAGCCCAGGGGGCAGGAATTCAGACTTGGGCGCAGACTTCCCTACCTGAGATCAGGTGTGCAAAGGTGCAGCAGAAGGAGGCAGCTGTTGCCTCACTTTCCCCCAAGGTTCGAGCCCACCCCCTCACCCTCAGCAGCTGCCCTGGGGAGGTGGCACTGTTGGACCAGCCCCAGGCTGTTCCCACCTGTGCTGCTGGTGGACAACACAGCTGCAGAGGGTGACGGGGTGGCAGGTGCTCATGAGAATGAAGCTGGGGAGGGGCGCGGAGGGCGATGGGGGCCTCAGGAGTTTGCTTTCTGGCTCTCTCCTCACCCTCTCCCCCATGAATGACAGAATCCTATGGGTATCCCTCCCAGGAATATTCAGAATCTGACTCCTCTCCTCTCCTCTGCCACCTCCTGGTCCAGGCCACCTCCCCCTCTCAGCTGCCTCCTGCTTCCTCCAGTGTGTGCGGATCTGACCTCTCTCTCCCCAGGCTCAGACCCTTCGGTGGCAACCCACTGCCTGTGGGGGCAAAGACCAACGTCATCCCCTCGAGCTTCAAGGTCTGGCCCTCATCCACCTCTCCGGCTCGGGTGGGGAAGGAAGCTGAGAAGGCTGATTGCAGCCAGCAGCCTCATTTTAATGCCATCTTCCACACGTAGCAGCTGTGTGACTTTAGATGAATTGCTTAACCTCTCTGTGCCTCCAGGCTGCTTGTCTGTAAAATGGTTAAACCTTATGGGGCAAGCCTCCCATGCACTGGGGGGTTGCACCCCTCTTTTTGCAGCTCGCCACCCCACCCAGGAGGGTCAGGCCCAGGTGTCCTGTGGGTTGGACTGACGGGTGGTCTCATCCCAGTTCTGCAGCCCATCCCACCGAATGAGCGTTTTTGCGCCCTTTGGGGGGGGCGGGGATCTGTCCTTTGGGGATCCATCCTCATTAGGATATTGCCCCCAGCACCCCAAGGAGGTTAAGTGACTTGCTGAGGTCACGCAGCCCAAGAGCGCAGCCAAGACCCTGAGTCCCAATTTGTGCAGAATTTCCCAGCTGCGGCTGCCGCGGGCGAGCAAAGACATTTTTATTATCATAAACAGGGGCTATGGCAGAGCCGCCTTTCCAGCAGAAGGAAATGTCTAGAACAAGGCATAAAATCTCCGTCATTTAGTTGTTAAGATTCACTGAACCTTCCTACTTGCAGCCAAAACAGCTTACTTTCAAATTAGTCAAGCAGCGATGAGTCATTTCTTTGCAACAACCTGTGCAGAGAATACTAACACGGCTGCCCTGCGGGGTGGGGGGGGCCCTGCAGACTGGCTCCCCAGGACCCTGCGGATGCAGGGCGGGGGGGGCAAGGAGCACCCCCTCCAGGAAGCAGCCCCCACCCTCCCACACACACACCCTCAGGGCCTGGGGAAAGCAAATGCCTGGGCCAGAGGGCCGAGGGGGTGTGGGATGGGGGTGTCAGGCTGCATTCCGGCCGCCCAGCCTCAGCCTTCCTCTGACGTTGGGGTGACTCAGCCCCCCGAGCCAGAGGAGCAAGGGCTGCAGCGGCCACACCAGCCACCCCCAGGCTCATGGAGGGGACATGAGAGCACCAGGGCAGGCTCCCCTCTTTGCCTGGGAAGGGGGTGGGTGGCTGGGGAGTCAGTTGGAGGAAGGCAGCCATTCTGCTGGGGGGCTGCGCCTTCTCCCACCCCCAGGCCCTGCAGAGGCGCCTTTCCCAGAAGCCTGTGCATTCTTTCATTCATTCTTTCATTCATTCATCCCCCCCCCCCCGGTCTGTGGGGGATGGTGTGGCCTCGGCCACGGGGATGGAGAGAGGTGTGTGACTGAGAGAAAGGGTAGGGCAAGGTGATGGTGCTGTGTGGGCCGGAGCGGGGGGCTAAGGCATCTCCCTGGCTCCAGGGTCCTGGTCCCCAGGGCACGGCCCCCCACCCCCAGGGCTCCCCAGAGGTTCCAGGGAGGCCTTGGCTACCAGCGCGAGCCTGTCCCGTCTCCATCCTCGGCAGCCTCTCCCAAAGCCATCTCCCTCATGGCTAATCCATCCCTTAGGACTAAAGAGGTCCCAGATGCCAGAGCCAGGAGGGGCCCCCTTTGTCCCGGGACCCCCAAGGCCATGACTTGTGCAGACAGGAAGGGGGGACCCTGGGCCCAGAGCCATAAGGAGGTGGCTGCCAGCGGGGGGGCTCCTGGGTCCCTCCCCACTGCTCTCAAGGAGCTCAGTGGCCACAGGGGCAGGGGGCAGATGGCATTGGCATGGGGGGCAGACAAAGGGGGTGGGCAGTTGGGGGGCCCCTCTGCCGGCCAGCTCTTCCCCAACCTGGGGTTCTACCCCTGCCCCCTTCTTCCCTCCCCAGACATCGGGAGGGGCAGTCACATGGGGTCCGTGGGAGCAGGAAAGGCTGAGGTGGGGGGCTGTGGGGTTTGGTCCCCTCGGGGCTCTGGGGGGACCCGGGCAGGATCACAGGATGCCTGGCGGAGCTGAAAACGCGCGCGCGCTCCACAAGTCTGAGCACGGACTGGGTGCAGCTTTCTTCTTTTTTTCACCTGAACAAAAAAAAAAAAAGAAAGAAGAGCGTTAGGTCCCGAAGCCAACCTTGGCGAAAGGACAGGCAGCCTCCCTGTCCCCTCCTGCCTGCCACCCTGCCCGCTGCAGCCCAAGGCACGGCCACGTTTGCCTTCTGCCTAACACGCCTCAGGTGTCACTTGTTGGCTTTGTTTTTTCATTAAAAAAATTAAAAAGTGTGCACACACATGCCCACACAGGTCCAATCCCTTAGGTTTCTATTTTGGTGTGTTGGAACCGACATGTTTTAACTACAGTGTGAGAAGCCCAGAGTAAAATGACCTGGAGAAAAATCTTCCCATGTCCCCTGACCGGGTCAGCATGGGAGCTCGGCTCGACCTGACCCCCTTCTCCTTCTCAGGACGGTCCCGTGTCAACCCCTGGGGCCACCTTGAACATGAAACTTCTCTCTCTCTCGTGCCTGATCGATTTAATTATCCCCATGATATCAAACAGGCAGGCCTCATTCCAGCATCAGAGTCTAACTTGCATCGTGTTGAACATCTTCGTACAAATGCCTTTTCCTTCCTCCTGGGTGTTTGTTTGTTTAGGAGCAAATTTCCAGGAGTAGGACTGCTTGACTAAAGGACAGGGACATTTTTATAGCTCTTCATACACATTTTCATATTAGTTTCTAAAGGGCTTGTGTCGTTTTCAAGTCTGCCACACACTTGTAATAATTTTATCACAGCTACTCCAGCATCGGGGTTGTACGTGAAAATATGTCTTCTGCTAATTTATTAGGTACAAAATGATCCAGTGTGAATCTCAATAATATCACTTCCCCAGAAGAAAAGACTTGTTGTTTTTTTTTTAAATCTGGTACAGAATTTTCATAGTTATTTCTATGCGATTGAACCATATGAAATCGCCTATGTTTATACTGTTTTTGCCCCACTGAGATGGCGATTTCATGTGGTTCAATGCAACCCTGAAGAACTTGATGGCTGGCTGCAACAGGCCGTCGAAAGAGCAAAGACCAGCTGGCCATTTCTCCCTGTCCTCTGGCAAGAGACCCTGAGGTGGCTTTTCGACATGACACTCTATTCGAGGAAACTAATTCCATCCTGACCTGCGTGTTCTCCAAAGGCGAAGAAGCCGAGGGGCTGCCAGGGGCTGGGCATCAGCTCGCCGTCTGTGTGTCCCCCACCGGGGCAGGCGTCGGCTGGGAAGGCGTCACGTGGATGTCCAACTGGAAGCGTGTCCGAGGCCAGGCACTGCCGGCCCTTCCCGGGAGCCCTGGGCTGGAGGCCGGGGGAGCTGAGCTGTGTCCTCAGGCCTGAGCTGGAGCCGGGGCCTGCCAACGGGCATGGAAGGTGGTGAGGAGAAGGGAAGGAAAACGCTGCACCACAAAGGACATTATAAAAACGCACAGTCGAGGGGTCACTCTGGTGGACACTCTCACACACTATACAGATAACATTTTTAGGTTTTAATGCATTGGAATAGCAAGAAGTAAATACCTGAAACTATCAAACTGCAACCCAGTAGCCTTGACTTTTGAAGGCGATTGTGTAACAATAGCTTACAAGGGGTGACAGTGTGATTGTGAAAACCTTGTGGATCGCACTCCCTTTATCCAGTGTATGGATGGATGAGTAAAAGAATGGAGACAAACACTAAATGAAAAATAGGGTGGGAGGGGGGATGATGTGGGTGTTCTTTTTTATTTTTTTATTCTTATTCTTTCTGGTGTAAGGAAAATGTTCAAAAATAGATTGGGGTGATGAATGCACAACTATAAGATGGTACTGTGAACAGTTGATTGTACACCATGGATGATTGCATGGTATGTGAATATATCTCAATAAAACTGAATTTGATTTTTAAAAAAATGCACACGATGTTGGGAGCCTAGCCCAGCATTCCTCTCACGTGTACCTGACCCCGTCGCTGACTCATGAGGGGAAACTGAGCTACAGGGGGGCAGTGGCAGGCCGAGAGGGAGGAGGTGGGCTCTGATTCTTCCAGTTTCCTCCCTCTGAGCCTGGCTGCGCCCCTGTCCCAGGAGCCCCTCTTCAAGGCCAGCTGAAGAAAGACCCTTGCCATGTCTGGTCCAGCCACACATCCTGGCGGCAGGGGACACACTGCAGACCCTCATGGGCCCCTCCCTTCCACAGCCAAGTGGCAGAAGACCCTTTACCCAAGACTTGGGTGCCTGGGCGCCCAGACTCTGCCTGCACATACCTGAGCCCCTCATTGGCAGATGGGGACACCAAGGCCAGTGGGCCCCTCCGGCCCCCACCTTGAGCCCCAGGGTAGGAGGGGAGAAACATCGCTCGGCCCCTCCGGCTTATTGAGCACAGGGGGGGTTGGGGTCAGCTGCCAAGAGAGACTCGGGGAATTGATGTCTCCCGTGACCCCGGCACTTTTAATTTGATTGCGCACTCAGAGAAGGACCAGATCCGAGGGCACCCAGGGGCAGGCCGATAAATCAGGCTCCCTGGAGAGGCCGAGCTCTAAATCTCCATCTGAAACCACGAGGCGGCCAGCGAGGGGCCCCACCGTCCCCCGCGGCCCTGACGGTCTCCTGCATGTCCAGGAAAACCGTGACTCTGGGGGGAACACGGTGCTCTCCCATTTTGCAGACGTGAGCCAGTGGGGACCCAGGGAGGTGAAGTCCAACCTCGCCCAAGCTGGGGGGCCAGAATGAACGCCCTGTCCCAGAGCCCCAGACAGCCCCCCGGGGCGGCGGAGTTCCCACAGGAGCTCAGTGCCAAGGGACACAGATAATCTTGGGAGGGAGCAGGGAGGGGCAGAGTGAACATTCCAGGAGCAACTTGGGGATAAGGACAAGTCAGTTAGCAGCATGTCTCTGACGGAGGGTGGGAAGGGCATTCCAGGCAGAAGGAACAGCATGTGCACGGGCCTGGCGCGCAGCAAATAGGGAGCACAGCTGCGGATTCTAGGCTAATCGGTGCAGCTGAGGATGGAGGGGAGGCGGGAGGGGAGCAGGGAGGCCCCTCCGAGTCCCGGTTGGAGGGTGGCCTTTGTCTAGAAGGCCACCCCTTTATCAGGAGGCCTTGGAAAGAGCCCAAAGAGAGGCAGGAAGTGGCCTCCGTGCCCGGCCTCCGTGCCTTCCTGTGTTCCCACAAGGCCAAGGTTGTGGAGGCCCCCTGCATTTTTTTTATGAGGCTGGAGGTTTGTAAAAATTATTAGTTGGTGGAAACTCGAGGACTGGCGGCCAGCCCTCGCCGGCAGAGGAGGGAGGGGGTGAATGGGGGCCTCGGGGTCAGGGTGGGGGCTCGAGCTTCCCACGTGGGAAGAGGCAGGGGCCGCCGCCCTTCACCCACCCTGAGTTCTCAGGACAGTGACACCGGGGCACGGCCAGTTTGGAACCTCCCCAGTGGGGGACCAGGCTGGTAGCAGGAAGGGGTGCCCCCCCACCCCAGTGTGGCCTGCCCTGCCATCTCTCGGACGTGAGTTCGAATTCCAGCTCTGCCAGGACGGTCACGGTGGAGCTCGGTGAGCACTCCCCATACATGAACCAAGCCACTCGTCCACAGTCCTGGAAAGGAGGTACACTTATTCCCCCCTAAATTAAGTCACACCCCCTCTGCAAGACACAGAGCAGGCGGCACCATCTTCCCCGGGGGCCCCGAGCGAAATCCACGCCCAGCACCAGGCCCCCGTCAGCCGCCCCATGAATGCGGGTCCTTTCCTTTCCCACCACAAAGCCCTCCTGGCGCGGGCCCGGCTCCTCTCCTCTCCCTGCTTGCCAAGGGAGTTCTCTCAGCAGAAAGGAATGTGCAGGCCTAGCAAAGCTCTGGAAACACCCAGGGTTTGCAAAATGAGCGGGAGGAGGTCAAATGAGCAGGACCCTGGTCCCCAGGCCTCGGGGCTCTGCCGATTCCCCTGAACGGTTAGCTGGACCCGGGCCCCCCTCTCGGGCTCACCCCTCCTCCAACAACCCTGCGCATCTGAGGGCTGCGGGTGTGTGGAGGGGGAGGAGGGAGGGAGGGAGTAAGAGGGGTGGGTGGGTGCGGGCCTGTTTTTCTGTAGGTGGAGGAAAAGCGTGCTGTGTGGCCAGAACATTGGCAGAGGTCAGGAGGCCCCGTTCTTCCCCCACCCCGGCCGTTGATGCATTACGTGCCCTTGAGCAGGTCCTTTCCTCTCTGGGCCTCAGTTTCCCCACACTGCATATGGTTGCCCCCTGCTTCCTGTACTCTCATCACAGTGCTCTGTGCCAGACTCAACAGCATGATGGGTCCAACCAAAATACAAAAGCCGCTGCCGAGGGTGCAGTTAACAGGAGTGTGGCGTTCATAGGGAAGGGAGAGTCAGCTGCAGCACTAAAACTCGCTGCTAGGGAAGGTGGACAACCAGCTCCTGTCTAGAGGTAGGCACTGACACTCACATTGCAAAGGACCGATGTGAGAATCCCTGAGACTTAGTCTGGAGGGTGTCAGGTGGGTCACAGTTGCCACCTCCAGATGCATCGGGCCCCAGGAGCAGTTCTAGGAAGCCCTTTCTGAAGGAAAGGGAGGTAGTGAGCTCCCCATCACCAGAGATAAGCAAGGTGCTGAGTGGGATTCTGGGATTCTGTGTGTGCCCCTGCAGCCCGGGCTGAACCCTGAAGGGGTCAGAGGGAGTGATTTGACCCGGTGGTTCATGAGGTCTGGCCATTTCTCTTGGAGAAGGGGCAATTTGCTTTCCCAGCCTGTCTACCTCACAGATGCTCCAATGGGCCACAGGCTGAGAATGCAGGGTCTGGTGAGCCTCAGCTCAGTGGGTTCCCCCACTGTCCCCAGAGTAGCCCTCAAGACCTTGACATCAGCCCCATGGGTAGCCATCCCTGCTTCAATCCTCCTCTGGCCCCCCTCTACCCCTCCTTTGCCCCCCAGGCACCTATTGGGCCCACCTCAACTCCAGGCCTCTGCTCACCTAAGACCCCTCCTCCTGTGATGCCCCCTCCACCCGCCCCCTTCCCCAGTGCCCTGAGCTCTCCCACCACCCGCAGAGACACCCCAGGGTTCCTCAGGACGAACCCACTCCCCACCACCCAGCTCCTCTCTCCTGGCTCCAGGGCATGGGTTTGCCAGTCTGTGGCAGCCACAGGCAGGAGGCCACCACCCCCCTCTAGAGATGGGGGCTCGGAAGGGTGCAGCGCCCGACCCGGGGGCACACGGCAAGGCAGGGGCTGAGAAGACCAGAGCCCGCAGGCCTGGGCCCCCAGCCCTGCTCCCTGGCCCCCGCCCCCGGCCCAGCTGCCGGGGCCTAATCCAGGCCTGTGGGAAGCGGCCAGGGCGGAGGCGGGCGGGGAAGGCCTGGAGCTGCCTTGCTGGCTGCAGGGGGCTCTAGGCCCCTGCCTGGGGCGGACTTGACCAACTCACTAAATTGCAATTCTCCCAGGCTTAGGAGCTGGGCCTGCTCCAGCGTCTGCATTATCCTCCACAGCTGCAGGCTGCACGGAGCCAAGGGGTGGAGGCTTGGCCGGGCTGGGGGCCCTAGAGCCAGCCGGACCTCAAACCCTCCACCCTGGGGCCCAGCAACTGGGGGATGGGGGGGAGCTATTATCCGGAGGTGCTGCCAGGAGCCACAGGGCCTGAGAGGGGCAGCGGCCCCCCAGATGCCAACACCAGAAGGCACAGAGGATTTCCACCCAGAAAATAAACTTTCCCAAGACTCTGTAGCCCACCAAAGCTCGCGTGGGCTGAGGGAGCCCCATGTGCACCCCCTTTCTGGGTACGCAGGCAATTTGTCCCTAGTGACACAGTGGGTTAGTGGAGGGGCTAGGATTTGAACTTGAGGATGTGTGCCCTGGGCCAGGAGCAGACACTGGCTTGGCATTGCTTGGTGGTTCTAGTTCCGGGGCCACAGAAGGGCCCCCCCAAACAGCTACAAGGAGAAACGTGTGCTTGCGATTCCAGCTCCCGGCACCTTAGGGAGCCCTGGCTCCTGGCTCCACACCTGTGCCGACTGAGCACAGGAATTTGCAACTTCCGACACCTGCCGTGCCACGGACCCTCCCACCCAGGTGCTCCCAGCATGAGGCAGGACTGGGGGCCGGTCTTGGGGGGTGGGGTCCCCTAAAGGCCCAGAGCCATGTCCCCTCCCGGTGGGGCGTGATGAGGATGGGGCAATGAGGAAGGTGTGGGCACACAGTAGGCGTACAGGAGGGCCAGGTTTCGGGGCTGGAATCCTGACTCAGAGACCAGCTGATGTTTTTGGAGCTGCAAGTGGAATTCTGCGCCCCAGACAATAAATTTCCACACACGTACACAGAGAGCAGCTTCTCCGCTTCCGGCTGCCTCGTCTCCTAGAATAGCTACCTTTTAATTACATGGAAAGGTCACCGGGAAAAAAAGAGAGAGATGAAAAGCCAGAGTTGCTGGGAACTTCGTCATACCTGGAACTTTGCAACCAAGTAGCTGAGGCCAGGGGGAGGGCAGAGGTGGCGGGGCGGCTCGGTCTGGTTGCCAGGGGCATTTGTTTCTCCGCCTACAGGTGGTGGAGGCTGTGGCCCCTGGGACCTCCCGGTGAGTGAAACAGCCCCCACCCCAACTATCTAGCCGGGATGGAGGAGACAGACAGGAACCAAAAAATCATGCAAATACAGCATCCTGAGAGTGGTAGGTGTTTGGAGCTGGGGAACTGACTCAGAGAAACCACGGAAGGCTTCCTGAAGGAAGCAGCACTGGAGCCCCAAAGAAGAAAGGGTGATAACCAGGGGGAGAGCATAGGTTTTGTCCTCTGAAGAGTGAGCTGGACACAAAAGACTGTACACCCAAAGAAGAGTAAACTGCATTCCCACCTGCTGACCCACTGGCCATGTGCCCTCATCTGTAGTCCTACCTCTTAGCCTTTGTTGAAGCTGTTCTCCACCTAGAGAACCTCACAAACCTTAGGTCTCCCTGCTGTTCTAAACAACAGAAAACCCACTATTGGAAGGGCCCTTCATCCTGGGAGGGGCCCCAGGACCCTGAGCCCTTCATGGAGCCGTCTGTGGGTTTCTTCATCTCTAGGGCAGTGCAAGCTGGGGTGGGGGGCACAGGCAAGGCTGGGGCAGGGGCTGGACAGGTCCTCCAGGTTCCCCTCACAGCCCCCAGCCTCACCCCTGCCCACCTGAAGAGCTCCAGAGATGTGTGTGTGTGGAAGGAAACAGTTTCTCTTCGTAGGTTTGGGGTGGGGGTGAGTCCATAAAACCGAAGGGCTGATTATAAGTGCGTGAAATATTCCCTTTTTGCCCCCACATTAAGGGAATTTGAAAATTGGTTTTACTGGTCAAATTGATCAAATGTCCATGATCAGTTCAGCCCCCACACGTGGGACTAGTTGCTTACTTTCAGATGCATATTAAAAATACATTGAATTACAGTGTAAAAACACAATGAATCATCTCCATTACGTAAAAACAACAGCACAAAGCAAATATACGTATACGTAGGAAAGCTGCGGGAGAAAACCCACCACAGATTATCTGCCATGGTTTTCCCCTCCAGGTGGGTGCTCGGGGATTTTCAGGTTCTTTATAGTTTTATATATTCCCCACATATTCCACAATGAACCCATGCCTTTTATGATCAGAAAAAAAATACAATTTTTAATAAACAGGTAATGGATCAATGTTACTAATTGCAGCTCTGGGCTCTCAAAAGTGCCCCCCACCCCCATCCCCAGCGGCCCCCGAAGGTTCCTGGGCCCCGGCCCCGGCCACCCTCATTCCGGGCGACATTTCTGCACACGGCGACGCCCCCGCCAAGGCCGGGCTGTTGGGGTGCCGGCTGCGCTCACTTAACGTTAACAATAAGCACCTCTTTCCACCAAGACTTCGTAATTACGGTGGTTAAGGGCTGCGGCGTTTTCCTGCCGGCTGCCTGCATTCTCGCTTTAAATGTGGCGGGGGGAGCGGCAGCCGGCAGAGCGGGGGTGGGGGGGGCAGGGGGGTGATTGATGGGTCCCTCGGCGCAAAGCCCGGCTCGGCTGCACCCCCAGGAGTGCGCGGGGGCCTGATCGATCCTGCGTACCTGTCTGGCCTGGGAAACCAACGTGTCCACGTACCCAGAAAGACTTCCGGCCACCCTGCTGCCCCCCACAGAGCCCCTCTGGGGGCCCAGCCGAAGGCCCCACGTTGCCTGGTTTCCAGCCCCTTTTCCTCCCTGGCACTCAAGGTCTTCTCAGGTGCCATCTGCTTCACCTCTCGAGCTGGGGCCCTGGTTTCCCAGGCTGGTGTTGTGGGGTGCCCTCACTGCACCCCCTCATGTCGGGACCTCCCCAAGCCCCCTGTCTGACCGTCCTCTTCTTCATTTCCCCGTCCACTCCCCTACTAACAAGGCTGGGAGATGGAAGGACTGGGACTTATTCGAGGACCCCAGACCCTAAAGCATACCCCTCCCCCAAAGAGGAGGAGCTGGGAGGAGAACGGGCAGCAGGCAGGGCCTTCCCCTCCCTCCCCCCAGCTCACTCCTCCTCTACCTCCTCCTCCCATTTTTCTCCCTCTCGGCAAATGGCACCATTATCTATCTGTGGCCCAGCTGGGTGGTCCCCTGAAATGGCTCCCCCACCCCACAGACAGGTCATCCTGGGGCTGCAGCGCCTCCCCGGCCCCCACATTGGCTGCGTGTTCCCCCCCTGCCTCCTGCAAACTGCCTTCAGCATCCTTGCTCTCACACCCCCACCCTTGGCCCCCAGGCGAAGCGCATTAAAACGCCCACCGGACCAGGACCCCTTTACAAATAAATAGCTCAACACGGCCCCTTACTGTGTCCACGCTGCCCCCTGAGGCCCCCCACCACGACTCCCCGTCTCCGTCGCCAAGAGGCAGGCTCCTTGTTCCTTCTGCCTGGGCCCCCAGCTTCTGCCAGGACCACTTCGCTTTTCCCAGGCCCCAGCCAAGGCCCCTTTCCCTTCCTCCAGGAAGCCTGTCCTGACCGCCCCCACCGAGGCTGAATTAGGGCCCCTCCTCTGGCCACGGTGCCTTCCTCACGGACTCCACTCCGTGTGTCCTTCTCTGTTTTCAGGAGCGTGTGCCCCACCAGCCAGGCAGCTCCTTGAAGAGTGTACAGGGCAGCACCTCCACCAGGGCCCACCACGTAGGGCCTCGGGACAGACTGAGAGAGGATGAGGACAGGAAGGAGGGGGGGAGGTGGGAGGCAGGGATGGCAAAGACAAGCGGGAACGAGCGATGCGCTGGAACTGGGTGAGCTGCTGGTTCAACCATCGGTAGCTTGAAATTGGCCATTCTGGGAGTATTTACACCAGGGAAATTGGCAAATGCCACAAATACATGGCTCCACCTGCTCCCCCCACCAACAGCCAGTTGACTAACAACCCAACTGAATTCCCAATTTTGTCCACACTATCCCTATTTCAACTAAGAATGAGGGACGTCAAAGTCCATCTCACCACACTCCCATTCAGACGTCCCATTCAGTCAATCAACAAACGGTGCCGGGCACCAGGCCTGCCTTCAGGAGCTCACAGTGTGGTGGGGCCACCGCACAAGTATGTATGTGCTGATGCGGTGATGTGCTTTGATCACGGATGGCCAGGGTTGGGGGTGGGGGCATGGACAAGGGAGTGGTCACTTCTGGGTCACTTCCTAAGGACACACGGGAGAAAAGCCTGCAACATTTTTAACATGAACTAAGTGATTTAAACCTTTGGAGTTTGTTCAGATTTCATCTGTGGGCTTATAAATTAGGAGTGCTCTGGGTTGCAAGTTACAGCAAACCCGGCTACCAGTAGCTTAAACAAAGGGGGCTTTTCTCCCCCTTGCTTAGCAAGAAGCCAGAGCAGGTGGTTGTCGGTGTTGGTTCTGCAGCTCAGGGAGACCCTCACAGACCTGAGCTCTTTCCGTCCCCCTCCCCGTCACTCAGCCTGCCAGCCTTTTGTCCCAAGATGGCTGCCATAGCCCCCAACCCCCAGCTGCGGGGACAGGCAGCACCAGCCCTGCCTGCCACCGAGAATGGGAGCCCTGGCTTGGGGCTTCCCTGGAGAGAGGCCCCCAAGCCCAGCCCAAAGCCAATGCCCCCCGGGGGCTGGTGGCAGCTGAGCAAACAGCACAGGGCTATCGGCCGAGCTGGCAGGGAGTGGGCAGGAGTGGCTGGCTCGGGGCTGCCGCGCAGCCTGAGGGGCGAGATAAAGCTGCCGCCCTCATCTATCTGCTACCTAATGAGCTACATCATTTGGCCGCCCAAGCTGCTACCTGGCAGTTGGCTGGGAGCCTGCAGAAGCCCCATTAACCTTTTCAGTTCTTTCAAAGAGCACATTTACCAAAGAATGAGGGATTGCAGCTCCACACAGGCCCCCAGCCAGGCCCGGGCAGGAGCCCTGGGATCCAGCTCTGCTGGAGCTGGCCATGGGGTCCCTTCCTGAGCGTCCCCTTCCTCCCCGGTAAAAAGGGGATAATGAAACTAGTGATGCCTCCGGTTCTCATTGGAACCCAGAACCCAATCCCACTGATTTAATCAGAATGGGGCTTATTAGGGAATCTCAGAAACCTTGTGGCATCTCGGGAAGCCCAGCTTGATTCCAGACGGATAGGAGCAAAACAGCCAGAAGGAACACCCAACCACAGGGTCTTAGCCTGGGTTTCCCCAGAGCAGAGCCAGAGGCAAGGACTGGGGGACAAGTGGTTTATTTGGGAGGTGATGGCAGGAAGCTGGGATGGAGGAGCAGGGCAGGGGGCCGGGAGGAAGGAGCCAGTGCAGGGAGCCTCCTGGGGAGGGCATCCCAGCCAGAAGCTCTGAGCCCCGGGGTGGGTGCACCGCAATGCTCCCCTGCCAAAGGGACCATTCCGGCAGCTGCTGGGTGAGGGCTGCTCCCAGGGCAGTGGTGGGGAGGTCACTTTTCTGGCCTCCCTGTGCATGAGAAAGCCTCAGGCACAGCACAGTAGGTGCTGCCACCGGGACAAGAGGCCAGAGGGCCGGGGGACACCACATGCCACGGGAAACGGGCAGCCAGACCCCTCTGCCACAGCTTAGCCCCCACGACCTGCCGCACCCCGTCTCACCAGAGGCCGTGGCCCTGGCCCCCAGTGTTGTGCAGGTGCATCTGCTGGGGGTCACCGGGCCCCCTGCGGACCTCAGCGGCCACGGTCTCCGGGAAACGTGGCTTTATCTTTCCAGGCTCCACGGCACAAGCGGGCGAGAGGGAGGAGGGATGGGGTGGTGGCGAGCGAGCCATCCGTGATATCTCTCACACCCACCTCAGGGCCTTTGCACGTCCTCTACCTGGAAGGCTCTTCCTGATCTTCTAGTCCATGGGTAGCTCCTCATCTGTGACTCTGCTTTTGTCACCTCTTTAAGGGGACTGTCGTGATCACTGTGTCTCATTTTACCTCTCTCATCACCGTCCATCATTCCATCCTGTTTTATTTTCTCCAAAGCACCCCTCCTTCTCTAGAATGATCTTGTGTGTTTGCTGACATGTTCATTGCCTGCCTCCCCTTCTAGAACAGAAGCACTTACCTCTCTTGCTCACCATGGTGGGCTTGGTGCCTATAATGTGCTTGGCGTACAGTAGGGACTCAAGAAATATTTCTTGAATGCATCGTGGATGAACCCACCTCTCGGGCGGTCGTGGGCTTCTTGTGCTAGTACATAAGGTGCTTTGCAAGACGCCTGGCACATAGCACGTGCTTGACCGTGGCAACTCAGCAGGTGGCAGTGCCAGCATCAGTTTCTTGCCCAGGCCCTCCATTTTCTGCATGAGGCAACTACAGGCCAGAGAGGGCAGGAACATGCTGATGGGTCACACAGCACACCCCGGCAGAAGCGGGACTGAGAGCTCTGGGCTCCGTGATTCCTCGGCCGCAGCCCCTCTCCTTCTATCATACCTGCTCTAGCTCAGGCCCTGGGAGAATGAGTCTCACAATTCTGAAATAATAGAGGGGAAAATTACAGCTCTCCTACTGCTCGAGAAAAATTAATTCCACTGCCAGGCATTTGTCCCCAAAGCTTCGGAATCCAGGGACCAAATCATGGCCCTGTTGTTGCAGCTGGCTCACTTCAATGTTTCAACAGCGAATTCCCAGGTAAAATATTGCCGCCCCCGCTGCCCGGTGTACAGCCGCACCCCAAGTCACCACGCTCGGTGCAATGCAGATGGGAAACCGTGTTGTCCATCCGGGTTTTAAATGAGAAGATTAGAAAAACAAAATGCAGGGGTAAGAAGTGGTTCTGATTACAAGGAACTAAAAGTAATTGCCTTCCCGCGTGGAAGCAGGGGACAGCTCCTCCGACGTGGGGGTCTGCCTCCCCAACCCTCATCCATCATCGCACGCACTTTGAATATTAAGTAAAGTTTTATTTATGGTTCTTCGTGCGGGCTTATGACTCTCAGGCGAGGCAGGGATAATAACCAACCCTCTCGCACAAAAGTTAGGCTATAAAAAAATAATTAAGGAAAATTTTCCCCGCAGTACAGGCAGCTGAGAAGCCGAGCCTTTCTGCAAACACACTTCGCCGCGGCCTTCATAATGAAAGCAAATTACTTCTGGGCTGGAAGCGGCGGCACGGAGGGAATTGAGAGCCGAGTCGTGGTTCTCCCCTTCCGGCTGCCCTCGCAAAGCCGGGTCCCCAGGGAGAGGTCAGGGGCCGGCACCCCCTGCAGACAAGCCCACCCCCCACCCCCTGCCCTCCCCAGCGGCCCCATCTCGCTGAGCGAGCCCTGAGAATGCCAAGAAGTGGTGGCGATTTGTTTCTTTTCTGCAGACAGTGAAAGATGCACTTCTGACCGACGGCAACAGAATCATAGGCTGCTTCTTGGCAAACGTCAGCTCGTTTGCTCGGCCCCAATTTGCCAGATGAGGAAACTGAGTCTGGGGCTGGTAAGAGGGAGACCAGGTTGGTTCCAGTGGCCCAAGGGTGAAACGAGGCTCCCAGCCACGGGGGTTGGGAGGGGTGAGGCCGATTTGGGCTCTGGACGAAAGGCCAGGGTGCTAGGACCGTCGAGGTGGCAGAATGGAGGCTCACCCCCATCTCAGGGTTACCGGGGGTGACCACTCCCACCCCATCCACCACGGCTGCTGCAGGGTGGGGGACTGTGTGAGCGCGCTACCCCTGCTGTCCCAGGTTGCTCCCTAGGGTCCACTCTGTTCCCATATTGCAGGCGGGGAAACCGAGGCTGGGGTTTGGGCAGAAACACAGGGAGCCCCTGGGATCTGGCGAAGAGAAGGGGCTTAGGCAGGTGGCTGGATCAGCCTTGGAAACCCTCTGTGGATGAGGAGCCCGGCCCACATCGCGCCCTGGTTTTCTCCTTTCTGTGCTAGATATTCACAGCTCTTCGGACAGTAGCCAGGATCTCTCCGTGGACATTTACACATTCATTTAAAAACTTCATTTAATAAATGGCATTGAGCATCTACCACTGTGGACTGGACACAATAATCGAGGCAACAAACATTTACCGACAGCTTGCCCTGTGCCCTGCAAGGGACACAGAAGAGAACAAGACAGACAGAGCACACTGTAAGGAAATCGCGGGGACCCAACAGGCAGAGGGAGCCATGGAGGCCTCCCAGGAGGAGAGAAGATGGTGGTGAGCCTGGGGCAGGAACCAGTGTCCCAGGCAGTGGAGAGAACATGTGCAAAGATCCTGGGGTTCGACTGTTCCCCCCAATTGTTCTTCCACTGCAAAACCAGTCGGCATTTGTTCCAGTTTGCTAATGCTGCCATTATGCAAAATAACAGAAATTGACTGGTTTTTATAAAGGGGGTTTTATTTGGTTACAAAGTTACAGTTTAAGGCCATAAAGTGTCCAAGCTAAGGCATCAACAATAGGGAACCTTCACAAAGAATGGCCAATGGCATCTGAAGCACCTCTCATCTGGGAAGGCATCTTCTTCCTTTGCTCCCAGGTTGTGTTTCAAAATAGCTTTCTCCCAGGATGTTTCTCTCTAGGCATATGAGGATATTCTCTTAGTTTCTCCCAGGCAAACTCTGGAGTAAAATTCTACTTTTAATGGGCATCATCAAAATGTCTCTCTTGGCTGCAGCAGCTCCTTCTCTCTGTGAACACTTTTATAGGACTCCAGTAATTCAATTAAGACCCACCCTGAATGGGTAGAGTAACACCTCCATGGAAATTATCCAGTCAAGGTCTTGCCCTCCAGTGATTGAGTCACATCTCCATGGAAACTCAGTCAAAGGATTCCAATCTAATCAACACTAATAAGTCTGTCCCCACAAGATTGCATCAAAGAACATGGCGTTTTGGGGGACATGATATATCCAAACCAGCATAGCATTCAACAGCATACTTTTGCAAGGGTATGTGGTTTGTGTGCGTGTGTGTGTGTGTGAGGGGCATGTGTTTCCACACTCACAGAAGAAGTACTTATTCTTATTCCGTCTCCTTTGAATCTTAGATCTTATCAGGCTTAAAAGCCGTCAGCCAGCCTCCCAGGCAGAGCCGGACTCCCAAAGCTCCAGGACTGTGTGTCTGACCACCTTCCTCACCCTAACATGTAGTCCGGAATGTTCTTTTCCACCTTGTTAAACTCCTCTTCATCCTTCAGGACCCAGCTCCAATGCCTCCTCCTCTGGGAAGCCTTCCCTCTGACACCTCGGCCCAAGCAACTTGTTATATGTTTATAGGGCCTCGGTGAACTTGAGTTTGTCAGGTGGAAGAGGAGGAGCGAGGGGATTGTGCTGTGACCAAGACCAGAAGGCACCTGCGGCTGAGCCCGTCTCGCTCTTCCACATCACCTTGTGCCTGGCAGGTCTTAGATCCTCGGCGTTGTGGGGGTCAGTGGGGGGGTCGTGCTATCTGCCTGGGTGAAGACTCCAGAGAGTGCCCGGATTCCCCTGTCTGCTGGGGACAGACTGCGCGGCAGGCCTGGGTCACCCTAAAGGAACAGAGGCTGCAGGTGGGCCCCAGCTGGCCAAGCAGCCTTGGCGCGCCCGGATCCCAGGAGACAGGCTGAAATTCTAGGAACCAGGTGCCAGGGAGGCCTGTGCAGAATGACAAGTAGGCTGTGAGATCAATAATCAGGGCGCACCTCCCTCTGCACCCCAGGACCTCCCAACAGAGCCCCTTCCTCTCCGGGCCACTGTGGCCCCCCACCCACGAGGGGAGCAGGGGGCTAGCTCCCCAGAGGCCCTGCCTGCCCAGGGAGGAACCACGAGCTGCCTCCCTGCAGTGCCCCAAGCAGAGGGCGCTCGGGGCACAGGGAGAAAAAAAAATCAATGTTTGTGCAAGTCACTTGTGCACAGAGGCAGCTTTCTGGAAAAGTCCTCGGCCTGTAGTTCAGAATCCTCAGGGATGTGCCAGGATCTTTGCACATATTCTCCCCACTGCCTGGGACACTGGTTCCTGCCCCAGGCTCACCAGGTGCGCTGGCCTGGCCCTAAGGGATGGCATAGCCGGGTTCGCGCTAGGGTGGCCAGAAGCCCCAGGACGAGCCATGGGCTTCACATAGACAGACGCCATGGCCCACCCATCCCCACCCATCACCCCACCACCCCCAGGGGCTTGGGGTCTCTCAGAGAATCCGAAGAAAGTTCTACATCCCACAGCCGGGAAGTGAGGAGGTGACGGAGCCAGGGTAGGAGTCTGGGGTGGGGGTGACTTGGAGCCCCCCACCAGCCCCCATGCAGAATCAGGCTGGCCACTCCTGGGCCCAGGGAGAAAGTTCTGGGTCTTCTCTGGGAGCGGCAATGTGGTCAAGACAGTGTCCTCCTGCTGGCAGCTAACGGTGGACTTGACCCAAACTCCAGACCTCCCCCCAGGCACTGCGGCACCCGGAGGCCTGGCGAGACCCGGGGCCGGCCAGCGCAGCACACGAGGGAACCGGCACCGCGTCCCCCTGGCTCACCCCTCTGCTCCCGCCTGGGCCGCTGCTGGGGGAGAAGCCCCCACACCCAGGTGGAGTGGTTTCCACGAGGCCCAGCCCACCGCACCCAGGGTGGAGGGGTGAGGCTGCCAGGTGACCCCCACCTCGACGTTGGCAGGTTGGACTCTGGACAGCAGGGAAAGGCCGCTGCTCCCCGGACATGCCCCGGGTCCGTCCATGTGTGAAGGACAGAGATGGAGACAGTGTGTCTGTGTGTGTGCATGTGTGAGGGTGTGACGTGGCATGTGCATGGAGGGTGTGTGGGTGGGTGTGACATGGTGAGTGTGCCCATTAGTGTGCAGGGTGTGTGTAGAGGTGTGAACGTGGCTGTGCACGGGTAGGGCGTGTGTGTGGGTGTGAACGTGGCTGTGAGTGTGCAGTGTGTGTGTAGAGGTGTGAACATGGCTGTGTATGTGAAGAGCATGTGTGTGGGTGTGAATGCGGCCGTAAGTGTGCAGGGTATGTGTAGAGGTGTGAACGTGGCTGTGCACGGGTAGGGCGTGTGTGTGGGTGTGAACGTGGCTGTGAGTGTGCAGGGTGTGTGTAGAGGTGTGAACGTGGCTGTGCACGGGTAGGGCATTGTGTGGGTGTGAACGTGGCTGTGAGTGTGCAGGGTGTGTGTAGAGGTGTGAACGTGGCTGTGCACGGGTAGGGCGTGTGTGTGGGTGTGAACGTGGCTGTGAGTGTGCAGTGTGTGTGTAGAGGTGTGAACATGGCTGTGCACGGGTACGGCATGTGTGTGGGTGTGAACGTGGCTGTGAGTGTGCAGGGTGTGTGTAGAGGTGTGAACGTGGCTGTGCACGGGTACGGCATGTGTGTGGGTTTGAATGTGGCTGTGAGTGTGCAGGGTGTGTGTAGAGGTGTGAATGTGGCTGTGCACGGGTAGGGCGTTGTGTGGGTGTGAACGTGGCTGTGAGTGTGCAGGGTGTGTGTAGAGGTGTGAACGTGGCTGTGAGTGTGCAGGGTGTGTGTAGAGGTGTGAACGTGGCCGTGCACACAGAGGGCCATGTGTGAGCGTGATCGTGGCCGTGACTGTGAAGGTGGGTGCGCCTCTGGGCAGCCTTGGTGGTGCAGCGGCCCCAGCAGCACCCCTAGGAGCCAGCAGGGCAGTGGGGCCTCCCCCTCCCAAGTCTGATTCCAGCAGTTTCCTTCCAGCCCGCCCCCTGCCCTGCTCTTGATTGTCCTGCCCCCTCCCTCTGTCTCCCTCCTGTGCGGACAGCGCTCCCGCACCCCTTGCCCCTGGGCCTCGCTCTGTAGGTCGGGCCGGTGGTCCAGGCCAGCTTCTCGGGTGCCCCCGGCCTGGCCCAGCAGATGAGGTCCAGTGTGGGGCGGTCAGGGCAGGCCCCACGGGCCAGGGGGTGATGCGCCATGGCCACGTTGGGTCCCACAGGCCCGGCAGCCCCTCCGTGGGAGCCGCAGCCTGGCATTGCCAGAGCCGCATTCTTGTGGGATGAGGACAGACGGCAGGCGCGGGAGATGGGAGCGCACTAATCCCACAGCCAGGGAGCAGCTGATCCCCGGCGAGGAGGGTGGGGACGCGCCCAAGCCCGGGCAGCCCCGGGGCTCCATCTGTGCCCTGCGGTGCTGAGTGGGGGGCACTCCGTGTCCGGCCCAGAACCCCCCTTCTGCTGCCCAGGCCTGCAGGGGTCCTGCCCACCACAGGGACCCTGATCACCACCCCCAACCCTGGCCACGGGGTCCCCCCTAAGGTGAAAGGCTGGGTCTGGGTGGGTGACATCAAACTTTCCACTTTAACCAGAATTCTCCAGCCAGGGCCGTGCACTCATGCCCGAAACACCCAACGGGGATCAAACGGTCCCCATGACGGGGCCATTGCAGGCGACCGGGGCTGCACAGGGTTGTGGTGGGTGCTGGGGCCAGAGCTGCTCCCCCACCCCGGTGATCACCACTTCTCCCTGAGCCTCAGTTTCACATCTGAGAAACAGGCTAATACCTGCAGCCTGGAAGAGGCGGCATCCTGCATCACGAAAACACGGCTGCTCCCTGGGTCTTGCAGACTTGACCTTGTCTTCTCCTTCTCCTCGTCTGTGAACTGGGGAGACGCGCCCCACCTCCCCTGCAGGCTTTGTGCTGGAAAATGGGGACCTGAACCGGGGAGAGCGGGGTGGGAGGGGAGGCCGAGGGGCGGATACCACCAAGAGCTCTCCCAGACTCATGAGGTGGGATTCGGGAGTGTGAGGGCAACCTCAGCACCCTCCACCCGCCCCAGCCCCCCATCATCCTCTCAGACCCTGTGACACTCCCGCTAGGGCCGCCTATTTGCAGTCGCCACAGCCTCTAGCTATTCTCCTTAATTAATGTCTCACGGGGAGGCCAGGCTTGGCCCAAGGAGGGACCCAGTCTCACGTGCCCAGTACCAGAGCCCCAAAGGGGACCACTCTGACCTTGGGCTCTTTTTCCCCTTCACCAGTAACAAGCCTGTCTGACCCCAGAACCCATCACCCTGGATGGCTGCTGCCCTGCACCCCGACAGCAGGGCTGCTTGAAGAAACAGGGCCACCTTGCAGAGGAAGGAGCAGGAAGAGGACAAAAAGGCACAGGCCTCTTGGCAGCAGGGTGGTGGACACTGTTCTATCTCTGAAAGGGGCTCCAAGGGGTCCTGGTCACAGGGAACCCCTTGCACCCAGTAATGTGAGGCCTCCTAGAGAACATAGTGGGCACTGCAAGAGCAGAGATGTGGGGGCCTCATGTCACCAAAGCGCTCGTTTTAGCAGTGGCTCATAGACCCGGTGGTCCACCCCATTGCCGCCCCCCCCCGTCCTCCCTGCACCAGAACCACCAGGTCAGCTCTTCCACACACGGAGGCAGAGTCCCTCCTGCCCCTCCTGAGCCGGAATCTCAAGCGTCCTGGATGATTCCTCTGCAACCAGTGGGCAGAGCCACGTCAGGAAGCGGGGGGCTATGCAGTACCCCAAACACTGCGGGAGGCGCAGCAGGAAAGCACCAGCGGCAGGTCAGAGGGCCCTGGGCCCGCCCTGCCGCCCCATCTTGTGACTCAGGGAAGTCCCTTTACCCCGCTGGGCCTTGGTGCCTCTGCCTTCCAGCACCAGCTCAGTAGCACCCTCTTCTGGGTTGGAAACTTGGCTTTTCTGCCACCCTCTTCTGTTCCCTCATCACTCCTTGTCCCTGCACAAACACCAACGCACTCGTCTCCAGTGTCCTTGCCCGGGCTTGACTGCCACCATTGCCAACTCACGCCTCCTCTGCCCCAGGTGTGTCTGCGACCCAAGCAGATATGCCCGTCCTATGTCCACTTTTCTGCTCGGTAAACTGAGCCTCGGAGAGCTGAACCCTGGCAGGGTGGCAGCTCCGCTCCGCACACCCTGCAGCTGGCATCTCCTTGTCAGCGAGGGCCCATCCTCCCTCCCTCCCAACAAACAGTTGTTCGAGGCCCACTGCGTGCCAGGCATTGTCCTCCGTGCCAGGGGCCTAGCGGGGAATCGGACACAGCCTGCCAGGGGGGACAGATGTGGAGGCACATGCTTGCGGGCAAGGTGGCGTGAGGGGGAGCAGAAGGGAATTCAGGGGACAATTCAGAACCCAGGGGCCCAAGGAGGGAGGGTGCATTTACTCTGGGGGATGGAGGACACCTCAGAAAAGGCAGAGAGGCTTGTTTCCCTGCACCCCCACCCTGGTCAACCAAGGACAACGTGAAAGCTCCCCACCCGCTCCTTGATCACCCCAGTTTCTCAAAACCCCATAACCCCATGGCTCCCCGGCCCCGCTTATGTTTATGTGCTCGCTGGAATCCGTGCTGACAATATATTTGTTTAATTTCCAGCAAGAGTGGGGAGATTTGTCGGGGTCAGGGATACGTCTTGCATAAAACATTTTGATTAAACTCTGCTGGCCAGAGAATTACTTACCCCATCACACTCAGACAAACCTCGTTATTCCCTAATTGGAGCCGCTGCCTGGCCGCTGCATTCACCATTTACCGTTCTTTCTCCGCCAGATGTTGCTGGATGCAAATTCCTCCCCAGATGAGAGCATGGGGGTGTCTCGGGAGAGGCGCTAACTCACAGGGGCCGTGGGGGACCACGCTGCACACACTGGAGGAGAGGCGGGGCGGGGGGCGTCCCTGTCTGCTGTAATTAAAAAACACGGGGCTGGCAGAGGGTCTCGGTGAGGAGGGGCCCCTTGGAGCCTGCAAGCCTGCACGCGCCCCTGCCAGGGAGCGGGAGATACTGGGGCAGTCGTGCAAGGGGCTTTGCTGGTAGCAGGCGGGCAGGCTCCAGAAGGAGCTGCCCACCTCCCAAAAGGGAGATTCTGCCGGTGTCTGTGGGGATTGGGGGCTGGGGGCTGGGGGAGGGGAGTTGGGGTGGTTGACTGAAAGGAGAAGGAACCAGGGCTTCCACATATCCTGCACCTACTGCGTGCCAGCCCTTTAGACAGCTCGTTTCCTTTCATCCTCACCACAGTTCTGCTAAGGAAGGGTGATCAGGCCCATTTTCCAGATGTGGCAGCTGAGTTTGGGGAAGGAAAGTGGCTCATATGGAGTCCACAGAGCCTGTCCTCACACGTCCAGCAAAAGCTGCAGGAGGGCCAGGAGTCGGGGGGCTCCCCAAACGGCCTCGGTGTGCGCTCCAGGAAGCCACCCTCAGCCTGCACAGTCTACAAGACGCACTGGCACTTCCACAACGCCCCCTTCCGTGCCCAGGGCAGACACTGCTAATCAATCACAGATGCTGCCTCTGAATCCTCCTCAACCCAGGGGTCCAGGCAGCCAGCATTGGTGATCAGGGTGGGCCGACAGGAGGGACCAAGTTGCCCTCCCCAGGCCAGTCCTTCAATTTCCAGTTCCAGATTCCAGGATCACACTGGCCATTATGTAGCTACTAGCCACATGGGGCTACAGAGCATCTAAAATGCTTCTAGTCTGGGTGGAGATGTGCTGTAAGTGTAAGTGACGCACCAGATTTCAAAGACGCAGTCCGACAAAAAATGGTGTGAAACATCCCATTGGTATTTTTTATGCCAATTACCTGTTGAAAATGACCATATTTGGGCTATACTGGGTTAAAGAACATATGTTAGTGAAATTAGTTTCCCCTTTCTCTTTTACTTGTTTTAAACGTGGCTCCCATCCGTGGTCCACGTGGTCTTTCCGGGCCAGCACTGGTCTGGGGTTCAGCTGCTGTGGACACTGCCCCTGGTGGCTGGGATGGGTAAATTCACCCCACTGAGGCTCACGTGAGCTGGCTGTGACCTGGGGCCGGTGACGACTGCCCCTCAGTCCCCCCATCTGTGCAATGGGGACAGTGACAGTTCGTAAATCATGGGCTTGCGATTGAGGAGCAAATGCGTTACTGCACACTACGTTTGAGGAACAGCGTCCAGCACTGTGGCAAGTGCCAAGCGAGCGTTGGCTGTATTTACCATCAGCCCTGCTCTCCGCTGGGCCTCCCGCTCCCGCTTCCGGCAGGGACGAAGGAAGGGACGGATGACGGACAGGCCTGGCCGGCCACCAGAGGAAGCAAAGCAGCTTCCTGTCACGCACCCCCAAAAAGTCTCCCCAGCCAGGCTGGAGCCGTCTCCGGGGTCACTTCCTGTGTCGCACCGAGGAAGCTTCCCACGACCCCTCACTTGGCTTCCTGCCCACCAGGGCCCCAAGTGCTTGGCCCCTGAACCCCAGTGCTCATCGCCGACAGCTCCAAGCCCCCCGCTCTCCTGCTGCTCCCCGACCCTGTGGCCACCACACTGTCACTGACACCCTTGCCTTCGGGGCAGCAGCTGAGCTCAGCCCCACGTCCCAGCGGGCCCTGGGATTCATGAAAAATAATAGTAGGTGTTTCAGATCTATGCATTTTACTGATTGCAAGGTATATCTCAATAAAATTAGTAAATAAAAATCATAGCAGTTGTGACTTCTCTGTGTGTAAAGCAAGACCGTCTAGTTTAGAAGTTTCTGCAAAACTTAGAAAACACAGAAAAAGGCTTGTTGGGGGTCGTATCGTGTTCCCCTCAAAAGGCGTATTCGGGCCCCCATCCCAGGCCTTGTGGTGGGAAACGATTTGTAAATGGGGCCTTTGAAGATGTCATCAGTTAAGGCGCCCAAACCGAAGGGGGGTGGGCGTCAATCTAACATGGTTGGGGGCCTTGTAAGCAAAGGAAATCGGACGCAAAAGGCAAAGCCACGGAAGAAGCAAGAGCCTGGAAGTAAAAGGAGAAGACGTTGCCACGTGCATGACGGAAAAGCCAAGGAACCCCAAGGACTGCCGGCCAGCGGGGAGACACCGACCCAGGAGGCAGCCCGCCTTCCAGCCTCTGAAACCGCAAGCCAATCAATTCCTCTTGTTAAGCTAACCGACTGCGTGGTATTGGTTTTAGCAGCTGGGAAACTAAAACAAGTATCACAGGTGAAAAGAAGGGGAACATAGTCTTCCGTGATCCCACCTATGAGAGACAGCCACTGGTTCATACGATAGTTTTCCTTCCAGAACAGTGCTGACCGATAGCAATACAACGCGAGCCACAAAAGTGAGCCAAATAAGGGATGGTGATTTTCTAGTGGCCACATTTTTTAAAGTAAAACAACCGGGGAAATTAATTTTAATGATACGTTTTATTTTATCCACTATATCCAAAATATTATCATTTTAACAAGCAGTTAATATAAAAATTTACTGAGCTAGTTGGCATTCTTTTTTTTGTGCTATTTTTGAAGTCCCATGCCTGCTTTACACCGACAACACATTTCAACATGGACCAATCACATCATAAGGGTTCAGCAGCCCCATGTGGCTTGTAGCTACCACATTGTACAGGGCAGACCTAGCGGCTTTTATTGAGGATGTGTGTGCATAAGTCTGACAATGATGAACTGGCATGGCCCGCAGTTTGGGGATCCCACACATCCACACTTGACCGTGCAAAGCCAAACCATCATGGACGCCTTCTCTTTCTCGAGGCCGGCTGCACCAGGGCCCTGGATGGACCCCCAGACCCTTTTGCAAGAGCTCCGCATGTTATTTCGTGAAAAATCACCGGATGCCGGGAAAAGGGAGGGGCACAGTGTCTCCACAGTCCCCAGGCCCACGATGGCCGAGCGGGACTCCACGAACCCCGAGATTAAGGAACCAAGGGAGTCCCCAGAACCCCGCACCGTCGTCACTAGCCTTGCGGCTGCCCCGTTTGCAGCACTTCCCCAAGCTTCCTGGGTTTCCTACTCTAGGCAGAAGCTTCCGGATGCCTGGAACTTCAGGCCTGACATTCTGCCAACGTGGGCTCGGAGCAGTGGGCTCCAGGTACTCGCTGCACCACGTGTCTCCCAGGATGAAAGACTGGAAAAGAAGATAAAAATAGTCCCAAGAAAGGGACTGCTTCAGTCAGCCAGTTTGCAGAGTCCCCGTTTCACGTCTGATGTGAGTGATTCATCCCTTCGAAAGCACCGCTGTGAAGTCGGAAGCAGTGTGAAGGCATTTTCCTTGATGAGGCCCTCAGAGAAGAATCCTAAACACCCGGTGCATTAGGAGGAGCCCGGGGAGTGTCAGGAGACGCATTTGCTCAGGCAGGGAGCGGCGCCCCTGATCCGCAGTGATCAGCTCGGTCCCAGGCCGACCTGTCAAAGCCACCCTCGGTTTCCTCCCTGGCTGGGACTGGGGGTGTGACCTTGTCTTTTCTGAAGGGTGTGCAGAGCTGGCCCTGGGGAAGGGAAATGGCCTCGGACTGGGAAGCCGGAAGCCGCCCCACCACCAGCTCGCAGGGCCGGGGGCCTCCCCTCTCTGGGCCTCTTGTGCTCAATTTTCCCATGAAGACAAGCACATGTAAAGAACCCTGGAGCGAGGCCAACTGGACATGTGCTCTCGTGGAGGCCAAAGGACATCTGGGGGGCTCAGGGGATATTCACAGTAATCTAAACGATAGCAGTTACCAGCACCGTTAATTGTGCACTCGCTACGTGCCAGGTCACACGAGCTAAGGGCTTTGGATGAGCTCATTTAACCCTTGCAGCTCTCTTGGGGGGGGGGGTGCTGGGGTTACACCCATTTTTGCAGATGAAGAAACCGAGAGGGCTGGGATGTTGAGTCGTTGGCCTTGTCCAACTGCCCTGTCCCGTGAGTCTCCACCTCTCAAGAGAACCCTCAGGGAGGAGGCTCACTCTGCCCTGATTTTCAGCAGCCCCCGGAATCCCAGCTGGAGCCAGGGCTGGGCAGCGAAGGTGGTCTGTGGGGCAGTTGCTGAACGGGGTGACGGCAGGCTGGGGTCCCTGAAACCGGCCATTTCCTACAGAGCCAGGACGTCCCTGCCCGTGGAGGGTGGTTCCCAGGCTCCCGTTCAAATTGCAGGAGGGGGTGTCGGGGGTAGTGGGTGCCCTCCCTTTGTGGACATCTGGCACAGGGGTCTCCAAACTGGTTTGGGGCTTCTTTTGTTTTTTTAAGTTGTGGAATCCATTTTTCTCGCAAATTCTTACTCAGAAGCCCAAAATGTACAAAAGATTGTAGGGGTTTTGTGAGGGAAAGAGGGCCTGGGGCAACAGAGACCCCCCAGAGCGACCCCAGACACCTCGAGCCTGTGAAAACCACTGCTCTGGGCGACACCCTCGTTGGGGCAGCTGGGTAAACCGAGTCTGGGAGGGCAGCTAACATCTACCGAGTATGAACCACTGCTGCCCTGGGCCGAGGCTGCCCCCACATTATCTCACCATCTCCATCGTCCCTCAGGCCGATTCCAGAGACTGACCCCGCTAGCGTGACCCTGTTCCCGCTCCCAGCTCCGCGCCTCGGCCCAGCCACTGTGCCCATGCAGTCTCCTCGGCGGGGCGGCCCTGTCTTCTCCCTGCCCAACGATAGTTGATGGATTCCAGTTTCCTGTTTTACTTGAGCAGAAACACGGAGCCCGGGGCCCTGGTTTGGCTCCCCCCGTGGAAAATCCGCCCAGCCATTTGGCCGGCGTTGGCGCGGGGGCCTGGGGCCCCTTGGCCTCTGGAGCCTCCTTTCCAGCACAGCAGGCTGGGGGCGGGGAGGCCCGGCCAAGGAGGCCTGGCGCCCCGGGGAAGGGGTCAGCACTGCGGGGGAAGGGGATTGGAGGCGATTTTCCTTGCCGCGTACACATCCTCGGCTCCAGGATGAGCTCACTTCCTCCGGCCTGCTTGGAGGGAAAGACATGCAGGCTCGTCTCCTTATAGGGCCTGTGGGGCCCCCAGCCCCGACTTCTGCAGGCGGGAGCAGCTCTTCCTGCTTGGGGCCGGCAGCTGTGGGGCCGACATCCTTTTGCAAAGGTTAAAGCACCACCAGATGCTGGTTGTCACTCACCTGGTGGAGCTGCTGCTGCTACCACCTCCCCCTCAAAGCCCTGCACTTCCAGGGCGTGCCCTCCTCGCCTCCTTTCAGCCCCCCCAGGAAGCCCCCATGGAGACCCAGTGGGTGTGAAGTTCTTCTAGGCCTCTGGGACCGCCTAAGGAGCAGCCTTCTTGCCCAGTGACTACCACTGACTGCAAGGCCACACACACACACACACACACACAGGCTCTGGGGTCCCCTGCCTTGGGCATGGACAGCCCTGACTGGCTGTTGGGGGGAGATGAGGTGTCCCCTCACCATCCCCAAGGCCTGGGCCCAGAGTGCTGCCCCCAGCCCGGCCCTCAGCCATTCCTCTGAGCCCCCGACGCAGCCGAGAGCCTGTGTGGCGCCAGGAGGCCAGCAGGTGATGGGCGAGGGCTGCAGACACAGAAGGAAACCCACGGGGGCGGGAATCAGGGCAGGCCCCATCCTGGCATGTACCACTGTTCTGGAGGATTCCGTGAGGCCCAGGAAGTCGCTGGGGCAGAGGGAGTGAGGCAGACTCCTGCCCCTTGGCTGCCTTCCCGGGAACATGGACCCTCCCCTGCAGCTGCAGAGAGCCCAAAGGAGGAGCGAGGGGAGGAGGTGGGAGAGAGGGAAGGAGGAGGGAGGGGGATGGAGGGAGGGAAGGGAGCAGGAAGAAGGGGAGGAGGATGGGGGGGAGGTGGAGGTGGGCGGAAAGGAGGTGGGGAGAAAGGGGGAAGGGGCAGAAGTTGGGGAGGGAGGGAGCTTCTAGAAGCTCCTCCGTGCCACAGCAGAAGGCTGGCGGGTTCAGAAGAGCCTTACCAGGGCTGCTGGCTCTCCCCAGGAGCTCCTCCCCACTCCCTCTCTCTCTGGGACTAGCCACCTCCTCTCTGGCTTCCAGGCTATCGCTTCTACTCCCCCTCCACACGCCTTACCTGAGCCAAGGTGACCTGGCCACATCACACCCTGTCACCCCCTCCCGAGACCCCCTGCTGGCCCCTCATTGTCCTTGGGATTAAGCCCCAGCTCCTCCCAGTCCAGCCGAGCCTGGCATGATCCGGTCCCCACTGGCCCTCTGGCTCGTCTTCCCCCCTGCACTCCTCTGTAGCCTGGAGAACTGGTGGCAGAGACCTCAAGTTGCTGGGGTCTCTCCACCCACCCCAAGCCTTTGCCGTGGCTGTGTCCTCCTCTGGAATGTTCTTCCTGCCCACCACCCCATTTCCCAGACCCATCTCTAATCCTGGCTCCTCCCCAACCCCCTCCCCACCCCGGCTCGTCCACAGTGGCCCAACTCCGCCTTGCCCAGGCCTCACCCTCACCTGGATGCCATCGTCTGCCATTAGTCAGCCTGCACTCCCTGACGACAATGAGAATGTCTTATTTTTCCTGAGCTTCTCTTTGCCAGCACAGGACACAGCTCAACGCATGTTTGTTGAATGAATAAATGACCTCTCACGCCCAGGACCAGAGCATCTGCCCCCTTCAGAGGCCATTGCAGCTAAAATGCTCCCATCAATCCCCACCTTCACCTCCCATGGCCCCCGCATCTCCCCAGGCAAAGGGAGCCCAAAGCCAGGGAGGAGGGACTCAGGCCCTCAGCTTCAGAGCAGGCGACCCCCCCTCCCCCAGGCTCCCTCCCCAGGGAAGCGTGAGAAGGGGCAGGAGGCCGAGCCACCCTGTCCTCTGCTCACTGCTGGCTGAGGGCACCCCAAGTTGACAGCCTGGGGCGGGGACCTACTTGTGTCCCCGAGAGCGTGGCCTCTCCGGAACCGTCCCCAGCCGCTCCCAATTTGCCTCCCCTGTCCCTCAGACTCTCCATCCACATCTTCAGGGCTCACCTACTTCCCAGGACATCTCCCAAAAATGCTTGAGAGAGCAGTTTCCATTTTTGGGTGAAAAAAAATATATATGTATGTATATATATATACATAAAAATCTCACTCTTCCCCAGGTCCTTTCTGCAACTTGCCTATGTGGCTGTGAGAGCTGGCATCGTTGTAAAATCATTTCATTTCGGGCACTTTTCATCTTTGCCATGCCCCACTCACAGTTCTCTTTCACCCGCACCGTTCAAAGGCTGTTCCCTCCGACCGACTCTCATTCGCCAAACTCCATCAGGCTTTCATCTGCCTGGGGAGCTGTGCCTCCAGGAACTGGGGAAGGCAAGAGGTTTTCTGGACAGAGAACAGAGGAAATACGTAAATGGGCACAAAACTCTGAGGCTGCCTCTTTCCCCCAATTCATCCCACCTCCACGTCCAAGGAAGGGGGCCCCTGCCCCACTCGCTGCTCTCGGAGCTGGGAAGGGGCACTGTGGAGGCAGCCAGGGCAAAACCATCGTGAAATTCTTATCCGAATCTTTGGTTCATTCCATGGCAAAGAAACTCATTCACAGGAAATTGGGAGCCTTAGAGGAAGCTGTTTTAGTAGAAAGAGCACTGGAGAGGGAGTCCAGAGACCTGGGTTGAGTCAGGGCCAGGGGCAGATTTCCCTGGAAACAGTGAAGCTTCAGCTTTCCTTGTCTGCCTCGCATGTGGGATTTGTCAGCCCTTAAAAGTGTGCCTTTTGTGGTGATTTCTCGTCTCTCTGCATATTCACATCTGGCCTCATTTTGTCTTCTTTCTCTCAAAGAGGGGCCCCCTAAATGTCTAAGGTTAGACATCCCCAGCACGGCCGGATCACAGCTGCCCTGCCCCTGCACTGAGTGACCTTGGGCAGGCCACCTCCTCCATGCCTCAGTTTCTCACTGTGCTTCCTCGGTGTCCTGAGGATTGAGTTCATCACAAAAAAAGTCCCTTATGTTCTGACAGGGTGTTATGGTTTTCAATGAGCAGTCACCCCATCCTTTATTTTAACTCCTACAAAAGCGCTCCGAGGTTAGCACCCCCAGTGCCCATTTCACCAACAAGCCAGCTGAGGGCGTAAGCTCCCACGCCCGGACGAGAGCTGGGGTCCCTGCTTCCCAAAGCAGTTTGTAGCTGGCCCGGGGCCCCGTTGCCAAGGGTAACCAGCCCGCTACTGTTTTTAGTGCCCATCGGACCTACGTTTCCATCTGCACTGGCAGCAGCTCTCCAGCCGGGAAGGGGCAGGCCCCTGCCTTCTCCCCTGCCTGCTTAGGGGATTCAGCTCCGTGTGATCTGTGCATCACGGGCACACTCACTTTTAATCCTCACAACAGCCCCACCCCCCAAGCCCCATTTTGCAGATGAGGAAACTGAGGCTCAGAGAGGTGACGTGACGTGACTTTCCCAAGCTCACCTAGCAGGTAAGGCCAGGTCTGTCTACCTATATGTCCCCTGTCTGTGGGACCCCACAATCACCCCCCATTTTACCTGGGCTTTTTCAGGTTTTAAAGACCCAGAGGGCCGGGATGGGTGACCATGATTCTAGTTCTGAGCTTCCTTGCTCTGCTCTGTGCCACGGGACCGCCTTCCGGCTGACAGTGGGTTCTGCACCTGTGGGGCAGGAGCTCACACCCCTCATCCCCTGCTGAGGTGAACCCCCCGCTCTCCCTGAGGGTCTGGCCATCTCTGTTCTCTTATCTGCATCCTCAAAAGTGGTCCCTGCCCACCAGCAGGCACCACCTGGGGTATTCTGAAGAGACCCCCCCCCCCATCCACCCACCCAGCATGCAGGTGCCCGGGGCCACCCGAAATCTTCCTGGAGAAGAAGGGGCTTCGGAAGCGCTGGGCGAAGGGCAGGGACCCCAAGCCCCTGGAAAGCCCCAGTCCGTGGGGTCGGTATTTCCTGGAACAGCAGGGTCACACAGGTGTTTGCTGGGAACAAGCAGCCGAGAGCGACCGCAGGCTCTCTCCCGGGTGGGAGCCGGCCGCTCGCGCTTCATTTCCGGGCTCCTCGGCTGTAATTAAGGCAGCGAAACCTGACGCTTCTGCCGGGTCCCAGAACAACACTTCGACCCGCAGCTAAACGAGGAGGAGAAACAAAAAACGGGCCTGAGTTCCTGCGAAAACACCACCCCCCTTATCCTCCCCTGCGGACCCCAGAACCCCCGGCCTCCTTTCCACTGCAAAGGTCACTGCAGCGGGGACCGCGCCCTCGAGGACAAGGCGACGCAAGGCCCTCGGCCGCGCCCCCACCCCCACCTCTCGGGGCCTCAGTTTCCCCATCTGTAACGTGAGGGAGCAGACAAGCCCTTCTGCGTCCCCGCCCTCTCTCCCGCTCCACGCTGCGACCAACCACCAGACAACTTGAATGCCCAAGGCGCCTCCGTCGAGCCCCTCCCGTGGGAGCATTGGGTAGGGCCCTAGTGCCCCGAGAGCGAGGGGGACGGGGGGGGTGCCCCTGTCAGGCCCGATCCGCCCCCCAGAAGCACTCCCTGAGGGAGGCGGGGCCCCTGGCGCGGCGGGCAAGAGGGTGCATGCGGGCCCCCGGGCCACCAGGGGGCGGCGGCACCGGGCGCGGCGGGCGGCGTCGCTCCAGGAGTGCGCGGGGGCGGGGCTGGGGACGGGCCGTGGGCGGGGCCAGTGCCGGGGCGGGGCGGGGACGATGCGGTGGCGGGGGCCAGGGGCCGGGTCCGGGGGGCGGGGCCAGCGCAGGGGGCGGGGCGGGGCCGGCCATGGGCGGGGCCGTAGGCTGGGTCGGGGTGGGGCCGGGGTCGCGGAGGCGCCGCGGGGGCCGGTCCTCGGTCCTCTGCCCCACGCCCTTCAGGAAAGCTCCCTCGACCGCCGCCCAGAGCCTTGTTGCTTGGTGGGTGGAGACTGTGTGCAAATTTTGGAAATGTTTAAATAAAATTAAAAACTTTTTCAAAATGCAAAAGGAGATCTAGTTAACTTTTTTTTTGAAACTCAAAGTATAAATCCACATAGAAACGAGAGTAGAAAGAAAACAAAATTAAAAATTCAAATGAGAAAAAAGGGGGAAAAATGCAGCCCAGCCCTCCTATTACTGAATCCCGAATCCCTCGTAGGGGTTGGGGGGTGGTCCAGAAATGAAGATTTAACACCAGCCCCCGTCCCCGGCTTCTGTGTACCCTGAAGTTTAATCTCCATTGAGTCTCGTCGGGTCTTTCTTCGACCCATTTCACAAGTGGGGAAACTGAGCTCTGGGTGGGCACGGGTCTTGAAAAAGCGGCCCTCCAAAGCAGCCCTCCCCTCCTTGGGGGACTTCCCTTTCTATTGTGGTGGGAAACACTGCAGAGAATTTCTTAATTCCCCCTCGAAAAAGACAGGTTGTGCTATGTGCAGAAATCGTTATTCAAAAATTACAGACTCTGGTTGTTTCTATGGAAACATTTTTCACCTTATGCAAATGAAGCAAGAGGCAGGAAAACAACGCCTTCCTTATCTTTGGAACCTCGTGAAGCAGAGGCTGGAAGTTTGAGCCTGCGCAGGGTGGGGCGAGCTGGCCTCTGACCCCGCAGGATGGGTTTGCTTCCTTAACGCGGGGCCTCTGCCCCCCGGGGCTGCGTCTGGGCCCGGGGGCCCCCGCCAGGTACTCCGTGGAGCACCTGCCTTCACCCGGGCTCTGATCAGCAGAGCGTGGTGGGTGGCAAAGTTGAGCTCCCGAGTGTCCCACCCGCCCCTTGAAGGCGACCCCCACTGAAAGCCCACCCAGAAGGCAGACCAGAGGGCAGGCAGCCGTTTCTCGTTTGCCCCCCTCCTCTACCCCCTTGAGTAGCAGCCCTGGGCTGGCCTTCCTTCGAGGCACTTGCCTTCTGCACCCCGACTTCTGCTTCGGGGAGAGTGAGTGCCGGGGCTTCCCGGCGCCGGGGGTGCTGTGCAGCGTGGACCCTTGTGTTAATTCAAGCCCCAGAGCCTGCGTCTCCCAGCTGGGTGGCCTTGGGCAGGTCTCCCTACTTCTCTGAGCCTCGCTCCCTCCCTGGTCACCCCCCACTCCAGCTCTAGAATTGGGGTGACAGCACCCACCTTGCAGGGTTGAGGTGAGGGTGGATGAGATGGCCATCTTCACCTTAGCACAAGGAAGGAACTCATTCCAGAGGAAGCCTCCAGCTGCGCCCAGGGCGGGGAAGCCGGGTGAGGACGGCCCATGGATGTGTGTGCCTCGGGCGCAGCTGCTGGAGGCTGAGCCTGGAGGAGTGTCTCACGGTAGAAGGGCCTGAGTTTGGAGCCCAGAGACATGGGTTCGAGTTCTGCTATGGGAGCTTGGGAAGATCCTCCCCCCTCCCCAGGACTCAGTTTCCCCATCCACATGGAGTCCCATCATCTCCCGGCTTGCCCACAGGCTGTGTGGGGACCAGATGGCCCAAGGCCATTGGGGGTGGGCGGTGAGGGTCACGGAGAGGCAGGTCAGCGGGTGGGCGTGGGTACCCCATCCAGGTATGGAGCCACCACCAACCTGCAGGCCCTGCCTCCACGTTCTGTCAGGGTCTCCCCCCTCCCTGCTCCTGCCCCTCCCTCTCTGCCAGCTTCTCCACCAGCCCCTCCCCAGCCAGGCCTGGAGCCTCCCTAAGTGCTGTTCTGAGGGGTCTGCGTATATCGTCGTGTAATAGTCACGACAAGCCCTTTGTGTGGCCCTCTTATTATCTCCGCGATATGGAAGAGAAAATCGAGGCACAGAGAGGCCGAGCAACTGACTCAAGGTCACACAGCTGGTGAGTGGGTGCCCAGAGGCCACAGGCTTGGTCCCCGCCCTACCCTTGCGGTAGGCAGGGCTGAGTGCGGGCAAGACCCTCAGGGTGGGACAGGATGATGAACGGGCTTTTCTCCTCTCAGAATAAGATCCCAGAAGCAGAAGAAGTGAGCCTGAGGGTCCCCACTGTCTAAAACTGTTCCCCCAGAAACAGCTACACAGGACTGCCTCCCAGGCCACCAGCCCCCACACCCAGCACATCTGAAAGAGCCAGCCTCCCAGGTAGGGGGTCCTGGGCTCCCCCAACCGAAGGGGAGAGGTAGAAGTTTCTTCCTTCCCTCGTCCTCCCCCAGCCAAGGGATGGATGGAAGAGACCCCCACACCCCACCCTTAGAGCTAGAAGTGGGGGGATCTGCAGGTGTCTCCTGGGGCCACAGACTGCTTACCTGCATCTCTCAGGAAAGGAGAGGAAAACTGAGGAGACAGCTTTCCTGGCACCCCAGAGGGCAGAGCTCTGGCAAGTTCTGGGTTGTGGATCTCCGACAGGTCATGCTGGCTCAGCTGGCCGCTTCCGTGACTCCTTTACCACAGAGTGAGGCAAACACATGCCCGCTTGACAACACTGAGGGGGTGGGGTCTCTCCCTGGGACCCTCCACCTCAGCCTGGGGGTGGGGGTCTCCCCCTGGGACCTCTGTCTCATTATGGGGGTGGCTGCTGCTGTTCCTGCATTCTTTAGAGTTCTCCTTATGTCCTACTAGCCAATGCCTCATTGCACCAATTTCTGTTAAGGTTCATAATTCTTTATATTAGACTTGGCCTGTGCAAATTACTGACTGGTCTGTGTCTCCTGGTTGGACCATGGTCGATAAAAATTGGTAGCAGCAGTGGTGTCGGGAGACGGGCTTGGGGACAGGTTTGGTCCTGCTGTGGCCGGAGCACGTGGTGAGCTCCTTGGGAAACGGCTGTTAGTAACCAAGTGCAGGGCGGCATCTGGTTCATCACGCTCATGCCTGTGGCTGATTGCAATGAAGTGGGTCCTAAGGAGCCCAACTGGCTGCTGGGCTTGACGCAGGTGGCAGGTGCGATGGCGCTAGGGGGTTGGCGAGGTATGGATTCCTTCAAGCACACTTGAGCGCTTACAAGGGAAAATGACAAGCTCAGATGCATTAGCTTTCGGCTCAGGTCGTGGTCTGAGAACCAGAGAGCTTCCGTGACAGCCCCAAAGGAAGCTGTTATTTATTGTTGCTCCAGAGCTCATATTGTTGAAAATCAAATACCAAATTTAATTGTGCAGGTTGCTGAAAGAGAAGCATTGAATTCAGTCTCACACTTTCTCTATGAAAGTTAGGGCATTTATTTGTACAGAATGGCTCCTGAACTGGGGACATCTGGTTGGATCCAGATGAAATTGTCAATCTTGGACCCCCAAGTCCCCCTGAGCCTGCCTCACCAGTGGAACCATCTTCCCTTGCAGTGTCTAAACAGACAAGCCTCCCTCCACTTGAAAAGCCTGTGATAGCCTTACCTGGGACATGTGATCTCAAAGGGGGTGCTTGTTCTCCTCTAAACCCCCCACAACCCCTCCTTGTTGCCATTAGACCCACAACTAGGGTCAAATCCCAGCATGTACAAGGGGAACACGTGCATACTTTGGCCACCAAAAAAATGGGCAAGACTTCAATGACCCTGGGGAATGTGTGTGGGAATGGGTTCTGAGGGCATTAGAGCAGAAGGAAGGAAGAAAGCAATAGATTAGGCCAAAAATATTGACTTAGGTGTGCTTAATAGAGTCTGGGTGTAATGCGTTCACTTGTGTTAATTATCTGTTGCCATGTTACAAATTTCCACAAATGTAGAGGCTCAAAACAACACACGTTGATTATCTCAGAGTTTCTGTGGGTCCAGCAGGACTGAGTGGGGCCCTCTTTGGTGAGGTCCTCACCAGACTTGCGGTCAAGGTGCCAGGCGGGGCTGGGGTCTCATCTGCAGGCATCCCTGGGGAAGGGTCTCCCAAGCTCACATGCTTGTTGGCAGAATTCAGTTCGCCACAGACTGCTGGGTTGAGAGTCTCAGTGCCTTGCTGGCTGGTGGCTGGAACCTCCCCTCAGGCCCTGGCCACCGAGGACTCCTCAAGCCAGCGAGCCGAGGTGGTCTTGGAGAGAGTCTGCTAGCAAGACAGAAGCAAAACTCTTATTTAACCAGAACTAATAAGCAATAACAGCAAGATTTCAGGATTCAAGTTTAATACACAAAAGTCAAATTGCTTTCCTATATACCAGCGGTGCACAATTGGAATTTGAAAGCACAGCATCATTTACATTAGAACCCCAAAACAAAATACTTAGGTATAAATATAACAAAATACATCCAAGGTCTATACGGGAAAAGCTACAAAACTCTGATGAAAGAAATTAAAGATCTAAATAAATGGAGAGATGTTCCATGTTTGTGGATAGGGAGATTGAATATAATTAAGATGTCAGATCTATAGATTCATTGTGATCCCAATCACAATCCCAGCAAGTTATTCTGTGGATACTGAAACTGACTCTATAGTTGACATGGAAAGTCAAAAGACCCAGAATGGCCAAAAAAGAACAAAGTTGGAGGACTGATCCTACTCGACTTTGAGACTTACTATAAGCTACCGTGATCAAGTCAGGGTGAGGGTGATATGGCAGAAGAATAGACAAATGTATTAGTGGAACAGAATAGAGAGCCCAGAAATAGACTCACCCAGTTATAGTCAACTGATCTTTGACAAAGGAGCAAAGGCAATTTGACGGAGGAAGGAGGGCAGCCTCCTCAACAAATGGTGCTGCACAGCCGGACATGCTCACACACACAAAAAGAATCTAGACTCAGGCCTTACGCCTTTCACAAACTGAACTCAAAGTGGATCACAGACCTCAAATGTAAAATGCAAAACCATACACCTTCTGGAGGATGACATAGGGGAAGATCTAGGTGACCTTGGGTTTGGCTATAATTTCTTGCATACATCATCGAAAGCATGATCTGTGGAAGAAAAATTGGTAAATTGGGCTTTATTAAAATTAAAAATTTCTGCTCTTTAAAAACACTCCTAAGAGAATGAAAAGACAAGCCACAGACTAGGAGAAAATATTTGCAAAACACATATCTGATAAAGGAATTGTATCCAAAATAGACAAGGAACTCTAAAAACTCAAAATAGGAAAAAACAAATTTAATGGGCAAAAGATCTGAACAGACACCTCATCAAAGAAGATACACAGATGGCAAATAAGCATATGAAAAATGTTCAACATCGTATGTCATTAGGGAATTGCAAACTAAAACAACGAGATCCACTACACACCTATTAGAATGGCTAAAATCCAAAATGCTGACAACACCAAAAGCTGACAACGATGTGGAGGAACGGGAAGGCTCATTCACTGTTAGTGGGAATGCAAAAGGGTGCAGCCACTTTGGAAGTGTTTGGTAGTTTCTTACAGAGCTGAACATAGGCTTACAATCCCATCCAGCAATTATCTCCTAGGTATTCACCCAAAGGAGTCAAAAGCCTATATTCACAAAAAGAACCTGCAAACAAATGTTTATGGCAACTTTATTCACAACTGCCCCAAATCGGAAGCAGCCAAGATGTCCTACTGTGGGTGAATGGGTGAACAAACTGTGGTACATCCATACAATGGAGCATCCTACGGCAAAAATGGAAATAAGCTATCGAGCCACAAAAAGACATTGAGTAACCATAAATGCATACTGCTAAATGATAGAATTCAGTCTGAAAAAAAAAAGCTACACACGGTATGATTCCAACTAGATGATGTTCTGGAGAAGGTAAAAGTATATAGGCGGTGTTCCAGCTTGTTAATGCTTCCATTAGGCAAAATACTAGAAATGGATGGGCTTTTATAAAGGGGGTTTATTTGGTTACAAATTTACAGTTCTACAGCCATAAAGATGTCCAAACCAAGGCAGAAACGTGAGTATACCTTCACTGGAGAAAGGCCATTGGTGTCCGGAAAAACTCTGTTAGCTTGGAAGGCAGGTGGCTGATGTCTGCTTGCTCCCAGGTTGAGTTTCAGAATGGCGTTCTCCAAAATGTCTCTGCGTCAGCGTCTTGGGGCAAACTCTGGGCTAGTGTCTCCAAAGTGTCAGCAAAAGTCTGCTTTCAACGGCCGTCTCCAAAATGTCTCCCTAAGCTGCAGCCCTGAGCTCCTTCTGTCTGAGCTCTTACAGGACTCCAGTGATTTAATTAAGACCCACTCTGAATGGGTGGGGCCACACCTCCATGGAAATATTCAATCAAGAGGTCATACCCTAACCAAAGGTGTCACTCACAGTTGGGGGGGGGGTCACATCTCCATGGAAACAACCTAATGCAAAGATTCCAACCTAATCAACACTAATACGTCTGCCCCCACAAGATGGCATTAAATAACATGGCATTTTGGCAGGACATAATATACCCAAACAGGTACAGGCAGTAAAATGATCAGTGGTTGCCAAGTGCTTGGGAGAGCGGGATTTACAGGTGGGACAGGGGACGTTTTTAGGGCAGTGAAACTATTTTGTTTGGTACTTCAATGGTGGATACATGACACTGTGCCTTTGTTAAAACCCCTGGAACTGCACACGCAGAGTGAGCCCTAATACCACCTGTGGCATTAGGTGCCGGTAATGCTATCCATATTGATTTATCAGTTTTAAAAAAACCGAAGCTCTAAAGCAAGATGTTCATAATTCGGAAACGTTGGGGGGTGGTGAAGGAGGATATGGCAACTCTCTGTACTTCCTGCTCAATTTGTCTGTAAACCTAAAACTCCTCGAAAAAATAAAGTCTCTTAAAACAATAAATCTGATGTGACCTGATCACAGGGGTGACACCCCATTTCCTCTGTCATGTGCCATCGGTCAGCAGAGGGTCACAAACCCACCCACACTCAAAAGGAGGGAGCGGCACGAAGGCAAAGCCCGGAGACAGAGGTCCTCTTAGATTGTGCCACTGCCAGCTGGGCATGGCTTTGGCACTTCCTTGGTTGGTTGATGGAGACTCAGGCCCAGTGGTGGCCTTCAGGCAACAGGGTGGCGATGCCAGGTTCCCTGCCAGCAGATAGCAGAGGGCATCTGCTCTAGGAGCTGGGAATGCCGGGCAGGATTTATCACCTGTATTCCTGGACAGCTCGGCGTGGCTCTCCATTGTAGCCCAGGCGTGACCACAGCAGGGGCTGCCTCAGAGGTGGGCTCCCGGACCTCGCTGGGAATGCCTGCATCCCAGAGGAGCAGATGGCAAGTGGCGTCGCTTAACTGCTAAAGACAAAGCGGGCACATCCGCTGTCGTGGGCAGCAGGTAGGTACGGGCCACCAAGTGCCTCACCTGCCAGGACATTTGATGGCAGCTAATTTGTCATGGTGTCCCTACGAATGAAACCGATGGGCAATCTCCTAGAGTTGTTTTTTTTCTTTCTCTCTTTTTTTAATACAGTTTTATTGAGATATATTCACATACCCTACAATCATTCACAGTGTATAATCAATTATTCACAGTACCATCATACAGTTGCGCATTCATCACCAGAATCAACTTGAACATTTTTCTTACTCCAATAAATAAATAAATAAAATAAAAATAAAAGTAAAAAAGAAGACCCAAATTATTCCATCATACCCCCACCCCCATCCCACCCTATTTTTCATTTAGTTTTTGTCCCTATTTTTCTACTCATCTGTCCACACACTGGATAAAGGGAATGTGAGCCATGAGGTTTTCACAGTCACACGGTCACACCGTATAAGCTATGTAGTTATATAATCATCTTCAAGAATCAAGGCTACTGGGTTGCAGTTTGACAGTTTCAGGTATTTCCTTCTAGCTACTCTAATACACTAAAAGCTAAAAAGGGATATCCATATAGCACATTAAGAATGCCCTCCAGAGTGACCTCTCTCGATTCCATTTGAAATCTCTCAACCACTGAAACTTTGTTTCATTTCGCTTCCCCCTTTTTGTCAAGAAGACTTCCTCAATCCCATGATGCCAGGTCCAGGCTCATCCCTAGGAGTCATGTCCCACGTTGATAGGGAGATTTACACCCCTTGGAGTCGGGTCCCACATTGCAGGGGGGCAGTGAGATCACCTGCTAAGTTGTCTCCTAGAGTTTTGAGTGATGTGTGTAACAGGAAAAACTCAAGGTTCAACATCCAAAATCTTGACCTGAGTTGCCAGAGTGGAGAATCAGAGCCTTTCACCAGTTTCTAGGTTGTAGCCAATTCACAGCCCCAGGGCCACTCGGCTGAAGGGGAGGCCCGTATGGCAAGTACCCGCTGCACGCCTTCCTCCAAGCCTGTCCCAAAGGGACTTGTGACCACTTACTAGTGAGTGTGCCATGGGGAAAAGGCAATGCCGAGAACTGGTTCTCTGCTAAGGCTGATTCCTGGGCACGCAAAATGCTACCCCGGTCCACCAGTCAAAGCGGAGCCGTGCCGTGGTTAGTGGTAGTTGGGATCTTAGATCAGGTGGTCCATGGACCCACTCTGCATGTGTTTCCCTCGTTCCTGGATGCATAATCGGAACAGACACACTTAGCAACTGTGAGAACCCTGTTCTAGTGTGCTAATGCTGCCAGAATGCAAAACCCCTGAAACGGATTGGCTTTTATAAAAGGGGGTTTATTTGGTTACACAGTTACAGTCTCAAGGCCACAAAGTGTCCAAGGTAACACATCAGCAATTGGGTGCCTTCAGTGGAGGATGGCCAATGGTGTCCGGAAAACCTCTGTTAGCTGGGAAGGGACGTGGCTGGTGTTTGCTCCAAGTTCTGGTTTCAAAATGGCTTTCTCCCAGGATGTTCCTCTCTAGGCTGCAGTTCCTCAAAAATGTCACTCTTAGTTGCTCTTGGAGTGTTTGTCCTCTTTTAGCTTCTCTGCTTTCAACGGCTGTCTTCAAACTGTCTCTCATCTGCAGCTCCTGTGCTTTCTTCAAAGTGTCCCTCTTGGCTGTAGCTTCTCTTCAAATGTCACTCTCAGCTGCACTGAGTTCCTTCTGTTTGTCAGCTCATTTATATGGCTCCAGTGATTTAATTTAGACCCACCCTGAATGGGTGGGGTAACACCTCCATGGAAATTATCCAATCAGAGTCATCACCCACAGTTGGGTGGGGCGCATCTCTGCGGTCGCGGTTACTACTTCTAGGGGGAGAGGCGGCCGGTAGCCGAGCCCTCAGCTCTCGGGGCTGCTCAAGGGGTACCGGCGGCGGGGGCTCTTTCCCGGAGGCGAGGGCGAGGCGGAGGACGTGGCCGGGGTCCTCGGCGGGAGGCGTGCAAGGTATGGAGGGCGGCGATAGGGACAAGACACTCTTCATCCAGTAGGAGTATGCGCCAAAGAGATTTATTCAGGGGTGATTACAGGTTATATAGGCTGGTAAGAAGGGCAGGGCTGGAAAGGAGGTGAAGCAGCCTTAAATGGCAATACTGAAGGGATAGGGGCTAGGATTGGTTCTGAGAGAACGCAGGAGCTGTTGCAGCGGGGCGGGGGTTGTTCTGGCCACGGGCATGCGCGCTGGCGGTGGCAGGAGTGGCCTTGGCACCAGGGAGTGAGTGGGTAAGATAAGGAAGTGGGGAAAGGGCAGTTGGGAGAAAGGCGGTTTCCTCCGGCAAGCCTCCCCTGCCAGTGGCATTTTGGGTGAGGAAAAGGGAGCTGCCTTGACCTCGCTCCCCAGGCTCGGGGGGGCTGCAGAGGGCACTCACGCCCGTACCTACTACCCTCCCCAGGGGGTGATATCAGGTCCCCTGGCCCAGGCCTGGTAAGTTGAGGTACAAGCTCAGACACCCGCACATCTCCATGGAAACATTCAAAGAATTACAATCTAATCAACACTGTTACCTCTGCCCACACAAGATTACATGAAAGATAATGGCGTTTGGGGGGACATAACACATTCAAACCAGCACAACTCTCACATCAGCTCTCTCACCCTTGGGGTAAGGACCATTATGGCAGGAAACACTTAGTAGAAGCCCCTGGAACTTCCATGCCCATCCAAGAGAGTAAACCAGAAGCAATGCCCCTTCCCTGGGGGAATTGCAGAGATGAATGTCATCATAAGAGACAAAAGGGGTGAGGGTGGTGACCCCTGTCACATCCCAGTTTCTCCTGTGTGCAAGTCAGATGAATCTTGGAGAATGACTGTGGATTATTTATAAACTTCATCAGGCTTAGGTGGGTGGCATCACCTGCAGCTGCTGTCCCAGATGTGGTATCTACTGAGCAAGTCAACAGAGCCCCTGGCACTCGGTATGTGGCTGTTGACCTGGCTAATGCCTTTTGTCCATACAAATCTTCAAGGGCCACTGGAACCAGTTTTTTTTTAATGCAATTTTATTAAGGTATAATCACATAACATAGAATCATTCAAAGTGTACAATCAGTTGTTCACAGTATCATCATATAGTTGTGCTTTTATCACCACAATCAAACTTTGAACATTTTCATTACTTCAGAAACTAAGATAAAAATTAAGATTAAAAAAAACATCCAAAACATCCCATTCCCCTCCTCCCCTCATTGTTCATTTACTTTTCTTTAAATACTGTTTAATTGAGATATATTCATACACCCTACAGTCATCCACAGTGTACAATCATTCACAGCACCATCATACATTTGTGCGTTTATCACCAGAATCAATTTTTGAAACTTTTCCTTACTCTGAAATAAAAATAAAAACAAAAAAGAACACCTAAGTCTTTCCATCCCCTCCATACCACCCTATTCTTCATCTAATTTTTGTCCCCATTTTTCCACTCATCTGTCCAAACACTGAATAAAGGGAATGAGAGCCACAAGGTTTTCACAATCACACAGTCACACTGTGCAAACTACACAGTTACACAATCATTTTCAAGAATCACGGTCACTGGGTAGCAGTTCAACAGCTTCAGGTATTTCCCTCTAGCCATTCCAACACACTGAAAACTAAAAGGTGATATCATATAGCACAGAAGAATACCTTCCAGAGTGACCTCTCGATTCCATTTGAAATCTCTCAGCCATTGGAACCTTATTTTGTTTCATCTCTCTTCCCCTTTTGGTCAAGAAGATCCTCTCAATCCCACAGTGCTGGGTCCAGGCTCATCCTAGGAGTCATTTCCCGTGTTGCCAAGGGGGATTCACACCCCTGGGAGTCATGTCCTACGTAGGGGGGAGGGCAGTGAGTTCACCTGCCGAGTGGGCTTAGAGAGAGAGGAGGCCACATCTGAGCGAAAAAGAGGCTCTCTGGGTCGAGGTGGGGGGAATTCTCAGGCACAATCATAAGTGGGCTCAGCCTCTCCCTTGAAGCAACAAGCCTCACAGGGGAAAGCCCCCAGATCGAGGGCTCGGCCCACTAAATTTTGCAGTCTTCAATGTTTGTGGGAAAATCAGCAATAACCCAGGTGGGGAAGTCCAGCACTGCCGCATTTCTCCCCAGCTCCTCAGGGGACACCACAAATACATTTATGCTTTCTGCCCATATCACTCTGGGATGCGTTGGGATTTCACCGCAGCCTGTACAAACTCACCAAATCCCACTTCTCATTCACTGCTCCCTGCACCTATGGTGTTCAAACAAGCTGATCATACAAGTTAAATTATCTAGTGTGCTACAGAAAATATAGATCCACCAGAAGCAGTTTTGCTTTTACCTGGCAAGTCCAAAGTAAAAATTTTGTCCCAGGACTACATCCATTCTCCTGCTCTTTGCCACAAGATCTTCCACAGAGATCTTTGTCAACTTGGCAAGTTGACCAGGATTTGATTGGCTTTGATGAACAGGAAGTAGCAAGCACTTTACCTGCCTTAAGAAGGTGAATGGAGTGGGGAGATAAACCCTACACAAATTCAGGCACCCACCACCTTGGTAAAGTTTCTGGGGGTTCAATGATCTGGACCATAGCAAGGTGTTCTCTCCAAAACATAAGCTGCTGCACCCAGTACCACCTAGTGTAAAAAAAGGGAAAAAAAATAAAAGAGGCACAACCCTTGACAGGCTCTGGGGATCTGGGAGGCAACCCATACCCCATTGGAGTGTGCTGCTTCCACCCACCCACTGCGTCCCCCAGGAGACGGCCAGTTTCAAGCGGGAAACAGGGAAGAGCAGGCCTTGTGGGAATCTCAGCTGGTGGCACCAGCCCCTCTTCCTCCCGGGCCTTATGATCCTACAGATCCAATGACCTCGAAGTATCCATAGAAAACAGGGATGCCAGATAGAGCATCTGACCAGCACCCACAGGAGGATCCCAGTGTAGGATCCGGCTAGGATGTTGCAGCGCATCCATGTCCTCTTCTGCAGGTAACTGTTCTCATCTTAAGAAGGAGACGAGCAGCTGCCCCAGGTGAAGGAGGGAGCCAGTGGGACAGGACCAGGCCTACGGGCCAGGGTGGAGCCGTTGACGGTGGAGAAGGGCTGGGCCCCCCACTGGGCTTCTCGACAAACCCGGGCAGGGCCGAGCTCTGCCTCTGGAGACCCCCAGTGGCCTCAGGCCTGACACGTGGGGCCCACCCCTGGAGCTTGCAAACAGGTTTGAGTGATAATAATCTTAGGTGACGTCTGGCGTTGGCTGAGCACTCTCCCTGTTCCAGAAGCTTCTACGTGTAAGTCTAATAGTCCTCACAGCGACCCTTTGAGTAAGGCACTGTAGAATCATTCTCCAGCTTCAGGTGAGAAGGTGGAGGAGGCTGAGAAGGTGACATGACCTGCCCCCGGGTCACAGAGCCAGGAAAGCCGGGCCAGGCTGGGAACCCCAGAGGATCAAGGTCCGGTTGGTGGCGGGCCTGGGAGGAGCCCAGACGCCCTTCGGCCCAAGGTCTGAGCATT